>NC_054541.1:43149985-44389985 GCF_017654505.1 Polyodon spathula | reverse complement strand
TATATGTATATATAAAATATAAAACCAACTAATGGGTTGCATTGATCGAGGTAAGCCACAGCTGCATATTAGAGCATTTTGCAGTACCAAGGAATCCATCTATTTGGCATTGATCACTTAATTTGAACATATATGCAGTTGATACAATCAAGGTTGATTCTCCAGAGCTGTAAAATCCTCCAGTACTATCCAGAGGAGTGATACTCAAGACGTGATTAGGTTGATCAAACAGATGTCTATGTTAAGTAGACAAACATTTGTTTTGACGCTTTTACAATGTTTCTTCTTATAAGTTTTAAATAATAAAAATGGAGTTTAGCACATAGTCTTGACATATTTTAGTGAACTAAACTGTGGCAGATAAATTGAATAAACCACACAGACTTGAGCATTTCATTCAGTCTACAGGGCCAAATAATAATGACTTGGCTTTCATGGGTGGTGGGGGGTGGGGGGTGGTTACATATAAGATCATTTTAGGACAGGGGTAGGTGCATTGGCCCTTCCAGCCCAGGTCTTTGTTCCAACCATGTCCTTTTTAAATTGAACCAACTTCTACCCTGAGCAGGTCCACTTAACATGTAATTATACTTATTAAAGCTGCTATGTAACAGCACTCCGGGACCCGAGTGGCCTACCCCTGTTCTAAGACTACCACCACGTGTCATAAAGGGCTCCGAAGGAGACGCCTCATTTACATTTGTTTTCTTTTTCCTTCTATTTGGTGCACTGCACAGCTGAGTGAGGAACTGAAGCAGCATCTCAACCACACCATGACTGAAAACTACGCACAGCCAGGAAAGAGTCACATCACACATGCCGTTGACAGACTTCAGCAGGATGTAAGAGAGACCTCTGTGTTTTTATCCTTTTACTGAGACTGGAAACCCATTAACCATCCCATGCCCGGGCCAGGGGTCTACCATGGAAGCTGTACCAGGCTCTATGATGCTGTACCAGGCCAGCCTGTCTTAGCCCCGGCCTGGTTCGGATGTGTGGAACCAACCCTTGTTGGGAAATTAAAATCTTGTGACATAGGCTAGCCAGCCCCGTATAATGGAGGCTGGTTTAAAACACAGCTATGCAGGGTAAATGCAATGGCTCAGAGGTTTTCCAGTGATCTACTCAGCATGGGCCTTCCATCTGGTACAGATTTCCAGTTTCCTGTCCGAGCCGATATGTTGTTGCCGTGTTGAATAATATTAACAATTTGAAGATGTGTGATTGTAAAACAATTTCTGAAAAAAAAATGCAGTTTATAGTACTACACAGCAGGAACACAAACATTATTTTTGCCTGGCAGGCAACAGAAAAAGAGGTTGAATCTGGTCATAATTAATAAAACATATTTTAGCCTCACCATGTTCTTTTTTTTTTGTTTTTTTTTAACAAAATAAAAAGGCGATCTTATTGTCCTCACAAGAGTTTAAGGTGCAGCACATGTGCTTTAGATAGCTAAGGGGGCTCACCCCTGTCTCAACTGGCTGAAACACAAACCAAGACTGGAGATGAGAACCACATGGATAAATGTGTCTTGTTTTAAAATAAGATTTATTTTATTCCTTTTATGCATTTACATACATTTTTTGTTTACTTATTTCATTCTGGCAATGAGTAAACATTTTATGAGGAATGTATTGAATTGGGTTTAATAATTCAAGGCTGTACAGTACATGTGTTTTTATTAATAATGTTGTTGTTGTTGTTGTCAGACATAATTGCTTTTAAGACAAATACTGTCCCTGGAACAGTGCTGAAGTGGGTGCTCACTTGTTATTTGAAAACACCACTGACGATGCAAACTACCTTGCATTTGCACATTTTAAAGGCTTTGCAAACAAGTAAATATATTGTAGTTTCAGCTGCAGTGTAATGAATGTGGGATATATTGTCATTTGCATCCATTTGCTTACTGGTTTGTCAAAATGGCATATTCAATGTATACACAATGTCCTTGTCTAATATTTTATTTTTTATTAGTGTATTATATATCCATACTGCATTGTAATGTATAAGTTCCATTTTTATAAGGACTCATCATAGTTAATATTGTACTCGCCAGTTTTAAGACGAATCTGCTAATTGAGATTAGGAGCATTTTATTCAAGAGTGATTGATATCGCTGTAGCGGTGAGGAAACTACAAGACTCGCTGGTTTGTAGGAATTGATCAGAAAAAACAAACCTTGCCTTTGAAAGTTTGTCGCGACCATTTAATTGTAACACAATGGTGAGCTTGGTAGTGTGCACTCGTTTACATGCTAATGTATTTTACTATTGCATCTGATTTGAAAATGTTGAACTTTTCAACAAAGCACACTACTGGATTGCTTTTCCTTTCAAAAATCTAAATCTGCAAGCAAAAAGTTGTAGATACTTACTGACAGCTTCCAGAGTAACTGGTCAGTATTCCTGTAGGTTGTCACTTATAATACACATGTAAACGGCAAGTATCTTATATAACTCACATATAGCGCTTCTAAAATTTGTAAACGGGGGAATGTAATCATTTCAAATGTTTATACTTTGTGTGTGTGAGTGTGTTTTTTAAGCAGTTCCCAAGATGAAACAGCTGTTACTCAGAAAGAAAGCATATTTTTCATGGGCGACACTTGTTGTGCATACATTTGTAAAATGTTTACATTTTTTAAATTTTAATAAATATAATTTTGTATATAATAAAATTGACGCAAAGGGCTTCTTATGGAAACGTTTGTCTAAATGTAATAATGCATTTATTTTACCATTACTATAGAGCTCATCTTATTGAGTGCCTGTTATTTTTTTCTTAATTGTAAGACTAACTATGTATACTGTATATTAGTACTGGGACTAACACAGGATTTCCATGTTCGAGTATTCGTTCATAATTTAAATATTTGTTTGGATATTTGTTTGTTTTCAAAAAGTAATAAAACCCATTATTTTGCTCAATACAGCATAGCGGCGGGGGGCGTGGTGTGGTGTGGCGTGGCGTGGGTTGGCTTGGCCCCCGTGTATGTACCTTTATTTTACAGAAAGATGTTACAATATGTAACACGTTAAAGTAAAAAAACATCCCAGGAGTAAAGAACAATACGTTGTGTAGGCCTTACTTTACCCCAGTGAATTAACTACAAAACAAAGATGCCAATTAGCAGTTCAAGTTAAATGTTGTTTTGTTTGTTCCAGAAATAAATAGTACATGAAGTTTTCATTTCTTGCTGATTGTTTGCCATAAACAGTGGCTGTTTTCATA
Source organism: Polyodon spathula (assembly GCF_017654505.1). Lineage (NCBI taxonomy): Eukaryota > Metazoa > Chordata > Actinopteri > Acipenseriformes > Polyodontidae > Polyodon > Polyodon spathula. The sequence continues at coordinate 44,386,748 of NC_054541.1, read as the reverse complement.
AAGTAATAACACAAGGTTTACTTGTGCCTTTTTGTAGCTGAACAAGCAAACTTCAAATAAAATAAATGTGGAAATGGCGTTGTAAAACGAAGGGGGAAAAAAGCCCACCATTTTGGTTATCGTTTATTACATTCCACATAACAGAAAGTCGCAACAAAAATATATATATAATCTATAAAAATCACTACACAACATTTCCAGCAAGTTGGGCACTGTTTAAGCGAAACTTTTCAAATGACGTGCTTGCCGTTTTTTTGTCCCATGAGATTCTGACTCGCTCTAAAACAGCACAAAACATTTTTGACCCAGATGGCGTTCCATAGAGATCACTATGTTTGCACGCGCATAATCTGGGTTGTGTGTCAACAACACTTAAATAATAAGCACGGGCGCTACACAGCAATGTATATCGTTCCTTGCAAAGCCAGGGTTTCAGTCCTGAAACAGTAAGACACTAATAATTAACACACAACACAGATGCGGTCACTTCTCCCGATAGTGATTGCTCTTGTGCAGGTGTAGTGGAAGATAAACAGTTTGTGAAACAGTGTTGTAGTGTAGTCCGGGTTTAATGCTGGCTTGTAGCGACAGCTCTCTGCTAGTGCTTACAAATGACAAACAATTAGCACAAAACACTCACAACAATTAATTACTTCTGTTTCCTTTTTGGTCAAATCTCGTAACCGCGTCAAAGGAACAGATTACATCGTCACATCCCCAATTATACCCTTAGTCACGCCCCCAGCGATAGCTAGTCCAGTCACGTCTCCTCCAATCCACGAATGACACACCGCGTACTGCTTTAGGGCGGTGACTTCAAGCATTGTGACTCCGGCCCCTTCCGACTGACCCTGGAATGAACTGTCAGACCAACCAGTATGAGGCACTCTGTTCCTGTTATACAGCACCCTCACAGATCGAGAGGGAGATTGTTGACTAGGATTCATTCGCTCTCTGTCACAACATGTGAAATATTTGTTCGAATATTCTGATATTTGTCCCAGCACTGCTACATAAAAAGAAGAGTGAACCCTTATCAAATGCCTTCTATTATCTCAAATCAAGCCAGATCTATAAAGTATGCATTGTCATTGAGAATAAAGCTGTGTTCTACACTGGTAACCTGGTGAAAGCTTTTCAAACTTGTTTGTCAAGTGCTCCATTATATCTAATGGATGTAGCTAAAAGCCTGGTATGGTTTTTTTTTTGTTTATTTATTTTTTAATCTGCTATAATGGTCGGAGTGTCTTAAAGGCAGTGCATTTGTGCGTGCTTTGACTGTGCTGTCTTGAGCTATATGGCTAACAGACAGAACCTTTTAAACATGCATCCTGTATGTGGACACACGGATAATGCGTTGGGGATCAGAAATTGTATTGTTTTTCAGCTAGGTAAAGCAGGTGTGTCTATATTACCAGGGAGCTTTGCACACAAATAACTTCCTCCCAACCTGGTAAAGCTTTAGTGTCTGTAGCCTTACTGCCCTTTGAAACGAGTCCTCCAGTCTCCAATCCTGCCAGCAGATCAATATTTTAAGAGCTCTACATTCATCACTAATTCAATTAGTCTGTTGGATTTTTCAACAGCTGTGTTTTTGCAGTGCTGTTCTCTTGATTTTGACTTCCACTTCCAGTTTATTCCTTTATTTAATGGTTGTTCTTACTCTTCTACTCTAGTTCAAATGCTGTGGCAGCAACCATCTGTCTGACTGGCAGTACAGCGTTTACATCAGCTCACAGGAGGCTGGTGATCGAGTGGTGCCTGACAGCTGCTGCAAAACAATAACACTTCAGTGTGGACAAAGAGACCATCCATCAAACATCTACAAGGTGGAGGTAAGTTAGTCGCTGATGTGTGTCTGACAGTGATTTGGAGGAGAGGCCCAGGGGAAAGTGTGCACAGGAGACCTTGACAGTGGTTTCTGCTCAAGTTTCTCTCAGAAAGAAAAAATCTTGGATGCAAAGGCATGATTATATGGGACTTTCTTGACATTATGATAATAGCTCAGATTTGTAGGAACAACCCATTACTCAGAATCTCAGAATGCATTCAAGCACCATAAAACAGAACTGGAAACTGCAGTATATTTTTTCTGTCCCTAACCAACCGTTACTAGGTCCATTGTCATTTTTTAATGGCAAAGAAGGGAATAACGACTGGTGCTTTTTTAAAGCAGGTAACCTAGTCCACAGTACTGACATTGGGAATAAAGCACAATCAATGTGTCGTGGCATAGAGCAGGCGAAATTGGCTTTCTGATCTGGTAAAAAAAAAAAAAAAAAAAAAAAAAACTTAAGCCGTATATATAATAAATCTGTATGGTTTGGATTTTTTATTTCGCTGTGAATGCCAGGGGATGGGCTGTAATAACGTTATCTATTGGACTGTGCTCATGAGTGTCTGACAGAACTAAGCCATCAGCAGAAGTTGTCTCTTGTAGTTCACCAGTTCTTGGAACTTCAGTTCTTTGACTGCTCTTTTCAAGCCATACCTGCAAGGCAGTAAAATGTAAGACTTGCCCAGATGGCGTCAAATGCATTATATAAGTCTTGAGCTGTACAAAGTGAACCCTCAATGTTCTGTGCAATGTGCACATCTCAGATCACCACTGAACAATCTCTAAATGATGTAGGAATGCAGATGCTCCTTTCTTGTAGTATGTATGATGTCAGACAAATGGTTTTACTAATTAGAATGCTTTCTCAATGAAATCCACTGCATCTGTTGAAATCCCAGTGAATTTACTGTCTCTGTATCTTTGCTAAATCAGGATAGCAACAGTAGCTGGATGAGCAAAACAATTTTCTCATTACGTTTTGCTATGAGTTTTAAGTGATTAATCCTGCTTGCCTATTTATGATATTCACATATTGACATTGTTTAATAATGAAGCACAACTTTTATATTTGTTTTTGGATTGGTGCTGTCCGTCAACAACAGCTGTCATAAACTGCTGAAGGAACTAGTTAGCAACAAAGCAAAAGTTATCTTTTTAAAATTTTTGGATGTATACAACTTGCTTCAAAATGTCTGTCAGGTGCCATTAACCCAGTATGTAAATCTGGTTTCTGTTGGTTTTTAAAACGGCCGAAGATTATAGTCTACAGGATTGTATAAACTGTCTTAAAGGTTGTTTTTTTTTTTTTTTTTTTTTTTGGTAATGTGGCACTGTTCCTTGCAGGGGGGCTGTATAACCAAACTGGAACAATTTCTAGCAGATCACCTTCTCATTATTGGGGCTGTGGGGATCGGAGTAGCTTGTCTCCAGGTGAGTCTGATAGTAACCCTGACATAAATGTTTTGTTGGAAATGTTGAACATTGTGGGTCACAGATGGGGGGTAGTAAAACATGATGGTTAAAGGACTTCTAGGCTTAAAGGCAGATTGTAACACTGTAAGTATTTACTGCTGGTACTGTAACAGTTGTTTCAAGATATTAAACTTCATGTACTTTGTTACTGCTGTGTATTGGAAAGCAATTGGCAAGGAAATAAGGTGCACATGTTAAACCAGAATAGTTCTTGAAGAAAACCCTCAGGATAGAAGGAAATTAGCCAGACCAGAATTTATGTAGCCTGGACACGGAAATAAGGACGTAAAGAGTTAATGAGGAATATGCCATTGCCATGGGAACATGTAGTCATGTGATCAATTATAAAGAAAAACAAGTGAAACAAAATGTCAAACGTCTCATCAAACCTAGAAAAAAACTAAATAAGCAAATATACTTCACTTTAACTAAAATGCAGACGATTGGCCCTTGCCTTAATTGTGACAGAAAAGACAAGTCATTCACAATGTATCCTGCATGCCCCTGCTGCTCCAATTATTTATTTAAGTCAAGGATGTTTCTCACCAGATGGTTCGTATCAGATCCAGTCTATTCGAATGTGATTGGAGGAAGTGCATTAAAAAAAAAGACTTTTTACAGTAAATCAGAACCAATTCACTTCAAGTAATAAGTTAAACATACACAAATATTAGCCAGTTCCCTGCATAATACAATCATTTTGAATGAAATCAAACCAAATCACTATACCAAGTTAACTATCACCACTGAACTACAGTACTGCCCATGAATTTTGCAACTGAATTCCCAATAGACATTTAGCCCTGCCTAAATTCCCTTTACCCAGACTGATTCTCTATTGCCCGCCCTACCCCTGAGGTAACCATTGTAAATAAGATTTTCAGTTACCTGGTAATAAAAACACAACCTGGTTTCTTATTAGGTAGAGTTAATAAATATTGGAGACGGCAGCTTACAGCAACATGATACTGTACATTCATAAGGCCCACAAGGGGTTAATGTCTGGGTTTTTTGCTGACGTTTATAAATCAGACTCAGACTTTGTTCCTTTGGATCCTTGACATCACCAGAAGCCCTGGAGTGAGAAATTGTCTTGTATCTCACTTGCAGTCATGTATTATTCATTTTGTAAACATAGTAGTGTGGCAGGGTGGAAGCTCTGCCAGTGTGTGTTGGTGTGGGGATTATTGGGTTTGCAGGGAGGGGGTTAAATTTCTCTGTGCCAAAACACATGGGAATGTGGCTGGAGCTGACAATTGAATACATGATTAGATGATTACAGGTGTATAGAATGCATGTTCACTGGTGTAAAGAATTAGAGAATTAATGTTGCTGATAGAGGTGGATGTCCGTGTTTGTGTTTGGCACTGTACGGTAAACCCTTTTGTTTTGGCCCTTGTGTTGTTTGTTTTGTTTAGTGTTTTGTCGGTGTTAATTTTGTGAATAAAGTGAGCATTAGGGCATTTAACTGTGTCTGAGCCTCTCTCCCTGCAAATACCATCTGGGCTGTGAGGAAAAAAAAAATGTTAGATAACTCTCACCATAGCTGGTAAAGCCGGGTGTAAACTGTATAAAATAAGACCAAGGTCTCTCTGAAACCAGAGGTAACAAAATCAATCATGTATTTGTTTAGTTAATTTACATCAGAATAATAATTCACCTTTTGTTTTCCTTTCATGAAAGTGTTTAAAGTTCAAACGAGCAGATATTATTGCTATTTATGTATTTATTTTTTTAAAAATAATTTCTCACTTCATATGTGCCTTGTATAAACAGGAAATGTCATGCTAGATGCAATTGGGCCTCCTCTTTTTACAGGGTAGGAACAGTACAACAGTGTTCAACAGGAGACAATAAGAGTGCAAACTGAGGGCAGGAAGGTAACGGAAAGCAGCACTTAGCTTAGCTGGCAAATATTTACCATTGACTCATAAGCAGGGCTGCTGGGCTAATGTTGCTCACCTGCTATCCACAAGTAAACTGTAAACTTACTCTTATGCTTAGTTTGCAAATCCTCCCAGCTTACCACAGCAGCAACCACCTGCCTACAAAGCTGAACATTTGTGAGCTACTCAACATGACCGCTAAAAGAACAGTTTGAGTCAAGATTATAAAAGGAAAGTGTGAAAACCGTGTCGTTTTAAATAGCTGGGGAATAAAAGCGATTTAGAGTGTCGCCCTATGGCCCGGAATGATTGTGTAGTTAATAAAGTGGCCCCACACAAATATTTAGCAAAGACTAAAGGCAGAAAATAGCCACTGTGCATGTTTCTCTCCTGCTAGTATCCCAGCACCCCCAGCTCCATCAAACACAAGATCAAGTCCAGTGCTGTGCTGTTTTGTGTTGTTCTCAAACTCCCCCACTGCATCTTCCTGCACTTACAATAACTACTTCATTAGCTTGCAGATGGTGCCAGGTGAGTTAGTTAACAGTCCCTTTCAGCATACTGTAGTCACTTAAATCCCTCACCAACACCACCCATATTTTGAAATGCTGAATTAAGTTTTTTCCTGAAATTTCTATAAAACAAGTTAACTGAATACTTATTCAAACTACTGAAACATTTCCAATATTTTGAGATTAAATACCAATGGTAAATTATGTAAACCAATATAGCTAAATGTTGTTTTCAGTTTAACTTTGAAAATAATAACTAAGCAACCACTAAAGCAAACGTAAAATTGTATTGAAATAAGGCTCTTCACAAAGAAAGCTGTAGTCAAAGGAATATTACAGAAAAGCTCTTGTGAAAAGGTGTTATTTGAGCTCTTATTTCAATGATCAATGCAGTTCTTTTGCTTTAGTGTTTGCTTAGAGATCAGCAGGAAAATGGTTGTAATCCCAATTTCTACCAGATTTCCAACAAATAATTGATACATTAAAAAAGAAATACATTAGATATAGGAATTACTAAATTATGAACAGTAAATATCTCTAAGTCAGAAGAGCTCCAAAAATAGTTGACTAGTACACGACTTAATCTGGCAATTTCGCACCTAAATTTTATTCCTTCCCAATTCGTTTCCTTAGTTGCGAATAATAAAACGCAAAAAAAAAAAAAAAAAAAAAAAAAAAAGGTTTACTGCATATATTTATAAAGTTTGTAATGTTTTAAACAAGAAATGTTTGCATTTCTTCATAATCTAGGCAGTTAAAGAACTTTTTGGTGGTTTGAGTAGTACTGTGTGCACAGTACATGTATACAATAGCTAGCTAATGTTCATACATTGCAGAGCCAAAATTGTATACTGTAAAGAGTTGTAGGATCTTGTTAAGGTGAAAGCCCACCAGTCTGTGTAAACTCTGTAATTGGTAAATCTCAGTATTTATTTCTTTTTACTTGTCCGTACAATTCTCAATCACCTGGTTAATGACATTACCCATTAGCTGGATTTCTAATGTAAATATGGGCTTGATTTCACTGAAAGATGCGTTAAATCTTGGTAACCAGTGGGTACTTAGATTAATAAACAACTTATAATAAAGTGTTACATGTGTTTGTGTTTATTCTTCTGGAGCATTTCACAATGACTCGCTATTGGTCTTTCTTTCGTAATCTTAATAAATATAGTTTGGAAGTGTAATACAGTATGATTGTATATGGAAAGAAAGGCAATGTGTGCTGCTTAAGTGAAAAAGGAGTAAAAAAAAAAAAGCCTTGTAGCTTGTTATGATTGGGGATGGGTGTAGATGGTTATTTAATATGGATAAAATAACTCTCTGGATTGGCATTAACTTTAGCAGTGGTCAGTAGTTGAGCAACATTTCATACTGAGTTAAATCTGCTTTACTATATCAAGCAAAACAATGCCACTGTGATCTTGTAATTGTTTTCTGGTAAAACCCTGGTTTTACATGAAAAACCTTACACTGTACCGGTCGATTTAAATATGAATTACACAATACCAAAGCAGTGGTGCGGTACTAAAATTGATTTTGGTGCAACAATTATATTTATTGTTTTGTCCTAAAATTGGCATACTAGTTCCAGATGAAGAAACCGACTACCAAGGGTGATTCAGTCAGACAACTCACACATAAGGTTAGCGCAATGAAAAAAAAAAAAAAAAAAAAAGTGTTTCCAGGAATTCATATGCCTTCATTTGGCAGGTGTTCATTTATTAGATGTGTTGCCCTGTGTTAGAAATATTCTGCTATTAAGACTCTTGCTTTGTTGTTTTTAGGTTTTGGGGTTTTTTTTTTGGACTGATGTTTTAGTTTTAATAGCTTGTTTTGTTTTGTGAATTCTGGGTGGCCCAGGGGTAGGTGTGTGGTGGTTGTCCTTAAGTCTTTGTCAAGTTCACAGTGATCTGCAGTGTAAGCTGTTCAGAATTCCTCAGTGCAGCCAGCTGTGCTGGTGCTGTTTTGTTGTAAATTCAGGTAAGTGGATTTACAGAGCTTGCTTTGCCTCTCTTTTGATTTATTATTCCCATTCGCAAAATATGTGTTGTTGCTCGTTTGTCTATTTGGTGTCTTTTTTTCCTGTTTGCAGGAGCGTGCAGATCCCCAAACCTATTTGATGCCATAAAACGTTTGGCCCCCTAATGGGTAAAAACAAACAAACAAAAAAACAATTCAAATATTGATACAATGTAAAAGAAGACACTTTTGTCGTGAAATTTCAGATGGGATATGGAGGGGTTTCATGACTTGTATATACAGTTTCAGAAGACAAATAATCCTGAATGAAATACGTTAGAGAATTCACCAGGGTTTTTGTCATGCACACTAATGACAGGGTTGAAAACTTGTCCTGCACCCTGGGGTTAAGAGCGCCCCTTGATTGGGTATATTATTAAACTACCCAGGAGCGAGGAATTTGAGCTGTCAGGATCCTGCTAAATCTGATCACAGAAAGAATACAGAGCAAGTACATACATGTCCGAGGAGCATGACAGAGACATTTCACATCTTCCATGATCACTACAATCCCCATGTCTCAGTCTAATTGTTTGTGGTGAACAATGTATTCTTTATCTCAATCCTGAACAAGCTGGATGACATATTATTAGACTGAATAGATTAACATCCCTCGTGACACGTTCCAGCACCTTGTGGAGTCTATGCCACATCATGTCAAGACTGTGATCAGGGTAAAAGGTGACTGAACGCAATGTTAGGTACAGGTCTTTATATAGTGGACAGACAGTCAGGAGTCTATGGCATTAACAGTTCTACATTATGTCTATCTATACCCCGAGCAATGACTTAATAAATCGCAAGGCTTAAAGAATGTTATGCTTATTCCATTTGGTTTTATGAAAACATGATTTTATGACTGTATCATGTTACTTTGTGAGGAGAAATCTCGGACAAAGGGTAGGTCTGTTTTTGAAGAGCTGTAAGAATGTCTTTTTTTATATAAACGGTCCGGTTTAGTAATGATCAACATCTATCTTCCTCTAAGCTTTATTAAATCTTAAAATGTTTGTTGCTTGTTATTCCATTCTAGCTCCTGTAGTCTGTTTAGTATATTTAAAAACTGCAGTGTTCAAAAATGATGGTAATTGTAAACTAAATGGAACAGATGGAGGTTATAAATTACAATTGGAAATGCTCAGGAAGCAAAAAAAGAAAATGTTTTTCAAGACAGTGTGAACAGGCTGGCCGTAATTTGGGTTTGTGTCCCTTTAAAAACGTGCCCCAGAAATAAAAAAAACTGATTTTTAGCGCTTATGCGCAGTTTTATTCAAAATACAAATAAATGAAACAAAAACCTAGCTCTCACCGAGCACTCCCTAAACACTGGCAGCTCCCTGACTAACACGCAGGACAGCTACGCTGTTTACCTGCCAAACAAAACATCACACACTTTTAACAAAAACTGGCTGCACTCTTTAAATACCCTGCACCTGGTTCTAATTTACAATTACCTCCAGGTGCAGGGTATAGTTAACAGTTAACAAATAATACAATTAAACAAACAAATTAAACAAAAGCAATTAAATTAAACAAAACTTGCATTTGCACATGTTTTTAGGCAGGGAGGAATCTGACCTTCCCCCTGCCACCTTACAACAACTTATGCAGAGCAGATATCTTCAGCGTGAGCTTAATGAAATACATAGAAAACCTCTTGAAGTGGTTGTATCCAACAAGTAATTCCATAAATCTTAGCTGTCATGCATTTCTATTCGCTATATCTCTTACTGTAAAATGCTGGGGGATGTTACGAGTTATTGGTAAATGTTGATATTTACCAAGCAACGTCAAGCAAGCAAAATCAAACCCTAACCCCAATGCACCGTACCGTACACTTGAATAATGCGCAGCATAAATAATTATTCACAGCTCCTCCCTGGAGCAGGCTACTCTAGCCAGAGATGTAAATGCTGTACCTCCTCCATTGCATTTTATACACATCAATGAACTCTTAATACGTTTTCAACCATCGTTTTTCTTACTACTCTTTCTATGAATTTCGATTATTAACGATGGAAATATTTTTTCGTCAGTCTGTGAGTGCGAGGTGAAATCGACGTTTATCAACGTTTACCGATAAACATTGTATCCTGCCAAGGCTAAATATATTGTTCGATATCAATGTTTTTTTCTTAAAGGAAAATGTGTATGCAGAAATAAATGTATAAATAAATTGACTGTTTTTATATACAGGAATAAATACATTCTTCGATGATATACCTGCATTTATCAATAAGCTTTGGTAAATCGTAAGATTAAACTGTAAATGTCTCAAAGGGTTCTGGTTTAAGGGGCCATGGAATAATTACAGAAGTCACCCTGGAAATCAAAATCAAGTGGACATAATTGTTTTGATCCAAGTTTTAACAACTAAATGAACTACCAAGGGGAGACAGGTGTGTTTCTTGTTTAATGTGCACCCTGTGTCATCCAAAAATGTCCTGCTTGGGTTTGTTGTTGAATGAATGGCAAATGAATGGAGTAACAATGTATCCTGAGCACGCCCTCCGTAGGTGGGGGATTCCAAGGTATGCAGCTCACTAGTTAACTGATAAAGAAGCAGGTGCAAAATGATTGCAGACTTAATTCAAAAAGGTTAGCTAATGACATTTGGAGAGCTTCCTGTGGAGTTACAGAAAGTAGAGGCCATTTCCACAGTCTGTTTTTGTAATATGTATTTCTCTTTTAACAGCGAAGTACCCCTTGTCTGCCTGTGTGCACACTAAACTAGTTTTACTTGTCCTGTGCTAGCTGGCGGGAGCAGCCCTGACTGCCTGTTTTATCTATCTGCTCTATAAAGAAGAGGAAGAAGAGTTCTCTGACATGTGATTGGTTAGCCTCTCTCTCATTCTGATCTGCAGTGCATGTCGCTTGTCTTGGCTGTACGTGCTGTTTCCAGTCTGCTGCAGCTCAATTAGGCGAATGACATTGTGAGCCTAGCTGGCTTTGCAGCTTATATTTAAGAATAAAGTGTGAAATGCAAACTGCTTTCAATTAAAAATGTGAATAGAGATATGCTTCTGATACATGCTGAATAATGCATGGCTGAAAAGATTTGTGTTTGTGTATATCAGCCACTAGAAATTTTTAACTACTGAACTAAACAGATGCATTTTTTACATAAGCAGAGCGGTATTTCATAATATTATCATCGTCACTTTGCAAATGCATTGAAGAATCACTGGTGCAAGTTAGTCATTGTACCGGTTTACTAAAACTTAGGAAATGTCAAACTAAAGGTTGACAACACCTTCCCAGGTTTCAACATTCCACTTCAGTCAACAAAAATTAATTTAAATTTTGAAAGGTGCTTTTATACCGCTGTCAGAGGTAGCAAATCATGACTTTAAAAAAGTGGCCTAAATTGTGAGGAGACCATTTTACTGACCACTTCTCTTAATGTTCTGTGCTAATAAATCTTAATCTTTACCACTAGCATAAAAGTATATCCAGTAATTATAAATATGTTCTTAGTAGTATCATAACAATGAATAATATGCTCGTCTCATGCCGAACAACACCCCAAGGCGTCTGTATATTCGACGTATACGGACACCCTGTCAGATCTTATTACATACATTCCAGCATTCAGTGTAAGAATGGAGCAGGGTCATTTCAGAGAAGTACTGGGCATGTTCCAAAAACTAGTACCAAATCTTGATCAGATCTATTAGATTAGATTTTTGTGGACATTCTGCTCTGTAAATGTTGGCGAAGCCTGAGAGTGGGTCGAGTTCAACTTTTCTAGGATTCTATCCAGTGACCACAGGGTCCATTGTTTAACAGAGACTGAAGCATTTTACACTAGTCTCCTCAGTTACTTTATATTCTTGACTAATCTGGGTGTCCTTATGTTAACAAAGTAGAACAAACTTTTTACTTTGCTGTTTCCTGTGCTGTGTGTATATCCCTGCACAATATTTTTTAATATTAAGGGGATTGTTTTGAGGCTTTCGTTTTATATGTTCTGGATCAGGTCTGGAGTAAAAAGGATACCTTTTTGTCAGCTGAAAAAACAGGGCAGTGTAACAAACAGAAATCAAATAGCCAATCCAGTGAAATTGCTGCTGTTTTTGTGTTTACAGTGTAGACATGCTCATTGTTTGAAAGAGTTGGATGCTCACAATTATTTTGAAAGACTTTGCATGGATATACAGCACAGGAGACAGTTGTAGTAAGTGTTTTAAACTCAATAACCTCGATTTGTAAAGACAAAGTCAGACTTCAGTGCAAAAATAGATACTTACTTTAGATGTGTTTCTCAAGAGTGGTCTTTTTGAAGCAAAGACATCATCTCAGAGGTAATTGAGCTTCATGATACCAGCAAAAAAAAAGAAAAATACTCTTAAAAGTTTTGTATTCTCAGAAAATGTAATTATTTTCTGTACTTCAAATGCCCAGACAAATGCAAAATCATTGTGAACGGCTTCTCAGAGCTTAGCTATTATCATTATTTCAGTAGAAACAGAAAGATGACCGAATGAATGTTAAAAGTTTTATGTTGGTTTTTAATGAGAACAATATAATTTTGCATCTTCACCAAACTTTTATTATATACTCCTATAAACATTTTGAAATGCCTTCATCTGAAGTCTGGTAAGCTCTCAAATCGTATACAAATATTTGTAACATTTTATTATTATTGCTTGATTATGAAGACCCCCTGTATGTACATCTGTAAAGTTTTGCATCACCTAGAATTTTAGGATTGAGACATAATTTAAAACAAAAACTATATTTAGATATTTTAGTTAACATCATACAATCAAAGAAACTACAAAATGATATCGCAAAAGTCTACCGGAAGCCATAGTAATAGTACAATATTTAATGTTAGATTTTCAAAATGTCACATTTTTAAATGTGTTCGTTTTTTCATTAAGCATATGGAAAACTTCAAAGCGGTATGTAATTCAATATTATTCAGCATGTTTCATTCGACCTAATGAATCAAAATGAGTTAATTCTATTGGGTAATGCAAAACTTTTGACCTTACCTGCACATGCAGCTGTTTAAGAATCTGAACAGCAGTGGGTCTAAATACAGCTGTTTCCCTACTTGGGTAATTCATTGACTCTCTTATTAACCTCACTCAGTGCAATACAAAGTGGTTTGTGATAGAGCCGGTTAAAGGGTGGGGATATTAAGATCTGCTGTTTATAAAATACTTGAATGCTTTCATTTCAGTTTGACTGATACGTATTCCCCATATTATTTTACAGATCTGTGGAATGATTTTTACTTTTTGCCTGTATAGAAGAATTAAAATGGACCCATACTGAAGACCCCTGTACAATCGCAAGCCAGGGATAAACTGATGCCTGCTTTTAATCTCAGCAACACTCTTTACTCTTTGTATTTCAGGATGTGCCTGCAGGGTTGAAACATTCTTCTCTAGAGAAGTTGCTTCTGAGCATTTTTTTTTTTTTTTAAAGCTTAGGTTTCAAAGCATCCTCCCAAGAACAAAAACAAGTGTTTTTATTAAAGTGTCAAGACATCTGGGAATGTTAAGATGTCACTGAATTGAAAACATGCCACTTACCTCACTTGATGTATTTTAATGCTATCTTGCAGATTGTATTCGGGTCAGTATTGTACAAGCAAGTTTATAAGGCATTGTTTGCAGCTAATGTCTGACATTCTTTTAAGATTTTCTAATTATGTTTTTGTAGTTTGTTCAAGGACAGCATTGCCTAATTGACACTGCTTGCTATAAGGAGGTTCATAGACCATTGCTTGTCCCAATTACTGACCAGCACCCTGCACTCTAAGGTGCTAGCTGTGCCCCTCTGTCACACATTCGGGGCACTACAGTTCAGTAATTCCATAAATCTGACTTGCTGTGGAAATTCACTATGTAGGTACCATGTCATTGTGTAGTTTAAAAAAAAAAAACACATGTTAAAGCGTACTGTTAAAGTTTCAGCTTGAGTGCCTTACTTTCATGTAGTTTCTTCTTCTTGTACTTCCAGGGCCATTTCACTCCAGAATTGTCAGATTAAACATATTAAACACTGCTCAGTGGGGATGATACGTGACACTTCAGTTCTATGCCTACCATGTAAGTCGTTTACTTGAAGAATGTATGTTATCTCAAGATGGCGCATACCTTCAACATTATGCATTATGGAAACAGCAGGACACAATAGTGTATGTGATGCAAAAGTCAAGTCCAACTTTTTTGTGTTCATGTTAAAATGATTCAGCTTATGAAAAAAAATTGAAAAATGGGGGTCATGTATCAAGTGTTTGCAAGGACATTATTATTTAATGCCATGGGGCAATTTCTTATGGTGTGGTTTTGATTTTTCTTGTTTTCATGGTATTTAAAATGTAGCATACAGACTGAACAGATCTGTTCAGATTCCAGAGTTGAAAGTACTTTGTCACTTAAGGCTGAGAGTACTGCCCACAAACAGTTTTGAAGTTTTATTTTCCTAGCTGTCACAGGGACAGACCTCATTTACACCCTTTGACAAGGCAGATCTGTGTGGGGATTCAGTGAGATAGAGCCATGTGGGGATTCAGTGAGATAGATCCGTGTGGGGATTCAGTGAGAGATCAGTGTGGGGATTCAGTGAGAAAGATCCATGTGGGGATTCAGTGAGATAGAGCCGTGTAGGGATTCAGTGAGATAGAGCCATGTGTGGATTCAGTGAGATAGATCCACCTGGGGATTCAGTGAGATAGATCCTTGTGGGGATTCAGTGAGATAGATCCTTGTAGGGATTCAGTGAGATAGAGCCATGTGTGGATTCAGTGAGATAGATCAGTGTGGGGATTCAGTGAGTTAGGTTGGTGTGGGTATTCAGTTAAGTTGCCTTTCAACCGTCAATTCAAATCCAGTTCTATTTTCAGAAACACATGTGAGCTATGTTCTCACTCACTTGCTAATAATGTAATAATCATTTCTTTAAGGTGAAAAAGCGAGAAGTACTGTAATTAAGTTAATGTATATTGTGAAGCCAATCATGGTTTTGCATACACATAATTAAGCAATTCCTAAATTTACTAGCTGATTGCCTCCCCAATGAGGTTTAATGTTTGTTGAAATTGTTTCATATGTAAGACTTTGCTGCTAAATGTATGATTTGGATTATTGTATTTCGGTATGTGTGTATGTGTGTATATATACAGTGCCTTGCAAAAGTATTCAGACCCCTGACCAATTCTCTCATATTACTGAATTACAAATGGTACATTGAAACTTCGTTCTGTTTGATATTTTATTTTAAAACACTTAAACTCAAAATCAATTATTGTAAGGTGACACTGGTTTTATGTTGGGAAATATTTTTAAGAAAAATAAAAAACTGAAATATCTTGCTTGCATAAGTATTGAACTCCCACACATTAATATTTGGTAGAGCCACCTTTCGCTGCAATAACAGCTTTAAGTCATTTGGGGTAAGTATGTACCAGCTTTGCACACAGTGATTTTGGCCCAATCTTCTTGGCAGATTTGCTCCAGGTTGTTCAGGTTGGTTGGACGACGCTTGTGGACCGCAATTTTCAAATAGTGCCACAGATTCTCAATGGGATTGAGATCAGGACTTTGACTGGGCCACTGTAGGACATTCACCTTTTTGTTCTTGAGCCACTCCAGTGTTGCTATGGCCTTGTGCTTGGGATCATTGTCCTGTTGAAAGGTGAATTTCCTCCCAAGCTTCAGTTTTTTAGCGGACAGAAGCAGATTCTCTTGCAGTATTTTCCTGTATTTTGCTCCATCCATTCTTCCTTCAATTGTAACAAGATGCCCAGTCCCTGCTGATGAGAAGCATCCCCACAACATGATGCTGCCACCACCATACTTCACTGTAGGGATGGTGTGTCTTGAGGCATGGGCAGTGTTAGGTTTGCGCCACACATAGCGCTTTGAGTTTTGGCCAAAAAGCGCTGTCTTGGTCTCATCTGACCACAAAACCTTTTCCCACATCGCAGCTGGGTCACTCTCATCTTTCTGGCAAACTCCTGACGTGCTTTCAGATGGTACTTTTTGAGTAACGGCTTCTTTCTTGCCACCCTCACATACAGGCCAGTGTCATGCAGAGCTCTTGATATGGTTGACTGGTGCACCATTACTCCTCTGCCAACCACTGAACTCTGTAGCTCCTTCAAAGTGATTGTTGGTCTCTCTGTGGTTTCTCTCACAAGTCTCCTTGTTTGAGCGCTGAGTTTTGAGGGACTGCCTTTTCTTGTCAGTGCCTGGGTGGTGTGATGCAGCTTCCACTTCCTGATTATTGATCCAACTGTGCTCACTGGGATATCCAAACACTTGGATATTATTTTGTACCCTTTCCCTAATCTATGCATTTGTATTACTTTATCTCTAACTTCTGTAGAATGCTCTTTGTTCTTCATTTTCCTTCAGATTCACAGCCTTACCAATGATCCTTCAACAGTGGGGTTTTTATTCAGAAAATGTGACAGCAACTTTAATGATTCACAGGTGGAGGCCAATGGTAAGGTAATTGTGTCCTCGTTAGGGCCATTTCTTTCATCGGTGCAAACTGGGAGCTTCCACAGCACAGGGGTTGAATACTTCTGCAAGCAAGATATTTCAGTTTTTTATTTTTATTTTTACATAAAACCAATGTCACCTTACAATAATTGATTCAGTTTCAGTGTTTTAAAATAAAATATCAAACAGAACGAAATTTCAATGTACAATGTACCATTTGTAATTCAGTAATATAGAATTGGTCAGGAGTCTGAAAACTTTTGCAAGGCACTGTATATACACACATACACAGACACTTCAGTTGTTATATATATATATATAAAACAACTGAAGAGCTCAGTAGAATGACACTTCATGTTGTTCCTTTGTGTTCTTTGTTTCTTGATGATTCAAGTGTGTGTGTCATCCCCTCGGAAGCAGACCTTGTTTACTTTGAATTATGTTATTTATTGTTTGTTTTTTCTCGGTTTTCTTTGTTTAAAAACCACTTGCCTCTTTCCCAGAAAGTGCTGTGATCTAAGTTTAATGGGGTAAAGCAGAAACAAACTAAACTTCTGGAAGCTTTGAAAAGTCATCGATTTTTAATTTAATTTTTCCTTCATTTATATGTAAAACCTACAGCATTGATCAGGTTAGAGGTCAGTGATAATGAAATACAAGCTACACAGCGACCCCTGCTGGAAAAGGTTTGAAATGTCAGAATGTCCAATCTGGTATTAAGCAGTAGTTCTACGTGGTTAATGAGGGCATTATAGAATCTTTAAACTTTTGACCTTGTCTTTCATTAACACTTATATATTGTCTGTTGGTGTCTTGTCTGCATCTTTGGCTCAGGACTCTTAAGTGCCTCAGTTGTCTAGTAGGTAATGTCCATCCAAAGTAGGAGCAAATATTTTTAAACTATTAATTTTCAAATTAAATGCCAGCTTTTTTCCACCAATATTTGGAGTGCTGCAGATGGAATGTTACCCCATTTCAATTAATGGTACAGTGCTCCTGCTTCATAGCACTCTATGTTAATTATAATGGCCTGTGAGCCTACTGTAGGAGAGTATTCTTTTGTAGTTGCTTTTAGTTTGGTTCAATATTGAAAAAAGATGTTTGCAGTTATTTTATTTCTGTGTTCTTTGAAACATCCACAAGATGGGGTTATTTGAGACTGACAGGTTGATACACATCTCATAAGGGCATTTGATTGCTTTCTTCTCTTGATCACCTTATTGGTTTTATTTGATTTAAAGATTTCATTTCTCTTGCATGCTTTTCTTTATCATTTTCTGGTGTGTGGGGGAGAGGGGATGTTACATTCATGATACACAGTAAGTATATAAGCATTTGTTTTAATTTATCTAGCATTTTCAGGATTGAGGTGCTTCAGCAATAGTGATACATCACCTCATTTAATCAAGCTATAAATACAATCAAAATCAGCAATTTAATATGTAGTTACTTTAGCCACTAACAAATGAAAACATGCTGTCAATCCCTGGGCCTGTTTCGTGTTAGAAAAAACATCAGCATTCATTATTCTGTTTGAGGTGGTGTGTCTCTGCAGCCGCTGCACAAAATATGATGACATTTACTGAGCAGCGCAGCTATACATGGCATTATTTGCAGAAGCTAATGGGTATACTAGAGTAACAGTGATGTCAGGTGTTCACTTGGGACCACAGTGTTCTCTATGCAGGTTTGTGCACAATTAGGAAAACTATTATCTCAACAGCTGCTGTGTTAGTAGAGCCACCCTAACCTGCCGTAGTCAGTAATGTGATCATTTAAAGCAAAACACAAAATGCTTCTTGTAAGAACAATACAGTACAACCTGGTTGGAATAAAAACAAAAAAATGTTTTTCTTTTTTTAACATTAATTGTTAAATTAATTAATGTACGTCTATAACTCTGCATAGAATGTTAATTGTGTTGCTTGTTAGGTATGATTAAGATCTGTTTTAGAACATGCTATACCAATACAGGTTTTACATTAAACCTTGAATTGTGTAAGACTTATTATATTCTGTTTAACTCCAGTAGATTCTATAAGCAATTACCAGACAGTGTAAGCTAACGTGTACAAACTGTTATGGGTAGATTTATCACTTCTTTGATTGCTTATGTTACCAGTCATACTACAGTCATCTGCAGTGCAGAAACAGTTTGCTGTTTAATCTGTGCTTCTCTGAAAGGAAAAGAAATGTATCTTCTAGTGTGTTATATTGTAAAGATTTAAGAGGACCCCCCACTTCCTAAATCCCAGGAAAAGTAGCACCATCTATCAGGGGGCTGGCATTCAAGCTGTTGTTTGACCTTATGTAAGACCAGAGGAATCAAAATGGGTGGAATTTATCTTTCTGGTGCACACTACTGTATATCAATCATCCATTTATCCACAGTACTGTCTAATCTGAACTGCACCCTTAACATCTCTCACCAGTGTTTGAATGTCTGTTTATATGAACTTGTCCCGAGCAGTACAGGGTTGGGGGGGGGGTTAGTGGATTAAATTGTGCATTGAGTATTATAAACCCTCTATGATATAATTTTTTTTCAAAGCCTCCATGTCTTCAAGACGATGTCCGAATGTCCAGTACATGGGATGCCTGTGCCAGTGGAGGAATTTCAGCCCAGCAAAGATGATGAGTCTAACAATGTCACAGTGGCATGTGTGGTCTCTCAGTGACTGTACTAAGGCTGGCTTGAATAAACTTGGATCTTGGTGGGTGGCCTGAGGAAGATAAGTGTCCAGAATTTGAGTTACAATCCCAGGACCGGAGCTACAATAGTGCTGAAAAAACACTGACAATCATGTTTGCTGGTTTCACTCGCAAGTTGTGATGGTGAAATAAGTGTAAAGAATGAGGTTGATGTTGCAATCCATTAACATAAAAAATTACATTTTTGAACAATAGATCGTTTTTAAAAATGAGATTTAAAATATAGTTGTACGGAACAGAACGTTCTCAAATAGAGCACTAGACATGTACATGATTTATAAATATTTTTATTGGCGCAGTGTCTAGTCGACCTGTTCAACTACTTTGACCTCAACTATTCGACTAGGTTGAAACACAATCAACTGCAGTTATGGACTGTATACTTTTAATAAACCAGATGCTTAAAAGGTTGTTTTTTTTAAGTTGTGTCGTGTGTTAGACAAAAAATGGACAACTGCCATAACCGTTGTTCCAACGGTTATGGCAGCACTCTGCAGTTAAAGCTGTTCTCCAGAATAGTCAATTAGAAATGGATTTATTACAGGAAAGTGCATCTTTTATGCTTGAGATGTCATTTCAATAAGAGATTAATCAGTAGATTTGGAATATTCCATTTACATAAAAGCCTGTGTTTCCATGTATTTCTCTAGTAATTCTAGCAAAAGTGTTGACTTGCATCATACAGTGTGTGCACGCATAGTTCACTTTTGATGCATGACAAAAACAAATACAACTAACAATGCACGAATTTAAAGCACATAGGAGAGGATCTATACCAGGCCGCACTGCAGCACACATAGCCTTTATATCTGTTATTGTTTGCACTGGTAGCACAGCAAGTGCTTCTCTGTTTTGCAAGGTGAATGTGAAGAATGCAATTTGAAATATTTGGCTTTGGGTCAAATATAGGGTGACAACATAACCACATGGTGTAACTCTTCTCCTTGCATTATGCACGCTCCAGGAGGAAAACTGTATGGCTTAATGTAGGGAAGAACAACTGCCTTATCAGCGGCTTAATGAAATTAGGATTCAGTTCAGAAATATGCCAGCTAGAGCACGCTCTGGTGATAAAGTAATCAGACACAACCCTGCTGCCTTTGTGTGCTTTATAAATAGCAAAATTGCATTTAGAATTGTAAACTGTGAATGTAAATGGGGCTATTTTTATCTAATGTGCCCAGGCAATTATGTTTGCAATGGTATATAAAACATCAAAATAGCATTCAGTTTTGATTTGGGGATATAGATAATGTCTTCTATCAGGTGTCTCAGCCTTCATCCTAAGGGCCTCATTTATGAAAGAGCACTAAATATTGTAAAGAAAGAGCACTAAATAACTTGCAGTTAGTGTGCACGTTCATATTTACTATTGCAATTGTATTCATTATTGCCAAATAGTAGGCATATTTTGGCACATGCTGATTTTATTGTGCCACGCTATGGTAATCAGAATGACTATGTGATGTGTATGGTAATGCATGATAATGTATTTAAACGAGGCACCCCGCTCTGAATAATGAGATGAGCTTTATTTACACCATATTTACTAAAGAGCGATAATTATAGTGTGCACCTTAAAGTGAGTGAAAATGTGTTTGTTTGGAAACCAGGCTTTAATCACTGATAGTCTTACGACTTAAACCTATTTGTCTGGCATCATGGCATCATCATTACTTGCATTAAAGTTTTTTTTTTAGTTTTTTTTTTTTATATAGAGCAGTGAAAGTTAACTGTAAATAACAGGTTATATTACGTGTGAATAAGCTTTATCATTTTTAGATGTTATTTGATGGTTCATTACATTGGTACAAATAATAGAGTGGTTAAATAAAACGCTGGACCAAACAAGGTATTATAATTTAAAACAACCTCCTCCACTAGAATTTCTAACTCCCCTGTGTGCAGTTTTAGTTTGCGTTGCCTCTGCCTGTCCCCTGCTGAGTGCTGTGTCTGCTGATTGCTTGTTTTTCGGTAGTGTAAGCCACCTCCACCTTTCACAATAAGCCACTGGACATTATCGTGCACATCAAATTATCACTCACAATACGTGTAGTGTGCATGTTATGGTATGTAAATTACCCAAATAATGTGTAACGGTCCTAAATGCCGTGTGGCAGGGTGAGGTCCCCCTGTCACATTGTCAGTGTATATTTTGCTGTAGTTTGGCAGGGATAGTGCCCTATTGCCCTATCCCTCCATTCCTGGCATGTGAGAATGTAACCATGCTCACCAAAGAGCATATGCACCTGAGTACAAGCTCACCTTTATTTTGTATTTTGTTTGTAAAAAAGAGTGCCACCTGGCACTTAATTGCATTTAATTTGTGTGACTCCTAAATTGTCTGCATTGCCATCAGACAACCTGTCACATGCTCCTAATGCAAACATACATTTAATTGTTTTTTACCAGAGGTGGTGTAGCCTATCACCAATGTGAAAACCAACTAGATTATATAGTCTGTAACTTGCAGTTGCAGGATGTAGCCTAAACTGCTTAAACTACTCTGCGATTCAGACCAATTGCCAGTTATCTTTAACCTGCATGCAATTGTTTATAGGTCTACATTTTATAAAGTCACTGTAATTAATGCATCGAGATTGTTTTTCAGCATGGTTAAACATTGTGTATCCTGACATAGAGTGTAAAAAAACAACATCCAGCGGGTCTTCAACACTAGAAATGTTATATGAAATGCAAGTGCTTCGGGAACAAAATGGATTTTAAAACATTGGTTAACCATCTTTTAAAAGGGAAAAGTGAAATACTACTCCACTGAATTACCCACCTGCTATAGAAATCTAGTTGTTTCTTTTAATGTCCATAGGACACTGTGGACAATTATAACATGAAAATTGAAGAAAAGTTTAATAATTGTCAAACCAGTCCATAACTTCAGGTAAATGCAAGGGTGCTGTTGTGATTATAAGTCAATGAAAATACTGAATATAAGTGCAGTATAGGTACTTTCGTTTTTGGGTGGGGTGATGCAGTCTTTCGGCACTAGATAATTATCTTGCAAGTTTCTGGACCATTGACCTGTAAGTATGCCAGTTGATAACTGATTATATGACCTTCACAGAACATTTGCAAAGTGGATTTGCCATTCAAAGCCTTCGTGCAAAGGCACATTAGAAGTTTTCTGAGAGGAGCAGAACTGTAGCAACAAACAAAAAGCAAGATGCAGCTTAGATGCTGAAGGAGCAGTTCTATTGAGTATGTCTTGCTAGGCTTACACCATTACAATTCGTTTATTCATCTTTACGCTTCCTTGAAAATAGGGCTCTCGGGGTGAAAGTGCATCGCTTCCTGTCACAAAGACGACCGGAGTGGGGGACATCAGACCAGAAACAGGAACCCGGAAATAAACGACAGAGAGAGGTGGAGTTTGGTGGAGCCGAACGAATGGTTTCGCTCAGCATTTAATGAGTGAACAGAAAAGTAAATAAAAAGGTTGTAACAAAAGCAGCACACGGCATGTGAGGCCAAAATAAACAGACAAACAACACGGTGAGCAGATATTTAACTACTATTACAATTATTATCACAATTATTACCTCCGTCTCCAATCCCGTTCTCCACTCACCGAACACACAACCCCAATGGGTGAAAACATGCAGCTTTTATGCCGCTGTACCGAGACTCGATTGCGAATCAATCATTCAACTGGAGTCGAGGTACAACTGCAAGTGAATTAATAAAGTGCAATTCTCTGTGCTCACATATTATTACATTTTACTTGCACGTGAAGTGCTGTGCAATCCTCGTGACAAAATACAAATATACATTTTAAACACTTGTGTTACACAGACCCGTTTATATCCTGTGTACCAATGACTATACACCAACATTAACACACAACATATAACAGAAAATACACACAGGGGCGGGCACTTTGCCACACTTCCCTATGCGATTTGAAGACTAGGGGTAAACAAGATGACATTCTCTAGGTACTGTAGTACTGATCACAAGAAGACAAATACTGTGTTTCTGTAAAAGTGAATGATAGTCTGTCAGCACAAAGCTGACAGACAGAATGTGTGGACAAACGTTTTTATACCATTTTCAGTGATAATTTACCCAAACTAATGTTCATATACTTTTCCATAACTCATAGTTTTTACTCAAGAGGAGAAATGAGGGTTGACCCCAACATCAACACACACACACACACACACACACACACACACACACACACACACACACACACACTCCACAGAGCTCATCACAACTGGCAATGGAAGTTTGCGAGTCCAGTGGTGCAAAGAGCACAGGAAATGGACTACCGAGCAGTGGAGAAATGTGATATGGTCAAATGAATCATCCTTCACCATGTTCTCGACAAATGGACGAGTACAGCTCTGAATGCTTGGTTCCAACAGTGTGGGGCACATTTTCCTGGTATGGTTTGGGTGCACTTATTCCCTTTGAAGGCAAGGTCAATGCTAGTCGCTACTTAATGGTACTGAGTGATCATCTTCACCCCATGTTGCAGCATTTCTTTCCTGCTGGGGGGGGTGTCTTCCAGGATGACAATGCCCCCATCCACAGAGCACGTGAGGTCGCCCTATGGTTAGATGAGCATGACACTGATGTTATCCATATTTCATTGCCACCTCAGTCACCACATCCACCCTTTATCATTGCATGAATGTGCAAGGGTGGCTTGTTACAATTCTCTGTATATATTTTTTTAACAGTAGGATCTTCAGTATGTAGTAATAATAACTTTTGTAACATCTGTTTCTGTTAGTTAATGGCTTCAGCGTCTCTTAAGTGCCTGTCAATAGAATTAGCCCCCAGGTGAAGCAAATGCAAGGACCACAGACCTGAGCTTTTCTTTAGCAAGGAACCTTAATATATTTCCATCCTTGCAGCCTGGTATATTTTTACACAAGGATAGCTACAGGGAGACAATAGATCGTTTTGTTGCAGAAGTTCTTATGCCTCACAGGGAAAAGAAAGATAATATAAAAAGACTTGGCCACTACAGCATACTGTATAAACTGGTTTCCAGCATTTAATGTTACATAGCAAATCCTATAATTTGGCATTGATTCTTACTGGTATTCAGTAACTGAGATCTCAACTCAATGGCCCTGAATATCAAAGCGTTTTCAACCATCGGGGAGGGCTTTTGTGGCGGGGTTTTAACTTTCTGACTGTTTTTCATGTTCCGAGTAGACATAAAAAAGGAAGGAAGGATGAAAAAACCCAAATTCAGACAGTATGAGGAATGTTATATAAATGAAGTGGGTACCTAGCATACTGAGGGCTCATGTGCCAGCATCGCTCACTGCCATGTCATTCTTTGCCACAGTTGTTTGTATGATACAGTAAAGCCATACATATTTGCAGGCTTTTTATTATGTGTTTTTCGCCTATAAAAAAAATCTGCAAACATTTTTGCACGAAATCTAATTCCACTAACAATACAAACTTTGTACATTGCAACAGGTCGCCAACATTTCTGTAGCAAAATAGGTTTTATAGGTGTGATTGGCCAAATATTTTGGTTGCAAATATTTATGGCTTCACAGTATCCTATTATACAGTCACATGTTATTAATTTTCATAAAGTGCAACCAGGTATGGAGGATATTTTATGCCAAAATGAAAATAAACAAATGAATAAAAAGAAAACACGTCTATATTTATTTATGTATTTCTGTATGTATTTTTTGTATTAATTTATTTTTCATTTTGGCATAAAATGTCTGCCAAAACCAGGTACATGAAACTGTAATTTCATTCATACAGAACATACATTCAAAATTAGGCCACATTAAAATGACGTATTTAAGTTTGTTTTTTTTTTTCTCTCTGTCCTGGTGTACTTGCTTTATTATATTGTAGCGATCTCAGTTCCCGCAGGCAGGCGCATCACACAGGGCGAGGCAATCCACGTATAGTTGGAGGGCGGACGTGAACCCGGGACCTCTCGCACGGAAGCATAGCGCCGATAACGCTGTACAAAAGAGCCTGCTCGTTTGCAAAGAGCATTTATCGCGTATGTCGGGCTTATGTCTTTGATTGTGATTATGTCACCTACCAGCCCTGCTGCTGCCTTCCCCTTACATTATATAACACTATTTTAAACATGAAACAAAACAAAAATGGTAGTGTTGAGCAAGAAGTAGAGTACATGCTGTAACTTACTACCCTATAGAGACTGAACAAAAACAGGAGGGAAACATTCTCTATTTATCTCCGATCAAAATGAGAGGGGAAACATTCTCTATTTATCTCCATTATTTCTAATCCTGTCTATTGTCAGCTGGACAGCAACGAAACACAAAGGACAAAACAATAACCAAAGGCATGCTAGCAAAGCAAATTCAGATTAATTGTGTTAATTGTGTCCTTCTCTAGTGAATAAGGTTGCAGTGTTTAGCAGAAAACTGGAGAGGAGTAGTTATTTGTTACAAGTTTTATTTGGAACCTGATTGACTGAGACAATCTGTGAGGTTTTTAACCAGTTACATTTCATAAGATATGGTTTGCGTTTTCTAGTCCACTGTTTGCTTCTGAATCTTGATCCTACAGTAAGGCACAGAATCCACTTACAGTATTCATTTAAAATAAATATTTAAAACAGAACCCACCCACTCAAAAGTACTGGTGTCATTGTAGGTAGGTGGAAGAGATCACTCAGTTATGCTTTTATAGTCCCTAACTAGCTATTGTTCTGCTTGCAAAGTGCAAGATACAAAGTAACAAAGTCATAGCACGTCCCTTTATTTTACAATCCAAAATAATTCCATGAAATCACAAAACATAAAAAATGCACACACATTTGCCTACTGGCTCATTGTCAAAATGATGTATTACTTTTGAAAAAATGGCTGAAATTAGGTGTTAGATTTGGGCATGTCTTTGTCACCATTCCCCATGCATCCTATAATATTAAAAAGCAAATAAAATAAGCACTGCTGAATAGGCATTCTACTGCCTGGCAGTCATGAATCACGACTCTATTCCCTGACTACTTTATGGTCCTTGTTAAAGCCTGTTTGATCCTGGCACCAGAGTCTCCTGACCTGTTTTGGCTTCCCTTTACCTGTCTGAATGCAAAACATCTTTCTCTTGCTGAACCCGATCTACCCATTTGATACATTTTTGGGGTTTTTGTTTTGTTTTTGGTTTTTTTTGCATAGCAAGGCCTTTAACGCTACCTGCTTTAGTTGGCGTCAGCTCTTAGCAGCTAAGCAAGGTTGAGACTGGCGGTACATAGATGGAAAATATCCAAGGAATATCACTGGTACTGTCAGGGGCTCAATAAGGGGATCTTTCCACAGCCAGAGCAGGATTCATGCTCCAGCTTGGGGATCCTGTGCTGTAGGAGGCCCCTTGAGTAAGACATTAAACTGAGCTTTGTCTTTTAAGTAATTGTTAAAGATCACATAGGAGTCTGTTTGACAAGAGAAAAGGTTTTATCCTCATTATTCCGCCAAAATCAAAAACAAATTATTACAAGTCTGATCTGGTTAAACTCCCCCCAACTCATGTTCTCAACGTCATCACAGTAAATGTGATCTAGCGCATTTCTCATTTTTCTTGTGGTTTAATAAGGGACTTGATTGACTGATTGAATCCTTGCATGGTTACAGACAATATTGAGAACCTCTGTTCATGTTTGTTTATTGCTTTTTCTACATCTCTGGGGGAACTGTAAATGGTATTTCTCCACCATGGTGGTTTGCTGACTTTATTTTCTTTAAAATCTTTTTGCATTTAAACCAGTTCAATGTTGTGCATGTACAATGTATGTTAGCTTTGACTTACAAAATGCTATTGAGCTACCTTTCCAGCAGCACTAAACCTAACACAGTAATTGAGTGAGGGTGTAGAAAGAGCTGTAAAAAGGGCATTACAGTTATCTAATCACACAGGAACTATGGTGCATGGCACAACCATGGTGCTACCACTGGTATGTCAAAATATGAATGTTTTACAGATGTGCTTCCTTTTCGGCGCTCATGTGCTTCTGTTGCAAAATCTTTGTATTTCTATTCCATCAATGTTACCTGTAGTGCATTTCTACACATTGCACATTTCAGTTTTGAAACAAACTTGCTATCGTAAACACGAAATCTCAAATTGATATCAGTGCTTTCAGATAGTGTTGCACTTGCTTGATCATTTCACCTACTGGAGGAAATGGCCGCCACTGTCAGTGGCTTCTCTCCTATTTATAAGCAATAAGTCTATTAAAACAAAACTGAGAGTTTTATAGTTTTTGTTAATATTTTGTTTTGGAGTTGAACTGCTATTTTTTGCAGAATTGTACAAATGTACTTTTAACTGTAATAGCGTTTGCTCTACTTGCAAGCTTAGAGGCCTTAAGAAAAGACTGATATTTGTTTTTGTTTTTCTGTGGTGTCAATTTGTTTATACCTTGGACAAAAAAAAAAAAAAAAAAAAATAACATCACCAAAAATATGTGCTAATATGTTGAAGAAGAAAGTTGGACTGAAGAATTCTCATTTTAAAACAACCAGAAAACAAAGTAAAATGTTTTACTGTTCTCTAAAACCCTAAGATATTTACCGAGCCATATCTGGTTGCAATTAGATTTTTTTTTTCTAGATAACTTACCTAAGCTTATTAAAAGAATGCTACATTTATCTTCCAATGGGGAAACTGGGTTCTGTGTTTGTTTACTTTAAATTGAAAACATCTTACACATACAGTACATATACTACTGTATACTTAACACTTAATTATTTGGTTGTTTGCTTTCAAATGTACATGTCTGAAATTAAGTCTGAGCTTTTTAAGTAAGTTTATACTACTCATTTTGATTTCCTATAAATCCTTGCATAATTCAGATCTGCATTTTATATTTCCCTTAAAAGATTTCCCACCCCTAGCTTCAATAACATACCGTGAATACCTATACTGGACCGAACTTTATGGGAAATCTCTATTGCAGGAGCAATCCCAGCATTATTTTTCTGGATAGCTTTAAACACTCTAACATAACATACAGAACAATGTTTGAATATCTGTGGATATATTAGGAGTGCTAGGCCATCAACAAGTGTCGTCTTCTTGTTGAAAAGATGAAACAGCAAACAAAGGTGCATCTTCATGCATGAGACTATACTGGTAGGGACCGTGATGATTCTTTTGATGGGATCACATACATAATAACCTCCGTGGCCACTAAGGCCTGCAGAGTAACACATTTCTAACTCAAGTCAAGTTTGAATATATCAATTAAAACAGAAATTTAATAAGACAGTGTGGCCTCCTGCTCTATGCACTGTGAGCAAGTATAATATAATATACACATCTGTATACATGGGTTCAAATCCCAGAAGAAAAATGAGTAATATCTATCCAAATATGTAAAAAATAAATAAATAAAATAAATGGCCCAAGTTAATAACCAGAATATACTGTTATATACATATATAACGTAAAGGTTCAACAAGACACAGCTGTGGCCCGCACTTCTTTTTTTTATTTTTAATTTTTAAACCATTTACATTGTGTATAACTTGGCCTCGTTTGTTGACATCACATCTTTATGTGGCTGGTCTGTTTATTCTACCAGTGTAGCTATAGAATCTCTTCAGAAATAACATATTGATCAATCCTGAACAATAGGGGGCAGTAAAATAATAATACAAAGGGTAAACATGCCCTAAAGATATACATCCAGGAAAGTTATTATCTTTTTTTTTAATTTATTTACTTACTTATATTTAAATGGATTATTTTATCAGTTATCAAACGTTACAGACATATTTTCAACTATTTTGAGAAACAAATTACACTTTTCTATAGAACATGTTTCCAGTTCACATATTTGCTGCAATGAAATAGTTAATGGTTCACACAGTAACACATGTGAGGTTAACGTCAAGGTGTCATTAAAATTCCTTTGCATGTAATACACAATTTGTTTTGGCAACTAATGAGTTACACGGAGTGTATCTAAAATTCTCATTTTTACTTCTGTATAAAAGTTCTGCAACAATTTTAATATAGAATCATTATCAGAACATCTGGCTCTCCATCAGGGAGAGGTTGCCTGCACACTACATAATTAAAACAATCAGTCACAGTCCAATTCCACCCGTGGTGTGATATGGACTGTTTACATATTTGTGTCTATAATCATGCGTATGGATTTCATTTGAAAACAGATTTTGATTTTAGATATAGATTTTTAGATTTGGAAAATATGTATTTCTTTTCTAATGTACAAGCGTACACACACACACACACACACACACATATATATATATATATATATATATATATATATATATATATATATATATATATATTACTTAGAATATAGGCAGATAAATGATTAATATTTTATTAGTTATTTGTCAGGCTCGATATCAATCAAAAATATCGCAATGACTAACAGCTATATAAAGCACTCACTTTTAGAACCCATGTGTTCTACGCGATTTGGTGTGATGAGACGCCTGCAGGAGTCAGTACGCCTCTCTAATTTTAGTATTCCATTTCCGCTTCCAGTAAAATATCTGGAGAGCCACAAACTGTTCAACAAGTAGTGGGAACTTCCAGAACACAGACTCTGTTTAGGACCGGTATTTACATCTGTTTACACACACTGTGCACATAGTTGGAAATCACAGTTATTAAATTAGGCATTATAAAAACATATATATATATATATTTTTTTTTTTTTATTTACTCGATCAGGGAAATCCCTTTAAAGCAAACGGGATAAAAAGTTATGTAAACTTTTGTAGATTTGATTTGTGGCCTCGCCTAGATAATCTATTCAGACTCAAACTTGAAGGTAAGTTTTTCTTCCTTTTTTTTCCCTAAAAAGTTACTCTTGTAGACGTTAATGTTTTAAACAAACGTGTTTGGGAATAAACAAAAATAGATATCTGGCGTTTTGTGCTGTTTGTTGGTAGATATTAGTGCTGTTTTATTTTGTCAGAAGAGACAGTTATTTTGTTGGTTGTCTTATAGAAACGATTGTAAAATGTAACAGTACGAGTAGTGTTTGAATCAAAACATGTAACACGTTTAAAGAATCTGAAATAAACAAGTAGGGTGTTTTGAACTTTTGTTTCTGCACAGCGAAAGTATAACATGTATTATTAAAATACCCCGTTAGCTTCCTCCGTTCATTTCAAGTATTTGTTTAAAAACCACGTATCTTATTCAGAATGTGTTAGCATTTTTTGCGGAATCTTATCAACATTTGAAAGAAAAAAGAAG
The DNA here is from genome assembly GCF_017654505.1 of Polyodon spathula. NCBI lineage: Eukaryota > Metazoa > Chordata > Actinopteri > Acipenseriformes > Polyodontidae > Polyodon > Polyodon spathula. Next base: position 44,356,615 of record NC_054541.1, on the reverse strand, counting down.
GCATTTCACTTTGAAGTACTATTAAAATAATGTGGGGTTTTGTTGGCGTTACTGCAAGGGATTTATTTTAGCTTGGCTAAGGATTTTTCTTTCCTGGATACCATGTTAACGTTTCTGTTATCTTAACCAGATGGGGGGTTTTTTCTCCTCCTGCTGATCTGTTATTGCTTGTCAGTTATGTTGACTTATTTGCGAGGGTACACAGACTCCTACACCAGCCACGACAGTGGAAAACGTTAGTGTAGTCTATAGAATTTGTTTTGTTTGGAGAAGAATGGGGCTGTCAACAGTTCTGGCATTTCTTTAAAGATTTGTTACACCAAAAATGTCTGAAAACGTAATTAGTTTGTTATTCTTAATTTTCAGTTGGGCACTACAATTATTTTTTTTTTTTTTAAGTAATATTTCTGTGTATCCTTTACAAGAAAAGCGACGTATTCATTAACTTCCCTGTATTACTGCAAAGTAGAAAAATAAAGATGTGGCACTATAATTAAGTTACTGTTTCCAAAATACTGTTCTATCACTGGATTATACTGTAGGGTGTTTTGTTAAAGGGTCTCATCATTTCTTAAGACTTTTTATTACAACAGTTCTAAATTAGTCACTAAATTAATCCAGGAATACATACTGTACCATCCATCCATCCATACATAGAATGCAATGCAATACTTAATCAGCATTTGTGTAATTTCTACATGGTGACTCCTTCCAGCGAATCTTATTTTAAGTGAAGGCAAACAAAACCAGCTTTTTGTATTATTTTTTTTTATTGTATTGTCAGACTTGTATTGTTAATTTGCTGAAGTGCATTAGCTCCACAAAGAAAACAGTATGTATTGTGTTATTACTAGATACTGTTGCATTATTTTACAATAATGATTGTATTATAATGAGAGAATATTGTGGTGTTTCGCAGTAAACAGATAGTTTTAGTAATTCACACCACTCGTGTCACTGTTCCCATTCAGTCTCTTCATTTTGCTTTAAAATGGGTCGTATGATTGTATTTCATGATAAACTAATACAAAGTATTTATTGTACAGGTAAGACACTAGAGTGATAGGCTAGGTGCAGAACGGTGAAGAATTTGAGGAATTGAAACACAAATGCCTGCTCTTCTAAGGTGTAACAGCTGACCAGTGATTGCTTAATCTCAGAGGGACAGTGGGGCAAGATGTCTTGGTGGAAGGCTGGCCTGCTTGGTATCACAGTGGGGATAAAGCCTGTCCAGAATTAGAGTGCATGTTTTTGTTCAGAAATAGACTGATTCCCTGCAGCCCCCTCCTGAATTCTCTTGCTTCCTCCTGCTCATTGTCACTTAAGGACTGTCGCTGTCTCCACCTGTCTGCTCCATGACTGTACTAAATACTGTGTGTACAGACTTCGATTCCCCTCCATCTGGTTACTATCTAGATAACTGCAACAATACAAGAACCATTTCAATTAGCCCTTGTTATTTTTTTTCTATCTGGTCTTTTGAATTCAAATAAATCACATTGTATGTCTCTGTCAGACTACAGTATGCTGAAACTATTGTAAATTTTGTTAGGGTTGTCTTTTTAGTGCTTAAAGATAAAATGCACCACATAGCAATACACTATACTAAAACAAAGACTAAAAACACCAGCTGTGAACTAAGAATCAGTCCTGTGCAATAGGAGCAAAGTCTAGTAGCCCACAGTGTGGCCCAGTGTAGTTGACATTCCAATCTGTTTCTTACTTAAAAGTATAGTGAAGTCACTCTTTTATGACTTGCTACCAAAATGGTTTGAGGGAAACCATTTGTTTTTCCAGATTGAAATGGGCTGCAGAGAGTTGGTTTAAAGGTGAGTTGATTTGAAGGAGGGGGTTTGTATTGAATCTATTGCTTTTGCATTTGGGGAGCTGCTTGCATCTTTAATTGGGACATTATGTTGCGGGAATTCATACACCCCACCCCACCCACCCCCCTATTTAAACATACCTGATTGATCTGTTTGGATCAGGATCACAAGTTTGCTTGTTTTCCCACCACTTAGGTTATTTTCATTGATTCAGGCCGCAATGGGGTTTGGGAATTTGTGATTTGAATAATTGCAGGAGTTGTTCTTGAGTTCAGTGAGGGAAAGAGGGAGTAGAGGTATAAAGTGACACAGTCCCACGGACTTTCTCATGTGGAGTCTGTGCCTTTTTTTTCAAATGAAACGATGCTTGGCGGATGTTCTTCTATGTTACAAGCATCCCAGGATTCAGAAGAAGCTCTAGTGTTTAACAAAAGCCTTGATTACCAAGATAAGGTTTCAGCCTGGCCTTTAAATGATTGACTGTCTCTGTACTCCACATGACACCAGAAAGGAAATTCCAGAGTTGTGAAGCAGGAGGGCTAACATCCTGGTCCTGCAACTCTTCAGTCATAGGAATACCAGGTCTGGGACATGTGGTCAGAAACTTAATCAAAAAGCACGTGCAATACAAGGTGTAGACTTGGTGTGAGTAATGGGGTTGTTTTCATACAGGGCTACTTTTATTCTACGTGCAGATACAATGCTGCCAGCGCTGCAACTGATTTATGACCAGTTCTAAAAATGCAGTTTTCAATAGGAACATTTAAAGTCGTAAGCCTGCCACTCTTCGTAAGAAGTTAAGATTGACCTCTGTAAGTATAAACACGCCCACTTGCCAATGGTTGTGCTGGAAAAGTTTGAAAGACAAGCAATGGCTCAGTTTGCCCTAAAAAAACAAAACAGAAAAAAGCAAACTTCACACAGGAAGAGACGCACATCATTTTGGAAAAAGTAATCCAGAATGAATCAGCTTTATTTGGAAAAGACTGTAGTACAAAACAATGGAAAGCAGTAAAAGAAAGCATGGCAAACAGTAGTTAATAAAGTTAATGCTGTGTCGAAGGCTTCCAGGAATATTATGAGGGCAAACTATGGGGGCAACTGGAGTGAGTCTCCCACAAATATACAATTAACCAGTGCTGAAGAACGGGGGTCCGTAATTATTAATCCACATCTGATTGGGGGACGGTGGCTGGGATATTGTGCAACCACATTACTTATTAGACACTTTGCATCACAAACCACATGCATGTTCACTGAGTGAAAACACTTCCTGTTTTAGAAAATATCTTTATTCTCTGAAGGTGCATGAATGCAAACATGCATACACAATTCATAGCTCCAAGTACATTCGGAAATGATGCAAAGTCATAAAAACCCTGTTTCACTTTGTGTTGCTGCACAGGGGACACAGGGAAAACAAAGTATTTATTTGCTTTCTTAACCAAAGCAGCTGTTACCTGACTGATTCATTTAGACATTGAAGACTGGCAGATACCAGAAACATCCCCAGCTGGTATCTGGTATTTGGAATGGGACAGTTGCATAAAAGGTTAAGGCAGTGGTAACCTTGATATGCACTAGTATGACACAGCTCCTGGCAGTGGCACTCTGTAGATCGTCCATGTTCACTTATCGTTACAACCTGTTTATCAAGCCAGTATCTCTGTAAGACGTGTTCATCTGACTGGTCAAGAAAATTCACTCTGGCCCTGTATATGTGCAGGGTATCTCCTTTTTCCCCTTTTCCTTCTTTCCTCAAGCATGCTAAACTGTAGAAGTCATGCAATGTTTGTTTCACAGTTCCATAGCTCTAGTTGGGCTTAAGTTTCTGTTTAAGTACAGATTGTGTCAAAATAGCATATCCTGTCATTAATTATGAATTTAACACAATTGTGTTACCCTCATTAACACATTTTACACAAACCCGACTATTCTTAATAAAAACTTTTTTACAGCTCACTGCAACGACTGTGATTCATTTAGAACAACTCAAAGCACACCTGAGTCAAAGAGACGCAACGTGACGAGATGTGGTCATAAAACTGATTGAAAACTGCTGGTAAACTGGGGGGTGGATCAAAAAAAGCAGGGAACGCCCTGAAACGCCAACAAAGCTTTGACAAAACCATGCACTGATGCAACTCTGATTTTGAAAATCTGACAAAAAAAAAAACTGTGCCGTCGCATCTCTTGAATATGGGGCCCTAAGAAGCCAAGGGAATTGATCAGTCAGCACTTTCAGATCAAGGTAAGAAGACTTACACTCCCCAAAGAGCAGTCATCCAGTCTTGGCAAAATAGATTTCATACTACAGAAAATTATTTGTCTGGTAGACATCCGTTCAAAGCATTTTTCAGGAATAAAAATAAGTCTGACTGTTAAAACCTGTTCTGTCCTGCTTTAATAGTTACATTGACAATTGATTTTATGCACTACAGTTTCTAAACTATTAGCTACAGTTTTGGGCATTCACATGAATAATACTGGGTCTGCCTTTAACGTTTATATGACTTCTGTGTATCTCCCCATAGTAAGCAATATTAGGGAAACCCTCCTCTTCCCTCCAGCCACTTTAAGCTGGTTTTCCTTTAGCCAGTAACCGTATAAAGATATCTCAACTCCCTATTTTCACATGCCAAGGCAGCACCAGCTGCCTGATTATGAAAATCTGTGAAAGGGACTACATGCCCATACTTCCTGTTGATTAGAGACAAGCCAAAATCCAACCGAGGCATAGTATAACTTGTGTGTGTGTGTGTGTTGTCATTGCTTGTTATAGTGTGAATGAAAGCATTAAAAGCCAAAGAACACTCGTGTTAAGCAATAATGTTTCATCCAAAAAGACCATAAACAGTAAAGTATCTTGTTATTTGAAAAGAAAAAAAAATATTTGTAGACATTGCCCCAGCAGCTGCTGATCCCTTTGGAAGGCAGGCAGGTGTAAACTGTTAGAATTCAAATGTTCTTCAATGGCAGTGTTCATTGGTGGAATAGTACTACAGGTGAGATACAGTCTTCCTCTTTTTGTTGTTGTTGTTATTTCTTAGATTGGCTAAATAAATGACTACACTTTGAAGGGGAACCCCCCCCCCCCATTGCCCTGTCATGATCTCCTTATTCACTGCTTCATGAAAGTCCCCATTCACACTGGCTGGGGACAAAACAAACTCTTGGTTTTGTTTGACAATAGTTGAGCACTGTGCTATCTCTGATGAACAGAGAGACACATTAAGGCACTGTTTCCCAGTACCAGTCAGTCCAGATAGATGCAGTGAGTGCTGATCCTTGTGGAACTCTTCCAAGCTCAAACACACCAGTGCTTGTGTGGCTGACTGTACCAGAAATGCTCAGTAGGCACCTGATTAAACCAATAATTTGTTATCTCATGTCAGGGCTGTGCAGTTGGTTGCTTTGGGCTACCTAGATACAGTTTAAATTAGTAGAGCATTATCAGGTTGATTCATGACGGAAATAAGGGGCAAGTAAGTGAATTGTATTTATGTTCAGGGTCATGCTGACATATACAGTAAATGGATGTTCAGTTTGTTTCAAGGGTGATTTTATATAGCTGTTTTTTTTTTTTTAAGCGTGGGCTGAGGTTTGGGTAATGAAATTGTATAGGTGTATGTGTGTTGCATGCTCTTTTCTTGAACTGCATGACAACTATATACATTATATAAACTAGAAACAAAAAAACGCTTTGACAGTAAAATTGCATGTGTTTTAAATTACTGTTAGGTAATTTTGCTTTACATGTAGTTTTAAGGAAGGTTGTTACTTAATAATCCACCAGTGTTAACTTCTAGCTGTTGACTATCTTGGAAACTGGTTGCCTGAATTTGATCAAGCTTAATCAATGAATTATTCGCCTCACTATTCGTGCTTATATACTTCTATATAGGCAACGATGCATGTGAGATACTTGTTATTGGATTTGAATTTTACTTTGTAATACAATTGGACAGATTTTATTCAAGGGTCTTTCTTTAGTATTCTTTTTAGCTTACTGAATGTATCAGAATCTGGGGATGTGTTGATAAATCTGTCCATCCTTCTGTATACTAAACATGCACATACATGTACTGGTGGGTGTAGGTCGTAATGGTCAACATTTTTAAAATTTTTAGTACCATATTGTTATTTCTGCAACAGCCCTGCACTGTTATATTGTGTTTGGGGATTAGTTTAGCTTGGTCTGCCAGGTTACAAGGAGTGGAATTATGTTTAGGAAAATGTAATATGTTGATTAGGGGAAAGAAATTCCTGATCGTGATTGGGGGTGGTGGGATGTGTGGGGACTGAGCACAGATTGTTTGTAATTTAGACCTTTGGCCATCTGCTGATTGGCTGCAGACTTTGGTCAAGGTGGGGGTCAAAAGGTCTTTTGTACATGAAGCTCTGAGGGAGGTTAAGCTTCAGGGAGAGAATTCCCTGCCGTGAGATCGGTCATTGAATTGGGGCAATCCTTAGGTCAGAGCTAACAATATAATTTCAGTAAATGTTACTAATGCTAATAGTACTATGTACTGTACAGTACAATCATCATTTTGTACGTTTCCTGTATGAAAGAAGCGCAGATTGTGCAAAACGTGAGTTTGAACCAAAGCGTGCGACTTCTGGAAGTTTGTGTACTTTGTTAAGAAGTTTTAAAAAGGATGTTTAATTTAAAGAGAATTGTTGAAAAAAGAACTGTGGTTGTTTGTTTCCTGTTTTTTTGAAGTGGTGTTTTTTTTTTTTTTTTCTTTTGTGTGTCGAGAGGAGACAAAAATATCGGTATTTGTAATTTGTGTGAAGTATTCTTCCAGTGCCAAAATAAATATTTATGCCTGTGAACACTACTAAGTTGTTGTTTCCTGCAGTCCCAAAACCTCCATGTTCCTGAGGTGAAGAATGTGCTTGTGGGTGGGGTTAAGCTTGGATCATCATCACGTTACAAGCAGTCACGCTAGTTTTTGGATTTTGGATTGAAATGGGAAAACTAAAGTACAAAAGCTTTCTCCTCCCCAACCATATTTTCTGTATGTGAGTGGCAGTTATAAATGTGAAATGCTCAGGCTGGTCTAGACAAAGCATGACGGCCGTTCGTAAGCCAACAAAATAAGAAACAGCCACGCCTAAGTGAAGGTTTTGCTTTCTCAAGGAACATTTCTGTTTATTCTGATTAGCCATATATTTGTTGCTTGAGACACAGCATGAGCCAAAAAATTGTGCTCCTGCATCAACCAAGATGGCGGCCTGATGCATTTTTTTTGGAAAAACCTTTAAAAATCTTATTTGGAACTGGTGAACTGATTTGATGTGACTTTGCATATGTCGTCAGCAACCAAACCCGCTTCAAGTTTGCAACGCAGAAGTTGCGGCGATAAATTTTATTATCAAAATGGCTGCTACCAAATTTGGCAAAACACGCCCAAACATCAAACTGCTTCTGCTTGCAAACCGTTTAACCAACTAACTCCGAACTTGGTAGGCGTCATCCTGGGGACAGTGGAATTCAAATATGGCAAAATGGTGTTCTTTCATAAAACAAGACGGCGGCCAGACCTATGTTTTTATTCTTAAATTTAAAACTGTTTCACTTGAACACGGTTTAGTTAATTTAACTCCAAAGATGACAAGCATCATCCCTGTGTCAATGCAACGACTTTTTAAGAAATGGTGCTTAAAGCAAGATGGCCGCCTGACGCGTTTCTTTAAACTTCAGTCAAATGTAAAACTAGCTTATAACTCCTTACAAAGTGCAGATAGGTTAATGGTTACTGTGGAATACATATAGGAAACCATATGTGCTCTGTCCAAAAATGAAATTTTCTGTAACCTTTGGCCTCTTCTTAAGGTTGAATGTAAAACTAGCTTGTAACTCCTTACAGTGTGTAGATAGGGTCATGGTTACTATGGTGTTTAAAGTTATAAAGCATTGTGAGATAATGAACTAATGCAATATTTTGAATTGAAACTGCTCCACAAAACTGATCTGTTGCTGACACTCGTGCTGCAATGCTACAGCTTGCCAAAATTGCCAACTGCTACTGAGCTTGGAAGCTGTAAAACTGCCTGGCAGTTTTAATAATAATAATAATAATAATAATAATATAATAATAATAATAATAATAATAGTATTATTATTAGCATATCCTGAATGAAAGAACCAAAATATTCTTGGCACAAAAAGGGCAAATACTGTAATAAAGCTAATAAGTGGTAAGAACTAAAGGGCTCAGTATCGGTTTTCTCAGAGGCAGGACATTCTTAATGTATAGCACGTTAGAGACAATGGTTAGATTCTTAGGGAATGCTCATTTTATCTTGCATTATTCTGTACAGGGATGGAAATAAGACTACATGGCAGTTTGATCCATTCCTTGTTAATATGAGTTTAGAGCACATCTGAGCTTGTTACCTGTACACTGGCTAATCAAGCTCAATGCTTTTGTCAAGGCTTTATAATTAGTCCCTCTTTTTGTGGAGAGGCAGCATTTCTAGAAGGATTATGGATAGCTTCGAAACAGCAGTGCCAGCTGTGTACATAGGGAGTCACGCCAAAACATGACGTTTAGCATAAGCCACATTAAAGTAATTTGTTAAAAATAGCCAGAATGAGAACCAAATAAGAGAGAGTAATCATTTCTCTGTGAATCTACTTTGACAAGCTATGAATTATTATATAATCAAATTCTTAAAGGAAATATGTTAAATGATTATGTCGTGATGGTTGTTTTGGGCAAATGTGTTGCATTGACAAATGTCTTAGGACACCTGATAAGTTCATATTTCACCAGTATTTGACTGACTAAGACGGGTCGTCATGCATGGGTGCCCTATACCACAAAAAAAAATCATGCTGTTACCACAGAAACCAAAACCACACTCTCAAAATGAAACTTATGTATCCAAACATTGGCTAAGTGAAAGAGCAAAGATTAGACGCTATGGGGGAAAAAAAGAACAAAATAACCAACGGTTGTGGTCACATGAATTACAGTGTAGTTGGACTGGATGCACTTTACTGCTCTGAGTTTTGGCTCTAGCCGTTTTTGCTGCTCTTTGAAGATGGAGGGATGTTTTTTCCCCATTTTCTTTAAGGATGCATTGTAGTGTCTCTTGTTTGAATGTCTAAATTTAAAAAAGCTGTTACGGTATTTTAAAAGCCAATGTTGGATTTCAGAGACATTTCAGCCTTAAAAGAGGCTAAGAGAAAGTTGTGCCAGTCAGACTGCTTGGGATTTGAGCTTGAGAGCTTGTGAATTACGAATTTATTAGTGGCTTTGTTGGCTTGTGCGGAGGTTGTCCAGACTGTGTCAAATTATCCATCAGTGGTGTTAATTTGACATGATTACCAATGCTAAAATGAAACCTTGTAGACAGCTGTAGGCCTTTTGTGTGCAGGAGCTTGGATAGCCAGTGCCTTTAGTGTGGAAATGCTGTGAGGTTAATGTTTCACATCCCCAAAGTGATTTGTCCTATGAAGCTGCTGTTTAGCTTGAAGAATGTGTATTAAAAAAAATAATGAAGTAAAATAAAGTCCTTTGTTTGTCGCTGTTGAGATAGGGCTAATGTACAGTATGTCTTAATGTAACATCTGTCAACAGGGTTAAAAGGGACAAAGCATTGGGGATCGAAGCAATGTAAACACATGGTAGATTAACGCAGGCTACGTTAAAGTCCACTTGTCGTCCTGTTCAAACACAGTTCTATTCGGGGAGTTTTCTGTGAATAGCACAGCAGTCCTTGATGTATTGCTTCTGAGTGCTCCTGCTTTAAGAGGTTTTCAATGAACCAGAGAACCACCAAGTACTTTGTAAATGCATTAAGTTGCTGATTTTACAATTCATAGGTTAACATGGGGGTTACAAAGTAAAGAAGCCACTGAAATGAGACTGGTTTATCCAGTTTATATTGAATATGTTGAGTTTGGTTCATTGTTGGTTACTCCATCTCGTCGTCATGGAAACTACAGTCATGACAGGCTGAAGATGTGCTGTGTTGCAACAGTATGCTTCCTCAGTTTTCATTTAAATACTTTTAAGTAAACCAAGTTAAAGCATGATTTATAGATTCATTCTGATAGGAACCTGTAATCTTCGACTCCCTGGTGTATGTACTTGCAAAGCAGACTTTGTACTTGTAAACTAGGACCAGTCTAATGGAACAATATTAACATTACAATCTTTTTGCCAATTGCAATTACTAAAGCAATTGAACTCAAATTAGAGGTAGACATGATTTGGTAGTTTGACCACTTGGAGAAGTCCTCTTGTTACTGAATAGACAAGGTCAATTACCAAGGACTATTTGGTTAACTCTCTTTTTGTTTTGCATTTGTGTTTTCGATGAAAAATACCCCCAAACCACCCCACGTGACCATGACATATATTTATACAGCATCTTTTTTATTTTGGGATTCTAAAATATTCAGTATTGTTAGTGAAAAAGCTATAGAACTTTTTTTTTTCTTCCTAAAACTACCTTGACACAGCTGTTAATTGTCATCTCTTGTTTTTCATAATTTGGAACGTCTCACGATAAGAGTAGATCCAAAATAGATACACTTGTACAGTGTCAGTTAGGTACAATTTAGTTCCTACAGTATAGCAGAAATGCAGCTGTAATAGGTCTTTGGTTTACTCCTTTCTAAAAGTAGGAGGAGAAATGATCTGACTTGAATGGAGATTAGACAAAGGGGCATTCAGAACAGAAAATAGGAGACACTTTTTTTTTTACACAGAGAAGGTCTGGAACCAACTCCCCAGTAATGTTGTTGAAGCTGACACCCTGGGATCCTTCAAGAAGCTGCTTGTTGAGATTCTGGGATCAATAAGTTACTAACACCCAAACGAGCAAGATGGGCCGAATGGCCTCCTCTCGTTTGTAAACTTTCTTATGAATACAAGTTTGTACAGTAACATAATGTAGTTATTAACTTGCTTGTGGCTGGATTTGTAAAGCTTTATGCAATTATTTTATTGGCTCCATATTTTATAAACTTAATGTGCTACTCCTAAAACTACAGTGTGGGTATTTATAGTGATTAGTGGATTCTGCCTAATGGCAACTTTTTGCCATAATTAACTTTAATCAGCAGCCAAACAATTGATCATTAAAAAGAGCAGTGCAATTATACATTTTTTAGAGATTAATTGGTACTGGCACAAATTAAGAAACAAAGGAATTTTCAAGCCTATTAATGGCTCTCTGCATCACAGATTCAAAAAATATATGTATTTAAAAGTCAGGATGTTCTGGGAGAAACAGATGAGGATGCAAAGTGAATCTTACCGAGTTAACCGATATTTCACACCCATGTGAAGTTGCCCTTTATTGTACGTGGAAGAAAAGCTTCACATGTCATTTATCATAGCATACTTTTCCATTAGATTGAAGTGTGATGGATATCTTGCAGGTAGTAGTGTATTAACTGCAAAAAGTGTTACGTTTACTTAAATGGTTATGTTGTGTCTTTTTTCATAACTATGTAAACCACACAGTTTGGTGTATAATTGAAAGTAATTAGGTTGCTTTTGTCATTTATATGTGTCTGGCCAAGACAATCGTGGTACTGTTCTTCATTGTTAAAACAGAGAAACAATTGTACAGATTTTTTTTTTTATGGCACTTTAAAGTAAACAAAAGGGTTGACCTTGGAATCGTACAGTACAAATGCCCAGAGCCAGCCATATACCTGTTTAGACTGCAGCTCAACTCAGAGGGGTGTAAAATGTTGCCAGTCAGTGTCTTAAGACTCCAATGAATATGAAATTCTAACCCCCCATTGTAGGAATCCGTGCTTCTGCATACTAAATAGTCTTCCTTTAGGTATAGGACTCCAAACAATAATGAGTAGGCAAAATTAAAATAAAAATGACCTTTTTAGGGTCTGTCAGGGCATAACTAGGTCCATGTGCTATCTCCTAACTGTTATTTAAAGCTGTACTACAGTCTTCCGTGCTGGATTGGAAAATCTGTTGTGAATTTACATTACCCTTTGTCTCTGCCAATGCCAACTATTGGTGTAAAGCAGCTGAAACTATTTTTTGGTCGCGGGAAAGTTTTGTTCTGTCACTCTGCGTCATGTCCAAATTGCCAGAGCCTGCGATAGAGGGCCAGTTACTCCCCTGTACACAGGTCAGGGTTACCCATGGTCTCTCCTGTCTCATAAGCAGACCCTGAAAGTCTATGAGAGAACCCTAACCCAACAGGTAAATTGTGATGTTTTTTAAACAGTTGCTAGAGGGGGTGGGAGTTAACCCCTTGATCCCATAGCTATGGATTCAGAGCAATTGAGTGACACAGGTATGTCCTGGAGAAGCCTGCTGACACTGCACAATATGTGAAGCCAGCATTCTGTCATAGCTTAACAGGCATGATCTGCTGCGGCTGCAAATAGTTTCTGCCTTCCTGGCGTGAGAATCGCATCATGTAACTCTTTCTGAGGACCTTGCTGTCAGCAGAGAACGACTAGGAAGGTATTCATGCAAAATGTGGAGAAACAGCCCTGTAAGATTGATGTAAGATTATTGGCCCTATTCACAATATTAAACTCACAATTATTAATATCATGTTTTTTTTAAGTCTGTAATTTTTGATACTGTTCTAGGTTGCTGTTGAAGAAGCCAAAAAGAGCCTCGAGCTAGTTTCATGAATATCAAACTGTAAGTCAGACTTAAGAAAAGGCTCCTAGCCCTCCTGTTATCTGCAAGAATGATTAGATTGCATGGGGCAGCATTGCCAAGATTGTGTACAGTGCCTATAGAAAGTCTACACCCCCTTTTTCAAAATGTTCATCTTTTGTTGCCTTATAGCCTGGAATTAAAATGCATTAAAATAGTTTTTTTTTTTTTTCATTTATCTACACATCCTACCCCACAACTTCCAAGTGAAAAAAATATTCTAGCAAATTTAATTAAAAGTAAAAACTGAAATAGCTTTGTTGTATAAGTGTCCACCCCCCTTGTAATAGCAATCCTAAGTGAGGTCAGGTGTAACCAGTCGCCTTCAAATTCACACACCAAGTTAAGTGTCCCTACCTGCTGTACATTGTAGTGATTCACATGATTTCAGGATAAATTCAACAAGGTTGTTGAAAGGCAAAGATCAGGGGATGGGTATAAGAAATATCAAAGGCCTTGAATATCCCTTGGATCACAATCAAGATGATTATTAAGAAGTGGAAAGTGTATGGCACCACTAAGAGCCTGCCTAGATCAGGCAGTCCCTCCAAACTGGATGACCAAGCAAGGAGACTGATCAGAGAGGCTGCCAATGGCAACTTTGCAAGAGCTGCAGGCTTTTATGACCAAGACCGGTCATAGTGTGCATGTGACAACAATATCCCAAGCACTCCACGAATCTGGCATGTATGGTAGGGTGGCAAGAAGGAAGCCATTATTCAAGAAAGCCCACCTTGAATCCTGTTTAAGTAAGCAAAAAATCACTCCAGAGATTCTGTAGCTATGTGGCAAAAAGTTTTGTGGTCTGATGAATCTAAAATGGAACTTTTTTGCCTAAATGCAAAGGTTATGTTTGGCGCAAACCCAACACAGCGCATCAACCAAAGAACACCATCCCTACTGTGAAGCATTGTGGTGGCATTTTATGGCATTGTTTCTCATCGGCAGGGACTTGTCAGGATAGAAGGGAAAATGAATGGAGCAGAGAAGTCCTTGAGGAAAACCTTCTGCCCTCTGCAAGAAAGTTGAAACATGACAATGACCCAAAGCACACAGCCAGAGCTACACTAGAGTGGCTAAGGAACAAAAAGATAAATGTCCTTGAGTGGCCCAGTCAGAGACTTGAAGATTGCTGTCCATCAGTGCTCCCCAAGGGACTTGACAGAGCTTGAACAGTTTTGTAAAAAAGAATGGTCAAATATTGCCAAATCTAGTTGTGCAAAGTTGGTAGAGACCTATCCCAACAGACTCACAGTGCTTCCACCAAGTATTAACTCAGGTGGGTGGAGTCTTATCCAGTTATGATCTTTCAATTTTGTATTTTTAATATATAATTTTCTTCTCAATAGAAACTTTTTTCCCCTTAACAGTGTGGAGTATGGTGTGTAGATAAGTGGGGAAAAAATCCTCATTTAAATGCATGAAACGCTGAGGCACTGGCACAACAAAATGTGAAGAAAAGTTAAAGGGGGTGTAGACTTTCTATAGGCACTGCAAATCCTGCTCAGCACCTGACAGTGTTTGTGAAAGCCAGCTGCTGCAAGGCTGAGCTGAGCCTGAGGCTCATTCTTAGTTATACAACAGGATAGATGGGCAGGACCCTGCTGGAATTGAGTTTCCATGAATTTCCAATTTTTAATAACCATGCGCAAATGATAGGGGAAATATCGGGCACACTTGAAAAACTGCCTAATGTAGCTCTGTGCATTAATGATTCATGGTTAGAGTTTGGTTATTTTCGGTTCAGATAGGACGTGCAATTTGGCTCGGATCAGGTGATACAGGCTACAGTCTGATATGGTTACGCTTTCTTGTTACGCTACAACCCACATTTTGGATATTTGTTTGTTTTTTAGACACTCCCAAGAATTTGTAACTCAGGCACCATTTCTAGGTCGGCCAGGGTGTCCTCGGCTCACCGCACACCTGCGACCCTTGTAGTCTGGCTGGGCGCATGTGGGCTTGCCTGTTAGCTGCCCGGGAGCTGCGTTGTCCTCCAACGCTGTAGCTCCTGGGCGGCTGCATGGTGAATCCGCAGTGTGTAAAGAAGCGGTCGGCTGACAGCACACGCTTCGGAGGACAGCATGTATTCGTCTTCGCCACTCCAGAGTCAGCACAGGGATGGTAGCGGTGAGCCGAGCATAAATAAATAATAATTGGCCATTTCAAATTGGGAGAAAATAAAAAAAAAAAAAAAAAAAAAAAAAAATTGGCAACGACTAAATTAAAAATAAATAAATAAATAAATACTCCCTCTGCAATCATGCTTGTAATTTTGCCCCTGCCTGAGTCAACGAGTCTGTGCCTGGTGGAAAGGTAAACTGGATTTTTGATAAGTTGAATAAAAAATATGCCAAGAACTTAAGTATTGATAATTGCACTCCCTGACAGCCTACAGCCTTTTCGGATAGAGATACGTTAGAGTGCATTCTAAAAGTAGGGGAAAACTATAGTGCTGCATTTTATTGAACCACACACACTGTAGGAAAGGATATTGTTTTTAAGGGAAGCTGCAGTGAACTTGGAAGGTTCGTTCAAGGAGCTTGCTGCTGTCACTGCTTTAAAAGTTTCCAAATGTTATGGCTATGAGGTTTTAACATATTTTCAACAGAGCTGCTATTTTAATCATAGATATATAATGAACTTTATACTCTGAACTTTTCTTCCCCTTTGACTGTAAGCGTCTCGGAGCCCTCAACTATATTTTCTCTTGCTGTGTTTTTGCCTTTGTAGAACTGCCAAAGCTCTTAGAATCCTCTTGATGCACTGGGGTGTAAAGTAGTCAAGCGTTGAAAGGCAGCAAACAGCTCTGGCTTGTTTCCAAGATAAGTTATAAAAAAGATGGAAAAAAAAATGAATATACAAAAAAAAAAAAAAAAAAAAAAAAAAATATAAAAAAAAAATAAAAAAATAAAAAAAAAAAATAAAAAAAAAAAAAAAAAAAAATAAAAACCAAAAAAAAAAAAAAAAAAAAACAAAAACAAATAAAAAAAAGATGTTTTGAATCGGAGGCCGTGTGTGTGTGTGTGTGTGTGTGTGTGTGTGTGTGTGTGTGTGTATATATATATATAATATAAAATATAATTTTACACACTCTTACATAAAAGTACTATATTGTCAGAAGTCAATTTAGTATTCTCTTTTGAAACCCTGTTATTAAGTTGAATTCCAAGGTTTCTGCTTTGCCTGTTAATTAAGTTACAGATCCCAGAAAGCACATGCCAGCAGCCCTTGTGCATAGTTAACTGGAACAGATTCAGAATTGTTACTGTAATCATCACTGTTTGCTTATATTGCAGGAGAACCCCCATACAGTGCAGCTACAATCACCTGATCATTCAGAGAACACAGGTAAGGGATTACAAGTCCATGTTACTTTTGAAGAAGCAAGGGACATTCAGGCTTGAAGTTTGTTCACCACTTTCTTTTTTTATATTGAGTGACATTGTAAGGAGGCACATCCTAGATACATCTAGTAAATTAGTAGGTACAGCTCGGACAGCTGCTCCACTAGCTAATCTGGTACACATACAGTACAGTAACCCCAGTACATGCAAATCATGTTCTAATTTCACCGCACACTGTAGCTATACATCACATACTTCCTAAATACCTCTTCTGAAAGCACTGCGCTTGCCATATCTGAGATAATAACTGCTATTCTGAGTAATGATTTCAGCAGGTGCAATTAGAGACATCTCATCCTTTGAAAACAGTCGTGCAGTAAACCAGTTTACATGTCTAGATCAAAGAGAATGCTGTTCTGCTGTGCAGTTTGTATAAGAAAAACACTTCTAGTCCAAACTTTTGTCATTGAATTTAAGTTTATTGTAGTATTTCTGAATTCAGCAGTATTGAGTATAGTTATGGATGACAATTAGTTAAATGGTTTATTATTTATAATAAAAATAACATTAATATACAGTAATACATAAATAACAGTTAATAGTGTTATCCAAGTCTTTAGTTTTTGTTCATACACAAAGACGTACTGGAAGCCTGTGAAATGTTACATCTTTTTTGGCTAAGACTGGCTTTATAAGTTGAGTGGCAAGTCAAACTTGTGTCTACACTGTAAAGGGTAACTGTAGTTTAGTACTGGACAAACTGGCAATCTGTAAAGGGAGATTATCAGGAGCTTGTCCTCGTTGACTCCCTTTATATTCTGTCAGGGACATTTCAATACAGTGATGTTATATAGGGAGGCATCAACAGGAGTGATATTAAGTGTCCTGTTAGCTGCCCGGGAGCTGCGTTGTCCTCCGATGCTGTAGCTCCTGGGCGGCTGCATGGTGAATCCGCAGTGTGTAAAGAAGCGGTCGGTTGACGGCACACACTTCGGAGGACAGCGTGTGTTCATCTTCGCCGCTCCCGAGTCAGTGCAGGGGTGGTAGTGGTGAGCAGAGCCTAAATAATTGGCCATTTTCAAATTGGGAGAAAATAAAAATAATTGGCAACGACTAAAAATTTAAAAAAATAAAATAAAAAATAATACTTGAAATTGGGATACTCAAATGCTTGTAAATCTTCTTGTATCCTTCTCCAGCTTTATAATAATAAATAATTTTCTGTCTAAGGCCTTCAGGTAGCTCTTTACTTTTTCCCTTGCTGACTTATTGGTAATGATAGCAATCATCCTATACCTAACCCATTTATACTCTCTAAGAACATGTTCACCTACAATCCAGCATTATCTAGACTTTTGTAGAATTAGGTTGTGCATTATCATACTGAAATTTCCAGCACCTTGTAGACAATACTATCATAGCTTCAAATGATATGAATACTTTTGAGTTAGCATTTGAGTTTTGCAAAAAAAAAATGCTGAAATAAATAATTGTAAATATCTATTTCTAAGTCTAAGTTTGTTTTTGAAAAATTTCTAGAAAGAATACATTTCTATGGGGGTATGTAAACTTTTGACTACAACTGTGTGTGTGTGTGTGTATATGTATGTCAAACATAACAACTTCAAAAAGCACACAAAACAAATCTGTTTCCACATCTATATTACACCAACACTAATGTCCCCCTGTGCAGGGCAATCACCCTGCTACAGGTATGTTTAAAAGAAAACAGTGAAGAAATGTAAAAGGAAAGAATGTACACTTACATGCTGAATACAGTAATTACATGTCCTTTCTCTTGAAAAAACTGTCCAGTGTAGATTGCTCCTTACGCCTATTGCTTGGTTGCAGTTTGTGTGAAGGTGATGGCCAGGCAACGATTGCATTCGTACATGATTTGTATTATAGGTCATCTTTGAATAAGCGTTATCTTTGAAGTAGTCAACCATGGTCTTGGTTTTCACTGAGAGAATAACACACTTGACACTGGAGAAAGTTCAATGTCAGTCAGTACTGAGATCGTTGTGCCTGGATCAATCCTGCGTGATCATCCTAATACGGCTAATTTGTATTGCAAAAATCGGTTCTTGCTGTTGGAATCGTTCAAAACAAGTGTTCGTTATAAGAAGGTTTCGTTATAGTGAAGTTAGCATGTGTGTAATCTCTAGAGAAGTTCTCATTCAATTCAGCGATGAAACCTTTTGACTTTAGCAGAATAAAAGCAGCTGTCTAACTATTTTGCATGTGTCTGCAATGGAAATAGGTCATGGTGATGTACTTTTTCATGTTACTAATGGCTAATTCTTAATTTGCATATGTGGCAGGGGGTGAAAGTGATTGACCTGCTTGGTTTAGACAGCAAAAGCTAGTTTAAACATGTGCTGATTTGCTTTAAAGTTGAGACTAAAGTCATATCCGTCTTTTGATAACATATATTGTAGTCACTGACTGTGTGACAGATTGGGACAGAAATTCAAAGCAGTTGTATAGCATATCATTGCGGTCTCTGGGTGCATTTCCAGTCATGCATATACTTAGTATTGCTGAGCACCATAGACTCTGAACCCCTGAAGATTATTATATTCTCAATAGCGAGAATAATATTTCCCACGGCAGAAAACAGTCATATTTCTGGTTCGCTGGTTTCCACAAGTAATCAGTTCTACATCTGGAGTACAAAAGAGTAGCCTTGGGCAGAAAGTAATGAATCATATGGTTATGTATTTGAGGCCATTCTTCTGATATAGCATGCACTTTAAAATACTACCAGTGAATTGCTGTGTACCAGTTTTCTGTCTTTTTTCTCTAGATTAAATAGCCGGAATTTTGTATCAATGCTACTATCTCAAACTTAGATAGACTGGGCAGCAAGATATAGGACTACCTCCATGGCTCAAAGCTTTGGCTGCACTAACGACATACTTCAGGCGCTATTTGTCTCAAAGAATATTTCCATTATGAATATGATATTAAAACTGCAGAATGCTGCATTTTTACAGTGAAGCACACTGCTACCTGTCAGATACTTGCAAAGCATGGGGATGTACATGCAAGTCTCAAAAGCAGTGACTTCAGGTCATCATCGGGCATGTTACAATAGATACAGGTAAACATACATGTCCAATATAACTTATTGTGGTGTACAGAAGATCATAAAGCAGGATTTCCTATTGAGAGGAAGTGTCAGTGTATCAATAAATTAATTTTGTGTCATTTTTGTCTTTTTATACATATTGCTAGCATCAGTACATTTATTTGTTTTTTATTGCAAATAACTGGTCCTCACCCATATTAAAGTAATGACAACCAGTTGCTAGCGGAAGTACAGACCATCGTATTTCCCTCAATCCTCTTTCTTTGGGAAGCATGTCTCCACTTGCATGTCTGTATTGTCCAGCTGCTCGGACACAGTCTCCGGATGAGGCTGCCTGCTTTTAACAGTTGGCAATGATTGATTCCAGGAGCTGAATTAAAACCAAGAAATAATGACTAACTGCTTGTCACGGTGCCTGCATCCTGTTGGGATGTCTCTGTATGACTAAGATGCTTGTAACCAGCGTTCCGTCTAAGCTTTTTCTATACTGAGAAACTTGCCGTTTTGACTGAGACAGGATATATTATAGTGAGAAACCTTTGGCCTTGCATTAACCCTTTTTAATGTATTTGTGTTGCATTATACAATTTTGAAATAATATTCCAATACAAGTATCTCAACAATTTTACAATTTACTTTACATTTAAACAAGACATTTATTGTGTCTTTGCCTCTGATTTTGAATCATCCTCTGATTTTGCAAGCACTTACTGTGGTAAGTTTAGTTTGTTAAACCCAATTTGTATTACTTACCATAAAAGTGCATGTCCTGCTTCAATAGCACAGATATAATATTTAATATTAATGCTTCCATTGCAGACTCTTTATCCAGTCTTACTGGTTCAGTGTTAAAGACAAAGACTTCTGCTCAAAGCATGTGTCATGGAGTTTCTTTTCGTATTTCCAAATTCAGCACTATTAAGGGTTTATAGTTATGAATTATGTTTTTTAGTAAAGCTGTAAACCTTCTTTGTAAACAGTTTAAACATGCATTCACATTTTCAGTGAAAAAGTGACTTGACTTACTTTACATTGATCTGTCGTTAAGGTAGAGTATTTTAGGTGTTCATTAGTAAAGTTGTGTTTTTTTTTAAACTATTGTCTGATGAAGATGAGGAACGTTTTACACAATTTAGTGCTTGTATAGAAAAGTAAAAGCACATAAGGTCACTTTTTTTAAAGAAGTAAAATCAATCAAAACCACAACCAACAAGATGCTTGAAGCTTTTCTGCTAAAGATTGGCTGACCGGGACCATATTATCTACCTTTTCCACATGTCCATCACATCCTTCAAGAGAGGACAAATCTTTGACTTATTTTCATCCACTTTATTCAAAGAAATTGCCGTGTCTTTCCTAATCGCTTTGTATCCATATTGAAGTTAATTGTCAGGAATTATACTCCTGTGTGATGCCCTCAATGGAAGAGCACCACCATCTAGTGGAATTGTGCTGTATAAACTCAGTAAGGATTGTGTCCCATTCACAAGTTTTCTTTCTGAGAGAAATAAAAACAGTTTGATTTTTGTGATCCATAACTAGAACAAAAATTAACCCTTAACCATATAAATATTTGACATAAAATCAACCCCATGTCACTTTTACATTTTTAAAACTATACTTGTGATGAAGGGATACTTTACCATCTACGTTTGACTAAAATAGAAGGTAAAAAAAATCAAATGTTTTCTGTAGTTCTTTCAGATTAGATCATTATTTACCATGCTTACTAACTATTCCATCAATAACTGCTTCCCATCAAGGCTGATTGTGAGGAATGGAGGCGGGAAACATATTATATTATGCTTCGCTTTGTAGCCCGTAGGTGAAGTGTTGTTCCCTGCAGCCTGTGTAACACCGACATGCTTCCCCACCATTATCCTTGAGGAATATACTTACAAGTAATTTGTGCTAGAATAGTTAGTAAGGAGGACCAGTCATGCTCTTCGCAGAAGCAACAATAGGTATTCATACACAATACAAATAGAATGTTTTATAGATGATTTAAATACCCCTTTCAATTCCTACCCCCATGTAGATTAAGCTTTTAGACACATGGTAGAATGGTAGACTTGATGTGCTGAGATGCTGTGCCATGTCAGGAATGATCCCATCAGCGGAAATAGTCTGGCATCCTGACAGTTCCTGAAGGATTGTTAAGTTCTTTGTGCTTATTTCATTATAAAGAAATTCCAGACTGACAGCATCAGAGACTGTCTGAATTGTGCAGAAGTGGTACGGCAGGGGTAGTCCCGAGCACCCCCTGTGACTGTGTCTCAACCCTGGCTTGAACAGCAGCTGTGATACCAAGTGGGTCAGGACCTACCGCAACTCATTTCACATTGCTGAAGAGCAGACAAAAAGCATAGAGCCATTCCCAGCCTGGGTGTCTCAGGGGAGAAACAGAGTGTCTGTCCACCAGTACTGTGATGCACTTTCAGGTAAATATCGAAAATTCTTGTTTTATCAGTTCCTGCCAAATCAAAGCTAGCTATGTTAGCTATTCTAACAAATGGCTCCATCTTTCTCATCCAAAACCCAATCCTCTTTCAGTTTGTTGTCGGTTGAATAATTCAGTATAAGTAGTAGGTTTATGTGGAAATGAAGTGATAAATAAGCAAACAAAGAAGCTGTTACATATACCCTTTCAAAACATTGTTACTGCTGCTATACTGTTACTTGTCTAATAATAAAGCCAGTGTACTGTACATTGAACCAAGTTGTTGTTCGCTACTCCTGCCTCCTCGTTCTGTAATGCTTGTAAGTTGTAGTTTAGCATTTGTTACCTCTGCAACCATTCTTCTCTCAAACTGCCTGAATATTTGCCATAATGTCTGGCATCTGAAAAAGTCTGTCAGCTGATGCAAGCTCTTTATTTAGAAGCACGTTGCAGAGGGGAGGAAGGTATTGTCTCAGTATATCATGTGTTACAAATCAATTTATTGGCGGACAGGGATATGAAAGGTAATTGTTCCTACTTTCATTTGGTCCACTTTTTAGACCCGCTTCTTTTAACATATTTAATATTATCAGTGAATATGCTAAAGGTATATTTTGTAACTTGTTTTTTAGTTGGAGTTTTTGGTTCTCTTGTAACTTTTTTATATGAATAAAAAAGTTATTCATATAAAATCAATCTGTCTGTCCACTTGCCAACCTTAGTGCTTCAAATCGAGGTAGGTAAACTCACTCACTCCTACTAAATCCTTCCACATGTCATGTCACATTGCCTCCAGGTTTCCTTCTGATCTTTTGCTTTGAGAACCCAGTCATTGAATTGCCACAGAAAAAAAACTTTGCTGTGATATAGTACCATGTCATCATTTTTGACTTTTGGTTTGTGAACTCAACCAAGTTTGTATATTTTAGTGGGAAAGGGCATCTGGTTTGGTTTATTTTCACATAGGCTTGTTGTTATGTGGCAAGTGGTGTGGTGAATAAAGTCAATGTCCAGACTAAAAACTTCCAAAAACAATCCGTATTTATTTTTGGTGTCCCTCAACCCGGCTGGTGCTGTGCTGGGTTGTGCATGTCCGTGCAGTGGTGAGCCATGCTCTTGGTGGTGATGCTGGTGCTGTGCTGGGTTGTGCGTGTCTGTGCAATGGTGAGTCGTGCTCTGGGTGGTGATGCTGGGTTGTACGTGTTGGTGCAGTGGTGAGTCGTGCTCTGGGTGGTAATGCTGGTGCTGTGCTGGGTTGTGCGTGTCTGTGCAGTGGTGAGTCGTGCTCTTGGTGGTGATGCTGTGCTGGGTTGTGTGTGTTGGTGCAGTGGTGAGTCGTGCTCTGGGTGGTGATGCTGGTGCTGTGCTGGGTTGTGCGTGTCTGTGCAGTGGTGATGCTGAGTTGTGTGTGTTGGTGTAGTGGTGAGTCGTGCTCTGGGTTGTGCTGTTCTGTGTTGTGCAGTTGTGAGTCGTGCTCTGAGTGGTGATGCTGGCTCTCCAGCTACAGCTCCCTGGCTCCTCAATCCTCTGCAACAATAACAAAACAGTAACAGAACACAAGCTCTGGCTTCCTGATCACGTGTCTGCATAAGGAAACGTACTCCCGTAGCGGCACCCCCTTTGTACTACCAAACTTCTTCCTGCAATCAGCCCGGCGCTCTGGTGTATGCAATCGCTGCCTGCCCCGCTGCTGATCACAATGGACTTGTTCAGAGCACTTGCAACTGCACGCTTCCCCCAAGATGGCGGACCTTCGAGTAAGCCCATCCATGGGGAAGCGTACTACCAACTTTACACGGCGCCCTTTCTGGTTGGGAGGGAGATTTTACAGCTCAAATTCCTTCTCTCTCGGTCCCAAGGCC
Source organism: Polyodon spathula (assembly GCF_017654505.1). Classification (NCBI taxonomy): domain Eukaryota; kingdom Metazoa; phylum Chordata; class Actinopteri; order Acipenseriformes; family Polyodontidae; genus Polyodon; species Polyodon spathula. Next base: position 44,333,376 of record NC_054541.1, on the reverse strand, counting down.
TATTAAATAATAGGTCAACTAAAGTCTGTTTAGCAGAACCGCTTTCATTTTATTTATGTACCAAGTGTAAAGTAGTTGCTTTCACGCTTCAGTTCTGTAAGCACATATTGGTTTGTGTGATGATAACGGTGGGGTAAAAGTGGGTATGTTTCTGTAGTCTCTAGCAAGCATGTAAGCCCCTTTTGTTTAACAGAATTAAACATAAAACATAGATACAGGACTATACAATAGGTATGTTTTACAGCTGGATTCAGAGAGAAATCTTTCCAAAATGTTTGCTTTCCACAAGATGGCATAAGACACCAGTGTAGTTCAAACCATTACTCTGCAGTTTTATTGTAAATTCAATATCCATGTCTTAAGAAGGGCGGAAGAAGATATGACTATTTTCCCACTAGTTACCCTGCTTCAATAGTAGACTTTAATTCTATGTAGTTTTACTTGGGTGCTTAGCAGCTATATACCTTAATGATTGTGGATTAGAGCCCTGGGGTTGATTCAACCTACAGAGTTTAATGGTATTCCAGTTTAGTCTCAGTTACTAGATTATAAATAGTCAGTGGTGTACAATTGTAATTGCTAGTAAGCCAATTACTCCACATGGGATGGCATAACATAAAACATTATTACAAACCAACACTACCATTGCTGGCTACCACCGAAGGGATATATATATATCTATTATATATATATATATATATATCTATATATATATATATATATATATATATATATATACTGAAGCCTGTCTTTTTGTACTTTTATTCTCTAAAGACCTGGCAGGGCTGTTTTTCACAGGCTGTTGCAGATAATCAGAGGATAAACTCTTTTTCTTTCCTACAGAACAATCGACTGTACTTGCTGTTGCTATGTGTTATCGCTGCATCCATGTGTGGAGTTTTCTGTTGAATGCATTAAAATGTGATGTTTTTGGTTTTGTTAAGTGTTCAAACAAAGATTAATGGAAAGATATGGAAGTGTCTTTTTTTTATACATCTCATTCTGTACATACTTATGTCCATATATCTGGAGAATCTACTTCTCCAGTTGTGACAAAGCGTGGTATTAATATTATTTAGCATACATTAATGAGAGTATTCAATTTTGCCTGATATACATTTACCTCTATGAGAGTATTACAATTTTTGGGATATGTGTGTTGGGTGTGTGTGTATGTGTATGTGTAATATATATATATATATATATATATATATATATATATATATATATATATATATATATATATATATATATATATATATATATATATATATATATATATATATATATATATATATATATATATATATATATATATATATATATATATATATATATATATATATATATATATATATATATATATATATATATATATATATAATACACACACACAGTCAAAAGTTTGAGTACACTTGCTGGAAACTAGGTTTTTTTCATAATTGACGTTTCTGTAAATACTTAAATGAAAACACATATTACAATATACAAAACAAAGCATAAGGAATATCAAAGCAATGTTCAAGAAAATTGAAAATTGTCTCTAAATCTTGGATTCCTCAAAATAGCCACCCTTTGCCTTAATAACAGCCTCACAAACACGAGGCATTCGGTTAACAAGTTTCAGCAGGAAATCACCCGACATGTCTTCCCAGCTCTTCTGCAGCAATTCCCAGAGATGTAGGGCACTTGTGAGTAGCTTTGCTTTGACTCTTCTGTCCAGTTCGTCCCATACAAGTGCTATGGGATTGATGTCTGGAGACTGGGCAAGCCAGGACATTAGATTGAGTTGTCCTTCACTTTCCTTCTTCGCCAGATAGTTCTTGCACAACTTCGAGGTGTGTTTCAGGTCATTATCTTGCTGAAGAATGAAGGACTGCCCAACTAGCCGTAATCCTGATGGAATGGCATGCCTCTGAAGTATGCTATGATAGCCATGCTGGTTGAGCTTGCCATGGACTTGGTAAAGATCACCAACTCTGTCACCAGCAAAGCAACCCCAGACCATGACACTGCCTCCTCCATGCTTGACAGTGGGAACCACACATACAGAACTCATGCGCTCACCCTGTCTGCATCTTACAAGTACTCGGCGGTTGGACCCAAATATTTCAAATTTTGACTCATCGGTCCATAAGACCGACTTCCACTCCTCAAACATCCAGTTTCTGTGTTTTTTGGTTTTCTTATTCTGCACTCTTAACAATGGTCTCTTTGCAGCAATTCTTCCAGTTAGGCCAGCTTCACGCAATCTCCTCTGAACAGTTGATGTTGAAACATCTGTACTTCTAGTAGCATTTAGCTGAGCTTGTGTTTCAGGGGCAGTTAATCGCCGGTTTCGCAGACTTGTGACTCGAATGAACTTGTTCTCTGATTCTAAGGTCACCCTTGGCCTGCCTGGCCTTGTTCAGTCCTCGTGAGTGCCAGTTTCTTCAAATCGTTTGATGGTCTTGGCCACAGCAGTTACAGACACTTGCAAAATTCTTGCGATTTGTCTTAAAGATTGACCTTCATTTCTTAAAGTAATTATAGACTCTCTTTTCTTTGCTTAACTGAGTGTATTTTGCCATTTTCTGCTCCCTTACATTCAGGAATGACAAACTTTTGCCTATGCTACCTATATTTATAGTAATCACGGACCCTCACCTGTTAACAATAATTGGTGGCAAAAGGTTAATTAGGTACAATGCTAGTTAACTCAGAACATCTAACAAAGACACTTTTATGCATAGGCCAGTATTCTAATACCATGTTATACACATTTCAGACTTTTAACTGACTTTGGCTTCAGACTGAAATCGTCTTGCTTTGGGTGACCATTTCATTGAAATTGACAAGATTTACATTTTCATTTAAAAATAATTTTTTGAATGCAATTCACTTATGATTTTCAGCTTTTATATAAGTACATTTATCATATAATGAAATATTAAGTGTTTAAAGACAAGTTTATAAAAGCATAGACAATCATGAAAAACCTGGTTTCAAGCAGGTGTACTCAAATGTTGTGTATGTGTATAATATATATATATATATATATATATATATATATATATATATATATATATATATATATATATATATATATATATATTGCCATATAAAATTTTGCTATTGCCAATTCTAATATTCTGTTTATACTGTACTGTTGAATTACATCATGGTTATAAACTTTTTCGTCATTCTGATGTCTCCTTTTTAAGTTTTATTCTAAAAAGATTGTGATTGTTTGATACTTGGTTGCCTTTTTTAATGAGAGGTTAGGGACTTGAGGTTAGCTGTAAAATGTAGATTTATTTTTGTTGAGACCTGTAACAATATCTTTACCACAAGTTTTCTCTCACTCATGGGAGTAAATGTAGCAGCTGTAGGAAGGAAATGTACTTCTTTCCTTTGGACACACAGGGAAAGGCCCGGTAATCTCAGTAATTGCTTTTGCAATTAATTGCTTCTCTCCATAGTTTGTGAATGCCATCACTTAATGGTCTGATGTGTTAAATTACAGTGAATAGGGGAAATTGGGTACATTTAAGCTGAGTGCATCAATTGGCCTTTTTTTATAATTCAAAGTACATTTTCATTTTCATTTTTTTTTTTGGTTTATTTCAGGACAAGTTCTTTTAGAATATGTTCTATATATATATTCAGCGTTCAATTGCACCCTTTCATGACAGAGCCCACAGACTTCTTTTGAAAAGAAAAATCTTTTATTTAGCTTTGAATAGATGTCTTTGCTGCTGTATTGGTTTGACTTGAGAAAGCAGAGTTCAGACCTATTGAACTTTCCTCCTAGCAGTGACCTCTGGAGGTCCACTATACTGTACACAATCCAAAATCGCTTCAATTACCCTTTTTATTATTATCACTTCACTGTGCAGTCCCATACCATTACTTTGTACAAGGTGGAATGTGTTTCACCTGGTGGAGCTGATGTGCTACAGCACTTCACAGAGAAGAATCATGTCTATACTGTATCTTTGTGCTTGAAAGCTACTTGGACTAAATTGTATGGGTGAAAAATGCATATTTGTTTTAGCAGAAAGATTTATAATGATATCACCGTGTAACAATTTTTTTTTTGTTCCTGGGTAGTAAGTGTTATTTCCTAATTGCTTATGCCTCAAAAGTATAGAAAATGGCTATTATTCCCCACAAACTTTGCTTTTGTGACCAGGACAGTGATATTTTAAAAATTATTTAATACAGTTATATAGTCATATTTAGCAATCGTTAAATCTCAAAATACTCGCTTCATCTAAATCATTTTTGTATTACTTTAGTATAAATACATGTTAATTTGGATTCATATGTTGTTTTTTTCTGACATTGTAAATTTGATTTTTGAAATATCACTGTCCTGGTTACATTGTGGGGAAATAGTGATATTTTGAAATATCACTGTCCTGGTTACAAAAGCAAAGTTTGTGGGGAATAATAGCCATTTTCTATACTTTTGAGGTATAAGCAATTAGGAAATAACACTACCCAGGAACAAAAATTGTGTTACATAGTGTATTCAGTGCTGAACCCAATTTATAATATAATTTTAGATTTTCCGTTGTGGGCATATTCAGACTACAAAGTTCAAATAAAGTGGGTTAAAAAACACATGTTAATGTGTTTTTTTTTTATGTTATCAGACAAGTAAACACTTGATTAAAATGCACATCTGGGGGTATACATGAAACATGTCAACTTAATCAATTTACTAAGGATGTTAAGGGTGGGTTAGATCACAGATAAGTGTAATAACATGTAATCGTAGCTGGATTTATCTAGGATTAAATGTTGTAATAGTTTTATATTTCCCTGGCCTCTTGCTTCTACCGCGCAGTGTCATTTTATTTACTCTTATGGCTTCAGTTTTTTTTTTTCCCTGAAGCCATAAACTTTAGCCTTCTCTTTCTTTCAATTTTTTTTTTTTTTTTTTGTATAATTTAATATCTTATTGCTGGAAAAGCCATCACAGATGTTAGATACGACCTGTCTAATCTCCTTGCAAAGATTCTTAAAGCCTGTGTTTCTGTATAATTTGAAAGCTTGTGCTTACAGTGCAGTCATAGCAGAAAGGTGAAATCATTAAAATACTTTAGATCTGCATGCACGAAATCACATTCCCTGAATACCTTAGGATAATCACTTTGTGCTTGTGTCTTTTTCTTATTCTTGGATTTAGAGCCAAAAGTCGACTGATCCCATCAGTATCTAAACCCACAGCTGTGTTTAACAGCCAGCAACATGAAGAAGTAGGTGCTACATGCAATGATGCCTATAAGCTGAGAAAGTCAAAGGAGGTCATTCAAAATGTGATGATTGTCTGTACTTTTGATCAATATGCATTATTAATTTTAGTTTGAGTAATGATAATGTTGACATTGACTCTCAAAAACCCTTTGTGCATTTCCACATCAAAACTCAAACTCATCTTATTCTAGTATCAAACTGCTACCAGTTCTGCAGTGTATGCAATCTACAATCCCACATTAAACAGGGCATTACACAGAAGTCAACAATCATCTGTATGAATCAAGTTTATTGTATAATTATGTGTATTGTGAAAAGGATGACATCACTGTCCAAGCTGTTATAACAAGGAAGAGACTCTGAGACAGAGAAGGCAAGTTTAAATGCTTGTGCACACATATAATAACAGTACTTAATAAAACCAAACACTAAACATTAAACAGAACAAAAACACATTAACAAACAAAACAGCACCAGGGCCAAAACAAAAGGACGATACAAACCACTCATGGACGTTCATAAACAGACAGGACGAGACAGCATGGAACACAGAAAACCCTCCACCTCTCGCCAACATCAACATTAACTCTAACTAACCATCTCACCGCATGTGATCACTTTATTTATACACTTAAATTAATACTCATTCAATTGACGGCTTCAGCCACATTCCCACTGGTGTTTTTGCAGGGAGGATTTTAACTGCCTCCCTGCCCCCCAGTATTCCCCACATACACACACACACACATATACCCGTGCAGCGCAGAACTTCCACACTGCGTGCTCCCATGTTTCCTTGACGGTATAATATATACTCAGTCCTCGTCTTCTGACTAAATTTTTGCACTCTGAGAACTAAAACCTACCTCTAGTGTGCTTCACATTAGGTTAATTCCATCATCAGCCTGAAATCCTAACTGGGGCTAACAGTCTCAATTTAGATGCTGATGGAAATTAACCAGTCTGATTTCAAGTCAATTCTCTTTCCCAGTGGCAGATTTAACACAGCATTAGTAACAAACATCTCCTGCCACGTTGTACAACATTGTGTGAGCCATTGGTACGCAGAATCGTTCTTCCATGTTAACAATTGTGATAGACTGATTTGGATCAGTGTTGGTAATGCTGTGGTCTACTACCGGATCTGCAAGTTCCATAAGGTAAAATACTTGTGTAATACAACTTTTTTGTATGAAAAACAACTCAATCATATTATGGGAAAGCAATCTAATTAAAATAACTTCGACACCAGTAGGCTAGCCTAGAAATCAATGACCCAGAGGTGAAAGGCTCTCAATCCTCTCGCCCCTAACCAACTTATCAGCAACTGTTGACAACTTGCATATTAGACTCCCTTTATAACTGCTGCTAACTTTATAACACAGCCCAGGACAGATTTTGTTCTGACCTATATACAGCTCCTAAGAACTGATTTAGTTGTTTTTCTTTCTTTTGATACTGTTAATGGTAATGGGAAGTAAGCTTTAAGTAGCAGCAGCTACTGCATTGGAAAGGGTTCTGTGCCTTCATCATGTGCTTATCTGTCATGTTGGTGCCATTGCAGTTTGCACAGTCTTTGGCTTCCTGGTGCTATACTGTAAAAAGCTGGCACGATTTAAGGAGACATTTTGGTCACTAGGACACCTAAAGGACAAACAGTGGCTGAGTGCCAGTCTATCTAGAAGGCGCCTGACTCCTCGACACTTCCAGTGACAGATGCAAATCCCTGCATGACTATCGTCACTGTGTGTTCAGCAATGTGCTGCCCCAGTAGATAGCATCTAAATATCATGAAAGGTTGCCTAGAAAAGGCTAGGATGCTCAAGTTTGAATTATGGCTGGCGTAATACATGGCGTGAACTCATTAGCTATCAGCCCCTTAACATTGCATGAAAATTAAAACCAGGTAATTCTCAGAATCCCCCCGTATTGTATTCAGTCAATATTCAGCCCTGCAGCCAGCCGTCGAACTGAAGAACCACCATAATAGTTATATAATAACCAAGTATCTCTTTGGTGCCCCTAAACGATCTTTAACCCCTCCAGCTGAATTTAGGAATGGTCTGTTTCCAATACTGCACACTGGTCTATTTATAACCAGTGGAACTAATGCATACCAGTAATTATGTGCAACATTTGGTGGGGTAGATACAGGAGGGTCTGAAGATGATTATTTAAAAAATGTGTTGAGGTTAAGGGGTTATTCATGTGCGGTTAGTTCAGTTTGCTCTAAAGATGTCGGTATGTAAAACATAATGGTTAGAATAATTTTTTTCAGTTTTTTCTATCAAAATGTATTTTGTTCATAAAAATAAACCTTTGAAAAATGTCCGTAAAGAGAATGGCTCAGTAGTTAGCACCAACAGTGTTCATCAATAAGACTGGGTGATTTCAGATTGCTGTGATGTAGACCTGACTTTACAAGCAGTAACCTGCCCCAAATGAGTGTGAAAAACAAAATCGCCTCAACTCATCATAATTTATGACAGGAAAAGCTTCAGATTGCATTTTTAAGCAGGCATGCCTTTCAGTTGGTCTGTGAAAGTTCATCCAGATTCTTGTCATCCTTTGCCCTTGCAGAAGACTGATGTCATGCCACACAAATGCTGCAGTGGATTATGTGGGTTTACAATACTGGAAGTCTAAGCCTCTATTCCACACTTGTTGCAGCTACATAATGGAGCCCAGTGTCTTTGTTTAATCTGAGCATTATGTTTCACGCATTGAGAAGCCTGGCAGTGGCACAGTTACTGACATTTCAACAGTGCTTATTATTAAACTAATGCAGAGATTATGTGTGTGTGTGTGTGTGTGTGTGTGTGTATATATATATATATGTGTGTGTGTGTGTGTGTGTATGTATGTGTGTATATATATATATATATATATATATATATATATATATATATATATATATATATATATATATATATATATATATAAGCAAGCACATTGTACAGAAGCCAGCTAATGCATGGCTAATTAGAAAGGAATTTTTTTTTTAATGTATTTTTATTTTTGTGTTCTGCTTGAGGAAGGTTATAAAGCAGTTTACTTTTCACCAATGTGTCTTGCAAGTAAAACGGTACAGACAGGTTTTCTTTACACAATTTGTAACCAGAATCCTGAAAAATACTGAAGAACATTACCTGAAAACATGACATTCATTAGCACAAGTTCTTTAGAATAAATTGTTACATAGGTTACATACTTATTCATGAATGTAAGTCACATGAAATATAATGTATGCTGAAGTTATGGAAAATTCTGGCAAAAAGCATCAGATTCTTTGCAGAACTGGGCCATATTTTCAGTGTTTACTCTGGTCTTTAACTTCTAATTTTTGAAAGGGGGAAAAATACCTATTGACTTTACAAAACTAGTATCAAACATAGAAGTAATAAAAGTCAAGTTGTCTTGCACAATGTCAAGTTGGTTGTTTCTCAGTTTTGTACATTTAGTGTTGAATTTTCACCTTTCAAAAAAAGTGTTAATTGGAGACTAGAGTAACCGCTTAAAAATGTGTCTCAGCCTCTCAAAGGATCTGAGTGACGAATGATTCGACAGCCTTCGTTCACCACTCATGAATTCTAAAAATGTCTTTTACCCTCTTCTTGAATCTGTTTCTCCTTCATTTCCAGATGTGTTCATTTGTCCTGGTCTTTGTGCTGTGCATAAACAATGATAAACTTTGTTGATAATAATTTAAAAACGTACTAAAAAGTCTCTTCATGTAGCCAAATGTACTGTAGGGGGGTTAATTAAAAAGACATGTGTGAAATCCCCAAAGAAAATCCATTTTAGTTTAAATCCATGTTTGTTAAAACGTTACAAATTATTCACACTCCAGCATTTTGTCATTTCTCATGTCTAATAAACCAAACTAGTTTACCGTTAGCATTTGGTCTTTACCTGACACAAGCACAATATTCTCATGTATTCGGAAGACGGAAGATTTTGCTGAAGAATGACAAGCTGTTATGCTACTGGTACAACAACCAGTACAATAAACATGTTCCACTGCAATGAAGCAGTAACATGTCCTGTACTTGCATCAAACCTGGTTTTATAAAATAATGTCACAAAAGCACTGTACATAGAGTTACAATGGGTTATACTCAGGGTGGGACCAATCACTTTGTATGTTAGTGGCCATTTGGTCACTAGCTTTTGAAGCCTGGTGGCCAACATTTTCAAATGGGGACAATATGAGGAGGTATTTTGCACGCATTGGTTTTGCATGCTTTGTTTTCATGTAATGGGTGTTTTTTTTGTTTGTTGTTGTTTTTTATATATATATATATATATATATATATATATATATATATATATATATATATATATATAAAAAATATTACACACAATTCTGTAGGAAATAGATACATAATGCCAGGGAAAACAACTATATAAAAATTCCAGGAAAATGAACACAACTGTTTATTTTTCACTTACTGTCATACAATACTAACACTCTGTTAGCGCCTCCTCCTCATCGTCCATTACATCTGAGTTGGCCATTTTCCAAATCCAAATGCAAATAGATTTGACTGTTTCAGTTTCTTTGACATTTTATTTAGGGCAAGTAAGAGATATTTTCAAAGCATTTTTTTTTTTTGTTTCTTGTGCCGTTTAAGTTGATCAATCAAGCAAGTCATGGAAACTCAATGGCCTGTGGCACTGCAGTACTTCTGCTCCACAGAGAATGTTTTAAAAGCTGTCTAGTTATTTTAAACACTCCTGTTTGTGCTGTAAAGCACATCATTTACATGTACACAAAACATAAGACATTGTCTTCCTTTTACACAATTACAATCATTAATCCTAAATGCTGTTGAATTTCATAAGCATAATTTTCACATTTTGTTCTGTGAAACTACTCAAGATCTGCTATCCACGGTGCAAACGGAAACACATGCAGTAATAATAATAATATATTGTGTATTCTTACCTGCTTGATTTTTTGCTTTTCGGTTGATTTACCTCTGAGATATCATGTTTTCCAACACTCTGCTTCCAAAGGCAATCGATCAAGTGCTGACAGAATGTACAAAAAAGCATTCCGTCTCCATAGAAATCGCTTGGAAATTGTTGAGCACGATCCCGTGCACGAATTTAGTTTGAAACATGTTTTTTTCCTGGCATCAGTGTTTTGCTTCCTGTTTTTTTTTCTGATTTTAGCATTTGTCTAATTTTTAATAACTACTCATTATAGGTAGCTATCAGTATTTCAAGTCAAATTTATTGTGTGCTGATCGTGTAATACAACTGTCATAGCAACAAGCTCTGGTTGTTGTTCATTTACATGAATCTTTACTGCTTTGTAAGGTCTATGTAGTGCATGATTATGCTAGTACTTGTGTTACTGTTGTAGTATGACACTGTAGGCAATAATTTATTTCATACATCATTGAATAAATGGAATTCTGTGGGAATTCTATTATTTATTTATTTATATTATTTTTATTTATCTTACATTTTCCTTGAATTTTCATCTGGCCCTGCTTATGGGTACTGATGTGGTACCATGGTCCTGAAAGAGATTAACGGTTTTTTTATGAGAAACAGTTTGTGTATGTTTATATAAAAATGTTCCACTATGGTACCATTCTACCAATGGCTCACACTATTGTAGCTGTCATTGCTCTTAGTACAGGACCATTTGCATCACCTTTGGGGATCATTTCTAAATAGTAGTTTCTCAAGGTTTTTGAGACGGTGTAACTGGTTGAATTAGTCCATCTGCAAAGATAGAGGCAAGAGAGAAAGAAATGCAGCTGTTAAGGGTTTGTTCGGTTTGAGTTTGAAGGATTGTTTTGGATTATCAAAAGAGGAAGCCAGAGTTGACTGCAGCGCTTACACAGATCCATGTTTTTGAGATGCCAGGAGTAATGAAATACGTCAGAAATCCGGTATGCTGTGGTGCCTGTATGGGAAAGGACAGCCTAGCTGTCAGTCCAGTCCCCTGCCACTGAGGGAGAAAAAAGAGCTTGCACTGGTTCACATGCTTATGACTATTTCCAGTGCATAGAGCTGCCTTGGTGAAAATCATCATCTCGAGGCAATTACAAACCTCATCCAGGTCAAAGGGGAAAGGATAGATTTTTCATTTTCAAACTGACAGGGCCATAAGAGTAGTATCTTGAACAGAATAATTTTCTTCAGAAACAGATGGGCCTTGATTCTTCTTCTTCTTCTTCTTATTTACAATTAAAATGAGTCAACATTTTATCAGCATTTGCAGCACTACCCCTTTTTCTTATGCTTGTTTTTTAGCATCCCCATGAGGGAAGTTTATATCTTGTCTGTCTGTGTTTTGAAAGCTTTCAATGTTACCAAAGCTCCTCAAACACAATCTTATTCGATACTTTCACCTTGACCTGTGGCCTAAGATGGCTGCCATAGTGTGGTCAGGTAATCTTATGTTTCTGGATGGAATAAAACCAAGACACTTTGTACATTTTGTAGCGGTGGTCAGGAGAAAGTGAGTTTGTTTTATGAGCATCAGTGTATCCAAATCGTCTCAAGTCTCCTGCTACAATGCTTGTTGACTATTTTCACGTTAATTTAATCTAAGTTTAGAAATGCTCTCAGTGTGATTTTTATGACCCACCATGTGTCAAAAAAAGATGAAAACAGCGAGGATTGTGTGGAAAAATGCATTGCAGTGATAAGGACAACACAGGATAGAATTACCACCTCTAATTCCTTCAGGGAAATAAGTGTAAATCTAGTCTGTTCTCCATAATGGCACAGTAACTCAAAAGTTGAAGATATTCTGTTCCCTGTGAAACATCAGTAATTTTATCTGTTGTGCAGTTCGGATACAAAATTATCTGCCAGCCAAGCACCTGTTAACAACCCTATATCAAAGTCTCTCAGATCTTCTGTCTTACCCATTGTAACCATTTGCAAAGCAAGTATATGAGTCATGCAAGGGACACAAGTGTGTGCTTCATATTACAGATGTTTCTGATTTTTGGATCCCACCTCTGTACTGAATGCACAGTGCTGTATAGTGGTCATGGTGGTCTCTGTAATACTTCACACATTAGTTTTAAATGTTGTACACTCTGCACTCTTTGCAAGTAACAGACTATAGGAACTAATTGGCTGAGCCACAGCTGGGTACAGGATCCTTTTGCCGTTTAGTGAGTCTTTAGAGTTTAATGAGCAAAGATTAAGATATATACCACAGGCATAATCCTGTTTTCAACACCTGCAGCTGAAAAGTGCTGCTTTTTATAATGTTTCCCCCTCCGAATTTACACATAAAGGAGGACACAAAAAATGAAGGTCATCACCCCCTTTTCCTCCCCCAAGGTCTTAAAAGCAAATTACATTCAGATAAAAACAGTGCATGCACATAGAGGGTGCCCATAACCAGGTTATAATCGCACAGTACCTGACTGTACTGCGTGAAGATTCTAAAAATTAACCTATACTCCTCAAACACTCTGCCCTAAGAAATACAACAAGATTATTGTGCACTCCTGAAGCACTAGCTGTACTTCAGTCACCAGCATGTGAAGACTGGAAACGAAAATGTTAACCAAAGAGGTTCTAAACAGCAAAAAGAAATGACATTTCTTAAAATATTGGAGTTGAGATAATTCAGTACCAAATTTCTCAAATTGTTCTGGAGAAATGCTTGATCATTCTTAAACAATGCCTCTTAATTTCTTCAGGGACGTTGCAGCACAAACTTCAAACACCACCCTTTTAAATACAAAAAGGATTCTAGAATTCACCAGAAAATATTTCACTTGTGACCAGGGCAGTCTCAGCAATGCTATCCAAAGATTTCCTACGTTTGCTGTTTTGCTAAGACTTCAATTGTCAGACTGAGAGGAAAACAATACAATGGATCACCCTTCCGGGCAGATTGGAAAAAACTTGCAGCAAAGATGAATGCTAGTGCCTGTCCTAATGTTGATTTTAACAGCTTTTGTTTCATGAGTTCATGATGCCACAAGCCCGATAACATTTACTGTTTTTTATTTTTACTTTTTTTTTATCATTGATTCAGAAATCCCTTTGGTGTAAAATGGAAGCTACAGAGTGCATTTTCCTTTTGTAGATAAAAACAGAAATCACTGGCAAGCTGAAAAGAAAGTAATAAAGAGCTGAGTGTCTGTCATCACTCTTAGGTTGAATGCCCCCTAGAAAGGAGTGGTACTTTTAGATGTCCATTACAAATTAAATGACTTGTTACAGTAGCTAAAAAATGTTTAGGAGGTTTAATTCATTCATCCATTCATTCATTCATTCATTTTCCAGGATCAGCAGTACATTGAAGAGAGCCTCCTTGCGACAGCGGAACAAACAGTTACTGCATTCATTCGATTGACAAAAGGTAATCATTTTTTTATAAATAAATTGATTCATTTAACTGGAAAACCATAACAAAACTAAAACAATTGCAATTATGTATGCTGTCACTCGTTAAAAGAAGTGTAAGACTTCATTCAAGCTAGGCAAGAAAGAGCTTTATTTATTTATTTTTTCACACGTAGAGAGACTAATAAGACCATTGGGTTTATTTTGTCATTTCACTCAGAGGTGACTTTATTGACCCACTAGTAAATCACAGAATACAGAGTAAGGATTCATTTTTGGGAGGTAGTATCAAATACTCTTTGTAGTGTGAGTAGCACTATAGAACTGGAAGGTAATACATAACATGAAGCTGTCCTGTTATTTTTTTGATTGAACCCAACACTACAATTTCTTATAAAGTCTAATAGATTTTTGGTCTCTGCTTTTAATCAAAAGTTGCTTACGTTCCACATCTGGGACAATTTCCTTGTACCTGGAATAGATTGTATTTGCATATGTGTATCTTCACTGTGTATTTGGCATCTAAGATCATAGAAAAACCCCATACTGTGTGTCGCAGTACTACTAGGTCACATACTGTTTGCTGTAATGCATAAAGTGGATGTTTGGCTGTTTTTTAATCATGCTGTTAATATGTCCATATATTAACAGTGGGTGACCAGGTCAAGGTTTTTGCCTCCTGTGTAGTTTGAGGTCTCCATCTATTCTTGGAGCTGCTCAGTATGTTGGGGGGTGGGGGTGGGGTGGGGGTGGGGTGGGGTAGATTGAATCATCTCTCCTGGGCAGATGCACCTCAGCTGATTGACCATTCAAACACATTGACAGACCGTGCTTCTGTGAGTGGGGCTTCAGTCCATTTGCACCCAAGTTAAAGCTGCATTTGTCAGGCTTTACATACAGCATTAAAAATCTTACAAACTGCTGTAGTATATGTTTCCTTCTAGTGGATGTAAGGGGAATGAGGTTTTTTGGTGCTGTGTAATTTTATATTTCTTGCTGACATGTAATACCAGTATTAGAAACCACTCATCTGTGTCTGAGTTCTGACATTCACTCTTGACTTTATTATGTTATAAAAATGGTACACTCTCCCCAGCACACATGCATCTGATAAATTAGATTACCTTTATATCACAACAAGGCTAAACATGGCTTGGTTCCTCTGCCCCTGCTTATTCAGGTCTTGCTCTTTTATTCCTTAACAAGTGCAAATGGGATTGCATGCAAGTTTTAATGGTCTCCCTGGTACAGACCTGACCATCACTGAAGATAATGGTGTTGTAGAAATGGAGGTAGTAATTTAGTGAATAATGTATCCATCCAGAACAATTTAAACTTGAAAACATAAAGGTTGTGTAATTGCTGTCCAAGTTGGCTTGTGTTTCGTATTTTTTGCTCAACCCCTGTACAGGCTTGCATCAGAAACCAACACTAAAATAGTGTCATTAGGTATTCCCAGTTGATGTATTGCTTCCTTTTTCCATGATCTATCTACAGTGTAGCTTCCTGTTGACTTCTAAAGGCACCTTGCTCAAGCAGACATTTTAGAATTTGTTCAAGGCAGAACACGCAACCACTCATTCCAAAGGCAGCCCAATTTTACATATGTCAGACAGAAGATAATGCAAACTATGTTTTAACACCCCCCCCGAAAAAAAAAAAAAAAACACTGTTATTTATGTGACATTCACTTTAGTGCACTCAGTCGATAATTTAAATGGCAGAATATTACTCTAAGTATGGTACTATGCAAACCATTTATCCTTCAGATATTTATAGTCTGGCTAAAGCAATGTGTAAAAGCTTATTGTCCAGATTAATTATCTTCACATGTATCTGTTTCATAGACCAAGAGATTCTGTACAGTAAGCTAATTTATTTATAAATAGTATTATTTATAAGCAGTTATCCAGACACAGAGATAATGCACTTTTTTATCACGGACACAGGAGGTTCTGTGACTATTTCCATGTGAATGCATTGCACATGGCTCAATCTCAATGCATTGAGCATGTTTACATAGTTTAGAAACACATGCGTACCATTTGCTGTCTGCATGTACGACTATATTTCCTCATCCCATCATTAATCAGGTTAGTTGTTGTACCCCAGTATAGCATCCTTGTTATGATAATCTTAATTTCATTGTAAAGTAGAATAAAGAAATCTGCAGAATTATACAAGTCCTATACATTAAAATAAAAAATGGTATAAGAGCGCGTCTTAAGTTCTCTTACACTGGGAAGCATGAAAAATACCTTTGTATTTGTTAAAGCAGATTTTTAATATCGGTTAAATGTAAAAACAAGTTTTATAATGTTTCCTGGCCACATATTCCAATTTTTTCTGCGCAAATGGAATGTTAGTAAAAGGTGTCACTTCTCCAGCCCCATCCATAATCAGTTTAGAATATGTTCAATATAGAGGTGCAAAGAATCATTGAGAAGTAAGATTGTTGAGACAGAGCTCCTGGTATTTCCAGATGAGTGCCATTTCCAGCCACCAAGGCAAGCCAGGCTAATACCTTTCTGATTCTCAATTTTTATGTCGTTGATATCCTTCTTATACCAGTAGGCGTATACATGTACTCTTCCATGCTCCATGTTTCATTTATCCTTCAGACTACTTAGATTCGAAGTCTGTAAAACACATGCCAAGAAATACATACATCTAGAAATGTTTTTTATGCATGGCATTTCTGGTTATCTAGGAGAATAAAAAAGAAAAAAATAGCAGCTGATCATTTGATGAAACATTAGAAAATCCCACAGCGATCAATGTTTCTAACTAACTTGGACCAAAGTTTGAGGTCTATTGACATAGTCTTTTGTGTTGTATAATGATATTATGCGAAGTAGTTCACAGCCCAGTCCCATTCACAATCATGGGAAATGCAGTGTATGTTAAAAGAATGGCAAGTGTGTAAAGATCACTGCACAACTGAAAAGCAGTTGTACTGTCCTCCCTAAGGAGCTACTACTGGCTCAATATCTATAACTAAGTCAGCAAGAGTGACAGACAGCAAAAGCAGGGACGTCAGAGGTGTCAATTTAACAAACAAACAGTTTATTGTTGTAAACTAATATAATAAATTAAATATAAGGACAACAACTTATTGCAGAGAACATTTAGTGGAAGGTACAGGTGAGTAAGAAAGCAACGTGAACTAAACAAACATCCAAACAGACTAACACTAAAGCAAAATAAATATGGTGTCAGGTGGGCCTCCAATAAACCCACACACACACAAACACCACACCAATGCAAAACCAACACACTGACAGGCCAAAAGGACAAAGGTGAATGAATAAGTATATGGGGAAAATAATTACAAAGACAGTCTTGATGGCAATGGATGATAAATGAAATTTAGGCCCAACAAGTGCAGTGAAGCAATGCACATCCAAAGTAACAAAAGAACAAAACCAAAATTACAGGAACCAAAGTATCAAAGTAAAGTAGAAAAACCAGCAAACAAAAAAGGAATAATCTCACCAACAAAGAGTGAAGTCCCGAATGTAGTCCTGTACTGATGATGATGGATGAAGATTGACGAAAAAATAGCCATCGTAGAAAATGGTGAATCTGTTGAGTAGTACCGGGTTGAGTGGTGAACAACTTGTTTGGAAAATATTAGGAGAATCAGGAACAAAATGGTGACTGAACACACTACCAAAAACAAACTCTAAACAGACCTTGAACAGCAACTAAACTTAAACAAGTAACAGTGTAAACAAAAAAGAAAGGTTTAGACAAAGTACAGGATTATGAAAAGAGTAAATGTATGCACCAGTATTTATCTAAAATAAAGTTACACTGTTAATTAAGTAATATGCTGTTATTTGTAAAATTGATTCCTCACAAGAGTCTCATCCTGCCCTAGCCAACCAGCTTTAATACCGGTACTGCCTTCCAAGGAGCTCCAAGATTGGAGGAGTGGATATCTGAATGAGCCAATGGGGGGAGAGGATGAACAGAGGGTGATAGCAAGGAACAATGGGAAATTGAGTTTTAACTTGGCCAGGCTACTGACCCTAATTAAAGGGACAGGTGGGTGAAACTTACATGGATTCATGCGACTACAACGTGTTTCAATTATTCTAGAGGACGTGTGACCTCAATGATTAACTCCTCAGTCTTGAATACGGAAGCACCCGCCAACCAAGCGCACCTCGGCCTATTGTCAAAGTCATGTGAGATCCGGCATGGTTACACCTAAAGTGTTTTCTGTATGTCATAGGTGTTTTTATACAGCCACTGTATGTCTGATAAGAACATCTCTGATGGCAGCATAGTGAACTATATTGGAAATGCACTGGGCTCTTATAAATTTAGATTAGTGAATCGTAAATCGCAGTTTGGAGTATTGCACTGTAGTTTCAGTCTTAATGAGATGAATGGCATTCCTGTGGTGGGTAATCTTGGAGGTGTCACAAGGGCAGGTAGGCTGGGCTGTGGAATAACAAGGGCCCTCCTCTTTAAGGCTTGGGCGAAAGAGGATTATCATGCTAAAACTTAACTTTCAATCCTCATCGTCAACAAGGGATTTCTCAACTAATCAGATTAGGTGGCCTTTCACTGGGAGGGTTGCATTTTCAGACTACTTTTGGTAATTATTCTAAAACGTTTTTTTGTGTCAATATTGCAAGCAAGATATTTCAGTTTTTTTTTTTTTTTTTTTTTTTCTTAAATATTTCCCAACATAAAACCAATGTCACCTTTCAATAATTGATTTTGAGTTTCAGTGTTTTAAAAAAATAATATTCAACAGAACGGAATTTCAATGTATCATTTGTAATTCAGTAATATGAGAGAATACATATAAAATTACACACCCTCACACACACACACACACGCACACAGTGCTGTGAAAGTATTTGCCCCGTCAGATTTTCTGCATTTTTCACATTGAATTTGGTCAGATCTTTTTGTGGGTTGTAGTAGTAGTGTCATGATTTGGGGATGCTTTGCAGCATCAGGACCTGGACAACTTGCCATCATTGAAGGAACCATGAATTCTGCTCTGTATCTGAGAATTCTACAGGAGAATGTCAGGCCATCCATCCGAGAGCTGAAGCTGAAGCACAGCTGGGTCATGCAGCAAGACAATGATCCGAAACACACAAGCAAACCTACATCAGAATGGTTGAAGAACAAGAAATTTAAAGTTTTAGAATGGCCTAGTCAAAGTCTAGACCTAAACCCCATTGAGATGTTGTGGCAGGACCTGAAATGAGCAGTTTATACTCAAACCCACAAATGTCACTGAGTTGAAGCAGTTCTGCATGAAGGAGTGGTTGCAGTTGCAGTTATTGCTGCTAAAGGTGGCGTAAGCAGTTATTATTTTTTCACACGAGGGCATTGGGTGTTGCATAACTTTCTTTAATAAATAAATGAAATAAGTATCAAAGTTTTGTTTTATTTGTTTACTCTGGGTCCCTTTTATCTAATATTACATTTTAGTTGAAGATCTGATAACATTCAGTGTCAAAAATGCAGAAAATCAGACGGGGCAAATTATATATATATATATATATATATATAAATGTTCACAACACTGTCAGTCAGTCCGGCCCCTTTTCAAAGGAACGCCTTTCTCCCCTGCACACCTTACAACAAGAGAAACAGATTGTGTGACTTAACAGAAAATTAATTGCCAAACATACTACAAAAGAAAGATGCTCCAAACACTAAAATAGTGCTTTAAAACGTCACTGTTTTGTGACTCGACGATGTAAACAAATATGACGGCCGGGATATAAACTCTATTATGCAGCAGTCAGCAGGCCATATGGAGAGCTGGACATCAAAAACATTTTCTGTTTATGTGTTACTTATTTATTTACTTATACTGTGTCAGATATATTTAACAAAATATATAAAGTCATATTTACTATCCAACCTCGCCTCACTTATTTTCTTGACTGATTCATATGTTTAATATGTACTGCAGACTCAGTTCATATTGGAAACTTAAATGTCCCTCGGGAAGACTATTTTTACACAATATTTAAACAATAGTCTTTCCTCGGTCAAAAATGTTCCACTGTAGCCCTCCTGCCCAGTCCTTATTTACTGTATGGATGTAGTGGGAGAGGCATGCTGCTTTCTCTTTCATTTCTCCTCTTCATTTCCATTTTTTAGGACATCATCCTGCCCTGTATTGCTAATGCATAGCCACTAAAAAGAATGTGAGCTTTTTATGTATTACAAGTACATCACCAGAAATGATATGCCCAGATGCATATGTAAAGTTAATGACATTACTTCTGGTGAAACTATAAAGCAGCTATAATTAATTTACATTGGTTTTGAAGCTGTTTGCCATCATCAAATTGTGTTGAGTTTGAAGTCTCTGGATGGACTGATTGTTTGTAAAGACTGTACACCTGCCTTTGGGATTAGGGGATGGTTGTCAGCGCATCGAATCTCCTGTGTGACCCAGATTTCAATAAAATAACAGTGCACTGACTCCTGAAATAATGATTTTCCAGCAGAATACTTTAAAGCTGTCATTGTTTCCTAGTGGAAAAGATAGATTATTTAGATTTCCCATCATCCTCCTGCTAACAGATAAATCCATCAGTTACATATGTGAGCAGGAGGATGATGGGAAATGTAGTTCTGAGAGGTCCATGCAGGTACGTGTGAAGCCATCTAGGCAGGGAATGCAATTTAAAAGTTAGTGGTCAAAATGTAAAAAAATTTATTAAATAAATAAGAATAATTGAAACAATACACACACATTATGTAAACAGTTGTAGCAGCACATGGGAACATGTAACACAATAAAATAAAAAGGTCCTTATGTACCCTTTAAGGTCTTCTACCAACATGAGAGTTATTGTAGAGGTATGGTTAGAACCCATCAGTGCTGAGATTATTATACCTTTCCCAGGCTACCTTTTGTCAATACCTGGCTGCAGAACTAGTGTGCGTTTTTAACCCTACCCTGTGTCCTTAGTTCTGACAAATATTGAAGAAAAAGCTCACCATTTTAGTGCAAGAAATGCTGAGCTATGAGTGCAAGAACTGCTAGCTATGATATATATATATATAATATATATATATATATATATATATATATATATATATATATATATATTATATTTATTATATAAATTTAGTCGTCTCCAATTTGTTACCCCAGTTTTTCTCCCCAATTATTATCTGTATCCTTGGCTCACTGATTGCAAACCACCCCGCCCTGCCCTGCCTTGCCTCTGGGAACGGAGGCTGGAGCACGCATCCTCTGAAACGTGCTCATGCCAATCTCTCATTTTTAGCATTGCGGCTTCAAAGCGAGGCCACCAGACCTATAGTGCCGGATGACAACACAGATCTGGCGGCTCCACTGCAGAACCACAGGCGTGCAGCGAGTTGTGGATTCCCCTGCTAACCTAAGCCCTCTCTCCCCGGGCAGCGCTCGGCCAATTGTGCGCCACCCCCTAGGAACGCCCGATCACAGTTGGCTGTGACATAGCCTGGACTCGAACCTGTGATCCCCAGACTATAGGGCACATCCTGCACTCCATGTGGAACGCTATTACTGGATGCGCCACTAGGGAGCCCCCGAGCTATGATGTTTAATGTCACCCACTGTCAATTCCTTTGTTAAATCCATTAAAGTAAATGACGTGGCTGCCAGCTTGAGGGAAACTGAAGATGTTTTCAGGGGGTTGCTGTCAAGTGTCATCTGAGAAGCCAGACTATGAATGCCTATTTCCTCTTTATGAGAATAGCTTGCTTCTTAACCTTAACCCTGCCTTGTTTTGAAGATTCTTAAACTTGATTTATCATGCTTTGCATTTTAATGTGTGATGACAAAATTAATTAAAGAGAAATATTTGTCCTTATATACCCTTCAGGAGTTTGTCTATAGTTTAGAAAAAGTCAATACTTTGGTCTAGAGCAGGCAAACATGCCACTGCCCACGGGTAACTGTGTTAGGCACACATGCCATTAAAACGAGTTACTGGTCCTGTAACTGTGGAAATCAGGATCCTTCTAGTGTACATGTCAATACATCACCAGGGACAGAGTGCAAACTCCTGCTCCCTTCTTAAAGGCAAAGTGTCACTTGACCATAACACAACACAAACAAAAATGCACAGGGGCTGAACATACAGAAACAAGAACTGTCTAGCATGACAGTGTCAATATCTAGGGCTAACGTGGGCAACCATGGAGGGATACATTCCTCAACCGCCTCTAATAAGTTTGGGGTGGGAATCTGCTGCAAAATCTGTTCTCCACAATAACCCGTCAAGTAATTTGCTTAACAGATTAATTCATTTTTGTGTTTCATAACCCAGTTGTTTTTATAGGGTGCAAATTAATTTAGGATGAAATGGTATGGCTACAGTTCCAGACTGGTGAATTTTGAAGCAGACGACAAGTCTCGCACACAACTCTAAATATAGTGTTCTCCTGTTCCGCAGTGTAGACTAAAGCCATCCTGAGATATGTGTCAACCCCTGAGGGTAACTATTGCACATTCAATGTAATGATTATGTACGTTTCATGCTAGTGGAGTATACAAAGCAGTGACCACGTAACAATAACATATTCTGGCAGTGTGTACGTGTGCAATAATTATATATATATATATATATATATATATATATATATATATATATATATATATATATATATATATATATATATATATATAATGTCTATTGTCTTATTAACTCATTGTCTGCAAATGCCAGAGTTTGTTAAACTTTTTTAAAATTGGTATACTGTGTTCTTCTCTTGCATTTTTTCAATGCACTCATTATGTTGTGTTTGTTTAAAAACATCTTCTCAAAGGAGCACCGAGAAAATGCAACTGAAAGAAATCATGTATAACGAAACACATAAAGGATTACATTTCAGAAGCAAGTAAGAAAATTGTGAATACATTTACCCACTTATCTGCTTTGATTTTATATTTTAACTTTGAGGTCTGTTTGTCACAATTGATGGGGTTATAGATAACACAATAATTCAAAGAATCATACCAGTACTTCTATTTCATGTGTATAGAAAATATATGCTTCCATTTCAAAAACGTATTTGATACTAGGTTAAAGAGATCTCTCTTGACAAGCCTTGCGTTTGTGGTTTTTTACCTGTGGGGTGAAATTGTTCAAAGCTGGCTTTCCTGACACTTGCCGCCTAGCTGCTTCCACAATTGACTGACATGCCTTACAGCTCGTAACATGTTTTGACCCAGAAGACACTTGGAAATGACTTAGGAAGTGTGGTGCCTGATCGTGTTTTAAAATGTGCATGTGTTTCTTTCAAAACTGCACATTCTAGACTTATTATTATTGTTATTATTGGTAGTAGTAGTATTTAGCAGCCGCCTTTATCCAAAGCAATTTACAGAAAATTAAACATATAAAAGTGTATAAATTACAGGCAATAAAAATGCAAAACAAACACATATATACAAAATAAACAGAAATAAGAAATGCAAAAAGATATATAAATAGGAATTTACAAATATATTGAACAAGTGAGGTTTGAAAAGATGGCGGAAAGCAGTAAAAGACAGTTCTGAGTTTCACCATAGGGGGAAAGGGGGAGAGAAGGAGCAAGCATGGGAGGAAGGAGAGTGAAGAGAAGGCATAACAAGTCGGCCGGTATGAGCGGAGAGGGAATATAAGGAGACATGAGGGATTGGAGATAGGAAGGGGCAGTATGATGAATAGATAGTGAGGCAAGAGCAAGGGTCTTCAATTGGATGCGAGCAGAGATAGGTAGCCGGTGGAGAGCACGAAGCAGAGGGCTAGCGCGAGAGTGATGGGGTTGGGAGAATACCAGACGAGCAGTAGAATTTTGAATAAGTTTAGAGGGTGAATAGCCAAAGCAGGGATACCAGCAAGGAGAGTGTTACAATAATTCAGTCTAGAAAGAACAAGAGCTTGGACTAGGAGTTGTGTGGAATAAGTAGATAGAAAAGAGTATATCTATTTATCTATCTATCATATATATATATATATATATATATATATATATATATATATATATATATATATATATATATATATATATATAATATATATATATATATATATATATATAAGATAATGAGAGAGAGAGACTGAAAACGTAACGGTGTAAGTTTTACATCAGTAGTTCGTTGGGCTCACACATAATGTTATTTACATTTTAAGTAGTGAGCAGATATGTTTGTTGATTGAGTAGTGTTGTTCCTTGGGATAACAAAATACTGACCTCCAGTCGTGAGATTTTATAAACATGCCAGGTGCTCAGTGTTTGGTATTTGAATTGAGTTAAAATTGCCAAACAGAGATGATTTAAAAATCTGTGTAAATAGTTGTTCGAAAAGATTCTAATTAACGCAAGAACAGCGAAAGATATGACCGCGCCCCTCTTGAGTAATGAAGATCGCCTGGTTGCTATTGGCATGATTTGAAGATGGCCTGTCTGTGAGAGAAGTTGCCCGGGGAATGAAATATTCTGCTTCAACAATTGGCAGATTAGTCAAGAGAAACCAGAAAACCAGCTTTGTGAGGGACAGGGCATGTCCTGGAAGGCAGAGGGTCACCACACCGGCCAGGACCATCACATCCAGCTGATCTATCTGCGTAATCGTTTTCAGACTGCAGTGGCTACAGCACGAGAAATTCCAGGAAGAAATAACCTGCACATTAGCAGAATGACTGTAGCTCGCCATCTGCATGAAAATGATTTGCATGTTCGGAGGCTGTTCAGGGTTAACATGTTGACAGCTGAGAGATGAAATCGCTATCTTCTGTGGGCCAGAGAACATCTGATGTGGCAGCACAGAAGCAAAACGGCATTCGTCGGTGAACTAAACACTCCGCCCTCTTGATAGACCTGTGGAGACATGATGGTGAGCGTTATGCTGACTGTTGCGTTGTTCAAGCCAATCGATGGGGTGGTGGAAGTGTGATGATGTGGGGAGGAATTTCCTTTTAACACAAGAACTCTTTTGGTGCAGACTGAGGGCATCGTTACTGCTCAGCGATGTGTTGACAAAGTCCTTGAGGCAGGACGATGCAAGACCACACAGTGCAACGGTTACAATTGCATGATTCCAAGAAAACAATGTTGAGGTCTTGCCCTAGCCAGAATTTTCTCCTGACCTAGAACATCTGTGGGACCAAATCGCCAGTGCCATCCACAGGAAACAACTGCGACCAGTCAACCTTCGCCAGCTTCACAGGTAGAGTGGCGGAACATCCCACAGCAGTCTATCCAGAGGCTGATTACGTCTATGGATCAACACTGCCAGGATTGTGTTAGTGCTCAGGGAGGTCATACCCATACTAACTTAGTAATGTTTTCATTTTGACAGTGTGTCACGTTTCATGCTGAAAACTTGTCATGATTCTTTGATCTTTATTTTTATTCACGTTTTCTGTTTTTTTTTGTTTTTTTTTGTTTGATTGCTATGTTTAAAATATTGTATTAAATCCATTAGACCTCAGTGTTACTTTACTTTTGTGCATCAGTACCGGTGTTTATTTACATTATTTGCCAGTAGCCCTGGCGACTATTTTAGACTTTGCCGTTATTAGGTAAGATCACTAGCATTTGCAAATACTTCAGCTGCAATCATGAAAAAGCTGGCTGCATACAACCTTATAGAAACGACACAAGTAAATTACAACGTGTCAGCAATGACATTCAAGGTTGTGTCAGTGGGTAATAACAGTTTGTATTGTAATAATAATAAAAACAGTAAAATCCACTGAAGACAGCCCTGTAAATCCCAACACAAGCGTGCGTTAAGGTAGGCTTGCAGCACAACAAAAAAACAAACATGGTTTTAAAATTAATAAAAGCAATAAGTATCATCTTTATTAGTACATTATATTTATTGTTCACCCTCAAAACGTGTACATTGGTAAGCATGGACAGTTGATGAAAAATTAACCAGAAACGAGTCTTTATTGCAAAACAACCAAATGAAATACAATCAAAGCAAAAGTGACTAATTTGTTTTTATAACGTGTACACTGATAAATATTAAGAACGATGGAAAAGGAGCAAAATACAAATATTCATTGCAAGACTAAAATACACAAAATACTGTTAATACAAAAAAAAAACTACGTACAAATACACTAAAAGGCAACCCTGTTAATATCAGAAAACAAGTTTGTATTTTACTTAACTTTCAGCACGCTCAAAGCTTCACAACTGGTTTTAAAATAAATAACATCAAAAAAATGTTATCATTATTCCTGAGCCTCAGGTTCTCTTTATTGCTGTTGAAAAACAAATTGGTAAGCTCTACTGCCATGTGTGTCTATTGGCTGGATCATTCAGTATGACGCGCATTGTATTCTTATCATAACCCCGCTTTTAAAAGAGACCGCGCATCTATTTACCATGTTTCCAAGCAGCCCTGTCACTTTTTGGAGACCGGCGATTATTTGAAGTTTTACGATGTGTCTCTATCTATCTATCTATCTATCTATCTATCTATCTAGACACACACACACACAGTGGCTTGCAAAAGTATTCAGACCCCTGACCAATTCTCTCATATTACTGAATTACAAATGGTACATTGAAATTTTGTTCTGTTCGATATTTTATTTTTAAACACTGAAACTCAAAATCAATTATTGTAAGGTGACATTGGTTTTATGTTGGGACATATTTTTAAGAAAAATAAAAAACTGAAATATCTTGCTTGCATAAGTATTCAACCCCCACACATTAATATTTGGTAGAGCCACCTTTCGCTGCAATAACAGCTTTAAGTCTTTTGGGGTAAGTATGTACCAGCTTTGCACACAGTGTCGGAGTGATTTTGGCCCATTCTTCTTGGCAGATTTGCTCCAGGTTGTTCAGGTTGGTTGGACGACGCTTGTGGACCGCAATTTTCAAATAGTGCCACAGATTCTCAATGGGATTGAGATCAGGACTTTGATTGGGCCACTGTAAGACATTCACCTTTTTGTTCTTGAGCCACTCCAATGTTGCTTTGGCCTTGTGCTTGGGATCATTGTCCTGCTGAAAGGTGAATTTCCTCCCAAGCTTCAGTTTTTAGTGGACTGAAGCAGATTCTCTTGCAGTATTTTCCTGTATTTTGCTCCATCCATTCTTCCTTCAATTGTAACAAGATGCCCAGTCCCTGCTGATGAGAAGCATCCCCACAGCATGATGCTGCCACCACCATACTTCACTGTAGGGATGGTGTGTCTTGAGGCATGGACAGTGTTAGGTTTGCGCCACACATAGCGCTTTGAGTTTTGGCCAAAAAGCTCTATCTTGGTCTCATCTGACCACAAAACCTTTTCCCACATTGCAGCTGGGTCACTCTCATGCTTTCTGGCAAACTCCAGACGTGCTTTCAGGTGGTACTTTTTGAGTAATGGCTTCTTTCTTGCCACCCTCCCATACAGGCCAGTGTTATGCAGAGCTCTTGATATGGTTGACTGGTGCACCATTACTCCACTCCCATCCACTGAACTCTGTAGCACCATCAAAATGATTGTTGGCCTCTCTGTGGCTTCTCCATCTTGTATGAGCACTGAGTTTTGAGGGATGGCCTTTTTTTGGCAGTGCCTGGTAGGTGTGATGCAGCTTCCACTTCATGATTATTGATCCAGCTGTGCTCACTGGGATATCCAAACACTTGGATATTATTTTGTACCCTTTCCCTAATCTATGCATTTGTATTATTTTATCTCTAACTTCTGTTGAATGCTCTTTGGTCTTCATTTTCAATGATCCTCAACAGTGAGGTTTTTATCTAGAAAATGTGACAGCAACTTTAATGGTTCACAGGTGGAG
This sequence comes from Polyodon spathula, assembly GCF_017654505.1. Classification (NCBI taxonomy): domain Eukaryota; kingdom Metazoa; phylum Chordata; class Actinopteri; order Acipenseriformes; family Polyodontidae; genus Polyodon; species Polyodon spathula. Next base: position 44,306,007 of record NC_054541.1, on the reverse strand, counting down.
GCCAATAGTAAGGTAATTGTGTCCTCGTTAGGGCAATTTCTTTCATCGGTGCAAACTGGGAGCTTCCTCAGCACAGGGGTTGAATACTTATGCAAGCAAGATATTTCAGTGTTTTATTTTTCTTAAAAAATATTTCTCAACATAAAACCAATGTCACCTTACAATAATTGATTCTAAGTTTGTGTTTAAAAATAAAATATCAAACAGAACGAAATTTCATTGTAGCATTTGTAATTCGGTAATATGAGAATTGGGTCAGGGGTCTGAATACTTTTGCAACCAGGGTGTGTGTGTGTGTGTGTGTGTGTGTGTGTGTGTGTGTGTGTGTGTGTGTGTGTGTGTGTATATATATATATATATATATATATATATATATATATATATATATATATATATATATATATATATATAATATAATATATATAATGTATGCCTCAATCGATTCCAACACAAGCAAGATGCTTCATCCCAGGAAAGACAATTGAAAAAATAAATACTTTGTGATGTTTCTACCACTGAAGAATGAAGACAGCAATGAAAAACATATTTCCCAAAGTGTCTCTCAGTTATTCACATTTTATTAAGAACAAGGTAATAATAATAATAACAACTAAATAAAGCGTATGTGTTTTGACCTGTTTGAGAAATTTGTAGAAGTTATAAATTTCCATTGGGGTGTGTAAACTTTTGAATACAACTGTATCTAGAGAATGGAAGTGCATACAAGTAAGACTTGTGTCATTATTTGCTGCAATTGCTTTGTGTGGTTTAATTAAGCAGGATCAGTTTAATACAAATGGTTCTAATTTAGAATGTACAGCCGTCATTGCCTGACATGTTATACTATAAATACAATGTCTCATGTCTCAACAGTGTGTCACATTGTGAGTCAGCAACCTTTATTAAAGTGCTTCAGTGGATAGAGATACAATGTTAACTGGGAGGAAAAACAACATTGAAATAAACAAATTCCCAGTGAAAACTGGAATTAACAGTATTTATAATCCAGAACGAAGGCAAACCTTTGCAGGGTTGAATGTTAAGAGCATAGTTTAAAAAAGTGACAGCAGAGCTGTAGCAGTGTTAGCACAGTGGCAGGGGGCTAGGCTCTTCCCCTTTTAAATGGCAAAGGAAGGCACTGGGAAAGCTCTTGATTCAAGGGGATGCTTCATCTTGACTTTGTTTAGAACTAATATTGGTCATCCTTGAGTGGTCTGCCAGCTGTACCCTATAAGTAGCAGCCTTCCTCATCCAGCACATGATTAGGGTGTACAGACTCCATAATGGCATAGTTTTGGCTGTCGGATGGTGCAAGCCTGTTTATCGACTTCCCGTAACAGGGCTGATTTGTTTCTGCTCATTAACATTTTCAAAAGCACTAACAAACATGTTGGAGGAGATGCAGGGATCCAGCCAGCCTGCAGCATCATCAGCAATAATACCAACAGGGATAACCAGCCTTGAGGTTCAGTGACCCGAATCAGGGCTGTGTTTGCAGCAACTGCTCAGAGAGGAAATAATTAAAAAGTAATTAATTGATGGCTGTGTCTTATCCAGTATGGCAATTGTGTTGTTATCTGTCTATGTACAGTAGAAGAAGAGATTTAGAGAGAGATATTCGAATGATGCCTTGGCTTGCTTATATGCAGGGTTATTAATCTTTCTTGCAAGCTGACAGTGGTAGAGGACTTTTATATAAATGTAGACCAGTTGTGTCAAATTCATTAATATTGTCTATTGTTTGGGGTATACCGCGGTGGGACAGACAATTGTAAACACTAGTAATATGTAGCATGTACTGTACAAGTGGGCTACATTCCCATCGCTGTACTCAGTGATATACAGTATACAAACAGCATCTCCCTGTATACCTGATTTGTAGGTAGTATCTATTTTTTGTAATGCAATACAAACTAAAAGTCGATAAATACTTAAATGTGTGAACACACACATTTTTACAGATGAAACAGAAATTTGATAAATGTCGTTTTGGATAACAAATCTACAGCATGTTACAGCACAAATTGAAAGCCCCAAATTAAACCGATATTCTCACTTAAGGCTTGAACAACAAATTGCTTTTAGCAATAAGCATAGCACAATAGCCTCTTGAGATTGTGAAATATGAGGTACTTGTTGCCAGGATGTGTAAATGTGAATTGTACTTCTATGGGTTTGCTTTTAATATCTGCAGCACATATAAATGCTTACAACATTTTTTAGGTGGCATTGTAAATGAAATAGGAATGAAAGGAGTGATAAACAGTAGCAACTTGCTTTAGTGTGTGTGTGTGTGTGTGTGTGTGTGTGTGTGTGTATATATATATATATATATATATATATATATATATATATATATATATATATATATATATATATATATATATATATATATATATATATATATAAAAATAAAAAATATGTGTGTATGTGTGACAGACACAGACAGACAGATATATATGTAGATAGATAGATAAGGCACACCAGAGCAGAAGACTTATCATAGCAGCTTCATCAGGTTTCTGGTTTCACTCAAGCAGCAAATAAAATAGCTTGTTTGATTAACCTCCCTGTGCTATCTCTCATATGAAATAATGTCCCTGTAGTTTTTTGGGTACTGTATTTCCAGATAGTATTTTGAAAATGTCTTTATACTTTTTTACATTAGTGACAGTGCAGTCTCACAGTGATAGTCCTGACTAAAGATAATGGTATGGTATGCAGTGTTAATCACACTGTTAATCCAGCGCAGTGCTTTGGTGCCATATCAGTAACCACAGTATACTTTATCCATTGTGTTGTCATTGCTGTTTAAGCTGGTATAAAATTGCATTCCAATTTCAAACTTCTATTTAAGAGTTTCTAAAATTAAACATGACAAATCAGGACAACTCATAAAATTGGGGTATCAATTCCAGAAGTGTATGATCTTCTTTAATATTGTTACAGATTTAATGCAGACAAGAGATTTGGTAAATTCCTTTGAGAACCAGACCTACAGTATGTAATCATCCTTGTCAAGGGGCTTTACAATCTGTGACTTTAGAAGCTCAAAATCACTTAAGGCAACCACTGTAAAATATCATGTTTTATGATTGATATCATTACACCCTTACCCCTACCCACACTCACACAATGTCAAGGCACTGTATCATTGACTTCAGTTATGTAAACTTGGTGTTTAGAAAGCCATTGGCCAGTCAACAATCAAAGCTAAGGCTTGGCCTTGGTAGAAGTGCATCTTAATTGAAAGGAAACTGTCGGTACCTTGGAATCTGAACGGGATCGTTTAAAGACTTCAGGTTGACATTCTTCTTCCATACCACTCGTCTAGCAGCTTCCATGCTGAGAAGTAAGCAGGGCTAAATTGAAAAACTGGTATGTCTTTGGTGTCGTCATTAATTGCTCTTAACAGCCCTGTATCTGGTTCCAAGCAGCAGATCGTGAGCTTTCCTCTCATCACATAAACCTGCTGTGCCATTATAGTACCAGAAACCAGGTCTTGATACCAACCACTATGCCATTCCATAATTAAAATGTATAGGACATTGTTCATCACCTTTCCTTTCCAACATTTATATTGACAGCAGCAGCTTGTGCTTTATTCCTCGTCTACTAATCTGTCTGTCCACCTTCCAGTCAATCTTTTGCATGATTTCATGTTGGCCTGCAAAGTGAGTCCTGTCTGTTACCGTCAATTAATCAAATTCGGTTACCAATTTAGAACAGTTTCACTGTATCAGATTTTCTTTATTTTATTGACCCTGCATATCATACTGTAGTATAGTGTAGGTACATCATGTTCATTTATTGTCCTTACTCCTGGAGTATAGATGAATGAATATAGCTGGAAAATACCATACCCCTGTTGTAGATAGGTGCATCTCTCATCTGCAATATTATATATGACTACAGCACTTCCTTTCTTTACTGTTTATTCAGGATACTGCAAATCAATGGGCTGTATTTATGAGCTTGATGAAATGTACCAGGGCATGTAGTGACAGCCTCATGGCATCTTCTGATTGTAAAACTAAATATTCAGGGAGCATTTTGTGGTTGTGCTGGCAATGGCTTGACGTATTAAAACGGTGAGATCTGATTTTTAATTTGGTCCTAAATGAAATGCCCGCTTTGATGTATCTTCGGACAGCTGCCTGGGCTGGGACTCCCAGGACGTTATTGAACCGGAGACTGCCTTGTGCTTGCCAGCCGCATACCCTGTTCAACCCTGACTGATCCGCCATTCCTCCTTGTAAATTATTCATCATGGTATCTTGTGTAACTTAATATCAAAATGTATTTTCCAATATGACACTTGCAGCCACTTTTCATTCCTGAAATAAATTGAAAGACGCAGTCCGTCAAGGAATCGGCATGCCCTTATTACAAGCCTGCAATGGGAAACCACCTTAGTCGAGACAAAAGGTAGCGGTGACCCCTTGTAGGAGTTCTAGCATGTTTTGGCGGTACTGTCTGATGCCTCTTTCTGCAAACTTTAATTTCCCAAAAAACATTACACCAAGTAGTCATTCAGCATCAAACAATGTTAGACAGAGAAGAAAAAGCTGGCGGGGAAGATATAAAAAGAAAATGAATTAAATCATATTTGTCAGTAAGTACCATGTGATACTTGTGGCAACTTCTTGTGCCTACAGGTTGCTTCACAGTTTTTTTACATTGAACTTAAAAGAAGTAAATTGACAGTCCCTGAGGGTCACAGAATACGTGGTATGAAACCAGGATGTCCGGCTACCAGCGACTTGGCTGTCACCCACTAGGCCTTTACAGCCCCTCACCAGCTCCAAAAGCCTCACCCCTCCTGTCTTAGAAGATGTGCTTTAGCTGGGAACGGGTATCGACGTGGATATTGTGGAAGTGCCCATATATCACGCTTTGGGGTAGCAGATTTTTAATCTTGAATTTCTCTTGCTTTTTATGACCTAGGCTACCTCATACCAGGGACTCAGTGGATTGTGAAACCTGTATTGCCTGAACAGTGGTCCTGATACAGTAGCACACTAGTGCAGATACAGTACCTTAGTACTGCATTGCATTTCCAGTGCGGACTAGTTTATTATTATCTTTGGTATGTCAAAATGTATTCATGTTCGCACTGTGGTAAAATTCTACCAATGGTTCATACTTTTGTAGCAGACAATGTGCTATCATTGCCCCCTTAGTACAGAATGAAGGTAGTTTGTTAAGGTTATTATATTTACTGTGTGTTCATATATAGCTAGGAATCGGTCTGTGAAAATCGGTCAAAGCGTAAGTTAGCTCTGCATCCCTGGCCTGTCTGGCTAGTAATTAGGAGAGTTCTGTGAGGCAGGGAGGACTACTCCACAAACTCCTCTGTGCCTTCTCCATTACCATCCTTACAGCAGCAGCTCTTGGAAGTGAGTCAATTGCTGACGCTTCTTTCCTGAAAGCCATATTTGGCCGTGGCAGGACAGGACTCGAGTTGTGTAGGCCTCTCCAAAACCCAGTGTATTTTCCTTGCTGTGAAGGCCATTCACTTGTGTGAAAACTGTGCTGGAAAAATGGCAGCATTTCCTACCATCTTTTGAAATTTGCAACAGTATTATCTTGAGTTCAGGTGCATTGATAGTATAACTTTATATTAATAAAAAGAGGCCACAGAAATTGCCTAGTCCCGTTCTGAAGCTGTTTCTTTCCAGGGGCCTAAAACAAACAAACAAAATGTAATTTCTTCATAACAACACTGTGCTTTACCACAGTGGTACTCAACTCTGGCTCTCGAGATTCAAACCAGTCCAAGTTTTTCCTCCAAGCATGTTTGGTCAAGCTTTATTTTAAGAGCTGTTTTTTTTTTGTTTATTTATTTTTTGTTTATCAACTGTTAACAAGCAGCTAATAAACATGTTGATGTACATTATTTATTTTCTGTTAACTTTTAGTTAATGATATATAATAGGCCAGCTAAATCTGCAAATACCAGAGCCCTATGGATGATCAATCAAACACCAGAGCCCAGAGGATGATCAGTTAAACACCAGAGCCCTATGGATCCATACCCAGTCGATCATATGCTTGAAATTGGTTGTTACTGTAGTAATGTTTAGCAAAATCAGTCAGGTTTTTATGTAGTTAATTGAAGCTGTTAAGAGGCAATTAACTAATTTAGGACCTAGTTGGAATAAAGGGGGGAGGGTTAGATTGGCCAGTGTGTCCTTGGCTTACTGCGCACCAGTGACCCCTGCTGTCTGGCCAGGCGCCTGTGGGCTTGCCTGTAAGCTGCCCAGGGCTGCGTTGTCCTCTGACGCTGTAGCTCTGGGTGGCTGCATGGTGAGTCTGCAGTGTGTAAAGAAGCGGGCGGCTGACGGCACCCGCTTCGGATGACAGCGTGTTCGCCTTGACCCATCCCGAGTCAGGGCAGGGGTGGCAGCGGTGGGCTGGGCCTAAAAATAATTGGACATTACTAAGTTGTGGAGAAAACAATAAAAATAATTGGTGATCACTAAATAAAAATAAATAAATAAATAAAAGTGCTATAACCACACATGCAGGTAAGCCTCTTTTGCATGGTGTTTAAGGCATTCACTTGCAATGTGCATGGACGCTGGTTTGAACTCAGCCGCTGTCCCAACACATTGGTGCAGAAACTCAGGATCTCATAGAGGCTGGTGTTGGTGAGATGAGTTTAAAAACTCTATATCCACGAATGCAGACGATTCTGGCTCCTTTGCTCTTTTGAATTATATTTAAGATGCTCTCTTGTGGTGTAGGTACTCGCTGATGCATAAGGATTGCAGGCATTAGGAAAGACAACAGCTTTAGGTTCACCAATTAGAACTTAAATAATTCATATAAAAAATAAAAAAAAAAAAGATTTTTCCATTCTGTTAAACATACCGAAACATTGGAAACATGGCTGTTTTTTGAGCAAAACATATCCATTGTGGTCACAGCAGCCACAGAACCTATGAATTTCTTTCTGCTCAGCATGAAAACTGAAATTGGTTTCAGTGCAAAGTTAAAGCAGTTAGCAAACATCAAATAAAGGCATTACTTACACAGAACTATACAAAAAGTGGCAAAATTAAGTTCTAAGCAACTAGTGGAGCAACATCCCAAACAATTTAATGAAAGTGAAGGGAGCAGCTTTAAGGAGAAACAAACTTCAAATTATCCAAAGGCTTTTGTGCCGAAAATATACCTGCATACACTTGATAATGCAAAACCTAAAGGGAGGACGGTTTACAGTTCTGGAGAAGCATGAACCCTAATTTGCAGCTCTTAGTCATTCCTCTGAGGTGCTTAACCTGTCAACAGTGTAAATGCAGAACCATCCTTCTGATCTTGTAATGTATTTATATTATAATACCAAAAGCACAGCTGTGTTTAAATAGACATTCACAAAAAGGATATTGTAAAATTCTCAATTTCCAACCTGAACAGTTATTTAAAAAAACTTAATTTCAGTGTTAAAAAAATAAATAAATAACTTTTGACTAGAAGTGTATGTTAAAAGAAAACAGATTAGATACAAGTTAAATACATTAAATATGTGTTTATGTTGCACAAATACTAAAATATTACACAAATAAATATATTTAAGTTCAAATCTTTGTAGCCTTGACCATTCTGTGAAATTGTCTGTTTTTAGCCATGACTGTGCTGTGGTTTTTACATATTTTTACCGTGACAAAATCACATCCCTAGTCATAATACACAATTAAGTTATATTTGACCTGTCTTATGAACATAAAAGAAACACTAAATGTGTTGAATTATTGCTGAAATAAGCCTCAGTTCTTGTGTCTTAGAACACTCAGCAATTCTTTGATATATAAGAATTCCACACATATATGAACTGATCCACTAATTCATGATTTAGTAGATTCTTCAAATAGTAGTAGTTATTCTTTGATGATGATGAGCTCCGACAGGTGACAGACACTTAAAGTAACTTTAGATGGTGCAGGTGACACTTAGCCAGAAGTGTTGGGAGAAGTACAGTGGAGGGGTTAATGTTTACAACATTGAGAACAAATCACAAATTCCTGTCACCGTCCTTGAAGTGATTTTTTTTTTCCAGGTGCTTTTTACCCATTATAAATTATTTTAATGATGTAATGCAAGAGGTAGGGATTAATAAAATATTAACATGGAATGTGCAACCAATTGGATTAAGAGTGCTGTGACTGTGCATATTTAAGTGCTATGTGTGCAATGTGAGTCTTTCCTGTTTTATTTTTTATATATTTAAACTTCTAAGCCATTTTATGACTCTTGCTGTTTGATTTTTCCTGTTTGTTTAATTCTCTAATTTCAACTGAAGCTGTGGGTTTCATTTAGATCCTGTGGGCGGGGGGGGGGGATTGCATTCAGTTGCATTGTTACTTGACCCTCACAGAATCGTTTCTAAAGATAAAAAACAATGTTGTTTCTGTTGGTTTGTATTCCCAAAACATTCCAGTAGTGTTCACATTCAAGACTTGGTGTCTCTTAGTATATTGGAAGAAAGCCCATCAATAATTTTTAAAAACAAAATCTGCAAATAAGACGTTTCATTGATAGAAATGATGGTCATTCTTACAAACAGTACTTTTTATATTTGCACATCCTCTCTTAATTGTACAGTTGTACCTTAGTTCTGCTTTTCAGTATTTCGATTTCATTTGATAGATTGGTGAAGTTTCTAGCAACCTTGGCCAGCCTCCAGACCTGCTAATATTGTCTTTGAATTTCCTTTAACCTCTTGCCAGCTGGATGCTTCTCTTCAAAAGGTTGTACCAGAGGTATAACTCAGGGCAGGTTTCACTCCAGCAACCCCATAGCACTTCCTGGGGCAATGTCTCTGTGGGGTAGCACTCAAGTTTGAATTTGAGTTTGCTGGAATGTACATTTAAGGGGGTTATTTTAGCGTTAATGCTTACCGTATGTAAACTAAGTCTGTATTTGATCGAGTAAATGGGTTCGATCACGCTAATGTGGATAAATAATTGGACACACATGTCAAGCAACAAGTGTTCATAAAGACATTTGCTCCAATTAGCTGTATATGTTAGAGAAATATGACAATTTAAAAATTACAGATTTTGGACTGCTATAGGCATTTTAAAGTCCATAAAGCCTGCCCAGATAAAATGTGGCTGCAATGAGTACTTTGGTGTGTGTGTGTGTGTGTGTGTGTGTGTGTGTGTCTATAATATATATATTACACACACACACACAGTGCCTTGCAAAAGTATTCAGACCCCTGACCAATTTTCTCATATTACCGAATTACAAATGGTACATTGAAATTTCGTTCTGTTTTGATATTTTATTTTTAAACACTGAAACTCAGAATCAGTTATTGTAAGGTGACATTGGTTTTATGTTGGGAAATATTTTTAAGAAAAATAAAAAAAAAACTGAACTTGCTTGCATAAGTATTCAACCCTTGTGCTGTGGAAGCTCCCAGTTTGCAACGATGAAAGAAATTGTCCTAACGAGGACACAATTACCTTACCATTGCCCTCCACCTGTGAACCGTTAAAGTTGCTGTCACATTTTCTGGATAAAAACCCCACTGTTGAAGGATCATTGGTAAGGCTGTGAATCTGAAGGAAAATGAAGACCAAAGAGCATTCTACAGAAGTTAAAGATAAAGTAATACAAATGCATAGATTAGGGAAAGGGTACAAAATAATATCCAAGTGTTTGGATATCCCAGTGAGCATAGTTGGATCAATAATCAGGAAGTGGAAGCTGCATCACACTACCTAGGCACTGCCAAGAAAAGGCCGTCCCTCAAAACTCAGCGCTCAAACAAGAAGGAGACTTGTGAGAGAAGCCACAGAGAGGCCAACAATCACTTTGAAGGAGCTACAGAGTTCAGTAGCTGGGAGTGGAGTAATGGTGCACCAGTCAACCATATCAAGAGCTCTGCATAACACTGGCCTGTATGGGAGGGTGGCAACAAAGAAGCTGTTACTCAAAAAGTACCATCTGAAAGCATGTCTGGAGTTCGTCAAAAAGCACAAGAGTGACCCAGCTGCAATGTGAGAAAAGGTTTTGTGGTCAGACGAGACCAAGATAGAGCTTTTTGGCCAAAACTCAAAGCGCTATGTGTGGCGCAAACCTAACGCTGCCCATGCCTCAAGACACACCATCCCTACAGTGAAGTATGGTGGTGGCAGCATCATGCTGTGGGGATGCTTCTCATCATTGTTACAATTGAAGGAAGAACAGATGGAGCAAAATACAGGAAAATACTGCAAGAGAATCTGCTTCAGTCCGCTAGAAAACTGAAGCTTGGGAGGAAATTCACCTTTCAGCTGGACCTGATGTCAATCCCATTGAGAATCTGTGGCAGTATTTGAAAATTGCGGTCCACAAGCGTCGTCCAACCAACCTGAACAACCTGGAGCAAATCTGCCAAGAAGAATGGGCCAAAATCACTCCGACACTGTGTGCAAAGCTAGTACATACTTATCCCAAAAGACTTAAAGCTGTTATTGCAGCAAAAGGTGGCTCTACCAAATATTAATGTGTGGGGATTGAATACTTATGCAAGCAAGATATTTCAGTTTTTTATTTTTCTTATATTTCCCAACATAAAACCAATGTCACCTTACAATAATTGATTTTGAGTTTCAGTGTTTTTAAAATAAATATCGAACAGGACGAAATTTCAATGTACCATTTGTAATTCAGTAATATGAGAGAATTGGTCGGGGGTCCGAATACTTTTGCAAGGCACTGTATATATCAAAATCTGGTTTGAAAACAAAAATTCCCTGATTTATTCTGTAATGTTCTATATATAAAAGCTACAGTTATGTTCAGTCAAAAAGAGCTTGTAGCATAAAATAATTTGTAGCATTCATATTTCTCAAAAAACAAACAAAAAAAACAGTTTGAAACTGATATCTCCAGTTGTATCCTGGATATGAAACACCTTACATCCATTGTGTGCTCTAGGATAAAAAAAGGGTTAATGATAACTATTTTGTCATAATTTACTAGTTAAAATGCAAAAATACTAAATACTAAATACTCTCATGAAGGTATTTAGTTTTGTATCCATCGCCCCCCTCACACTCCTCTGCTCCATTTCTCCTTTAGCAGGACAGATTGATAAGAGTTTAATGCTCATATATCTAATGCTATAGTGTCCTGTAACCTGTTTGCATGAAACAGTGTGGGTAGGTTTTAGTGTGTGTCAGATTGCCTGCTTGGCGCCACTGTACTATAACCAGGGGAGCTTCTGTGCCTAGAATGCTGATATAACCACATACCTTAAAGGCTTGAAATAGTCCTTACTTATGATGCATCCATGAACTTTCAAATGTGAAGTGGTATGACTGTTTAGCTCTCACTTTTAAGTTGGCGTACATACAGTACTCTTTGGAGATGAGCATTGAATAAAGTGTAGGCATTTGGGGGCACCAGCAGTCGAGCACTGTACTATAGCCTGATAAATAATAATCCATACAGAAATAATAGAGAACACAAATAATACAATATTAAATGCATATTTATATGGTATTAAGCTTGTTATAATCAATAGTTTTACTGTAAACTGTGTTGCATTGTTATAGTGTCATTGCAGTGCAATTAAACTTATTTAGCTGCATGTAACAGTTATTTCAAAGTAATAAATCCACTTCCATACTTTTACAGCTGGTTTCCCAGACCCACATTGGCTTTAGTCTTAAAGTAACATTAGTTAATCCAAGATTACTGGCAATTGGGGTCTATGAAACCAGCCACTACAGTTATACAGGAGCTTTATTACATGGTTAAACTTACTGATCTGTATTATCCTTCCCACATTTTTTGTCCTCAAGCAATTATCAATCAGATGAACATTAGTGTCACGCTCTCAAAACCCACCGATAGCGGCTGTCAATAAAGAAAAATAATTCCCTTCTCAGCTGTTTTGAGAAACAGATAACTGGCAGTACCTGACCTAGTTATCTCTCAGGAGTTTTGTATAAGTCAGTATGGTTTAGTTTAGGTTTTTTTGCTGTTATGATACAATTGAGTGTCCTCCAGAGTTTGAGAGACGGGGCAATTTTGTTTAAAAATAATAGCGCAATTACAGTTTTTGAACAACAGGTGGCAGCAAGCATTGGATTCCATTGAACCGACTGAAGGGTCTTTTATACAGGCATTAGTTTTTGTGCCAGGTCGTATTTCAACTGAATTTATTGTATTTGGTCTCTTCATGTGAAGTTGCAGCCATTATTTTAACTTGTGAAGTCAGGATTTGCACCAGGTTCTGGTAGATAATAGCAAAGAACAATTCCATGTGAGGTCCAGGTAAACAGAGGTCCATCAGGCTAACCAAACGTGATACAGTAATATCATCTTCCACTCTTTTATGACCGCATACCACAGTAAAACTATAGCAGTGTTGAAAAGCGTAGCGTTTAAAAGTATTGTAAGCACATTAAATTCATAATTTTAAACCAAGGCAAAAGCATTGCTAAACTGCAAAAGTATAGTGTGAATTTACCTTGGGTAAATCTCACAAAATCATATTCAATGTGAAAGAAAATAAGGGGTCTCATTATAATATTTTAACAATGGCATAATTGTATGAACTGATACACACTGGTAATCTACTGCAGTGCCAGAGTGAGGAACAGACAGGTCACTATATAATAATTCAAAATCCATTGTGTTGCCATTGCTGGTAATTGTGTGGTCTTCTAATTAAGAACATAAGAAAACTATCGGCCCATTTTGCTCGTTCGATTGTATCTTATTGATCCCAGAATCTCATCAAGCAGCTTCTGAAGGATCCCAGGGTGTGATCAACAACGGGAAATATTGCATATGGAATTCTTGAGCAACGGGCAAAAAAGACTGATTTCGTCCATTGCCTGAGCTCAGTCCCCAGGCAGTTCTCTAAAGATAATTAAGATGTTTGCTATACCACCCATGCTCTTAAATATCTCAAACTTCTTTTGAAGGAATTCGTTGGATTTTTTATAACTCATTAGGTACCATACATTTAAAAAAGAAAAAGAAAAAAGACTAGTGTTCTCACCCGGAAAAAGGAAACGCAGTCTAGCTTCAAACTGTTCTCTCCCCAATGGCTCTACAGACAAATTGCTGGGCTTAATGACATATTGCAGGTCTGACCCACAGCTTGCAGGTCAGCTGAGGTCTTTGCCAAAAGCAATAAATCCTGGAGGCTTTTCAGAGTGTTTTCAATTCCCTTTCTTCTGTGAATTTTAGAAAAAAGACATTTCCGTCAGAGTGGGAATGTCTGTTTCTCCCTTTTCAAGAGTAAAAGCAGTTTTTAAGTTGGATTTAGGACATTAGGATATTTGTAACACTGAATTACTTCGGACAACTGGCCACAAAAAAGGAAAGGATTTTGTAGTAGTCTCAGCTTCCCCTGGTCGTCCCTCCCTTGGGTGATAAACCATGTTAATTCTTAGCAAGTTTAAGCTGCTTTTGTACACCCCTTAATCTTGCAAGTACAAGTGGAGCAGGTTTTTTTTTTAAATGTTCATTTCCTCTGCTAAGTTTTTTAAAAAAGTGCTATCATGTACAAAATAAAAAAAATTGTAATTGTATATTTTTTTCCATTTTTGTTTTGCTTGCCTGAGCAATAGTGTAGCTTGCAGATGACATTCATAACCAGTCTGCTGCAGGTAAGAAGCAGGTCTGTTTCATTAAAGGAAGCTAGTTCACAGGTGGGAAAGAGCTTGTGTGCCTGCAGCTAAAACACTGTCTCTGGGAAATGTAACAAGCCCAGTTAACAAGGTCTAGCACCCGAGTACAAAGAACTATGGGAATCTCGAGTGAATTAATGCCAATTTTCACTGTGGTTGACATAGGGAATATTGCATTGGATCTAGCACTAAAGCATGTCAGGTACTGTTAGAGACTATTTAACCTCGACTCACTACAGTGTACCTTACAAGACACTGAGTGAGCGCAAAGGGTGTACCTGCAGGGTTGGCTTTTGTCCTACACACAACTCATCAAACTTGCGCTTGTGACCCACACACTGTAATTGCATTAACCCCCACTTTTTTTAGCAATTAAAGTTTGTTACTTTCTTACTGGGAATTTTATATTTTACACAATTGAAAATTAGTATGCAGTACAGAACTATAGCATTGATAATGTTAAGTAAATATGCAGCAGTGAGGGAACATTCGAAATTGGGGAGAAAAACAAGGGTAAAAATAATAGGGTAAATAAAGAGGGCCCATAACTGTGGATTAAATTAGTGTCTGTCACTGAGAAATGTTATTTAAGTATAAAATCAAACATAACTGGGGAGCACTGTAGCTTTACACCAATATAGCAAACACTTGGAACACAAAAGTACATAGACAAGAAGAGGCCATGTTAATTAACTAATGCTATTTAGGTGCAGATGACAATAGCCCTCAGGCCTACCACTCCTACGTCCCGCCTGCTGCTGTCTCGCTGTTTTGTTTTACATAGTTGCTTTAGAGAACTGCTGGAGGCTCATTTCGGTTAAGGCAAGATTAAGTCATCAATGATGTGCATAATGAAAGGATTTCATAACAAATGGAAGGACTATAGCCTCTTGCCTATAGGTCGTCCGAGGGTGTTTACTGAATACTGTTTAACCCACACAGAGTTCTTTTCCACACAGCTCATTCATTTTTTTAATCAATAGTGCCTGCATAATGACCCAACGGACCACTAATTTATGCCTGTTTCCAACAAACAGTGCAGCACGCTAACACTGTATGGAGTGTGGAGTTTGGGGACCTAAGGCAGCAGATCAAAGGACAGGGAAGATGGGTCAACACAAGTCAGAAATATCTCTCAACGGCCTGGTTTAATTATTCACAGGCTCTTTTGTAAGCTGGCTCTAATCGAAAAAATGTTGCTGACTGGCTCCATGTTTAACTCTTTTAAAGAGACATTGATATTGAGCGAGGCTGGTTATTCGATTGGGTGCTCCGGAAACTTAAGTTCCTATTTGGCACTCTCAGCAAATTGAATTGAGAAAGGTGTTATAAAAGAGGAAAAAGCAAAACAGAAGATAAAGAACCTATAAATATTGTATACAAATTAGGGCTGCCAATTAATCGTACTTAATTTCTGCAATTAACGTGTTAATTTTTTTGCCGATTTCCATTTTTTTTTAAAACGTGTTAATTGAATTGCTATGTGTGAGCCTTTCGGCACACCGTACTTTAATCCCGGCCGTGGCAACGTTGGATTGAGTGTCTGAGTACAGTTGTTGTTTAAATAGAAACTTAGTCACTGAACCGCTTAATGGAGCAAAGCACTCTGAATGGGAGGTTTATTTATTTTTTAATTTTTTTTGTAAAAACGTTCTGACAGCTCACTGGACAGAAAGACACTTACTTGTATACTGTCAAAGTGAGTTCCAGGATCACAAGTACATCTAGTCTGCTGCGTGCTGAACACGCCTTCACTTCTCAAAATACACTAGCAGCTCCTCTGCTACTGACAACAACAGTATAACACTAATTTAAGTTTTAGATTATTGTCACTTGTATATCTTTGCAAATATGCGCTCGCTTTTAAGAGTTTTGATCCCAATAACCACCTGTACACCGTGAACAGGATTAATTAGCTGTTGTGAACCTCAGTACTGACAAGTCGCTGAAGAACATGCTGTCTCTCCTATGGTTTGAAATCCTGTTTATTCTGTTTTCTGATCTCCATGCTGCTGATCAAGCTTGAACCGTATATTTTATTGTGTTGGTTATATTTGTAATGTCAAAATTATTGCCCTAATAGAAATGCAAAGTAAACTCTGAAATTGTGCAAATTTACCATTGTCAAATACTAAGAAAAGGAGCCGCCTTCTGCGTAAAGTGTGTACATAATCACTATTAGGCTGGTATAACCTTTAAAAGAGAAGAAAATGGCTTAAATGTGTAAGTATAAACAGAGTATTAGTGGATTTGCCTTACTGAAGATCATTTGAGTTGAAACTCTCTCCCATCTGTTTCTAAATTCCCTTAGCAGTTAGTTGTGCTCGGCAGGGTGACTATCATCAGAAATACATTACATTACTCTGATTTCCCCATCTTACAATCTAAAGGCAGATTCACGGGTAAATATACTGGGATATATTATGTATAATCCCTCAAATAACTGATTAGTGGTTATGCAAATACTAGCCCTGACATTGTATTCTATTATAAAGTCCCCCTGTTGCAAGTGAGGTGAAGGTCAACGTGTTGACTGATAGTAGTGTAAACTGATGAAGGTAATAGCCCAGAGCTTCTCAAACTCGGTCCTGGGGACCCCCTGTGGCTGCTGTTTTCATTCCAGCCGAGCTCTCACTTACTTAACTAGACCCTTAATTGAACTGATAATTTGCTTAATTAGACCTTTTTACTTGCAGTTCTTAAACAGTTGCAGTTCAAGTTACTTCTCAAATGTTATAGATAACCTGAAATATGAAACTATTAAACTAGTAAAAAGGTCTAAACCAGCAGCCCCAGGGGGTCCCCAGGACCAAGTCTGAGAAGCCCTGCAGTAGGCCAAGCATTTGTCTACTTGACAGCGGTTGATCAAGTCAAAGTGAATTTTATTGTAGCATTTTATAACACTTGGGAATCACCCCAGATTTCATTACAACCTATTATGGATTATCCCACGACTACTCCTAAGAATAGATGGTGGATGCAACAAAAAATGCTTTAATAATTAAATTAACCTTAGTTACTTATATTATGTTTTGAAGTTCTGGATAAATTTGGTAAGTAAATAACGGTCGCCTATCCCTCCAGAAACTTTGAAAAATATTTGACATTCATCACATTAAATCAATGCTGTCCTGCCTGCCCAAGGTGGCCCTACACTTACATACTGTAGTGTTAAGGTAGGCATTTCAAAAGTTTTACCCAATCTTCTTTTTTTTTTTTTGAATCTACAAGTAGGGAATAATAATAATAATAATAATATCATTATTTATAATATCGGCATATTTCATTGACTTAACAAAGATGAGGAATCAAACACTGAGTGGTGATCATTGCAAGGGGTATCAGAAGTAACTCAAACATAGAGAAGTGCTGGGTACACATTGCTTCTTGTTTTCCATGCTGGCAGCAACAGCAGGTCATATGTGGTTTTATTAATATGCACCATCCTAACTGTGCTTATATTCCTGTTGCATCATGATTTTTTTAATTTACTGATGGCCTCACAGACTCCCTGACGTCCAGAGAGGGCAGATGGAAGAGCTGAACTTGTATAGTCAAAGAAAACTAATGATAAGCCTATTAAAGACATTGTATCACAGAGGCAGGTCCCTGGTAGGGGGCAGCACTCTGATTGGCTCGCCCCTTGACAGAGGGGAGGGGCTGTGAAAGGGGAAAAGGAAAAAAAAAAGCAGTGCTCTATTACTAGATAGTTGGGTAGGGATTTCTGAAGGGAATGCCTAGTAGATGCAGTTGCCTGTAATAGCACATCAGCAGCAGTGCCACTGAAGGCACAACGAGAGTGGGATCGAACAGCTGATTGCTGAATGAGGGGGCTAGGGTAGCAGAAGCAAGCAATGCTGGAGCAGGAAAGGAGCTGGGAGAGAAAAAGCAAGAGAGTGAAGCCTGGGAAATCCTACAGTGACCCAAAAGGACTGATAGTCAGTTCGGGATGAATAAAATAAGTCGATGAGTTTCAAAGCTCAGTGGCAGTTTGCCAAGGCAGGGTGAAAAAGGAATTGTGCAAGTGCTTTATTTTTTAAAAAGTCTACCTTTATTTTTAGTCCAGCAGGACTTATCTTTGTAATGTGCCGGACAGCTGCTGTAACAGCACAGAATCTGTGAAACCGCTAACAGTGCAGAAAGACACGTAGAGCACAGAATTTGGAAGCGTTTGCATTGTGTGTGTTTGGATACTGGGCTAAGATACTGGATACTGGATACTGGGTTAAGATTGAGACTCTCCACTAAGCAGTAACAGCAGAAACAAAAAAACAACAGGAGCAGCAAACAAAAAATATTAATTGTGGGTTGTCTTATTTCTGTCTTAATACCGAGACATGGTAGAGAGTGAAACTGAGAACTGTGCAGCCACGCAAGACCATGGAGAAGTCAAGTAGTGAGGACTCATCGATTCGTCGCAGCCCATCTGTGGATAGCCGGGACAGTGACTTCGCTAGAGCTTCCACCTCGGGCAGGGAGTTCGGAGGCCGTGGCTTTACAGCTGGTGCTTTTTACGGCTCAACTGGCTCCCGCGCGCAAAGTCATGCTGGTGCCACCTCCGCAGGGGCAAAGAGAAATAAATACAGTGCGCCCAAAGGCAGCAAGTACATGGTCTTTTACCTGGATCTATCTTTTGTGTTCCTTTTAGAATTCAAGAAGTGCAACATGGCAAGGGGCTGTCTCTGCTGTTTGAAATACATGATGTTCCTCTTCAACCTTATTTTCTGGGTAAGTAAACTTTTATGGCTTTTCTTAACTCGTGGTGAACCTGTTTGGTTAAAAGTAACATTAATTTCAATATGTTCTTTGGATGCTGTTAAAATCCTGTTATGTTGTTGTAATCAACTATAGTACTTTATCAGCATGCAAGATTTCCTTTCCAGGAGTTTAACTGTACTGTTTAACGGAGTCCCATAGGATCTGTTCCATAATCTATTTAAGTCTATTTCCTGACCTTCGTAAGCACTTCTTTAGATTGCTTTTGGCAACCTGTCTCTTTAGGGTCAAAACATTTTCAGTGTTTAGGATGTTTATAATATGAAACCTTAGAAAGGATACTCCTAATCATTCTTATTTTATATTTTTTTTAATGCTAAATGCAAATATTGCTTATATGTATTTATTGTGTGTGGCATTTATATGTTTGTACATTTTTGTCTTGTGCATAACTGCAAACACACAAACTGAAAACAACACATACAGAATTTGCTATCTCCTGTCGGGTTGACACAGGAATAGTGCTGTTATTTCTCATTATTTGGCAGGGTAAGAAGTGCACGTACCTAGTCAAATAATAAAAAATAAAAAATAACAAGCAGAAGCTTATTTTTTTGTTGGATCTGTTTTGAATTTTACCTTTACTGGGCTTTTCAGCCTATTTAGCATAGCCACAGAAGAGTAACGGACGATTATGGGCTTAATCGACAGGCACAACAGCATTTGCAAAGTGAGTTTGTGCAGTGACCTTTGTATAACCCATTCCATCCGGAAATCAAAAACCGCACTGACACAACACATATAATTCACGGCTTGATATTTCAGCCCTAATCTAAAAATGCAGTCTGTCTTTTAGACTGAGTATGCTGGGATGACTGCAAATTCAGAATTACTAGATTTTTTTTTTTTTTTTTTTTTTGTGCTTGTGAGATGATACAGTTGGGCAATTTCTTCTTGGTAAATAAAGGTGGCATGCATTATAGAGTTAATGCATAATGATACTTTGGGAATGTCAGGTATACTTTCTGTGCCCCAGTCCTGTCACTCCCTCCTGCCATGAAGCTACATTTGCTGAACCAAGTGCCAGGTGCTGTGTCCACCTCTCTCTTGCTGTGGAGTGTTGAGCAGGCAAGAGGGCTCCACAGGGCTTACACTGGTAACTGGAAACACAAGGTAAACAGCTCTAGGAACGCAAGGAATTTCCATACGGTCATCTATAGCTTTCAGCAGTTGTCCTTGACCATCTGGCTTTTCTTTCTTATGGAGATTAAAGGAGTCTGAGCTGAGGGTTAGGGCAGCTTATAATATTAATTGTGCGGCCCGGATTGCCAATGATTCTGATCTTGCAGTGAAGAATATATAGGGCAGATTGGTGGTTGCACTTCAGCAGATAATGTTTCAACAGAAACCTGCCCGTTGTCTATTGTTAACTCTTCTCTTCAGTTGGTAATGAGAGAACATTATAAATGGTGTCAGGTACCCAATTCTTTGCATCAAATATGCACGCTCAGAGTTCCCAGTACTGTACTGAGAGTTTTCTGTCTTCAAATGCGCTGTCTTCGTAAAATCCCACACTGAGCTCTGTGTAGTCATTTTAAATTCAAATGTGTTGACTGTGCTTTTTTGAGCTACTGGTACCATCTGAAAAGCATATATTATATATTATCCACAGCAGGGAATAGTGTGAAGACCGTACAATATGCTAAAGTCATAATTATACTTATTTCTGAACCGCTGAGCCAACTTTGATGAAACTTGGTGTGGGCATTCCTGTGCACACAAGGTCTTGAAGGAGTCATGGTATAGTTACTTTTGTGTGACGTTCGATTGTTTAGACTAGGGAAAAATATATTGTGGGACCTCTATTTAGATACTCCTGAATTCAGGCTGAAAAGGTCAAATTTGATCTGTTAGCTTGTGATTTGCATGTGCCGGAGGACAAAGTTATCATTATTTCCATACATTTTAGTATATAGATAGTAAGTTAAAAATCAATACATTGCACTACTCTTCAAATGTCAACTGAAAAGATTTTATACAGTTTTGTACTAATGTCTAATTCTCTGGGGTCTGATTATTACATTCTACCACAGTTTTGCCATCTGTTCAATCAACTTCAGTAGAAGGCTGAACTTTTTTTCAGTTTGTATTCCTGAAAGGTATATTTAGCTGCAGAAAAAAAGCCTTGTCCATCTGAAACCGGTTTGTCCTTCAAGATATCAAACAGTTACAAGTACTGTACCGCTACTTTGCAAAAATGAAGCAATGGGATTGCATTCATTTTTAAATGTCCAGTTCTCATACGTTCACCATGGCAAGGTAACAGCTATCTGAAACATACAAAAACTAAATTAAAAAACCTATTACCATGAAAAGTGTGTAAGATAATCCTGCATATAATATAGCGCTTACACATTTCTCGGGCACATACAAGATATTTGCTGTATCCTATGGGGGTTCTCTTAATGTTTTTAAATAAATAATCTCATAGTAATTTCTTGAGATACATTTTGTAGTTTTTTTAAATATAAAATCTGAAGAGCCGATGCTCATTATAAAACTGAACTATTGTCCTTTTAAATTGAATCACGCACTTCTAAAATAAGTTATATGAAAGGAGTTTTCAGAGCAATAATAAACTAGTATTTACATTTAATTTCAGTACAAGACACCAAAACTATTTAATTAGTTATGCTAGGGTACTGTTCCTTAGTGCTAGAATTTTAAAAAAGAATGTTAAAAAAAGAAAGCAGATGCCTGCTCTGGAGTTGAAACTGAAGTGATAATATTAAAAACCCTTAAGCAGTAAAAAAAAAAAACTACAAGGAAAAAAAAAGTAGCCAGCTATTGAAATCTCACAAGCTAGCAGACATTTAAAAAGTGAATCTTCCTTGTTGAGTGGCAGGTGAACTCTGAAATTATGACAAAAGCCCCTAATGTGCTGCGAGTGTGCCAGCTCAGATTGAGAGCTAACTTTACTCATTGACCTGGCATCTCTGACTAATGCTGTCAATCCTAATTGGAATTTGTGAAGGGCTGAGCTTCAGTGGCACCTTTAAGAGAAGCAGGGCATTGGGCAGTGTTTAGAGGTGGAGGACTGCAGCAAAGAGCCTAGACTTTTATAATGCAAGGATTGTTTGGATGTGATTTTATCTGTGCCTCTTGGGATGCACATAATAACTGCTGAATGACAAAAAGCAGAGTATAAAGCCCTGTCAACGTACTGAATGTGGTCAGCAGCAGTAATTACAGAGCTGAGTCTACTGATGCTTCAAGCTCAGGGCTTTAACTCAGCTTGCTGTATTATTCTGACCTTTTGATTTAAAGATGTCTTTCCTGGTTTGAATGCCAAACAATTATAATGTAATATCTCTGGATATTGATTATGTATCAGTAGGTTCTAGTGGTTGGGTTATTTTCTTAGTTTGCCTTTTCATGTTATAGGTGTAATGGATAGTATTGCATTCTATGGCCAAGCTATTGCTTTATTTCCCTGCGTGTTGCCTATAGAAACACACTTAAAATGCTCATTTTCACACCTGTTTCAGGTATAACCTGCTGTCAGCTAGTGATTTATGCAACCCATTCTTCGGGGTATAAAAGCGTTTTGACATGTTGGCTTCAATTGGCAACAGGTATAAAGAATGCGTTATAATTTCCAATCAGTCTGAACAGCGGGTTCCTGGTACATGCACCGCTGTACCGGCGCCTATTGATTGATTCCTTCTCTGGGGTTATTGGTATTTTCTGTCTCTTGGATCAGTTTACTTAAAGCTACAGTAAAAGCTACTTTCCTTCAGAGCACAGTTTTAATTATTTCGGTTTAAGTGAAAAATACTGTAAGAAAGGTACTCTTGAATATATATGACAGGTATGACCTTTCCCATACCTTTTAGGATGTTACATATAAATACATAATTTGAAGTGTTTTTTTTTTTTCTTTTTACATAATTGAGCTTCCAGTTCAGGCTGTTGCTATGGAATACAAAAACAAAAAATTATGTCATCTGTGTGTAATAACATGCATCACCCTCATCACATGTGCCTATAATTGCAAAGGGAATTTGATTTATTTTGTTTTTTTTCTGATGAAAGAAATACAGTTGGCAATGTGACCGGCTGGTTAGAGTGAAGGACTTCTTTTTGTAAATCTGTCTGATTGATGTTAAGAGTGGTGTGGGGGTTCAGGCCCTCTGCAGATTTGAAACGGATGAAGGACATTCAGATGAGATCAGTCATTTTAATGACATAAAGACATTTTGTGTACTGTGATGGTAATTGGTTGCAAATGGCATCTTAAATTTAAGGCTGGTTTACAGCTTTATGTGCTGCCAGAACATAAAAAGCTGACTGAATAGGGTGAGGTGGAATGTAAATAAGAAATCCCGTTAGTTTAGTGGTACCAGAGGGGTAGTATAATGTAGTATCATACTTCATATACGTGTCTAATGTCATGCAGACATTCACACGTTAATAAATCCGTTGGATGGCTGCTGTTTGGATTCCGACAATCCACCATCATTTTCCTTTGATATGGCCGGCTTGGCTCTCACCTGATGACCCCACGAGAAACCATAAATTAAAAGAATGCTAAATGCCAACAGCACCATAAGCCTGTGCCATTAGTTGATATATTTTACCAAGGCTTAGAGTGTAATGGATAGGATGGAACTATCCAGCCATTAGCTGTATGTTTTTTAATGAAACAGGTACTCCTTTAATGACCGTCCTGGTAAGTTACTTCAAAGATGTAGTGTTCATGGACAGCTGACACTGTACTCTTCCTTGCTATTTACTCCTACTGCTTGAAGAAATATGTCAGTGTTGCCTGATGGAAGTTGTCGAAGTTAGCAGTTTATTGTGGAAGAGTGTGCCAAATTATTGTGCTTGTGTAATTTATTTACTGACTTCTGTATTGTTGATGCTTAACAAAGCCCAAAGAGTCGATCAACCTATACACTCTACTGTATAAACTCCAGCTGTGTTTTTCTCCCGCTGATGTAAAGGTTAATCAAAACAAATCCCAAGTCAGATTCCATTATAATATCTGTGTATTACCCTGGAGAAACCCTAATAGAAACATTACCAAATAAAAGCATCACCAGCAGTGACAACCTATTGGATTTAATTTGCATGTACTGTATTGGATTATCTGTAGATTAACTGCTTTACACCAGTGGTCGGTAAATGGTGGTCTGCGGAAGATCTTATCGGCAGGGCTGTATCAAGGGCTGAGCGAGAGCAGAACTTCATTTTAATATTGCTGCAACGTGGCTGTCATGGAGGATTCCCTGTATGACCTTCACATATTTCTTGCAAGTTAAAGAGAAAATTAAGTGTTTTTGCAATATCGATCCAAAGCACAATATTTGCTGATTGTGATGATACATTTATGCCTTGCTATGGAATTGGAATCCTTATATGATAGATGCAGAATAACATAAAACAAAATTCAAAAGTAGCATACATTTTTTTCATTATTTTAAATGCTTCATTGCGGTATAACAAATTCAATGAGAAAAAATTAAATTTCGTTCTGCGAAAAATCAGGTGTGCGAGACGTGATGGCGATACGCTGGCAGTCCTTAAAAGATTCTTGTGTCAGCCTGTTTTTATTGCATTCATTGTGGAATCAGCTGCTTCGCATATGTAAGTAGAGCCAAACATTGAGAGCACAAACAGAGCCAGCTTCTTCATGGTCTTGTAGTTCCCTGGACATATACAGGCGGATGACAATGATTCCAGATTTGCTCTATTAATGAATTCGGTTTTCAGCACCGATGATGCCTGCAAGTTATTGCTACTAGTTCTAGTTGTAGAGCTGCTTCGTCGATTGTGGGAAGTACTTGCTTCGCATGGGGAGAGAAATCGCCATCAGGGTGGATTGAAAACGGATCACGGACAAAACTAATTACATCCCAGGGAATGCTAAAGTTGTCAAACCAAGCACTCAAATTGTCTTTCAGTTGTACAAGTCTGTGAAAAGGTCAGTGACTACATCGTTAGTAGCAGCTTCCTGTAGCAGTAGCCAGTTCAAGTGCAGCCGCCTACTCGATGCTAAGTGTGACAGAAATATATCTTGTTTCTTCCCAAAAGCATCCAGTTTTTCCACCAGGTCAATGATGGTTTTGTCTCGTCCTTGTAGTTGCAGTTGAGAGCAAAGATTTCGGTTAAGAATGCCACCTTTGCAATTCTTTTTTTTTTTTTTTTTTTTCCAAGCATGCCGAGATACTGAGCCGATTTCTTGTGATTGCATCTTCGCAGGAAGTTGCACACTTGGTTCTGAAGCCCACAGAACCGCTGCAGAGAATTGCCCTTGCTCAACCATCGTACATCGTCGTGGTGGAGCAGATTGTTGTTGCTCACTGATGATTCTTCAATCAGCTCTTGGAAGAGGTGGTGTTGCAAGCTTGACGTTGCTCTGATGAAATTAATAATTTTCATTACTCCCTCCATTACTTGTTTAAGTTCCCTGCTTAGCTGAGCACACAGCACACTTTGATGAATCAGTGCAGAAAGTCACGCTATCAAATCTTTGTCGGCCAAACATGGAAGGGGCGCCATTGGTAACAGTACGAGTGATAGTGCGTGCTGTTTGAATAATATGTTCAGCCTTTCAAACATGATGTCACCAGTGGTGTAGTTTTCAAGAGGTACCAAACCTAACAGCTCCTCTCGGAAATTTTGACCCTCAAATACACGCACAGCTAGGCTACATTGGTGTTGTCAGTTGATTTGTTGAGTGCTACAGATATGTGCTCAGCACGCTTCAACCCACCCAAGACAAGGCGCTAGACTTCCTCTGCTGAAACTCAAACACAACGTGTTGCTGTTCTTGCTGACAGAGGTGTTTGCGTCACAGTGGTCAGGATGCTAGCTTTTACTTTGTTGTCTGAAATCACCTCTTCGAGAGCTGCCACCATACATTCTTACGCCTTAAGTGAGGCGGCTGTAGCCTTCTGTTGCTGTGTGGTACAACTAACAAGGATCTTACTACTGTGATTATGGCTTGTGACTAACATGTCCATTCTCTTTCGCCGACTGACCAATTGTAGGGCAATTGAACTGTTTGTGCACGGACTTGAAGTGGCGCATTAAGTTGTATTCCGTAATTAATGAGATACTGTCAATGCACAACAGAGTTTAGCGTTCACAAATGATGGTAAGATACACAGATAGTTGTCCTTCCAATCATCGTTAAAGCTGCAGTTTTCTTCATCGACTTTTCGTTCAAGGGTAGAGAGAGATATGTTACACGCAATCAGCTAGTAATGTTGCTACCAGCTGGGCTACTGCACCAGAGCAAACACATGATGATAATCACATGAGCACTGCACGATCAGCTAACTGAGTTTCAATGGCTATATATTTTTTTATGTTTATATTGAAATAACATCACAGTTCAAACAAAAAATGAACGCATGCCTCATTATTTTGTTAAAATACCAAATATCACAATATGTCATTCAAAACCACCTGACAAAAGTAGGGGGTTTCGGCTGAACAGTCGTCTGTCTGTACGGCAAAAATACTAAAAACACATAGGAGTAGTCATTTTGAGTTATGTTTCACTTTCAACATATCAATGTTAAACTAAATGAATGTGTCTCTTAATAGATACAACACAGATGCTATGCTATTTTTACTCATATTTATTTGGAGGTTACAAAGACATACTATCACAATTGTTACATATTTTTACCTTTTTGGTTTGTTTTCAAATTGAATTGCCGACCATTGCTTTACACCATTATGGAAGCATTTGTACATCAAAATATGAACTGTGGTACCAGTCTACCAATGGCTCATTGTAGCTAGCATTGGAACATTGAGGAAAAGTGCAACTAGCATTTGAGTCTAGCCCCACCCCCCCTCTCCCTGGGACACCCCCCAGAGTACTGAGACACACATTGAACCTGCTTCAGTAGACATTGCTTATGTGAAGCCTTTGAAAGACATGGAGTTATGCCTCTTGACTGACTGGGAAATCCACTGACAGTCTCCAATGCATTTTTTTTTTTTAATCTAACACAGAAAGCACACATTGATGTCTCAGTCAGTTGGCATTAGTGTTTTGTTCCCTCTCACCCTCATGGTGTGCATATTAAAACCCAAACAAATTAGCAAACGTCTTGCAACATAAAAACAAGTTACAGTCCATTTCGATCAGTTAATTCAGCAATTGAATTTACTGTGGCAATAAAGCTGAAATGAAATACACTGAGGATATTAAAGTTACTGCTACATTAAAGCTTTAAAGATTTTTTTTTTTTGAGAATGGCTTTTATTATCACTTACTATCCCACTTTTTAACACTTGATAACCAATGTATAGGCAGGAAATGCTGTAGCGACCCACAGTGCTGTTTGATTATGGACCCTTGGTTTCTGTTTGCTATAGTCTGAGCAGTGTTCTTCGTTCAGGAGGCCTTGCTGACCAGTTTCTTTTCAGTTAGTTTTTGGCTTGAAGAATAGAAACTGCCTGTTACTGTGTGATTGAAGTTAGACAAGCGCCTTCCTTTCCCTGACACCTTCACGCTAACTGTTATACCTCTGCAAGCAAAATGAAAAAGTAGATTTATGAGGTGACATCACTCATAGACATGAAATATTACTGTATAAAACCTATATAAGGTCCTGCAACTTTAATAAACAAAATTGGAACAGGTGGGAAGCCCTACAGACTGGCATATATACATCTTTTGAAATTAAATCTATATGTTCTTGATACAGCTCAACACGAATAACATTTAAAAACTGCCACTGGAATGTATTATACCAAGTCAAGGTCATTTCCAGGAGACTGTTGATCATTTCTTGCTGCCACAAATAGAATAAATATGAGCATGATTTTCAAAGAAAGCAAACTTTTTTTTTTTTTTAAATCTGATTTTGAGCATTGACAGTGAGATATTAAAAAATGACCACTTTTGAACAGTTTTGAAATACAAAAGATTTTGAACCAAACAAAGCCTGTATACGGTAGGGCGTATTCATTTCCCCCAGGTCTGCTAATTGTTTGATTGCATTGTTTGATGCCCTGCTCCCAAAATAACCCAAAACAGTGCTGAAAACAAGAGAAGCTGATGAAATTGTGAAGGTGATGCAAAGTCCTCTTGACTGACACGCTGTATCAATTACTCAAACTTGCAGCAGACTCAGATGTTAATGAATCATGTTTAAATAACGTTGCACCAGTCTCTCATTTGCATGCTGGAAAAAAAAAGCACGTTGAGCAAAATTAGAAGCAGCAGGAATGTGTGTTGGGAATGTATTACAGGGTTCTCGCAAGCGCTGTTGAGTGTAACGGGCCGTTACGTTGTTACCTGTAAAAATTGCGCTGTAATCGGGCCGCTATGCTGTGTGTTTTCAGTTTGCATAATGGCCAAAAAATAATAGTAATCCTGTGAAACATTGTTGATTATTCCTTTATGTGAGAAATTGGTTTGCTTAAAATACTTGTTTCAGCTCTCAATGCTCTTCAGTGGGTTGGTTGTGACAGCATGTTCTTTAGTTTGGTGTGTGTAATGTATGTGACACAGAGACGAGATTGAACTTCACTGAACTTTATTAGCACATTCCTCCCTGTTGACAGATGAGACTAGAGCCTGGATGCGCCTCTGATACACAGCACAACCAACACCATTGCAGATCTTTACTATTATACCGAAACTACCTTCCCTCTAAGACTCATTTAGTTAGCCACTGTGGCTAAAGTAGCGTAACATTTTTTAGCCACACTGGAAAAACTTTAGCCACTTAACAATACTATAAACAAGCACTATAACTCAGATTCCCATTTAATAAATGCCAATCTTAGTCCCACGTGAAAAATGTTACATATTTCCAAAATTCTGAATAGGTTTGCATTGATATTCATGTACTACATAATCCTTTACATTATTTTGACTGTGACACGGTTTTCTTTCCACTACAGAACGGTAAAGCAAAATTGTGCCAGTAGACAGTGCTATTAGTGTATGTTAATATTAATGCCTCCCTGACTAACCACAGCTCTAGTTACACAAGATTGTAAAATTAAATTTCTCTTTCGAATCCACTTTGTTACTATTTCTAAAATATATTTCAGCACATTTTAAAGAGATAGCAAACAAAGGGGGGGGGGGGGGGGGGGGGGGGGGGGACAGAACAAAAAACAAAAAACAAAATAAATTTAGCTGTGATCTTGAAGCTGTGTGTTTCTAGCTTGTTGTATGGACCAGAGGGTATATTTGAAACCATGACTGCTTCACCTCCCCATGACTAGTATCATGGTCATATTTTAGTTGCGTGTACATGGATGACTGGTATTCCTTGGGCTACATCTTTCGGAACATGATTCTTGTAATTGATCTGTACAATTTGTTTTATAATTAGTTTTTATTTTTTCCATTTGGATGCTATGTGTTTGTTTGTTTGTTTTTTACAAGCAGCGCCGTCCGCTGACTGTTTCTAATTAGAGCCTCTGTCCTCCTGCCAAACGCAACATTTGTGGCATGCATATGTTATGTGATCAAGCTAAAGAGCTTTCATTGGGCAAGTCCAGTTTTTCTTGTGATAAGTGGGGAAAAAACGTTTGTTGTATATTCCTTAACTATGGAACAACAGTGACAAACACCAATTAAACATCTAAAACACCAACTTAATACTGAACTAAAAGTCTGAGTGGTTTATTTCTGGTTTGGTTTTTGGGTGCATTTCTCCTTTCTGAAAAAAAAAATGTGCTAATGACATTAGATTAAATAGATTTGAGAATTTAACCACTTATCTTGAAATAGAAGGCTGTATAGTTAGAGTCCTTCTTCATAGGAGATACAGCGCCTGTTTGTTGTTTGCAAATGCTGCAAGATTAAGCTGTTAGTGAATACAATCCAACCCCTATATCTAGACCAACATTTTTCAGAGAAACTGTTATGCACTTTTTTTTTTCCTTGCTGTCCAAAAAATGTTCACCATCAAAGTACCCCATGTAATGAATGTGCCCAGTGACCAGTTTTCTGTTGCTTGGGCTTTTTTGTCATGGAATAGGGATACCAAAGATTTGGTAACATAAACTTGGCTATTAAGTTCTTAAAACTTGGAGGCAGTTCAGTCATTTTTTTTTTAATATTGTAAACGCTTTAAGCCATGTTCCCTCATCTTTGCTTGGGCAGCCTCGCCTCCCTTTGTGCCCATGCTTGCCTGTTTCCACACAACCAGCCTACTATTACATGCCTCTGGCATCAGGAGTTTTGAAAAAAAGCCCTGGGTAGCAATATAAATACATTTCTGACACTAGCACCTGCATCGCTTATGACCAGATGGCTTCTGTCAGTACACCTTCGTGGAGTGCGAAATGTTCCTGAATAAAAGACTGCAAACGAGCAGAAACGAGCATGTAGTTCTCAGACATTCCGCAGACAAGGCATTAAATTCACTGGCTCAGGTGACTTCTTTGAAATTAATTTAATGCACTCATGTTGTATAGCTTTGCTTACATGAAGTGCACATCCCAGTTAATGAGATCACCAAGGATCAGCTTTTATGACATACTGCGAGCAGTGTTAATGCTAGAAGACTTGAAAGTCAGAACAGACTACATCTTTCAGAGCAAATGACGGTAACTTCTGACTACTATGATTGCTGGCTTTGAAGCTGTTTAACAAATAATTAGATTAATTTAAAAAAAAGCAGTGTCTACGCAAATGCTGATTTCAAACAAACTATCTATTTATTTGAAGATAATAAACATTTTCTGAACATCTTTCCTGTGCAATACAAGAGTGTTTTGTATTAATGAAATAATAGTTGAAAACCAGAAGAGACTTGTTTGACCCATCGATTTTAGCATATGTTCCATTGGTACCTTCTAGTTTATATAAAGCAGCTTCTTGTATAGGATTTGGTTGCTTGGATATTCTGGTTTTGAATTTAGGGTCGATCACAGAGGGTTTAATCAAAGATAGGAGTGTGAAACACAATTTTTGGGTAGTGGTCAGATTCAGGGCACAGACTAATACCTTCTCCTCTTTCTTTGAATTTGTCATTTACCCCCTGTTGTCTGTTAAGCTTGAGCATTGTGCACATGCAGAAAAAGTGGATTGCCCTACTGTAGCCCAGTTGACTGTGTTCCATGCAAGTGAGGTGTAGTGTTTCAGTACCAGCACTTTGTAACAGCACAATAAGCCTGAGCAAGCATATTTTCTATCAGATAATTATGTGTGTGATCTCTGCTCAGTGTCATAGTAACAAATACATGGTAAGTAGCAAACTAACAAGGTGAGCAAGCAGACGGGGACAGCTGTAGCTGCCAACGTTATTTCCTCGTGCTTCTTTGATATTGATAAGGGCCAGGAATTCAACTTTAGTTGCAATGGATTGCACACAAACTCAGCACTCATCCTTAGAAACCAGCATTGTCCCAGATATATCTGCTTCACACACATGGCGAGGTCCACTTAAGGCGATTTCTGTGGTGCAACCCAAGCAAGCAAACAAACAACAAATGCCACTTGTCTTTAAAGTGTCCTTTTCCCCTTGGTCTCAGAAGCAATCTTTTAAGACATGTGTCACTCTATTTATGTTCAAATGCAAAGCACATCTTTTTAACCCTTTTCTTCAAGCACTCTGTTAAAAAGAGATTGTCCCTTATCAATTAACAGATGTCTGCTGTTGCATTACACTAAGGAGCCCCCTCATAAACCAGTTTTACGGTTGGCATCTTTTGACATTGTTGTAAGTGGGATTGTGGCTGTTATGGAAGCTGTTATGGAAGGCTGTTACCAGATAACTTCCAAATATGCCAATAAGCAGGATAGGGTAAAATGTAAAATAAGTTTTAAAGCAAGTCCTGTGGTAGGGCAGCTGTCCATTGGCAGAAAGCTCTTCGCTATTGAGGTGTAAGTCGGAGGACAGCCATATCGCTAATCTTCCCTGTTGTTCCATTTAACATTTCATTACAGAACGCTGTTATCGAGCAGGGGATCAAATCTCTTCCCCAGCCCATTTTTCTGAAAGGGCACATCAGCATTTTAAAATTGAGAAATTAGGAAAATGTTATTACTGTGGTTTTAATCAACTAATTGTAGCTGAACATTTGACTTGTACCATTACACTGCCATTTAAGATCTGTTGGTAAAGGTGCTGAAGGTTCATAATTTGTCCAGTGGTTTAATTACTGAACTCAAATGTGCTGTGACATGTTCTCATTGTTCATAGTAGCAACGAGTATGCCAGCTTTTTCACAGCCAACTTCTTAAAACAATGAAAAACCTTTTTTTTTTTTTTTTTTTTTTTTTAACTCCAAACAACAAAGTACCCTGCAAAGATGGCTGTTTGTAAGTGACCTTTTTTTCTGCAACTGGAAACTGCTATGGCAAACACTGTTTTGTTTCAAAAGAGGAACGGTTTACATTTTTCTGGTACAAAACCCCCAGGAGGTATTAATGACAGCCCAGGACTCTAACGTGTGGATAATGCAGAGCTGCTCTGGAGTGTGGACTCATTTTGAAATGTGTTTTATACAGTAGCAAGTTAGGCTTGCTTCAAGTGGAATTGGAAAGGGAGCATTGTGCAACAAAGTGAAATCAATTGAGATGTCACCAGGACTGCTGTGAAGCAATGTGTTTGATTGTGGGGTGGTTGGGGGGTGTAGGTGGTAGATTGCTTGTCCGTTTGTATGTTCCATCGTCATGCTTTTATTGCCAGTTTCTCTCTTCGGATTTACTCTTCTCTTCATGACCACTCCCCCTCCCCCCAGTACATTGTAAATGAGAGTATTTTCTCAGTTGCCACATCCTTCCTCAGTGCTGATTGATAACACACAGCCTGCAGGGCAACACTGCAGCTTCTACATAAGTTAAACAGACTTTTTCATTGCGAAATAGCTGAGCTGAAGAGGGGAGGGGTAGTAGCTGTAGATAAAGCGGCCTGGCACGTTGTTTTGATCTTCATTGTCAGGTATTATTTCAGAGTTTCAAAGTTCTTTCAAAGAAATGCTGTGTTCTTTTTATTTGACCAGTGTTTGGCAAACCTTTTCATAAAACTTTAAACATTTTTACTCCCAGATATGTACAGCAGATAGATACGTACTGAGAGGGATAGTTGAAATTTACATCTTTATGCCTACAGCCTTATAATACTTTATTTTTTTTTTTTTTTTTACTCATTTGTATCAACTAGGCAGTTTGTAATGGAAATTACACATTAATTTTCTCTTTTGCAGTAATAGTTGTTTATTTATTAGGTTACATTTATAGTTGGGGCTTGGTTTAATAGGGTAATAATAAAAGAACATGATACAAAATGACTGTTATATTTCATAGCATATAATTACATGTATAATTATCTGCTACTGAGAGTCAAAACTAGAGCCATGTAAAACGTATTCTTTCATTCTTTATTTGGTATAATGTACAATGTATTCTCTATTCAGCATACATATAATTTCTAAACCCCATTCTTTTATCCAAAACCTAGTTGATTACGTGTCTTAATTAAAGTATTATATGGTAATTCCTTTGAATTGTTAATGCCATATGAATGATTGAAAGACAGCTTGTACTGTCCAACTCCTATGGACTAAACATGTGAAAGTATATGCATATTTCTTACATAACACTACCCCAGAGTGAATATCACAAGCTTGCCTTTAGTTGCAGCATTAGTATGTCCAGTTCACCCATTACTGCTAGTAACAATGATTGGTTTCAAGAGTTGGCTATAATTTAAAAAGTATTTACCATACTGGTGTCATGTATACAAGGATTGAACAAAATAGATATTAAAAAAAATAGTGATTGGTTTTACTAATTCCTTAAGGGAAGTTTGGAGAGAAAAGCATTGATCTCCATAAAGTCTGATTTTATCAATAAAACAAAGTTTATTATTCATGAAACTGTTTTAGACTGGTGTTGAGTTCTGTAAAAATAGTCGGACGGTTTCAAGTTTGATTTAATTTCTACAGTCAGAATTTGATTCTATGAATTGCTGGCTTTGTGAATAGGCCCCATACTACTTTGAAGGTTTGTATGTAAGTAATTAATTAAATAAATTATAAAATGCAAATCTAAACGTACGTACAGTGTATTTTATACACTATTTAGATATAAATGAATTACTGTAGATCTACAGCCATGAATAGATGAACAGGCATTTACGATTTTTTTTTTTAAATGACTATCACACTGTTTAATCCGTTCTTTACTCTTTAGTCCTTTACAAATGCCAACAGAATGGGCTTCTCTCTTCATGTTGTGCTCACAGAAGGGTTTTGTGTGTATTCAGAGTGTGGCAGCTTGCATTTTTGAATCCCTGCAGGAAGGAGCTCAAAAGAAGACATCTGAAGATCTGTTTAAAGGCAGAGCAGTGGCTCGTCCCTCAGCGTGTCACACTGAGCTGGGTCCTCATGCCCACTCCGTGCCCAGTGTGTGACACAGCACCCAACTGTGGGTGAAAACACTGCGCATGTTGAGGATCGGCACACACTGCTTCGAGGGCTGAGTGTCCTACATTCCCTGTCATTTGAACATCAGCTGGACAAGTAGCAACACAAGTGAAGTCCCTTCTTTAATCCAGCTGGCAATGCTGTTTATTTCATAGGAATCACTCAAGCAGACATAAGGCTTCCTTTCAGATGCAGGAATATCCCACAATCATGTTCCAGTCTCGACTGAAATATAATTTGTGTTTAATGGTGTTTAACGTTGCCTTCTGTGGCGGTCCGGCTGGTTTCAGCTGCAGGAACACAGATGTCCTCCCTGCTTGAAATCTTGATACTTTGTTCAGCCATCCCGAATAACTGTTCACTGGATGTCCTACCTTGAAACTAGATGGCATTCATTCCTACAGTATGCAATTTTCACAAGCAGGTGGCTCAGTATATTTCTGCTGGAGAGACCAGGTGGCCAGATGAACTCTTTGCTGATTTGAATCCTGTTATTTGTTCTATACTGCACCTGATGAACAGGTGACCCTTAAAGACAAATGACCTTTCAGTTCAGGCGGTCTTTTCTCATTTAAAATACAAATTCAGCAAGTTTTTAATGCATTACTACTAATCTGGTTTCATGAAAGAGGTAATGTCCTGGGGAGCCATGTGATTTTCACAAGGGCTTTCATGAAGCTCTGGTCAAGCTATATATAGCAAAAGCGATTGAGGGCAGTCAAGCAAGAAATCTTTCAGCTAAGAGGGCTGACTGTATTACAAATGGTGAGGTAATCTAAATGCCAATGTTTGAGTAGAAGGGCCTAGCTGTGCAATTCAAATTGATAGCATGTATAGCATAATCATGTCGCTATCATAAGCCAATGTGAGCCAATCAGTGAAGCGCTGTATTTCATTCACTAGAGGACTCGTATTGTGCTGTAAAAGTGCTTTGACTGTACAAAACCACATAGGTCCTCCAAATTCCACAATGGCATCAACAAAACTGGAAACACCTGCATCAAACTCCAGTATACAGTAATCAGCTTGTATCACTGAAACATTTTCATGAATGGCTCCACCTGGTAAATTTTGGGAAATGGAACAAACAAATATGATTTCCACTTTATGTTGGGTGGCTGTAGTCCTGTTGGGTTTCGTAGTGTCTTAGGCTTGGATTGGCAGTTTTAAACCAAACATAACCCGATAAAATTCCACAAACCCAAATGTTCAGTGGGGTGCTGGCTTCCATTCATGTTACTGTACCTTATCATTGAATGGCACACAAAGGAGAACTGGGTTCTCTGTATTTAACATGCAGCTTTGTAAAATCATGTGACTCGTTGGCATTATTTATGCAAGTATTTACAGTTGCCTGTCGTATAGTGTATATGATACTGGGGAGCAAATGTATTCAACAGTATACGGCAACAGGGATTCTTCCATAGTCTTTTGTCAAAAGATAACTAAATAACACAATTAGGCATTGACAGTAGTATGACCATTAACTACCACACCTGTTATATCCACAGTTAAGTCTGTCACAGAATTTCTATATCCACTGATAAAAGTACCCAGTAAGTGTGAGATATATTTTAAATGTATAGTAAATTGAATTTATTTTGTCCACCCAACTGTGCGAATCGTTAGCATATTAAAATAGTGAACAGGTGAAATTAAGTTCTTATAATATTCTGTTTCCTACGAGCGAGAAGCGGCTCGAAATGAGGTATACCGTTCACTCAGTAGCATCCTTTTTTGTAAGCATGTTTGTTTGTGTGTGTTTGTGTATGCCCGTTGCTTTTCTGATCATTGCTCATGTGGAACAGTGACCACAGGCTGTAAA
The DNA here is from genome assembly GCF_017654505.1 of Polyodon spathula. Lineage (NCBI taxonomy): Eukaryota > Metazoa > Chordata > Actinopteri > Acipenseriformes > Polyodontidae > Polyodon > Polyodon spathula. The sequence continues at coordinate 44,270,397 of NC_054541.1, read as the reverse complement.
AGCTGAACTGCCCAAGGGAAATTAGAAACATGTTTCCATCCTGTTGTTTAAAAATACATTATTTTAATTAAATATAAATGTTGGACAGGTTTACTGTTGAAAACGAAATATTTCTAAATATATTTAACTGAAATGAATATCAATATTTTCTTAATTAGTTTTTTTTTTTCAATAACCACACTGAAAATTAAATTAGAACTATCTGAGTTACAATTTAAAACTATATTGTCAGTATGATATTTCATGTTCCTAACTGGGAATTAGTGAAATTGTAGGGCTTGCAGAAATACCAATAGCTTCTAACATTAAGAAATGAAAACATTCAATACCAATATCATAGTTTTGATAAACTAGTTACATGTTTGTCTCCTTCCAGATAGTTCTCAATGGCAATACTTTGGGACAACATTATTAACACTACAGTTGTCTACAAAAGGGAGAAAGAGTAGCACAATGCAACAACAATGGTGTGAGCTATTGCTATAGTGATACCAGAATAGAAACACTGTCATATTTTAACAAACACTTAATTGCAATACCATCAGTGGCACTGCTAAATTAGTTTCAAATCCATTATGCTTACTGTTCTGCTAGTGTTTCTTCTGGGTAATACGCAGGTATGAAAGGTGTATTTAATTTGTATTTTTTAAAAGTTGTATTCTAAAATAGTTACATAAAAGCACACTTCTGTAAACTGCTAAAATAATTACATTGGTAAGGGTACAGTATGTAATGGATAGCTCAGATGAGATGGTCACAAGATTTTATAACTTGGTTATCGGGTTTGTTTTTCTCACAGTGCTGATTAGAGATGGTTATGTGTATTGATTCTAGTACTGGTTGAAATTTAGAACACTGTGGCTGGTATCTGCAAAGGTTCTGGGGGAAAAAGGGAAAAGTCAATCTTCATGGACAAGACCAAAACATTTTCCTAAACTGAACAAGTGATTGGATTGCTGATGATGACAAATGGGTCTAAAAAGGCTGGTTGTGTTTCTATACGCTGCTCTTTTAAAGACTAATTTCTCCCACCCCCATTTATCTAAAGATACCAGGAATGCTTTCAAAGTCGCCGCTAGCCTTGTTAGCCCCCTTCGCATGGCAAGTTCCCATTGGAAGCCTGTGGCAGCAGCTGGCCATGTGAGGAGTGACGAGTCACATTGGCTTAAGTTAGCCTCTGTGCTGTCAGCCCTTCATTGAGCTCCCCAGTTACAGTTGTGATAATAAATGAACAGGCTTTGTGCGGAATCCCTTGGATTGTTGCAGCTCAGAAGGGTTCTTCTTGAGGGTGAATGATATTCAAAGTGAAAGCTAAAAACAATTAGGCTGCTTTTTAAATAATAAACCAAAGAACACTACATGAATCACCCTCGATATTATAGGATGACCTCTATGATCCAAGTTTTTTTCTTGTATTTTGTTGCCCATTGTTTGGAGCTTCTACCTGCTAAGTTCCACGTCCCTGCTCTGAAATGTACTAAGTCTATTGTCAAAATGAATACTACAAGTACTATATCGCCATGCTTTTTCTGATAGTGGCGCTATATTGTACTGTGCTGTAATAATAATGCACAGCTTATTTAAATCAATATTTAATACTATGTTCACACATTTTGTAATTATACCTGTTCCTCCTTTTACATATTAATTCATTTTTGTATTGAATGTCTCAAAGTTTAATATTTAAACAGTAAGTAGCAGGTTTCCAAAAATATAGCGTTGCGGGTCCCCAGGTGTTGCATCAACTGCTTAAGTAACGTACCTGTCATTTTTATTTTCATTGTTAACATCATGACAACTTTTTACAATTATAACGTCAAAGTCTGTTTCAAAGCTCTTTTCAAAATGCCCGCTCTAGTGCAGTGATAGTGGAAGGATTATTGCCCACATTGTCAAACAGGTAACACAGCAATAACAATCCATGATGTGGTAGGGAACAGAAAAGCCAGAGCACTTATTATGTTTTTTTTTTTTTTTGGGGGGGGGGGTTTGTGACCAATCTCAAACCCCAGTGCACTAGAGCAGACATTTTAAAAGCAGCTTTGAAACAGACTTTTAAGTGTAAAAATTTGTCAGGATGTTAACAATGAAAAGACAAATTACAGGTACATTATTTAAACAGTACGTGGGGACTAATAATGCTATATTTTTTGGAACCCCACTGCTTACTCTTTAACTTAAAATAGCATTTTCAACATAGCTTTATGGAAAGTAAAGAATCCAGGCCTTAATAACCCTGTTTGGAAATGTGAAGATGTTTGAAGGGCATTATCAGGTCAAACCTGAATTGCGAAATGCTGTGTCACCACTCGTGTCTTTATATGATTGTGAATAACTGTAGAGACTGGATACTCAATGCTTCAGAGTGTAATAAATGAACAAAAATGCCAGAAAGGTATAAGCGTTCCTTTTCATTTTGTGTATGTATTCAGTTCTGAAAAGCTGTGTTTCTATCCCACAATAGAGTAGATTTTTCATGTCCTTATATTGAGTTGGCTTTATTTCCTTCTGGTTGCAGAGAAAGACAGACTTGAATTGTAGAGGAATGTTGGAAGAGTCAGTAGAGGAACAGAGCAGAAGTGCTGGGGTGAGGCAGATGTTCTTGTACAAGGGATGAAAGACACACAAAGGGTGGTATGCAGTTGTCAAGGAGCGGGTTGGCTTGACTGCCCTTCCTTCCCCTGCTGAAAAAAAAGAGGAATGTATCCAGCTGTTCACTGTTCAAATACACAGCTGTTAGCAGGCTGATCTGTGATTTTAATACAACTTCCATCAGCAACAAAGTGCATAGTTATTCATTTAAGATTCCATTTTCAAAGAACTTCTTGTAGTCATAATAGATCGCCATTCCAAGGCTAATACCGGGGTATTAGTGATATATCCACCGGCCATAGCATAGCCGGAGTGCTGTCCTTTCCTGGGCAGGCTGTTCTGTACTTAATATGTAGTCACTGAAATAAAGCCTTATTGACATGCTGTAATGGAAGAGTGCAGTGGTGGAGAATTGATTATTTTTGGTAATGCTTACAGGTCAAGTGTTTTCATGCAATACTGCGGTATAGTGGTACAGTTCAGTCAATGACTTTCCACTAGGGTTCACTTTAGCTGTTTGTGCCTTAGCTTGTCCCCCCCTTCTCCCCCCCTTTACAAAAATAGATAGTCTGTCCACAGCTGGTAATTCAAACCAATTCCTTATTTAATAGTAGATATATTTCTAAATTGCAGTCTTTTTCCCCACTAAGCAGCATAGCAGATATTAACACTGTGAGAGAGAAGATGTAGCCGCAGGGTATTTTAATCTTCTATAAAGACATGCACTGCTGTTCCACCAGATCCAAACTCTTTGCATTTTATAACCTCTGAAGGTATAGGGAATGCATTATGCATGAGTCTTAGAATTCTGTTTTCTCTAAAGACAAGAATGATAAAAAAAAATTCAGTCGTTAAAATTGGAGGTAAACACTCCTGCCTCCTACCCAAAGGTACAATATATATATATATATATATATATATATATATATATATATATATATATATATATATATATATATATATATATTTATTTTTATTTTTTTTTTTTTTCTTTCAGAATCTTTTTGTATTGTTTTTGGTTTTTTATATGTGTTGTGTTTTGTTAACTTTCTTAAGCATGCTAACCCACTGGTACTTGGTTTTAGAAGCTCGAAGCAGCAAACACTTACCAGTAGCTTCTATAAGGAAACTGCATTAACCAAGTAAAGCATTTGCTAAACAGGAACATGCAGAAAATATACAGTCCTTTTAAAATTGCATTTCAGCCGGGTTCTCTTGTTCAAGGTTTAGTTGTATTAGTGTTACAGTACAAAAATACATTTTGAAAAAAAGCATGAAAGTAGCTGAAATACTGTAATACTTCAGAAATAAAGGGATCCAAAAATCTACTTTAAAAAGGGATCCAAAAATCTACTTTTACACAGACTTCAGGGCTGCTTTACCGCAACATGTTCAGATGTCACCCTATACTGGATGCACAGTATTGATCCAATAAGAAGGTCCTCAGTTAGCAGTGTTTTCTGATTTCCAGTGAATTATGAGACTGCCAATTTTAAGCACATTAGAGAGAAGCCCCTGTAACTATTCCTGACAGGTCTACATGGCAGCCTAGAAACCCTGACAGGTTTCCAGCTGCTTTGTACATTGAAGCTGCGGGATTACAGTTTCTATTAGGGGGATGGTAATGGAAGGTGTGTTTTATACAGGTATGCATTAGACTTTTATCGTGCCTGGACATCTGACACATTTCTTATTGGTATCATTTTATAGTTTGGTGTTTTGTGGCAGCTGTTCTTACAATTACCACTCCCAGCAATGTTGATTTAATAATAACACATGCTAGAATATTTACAGACTGCAAATACCGGATTATCAAAATTAATATGGCGATTATGGCGATGATCATGCTTTTTAATAATCATTATTATTATTATTATCATCATTTATTTATTATTTTTTCTGAGATATTCCACAAATGGGTAATTCAACAAAGACAAAAATTAACAGAATACCATTTTTTTTAAGATTAAGATTTGTAACGCAGAAGAGCAAAGCAACCAGTCAAGTCCTTGAGATATGCATAACATCAATGCCCATTCCATGTTCTGTGAGAAGCAGGAGGTTAAAAATCAATCTGGAAATTGACAGGCAGCCAGTATAAGGATGCAAGGTCAGGTTCTCATAAAGCTTTGTTTTAACAAACTGCATCCAGACAGGGACTTGAAAGACAGGCCAGTTCTCTGTATCCCATTCCCTGCATCGAATACAGAATGTACAGAGTATAGTGTGTTTGCAAAATTTAGTGCTCCAGGGGGAAAAGAATATGAATGATTTTTATTCCATGCAGATAAAACAACAGCTAAACTAGGCTGTCAGGATAGAGGCCAAAGGGAAAAACAGGCTCCCGACTCTGCATAAGTAAATTAATCACAGATTTCCATCTGCTATAGAGTACTGTATGTAACCGGTGGTTTCATTGATCTGTTATTGAAGAGTGTGAATCACTTCCGCACCTGCTGGAGGTGCTCAAAAGAGGATCCGAAGCAGCCAGAAAAAACGTTATCAGAATTTGTCACACATTATTTTTCTGTTTTCCAAAGGTTGGTTCAGAACATGTTAACAACAGTCCAGCATAGCATAGCATAGCATACCAATCCAGGCACTTGATATAGCCCGCAGGTGGCGTTCTTTGACCTGGTACTGAGTTGAGAGGTAGCCTTTCCTACCTAGAGGAAGGTTTCTTAGTAACAACCCATTCCATCCTGCTGAACTAATTAACAACATAGAGCCAGGCATTTCTTGGCCACATCTGTCGAATGAAATATCCTAGACTGTGGTGCTGCAGAGAGCAATAAGGTTTAATGATAATGGTCCGTTTACAAAACTTTACCTCGCGCAAGGTTGCTTTTAAACATGATTTTGTGTTTTTACAAGTGTTTTGCAACTAGGAACAATCTTTAGAAACAGCCAAGGAAGGTAATTGGCGGGATTGTGACCCTGGTAGCCAGGACCCAGGTTGGGACCGGGTGGGAATGCCAGTGTGAAAGGGGCTTGAGACTCTATTTAAATGATCTATTTTAAACAGTAGAGGACCTAAATACTGCCACTCTTTAACACTGTATAAATCCAGTAGTAATGATTTATACATCCACTTAATATTATACTATTACTATACAATCCAGATGTTTTGCTGAATCAGGTTTATACATTTTAGTGTTTTAAGTCAGTCACTGACTTTGTTGTGTGCTTGTGTGGATCGCAAATAAAACATTGCAAGGTCAGGCAAACCTGCCTTTTAAATCTAACAGCAGTGACTTGTAAATTGAAGTTGGTCTTGTGCTACCAAAAAATCCTAATTTTGTGAAGCGTGTGTCTTGAAGAAATTCTTTTCTCCAATTCATGCAGCAAATGCAACTGCTTGTATGTTGTTGTTGTTGTTGTTGTTTTGCAATGGTAGCATGTTTGTTACAAGCAGAAAGGAATGTAAATCGCTTAACTTATTTATGAAAATGAATTCAGTTATAACCTGGCATACTGTTTGTTTATTAGAGTTTTTTTCTTGGAGTTATTTAAAAAAAAAAAAAAAAAAAAAAGTGCTTCAGTGACTGATGTATTCCCTTCACAATTTCAATTTTTAATTAAAATGACAATCCAGATCAACAGACCAAACAAGCAATTTGTAAATGCAGACAGGCTCAGTGGCATTTACACATTAGATATGTACCCAGAAGAACTTTGATTCCAACTCACTAAAGCTCTATAGAGGTACAAGACTTGGATTGATTTGTTAGTAAGTGTAATTTTACCCAGAAAAATAGTTATCTGTGTAACTGTCAGTCAGTATTAGTGGAATCCTTTTTAAGATTTTTAAAACATTATAGTAAGTATAACACAATGTACTTGAAACAAATTCTGTTGTATAATATTGATTACCAAAGAGTATTGATTTTCTAAAAGATCTATATATATATATATATATATATATATATATATATATATATATATATATATATATAGACACACACACACACACACACACACACAGTGGCTTGCAAAAGTATTCAGACCCCTGACCAATTCTCTCATATTACTGAATTACAAATGGTACATTGAAATTTCGTTCTGTTTGATATTTTATTTTTAAACACTGAAACTCAGAATCAATTATTGTAAGGTGACATTGGTTTTATGTTGGGAAATATTTTTAAGAAAAATAAAAAAACTGAAATATCTTGCTTGCATAAGTATTCAACCCCTGTGCTGTGGAAGCTCCCAGTTTGCACCGATGAAAGAAATTGCCCTAACGAGGACACAATTACCTTACCATTGGCCTCCACCTGTGAACCATTAAAGTTGCTGTCACATTTTCTGGATAAAAACCCCACTGTTGAAGGATCATTGGTAAGGCTGTGAATCTGAAGGAAAATGAAGACCAAAGAGCATTCTACAGAAGTTAGAGATAAAGTAATACAAATGCATAGATTAGGGAAAGGGTACAAAATAATATCCAATTGAGCACAGTTGGATCAATAATCAGGAAGTGGAAGCTGCATCACACCACCCAGGCACTGCCAAGAAAAGGCCGTCCCTCAAAACTCAGCGCTCAAACAAGAAGGAGACTTGTGAGAGAAGCCACAGAGAGGCCAACAATCACTTTGAAGGAGCTACAGAGTTCAGTGGCTGGGAGTGGAGTAATGGTGCACCAGTCAACCATATCAAGAGCTCTGCATAACACTGGCCTGTATGGGAGGGTGGCAAGAAAGAAGCTGTTACTCAAAAAGTACCATCTGAAAGCATGTCTGGAGTTTACCAGAAAGCATGAGAGTGACCCAGCTGCGATGTGGGAAAAGGTTTTGTGGTCGGATGAGACCAAGATAGAGCTTTTTGTCCAAAACTCAAAGCACTATGTGTGGCACAAACCTAACGCTGCCCATGCCTCAAGACACAGCATCCCTACAGTGAAGTATGGTGGTGGCAGCATCATGCCGTGGGGATGCTTCTCATTAGCAGGGACTGGGCATCTTGTTACAATTGAAGGAAGAATGGATGGAGCAAAATACAGGAAAATACTGCAAGAGAATCTGCTTCAGTCCGCTAAAAAACTGAAGCTTGGGAGGAAATTCACCTTTCAGCAGGACAATGATCCCAAGCACAAGGCCAAAGCAACATTGGAGTGGCTCAAGAATAAAAAGGTGAATGTCCTACAGTGGCCCAGTCAAAGTCCTGATCTCAATCCCATTGAGAATCTGTGGCACTATTTGAAAATTGCGGTCCACAAGCATCACCCAACCAACCTGAACAACCTGGAGCAAATCTGCCAAGAAGAATGGGCCAAAATCACTCCGACACTGTGTGCAAAGCTAGTACATACTTACCCCAAAAGACTTAAAGCTGTTATTGCAGCGAAAGGTGGCTCTACCAAATATTCATGTGTGGGGATTGAATACTTATGCAAGCAAGATATTTCAATTTTTTATTTTTCTTAAAAATATTTCCCAACATAAAACCAATGTCACCTTACAATAATTGATTTTGAGTTTAAGTGTTTTAAAAAAAAAATATTGAGCAGAACGAAATTTCAATGTACCATTTGTAATTCAGTAATATTAGAGAATTGGTCAGAGGTCTGAATACTTTTGCAAGCCACTGTATATATCTATATGTATATGTATGTAGGTAATTAATCAAAATAAAGAACTTAACTATACCCCTGTAACTCGAAGCTGCCCTGTATTTATTTATTTTTTTAAAACCCTAATTTACATGTACTTAAGGTGGGTTCTGTACTGAGACTATTAAAAATCATCATGAGTAAGTCAGCTCTGATAAGTAAGGCATTTACATATTTCTAGCAGCATTAAAGCTTGTCAATTTGGCACTTTAGCCAGACTGCAGGTGAGTTCTTGACAGGCACAGGTAGCAATCTGGGAAGAGAGTATTATAGAGTAGATGCCAGGCTGCATGCAATACAGCAAGGAAGCCAGAAATGGGTAAATGTTTGCTCATTCAGAACCAGTATGTATTATTTGGTGACATAGGAAGGGGACTGTTTTTAAAGAGGTGTATGATTAAATGAGTTTTAACGTAACACCATGTAAAAAATTTTCTTTTTTGGTTCCTGGGTAGTAAGTGTTATTTCCTAATTGCTTATGCCTCAAAAGTATAGAAATGGCTATTGTTCCCCACAAACTTTGCTTTTGTGACCAGGACAGTGCTATTTTGAAATTTACCAGTTTTCCAGAACATTACAGATAGATTCAGTGCTGAGTAAACTTGGAATAACTTCTAGAACTTTCCAGTAATATAAATAGTAGTATAAATACAGGGGCCTTAAGCCCACAAGTTCAGTTTAGTTCCAGCTGCCTAAGTGGATACATATCTGCATTTTTCTGAGATGGCATCAAGAGGCTGCCATGGTGGCATTCCTGATGGGTCTCCAAGACGGTTTTACCAAGTTTCCCTGCTATCTTTGCCTTTGGGACAGCAGGGACACCAAGGCGCACTACCACAGGCGGGACTGGCCACAGCGGACTGAGTTCTCTGTGGGGAGAAACAACGTCAAGTGGGAGCCACTGGTGGACCCCCGAAAGGTGCTGATGCCACCACTGCACATCAAATTGGGCCTTATGAAACAACTTGTCAGAGCTCTAGATAAGGAGTCAGCAGCCTTCAAGTACCTTCAAGACTTCTTCCCTAAGCTGTCTGAGGCAAAGGTCAAAGCAGGTGTCTTCGTCGGACCACAGATAAAGAAGATCCTGGAGTGCAATGAATTCCCTAAGAAGCTCACTAGTAAGGAGAAAGCGGCTTGGAACAGCTTTGTCGCAGTGGTTCGGTGCTTCCTGGGCAATCACAAGGCCGAAAACTATGTGGAGCTGGTTGAGACTCTGGTGAAGAACTACGGCACAATGGGCTGTAGGATGTCCTTCAAAGTCCATATACTTGATGCTCATCTTGATAAATTGAAGGAGGTCATGGGAGCGTACTCGGAGGAGCAAGGCGAGCGCTTCCACCAGGATATACTGGACTTTGAACGCTGCTACCAAGGACAGTATAACGAGAACATGATGGGAGAATACATTTGGGGGCTGATTTGTGAAAGTGATTTCCAGTACAATCGTAAATCTCAAAAAAACTACTCGCTTCTAAATCTTTTGTAGTCATTTTTGTATTACTTTAGTATAAATACATGTTAATTTGGATTCATATGTTGTTTTTTTCTGACTTTATGTGAACGAAAAGACCGTTTTCTCACTGGAAATAGGTAAATTTCAAAATATCACTGTCCTGGTCACAAAAGCAAAGTTTGTGGGGAATAATAGCCATTTTCTATACATTTGAGGCATAAGCAATTAGGAAATAACACTTACTACCCAGGAACAAAAATTGTGTTACATAGTGTAATTCAGTTTAATACACACTTACTGCTTATAATTACCCCCCTCCCCCACCATGGCGCCTCAAAAGTACAGGCTTGAAACATACTCATTTTTTCCATTCTCCAAGGTTATCATAGTACTAGTGCAGTCCGTAATGTCCAAATGCTTGCTGAGTAAGATAAATGCCTGTCATCTGGGGTGAATGTCGGCTCCAAAATGGGTCAATATTGCAGGTAGACGTCAGAAACTGGCTACGTTTTTTCTTTTTTCTGCTGAAGAAAATAATTTGTTAAGGCTGCCCCTCAGTGATTCATGACACCCCGTGAAATGTACTTGATGCTATTGATTTTATTTATTCATTGTCCATTACGAGGCTACGTGGCAATTTTCCATTTTAAAGGGGATTTTAATAGCCACCATTCCTGCAACAGAGTGAAAATTGCTTGACTGCAGGCTTTTAGGTTGGAAAAGAATAGGTAAGCCATTCCAAGTTATTAAACACATGGCCCTTCTGTATATTTGAGAGCGCTCTTGTATCATGAGCAGGCTGCTCCCTACGATTTGTAGGTATTTTTTAATTACTCTGATTGATTAACATACTGATCCTTTATTTTGGAGAATGTTGCAATGGAATAGAGGCGTCAGCTGTTTATTTACATTAGATAGATGTGCATCTATTCAGAAGAATTTAACAGATACAGTGCTTGCCTTTTATAATGCTGTAGTGGGGAGCCATAGTTACAAGACTGTGCTATTTGTGTTCCGAGTCTATTATAATGGCATTATGGAGCAAGTGGGAGCCACGACCCTACCGTGTTATAACCGATTCTGCACTACAATGAGGCGTGTTGTGACGTGTGTGTGTGTGTGTATATAGGCATAATTGGTGCTGACTTGGCAACCTCTGTTTAAAAATAGTTAAAGCTAATTACAAGTGGATAATAGTAATTAAGTGTCAAGAGTTGGATTGCAAGACTGTGACTAAATTAAGAGTGTCAGTGTATATTTACTTATACCTTACCTCCTGGATAAGAAAGATCTTATCTATATATGATCGTATATATGTATGACGTATCTTGAGAACCACACACCTAATGGTGTAATAATGATCTGGTCATGATGATCTGATTTTGCATGTGTTATAGTCTTCCGTTCCTCTTCAGAACCACTTGCCCAAAGTGGATGGGCAAAGAGGTAATAAGGGACAAAATAAAACTGTTGGTGTTATAACACTAGTAACAAAACCCTAGACACGGTTTTGATTTCTTGAAAAAAACTTTTTTCACAATCCCGCCAACTACCTTACTTGGCTGTTTCTAAAGATTGTTCCTAGTTGCAAAACACTTAAAAAAAAAAAAAAAAAAATCATGTTTAAAAGCAACCTTGCGTGAGGTAAAGTTTTGTAAACTGACCATTATCATTAAACCTTATTGCTCTCTGCAGCACCATAGGAATTTATTTATACACACAGTGCCTTGCAAAAGTATTCAGACCCTTGACAAATTCTCTCATATTACTGAATTACAAATGGTACATTGAAATTTTGTTCTGTTCAATATTTTTTTTAAAAACACTGCAACTCAAAATCAATTATTGTAAGGTGACATTGGTTTTATGTTGGGAAATATTTTTAAGAAAAATGAAACTGAAATATCTTGCTTGCATAAGTATTCAACCCCCACACATTAATATTTGGTAGAGCCACCTTTCGCTGCAATAACAGCTTTAAGTCTTTTGGGGTAAGTATGTACTAGCTTTGCACACAGTGTCGGAGTGATTTTGGCCCATTCTTCTTGGCAGATTTGCTCCAGGTTGTTCAGGTTGGTTGGACGACGCTTGTGGACCGCAATTTTCAAATAGTGCCACAGATTCTCAATGGGATTGAGATCAGGACTTTGACTGGGCCACTGTAGGACATTCACCTTTTTGTTCTTGAGCCACTCCAATGTTGCTTTGGCCTTGTGCTTGGGATCATTGTCCTGCTGAAAGGTGAATTTCCTCCCAAGCTTCAGTTTTTTAGCGGACTGAAGCAGATTCTCTTGCAGTATTTTCCTGTATTTTGCTCCATCCATTCTTCCTTCAGTTGTAACAAGATGCCCAGTCCCTGCTGATGAGAAGCATCCCCACAGCATGATGCTGCCACCACCATACTTCACTGTAGGGATGGTGTGTCTTGAGGCATGGGCAGTGTTAGGTTTGCGCCACACATAGCGTTTTGAGTTTTGGCCAAAAAGCTCTATCTTGGTCTCGTCTGACCACAAAACCTTTTCCCACATCGCAGCTGGGTCACTCTCATGCTTTCTGGCAAACTCCAGACGTGCTTTCAGATGGTACTTTTTGAGTAACGGCTTCTTTCTTGCCACCCTCCCATACAGGCCAGTTATGCAGAGCTCTTGATATGGTTGACTGGTGCACCATTACTCCACTCCCAGCCACTGAACTCTGTAGCTCCTTCAAAGTGATTGTTGGCCTCTCTGTGGCTTCTCTCACAAGTCTCCTTCTTGTTTGAGCGCTGAGTTTTGAGGGACGGCCTTTTCTTGGCAGTGCCTGGGTGGTGTGATGCAGCTTCCACTTCCTGATTTATTGATCCAACTGTGCTCACTGGGATATCCAAACACTTGGATATTATTTTGTACCCTTTCCCTAATCTATGCATTTGTATTACTTTATCTCTAACTTCTGTAGAATGCTCTTTGGTCTTCATTTTCCTTCAGATTCACAGCCTTACCAATGATCCTTCAACAGTGAGGTTTTTATCCAGAAAATGTGACAGCAACTTTAATGGTTCACAGGTGGAGGCCAATGGTAAGGTAATTGTGTCCTCGTTAGGGCAATTTCTTTCATCGGTGCAAACTGGGAGCTTCCACAGCACAGGGGTTGAATACTTATGCAAGCAAGATATTTCAGTTTTTTATTTTTCTTAAAAATATTTCCCAACATAAAACCAATGTCACCTTACAATAACTGATTCTGAGTTTCAGTGTTTAAAAATAAAATATCAAACAGAACGAAATTTCAATGTACCATTTGTAATTTGGTAATATGAGAGAATTGGTCAGGGGTCTGAATACTTTTGCAAGGCACTGTGTGTTTGTGTGTGTGTGTGTGTAAACTGCAAGTGTGGCATTTTGATATGAAGACCTTCAGACCCCTCTTAGTTTAATACTGTAGGGAACAGGCTTGGATAATGCCTGTGTGTATGGGCTCTCCCACATTGCACAGAGCTCACAGTGGCTTTGTAGGGGGTACTGGCCTTCCGTTCTCCTGCATGACCGACGTTTGAGAAGAACAGTTGCCAACAGGATGGGGGCATGAAGGGAGGGGTTTGAAGTCTGATGTCAGCCCACCAATATAGAAAATAATTCTGCCTCAGCACGTGCAAGTGATATACAGCTGTCAGGCCTCCGTTGGTACTGTGATGAATGTCAGGGAGCAAGGAGTCCATCACAAGGGGTCCGATTTCCTATAATAGAGCGTATCGAACATTGAGAGGACATGGGGGGGGCCCCCACGGGGAGTCAGCTTTGCTGAGCTAGGAGGAGTTTGGATTTGAGGTACCGACAGCAGCTAGAGCTGAGAAGCTTTCCTCAAGGCGAGATCAAGGGGCAGGATCAGGATAGATATAATACAGGATAATCACCTCCTGAAATAGGAACTTAAATGTTTCAGAGTTTGCTGTGGAATTCCTTACTTCTTCTTTTTGCAGGATCTGTACTTAACCAGAGAGGGAACTTCAGGTTCCCCACTGTTAATTAGGTTGACAGTGGTGTTCGGGAAATAAAAGGCTGTTATTGGAAAACGGGTAACCATTTGCGTGAGAGCAACTGGATTCTAAAAGGAGGCGAGGACAGGTCAGCGGTTTCTACACATGCGTAGGACAAGAGCTACAATATCCATATGATCTGTTGTCTACACTGCAGAACAAAGCACTTAACTAACTACTACTTTAAGTTTGGGGGCTAAGGGGACAAGGAGGTTATTTTTTTGTATACTTTTTGGAAACAGGAAATACATTTTAAATGTTGTCATGCTCAAGAAGATGATGGCAACAGCACTGTCAGGTCTGCTCTCTTCCAGATCATGATTAAAACGGACTTGCAGGGGAGATGCAGCTTTTATATATTGCACAGTGCATGTCAGATACAGCCCAGTCACACAAATGTATATTCAGTGTATTGCAGGCATTTTAATACCTGCAATATATTGTATGCAAGTCTGGATTGGAAATATTATAATCTGAACTAGCTATATTCGTCAGATTACACTGATATAGCATAAGTGCAAATCAGGCCACTGCACAGGGGTTTTCATCTTTTAAGTGAATCCCTGCTGTAATTAAGCGATTGTTCTATAAGTACATAAATTGGTACTCAATTGGCATTCCAAACCCACTTTGAGTGTCTAGTGCATTTTCTGTACATGATGTAGCACATTTGTTGCTAGTGAAATGCAAGCTTTTGTGGTAGCAACAATGTGGTTGCTGCCCTCAGGTAATCCAGCTGATAAGATATTTCTGATACATTTCAAGATATATATCTGATCCCTTAGAAAAAGCAGAATTATATCGTCTTCTACTTCCTCCGTTCTTCACTGTGTTCTAAATAAGTTAAACCAGTTAATATTTTGGGAGCTTCCCAGTTTCTCCCAAAACAAGCATTGTTATGTTGTTATAAAGCCATATTCACTGAAAGACATATCAATCTCAGCAGGTTAACAAAAACAAAGGACAGACTGACCATAGTGCTAGAGCTCAGAGATCATCCTCCTTCAATTTCAGCACTAATCATTAGCATCAGACACAACAAACATGATAAGCAGAAGTCAGTAAAGTGGGGGCAAAAAATCTTTGGCATGGAGTACTATATATAGAGAGGGTACAACATTTAAATATCTATATGCTACACTTCAGTTTTAACATTTAAAATAAGCTATAAAGCTTGACTTTGTGACATGCAGGGTGATTCCCGCAATTTAAGGAGATAAATCAGCAGGGACTGCACTTCGCTGGTAGCTTGCTGACATCGGCTGTCAAGCTCCTTACTCTAGATCATGAAAGTCTTACACTCACTGCCAGCATGAGCCAAAACTGCATTGAATGTTACTTCTCCAGGGGTAACTAATATATAGTACAATATTTAGTATATTGCCTTGTAAGTTGCCTGTAACTTCGTTGACAAAGTATGTTTGGGCTATGTGCTAATTTAAAGGGCAGAGCCATGTTCTTTGTCATGAGTTAATTTCAGGGCACTTAGTACTGTATTCTTCAATTTATTTGTGTCTGCAAGGTCTTTTCAGAGTGCAAATTGCAACGTTTCTTGTGTCAAAGAAAGAAACGGCATCTAGCAAGCAGCTTGACTGCTTAATTTCAGTTCTTAAGGCCACGATACACTATGCAATTTCATTGCAAGCTATCGACCGGGGCGCTCTTTTCATGCAGTCAGATGCGATCGCCCTGGACAAGTATCCAATCAATGAGCAAGGATGAGTGACATGACAATATCTACGCTGACAGGAAATAACTTAAACTTGACAGGAGAGAGCGGAAGAAGCAATTTCCCGCTCTGCTCCTGTACTCATAGTCATACATATGAAACTGTGCTAAGCTGGGAAATGTTTTAAAAGTTTTCTATGAACGTACAAGTTTACAAGCACCTGGTCAATTTAAACATTTTAATAAAAATAATGGAAGGGGAAATAAAACTACAAAGTAATCAATCAATTTAAGTAGCTAACCAAGAAAATGTTAGCAAATTAATCCAACCGAAGTACGAAAGGTGAGTTATTTGTGGGGTTTTATAAAGTATATACGTGTGAGTCTTTAACGTTTTAAACGTAAAACTTAAACCCTCACAAATATTTCACCTTTCATACATCTGTAATGTATAAAATAACAATTAAAATAATATACTCATCAATTAATGAGACAATTACTCCTGTTTAGTAAGAATAGGGGATATATATATATATATATTATTATATATATATTATATATATATATATATATTATATAATATATATATAATATATATCTGTTACAAAAAAATGTCAAAATGTAGTACTGCAAGTGTGCCAAAATAAGATATTATCAATAGGACCATCACTACTTACAGTAGCCTATATTACTTTTTTGTAAGGGATATACAAAAACAGTCCTGAAATTACGAGTGCTCTGGATGATGACATTTATGCAAAAATAACATTTTTTTTTATGTATTAATTAAAAACAAAAAATAAATGGTTAATACATTCTGTAAAATAAACACGTTTACAAACACAAAACTACAATACACCCTCTATATATAGTGCATCGCATCCGATCGCACCCTACTGCATGCGATCGAATTGTACTGAAATTGCATAGTGTATTGTGGCCTTAAGTGTGCCTCTGTAGCTTTTTACTAGTAGTGTGGAGTCATTAAGAGATCTGGATGCATTTTAAATGGGATTTTTTTTCCTTTGATTTACACAACCTACTCAACACTATGAAGAGGCAAGAGAATTTTTATTGTGAAACAGTTAATGAAAAATAAAAAAAAACTGAAATGTCTTGGTTAGATAAGTATTCACCCCTCTGAGTCAATACTTGGTAGAACCGCCTTTGGCTGTAATTACAGCTGTGAGTCTTTTGGGGTAAGTCTCTACCAGGTTTGCACATCTGGATCATGCAATATTCACCCATTCTTCTTGGCAAAATTGTTCAAGCTCTGTCAAGTTTGATGGGGATCGTTGGTGGAAAACAATCTTGAAGTCTTGCCACAGAGTCTCAATCTGATTCAAGTCCGTGCTTTGACTGAGCCACTCTAGGACATTCACTTTCTTGTTTTTAAGCCACTCCAGTGTCGCTTTGGCTGTGTGCTTGGGGTCACTGTCCTGCTGAAAGGTGACTCTCCGTCCCAGTCTTTGGTCTTTTACAGACTGAAAGAGTTTTTCCTGAAGGATTTGCCTGTATTTAGCTCCATCCGTTTTGCCCTCTACCCTGACAAGCTTCCCAGTCCCTGCTGATGAAAAACATCCCCATAGCAAGATGCAGTCACCACCATACTTCACGGTAGGGATGGTGTTACCTTGGTGATGTGCTGTGTTGGGTTTGCACCAGACATAACGCTTTGCATTTAGGCCAGATAGTTCAGTTGTTGTTTCATTGGACCACAGAATCGTTTGCCACGTGCCTTTTTTTGCAAATTCAAAGCTGGATTTTACATGGGCTTTTTTTCGGAAATGGCTTCCTTCTTGCCATTCTTTCATACAGGCCACATTTGTGGAGTACCTCAGCTATTGTTGACACTTGGCCAGTTTCTCCCATCTCAGCTATGGAACGCTGTAGTTCTTTCAGAGTTGTCATTGGCCTCTTGGTGGCTTCTCTGACCAATGCCCTTCTTACCCGGCTGATCAGTGTGGGAGGACGGCCTGCTTTAAGCAGATTCTGGGTGGTGATGTATACCTTCCACTTCTTAATGATCGACTTGACTGTGCTCCAAGGGATATTAAATGCCTTTGAAATATTTTTATACCCCTCCCCTGATCTGTGCCTTTCCACAACTTTATCCCAGAGTTGTTTTGAAAGGTCCTTGGTCTTCATGGTAGTATCTTTGCTTTGAATGCACTACCCAACTGTGGGACCTTACAGAGACAGATGTATTTAATCTGAAATCATGTGAGCCACTTTTATTGCACACAGATGGACTCCATTTAACTTATTGTGTGAATGGAAACTGCAGCCTTGGTTTGTGTCTTCTGTTTAACCAACAGCAGAATTATTGATTTCATTCTTCTCTTGTCTGTGATACTACATGACAGTCTACCTGTCCAACCTGTCGGAGACAGACAAAACCAAGACTGTGGGCCAGTTTCAGCAAGCACCTGTGCACCGCCTTCTTTAGTTAGCAAATCAAATGGAAATGTGATGTGAGGTTTCTCCTTATTCAGTAATAAACCAACTGCATCAGTCTGGTTTGTGGTGAAAGATTTTTATATAGGTTAGCGAATAATAATAATAATTATTAATCTATGTCTAGGAATTCTTCTGTTACCTCTGGCTCACTGTAGGAGGTTTTGTGTTTGTTCTTCAGCACAAGTATGGAATTCTTTATGAGCTGCTTATGTTTCTGTCTTTAATCTCAATATCTTGTTAATCTCCTGCAGTGCTGTATGTGGCAGTGGTGTGTTGAGTTTATTTCATCACTGTAAAATCTGAATGTTCCAGTAATTGGTGTTTTAGTAAGAATATGAGTCCGAGTGAGCTAGGAAAAAAGCTTGGAAAATAGTTTGTAGTTAAATGGTTAAAGAAATGAGTACCTTGCATGAAAGTGTTTCGAACCAGGAAACAACCCCCCACCCCCATGACCAGATAGATAATGCTTACTGTCTTCTGTTGAATCATGAGGCCTTCTTGGCTATGATATCAAATGAGGATTTATTTAAATGGAAGTGTGGGAGAATGTGCTTCAGTGTATATATATAGTGTGTTATTTGCAATCAGCTGTACCTTTGGCTGGATTCTGGCTGACCTTACTGTGCTGTATGGGACAGTGTGGCTCCATTGCTGTACAGTATGACAGCTTTGGCAGGCGGAGGTGAACAGTTGAAGGGAGAGGGGCTCTCCGGCTTGTGGCTGCTGTGTGAAAGATCTTTCAGGAATATCACCATGAGTCAAACACTACAAGTTGGCTGAGTGTGTGTGTGTGTGTGTGTGTGTGTATATATATATATATATATATATATATATATATATATATATATATATATATATATATATATATATATATATATATAATATATATATTTTAACTGTAAAGTTCGTCAGAAGTCTTCTCAAACCCCCCCTGTGGCTGCTGGTTTTCATGCCAACCAAGCTCTCAATTACTTAACTAGACCTTAATTGAACTGATAACGATGGGAATGCTGAGAAAAAAGCTGAACCTTGGTGTCGCCCCTCCCTCGATCGTTGCAGTTCAAGTTACTAAACAGGGGGGCTCGGGAATGGACTAGGGAGGGATACAATATCGATTGGACTTTATACGTTGACACGGAGAGGTGAAAACAAGTAGAAAGATCTGTTTATTGTACAGTTCAAAGATAGATAGGCGCCAAATACAAGTCTGTAATTGAAGGTTTTACATGACAGGACATACTGTTTGTTTTTAGTCGGTGCTTGTGAATACAGTGTGGAAGCTGGATAAATATGTATGTATTAATGTTAACTTCAATTAGATGCACTTCAGTAAAACAATAGTTATATTCTGTTCTGTTGGGAATCAAAGCTGTTTATAATGAAGTTTATTCAAGGTAAAATTGCAGTATAATGATATCCCAATGGTATACTTGAAACTTTCTGTAACTTTTGTTCTTATCTGTCTCAAAATCTTCATTATGGGTTCATGTAAGTCATTGCTAATGAGGAAAGTGGCCCATAAGCAGTTTAGTTGAATCATACACAAGTGATTTTGTTTCAGACTGGAGCCAGCATACTGTATCTTTAATTTCCAAGGAAAGTAAAACAATTATGCCTTTCAAATACCATCCTTGTCTCCTTTTCTTTGTGGATTCTTGATTCACAAAAGCTTTACAAAAGATTAAGATGTACAAAAACACACACACACAGAGTAATCCATCGTATACACGCCCCAACAGTTTGTCCGCCAATCTCTTCAGCAGCGAGGAGGTTGCCTACAGTTCCATGGACCTTAAACTTCTTAATATTATTTGCAACTGTTGTCACAGGAACATCAAGCTGCTTGGAGATGGTCTTGTAGCCTTTACCTTTACCATGCTTGTCTATTATTTTCTTTCTAATCTCCTCAGACAACTCTCTCCTTTGCTTTCTCTGGTCCGTGTTCAGTGTGCTGCACACAATGATACCAAACAACACAGTTACTGCTTTTCTCCATTTAAATAGGCTGAATGACTGATTACAAGATTGGACACATGTGTGATGCTAATTAAATAAACTAATTAGTTTGAAGTATCACTATAATCCAATTATTTATTATCTTTTCTAAGGGGTACTAACAAATGTGTCCAGGCCATTTTAGAATATCTTTGTAGAATAAGCAATAATTCATCTCTATTCACAGCTTCTTTGCTTTATTCTATGACATACCAAAGGCATGCAAGTATACATGATAAAATAGTTTTTAATTTCATCACTTTTCAGGAGGAATGAAGTATTATTTCAATGAGCTGTAAGGGTACCAACAAATTTGAGCACGTGTGTGTGTGTGTGTGTGTGTGTGTGTGTGTGTGTGTGTATATATATATATATATATATATATATATATATATACACACACACACACACACACACACACACACCTGGATATATATATACCTGGATATATTCCAAAACCCATAGTTAGTTGTCTGGTTGATTTAGTTGGCTTGTGGCAGGATACTGTTACACACAGTGGCTGCAGAATGCCTGTACAAGTAGAATGCAATAATGGTATTATAAAATGGTGTAACAGTGAATGGTTTACGTGCAGAACATGATATTTTTTTTTTTTTTTTTTTTTTTTTATTTAGTCGTTGCCAAATATTTTTTTTTTGTTATTTTGAAATGGGCAATTGTTATTTTAGGCTCAGCTCACTGCCACCATCACTGTGCTGACTCGGGAGCGTCGAAGATGAACACACTCTGTCCTCCGAAGTGTGTGCTGTCAGCCGACCGCTTCTTTACACACTGCGGATTCACCATGCAGCCACCCAGGAGCTACAGCGTCGGAGGACAACGCAGCTCCTGGGCAGCTAACAGGCAAGCCCGCAGGCGCCCGGCCAGACTACAGGGGTCGCGGTGCGGCGCGGTGAGCCGAGGTCACCCTGGCCGACCAAACGCCCTCCCAGCGATGCTCAGCCAATTGAGCACTGCCTCCTGGGAACTCCTGTCCACGGTTGGCTGTGGAATAGCCCAGACTCAAACCGGCATCATCCAGGCTATAGGGCGCATCCTGCACTCCACGAGAGTCCCGCAGAACACGATTTTGTATATATATATATTTTTTTTAAGATAGCTCTGTAGTTGAATCTTCTAGCTGGATTCACTCATTTATTGGTTTCAATGAATCACTAATTCAATGCTTTTATCACATTAGAGAGACTGCCACCAGCAATGACTGTTGGCTTGGACAATGTCTTTATGTTCCCAACTAACAGGATTACATAATGACAACCAGAATATAAAGAGGCCATCATATAACATTAACACAAGAATCACCCTAGTAGTGCAAAGATGGTCAAATTTTATCCTGACCTGAATTGTGGGGGTGGACATGAACACAGGTAGTTTTTTGCCATTTTTTGTATTACTGTTTTTTTTTTTTTATATTTCCTTAAGACCAGTTTAATGTGTTAAAAACATCATGTAAACACAGGACAATGAAAACAACAATGGTGTTTGGCAGAAATAACATCTGGTGTGATTAAGGTTAATTCCAGAGTAGTTGTTCTTTTGTTCCTACATGTTTGTGGGGATTTAGGTTTTCTAGGCTTCGAGGGTCCTGCTGTCTAAATTAAAATAAGGCCTTTCAGAGAATCCCGTCGCCCTGCTGTTTTGAAAACCTAATCTGAGTTGTTTTATGTGGCTCAAACACTGTCTCTTGATCTTCTGCTTTATAGGGAATTCCATTTCATTTGTCTCTGCTGCCTCTGCTGATAAAGTGCTCTGATGCATCCTTTGATAGATATTAGGGAGGAGGATAAGATTTATCAGCCTTATCAGTGCACAGGTCGTGAATCATGAAAGGACATATACCACTGTTGGCATGTATGGTTATAGAAAGGCTATCAGCAAGGATCGCCATGACAGATTGATTCAACAATATATGCAGCATTTTAATGGTAGTTGCTGTGAACATAGCTAGGACTTTCTGTGACCCTATGCAGCATTTTTGCTTTGCTTTTTCTTATAGGGCAAATCAAGTTATGTGAACAGTGAAGACCTGAAAATGGTATAGTTTAATTTGAGGTTCATAGAAAAGATACAGAGCATTCCAGGTTTTCAAACTAAGCACAATAGTAGACACATACCATGTGTGCATTGAATTGCAGTGGCTCAGGAGTAATGCTGAGGAATTGTCCATATATGATGAAATATTGATGTGTCTTTATAGAGCACAGGTACTGGACAATGGATAACTGTAGATCAGAATAATAAGACCTTGTATCCTATCTTGGACAAAGTGAGTGTTGTTGTGCTACCTTTGTCTCAGATTTTGCTGTTTGATGACTTAAGCATTAATCTGCAAAGCTGGTGAATCCGCGGGTTGTCTGTGAAGTGTTCAGCGTGATGCTCTGGGAAATCAGAGTTCCAAGCAGAGTCCTCCGAAACTAAGGGACGCAGTGGGACCAACGCATGATGATCTTCCAGCAGCTGACTGATGTAACATTGCTTCCTTTGCTTATACATAATTGCTGCACGGGCCTTAGCACTGTCTGCCAGTGAAGTTTGCGTTTCTGTTGTTCATCAAAGCAGAAAGCTTCATAGAGTGGAGGATAGTAAATTATTGAAGAAGGGAAAGGGGAGAGAGTGAGAGGAACTAAATAAATAAATAATGTAGACTAGACAGACGCATTCCAGATTAGTCAGTGTTGACCACGTCTGGTACATAACACTATGTAACACAATTTTTGTTCCTGGGTAGTAAGTGTTATTTCCTAATTGCTTATGCCTCAAAAGTATAGAAAATGGCTATTATTCCCCACAAACTTTGCATTTGTGACCAGGACAGTGATATTTCAAAATATCACTATTTCCAATGGGAAAACGGGCAAATGTGTGTCTTTTCGTTAACATAAAGTCAGAAAAAAACAACATATGAATCCAAATTAACATGTATTTATACTAAAGTAATACAAAAATGACTACAAAAGATTTAGAAGTGAGTAGTTTTGAGATTTACGATTATACTGTAAATTTACTTGGCAAAGATTTGATTGCCCTTTGTTACAAAGTGACACAATTATGGGGCCTTCAAGTGCAGTAACACTTGTAAACAGGATAAAAGAAATAGTAGAGCTGTTGACAGTCCATTTTAAAATCTTTGCAATTAACTATTTTTTAAATGAGAAAATGCTGCGATTACAAAACTAGAACCAAACAACAAACTCTATTAATCTGAAGAGTGGAGGAATAGCGAGTTTAAATATTAAATTAGGACTTACCCTGTCATTTTACTTTTAAAGACAAAAGTACACATACTGTAAGAGAGAGACACACACAGTTGATTCTTTTCATGATTTAAACAATGACATAATCTAGCTCCTCACCACTGAAATCAATTGAATAGACCCCAAAGTATCTTACCCTCCCAAGTTTGTTTTTTCAGTAACATAGACTGCTTTGAGTAAATACACAGGTTTTGGATCTTGTCAGAATGCCACAGACCTTGGGTGTTTTATTAAGGTGGCACAGGATATGAAGGCAATACCTTCTGCTACTGGTTTTAGAGGAGACCAGGGAGCAAGACCTGACCACTGTACAAACATGAGTGTCTGGCCTGGCTCCTTGCTTGTGCTGTCCAGCAGAGCAGCAGGTCAGTGGTGAAGGATAGGTATGTAATAACTAAGACCTGACCACCATCTCCACCACCTGCCAGCATTCACTGTAAGAGGGAGCTGTCATTTCCTTTGTAATTGACAAGAGGTTAGCAGCTCCCAAAGAAGGAACATAGTAGCCACTTGTCTTGTATGGGGAGGGTCAAATAACTTCCCCTTTAGGTTGCTATGTGAGGACTGACTGTCAAAACATATGACAAGGAGCTAAAGAGACGCTAGGACTGTTTCAAATATCTATTGTTTGAGACATCAACTAAGGGTCAGTTCTTTTGAATTCCTGGTTGTCGCCATGTCTCTTTTAGTAGGATGAATAAAGGGACAATATAACGCCTCCTGTAAGTCTTTCCGACTGACATTTGAAAAATTGTATAACACAGCCACTTGCTGAACTAATGACCATTTCTTTTTCAAATAGATGCTGACACTTTCTTGTTGAAAGTAATTCTTCGGTCTGTCGTAAAGGTCGTTGACTTTAGCATTAGTTTCCCTTTCAGATTTCATCGGTCTTTAAGGACAGGCTCAGACAAAAATCTTTCCATGTTCATGTGCTGAAAGTCGTGCTTGTTCCCTCTGGGGAATAGAAAAGTGATCCTTTTTAAATGTAACCTTGTTTACCCGTCTTCTTCTGGATGGGCTTGTTATTGAACTTGTCAGGCTTATCAAGTTTGAGGAATGTCATAGCTAGATCTCATCAACTAAAAAATACATTTTGTACAAAAACAAGAAAAAGGTCAGCTCAGGCATGTCATGTTATTAAAATGCATGAAAGGGGAATGCTTTTCAGAAAAGCTCAAGAGAAACTTACATCATAGGTATCGTATCTCTGTGTTAATGTAAGCTTGTGTAAAGGAAGATAAAATGCCACCCAGCACAGCTCGAATAAGGGCCAAAAGCATAAATAATATAACCAATCTGCAGGTTTTATCCCCTAAAATCTTCAGAGAGCTTATCTACTACACTGTGAGCATGTTAAAGTCTTAAGCATGCTAAATAGCAAGACCAGATTACAGGATTCAGTTGTCAAGTAAGCAGTCACACTGCTTACTGCTTTTACTCACACATAGCAGAGCTCTTGAGAGCTGTATCTTGTGTGTCAGTGTTTTCCAGAACAGTTCTATGAGTTGCGAGTCCCACCAAGGGAATTAGGCTCTTGATGAGACTGTCCATTGTTACTGGATCTCATTCACTCATGCTGTTCTGAGTGAGGAGGATCCGAGCAGCCTCTTTCAGTGGTATATTTCTTGAACTTCAGTTCTTTAATACGCTAGCTCAGTGGTGAACCTGGGCATACTGCACTCTTCAGCTTCTTTTACCACAGGAGGCCTGGGTCCAGATCTGGCTCGAGTCACAGGTGAAATTAGTTTGGAGGTCATAGCTCAACCCCAGATGGACATTAGTTCACATCACAAAAATAGCACATAATTTGGAGCAAATGTGGTTCAGTTGACAGTCTCTTCTAGATAGATGTTCAGGTTTAATGGCAGGGGCTGCTCAGCGCAGGATCGAGTTGTGCAAGGTGTAAATAATTAATAAGAAAAGAGCTTAATACTACATCCTAAAACACATCAAAACTAGCGAATAACAAAATTAACCGTGAGTGTCTAATGGCTTCGCATATGGATTACTAAAAAAAAACAAAAATCTGACATTCAAAACCAATATGATGTGACAGCTTAGAAGTGTGCTGTCTTGCTGACCTCTTTCAAGACTGATTTTTGAATGTTGCGTGTGAAATGTACCACTGTACCATGGTGACTCGATAGCTTGCAGTTTTATAGATTTTCCAAACCCAAGTACTGTATGCAGGAACTGTTGAAAATGAGTCCCTCTCAGGGGAGAAAAACAAGCTGGCTATGCCAACTTAATTAGTTCTTGTGTGTGTGTGTGTGTGTGTGTGTGTGTGAAAAAGTTGCCTTTTTTAGATGGCCATTCATTTTATCCCCCCCCCCCCCAGGTGGGGGAAAAATGTTTTTGCTGAATGTTTTCTCAAGCTTGTCTTATACTTGCAGTGTCATGCTCTCAACGATCTGTTTTATCTTTCCGCAATCCTTGGAAAATGTTTACTATGTTTGATTTTTTTCATAAAAATTAATTTCAAGGTTAATTTCATTGTTTTTAATAATCTACTGACCTGCATTTTTTACATGTGATTTTTGTTGGAGCTTGCTGGAATGTCACTGTCATTTTAATGTCATTTAATGTTTATGCCATGGCATTAAAAAAAACTTGAATGAAATCCCTGCCCTTCCGACTCCTTTAACCAGAGGAGATTACTTTCTGTCCCATTACAGACATTGTAAAGGATTAATGTTGTACAAAGGATTCATGTTGTACTTTCTTCCAACTCAGTGTATTTAAAAACTAAAAGTCTGCCATCTCAGACAGTGCAGCAGGAGAATGTCTTGGTCACTGCAGTGAGTCACAAGCAGAGAAGGCATGGACTGTGGAAGGAACTACACGTTTATTACAGCAGATACCACACAAGGGACTTTGGTTTGAAAGAGTCCCCCCAGTGAGAGCCTTAAAATGGGTAATCTATTGTAATTTTGTAGGATCATATTTTGTAATATGCATGCAGGTATATGTGTGTGTGTATGCATAGTGCATCTTTATCAGGCTTTATTCAGATAAACAGCTCATGCGGGAAAAGACTCAATATATTAGTCATACAATAACGGTATGAATAAACAGTTTGTAAATTACTTCTTGGTGTCCCTTGATTTATCTCATAATATCTAATGTGCAGAGAATGCAATGTGTCTTCCAGTACCTAGAGGATTAAACAGGAAGGACAAACCTACTTTTATTCATCATGTATCTCTTTAAGACAAAAAAGGGAATTTATATGTGGAAAAGTTATACTGGTTGCAGGGAATTGTAAGTTTACCACATCAATGCACCATATCACCCTCTGTATTATTCCATATGTAATTCTCTTATAGTAGCCATAGTCTATTAGTTTATGGCAACTGTTGTTTTGAACACTGTGGCAATGTTGCCCCTCCCCTGTGTGTATTTCGGTATTGTATGTTTCGTGTTGTGTGTTAGTGTTGGTGTATAGCCATTGATACACGGGATGTAATATGGGGTATGCGCACAAGTGTTTAAAATGTATATTTGTGTTTAGGCACAAGGCACAAATCATTCAATTTAATGATTGATTAGCAATCGAGTCTTGGTACAGCTGCATAAAAGCAGCATGTTTGCACTCACTCAGGGTTGTGTGTTCGGTGAGTGGAGAAAGGGATTGGAGACGGCGGTAACAATAATAAGAATAGTTAAAATATCAGCTCACCGTGTTTGTCTGTGTAGTCCGTTTTTGTTTGTTTGTGAAAGTACCGTGTCCTGTGTTTTTTTTGTTTGTCTTACAACCTTTTATTTTCTGTCTGTTCAATTATTAAATGCGGAGTGAAAACAATCGCTCAGCTTCACCAAACTCCACCTCTCTGTTTGTTGGTTCCTGGTTCTGGTCTGACGTCACTCACTACAGCTGTCTTTGTGACAAGCACAAAAATACAATTGTCTGACGCTTGCCATTATTCAAAGGAGAAGTGAACATAAAATGCCTCTGTATATACAGCTGATAGTGTATGTTTTCTCACAAACAAATTTCTTTCAAATAAAAAGAATGTGTGATTTCATGGAGCTCATTATTCCAGTTTCAGCTATGCAGACCCAATCAGAGTGTGTCAGCACACTGTGACTGATTGGTCATTATTGCTGCTACTCATCTTTTAAACAGTATCCATGTGCTTTGTGAATGGAGGCTGCTGCAGATAATGTTGGAAAAACTGTTTTTTGCCCGGTATCGGACTGTGCCTGGTTAGATGACACATGAAGTCACTTGGCAATGATTGATCTTTCTGAATTGAATCTTTCCGTCTTGCAAAGTGCTTGCAACAGACCCCCTCCCCCTCCCTTGGGTATAGCATCTTCATATACTTGCTTAAAACAATCGGGATTCAAGGTTGATTCTACCTGCTTGTTTAAAATATAACCATCAAGTAGAAAAAGAAAGCCTGCATCTGTATTATTATTGAGGAAATCTGAGCTAAATGAAATACAAACAGACAAGAGGTCCTCCCAGTAATAATTCAGTGATAAGATGCATGTTTAAATTGGAACGAGGGACCTTTCAAGGCAGTAATGGTGATCTGTCTTCATTATGTTCTTGTGTGACAGTAAAGTCAATACAAACTGCTTACAAGGGAGTCCATGCAGTTTCATGCTCCAGGCTCAAATTATTTAGGATTTTACATGAATAAGCGGTTTGTGGATATGGTCCATAGGCATAGTAGAATAGTAAACAGGCTCAAAACAGGTTTGCAACACAGCAATTTTTGTCACTCAGAACCTGAATGAATTAACCCATTGTAGTCCTATGTCGGACCAGGTCGGACATTAAAATTTCTCCTTTCCAGTCCAATGTCGACATCATCAAAAGGCATCAATCACAAGTGCCTAGTCGGTTTTTCTCCGGAAAAAGCAGAGAAAAGCTTTCAATGGCCGAGAGAGGCCGGAAAAAAAATGGAGGCGGATCTGAGCAATACGCATAGTCCCTTCACCACAGTCTACATAACACCAGTCATAAACAAACAAGATAGCTGATTCTGCATCCAGTGCTCACAGAATATCACAGACACAACACAGACACAAACAAACAAAATAGCTATTTCCACATCCAGCGCTCACAGAATATCACAGACACAACACAGACACAAACAAACAAGGTAGCTGATTCTGCATCCAGCGCTCACTGAATATCAGACACAACATAGACATAAACTCACAAGATAGCTGCTTCCACATCCAGCACTCAAAGAAAATGGTGGATATTTGCCAAACATTTTGAGATGTTATAGTAATAAATAATGACTTGGATAGCATTATTGAGGAGTTTGGTCATAAATTGAGTGATCAGGAGATGATTTATCAGTATGCACGACTATAAAGAGATATGTGACAAATACAGTGAACAAGGGGTGGGGCAGGGCTGGAGATGCAGTACTGAGTGTCATGCAGTGCCTTTTAAACCTGTTTTACTGTGAATAAAATTACTTTTAAACAGTGCATGTAAAATACACAGCTCATGTGAAAATGAATTAGACCTGACGTGGCTGACAGGCGCTGAATAAATGGACCGCAAAGGGTTAAAGCTTTTAAACATCGCCCATTGAGTTCCTGGGAGACTGTGTCCTGGTTCATTGTCATCTGAAAACTATAGTCATTGGGGGGGGGGGGGGGGGGGGGGGACTATATAAGTTAACACAAGGGAATAAAATAAAGCTATCCTCGCATAGCGATTTGAGCCATTCCACGCTTGAAGGTGATCGTAATCTCCTACACTTGATCTGTGTGCATTGTCTACATTACTAAGCTGTTACTCAAAGTAAAGCCTTGTTCATCCATAGCTAACTAGTCCCTCATATGATAAATTAATACTAAATACACCATATGAAATTAGATAATCATTTCAAAATAATTGTTTATTGAAAAGTAATAGTAATGGGCATCTAATTTTGAGTTGATTTTTGAGTTGATTTTTGAGTTGATTAGGCTGCATAAATGGATAACTTAACTGGATAAGTTATTTCAAATCTTTGGAATTGACTTCCAGTCATTTAGAATACTTTGCTGAGTTGACTTCTTGCAGGTTTATGGTTTGTTTCAAAGAGTTTTCACTTGAAATGTGGAAAAATATCAACATTGAAATGGTCTAAGCAGTCTTATTCCTTGAGGAGCCCAGCTGACACACTTGTGAAGGGGATGTGATGTTAAGAGAGAAGGTTCATCTGAGGTCACACAGTGTTTATCTTCTCTTCTATTAATATGCAAAGCAAACAGGAACTTTTTAATAAAGGTTGATTTTATGTATTTCTTTAGTTTAAGTCTGTTACGGATTGTTACCTGGAGGCTACCGTCTGCAGCTTTCGGTAAAGGTTAAACTGGCTACTTGTGCTGGGGGAATATAGATACCAAGTTTGTATTCTGGAAGACTGAATCACGGTTATTTGTTTGGTGCTTGTGTATCACCAAAAGTGGCTAGCAATAGAGCGGCAGTGAAGAAGCCGCCACTTCAGAGCGGCTGCTCTTAGTATCTCCTGTTCTAGGAAGCTGCTCTTTAATTTCAATTAAGCTGACCCTGAGGCCAGCTCCTGGACACTTTATTGCATCGTGCAGTGCAGCCTCTTTTGTCAGCACCTTTAACAAAACCTTATTATTTCGTGAAAAGCAAACCCAAGGCTGTTTTTCAGAGTAGAAATGGGAAGATGATTGATGGCTTAGCACAACCACCCCATTCTGTATTATAGTTTCACAAGTTTTTATTTCATTGCCTCTTAATGTTGCTGTTAAAACAAAGCCTGGACTGTATCTTTTTGTCATGGTTGCTTCTGTGGTTTTGCTGTAGCTCATCACAGCATCATGAGAAGTCATGTATAGACTGTTACGGTAGTTGCTCTAAACCAGTAACCATTTGGTGAGTGGGTCAATGTCAGATTCATTTTATTTAGTACCCAGCTCTTTTTAAGACAGGTCTTTACTACATTACAAAAAAAACAAAGAAAAACCATTACATAATTAAAATGTAATCATGGGTTAGATTTATGTTATCAGTCATTTGTACTTGTTTTCTTTTTATTGACATTAACTGACCTTGTGCTACCATTGCCACCTAGTACAAAATCATTGCATTGTTATTCGGGCATATGAAAATAAACTCTACAATATTCCAGTAGACCATATGTTGACAGAGATGGGGACCTGCACATCGATCTGTGCTAGTTAGCAATGTTAATTTACTTGTCTCAAAGCATTGCAGGGGAGGCTGAGATATAGATTGTGGGAGTTTACATGAAGCCAATGTTCACTCCTGTTAGCCCTTGTACAATGTTAATTGGTCTTGACACTGTAGTTCTGTGAGTGCTATATCCTTAATGTACAGGCACCAGATTAAAATGTTGTTTCAGTTAATGCTAGTTTCATGTAAAAGTTGGTTTAGCATTGAACATTTAATGTTGACGGGGTAAGGGAGATGCTCTATATTCTGCTTGTGGTGGTTGAGAAGTTGGAGTTCAAAAAGGAAATACGAACTGTAATTTAGGATCTGTGATTAAAATAGCCTAAGAAGATAAATTGGCTTCAAGGGGATCGGCTTATCGAGACTGATAACACATGACCAATCACAAGCCATCGTTTTTGGTGCTGTTAGGATTGTAAAGGCTGGATTTCCCTACATGTTTGATGTTGGGCACTAAGCTTACAGACATAACGCATGTACAGATCAGGTAGATGGGGTATTTATAATCACTTAAGGTAGACACAAATTGTGAGCCAGCCCAGACACTCAATCTTTATCTCGACCACCCGGATCAAATTTAACACAAGGTATAGCAGAGGATACCTTTCAATGATGGCTGAGCTGTTGGGTGGGAGGAAATAAAGGAAAGATGTACTATGTATGACTTACTGTATGCACAATATATAGAAGGGTTGGCCAAAAAAATTAAAACATTAAATATGCCGCTGTCAATAGGGCACTCTCTGCAGGGTTTTCAAATTGTTCTGGAATGACGATTACACCCTCTTTTTCATTCAAGGAAGCTGGAGTGTAAATTTGCAGTCAAGTAAGTTCTCCAGATTGAGTCTTTGGAGCCTTAACTTCGGAGACTGTTCCATGTGTAACAATGCATACTTCTCAGTGAAAGCACTTGTGTAATAAAAGTGAATTGCAACACAGAGATGCAGCTCAAGAATCCAATTTGCATATGAAATGAATCAGTCATGCAAGATATTTACATAAGGTTATAAATACAGGGTGATTAGAAAGGAAGTTTAGCACATCAGTGACATGGTGTGTTGATGTGCTAAACTTCCTTTCTAATCACCCTGTCTGTTAATACTTGTTGGAGGGTATAATGCATGTCTTGAGTGGTGGGCTTCATTGTTGTGGTGTACTGTTCTTCAAGAACATATTTTTCAAGCTGTTTAGCCTAGTTTCTGAAAGGCCAATTGGTGTGGGAACTTGTATTAAATAGTCTTCAACTAACAAACACAAACTCCCACACAGAGGAAGAGTTCGTAGATCATTGAGGATCATTTTCTGGATATACCCAACCGTGCTGTGTTGGTGAGGTGCTTTTAATAGGCTGTAGGAGACATGGGACTACATTCACAATGGTGTTCCTGATTGTTTCAGAAAGGAAAACACACCCAATAAAATTACCAAACTAGAAATCAATAACCCAGATTTCATATTATGTATATATATATATATATATATATATATATATATATATATATATATATATATATATATATATATATATATAATTTTTTTTTTTTTTTTTTTTAAACATTGTACAATGATCTCAGATTGCTACAGTGTCATCAGAATGTTATTCCCCCCCAACATCCGACATGTTTCGATAGATTAACAAAATGCAAAATTGCCCAGGAAGGAATTCAGTTTACCCATCATAGCCACACACATCAACCCAGTAGAGGTGTCTACTG
This sequence comes from Polyodon spathula, assembly GCF_017654505.1. Classification (NCBI taxonomy): domain Eukaryota; kingdom Metazoa; phylum Chordata; class Actinopteri; order Acipenseriformes; family Polyodontidae; genus Polyodon; species Polyodon spathula. The sequence continues at coordinate 44,238,427 of NC_054541.1, read as the reverse complement.
TACCTGACTGCCCTGGCACATCCTATAGAACAGCACACGCTATGATAAGTTTAGTATGCCACCAAGAGGCAGTGTGTGTCATTACACACATTCTTTGGCTTTCAGAGATGCACCAAGCCCACGTAAATGTATATACAAACTGTGTTTCCATACAAGATCCAGTTGCAGTATAGAAAACGTGTATGTTATGTATATTCAATCTGAATGTGTTTTTTCTTGTTCTCTTACAGTTGTGTGGCTGTGGACTCCTAGGGATAGGAATATGGCTGTCGGTGTCACAGGGCAGCTTTGCCACTTTTTCACCCACTTTCCCATCTCTCTCTGCCGCCAACTTGGTGATTGCCATCGGCTCCATTGTCATGGTGACTGGCTTCCTCGGATGCCTGGGTGCCATCAAGGAAAACAAGTGCCTCCTTTTGAGTGTAAGTTACCAGTGGTGGGGTCCAGAAGAACTCCTAGTGTGGTAATGCTTTGGTTTTGTAGCTGATGAACTAAATTAACTGTGTAAGAGGATTCAGTTTACTTAGTACCACATTGTTGAATTTAACTGTACGATACAGTAGTCTGTGGCTAAGAGAACACCCTTCTCTTAGCGGAAGTGTTCTCTAAAACACAATATGCCAAGGCCAATCATGATATGAATCAATAAATACAAATGTCATGACATGTGCATCAACATATGAAATTAACAAAATAAGTAAGAGACAAGCACTAGGGAAGTGAATGTTAATAAACTATAATAATAAACAAATTAACGTTAATAAACTAACTGACAAACTAAATTAACAAAGCACCCCTACATACTGTAAAAATGCAGAAGCAGCTATAACAGTAACTATGAATACGAGAATGAATTTTAACTCAATGGTTGTTAACACAGCACCCGTACACATGTTAAAAATAGCTGCAGCAGCTCTAGATTGCTTTCAGGTTGACAAAAGATTGAATAAACCATTTGAATTTGATGATGATGAGTTATCGGATTACAAAACAGTACTTTATCAGTTTGAATCGTTTAGCAACGAATTGCTGTCTGTGCCAAAAACAGGTTCTTTTAAGTGAAGTTCCTGTTTCTTTAGCGGGACGTTTACAATGGGAAAATTCTGTTTCACCACAAGGGTGTTGCCTAAGCCAAAGTGTTCTCTTTTCCTATATGTGGAGATTCATTTATGCACTTACACTGCTAATGGCACCTGTCTCCAGTGTTAAGGGATCAAATAAAGGAATAAAATGATTGACCAAACTACTTACTTTGTTACTAAAGTATAATGTTGTTTTAACGTAGCGCGATTTGAAGGGTCGTCCGTAGTTAGTCACCGTAACATTAGCTGAGTTCACTCTGTGGTAACTGGTAGCTGCTTTTCAAGTTACCTTGAGTGATCTGCGCCTGAGAGCACATCTCCTGTGGTATGGGCCAGGTCTCGTCAAGCATTTCTACAGTGAAGTGAGCGTGAAAGCAGTCTTGTGTGATTCCAGCTTAGCATCAGAAATGCTTTCAAAACTACATTCAAATCCGTTTCGCAGATGTTGGAAAAAATACCATTGGGGTATCAATGTACTCTTAATCACTGGAGTGAAATTATGTACTGATCAAACAACTGCTAACAAAGTTTGACTGTCGCCACAAAGCATTGTACCGCATTGTGGCAGTCAAATAAAAACCTAAAGAAAACAAATTCTGAAAGCCGTAAGTGGGTCAGTCTGGTCGAGCTCCCGCAGTGTAATGCAGTTATATTACCCTAAAGAATCTGCATTACATGCAGTAGTAACACTATAGATCTGGATCACAAAGCGGTCCTGGTACAGTAGCACACTGGCACTGATAGAGTATCATGGGACTGCTTTGGATGCCAGTGTGTATTGCTCTGGTTCCACACTACCAATGGATCACTCGGTAGCTGCCCTTGTGCTGACACTGCACCCAGGCCTTCAGTTACTTTTTAATAATGTTATCTTGACATGGTTTTAGGAGTAATTTGAAACTTACAAAGTCTTATTTCTGTGTTTCGTTTCAGTTTTTCATTGTCTTGCTGATTATTCTACTGGCAGAGCTGATATTACTCATTCTGTTCTTTGTTTATATGGACAAGGTAAGAATGTTTCATCCTCTACTCTGTGCTATATTTAATGGAATTGGTACAGCTTTTCTTTTGCGCAGAATGCCACTTGGTTGCATTTTCTTCATTGTTGATAACATTTTCGTCTAATAGTTCACCTTAATTTTACATGCTTTGTTAAAATCAGCCTTAATTTATCATTAAATGTACTGTGCATCTGTGTTATTTCAGATATTGTGTGTTTGTATTAATATAATACAAAAATAATGGGTTAATTCATTTTTTTTTTTATCACATTTTTTTAAATCATACCATAAATGGTGGATAATTTTTGGAGTTTCTATTGTAGCCCAAACACGGTAAAAGTCTAAACAGATCTAACAGCTTCCGTTATATCCGATTGGTAGAAATCTGCCTACAATGGGTAAGGCCCCGGCCATTACAAATCATACTTGCAACCTTCTCAAACATACAGACATTTGCAGGTATGAGTATGGGAACTGGTGGGGTGCAGACAGATGTCATTAAATTTGACATTGAGAGAAGTGTTATAAGTTCATGCTGTTTGTGAGTATGACCGTGTAATACAGCCGTTTCCTCCCTGTTCATGGCAGATGGTGTTGAAAGACTGTAATGCTGTTTTGGGTGGTTTGGAATAGGCAAAAACTGTATGACAGACAAGAGGTTTGTTGGAGAGGATGGAATACATAAATAGTTAGTGTCTAAAATGCTTTTTATACTGTAGGTCCTGTGCTTTTTATAAAAGCTGTTGATGGTATAATTCAGCTGTGCATTACTGTATTATGGCAACAGAAACTACTTAATTGATTTCTTTTTTCAAACTAAATGGTATTGATAATGTTAACCTATAGCCCTACTTCAGATTTAGCACAGAGTAGAACGAGAAAGCATCAATGGAAGTTGTTTCAACCAGGTGGGAAGCACTTTGTTATAAATGGGTGGATGCACCAGGTGAAGTAGTTGGATTTAAACAACTAGGATTATATTCAAAACAATTTCTTTCTTATTAAATTAGATCCCCCTATTAGTGTTGTAAAGGGACATTCAATAGAAAAACAAAATCTCTCGAAGCCTCTACCCAGCAAAACAAAGGAGGGAAACAGTCTACAGTAAATGGAAATTTATTTATTTCAGTCAATTTTTTACATTATGGCCTAACATCATAATGGTTGAGAGTTTTTTTGTTCTATCTTACGGTTTTAGTTTTGAAGTTAAAGCAACATATGATTATTGTTCTTCTTGCATGTAAGTCATGCAATTGGTAAGTAAGTGACCTGGCAGGAATTGGTGTGGTCTCAACAGGTCCTTCACACTTGGTTCCATCTGTTGGGAGTGATGCCCTGACCTTCACATATGAATATCCTAGCTGTGTGAGGTCTACCTTATAAAACACAGTTCTGACAAAAGCAATTTGGTAAAGTAATTGTTACCATGCTCGCTCATTTCCGTTCTATCTAAGTTTTACACAACGTTCTGTCAGCTGTAAGAATAGGAATTCCCATGACCTTTTACTTTGACCTACAGCTTGTGAACACTGGAGAATAGCTGTAAATAAGCAAGATCTTCAATTCTGATGGTAATGCAATCCCTTTAGTGTATTGACAGTCATGAGAACTTAGAAATAATGTCAAAATGCATAGAAATGGCACATAACACCATTACATGGGTGTTCGGGGGGAAAAAAAGAAAATATTATAACAATAATAATTCTGCTTTCCTATGACTGTTGGCCACAAAATTAAGATTTATGTTGATGTATAGTACTTGTATACATTATTTAAGGTTAAATTGTGCTTTGGGAATAACCCAATAAATCCTCTCTGAAAATGTTCAAAAAAGTTTTTTGAATTGCAAACCTGATTTAATTATTTAAAATGGACTTAACAGAGCATTGATTAAAGCAGTTGTGTGTCTCTGAATCGGGGCCTAGTGTTTATCAAACACTGTATCTGCTGGGAGAGTTGGCACTATAGCATTTGGGGGCTCTCTCACAACTGAACCAGCTTCTGAATCTGCAGAGAGAGTTCCTGTGTAACAGATTCAAATTACCCTGTGTGAGCCAGCTGCTTCCCTCCGCCAACACACCAGATTCAAGAGGCTCACTCGCATTAAACATGGGGAAATAGTTTATGGGAAACAGCTAACCTGCCACAGCCTATTCTCTGTCATTCCTTCCTTAAAATAATGTCTGCGCAGGTTTATGAACATTAAAGAAAGTAAATTAATACACACTGTATCTGTTTCTTCACAATGTAAACCATCTGATTGAGAAAGGGGCTTGTTACCAGGAGCTTCCAGGTTCAATCCCAGCCACTGACTCACTGTGTGCCACCCTGAGCAATTAACTTGACCTCTTTGTGCTCCATCCTTCAGATGAGCTGTAAAACCAAGGTCCTATTGTAAGTGACTGTTCAGCAACAATTGTGATGGATAGTTCACCCCCAAGTCTCTGCAAGTCAGTTTGAATCAAAGCATCTGCTAAATGACTAAAATAATAATAATAATAATAATAATAATAATAATAATAATAATAATAATAATAATAATAATAATACGGTAATAATAATAATAAAGATGGCAAGGCCAAAGAAGTGATTGGCTATAACAATTTGCAAACGATTCAATATGGTTTTTCATGTATGTGATTGTATTATTTATTGTATATCAGATCTTAGTAGGAAGGGCATGCCTGGGGCTTCTGTTCAAGTATGCAGGTGTCAGATAAACAAAAAATTTCTGTGGTCTGCTGAACCAGTTGACAAAATGGTCTAGCAGTCAATGTGGCTATTTAGTGGCCTCTCTGGACTGGAGCTAACATGTTCAGGTGGTGTTACGGTCAGTAATGATTTACTCAAAACAGTCAGGCAGTGCTCCAGCACTCAGAGTCATTCCAGCTCAAGTGTACCAAATGTGTGGCTGATGATAGATAAACCAGAGATTTTGTTCAGAGATTACTGCAGTGAATTCTGAGTTGTAGTTGTAAACTCTTAACTAATACAGGTTGTCATAGAGTAGTCTATGCTCTGGGATTCTGTGTAACATGTTTGCTCAAAAAGCTAGAACCTGGAGATATGAAAAACATGTACCAATTATACATTGATTGACTATAATCAGGAATTCAAGATGTAGTAAGCCAAAAGCCTTTTTTTCATCCCTTGTTTGTAACCAGTGGATTCCAAACACTGATCACTATTTCTGTTGGTGGACATTTGCCAGTTTCAGTCTAAGAAAGTCAACATCAAGTAAGATACATCTTGGCTTTACCCTTTTAACAGCTAACTGCTTTCACCACCCTGAAGCTAGCAAATCACAGAGACAGCTGTAAGGCTTAGACACAAGCAGGTGGAATGAACCTTCCTCCACGGTCATACATTGAGGGATTTAAAACTAGGTTTCTGCTGCTCTCGATGTGCCTTTCTGAGTAAAATCGCAGACATAACAGAAGAACTCTCATCTGATTTTGTAGAAAGTTATCTATCATTTTTTTTTTTTTTTTTAACTTCTTTTAAGGATACACTATATAAATTGGAGCCTACAAAGAAACGATGAATGTTTCATCATTAGTGACCACTGATTAACTTCAATATTGGTGTGCTGAGGAAGCTTTTTTTCAGCAAGAAGTGGTTGTAATTCAGCCAGAGCTACGGTGGTTAATTAGATTTTATCCTAGCATAGTTTGTTAAAAAAACGTGCTGCATTGCTTTATGACTAGATGTATCTACGTGGAATAATTAGGCTGGTTTATATTAACAAGGTCAGACCAGACACTCCAGGAACATAGATCCTGGAAATGTTTGCAGTTTCTATTGTAACTGTTAAAGGATTAGTGGTGCACCCTCACAGCTGAAGGGTGTTTTAATGAGTTTGCCTTCATTAACATATAATGCCTTTTCAGCATGAAAGAAACTTATAAGCATTGAAGTTGTTTACAACAACATTGTATTCAGTCTTTTAGACAAATAAGTGATTTGTCAACAAACACCTACCATGCCACTGAAGCCAGCAAGATGATAGATGGAGATGCCCAAGCCAGCTTAGTTAAAGATGTTATATCTAATTTAAACTCACTTTAGTAGGCTTCACGCAGTTTTGAATGAATGTTATAGCTAACTTATTTGGTCATTTCACCTCAAGCAATGTGAAATGCTGTCCAATATATATATATATATAGAGAGAGAGAGAGAGAGAGAGAGAGAGAGAGAGAGAGAGAGAGAGAGAGAGAGAGAGAGAGAGAGAGAGAGAGAGAGAGAGAGAGAGAGAGAGAGAGAGAGAGAGAGAGAGAGAGAGAGAGAGAGAGAGAGAGAGAGAGAGAGAGAGAGAGAGAGAGAGAGAGAGAGAGAGAGAGAAGTATATTAATCATTAAAGAAATCCACATCTGTTTAGCTGAGATTAGAAACGGGCAATTGAGGTCACTGCTGTCATCCTGGTGTCGGCAGTATTGATAGACATGATCTAAACGGGTGATCAGGTTTGCCCTGGGGGTGTCTTTTTTCTATTGAGCAGTAAAATATATTTAGGAGTCAAGGGCATTTGGGGGTTAGGAAAATAAAACCTGAACACAGTATTTCCCAGGGGCGGTTGAGTCTTAGGGAAGTGAGATGTGCAGTTAAAGAAACATGCATCATATAGAATACCATCAATGCATGCAATTACTTCTAATGCCAAGTAGAAGTACCTTACCCAAACAATCTTGTTTTTTTATTTTTATTTTTTTGCATTGGTGATTTTGAATGTAGTGAAGAGTATTGGCCCTGGCTGAAGGCTAGACACCATGAGGTGTCTTGAGAGCTTCTCCTCTGATTTATCTGTGTGTAACCTGCTCCTGACCTCCCGGTCAGTCTAGGGACTCTCTCAGTCAGAGACTACCAATTGGGCTGAGTTGTTTAGCAATGCCGAAACCACTAAACTCAATTTTAAGAGGCAAGTGAGTAAGTCTTTGTTGTCACTTAGCAATCTTCTTTTTCTACATCTTTTTTACTTAACTGAGCTTTACAATGTCTGTTTTTAGTAGGGTGACATACATACACACACACACTGTAGTAATAAGCAGGTTTTAAAGGCGGGAGGGTGTATTGTGTTGTAAATAAACACACCAGTCACAAACTTGTGCTTTACTTCAGATTGTCATGAACACGTCTTTACAGGACAAAACTACAACAACAATACTAAAATGAGCCGACATATTCAGGTGCCCCTAAATTAAATGTTTGACTTGTTTATTTCTGGTTTGGTAATTGTATTGAGTAGTAGGAGTATTATTTATTTATTTATTTATTTATTTTTAGACTCGTACTGCTCATACAGTGCTCTTGTGGGTCACTTGTGTTATGAGGACCGCTGGAGTGGAACAAGCCTGTATAAACTACATAGACGATACCTATCTTCATTGATCAAGCTGTGCTTCTCATCCCTACAACCACTACCGACAGTGCTCGTTCAACAATAATAATGTCCATTTATAAACTAACAGCTATTGATCTCTGCAGCAATTAGTGCTAATGCTGGGCATCTAATTGTACATTTGTAACAGTGTGAAGCTCATTAGTGAGTCGAAATGTGTGTCTGTACTACTTATCACATAGGCAGTCTTACAGGAAGAAGAAGATAGAAAGTCCAATAGGAATAGTAACACTTGTTCGTTGAAATGTAATCATTTTTAAGTTTGTTGTCTATACTATTATTCAGACACATGTCAAAGGACTAAGAACGAAGCCTTTAAACCAAGAAGCATTTTCTTTCCTTGCATCAGGATACCTGCCGCCTTGCAGTTTTCTGCAGATTGATTACCAGTAGTTTTCCAGAAGTCCATATATCCTGCAACCGCACTAATATACTGCATTCTCATTCTGTGCATCAAATTGATAAAGGACTCGCAGGGAAGTTATGTTAATTCCAGATGAGTTTGTTTGTTTATCATACCCTTTCAAGTCTATATTTTGTATTTGCTGTTCTTTACAATAGTTACTCCCATGTGGGATTTATCAGTTTCCTGAATGTTATGTTTTTTATAGGATTTTACTGCTTTAACAGTGTATCATATACTGCAGTAAATATATAAGCAATTGCACCGTTATTCCAAGGTCAGGTTATTTCTTTTTAATATGATTTAATGAATAAATCAGTCCAGATATATGTACTGCCTGTATTTAGTTCCCAAATCATCAATATACAGGTAAATCAAAATATACTGTGTACAAATAATTCTAAAACCATGAGGTGTTGTTTATGTGTTTCAGCGCAATAACTATGTTTATTATTTTTGTTAATCAGGTAGGTGAGAATGCTAAGAAGGACTTAAAAGAGGGACTTGCACTCTATAACACAGAGAACAATGTTGGGCTCAAAAATGCATGGAACATTATTCAGGCAGAGGTACGATCATCCATTAAACCAACTTGATAATTTTAATAGTAAAGGATTCAGTCGAATTAAATGTTTATAAATGTTATTGTTTTTTTTTATTTGGACTATTTCAAGATGTATTGGTACATGTACAGATAGTAAATACATATGTATTTTCCAGTAATGAAAATAAAATTAAAGAAAGTAGTCTCCTGGAGGACCATGTATGCTATGTCATCCAATGACCAAGTCATATGGATCAAATATATATTACACAGCAGTGGCCTCTTGTGGTTTCAGATACTCCCAGTCATTTAGCTGTCTGAAAGTACTCTTAGTTACTTACTCCTATTAATCCTTATAAAATTAGGTATGACCTCCTATCACAGCCTCTAGACTTGTGTGCAAGCATTTTGCACACATCTGAACGATATTTTTTGCTACTCTTTTTAATCAGTTTTCAAGTACTGCATACATAGACTCTTCTTCAACCCCATGTCAACTCAGTCCAGTCTGGGCCACACTGAGCTTGATGTTTTCCCAGCATGTTTGTCAGTCTGAATGTAATTGTGTTTTCAATGCCTTCCCAGTGGAAGTGCTGCGGGGTGACTGGCTATGCTGACTGGTACGAGGAGCTGAAGGACACAGTGGTTCCAGACCGCTGCTGTCAGGAGCATTACCAGGACTGCGGGCGCAATTCCACCAACCTGTTCTGGCAAAGGGTAAACACAGTCTCAGAACAGGCATCTTGCTGTTGTTTTTTCTCTCAGTCCTCCTTCACTCTAATGAAACATCATTAGCCATTCAAACACTAAATCAATGTACTCTTGGTAACAATTGATATTTTTTTAAATATGTAATATTAATACATTTCATTTGGGATTTAACCCTAAAAAAACGTTATTTATACAGTACCCAAACCGGCTGATTTTGTTTATTTTGATGTACGTGACATATTCCTTATTTCATTGTCTGTCTCTTTGTTGCAGGGTTGTTATGAAAAAGTTGAAGAGTGGCTGGATGATAGCAAACATGTCCTCGGCACCATTGGGATGTGCATCTTGGTAATACAGGTAAATGCACTATTATGATCTATAATGGCAGACAGGTTTCTTTTGATGTTAGTAGCTTCATAGCTCATACAATAAGTGCCGAAAGTGCATTTATTGTAAAGGTACATTTATTTTTTTATCTAAATCCAAAGGTGGAAGGTGATAGAGAATGGAAAAGACAGGGACAGATAATAGTTCAATTACATGTAAGACACAATGAAATAGTTGTTACTAAATATCCAGCCTGTAACTGATCAGGTTACATTGTGTAACAGTATAGTACTTCTGTAAAGGGTTCTCACACTTTCTTGTATCAAGGCACCCTGACTGAGAACCACTGGCATCGGAAAGGAAGGTGATAAATGTCAAATTTGTTTTACTTTTTGAGTAATATATGTCCAATTAATATTGTAACCCTAATATAATTGTAACATTATTTAGGGACCCGTGTTCTAAGTGTTAACATTGTTGGTTAATGTTCTCTCTTTTTTTCTTCTAGATTCTGGGCATGGCCTTTTCCATGACTCTCTTCCAACAGATCCACAGAACTGGTAAAAAGTATGACGCCTAGCACCGCTCCACGCACACACACCCAAGAAGCATCCACCCTTATCTGCCATCAACTCTTCAGAAGAATCAAGTTTAACCCCCTCCGACCCACCTCTGCACCACAACCAGTCCTAACCAGGCACCAAACAATCCCCAGACTGCATAGCTATTGACTTGATTTCTCTTGTTTTATTTGCATTCGCTGTTTGTTTGCCAAAGAATGGAAATGAGATGGGAATACACAGAGAAAGAGCATCGGCTTGAGAAGCGAGCGTGGCACCGCGTGGCTGCCATTCTCTTTGCTGTTCTTTTGTCTCACTAACAATTTCCAGGAAATACAAAACAGAAAACTATACTTGCATTGCTGTACCAATACATGTCAAACTGTACTTGCATTGCTTTACTAATACATTTCTGTACTGCAAGTTTCTATTTCGTTAGAAGACTGGTGGAGACCCAAGCCCTCCCCAATAAACATCCAGAGAGTAATAATGGGCCACATAGCATGCGTTTACCTACAGTTTTATTTTCTGCTTAATGGATAACTTTGTATTTTACAGAGGTACATTTTTTGGATATAATCCTCAGTATTTTTTCTGTTTCTTTCAACTATAAAATCTACCAATGTGTGTATTTATTTTGTTTGTTTTTAACATTGCAAGTTACAGGACTGATTATACCGGTGAGTACAAAAAGGAGCAGGTCAGCTGGTACCCTAGATATCTGGTTTTTAGGAGCATGTCTCCACCTGGCTCTGCATTGAGAAGCTCTCACTTTTGAGAGAGAGTTCATTCTGCATAATATTGAGGAAACCTTTACAATGGATTGTGAGAGATTAGCATTAATCTCTGTAACATTTATCTGGATATATGTTTGTGTGATTCCATTTCACTAACGGTAGAAACCATAACTTCTAATCCTCACTCCTTGCCACACTGCAATACAAGCACAGTGTTTTTTAATCTACATTATAGAGCTATGGCCTCTTCTAAACACTAACCCATTTTGAGTTAGCTAGTCAAAGATGTAGTACATTTTATATTACCCTTGTGACTATATATGACATTATGTAGGTCGCATCTATGTTTATGTATTGAATTTCATTAATTATCTGACCATCAAGTTTTTATCTGATACAAAATAGAAAGGATTAAAATATGGTAGAATGAATAAATTGTGACCCCCTCTCCCCCCTCCTGGGTTGATAAACCTTGGCATTGCAATGCCTTCTGTGTGGATTTGGCAGTCAAGCCACATTAAAAGCCATTGGGTATGGAAAAGAAGGGCTGACATCCAGCTGGTCCAGCAAGATTGGCAGTCAGGGTTGTAAAGCTGAACTGTATTTTGCACACTTTGGCTTTTCAAACTTTCATTTGGTCTTTTGGTGATTTTTTTTTTTTATTATTATTTTTATTCCAGGTCTTTCTGTAAAACAAATACCACAACACTTGTGCACATTTCCACAGACATTCCTGCTAGAAATCTTGAACATATACCTCTAGTTTGAATGCTGCTTTTATTTCTAGACCCCCTTCTGGTTCAGTCACAGAAGGAGGTTGTTTTCTTACTTTTTGCTGCTTCGAGAGGAAAGGAACGAAAGAAAGAGAAACAATACACAAAATGCAACAAGTAGTTGCTTCTGTATCCCCTAACCAAGCATCTTAAGACAGTTTGGCATGAATTTGTAATTGCAATGACCCTTGCAGAAATGTTTTGAATACTCTGTTGGTATATCAGTATAGTACCTGTGTAGTACCCAAAGACAACCCCAGCAGAACCTAAAGCAGACCACAGTGTTACCAGCAGCACAGTGGATATCAGTGAAATAACAACATTAGAGCATGGTACTCTAATTTACTACCAGCTTGTTTGATACCACTGTGGTACCATTCTATCAATGGTCCATACTACTGGTACCATTTCAGCTTGCATTGCCACTCAAAATCAGACCACAGCTTCATTCTCAGACAGTTCAGAAAATGTACTGTTCACCCAGTATCTACTTTTTTTGCATTTTGTGTATGCGGTGAGAAATTGTGGTTGAAAATTGGTTGGTTGTTTACTTTCAGAATTAGGGAATTGGGACCAGAAGTGTCTTTAGTTCAAGGGGTCATCCACAGAAAGCAGTTTTAAAGAAAAAAGACGAACTCTGGATGATGAGAAGGCGAACTCTGACACTAAGCATGTTTTGCTGCTACATGGAAAGTAAATGGAAAGTCTGTAAGTCTAAAGTTTTGAGAAAGACAGAGTTGAAAACAAAGGTGTTCAGACAGATACTGTATTTTAAAGCCTGTGGCGAGTGTTTTACACTCTTTAGGCTAATCTTGCTGGAATCCATGATAATGTCCATGGATGCAAAAAATAAAAATGAGTAGGAGTGCATACGTCCCTTCTTTTAGAACACTGTGGTACTTTGTGGCAGTAGAGATAGAACTCTGCTGTGGTGGGCCTTTTGCACAGCTGTGGTATACAAGCTAGCACCTGCCTATGACCTCTGTGTCGATTTAAATATAGAATCTTCAACAACCAAAAGATTGAGTTCTGGACTGCATCAACACTTGGTGCTAAAGAGATCTCACAGTTTGAGCAGACACTTTGTAATCGAGTGGAGGCTGCAGATTACAAGCAACAGTGAAACTCAAAGCTAGCCGGTCCTGATGTTCAGGTAGATTTTGTAATCATCTCGTTATAAGTGTGCTGCTTCATGCACAGCTCTAAATGGTGTATTCAGTTTTGACTTGCAAAAGAGGTAGCATTCTTCACCTCAGCAACATATTCTATTCTACATTATTTGGCTTTTGGTATAATTGCAAGATTTTATAGCATGCAGGGTTTTTAAAGGAAAAGAAAAACATAACAGAATATTATAGTATTTTACAAGTGCTAACTGTTTTGCAAATAGCATCTGAATAGAATATTTAGCTATATAAATATTGTGTGTGTATGTGTGTGTGGGAATTTTTTTTTACACACATACGATTATGACCTAATTTAAATGAGGTAAGTCTTTTTTGTGTAGTTTGCACAGACTTTCCTTTTTTTTTTTTTTTGTAAACCTGAGTATGGATGCACTAAATGGTACATTATTTGTAAATCCAAGGTTTGAAATGAGTATGCCAGAAGTAACTGTAGAAGGCTAAGCTTTCCAAATGATGTCAAGCAGCCTTAATTATCTACTAAAAATATCTTTATCTGCTACAAATTCAAGCTTTAAGTGAACAGCTTCTTCCATGCATACCACTTTTAAACCTTGGATGTTTTACCAGATATTTTAGTTATGGGTGGATACTTGTAATAATGAATCTATTGTAAACTATATGTTTTAGGTTTCCAAATACCCACTGTTCTCCATAGGATTGTGTTAGTGGTCTGTTCGGAGTGCATTTTATTTACATTGTGCTTCAGTCTAGCACAGCTATTACAGGATCAGATCTGATTCTAGTCATCATTTTAAATAGGTGCTGTTAATATATATATTACCAAATTGTTCCTACTTTATTGTTAAACCAAAAATAAATGGTGTACATGCATTTGTATATGCTTTAAAAAAATCTATATTTGTAATAGACTGATTTCATCTTTTTCCATATACAATAGTATAGTATACTAAACCAGGGCAATATTAAACAACTTGCTTGGATAGGTATTTCCACACTATGATGAAAGTTTGTAGTCTATTCTCCTTTTTCAAAACTCTTACAAAAGATGTTTACAGGTATGATTGGAAAGAAAGGAAATATGCTATTAAAATAACTTCATCCAGATTTAGATGGATTTTCTCAGACAGGCTTTAAAATAAATAAAGTATATTATCACCAAAGACAAATGTATAAGAAAGATATTTTACTGATATATGCTTTTTTATTATTATTGAACCAGCAACAAAATATAATATAAAATAACATAACATAAAATATAATCATGATTGGGATCAAAAATGAAGATGGATGCATACATTTGTATATGCAGATATTCTTTCATTTATCTAACCACCAATTTTCTTTTTCAAATTGTGTTTAAAACCATGTCAGATTAAATTTGGCAAGTACAGCGTTTTATTACAGACCTAATACAAGAAAGCAGTATTATTTGTATTTGTGTTATCTTGCATATTGTTTTGTAGATGAAATGCACTCTGAACTTCTCCAATAGGTGGTGCAATAAATATTTTTAATGAAAAGTGTAAAGTCATAAAAAAAACCAATATACATTCATGCCTTTTGAGTATTTTATTTTTTTTTTTTTTTGGTTTTTTAAAGAAAATGAATGCTTTTTGTTACTGTTGTTGACTTCATTTAAATAAAACTACATATTGAATTGTATTTAATCATGCATAAGCAACAGTGACATTTCAATTTGTGACTGCAACTTGGAGCTTGGGCTCTATCACATAGGAATGCAGATAACATGGTTACTGTATAAAAAAAAAAAAAAAAACACCAGCGAATGGCAGTCCGACATGCTGTTCAATTTTTCATTTAAGAGTGCAACCACAGAGGATTGCATCCTTCTTACAGACAGAAACAGAGGAAAATTAGGAAAGAAATCACGTCATTATTTGCTTATTATTTTTACCATTTGAAATATACGCAGGAATATTTTTGTACCAATTGATGCATGGCTTAGATAAACTTGGAACTGTTTTGTGTGTTAGATAATAATAGAGTTTAATGTGCCATTCCATCCAGGTTTTGTTCACACCACTGTTCCTTCTATGCAAAATACCTACTTTAGCCTTTGTACAGATTATTTTGTATTAGTATTATGTACTGAAATAAAGTGAACAGAAACAACGGTTTGGCCTGTTTTGTCTTTTACTATACAACCGTGAATAGGTTACTTACTACCTAATGCCTGGTTTACCTGCGCAGGGAGGTAAGTATTCTCGTTCTGGTCAAATCTACTTGTAAAGGATATAGAAGCACTTCTGGTATCAATAACAATGCCTTTACTGTAGTAATTCACAGAACTGGTTGGTACCACATGACATCCCACTCAAGCATGCCTTAAGCCAGTTTAGTATCCATATAAATGATTGGGAAAGTCAACCGCAATTTTGAATCAAGACAGAAGATGGTGATATAAACCGTACGACTCGCACTGTATATAAAGGATTGGCAGTGCTCTCTCCTGGAAGCTAGGCTAGGTGAGCCAAAGGGTATTTTTAGAAGCAAGAGCCAGCGAATTCTAGTGATCACCTGATTATTAATTGGCGTGTCTGATCTGAATGTATTAATTCTGTGATAAATACATTTGTATGGTTTCAACAACAGTAAACCCGTATAGGACAGACCCGGCTGTGCCATTTTCTTTTAGCAATGCATAATTACATCACTACATGACAAATGGGCCATTCCATTAAAATAGTATGTATTTTGTAAGTCAAGATGGGTGGGGATTGTTCTATTCAATACATCAGAAATGTGATCACTGCAATGTCTTGGGCTTGCCAGTAGTCTGATATTGATGACTTACTCAATGTAACAAACAGAATGGCCTCACAGGATAGTGCTGGTGAAAGGCAGTGTTATCTGTGTGTTTCCTTGGTCTGGAATTTCATGTCATCAGTGTCGTTTGAAAACAGGTGACCCAATGAATGATTGTCATACCTGACGGCAATATTCAATGCTCTTTGGTAAGACTAAATCTGTAAAATCTAATGGAAATTGATGTCCTTGTTTCTCCAAATGCATATACAGTGCTGTGAAAAAGTTTGTGAACCCCTTAGGATTTTCACATATTTCAAACCTAAAATGTTATTAGATCTTAATATAAGTCCTAACAATAGATTAATATAACCTGATTAAACAAATGATGGAGCCCCAAATCATTCTAGACAGATGAGCATCAATAACTGTTTTTTCTGAGGTCCTCAGAGATTTCTTTTGATTGTGGCATGACGTGTTTCCACACACCTGTATGGTGAAGACCAAACTCACAAAGTTTCTGATCTTTATATCGGGTGGGGGCTCCCAAACTCACCCCTGAAGATCTATTTAAACACTTGATTCTCATTATCCCCTTAATTGAGCTGATAAAATCAGGGATTCACTTACTTTTTCACATACCCTGAATCTTAATTACTCATTGTTTCTCTAAATCATGTTATTTCAAAAGACATAGAATTGGTTAATATAAACCCTATTGGATATTTAAGATTTTGATTCAAGAAGACTATCATGGTAAAACTATGGAATTTCCATAATTATCATTAGGGTTCACAAACTTTTTCTCGGCACTGTATGCTGGCTTACATTTTCCACTTGTCCTTCATAGGCTGTTTTAAAAATGCTTCTTTATCTAAGTGTATGTTTCCAAATTTAAGGGACTTTCAATATGAAGGGAAATGCAATTTTTTTTAAAAAACTTGTAGGTCAAAGCACCCTTGTGTGGCCTCCACATAGCCTTCTGAATCATGTCTAAACTTCTAGTATACCATAACCCTGTTCCCCTGGAGCACTCTGCCCTAGTGGATATAAGAAATATCTTACTGAAAAGATTCCTTATATCCATTTGAGTGTTGCAGAGGCTAGTTACACTCTGAGATGTGGGGGTTACACGCTTGATTCTGAGAGCTCTGTTGAGGCCACAAAGGAGCATTGAACTCCTCAATTTTAAATCAGAAAAATAAAAATGAAAATCAGTGCATATATTGCATATTTTGTTTATATTAATAATTACATTAGTCATGTCACATGGTAGAGTATTCCAGTGATAAAACAATATATTTTATCTGGACTCTTCTAAACCCCATTTCCCTCTATGCTAGTTAGTTAAAGGACAGCACCAGTGTCACAGAGCTGCATGCATTTAGTTGTACTGAAGCTAGAGATAATTTGTATGCAATATCGCTGCTAGCTCATCACTTTTTAGTCCAAAACACATGTTAATAGGGTTTCAGATATTACTTTTTCACACACACACATTATATATATATATAACGTGTGTGTGTGTGTGTGTTTTCTTTTTAAACAGCATTTTGTTTTGCATCTTTATCTGATTAACTTGCAGCCTTTACGCCCAGCGCAATGGACAGAGAAGTCAGTTTGAAACGAGCTGACACATTTTCTTTCATCAATCCTTGGATTAGGTATTTCCTGTTTATTTTCAGTCTCTTATTCTGAGTAAGTTTTTTTTATTATTATTATTTTAAAAGGGTATTTATTGAATAGAGTAGTCTGCTGTGTTGGTTTGATATTTTGTTTAGGTTTGTTTTTCAAGCATTCTGTACCAATAAACATTATTAATAATTATTAATTTAATTAATTATTAATTAGTAGTATTTATTTATTTTTTTACTAAACTTACTGACATTTAATTGATATATCTTAATGGTTTTGTTTTTTATATCGTCAACAAAAAAGCTACTGGAGATGTGTATGACTTGCTGTGTTCTTAGAAAGCCTGGTACACTAGGTCAATACAAAACTCTTGTCAGCCATCCTTTCTTAATAGCAATATTTGGAAACTCAAAATCAATACACACAGCCAGGTGCTTGACAGTGCGTGGCAGTTGGCATTTGCTGTGACAGATGGAGGATATGAGGAGCCAGGAAAAATATGAGAATCATTAATCAGCTTTTCATCTTCCGGTCATAATACAGAGAACAGGTGTTTCTCGCAGATATTAGAATTGATGTAACTTAGCATAATTGACATTCCTCTTGATGACAAATACTCTACATATGCCAATTAATAATGAAAAAGTTATTTGTAGAAAATGTAAATAAAAGGATAAAACATTCATACACAATTAATTACTCTTTCAACCTTAACAATAGTCATATAAAAACACAGTCGCCCTCAAAATTCCTAACATAAAAAATTAAAATCAAACTTAATTCAAATGTATTCAAATCAATTCAATAGCACACATATTGCTTTATTTCCCTCTGAGCAGTAATTATGGTTTTGCCAGAACATATCACGTTTCTCTCTAAGATACTAGAATTCTGACTGACCGCTATCAGCATTGGGACAATGGCTCAATCACTGAGCTGGTAAGGAGTGAAAATCTCATTCCACTATTGGTCAGAGACAATCCGAGGTCACCTGCCTTCCAGTGACCTCATGAATAAACTATTTTGTGCCCGTGGAAGATGAGTTCAATAGAAAACCGGTTCAGCTGGTGTACAGAATAATCCTGCGATCTGTGTGGGGAAAGTTACCAGATATCAAATGTATGTACAAGATATCAATGTATTCCTAAAGGCATAGAGTGATGTTCTGAGGATGGTAGACTTTATATTTGCGAAATGAGCAAACTTCTTAATCTGTATTAACACAACAGGCCTGGGTGATGATTTCCATTACATGAGAGTAGATGTTAAAACTTCATGCTGATTTAAACTTGGCTCTCTTCAAGATAAGCACCAACTAAGATGCAGCTCCACAGCAAACCGATATGATCCATCTGCATCCCCATCCAACTACATCTCCCTCCATCCGACGATGCAGACATCCTTCCGCCTGGTGTTGATGGCCGCAGTGCAATGCTGGCTGCAGGGATCAGCCCATTTGCCTCCCCAGCGCATCAGCACACAACGGCTGCGATGCTGGCACTGGGGATCAACCACAGTTCGGTCACCCCAGCGCATCAGCATGACAACCGTCTGGATTGAGCTAAGTAGGGAACATCTCTGCGGTCTTCAAGTGGGCACCTTCCATTCTCTGTGTTTCATCGACTAGCCCACGACACCTCAAGAGGGTTTGACAGCGATTCTGGCGTCCCAGCATCACTCCCCCTCATCCCCCACTCAACTCAGCCCAGCTTACTTACCTGTACATCAGCGTTGCTTTCTTTATATTGTACTTGGGATCCCCAGCCAGAATCTTTCCAGAATCTTTGCTGCTCCTTTCTGCTGCTTCAGATAAGTTCTTCACTGTGCAACGCAACTCTTTGCCACTGAACCCGACATCTCTGAGAAACCGGGTTGTAGAGTGTGCCATAAATCCTCGACAACCCACCTCCACTGGGTAAACCCAGACTCTCCATCCTCGCTGTTCCGCTTTAGCAGCTAGTTGTGCATACCAAAGTTTCTTCCTCTCATACGCCTCACCCACAGCATACTCCCATGGCACCTTTAACTCTACCAGATGAACAAGGCGTGCTGATCCAGACCACAAAACAATGTCTGGTGGCAATCTCAGATGGAAAAATAAGCCGCTGACCAATATCTGCCAGCATTTTCCAGTCTCTAGCAGCTTCCAGTTGTCCTGGGAGAGGTTTGGTTTTAACACCTTTTCTTGGTGGTTGCTCTCCTGGGCGGAGGAATATTGTCTTTTGTGTGTAATGCTTTGATGGAACTGGTGGTAACTTATTGGTCAGGTTACGTTTGTCTTCCAATTCCAAACATCGCAGCACCTGGTCATGGCGCCAAGTAAACCGTCTTTGACCCACCTTACACCCTGTTAAAATGTGCCTTAATCTTGCAGGTGATGAACACAAAGGACATGAGGGATCCTCACCCACCCAGCGGTTTAGGTTCAGTGGTGATGGGAGAACATCATATGTTGATCTGATGAAGAAACTGATCCTGTTCTGTTCCATTGTCCATAGGTCTTGCTGGCCGATCTTGCGTTATTCCACACTCTCCCATCTTATCCATTCTCCCTGCTTGGCCTGGGAAATAGCCTTTACACACCTGATCCTCTCTTCCTATTTTTGTACCTCGTTGACTACCAGTTTCCTCCGTTGAGCTGGGATTGCCTTATACCATGTAGGAGGAGCTGAACTGAGACCAAGACCCCCTCTTCCATGCTACTATCATTGATTTGAAGGGCAGCCTTAGCATATTCCACAGCTTTCTTTGCAGCCCATTTTCTTCCAGTTTTCACAAAGGTGCCGCCTCCCTTATGCAGAGATTGGTAGCTGCAGTATTCCTTTACAATAAAGTCCCTGAGGCAGCATGGAATCTGCTGAGGCAGCGTAGAACTCCCAACCATTTCCTGACGTATGATGTATGACGTACGCAAACTGAAACTCTGGTGCTTTAAGTTTGGTCTACTGCCAAGACTGCTGTGGCCACTTACTGATTATGAGGTTTCATTGACAACAGTTGAGAAGCTGAAAGCTTTAATCAGTAAACCCACTTCAACCCTTCCACTGCTTGTTGTCTAACTTCTGCCACACTGACTGTGTCCTTTAAATCCCTGTTGTACCATCTCCCAAGACTTTTCATTGGCTTCTCGGACACTGTTGGTATTGCCTCACCATTAATGTAGAGATTTTTATCTACTACTTTACTTGAATTGCATTTAAAGTTATTGGTTAATTTGCCCAATAACCGATTAGTGCAGGCTACTGTTGTAGTTATGGTTGTCCTGTCATCGATGTATGCTCGAACTGGTGGTAGTCGCATTCCAGAAGCCAAGCACTCTCCTCTCACTATCCATTTTGATGCCCTAATAATTACTTCCATTGCCATGGTAAAAGCCAGTGGAGAAATGGTACATCCTGCCATTATTCCAACATCTAGGCATTGCCATGTAGTGCTGAATTATGAAGTTGAAAAACTAAACTTCAAATCTCCAAAGTAGGCTTTCACTAAACTTGTTATTGTCATCGGTACACTGGAAAAATCAAATGCTGCCCAAAGAAGTTCATGTGGCACTGAACCATATGAATTAGTCAAATCCAAGAATGTCATATGGAGCTCCTTCCTCTCCTTTTTAGCTGATTGAATTTGTAGTCAGATCACACTGATGTGTTCGAAGTATCCTGGGAAACCTGGAATGTCTGCATTTTGTACTGAAGTGTCAATGAAGCAGTTATTTAATAGGTAGGTTGACAATCTCTGAGCAATAATGCTGAAGAAAATCTTGCCTTCTATGTTTAATACGGAAATAGCGTGAAGCTGATTGATGCTTGTAGAATCTTTTTCTTTTGGTATAAAGACTCCACCTGCTCGGCGCCATGCTCTTGGTACAACCTATTTTTCCCATGCCACTTTCATCAATTTCCACAGGATTCGTAGAACTCCAGAAGCACTCTTGTATACTCTATATGGAACTCCATTAGGCCCTGGAGATGATGACACCCTTACTTTTTCACAGTTTTCTCTACTTCTTTCCACTTAGGTGCACAGTCCTCCATTTGGTATTCTGGTGGATTGATAGGTAGGATGTCTGAAGGAACTGACATAGGCTCCTGCCTTTTTGAATCTGTATGTGTTTCCTCCAAATACCTCTCCAGATCAAACTTAGATGTTTTTAGTGTGCCATTTCTCACTGGTGAATATCTTCTTTACAAATTTGAACGGATCTTTATAAAAGTTAGTTCTCACGTGAGGCTTATTTTTGTAGCGTTTCCGTAGGCGCTCAATTCTGCGCAGTGTTGCAAGCTTACCTTTGATGACCCTATGATTGGAGATAGAAAGGGAGGATAGCTTGTTTGAGGGTAATAGGACTCGCTTGAGTCTTCCCTCACAAAATACAAGTGTCACAACACCCAAGGAGTAACTCTTACCAGATAGCAAAAACATACTTCTGTCTCAATGTACTACTGTTGAATTGTGGATGACCTTTGGTCTTGTCCTTCAATCCACAAGCCTTTTATCAATCTTCCAGATTACTAGCATGAAAATAATTTTTTTTGACTCAGCTGGCCATTGCAATGATGGGATTTTTCTATTCTGAACAGGCAAATCTTTAGGCCTGGTTTTCAAGGGAGTGGAAAGTGTGTCCCCATTTCTCCTGAAAACAAATAGTTGTATCAATTCCTGCGTTACAAAACAACAGAGGCAGCTCAATTATTGTTGTGAGTTTTGTTCTTGCTCATTTTTTAAAAGTTAAAAAAGTATTCCTGTCAAATGTGGGCATATTTGCAGTTGCTTAAAAAGATGATATTTTATATTGTACATCCTTTGATTGAGTAACAAATAAATATGTGAAACTCAAAGCATTGAATTCAGTTAACTTAAATCAATCTTACAAACATACTCTGGAAACCATAAACACACACAGACAGCTGGCATTAAAATTCTGTATTCATTTTGAGTTTTTTTGTTTGTTACAGCACTTTATTTTGTCCCCCTCAAGGGTAGCCACAGAATCAACCACATTATAACTATAACTCCTTGTAAAGAGTTTTTGATGTTTGGAAACTGATCACCTCTCTGGAGCCTGACTGGCAAGTGGATCAGTGATTTCCTTTCCTGCATTTTGATGGTTTAATTCAAACAGATTGATATACCGTGGGATTGTATTTAAATATAGGACCAGAGATAGTTAAACAAAATACTTAACCAGGCCAAGCATCACACTTCTGTTGTATCTTAGTTTGAATGTTTTCAATTTATCACTGTTGTATTTTTTAGACCCGAGACACATCGACACAAATTTGTCAAAAAAGCCATAATTCACTACAGAGATGATATAGACCTACAAAACCTGATTGATTATATTCAAAAAGAGGTAATATGAATGTAATGTAATTTAACGAATAAATGGTGTTATTACTAAAGACTTTCAGAAATATTTTACTACCTTTCATTAGCACAGTGTAGCAGCATTTTAACAAGCTAGCCAATCACTTGTCCTTTGGCATGTTATATATGAAGACTATGACTGTCTGCCGGTCTGAATGTCTTTCTGTATATCATTTTAGAGTTTTCCATGTATCTGTAGTTTCTTTGGCTTTTTTATACCGTTAAAATTATTTTACTCCTCTCTGTAACTTTGCTTGTAGAAGGTGGTCCTTTTACATGTAAAACAGGATACAATTATTACACAATAAGTTAACTTAATCGAAGTTGATATAAGCCAATAAGCTCATAAGGGACTTGTCCAAATGGTGTCATGTCAGCAATATGTAGGAAAACCAGTTTTATAAACCCTAGATACATACAGTACTAAATATCTGTCAGTCCCTCTATACTCATTAAAATATACATTTTCTTTTTTGTTGCCTACTAATTTCTCTTCTCTTTCCTCAGTTCAGTTGTTATGGCTAGAACAATTAGTGACTGTTCTCGGAACCTGTGCTTTAACTGCACCAAGGAGAACCCGAGCAGGGAGAGGTGTGCCGTTCCTTACTCCTGCTGCACTCCAGTACCGGGGGAGGTGACAAGACAACACACCCATATTCACATTCCATTAGGCTAATTATATTTGAGTGGGTACCACTCTATTGGTCTTTTTGTAGTGTTAATTGCAGAATGCAAAACTACACTGTCCCGAAATCAGATTAGACTAGATTTAAGAGATTGGTACTAGATCTTTAGAGCCATCTTGTGGCCAAAATAGGCAAATCTCTATTTTCAGTGGTGACAAAATAGGAACAGTTCTGATTCTGGGGCATTCAATTTTTTATTTCTTTTTAACATAAATACTTCCTAATGACTACTGGACCAGTTAAAGATGCATGACACAGTTTTCCTAATTAAGATTGTTATTAAAAGGTACACATGGCGTCATTTAATCGCATTTTGTTTTTTAAACAAGGTACCTGAACTTTCTAGCACTTGCAAATGATACTGTACTTCTCAATGTTTCGGTATGTTTAACATGCCTTTGTCAAAGGGAAGCAGGTTTGAAAACAAACAGTGAGGGTATTTACAGGCTTTTAATGCCATGGTAACCACACATTATTTCTCTTTAAATCTAATGTCTTTGTGATGTCATGTACGACAGGCATGTATGCAAGGCTGTCCCTTTTTCCTATGCATGGAAGCATGTGAATTGTTCCCTCTCATCACCTGCACCAGATTTTCTGATTGACATTGCACAGCGTCATTTTATTGTACAGTACATACACTTGACTAGTCAGTTATTTATTTCACATTCAGGGGGAGAACTCAAATCATTAACACATTATTACACTTGTCCGTTTCATGTTGCCAAACACTTGGAGCAAAAACTGCAAAGAAACTGTACAGTAGTCGCTTGAAATCAAACTCACGGACAAGTTTGGTTCAGTGTTCTCTTTCCTACAGTATACTGCAATAGCTGCTAAACAAATCTGAAAGTTTTAAATTAAAAAAAAAATATATATAGAGTACCGCAAGAAGCCTTAGTTTGGATTCTGCAAATGTAAAAACAGCTCAGGTATATGCAACAATTCAAACAAGTAATAGCTCTTTTGTGGAAAGATCCACTGCATATATTATATGCATTTATAGAAGATGTTTAGACGTGTGTTACTTGTAACAAATGTTGATAAACACTCATTGTTATTAAAATGAGGCAGTACTGTAATAGAAGCATGTGCACAGTACAATGTACTTCCTATGTCCAGTGTGTGACCCTCTTCACCTACCTTATGTATTTAATGTGTTATTTCAAGTACACTGGCTCAAAACTAGAATTGTGAATAATGGATTTTATACACTGCTTCGTACAACAGGCTTAATGTGACATCTAAACAAATTAGGTTAAAATGTTGTTCTTTGTATAAAATATCAAGAGAATAATTTGATCACTAGAAATAAGCGCGATCAGACAGACAGTTAGCATACCTTCTCATGAAGTGTAAAGATTTGCTGCAATATGAGGGCATTCATTTTTGAAGAAACTGAATTTGCAGGATCTTACACAAAGTGAAAAAAGGAAGTATGGCTTCCGGTCTTCCAATTGACAGCTATGTGTGTTTAGATCTAACCCAGCCCATGCATCGCTGGGGCCCTTCGGATGAGCCGATCCATCAGAGGAGAGTTTGGTCTGAAAGCATCTTGTTCCATTAACAGGCTTCTGCACATTAAAACAAGTTGCATTAATAATGGTTCAGTTCAGGTAAAGTAGAAAATCTGAACAGGAAAATGCAATGCAATTCTGTTCACGTTGTTCTTGCAGTGTGAGTTATAGCATCATGTTATTACCTTCAGGCAATAGCCTTTTGTAAAATAACCTTGCCAGTTGATAAACATGAAGGTGCCTATGAAATGGACCCTTGTACACTTTCATTGGCATATGATAAATTGAATATCCCTCTGAACCAAAATGTAAAAGGGCTTCAATTACAATACAAATGTAACAGACATCAAAAAAAAAAAAAAAAAGCTGCACTTTCCGAAGTGTATTGCATTCCTGTGTCAATTTTATTTTTCACTCTGAAATACCCTTATACAATCCTGACAGTGTTTGGTGTCAGGCAATGAAAGGTCTTTTTTCTACAGCTCTCTATGCAAAAGCAGGCAACCATCTAAATATTGGTAGTCTTCATTCGCCCAACTAACCCAAGGGGACCACCATGACCAATTATGTTCTAAACTCCTAACTGGATGAGCAGCTAAAATGTCTGTACAAGAAAAAAAAAAACTTGATTATGGAAAAGTTAAATATTGTGCAATGCGCTGATGGAACTTAATATGCTTCGTAAGTAACTGAATATAGAATCCATATTGAATCCAAAACCTTTAGCCATAGCTGTACAGCAATTGTACTGGAGTGTATATGTGAGGGAAGAGGGGTTTTTACCAACAGAGCTGTCAAATCAAATTGAAAAGGAAGAAACGTGAACTCCGACTCTGAGATGGCAGACAGTTCAGTTGCCCTATCAATATATAAAAGCAGGAGTGTGCACAGCGTTGTAGGTTAAAAAAAATAAGACATACATTACAGTAGATACTTACCTGGCTAGTTTCTGGTGAGATTTATCCTCCATTTTAGAGCTGCATTAATAACAGCTGACTGAAGATATCCCGCTAGGAAAGACAGAACAGCTCTTGTAACAAGCAGCCTGGTTTACTAGGTTATTCATTTTGCACTCGCATGCAGTTACTCAATTATGGCAGATTCTATAGACTACCTAACCTTAGGTATAGTGCAAATGAGTCTATGAAACCTGTCTATAATGTTTCTACATTGAGAAACTCTTGTGGACCACCATGACCAATTATGTTCTAAACTCCTAACTGGATGAGCAGCTAAAATGAACATGCTAAGGGAGCTAAAACCAATTCCAAAATGTTTTTCCAATATTATGCAAGAGAAAGTTCAAATAGGAGATTAAATGTTTAAGCAAATGGCAAAATCGATGGAAAAAAAAATAGCTTAATATTAAATGATTACGTAAGTTTTTACAAAGGAATATAGAAACATGCCCCACATGTCATTGAATCCAAAACCTTTAGCCATAGCTGTACAGCAATTGGGACTGGAGTCTATATAAACAAATCCCCTGTGAGGATCCTCCCAAGACTCAAAGAAATGAAAGGTTTTTACCAAGATCAGCAGCAGTCTCTTGAACAGGGGTCCGACAATTGAAAAGGAAACGAAACGTGGAACTCCGACTCTGAGAAACTGGCAGACAGGAAAATTCAGTTGCCCTATCAATATATAAAAGCAGGAGTGTGCACAGCGTTGATTTAGGTTAAAAAAAATAAGACATACATTACAGTAGATACTTACCTGGCTAGTTTCTGGTGAGATTTATCCTCCATTTTAGAGCTGCATTAATAACAGCTGACTGAAGATATCCCTGCTAGGAAAGACATTCTGGTATAACAGCTCTTGTAACAAGCAGCCTGGTTTACTTTAGGTTATTAAAAATGTACATTTTGCAAGGAATCTATGAAAAAGACCTAGGAGTTTTTGTTGACTCAGTTACTCAATTAAGATGCTCGGATACATTGGCAGAATTTAAATCAAGGGAAGTAATAAAACTGTACAATGCACTAAGACCTCATAAATATTGTGTTCAGTTCTGTACCTATAAAAAAAGATATTGCTGCTCTGCAAATGCAGAAGAGCGACCAGAATGATTCCGGGCTTAAAAGTCATATGCAGACAGGCTAAAAGAATTCTACATCTTGAACAAAGAAGACTACGTGGCGACCTAATTTAGCATTCAAAATTCTAAAAGGTATTGACAGTGTACCCAAGGGACTTTTTCAGCCTGAAAAAAGAAACAAGGACCAGGGGTCACAAATGGAGTTTAGAAAAAGGGGCATTCAGAACAGAAAATAGGAGACACTTTTTTACACAGAGAATTGTGAGGGTCTGGAATCAACTCCCCAATAATGTTGTTGAAGCTGACACCCTGGGATCCTTCAAGAAGCTGCTTGATGAGATTTTGGGATCAATAAGCTACTAACAACCAAACGAGCAAGATGGGCCGAATGGCCTCCTCTCGTTTGTAAACTTTCTTATGTTCTTATGTTCTTATGAATAAATTACCCCATATATTTAAAAACAGCTTTTATTTCAAAAGAACACACAATGCGTTTCAATAAAGCAACAGTATTTCTCCCCACTAAAAAAAATAAAGTTTATTTTACTAGGTAATGCAGATTGGATTACAGTACAATATTAAATACACAATCATGACAATGTACTGTCAATACCAAGCAGAGGCATTCCTGCTTTGGATTCTAAAACATGTGAAATATCCAACCTCATTTCCCGCTCTGTCCTGTCCTGTATGGATTAAATTAGGTCTGTAAAAAAATAAATAAATAAAAACCACCAAAATGTCACACACTGTAGCAGCAGTTACCTGTGCATCACTTCCTCCGATCCCCTTGATCTGTTACTGGATGAGATGCAGCAGTTCTACAATTCTGCTATAGTTGCCATTGTCAAACTGCAAACTCCACCACAGCCTCACACATGGGGACACCCAGGTCCTGGCCTAATGCATGCTGGTAGCTTTCTCCCAGAGCCCTGGTTAAAAGAAATTAACACAGGCCTCAGCGATGGGCATAAAATGAATCAAGTGATGCTTCTCCAAGTGGCATGTCCTCATTTTTTAAAACGTGTATGCAAGATCTGATTTAGAAGACGAATGACATCTAAACTGTTGTAGAAAAGTTAAATTACTGTACATAGGTTGCATGTTCCAAGCCATGTGTAAACTGGCTTATTTATTTTCAATGGGAACATGGAATATAACTATGAATGTTAACCCTCTAAACATTGTTTTGGCACCACAGGGTAAAAAGTTGCACCTAGTCAGTAATCTGCATTCCTTAGCAAATGCTATTTAACAGTTACAAATTCCTGCATCAAATGAATTAAAAGTTTTCAAATTGTTTTCCTTATGCTTATTCCTTTTGCAGACACATTTTAAAAATCCACATTCCTGCATCGTTGATCCTTTTCCATTAAAAGGTCACTCTAAACAATGATTTATTGCAAACTTGACATCAGATTCTAAATGCTCCCCTGTGCTGATGAATTTGCTTCAGGGTACTCGTTGTGCTGTATGATCTGCAGACTGTGAACCAGCACGCTCGCTTACTTCACACGCTCCTGTAGAGACACCGTCACCCGACCGGTAGTTTCCTCCTCCTTGGATCCCAGTGAGGACATCAGGAAGTGAAAATCGTTGAAAAACAGAATGTGGTCCTCGGCTTGGTGACCTAAACGACCTCCTTCCATCTGTCACCAACGCTCGTACCTGGAAACACACAAAAACTGCAGCAGCGTCCCCGTCACCTGCTGTCGTGCATATGGTATGAAAAAATACAGTGCACTGCCACATGTCCAGCTATCAAATACATAGTATGTTACAAGCACATTTTCAGCTTTCACTTAGCACACATCTGACAAAGCTAAGGGCACGTACCAATTCAAAAACTGAACTTTATACAATTTGAATAATGTATTCAAAAATGAGCAAATATTCTTTTAATCCTCCAACTCTGAATAGATAACGGTCTCCTCTTCAAAAAAAACAGGCAACAGACCTGAATGCGCAAGATGTCCCAGAAGTCCAGTGGCACCCCAAAGGGTATCAATTTCCTACCAATGCAGAATTACTGGCTGAGGGTAGCGACCGGTGCAGAAACACAATTTCTATATAGACACACACACGTGCGATGGAATGCACAGACCAGGCGTCGCCGGGGTTCAGGAGACAGATCCTGAGGGGAATGACAGAGGAAACTGAAGCACCGGGTTCATTCCTGACTCCATTATTCTGAGTCAATGTATTATTTACAAACAGTACCAGTTCAGTATGTTATGGAATTTCAGTAATAATCTATTCAAAACCATTTAAAACAAAAGTAAGGAGTCTAAAATACCAGAACATCTATTTCAGTTAATGCATCATTGATTCAAAGTGCTGTTTTTTCCATATTTGGCGTTTACTGTAAATCAGTTGGCTTTCTATATTTTATAGAGATTTATAAGGTACCAATGTCACGCAACATCGGGTGTGATGCTTTTATGCAGTGGTGCTATACGAAGTTTTTTTTTTTTTTGGTTGTAGGATATATTACTTATTAATTTAATACTAAAACCGGTGGCAATGAGTGGACGATAATGATCTGCAACCCCGATGAAGGTTTTTCCATCTTAACCAGGGGTCATTACTAATCTTCACCACCAGAGGTCACTGCTGAAAAAGATCACTCCTTAGATTGTGATGGTAAGGGGAATACCGCACTGGCAAAACCGATAATTTTTTTTTATTTTTTTTTGTTCTTGTAACAATATATTTATAAATTGTGGTATATGATACATAAGCTTGCTGACCAGCATGTATGAATGCATTTACACGTTTAATCAAATTTTGTTTTTTAAATCAGAACAATTACAGTTTTTACCTCTTTGTCATTTTTTCTGCCCGGTCATATACATTTGTCTCCACCAATCCAAAAGCACACATGCCTTTCAGGTATCTAGGGAGCGCATATAACTAAATAAGGGAAAGAAAGTCCATTTCAAACATGTGACAATTTAATGCTACCACTACACAAAAAAATTAAAACAATTTGCTATCTAATACACTGGGGTTTTCTATTTTTTAAATAGTATTAAGGATAATTCAGATGTAATCCTAGGACTAGGAAGAATCCGTTTTTAATCAACGTGCAATGTTCATGCATTAACATTAGTCAGTGACAATACAAAACCAAATCTGGGTGCAGGAGTACCGACTTCAAATCCAGCCTGCCCTAACGAGGAATGTCGAACACATCCACTGTATGTTACATCTATGTATTTATACGTCATGTTTTTTACACATTACCATACAGTGGCATGTGTGGTTTCCAGTGAGGTAGGACCCGGGCAACACAATCCCACATCTGTGGCTGGGACCCCATGTAGAAATAGGAGTCGTGCGTAAACTTGAGAGCCAGCATATCAGTTGGGCAGTCCTGAAGGATCGTCTCTCACAAGTTACAGGCTCTGGGGAAACACCTGCAAGAGCCCCCTGAAGTTATTTATTCATTCGTTGTGTGTGGAGCCGTAGTATTTCTAATTACCGCCGCCATTGAATAAGCTCTGCCGCGTATGTCTAACAATTTAAAATAAACGCCACAGCGTTAACTCAAAGTAATACGGTATTTATATTTTTAGACAGACTTTCTCTCAATAACCAACTGATCACGCCAATTCGACGTCATCATTGTACTGTAAAATAACATTTCAGATGTTCAGTACAGCAAGTCAAGCATGGAAACTGTCTTGCCAGTTATATGGAGAAGTTATCTATAACCCATTTAATATCACATAAAAGGGGCTGAGCAAAAACGATAATACTAATTTGGGGGAAAGCATATAAGATTAGAAGGTTTACTTTTTTTTATGAACACTTGTAATATTAAATACCTATCAAAATGCACATCAAAGCAGGAAGATTTGTATTTCTTAATGCTTTTTTGCCAGGTTACTGACAAAAAGTCTGCTTGTTACTATTTTTGCTCAACCCACATTCCGTGATATTAAATGGGGTTTAACTGTATTTAAGACAGAGATACTATATATTAGCAATTTAGGTTTACATAGTAAATTAGCCAGTATAGGACTTCATTCTGGACTACACTGCTTGTGGACAGTCAATAAGAATACGCACCAATACAAACTGGGGTAACATGCTGGACCTTTTCCACTTCTGATGTGAAGAGAGACACTGGACCACAGAATGAAATAAAACAGGGCAGTGCCTGTATATTTGTTCATTTCCAAACACAAAGAAACTAAACAAAAGCCTGTCTCCTTTTGAAGACCTAGACTAAACACTTGTTTTACCTAAACTAAGACACCCATAGCCCATAGCCCATAGCCCATAGCCCATAGCCCATAGCCCATAGCCCATAGCCCATAGCCCATAGCCCATAGCCCATAGCCCATAGCCCATAGCCCATTAAACTGCACTCAGTACTTGCCTTTGTTCCCAGCTCCCTTGTAGTCTCCATCTAATGAAGCTTCAAGATCCATGTTTATATCATGTTCCCAATTAGCACCAATGATCTAATTTGGGAACAGCTACATTCTCACATGTATTTGGCAGGGATAGGAATTAGCCCCATCCCTGCCAACCACCACCCAAAAACACATAACCCCAAAACTTCATTATCAAATGTCCTTATAAATCAAATGTGCTCTCAAGTGATAAAAAAGGTATAATTAAAATTCTGTTATACTTGAATACTATTCATTTTTCTCTAGACTCCCATGAGAAAGTTAAAGACAATATGACCGTAGTTGAATTTACTTTATACATAATATAGACAGTGTTTTCCTTCTGTGACACCATTGCTTTACTCTGTCACTGCACTTTTAATCTTGGATCAGTAGCATTAACAGACCTGTAGTGTTAGACAAGGGCCAGTGGAGATTATGAGGGGTAGGGGTTACAGGAAGTCATTGAATTCCTTAAGATTTCAACAATATGTACAACTACAATGCAGTTCATAATGAGAATGTCATTGTTCTTGAAACATTTCATTATCATAATTGTGTGTTGAGCCCTGTTTCAGTACCGGAAAAGCAAAGTTGTCCCATTTCTACCCACTAATCCCATCATCAGTTAAAGCTGCACCTTGCTGTGCAAGGATCAGATTGTGATTGCGTCTACTGGCTTGAGTGAAGAGTATCGTGAGCCTAAACATAAACAACTTGGCTTTTTCTTCAAAAGCCATCTGCAACAACATTAAATTTAAACTGACATTTTCTTCAGGATTCTGTGTCATAATTATTCCATCCACCGCAAACTGGATCATCTAAAGCAAAGTATAGATCTACCTTAATATCTGTGGAATAGCGGGAGTGAGATTATATAGATCGGCAGGCTGTAAAGCAGGGGTGTCCAATCACAGTCATGTTTAACAGGTAACATTATATAATTAACTACAGAGTCTGATGGAGGGTTAATTGGTTCAAGTAAACAATTTAGAACAGGGTTGTAACAAAGACCAGGAATGGAAGGGCCAACTTTGGACTCCACTTCTGTAGAGATTGAACTAGTATTGTCATTCAAACGACCTTCAAGTGGTCACTTTGCCAGTTTGTTGTTATTTTTTGTTAATTCTTTATTTCGACCAGCAGGGTGCACTGCTTTATAATGAAAATAATATCATCATGAGAATTTCATTGCGTGAAAGTTGTTCCTACCTTGTGTTCTAAAATCACTTTTAGGTTTAGAACATAACTTCCATTTATGTCCTCTTGTTCTACCCTCTCTGCTAAATCTGAAGTAGCATCTTGGGTTAACTTAATATCAATTGTCTAAGAGATAATAAAACATGGAAAGTTATTTCTCCTTACTAGAAATTTGCCTTCCCTGTTTAACTTGCTTCAGTATAGGCTGCTATTAATGTTAAGTAAGATTTTGGTCAATTTAAGACCTCACCCCTCCCAACCTGCAATTAAACCCTCAGTCCAATCGTCCTGCCTCCCCACCCCCTCAATGTTGCTTCTTTGGATTTGACTGAGAATTGTGTGATGGAGTGATAACACAGAACCACTCTGGAAATGCAAGAAAAGTAAACCAGTTTTAAAATGTGACTAGTAGCATAAACCATTTCCTTGTGGCTTTTCCACAGCAGCTGTACCAAGTGCTGTTATGGCAAATCTGTATTTATCTCACTACAGTATATCTCTAGGTACATCATACCACATACTGTATACAGTGCTGAGATCCACAGGCTTCAAAAGGGCTGCTTATGTTCAGTAAAAGACTGCTGTCCAAATTTTTGTTTAACTGGCCTACATTTAAGCATCATTGCCTCAGCAGGCGGTGGGTAAATCTGTTTGTATTTTGGCTCAGCAGTCAGGGGGGTTAATCTGGTTTATGGGGGAGAAAGAGAAAGGGCCTGGCTGCTGGAGCCAAAGCAAGCATGTTGTGGGGGAGGAGCCTCGGCCTGCTAGGCAGATCTTTCTCCTGACCTTGGAGAGAGAGAGAGAGAGAGAGAGAGAGAGAGAGAGAGAGAGAGAGAGAGAGAGAGAGAGAGCATGTGTAGGAGCTCTACTGCTGTTTACCACTGGTGTTATATTTACCATCAGCAATGGAATAGAAAGGGGAGCAATATCTGTCACCAAACACCTACAGTTCATGGCCATAAAGAACCATAAAGAGAAACATACGACAATCAACTGAGTAACTGTAAGTACCAGCCTGCATGCATTTTGTCTGAGAATGCCATGCATTTGCGTAATGCTTTACATGTTTATTCTGGGATTGATAATAGCACCATGCCTTGTGTAGTGTACTGTATGATGTCTGTTTTTAAATGGAGGCATGCTTGGTCTGCTTGTTTAATAAAGGCAATATTGAAAAGCTCTCCTAATGTGTTGTTTTTGCTAAGGATATCTGAAGCTGCCATTTGCTTGTGTTATTGCTCAAATGGAAATATTTTATTGCATTGTGGTGAACAGATGATAATAATATATGTTAACAGTCTTTGGCAGAAGAATGCATAATATAATCTATGCACCCATTCATCTGCCCATTATAACAGTCAAATGACATTTATTGTAATTTGGCTATAATCACAGGGCTGCAGTAGTGAATACAATACTGATTCATAAGCATGCAGATGTACATGTCTGTAAATAGAAATGCGTGTTCATGGAAGCTCAAGATGGTCCGCTTTCCTATATGCAGCATTCTAACTGATCTCACAGAGCTGCAAAGGCTTTCTAAAATGCTCTTGTGGTTTACAATCCTGATATTTCTAAGATCTGTAAGGCTTTTTATATGTGTTCTTATTAATGTGTTTGTTGAATTAGGTTCATATTTTAATTTGGTTGAGAAACATCAGCCTCCTGCAATAAATACATAACTGTTTATGGTTCAGACAGCTGTGGAGCCATTTTACCTGATACGAGGATCGGTCTTTGAGATTTTTAAGGTAGGCACCTTGAATGTTAATTTGGTATCAGTAAGCAAGTCAATGTTATGATATTCCTCTGGCCTTTGTTTGGACGTGCTCTATGAAGTCAAAATATAGTCCTTAATGTACTGTAGGACTTCCCAAAATGTCTTTCCGCAATAGTGAAATACACTGGATGTGGAGATAGATTGGGGAACTGGGGTTCCCATGGTTCCTATAACCCAACTTTCAGTCATGGCCTACACTTAGCTCAAAAGCCTTTGCTGCCCATACAAAGTCTTCCCAACAGAGCTGTGTGGGTGCATAAAGCCCCACTATTGGCTTCAAGTCTTGTGAGCTGTAATTTACAAACTGCAACCCCACAAATTATGGAAGGCTGGTTATTTTGAAAGGGGTATCATTATTACAATGAATTTATTAAGCTGCGGTGTAGTGATTTTCAAACTTCACAGGGTGTGTTGCTAAGGTTACTGAACTCATCCCAAACATTACATCTCTCTGTGCCATAACATTCTGGCATCACTGTCTTGGAATGTTCTACTTTCTGCATCTGCAGTAAGAAAAATGGTTTCCTTTCAAGTAAAGAAAAAATGCTCTTTCAGAAATCAATGTACCTCAGGCACAGTCTTCTAAAAAGCTGTTGATTGTCTTTACCTTGATTTACATCGCATAACGCACATGTTGCATTTGTGAGGTATTTGCATTGACTGTCATAAAGTGTTCATTTACTGTTCTGCACTCCACATGGGCATGAATCACCACAGCAATAAAATAGGACTGTACGAAAAGTATTATTTTACAACAACTTTAAAAAAAATCCTAGATATGCAAGGAGCGTTTTATTATTATTATTATTATTATTATTATTATTATTATTATTATTATTATTATTATTATTATTATTATTATTATTATTCCTAACAAGCCAAATATAGAAAGGCAAGTGTACAATTCTTGTTCACATGAAAACCCTAAACCCTCAGTACAAGCTGTATATGGGTATTAGCTCATAGTTTGAGTTGTATGTTCTATGCAGGGATGGAAATAACTCATGGGAAATATCCCATTGCATAGCAATTTAATCCATTACACATTTTACTTGGAGCTTAATAAGACACACTTCACTTTGTAATCATATTACACTGTGACTAATCAAGCTCCCAGTCAAAAAAACAGGAATGACTCATTATAGCTATGCAATGGGAGTTTATCCATAAAAACTCAATGGTAAATTTAGCGAGGTCTCCACCCCAAGTTATAAAGTGCGTAAGTGTCTTCCTGGTTCCATTAAGAGGAAGGTGCGTACAGAGTCCTCTCGTATGCTGACAGTCTTACTTTCATCTCTATCTACAACTTCTATCGGTCAGGTGTCTGTATTACACAGCATTTTTCTCTTGCAATATCTGTGAACTCTAATACTTTGAGAGAAGGCTAGATTGAGTTTGTATTGGCTAATATCTTCCTGTACTATGGGTTGAAGAAGCATAACGCACTTATATAAAAAAAAAAATTGTATGTATATCTGAATTTACTTCTGTTTTTTATTTTTGTCATGTACCCTATATTAGCAAATGTTGCTTTGAGGCAATATTCAGTTTTGTTTGTTCAATTTACTTGCTAATGTAATATGCCCCATAAGCTGGTTCCTGACTTGTCTGGTAAATTGCAGCTGGGAAAAAATCAGAAGCCAGTTATAGGCTTCTTTTATTTTATTTACGTTATATTTGTTGGCTGAAAATGAGTTTGTCAATGTGGGGTTTAGAGCTCTGCTTACAGCACAATTAAACAAATCAGTGCTGTGCTGTAGAGGAGAATGGGCAGTCTCTCCAGGATCAAGCATGCTCAGACTGATACATGAATTGCTTACTGTACTTTGTGTTTTTAAACATAAGGATTTAAACTATCCTGAGCTGAGCGTTCAAATCCTTGAAGGTACCTTGAAGATTTCAGCTGAGTCCGAAGCGTGCAGAAACTGGGAAGGATCATTTGTTTCCTTCAGCTCTGTCTCGCTGACTTCTCAGCTCTAGATTAATCCACATTCATGGCTGCGTACCAGCACTGGAAAGGATTACAAGAGTAATGTTGTGTGCATCTGTCTATCAGGGAATAGTAAATGCAGAGAAGGACCTTTGATAAAGTGTGTTAAATGACACACCTTTTCAGCTTACCTGGAAAGCCACCTTTAGCTAAACCAGTAACTAAAATCAATGACAAACATTTTGACTATAAGTTTTTCTCAATTTCTTCAAACCAGTGGTGTGCATTAAAAAAAGCAAGGTATGGTAAAGCATGTCAATAAACATGGCAAACCACAGTAAACGATGGTAAATGTTTATTATAGCTAAGGGAAAAAACTACAGAAATACTGTGGCAAACTTTTATAAGGACAGTGGCACTAAAAATTATTAAAAACATGTCTTCAAGCAGTGCGTGATAGCATAATTATTTCAGTACCAAATATAATTATTTACAGAGCTATTGTATTGTATTTCTGTACCAAATCCCTGGTTTTATGGTGTTTTTAAGGGAGGGTATATATAGCAGAATAAAATATTAAAAATATCAGCAAAGAAAATCCTCTCCAAAGCCTTAAGGGAACAGGATTTTATAGACAACTCAGAACGTGCTTGTATACATCACAGCATGACTGCTGGCTTGTGGAAAGCAGCTTTTTTTTTTTTCATAAACATGGCCATGATCTTGTGTTGTAGTAAGCTGCACAGTGATTATGAGCATTAAATTGACATGGTAAAACAATGTGATGCAGGGTCACCGTGGCGAGCTATAGAATATCAGTGCAGGGTGTTGTTTTGGAGAGATACACGACCATTATTCAGTCATTAATGTATCTAATTCCTCTGGGAAGCTGGGAATACAGCTTTATCAGTATTGGATACACAAGATCCTGCCACTCGTGTGGCTTCTATTAGCAGCCTATCAAAGGACTGTTTTAAAATAAATAGGGTTCCATTTAGATGTAGGCCTACTGCATTGGCTTTGATGGCACAGTACTATATTTTCAAGAGTAGTATTTTAATTCAGAAATATGATTCTGATACCACTTGCCAGAACTAAAGAGACAACACGTTAACTGTAATACAGTACATACCTTCAAATCCGATACATATTGTAGTGGTATGTAAAATTTCCCATTAACGACCTAACCGCAAAACAAAATCTAAATGTTATCCATGCACAGAACTGCGTAAAACATAAAAGGCAATGTAATTTAGCAAAACCAAAAGATTAAAAAAAAAAAAAAAAAAAAAACTTGTTTCCAGAATTAAAACAGTATCCCAGGTCGTCAGTATTCAAAATTGCAGTATATAGTGCTTGATAAGGCCCTAATGTCACGGTTCACTTGCAAATGGAAATGCACAAAAGCAACAAAAGATCACAGATAAAAAAAAAAAAATACATCACAGTAGCTAGAACTGTTTAATGATTAACTGTTGCATTACCCTAGCTTGTCTCGTTTGCTTTGTTTTGGCTGCATTTTTGTCAGGTGAAACTGGAGGAAGCGCTGTGAAACTGCACGATACAAGACCGACTGATTTGGCATTAGAGAGAATAAAAAAAAAAAAAAAACGTGGGCAGTGACGGATAACCAGACAAATTGTTTCATTGAAGAGATAGGCTTTGCATCATTAACACAAGGGTGGTAAAACGCGACTGACGTGTATCTGAGTAACGGATATCCGAGTACTGACTGTATATGGACGTGCCTTGTCCTTCCCTGGGTATATCTTTCACATATGCTATTCCTCTGAAATAACTGTGTCTGACAACAAAGCAGAACTTTATTGAGTGCTAAGTGTATTGCATGCAGCACCATGGAAATGAACTCTGCTGAGCTGATAGTGGCAGGATCTCCCTGTCAGTGCTGTATGTCTCCCTGGTTGTTCCTGGCACCTCTCCCTGAAGTTCTTCTCAATGCAGATTGCAAACAAGAAGAGGCCGCAGATGTACAGGGTTTGGACAACAAAATAGAAACACAAGATTATGTGTAAAAGGGCTCCGCTGTCCCTCACATAATTGATTAACATATAATGCAAATAGCTACCCTACAGTAGCTATTACAACGGATGAAATACTGAAAAAAAATCCCAGTCAGGACGGAATTGGCTGTATTTCTAAAACTAAGCAGTTTTTGCACATTTGAAATCGTTTGATCAGATTTACTGTAGAGTACATTTAAAGTGGCCTATTAAATCTGCAAAGATTATCCATCTGTTCTTTCATATTAACTTGTATTAGCATCAGCATTAGGTATCCATGTTGTTTTCATCTGTTGAGAATCTTTTGGTTCTTTGTAGATACTTCCAGACAACCAGTCACTGTTTGTGTTCAGATTCCTCCAATGGCTTAGCTGCAATCAGATTCTCAGCACAATAAGCAAGACCAGTAATAGTACAACCAGTAAGAAGAAGGATTGGTGCAAAATAAATGCACAGGGTTCCTCTTCCACCTGAGGTGAAATATGTCTGTGCATTGCTGAAGCCTGACATAGAGAGACTATTCTGTTGCTCGTACAGTACTACAGACAGCCTCAGTTGCTGGTGTCTATCAGGCAGAGCAAAGCAGAGCTTAACTAGTGGAACTCTACTTCAGTCATCATAGTCATACTGGTGCTAGTGTAATAACACACCAGACAGGGTATAATTTTACAAGCGCAGCATGCAGGGTCATTTTTTTCCAAACACTGTAACATCAGCAACAAAATGTGCATCCCATTACACTCCCACACACAGGCCTGGCTTAGGCTATTTTCTATTTCTAACATACTGTAGTTAAAATACAATACAGACTGTGTAGTGTACTGTGTATATAAATAATGTGCTTTATTTATGCGTTATTATAAAGTTCTTTAAAGGCCTCCATCAAAGGTAGTTGTAGCTACACACCTTGCTCTTTTGAAACCTGCTTGCCACTACGTCATTCTATGATCTAAGGTAGGTATTTGTCTGCTGAAGCAGAATGTATAAATCTCACCATGAATGTCAATTTTAGTAAAGACATTTTAAGAGGGTTGCCTATTTTTAGCAATATAGGTGTTTCTTGACAAATGTAATGTTATATAATTTTACAACTAAATATGACCTCAGTATACAGGAACTGATGTTTTCAACATGGTCTTCCGAGGTACCAGGCTTTTTGAATATGTAACAACTATTTATTTTAACATTTAAATTGGGCACAACACATTTAAAAAGTGAATACCAGAGATCCAGAATTGGAATGTGTTCCTGCGTTGTACTGTCAACAGTGCAAAGCTTTTCTATGATGTCTAGCAGATGTGATGAATGTCTAACACATTCTAATTACTGAAACTGCTCTTGTTTTGCATTCCAAGAAAAGCATGAAATATAATTTGCTGTGAATAGTTTTATATCTGGCTTTGTTTCAGCGTTACAGAACCCCCTCTTTCTCCTCCCTGGTGGAGTAATGGACTGTTTGGCCGAAAACTGTGTTCACAACATGCTTGTTTATGCAGTGCCCTGCACTGTAATAAGAAACTCAATAGTGAATTCAAATTGCAAGGGTTGCAGCAAATGTGCCCTGAAGCAGAAGTATCAAGTGTTATATATGTGTGATGTATTTAGAAAAGACAAATATCCAGAAAAGTGAACATTTCACTTTGGTTTTAAATTACCGGTATGTAGAAGAGTTTCGTCTTGAAGTGGATCAGAGAGCTCTGACAAAGCCCAAGTGGGGTAAGATCAACAAGGACCCTCCTCAGAAGTTGTAGGTTAATCCTGCCGTTAAAATAAAACTCAGCTGTTTAGATCATGTTCTAAGTAAACCACTTCATAGAATTTTTCCAAAAGAATGTTGATAAGGGAGCATGTTACATGACCCACAGCTGTATGTGTAGAGGGCAGAGTGACAGGTTTAGATTTGTTGAAGCAATACTTTTTTTTTTTTTTTTTTTTTTTTTTTTTTTTATTACTGTAATGGTCGTTGCTATTGATAATGCACATCACATTTCAGCCTTTTGGAAGCATGTCTATGCATACTTGCAAGGTTAATTGATTCCCTTATAAAGCTTTGTAAAACAAAAAATGTATCTTCATCCCAGACTACAGAGAAGCAGAGTACTGTACAATAGATTGTGTCACGTCTGAATTACTTCACAGCACTCCCACATGATTGATACCTAAACCATATTTTGCAGAGATTGAGTGAGCGAGGAAAAGCCTTAATGCCCTTACACAACATTTGATTGTGTTTTGAATGCTTAAGGTAATGAATTATAAGCTTTCTATCCATTACAAAATCAAAATACATTTAAACATATAGTGTGTTTTTTTTTTGGTGTAAATCCAGATAATTAAATTTTACCATAAAAGCTACTCTTTCTTTAAAGGAAAATTACAACTAGTAGAAAGTGTGGTACTGAGGAAACAATAAAACTACAGTAGTTTTTTGTGATGATTATTTGTAATTAACAAAGAAAGCTCTGAGAAAGACAAAATATTTGTATAATTGTGTTAATAATTTTGGTTTAAGAGGATGTACAACCTATTCTTGAAGACTTGTAGTGTGCAACTAATTATTGAGTCAAAAGCATTACTGCTGTAGTTGTGTTGCAGTTGCATTTTGATTTCACAGTCAATGGTGCAAATAACTCTAGAAGTATAGTGAAGGCCTGGTTAAATCTGGCCCAAGCTGCATATGTTAGAACTTAGAGATATGATGTGGTCAATTGATCAAAGTGCTAATCTTAGTGCTACATCTGGAATACTGGCTATTTCAGCCCAGAGTGCAAACTTCTGTTCTCATTTATGATAAAAGTGAGTGTTAGTATCCCTTCATATATCTATATGTTATTTGGGAGCTACACTGTAAAAATCCAGCAGGGTTTTAGGACTTGGGACTGCCAAGAGCCCTAGTGGTATTTTGAAATTCTAATAAGAACTATATTTTTTTAGGAACCTACACAAAGCCTACAGTTATATTGTGAATTAGCTCCAATTTAGGTTTTTCCTGATAAAATAAACCAGACAATGTGTGTGTGTGTGTGTGTGTGTGTGTGACAATATAATTGGATAATTGTTAGAATGACTGATTCCTTTTAAGAATAAATGCCACAAAAGCTTCTGCACTGTGTTAACTGTTGCCTTTGCATGACAAAAGCATTTTACAAATATGTCTTCATTAACAAATTCTGACCCATGCTGCTTTCAAACAAGCAATGATCCTAACCTCATTTCCGACACGTGATTACCTAATATGCCTTTGATGAGTCTGGGGTGCTTTTAGCTCTTTTATTTATATGTGGACTCATCTATATCCAGAAGTTTTGTATTGGGCGTTGGCTGAATCTCTCAGTAACAGTGTGGAAATCAGAAGACTTGTGATTTTGTGATTTAAAGTAAGTATTTATATGCTTGGCCTTGCTGCCAAAAGTAAGAAACCACTTTGACAAGTATGTTGTGAAATTAAAGCCTTACCACATTACTCAGCACACAACACTGTTCTCTGTGAAAAGCCTGCAAATATTGCTCCCACTTTGTAGTACGGTACAATTATCTTGTTTGTTTTTACATTGTCTATTTGAAAAAAAATGATGTGCCATGTTTTACAGAAGAAAGGAGTATGTAAGTCTAATGAAACCAGGAAGAGTGCATGCTCACAACTGATTTAGCTATAAATAAATAAATAAATAAGGTACAGTATGGAACATAGTATATTAGCACTATAACCCCAGCTACTGTTATTTAAAATCCCACAGCTTCAGCTGTCACTAGCTAATAGTCTTCCCTTTTTTCACTTTGTCAGTTTTCTTTGTGATTTAAATGCTCTTTTTGTACTGCTGTGATATCATGTGTCCAAACATTTGCACAGCTGCACAACAAGTGGGTCCCTTTCTTGTAGTGTATCATTGAGGTGTCATACAGTACAGCCCAGTGGACCAGTGTGGGGTGCTGGGGTATTGACAGGAGGGTAAACTAACTTGTGCTGTAAATTTGTGTGACTGCAGCCGTGACTAAAGGAGAACTTCTATTTCCTGTAATAAATACAATATTCATAAGTAAGACGTATTTTGAGTTTCTATGACTATGAGGATATCAGCGCTTCTCAAAAACACATTTTTATGGTTTGAAAGCTTTTTTTTTTCAGAAAGTCTGCTATTCAGGTACCTTCTGAAAAATCAGTCTGTAGTAAAAGTGGTCCATTTTGTATAACTGATGGTTGTCCTTTAATAAAAATGACACCATTATAATAAACCCTAGCAGAACCATGAGCAGAATATTCTACAGTGGTCCTAATACAGTATCTAGTAACTAGTGCCAATATGGTACCAT
This sequence comes from Polyodon spathula, assembly GCF_017654505.1. Taxonomy (NCBI): domain Eukaryota; kingdom Metazoa; phylum Chordata; class Actinopteri; order Acipenseriformes; family Polyodontidae; genus Polyodon; species Polyodon spathula. The sequence goes on along the minus strand of NC_054541.1, from coordinate 44,196,092 downwards.
GGCATAAAGAATAGGCTGACCAGATGACTGTTTGGGAACAGCATAGAGAAACGACAGAAATTAGATGAGCTGTACAGCTTCCGTGATCATGCTCATAGGATATGCCAGGAAGAGCCAGTTTCTATGACAACTGATCCCCAGTGTTTGAGCTGTGAGGGTGGTATGACACTTCAGAACAGACTGTGGTGGATTTTGAACTGTTAAGAAAGCTTGATTCTAGTTATACAGTACATATCATCCCTAGTCTTGAGGAAGGCTCCCAGTGTTTTGTAGAATTTATTTTTCAAATGATAACATTGACTTAAGAGATCATTCATGGCATAGCTTTGCTGTCTGAGTTGGTGTCTGAGTATATATACAATGTTATTATAGTATATCCCAGAGGAAGACCAGTTTCAGATGTAACTGTCCAAATATGTTTTCTTTGAATATTTAATGGCACTTGCATTTAATAGTTGTTTAATGTTGTGGTTATGGTTATAAAAGCAAAAAAAAAAAAAAAAAAAAAAAAAACATGTGACCAGGGTTAAACTGTAATGGTTCATCCTTAGGGGCAAAGCACGCACATACAGTAGCAACAATGGTATGAGACATTGGTAGACTTATATCACCAAGTGGTAATGTTTGAATAATATTTGACATAACAGTAATAACACAATGGAATCAATTAATACCATGCCACTTATCATACTGGTGCTGAAATGAATTGGGTAGCGATTGCTGGCAATGATGGGGTCTTCAAATTGTACTCCTAGTTTTCTATGTACTTTTAAATTACTGTATACTTTTAACTGTCTGTATATATACCTGATACTGGCTGTTTAAAATTTAGGGAACAAATAGAAACAAATTGACCAGATCATGCAAACAAGCTCCCTTATCTGTCTTCCACACTTGAAGGAAAGAACAAAGTAGATTCTAGGGCCTGGATCAATAGCAGCCAGTTGCAATTGACTAGACAAATCTGCTTTGCTTGCAGATTGGCTACATCCTTAGACATGCCTTTGGAAAGTCACATTGGAATTGGCCTGCAAAGCAACTCCAGGCCACATTCCCTCCTGAACTCATCAGGGCACTTAAGCTATTTTTAGGGCCCATCCTGGGTTTGGTGTTATTCTTTTGGAGAGTCTTCTGGTGGCTTTGGAACTCCTGACTACAGGACTGGAAAAATAACTCACTCAACACCAGTCTTAATTAGTACATTAGACAGCTTCTATACAAGGGCTTTGCGTTGTTTTCTGATACTAAAAAAGCAGAGTGTGGTAGAAACATTATAGAGTTCAGTAAAGGTAAAACAAAATAGAAGCCTTGATAAACATAGTACATTCATAATAGAAGCAGGAGATAATAAGATTAGATGCACTTAGCATTCTTTTTTTTTTCATTGTTTAAAACAGTTTAGAAATAATTCTTATAATTATGAAGAAATGTGGTATAATAATAAAAGGTAATATTTATTTTCAGTCAAAGAAGGGTCATTTATGTATTTTTCTTTCACAGCACTTTGAAAACACTTTATCTGATTTTTTTTTTTCAGTATTGATTTTTAAACCATGTTATCAAAGTACGTGCCAGGATTGTATAAGTTAAGACAACTTAATGCAAGGCATCTAATCGAAAGCCAGGTGTCTAAGACTAGACATATCTGTTTACTACATACAAAATCTGATTTTGCAAACTTATCTATGTGAAATAAAGAGCCTAAAATAAACAATGCGTCTTGCATTCCTGCAAAACATGTCTGCTGAAGTGTTCCATACCACTTGCAACTTAGAATGAACAAACGCCATATGCTGACGCACTTTTACTGCAGCGGTGATGACCAGGACTGGTGATAACTGCTGTTGTGTATTTAGTCATAGTGGAAATCATGGATACGGAAAGATTTACAGCAAAGCCATAAAACTGGTGATTAACAAAGGCTCATAATCCATTTCCTTACCTCTTACAAGCACTAACACTAGCGTTAGCAGTTATGGCTACCCCTAATTCCCCTTATCCTTGTGTTAAAAATCTTTTGGGTCTTTGCTTGTTTGTTATACTTTTTTGGGGTGTAGGTAGATATTTGAAATACTATAGATGAATTGTACAGGGTTTCCCATAAGTCTGGCTCCAGAGGCATACTTGTTAATATTGACTGTCTATTTATTTTGGATATGAAATTTAAGCAAAGAGGAATGAATTCAGATCATTTTAATGTGTGGTTCTGCTAGTCAGGGGGCGTGGTCGTCTGATTTAACAGAAAACATCCTCCTTGGCAATTTGTACAGTATGATATTGCCTATAATGAGTAAGTTATGGAACACCCTGAGTTTAAACGTACTCCAAGGATCTGACTGCGACCAGAGCCTGTGAACAATAGCAAGGGTATCAGGATGCAGCAGCTTATCTATATGTCCAAGAACAACGTATAAAGGAATATGAAGAGCTCAAGATTATCAATGCAGTAAAAAGTGAACCAGCAATAATGTTAATAAAGCCAATAAGAGTTAAGAAATGTATTATAAAGAAACGTGTATTTTTTTTTCTGAATGCCTTTTAATATTCTTTAAACAAGTCGTTTGGCTGGGGATTTAGATAGTGTTTGGATGTGGCTGCTGAAGATGTCCTTGACTGTAGGGATTGTGCAACACACACCAGCCCTGAGCTGTGCTGACACAATGACGGCCCTCTCTGTGTGTGTGCTCTATGGCCCATGAAATATCCCTGATGGGCTTGCTGATGCAAAGTGTCACGCTCATCATTGTCTATTGGTTTTATTTGCTGGCTTAATGGAAGAGGGAGTGGTAGACAATATTATAAATCAGTAGTGAGGATTCCCCCAGACGATGTCCGATGTTTGGCTTTGTTCCTGTTTAGCTCATTCTTGAACATAGGATCTTGCATCAATTCATTGATACAAGTACAGCCATTTACAGGAGCAGCCACTTGTCAGGTAAATAATTTAAACAGCTCTCAAAGACAACATTTTGTCAAGCAATTCTGGACTTAAATAAACAAACTACTTATATAACACTCTGTAGCAAGCTAAGTGTATTTTTTATTTACGCACATAAAAACTCAGATGTCTGAGTTATTGTCTTGGGGATAAAATGAATGTATTATGCATGACTTTAGAGTGCTCTGGCCTGAGAGAAAGCAGTTCTGCCAACGATGACATGAAATGGCAGTCAGCATTTGTAACATGAGTCTTACATTTAGTAACAGTGAAACCTTAGTGCATTATTGATTTATTATTAGTTGTAGTAGCATTATATTTTGCTCTACATCACCACTGTTTCATAAAAGAGAAAGAAAGAAGAAAGAAAAATATATGACACCCATTAAAGCTGCAGTCTCCCATTATCTCTGTGTGTATAATTGTTCATTTATGTCAACAGGTTTTGTTTTTCATAAATTTTGTTTGAAAATATCAGTGCTGTATAAATGGTAACCTGCACCAAATGCTTTGGAAATAAACAAGACTTCAGTCCTAATGATGTATTCTCTGGATTAAGGAAGTACAATTGGGTATGGCTCAAAGCAGTAATATGGATGTTGCCTGTGCTCACTATGTGGAGTTGCCGTGTCTCTTCAGTTGCTCAGACTTTCCCCCGGTGGCGCTGATTACCCCTGTGTGGCATCCCTGTCTTTAGCAGGGGGAGCTCATTGATAATAACTTGCCCCCCTCCAGATGGGACGCATCATCCTGTATTATCTTTACATCATTGCACCGGGACATGCACAATTGAGAGCTGTACCACATTGCATTTACGAAACACAAAGCTGCAAACCTCGATGTTAAGAATTGCTGTTACTACCTGGTATTAGATTTTGTACTGTTTTAACTTTTTCCCCAGTCACTGCATACATGCAGTTTCAGTAAATTGGGAGATGTGTTTTAAAGCTGCAGTACACATTTTGGATGTTTGTTTATCAAATCCCTTTGTGGTTTTTCCTTCTGAAGACTATCTTTGTTAAACATCAGCCATTCATGAAGTGTTGTTCTTTTGGCACCTGCAAACTGCAGTCAGCCATCAATCAAAGTCTTATCAATTAGAGCTGCTGTTTTGCCCTTCGGCAGTCTATCAACGTCTTCTCAGTTAGAGTTGCTGTTTTGCCCGTCATGACGGCGTGACTGAAACTGACTTACAACAGATAGATGATGCTTTTAATTGTTACAGAATACATGCAAACGTGCACATTTGCACAGCAATTGAATTATATCCATTCATACAAAAGTGTGTGCTATGTTTAGCAGATGCTTCCTGAATGTAATCTTTTTAGATGTACTTTGTATAATTGATTTTGCTGTGAGAATTAGGTGGGATTTGAACAGCATTGTACTGACACATAGAAAAGCATTTTATGATAGTATTTGGTCATTATCATTTCTGTTGTTCATAACGTAGTTATGCCATTTAAAACAAGATTATCACAGTACTTTGCTATAGTAGGCCACGTGTATATGGTTTACACCTTGTGCTGACACAATGTTATTTATGCTGAAAGTCAGGGTCAACACAATACAGCAATGTTTTTAATACAATATTCCTGACATTATATATCATTACATCTACGTCATCCTGCTGCATTTTAATTATTTAAACAATGGCAGATCTTCATAGTGCCACTGAATGTTATGAATCTGCTTGAGGAACTCATATTTTATTGAGTTTGGTGGTATTTAAGCCCTTAAAATATAGCTGCATTGCACAGGTCCACTCATTTAAAAGAAAATGAAAAAATGACCTGTAGAATTCTAGAAGGCTGTTACCCACACAAATAAGGTATTTATTCAATAACACCCTAATGGGAATTTTCCATAACTCAATTATTTCTCATATGGTATAGAACTGCTTTCTCCATTTCACTTGCTTTGTATACGCTAATGTTGTGTAGCGAGAAGAGATATCCTTTGTTTCTGTGGTGCCTCCAAACGGCACAATACTGATGATGCTCTTTGTTGTTTTTTGGGGTTTTTTTTTGCAGGCTGACAGCTTTGTTTTGGAGTGTGTGGATGATGTCATTGCCAATAGGGGCCTGGCTTGTTTGTCTACCTCACACTTAGTTACCAAATCACATGCAAATCCATCCTGGTTACCATGACAACTCATGCAGGTCCAGGCTCCATCCTGCTGAGGTAAAGAGCAAAAGGAGAGATCCAGTTACAAGGACACATGATACCCCTGTAAGATACCTGATCTTTGTAAGTAACCGCCAGTCTTTAATATGATGTCGTCTTTGTATATGCATGGGCTGTGAAAACAATAATGTAGAATGCATATTTTATTACTAGAAACACATAACATATTTGTTCTGTAGTCATTGTATTAATCTAAAATGCAATTAATTTTAATTTAAACAAAAACATTTGATTTATGCAGCATTTTATCTAAATCCGTATTTATGAACTATAAAAAAAAATATTGTAATAGTGAGTGTAAACAAAGCAGCATTACATAATTATTTTATAATGTATCCCTTTTATAATTTTCTTCAATTAAGCATGATTAAGCCTTTTTTTGCCTCAGCTTCCTAAATTAGCACTCTTTTATGTGTTTTCTGAAAGTGTGCTTCGTGACCTTTAATAAACCTAAGATTTGAAGCCATACTACAGACTTCTTGCTGAGGCTTTAATTTGTAAATCCTTTCTTTGTATCTGGGTCAGTCACTTCACTGTTCACGGGAGGGAAGACATAAGGGGTGTCCTTGCCACATCTAGAGCACACAGGAAACCAGTGCTTTTCTCCTTTCCTGTATCTAAAACAATGTTTGAATTGGCATCCCAAAAAAATTATAGTAAAATACAGCACTATTTTGCTATACAGTCTGACACAAGCAGATGGGGAATTGTCATTAACTGTCATTGTTTGTTCTGGATACCATGCACACATTAACACTTGCTATGGTGACAGTTTACTGAAATAAATAATGTTGTTACCTTTCTGCCAGTGCTGAAGAAACTTATAGCTCTGTAAACATGCTCCAATTCTCTGAATTATAGACACATTTACTGAACTGTACTGCTGAGCACAACACCTTAGAAATATAAATACAATTAAACAATTGAACAAGTTTAACAATGGTTATGCATTAAATGTTTCATACAGGATTTTAAAGGCTGTGTTAGGGGTGGCATTTAAACATGCATGAGGTGAAATACGTTTTCACTAACTGGGAGAATGTATTGTGAGAAGTGTCCAAAGCCGTGGTGTTATAGATAACGTGTGTTATAGGTACCTGTGGTTCCTTCTCTCTTGGCCGTGTTCTAAATTGGGCAAACCAAACTGAACCCGCTGCCTGCATTTGTGTATGGAGAATGAGTGGGAGCCTCGTCTTCCCCAGTGAACAGCCAGAGCATGTCAGTGGTGGATTGTTGTATTCGTATTCATTCCATGAGTACAAATTCTTCAAAAGTAACTGTCCTTACAGGAGTTTACCATGGTGTTTGTGTACAGTACTTTTGCAGTTTTACCATGCTTTCCATATGGGTATACTATGCATTTGCCGTAGTTTACCCTGGTTTGCCATGTTTACTAATATGCTTTATCATTGTTCACTATGATGTATTACTACTGTATAGGAAACTTTTACAAAGGTGCTCCCCTAAATGGCACCCTTACTACATTCCAACACCACACTGCAGCTCAAAACTGAATTTCTCTGCTCTAGATAGAAACATCATTTTTAAGCTACTACATTGCTTATAAAGTGACTAGTCTGAGAAATATTGAGTCTCTGCCTAGATATTTAAGGGCCAAGCATTAAGCATACATGAACTTCAGATAGTACAGTATGTGGAATAAAGAGAGCTGTTACTGGTCAATTTTATTAAGTTTTGCCATCATTAGAAACATAATCATTAGTTCCCATGTCGTTATGCTGAAGTAATGTTTTGTTCATTACTTTTTTTGTACTTTAATTGTGAATATGCATATTCTCAAGCACCACAATGTAGCAAAAGAAAGGTTTACCTTCAGTTATACTGGTAGCAACGAACTCCTGTGTCAGTTTCCTGAGTCTGATTATCTTTGTCAACTTCACCCGTTGATTCCTATAACTAATGTCAGTTCCAGTGTTCTAATGTATTGGAATCAATGTGCAATATTCTTTTCCATATCTTTTGTGTTGCCATTGCTGGTAATATTATGAGTTTTGTTTCTTCAGGGTAATAAACAGATATACTAATAATGTCCAAACAGTAGAGCGTTTTTCAAACTTCTATAAAGGCAATTAGAATGCTGTTGGAAAGGTTGAAGATTACATAAGTATTATTTGTGAAGGCTAATTTTTATTTAGGTGAGGGCATGCTGTCTCATTTGTACTAATTCTCAGCTTCAGATATGTTCATTAGGAATGGCTGTTTTGGTCTGTCCATGGTTCAAATTCAGCTTACATTTTTATAGTTATGGCCAAAAGTTTTGCATCACCCTATTGAATTAACTCATTTTGCTTCATAAAGTTGAATGAAACCTGCTGAATAATGTTATGTTAACATATTGAATTACATACTGCTTTGTAATTTTCAATATACTTAACAAAAAACTGAAAAATGTGACATTATGAAATGTGTAACATGAAATACTGTACTTCTATGGCTTCTGGTAGACTTGTGCAATATCATTTTGGAGTTTCTTTGATTACATATTAAATAAAATATCTAAATTATGTTCATATAGTTGTTTTTTAAAAATGATGTCTCAATCCTAAAATTGTAGGTGATGCAAAACTTTTGGCCATAGTTGTATTGTAACTAAGCTCCCATTGGCCATTTACAACCATGGTTTGGACTTCAGCTCAACTCAAAACTGAAGTCTTCTACTTTGTGGTTTGGGCTCATCTGGGCCTGGTATAATGGTTATTTATAGAGTAATTTTTTTTCGTGGTGTACTTAAGACCTAAAGAAAAGCAATTCAGAACTGTTGTCTAGGCTGAAAAATAGATATGACACACATAGTAAGTTTTGCTACACACTTTGCCAGATAAGGTTAATCCTTCAAAGAACAACACCTCTTACACAACTATTGACAGGCTCTGTTCTTTAATGGAATCTAATGATCATGCCAAATGAGATGCATTCCAGCTACATTCAAGTTTCCAGGGACCCACATTACAGCCCGCTGCTAATGGAGCGCTATGTATACTGGAACAAGTGACCTGTTGCTGTGAAGAATAGTGACAATCACTGGGTTTCCAAGAGTGACAATCACTGGGTTTCCATGCCGGTCAATTTACACGTGAAATGGCGATGAAAATGCACGTTTGGGAGAATTACTCCGGTAATTCATGTTTGTGGCCGAAAAAGCGGCCAAAGAGAGGGATAGAGTTAGGGTTAGGGTTAGGGTTAGGGTTAGGGTTAGGGTTAGGGTTAGGGTTATGAGTGTGTTTTTTTTCTTAACTATTGCAAGGGAGCAGGTTAGTTGTTACTGTGGATTCCAAGAGGGCAGAAAGTAGTGGCTGATGGGTGATTTTATGGTTAGCTGTGGTGTAGTTCACCTTAATGGCTTTTTATTATTATTATTTTTATTATTGTGTTTTGCTGTGTCTGGTCTGTCATGTTGTATATCTCTTGTGGGTTTACAGTTCTGTATAAAGCCACTTACCATGAACTGCATTATTATGCCCTTGTTATAGTGTTAAAGCAGCTGTTTGAGAATAACCTTGCTGTAAAAACTATGCTAAAGTTAAACACGAAGACTGTGTGAGCTGCTTAAATGTAACTGAATTAATTCCCGTCCTTTTTTTTTGATCCCAGCTATGTCCAAAGACAACAAGTGTCTGCCCTTCATATTAGTAAATATAGTTGTTGAACTGAGCCAGCTCGATTACCAAAAAAGCACAACAACACCGAACAAGTTGTTGATGCTCTCTCAGAAGTGACCAAATAAAATTGCAAATGAACATATTGATTGTGTTCTTTTGTTTGCATCATTAATATTTGACACAACAGTAAATCCAACACAACTTAAATGAAAGGAGAGAATCTCTGACAGCATGAGACTCGTCAGATCGCTCCTGTCCAATTGAAACTGGCGGCTGAGGTAACCTTCACAGTTGCCAAGTCTGCTTATAGTAAGCAGAATTGGGTTTTTTTTTGGTTGGAACTTGCATAAACACACATACTCTAACATGAGTTTGCTTGTTTTGTGCTTGTTTTGAAAGGCAGTATCACTTCAGTTCGTTTCATCAGTATCCGCCACCTCCCTTTCTAGTGCCCACTACCTGTATTTACCCTAGTGTGCTGTTGGATGCTTCCTCAGCAGCTGTCACCTGTCTGGATAGGTAGGGCTTCTAAGCCAGGGTAGTATGCATCGTTGCATCACTTGATCCCCTATGTGCTATATTGCCTGAATGAAAATGATATATATATATATATATATATATATATATATATATATATATATATATATATATATATATATATATATATATATATATATATATAAACGTCTCTGCTGGTTTTCAGCCATGGTGATCTGCAATACCTGTTGGTAAGTTTCATTTTATACCTCTGAGTTTATTTTTAATTTATGAGCCGCAATTAGTTGAAACAGTATTCACTACTAATAACATTTGAAAAACAATTTGGGCAAGAGCAGTAAAACACATTATTAAATAGCCAGGCACGAGGTAGTTTGCTTTATTACAGAAGCTTAGATTTACTCATGTACCAGTTCTTTGTGCATGGAAACTACATTTTCACAAAAGTTCACTAGTAATCTACAAAAATAGCACGAGTACTTTAGACATAGCTCATTTACATATCAACCGCCACCTTTCCCATAATTTGCATGAAGTCGGGTGAAAAGCCTGGTTTACTCAAGTAAAATAAATTGAGCAAATAGAAACCCAAAAAAGTATTTAACACGAGACATTTTTCTTGTGTAAATGTCTTGAGTTAAAAAATAAAAACTTGCATGTAAACCCCATGAATGCTAATAGTTTGAATCCCAGTCTCAGTTAAAACAAAGTGACTAATTTATTTCCATACAAACGTTTATATCTTATTGACAACATGCCATGCAAAGAGTTAACTATTTATGTAATAGTTACATAACATTAAAATCAATCTTATGAAAGAACCAAAGAAGACTGCCAAGTGACAGACTATCCAACAAATGTTTTGCATTTAATTATGCTATTTCCCACTGTTGGGGGTTGAGGCCAGGATCAGGCCCAGCTCTGAAAGTGACTTTGCACAATTGTCAGTTCATCAGGTCTGGTCCAATGCAGGCAGATAGAAAGCGGTGCCAGCAGCACACACTTATTTTCAGCAGCACCACAGTTATGCTCTTTGTTACTTTAGGACAAGAGGCTTTTTTATGAAAACCAATGAAACTGAACCACTTAAGGACAAGCTGAGCGTCAGCATCTTTTTTTATTACCAATATTATTACAAAGGAATTCCAAAGAATTTAATTCCTGCAATAACACGATCACAGCGCTGTTTGAAGTTAAATGATGCCACGCTAAATACTGCAGATAGGAATAATGATACTACCACTACTACCAAAAACCTCTTCTCTACAATACACGATTAGTGCCATGTGAAGTTAAAAAGTTTGTTGTCCAATACATTGCAGTGCTATAATATCATACTAGTACGAGTGTGGACCAGTGTGCAATATTTATTCCAAATCCGTTGTGTTCTAATTGCTGGTAATGCATTGTTCTGCTAATGATTCAGCTTGCTATTATAATGATATTCCAATACAATTTTTTTTTTCAAACACTTTGCTTAAGGGATGAGACTGGAGGAATCGCTTCAGTTGTCAACAGGGTCCGATAGCACAGCAGAAAACACCAGGTAATCAACTGCTTTTTAGATAGAGACGCTATTTTTAACAGTCTTTATCTAATTTTCTTGGAAAATCAAATGCACCAAGCTGTACGAATGGTTCAGGCCACTTGGCACACTCTGGAGTGTACTGCATGTCTTTGAACACAAACAGCATGGATATTTAAGCGATACTGGTTCAGTGGATAGCCAATACCAAGGAAGGTCAAACTGTCCTGAGCAATAGAAAAGATTTTTTAACCAAGGAATCTGTTTGTTTTGGGATGACCTGTTGTTAGGTAACAGTTGGTGCTTCTCAACCATTATTGCTGTAATAATACATATATAGTACCTATGCAGCCTGACCGACGTGAAAAAAATTAACAATGAATTATCACTTTCCCTATCAATAAGTTACTGAAATACAAACCTGGGGGAATGGTTACAGCCCCATACCTAGAATACAATATTCATCAAATGTTTATTACAGTTTTCATCTTGTTCCCAGTTCAGTTTCATGTTCATAATTCTCTTGTAATTCACTTATAATTTGGCAAAAGAAAATGGTTTGAAGGATCATTATGAACAATCAGTTCTCTTCCATTTACCAGCAACCTAGTGATTTAGGCCTAAGCATTATGTTTATGTTGGTGCTAAATCCCCCTGTCCACCACCCTATCTCCGCCCTTGTGCCCCTTGGTCTCACTGTTTCTACATCCTTGTGCCCCTTGGTATCACTGTTTCTATGTCCTTGTGCCCCTTGGTCTCATTGTTTCTACATCCTTGTGTCCTTTGGTCTCATTGTTTCTACATCCTTGTGCCCCTTGGTCTCACTGTTTCTATGTCCTTGTGCCCCTTGGTCTTGCTGTTTCTATGTCCTTGTGCCCCTTGGTCTCACTGTTTCTACATCCTTGTGCCCCTTGGTCTCACTGTTTCTACAGTGACCAAGTAGTGTGTCTTCCAATGCTATCTGTTGTTCCATCCAAATCTACACAAGCAAAACATTTATAAGTCCCAGAATGTGTAAATGGCTTCTCAGACAATGCACCCTTCAATCATAATGAATAATGATATGGAACACACAGAACAGATAGAATCTCTAATTGCAGGACTGGCCATTGCCAGCGTTTTGCCTACATGGGTCAAGCTTGGTCAGGGGCGTCCAGCTGAATCGTTGGCACTGACCAGCATCGCAATTAGGGAGCTGGCTCAGTGTATGTGAGTTTGACTGTTGTAAACACATGCAACATAAAGAGCAGTGCAGGGAAGGGCTTTCTCTGAGACAGCACAAAGGGCCCTTGCGACGTGTAGCTCAGTTATTAAAGAATAATCTTTTAAACAGGACTATTCCATTAAAAATCCTCATGTGAAGTTAGTAGTTTCAGCTGCCATATACCAGCAGCACTGGGGACTAAGGTCTCCTCTAATTATCCACAGAGAAAGGACACACAAGCAGGGACAGTACAGCTTCTTGACATACCAGAAGCTGGCCTTGAAGGTTGCATTGTTTTTCTTAGAGGCTGGGGGAGAAGTTTATTCTCCATGCCTATGAAAGATTTTGGACTGTTTTCAAAGGTGACCCGTGCCAATTGTGCTGCATAGTGAAGTCAAGTTCTAATATAAATGACTGTCCACAAAGGGCTATAATAGAAACACTAAGCCTATTTTACTTGCCCAGTGTTTTAAACCAAATCTGTTAAGATAAAATGAAACACACACACACACACAAAAAAAAGAATATTAATAAGCTATAATCAATCTATACAAGGTATTTGATGATTTTATTATATATCTTTGTACACTACTTTTCATTATCTATATTTACAGTATATAAATATAAATATATGTACTAAAAATAATTTGAACCTTATGTTAGCCTATAAAAATAGAAAAAGCAAAAATATAAATAAATATATTTATTTTCAAAATGACAGCTTTGCAGCCTGTTCAATATTACTGTACAAGCTTGTTAGAAGCGTGGCACAGACTTGCGAGCTTGGTCAAATCATTAGAAATTATTGTACTAACAGCAGTGAATCAACGTTACTAGCTGAGCTGGGGATCAAGTTTACCCTTCAACTATTTCTTCTGTAGGTGAAATGCAATAAGGTGCCCCATTTATAGAATACTCTCACTTCATTTAACAGCTGGGTGATCTTAGCACACTGTGATAGAGACAGATGTTTACTACCTGCTCCCTTAGGTTGGCATCTTAGAGGGCTGTGTCAGCTTCTCTGTCAGTAAAGCACACCTTCTCAAGATGGGTTTTCTGATTTGTTTGCAAACACAATAAAATAAGATGTATTTTTTATTGTTTGTTTTAGGAAACTAAATTGAATCCAGTACCCTAATCTTATTTTTGTGAACCAAGATACTAAACTATCTACTAAAAAAAAAAAAAAAAACAATTAAGCTGTTGTTAAAAAAAGATCAGCCAGCAACAGCAGGGTTTCTTTCAAAAGGCAGTGTTTAGCCCTGCAGCAACGCACATAAAAGAACAGCCATGATGTGCCCTGGCAAGCATGGTACCAGTACTGCATGGCAAAAAATTGTAAAACTCATATGGTAAACACGTAGAACAAAGCATGGTAGACTGCAGTATTAAAATGACCGTGCAAACCTGCTGTGGTAAATCTTTATAATTGGTATAGACTAGAACTAGTATATGGCGTGCATTTTTTTAGAGAAAAACGAAATAAGCATAGAAAACATTGAGACATTTTTAACCGATATGCAAATCTCTGTTATTTGGGCTTACTTGCTCAGCCAGCATGCAATACTGAGTGCATGGTTCGGTGTGATTTGCTTTGCGTCACACAGAAATAATGAATTGCAGATGCAGATGGACAGGGAGAAAAATCCTCTGGCGGTTGAACGATGCAATTTTTTTTGTTCACAATATTAACAAATAGATTGCAGCTGTAATACAATCTATCTTACTGTCTCGTATGTTTTGTTATGACTAGTACACGTTTTTATAAATAAGAACAAGAGGCACATATATGTTTGTACACACCCAGCATTATGTTACCACTGACAATTTTACATTCCTGCTATTATATCAGTTACAGGTGAAATAAAGAATGCGCTCTACACAGTTCTCCATGTATGGAATTTACTTCCCATCACATCTTCGTTGTCCCACCCCTACCTTAAACAACCAATAAGGTTTACCCTTGCACAAACCATGCTGTTACAAGCATAGCCAACATAGACTCTTCAAATGACAAGGGTAACCCCTTCTTGAACAATTTGTGTGTGATTAACACTAAGTGATATATTGTGAGGCTTGAAGTACCATAGGCTCGTATACAATCGCATGATTATTTTAACTTATCATGTAAAAAACAAACCAAAAACTTTTACATGACGCTTTAGAATCATGGTATTTTTTTTCTTCCCAGACAACCCCTTTCCAGACTCAAAGTGGTACCGCCTCAAATGCAGGCACCAAGTTGTTACGAACTGAAAAGTTTATCAGTTACAACAAGTTTGTTTCTGAGTTGGTCAATGAGAATTTCTCATTCGAAGGAGGGAAAACAAAAAAAAGCGCAACGTTATTGGATTTAAAATTCAGACTGCTTCGATATTACCTCGTGGAGTATGCAGCACTGAAGACTGAACTTGGCAAAGCAGACAATAACCGTTGGGATATTTCAAACATAGGAACTTAGGAAGGTAGGCAACTGAAGTCTTTATTTTAGATACCTAGCGATATCACAAGAAATGCCTGTTTTGTTTTGTTTTTGCCTAGGAGTATATGCACATTATGTTTTAAATTAGCATTTTTGATTAAAACAAACAAACACACACACACACACACACAAACTATGACTTAAAATACAAATAGCTTTACTTTGCCATTGTCTTTTTAGTGTGTTTACCAGACCATTACTATCAAATATACTGTTGTCAATTAAAAATAAAGTATTGCTATATAATTGCATAACCAAAAATGCCTGACATACTGTAGAAATGTACAGCAGTGCTTTGATTTTTACTGTGTTTCCAGGTGGTGTTATATGTTATTGCTCGTCAATGTTAGATGTCTTAAATGTATTTGTATTTAATTGAAGTCATATAGATAATACAATAATGTACACAGATAGCATTATGTTGCAAGTTCCGCTTCACAATTGGTACTAGAAGTTCGAGGAAGATTGCCAGTTTTAGCTACTGGCACGTTTACCTTGCAAATTCCAAAATTATTGAATCACAATAGCTGGATACAGTTTCTCTACAATGGATGCAGAAGTATAATCCCTAAGTATTATTATTATTATTATTATTATTATTATTATTATTGTTAATAATTATAGTTTTTGATTGGGGGTAAATGCACTAGATTATACAATAATAATCTCATGGATTTTTGTACTAAGTTTTTCAAGAAAGAAACAGGCCTATTTGTACGGTTTATGATATTCTTTTTCCAGTGCTGAAAAATGCTGTACTTGACTAGTTTAGTCTAGTGTAAAACCATGGCAATGCCATGTGGCTGACGGGGCACCCGAAGTAAGTAAATAAATAACATAAATGTTCAGACTGCCACAGTAATAGTGATGCAAACCCACAGTGCTTGAATTTGTTTTGGTATTGTAGGATAATTTATTAACACTGAAGGTCAGGACAAGCGCTTAGTATAGGCGTTTTTCCTAGCCAAGTTAAGTAAGTCCATGTACATAATTGATTTACTTTGCTTACCTACCTCCTTATCCCTGCCATTTAAAATGAATGAATTTGTAGAAGCAGAAGGTACCATTGGGAAACTTGCACCACATTTTATAATTTTAATATGTGTTCATTTCTGTGGAGGAATCAATTTGATAGTGTTACTCCACACTGTGTGTACAGTGGCAGATTCATTAAGTAGCTGTGAGGTGTAACATCCGCTCTTCTATTCAACCATCTATATTGTGTTGTACCATGTAAAACACACTTGTGGGAAATACATTATTGTTTGGTACCACACTAATATGGTAGGGGTCTGTGGTGAAATACCTAAAACAACAAAGCTAGTCACAACCTTGCAGTGTAGTAGTGGAGGGAAATCCATTGCAATTTGGAGCTGTTCAGATTCTCCAATGCACTGTGATTTCTGCAGCTCTAACCTGTTCTGCAGTTACAGCTGAGTCGGTAAGTCTTGGTAATCAGAGTGGGAGGAATTCTGTCCTTGGAATCCCAGCTCAGTCCTTGACTTTTTTAGTTACCCCTGGGAGAAAGGCTCCAACAACCAATCGGGGATGGTTTTATATACTTGCAAAATTAAAGTTAAGATAGACAGAGTTTTTTTTTTGTTGTTTTTTTGTGTTGTGTTTTTCATATAAATCCTCCAAAATGTTTATAAACCCCAAAATATCAGCTGGTAGTGAAGTATTCATATGATAAACATCACTGATGACTCTCCAATCAAAATATATTTCACTAAAGCCCTAGGGCAATACAAATACCTTTTTATTATGAGGTGCAGCAGTTCAGTATCTTGGCTTTTGGTTTTGATTACTGTGTATGCCAGGATTTTAAAGCGCAGCATTACCAGAGAGCAGACTTTACATAATCAAGAATCTTTACAGAAAATGTTGATGCATTGACAGATCTATCTGAAGGCGAACTTAAACAATTCTTTGAGAGTTGTGGCTATCACTGACACTTATTGTTTCTAGGTAGATCACTAAATTACACTTATGGAGACAGTTCTAAAGAAATACATTTTTGAGTACATTTTAAAAGTTATTTTTTACATTCGGACTAGTTAATCGTAAGGTATATTACATCATAGGATGAAAACGTTATCCTCTTAATAATCTTCAGGTTAAGCTGTTTAGAAAGGTGTAATACGGTATACTTTCGGTGGATATTTGTCTTTATATGCAAGCCGAAAGTCACGTTCTGTCAGTCAGACCTCAAACAAGTGGAATGTTCACAGGAGCGGAAGGGTTAAAGGCAACTAATACTGTTTAAAAGCATAGAGTGCAGAGGGCCTTGGTGTCAGGATCTTCTAGATCAAAAGGGGTTCTAGTTCAGTGGATCGGTCTCTGATTTTTAAAAAAAGAATGAATGACGCAGATCTTGCTGCATCTCTAAATGTTTAAAAGGCAGCCTTTGAAATGATTGTGACCTTCAGAAGTGATGTACAGTACAGTTGGATCTGGTTATAAGAACTGCCCAAGGGACTGTGTAAGTGACAGACAAACATATCTACTGGATGGCTCACTGTAGACGGGTAGTCCGTGGAGAGTTCCCTTTTTATGTAATTATCCATGGTTCTTTTTGCAGTTACTCAAACTGTGTAACAAATCTGTGTTCAGATTATTTTACCACAGTGTTGCGTTCTGGAGGTACTCTTCAGTTATAGTTGCCTGCCATAGAAATCTGCAGTGTAGGATGGATCAGCAGCCATAGACTTGTAATAAATGCCAGCACTATCTAGTCCATAGCAGTGTATTGCAGGCAACATAAAAGAAAACTTGATCCAAAGTGGCTTTTATAAAGACACTTTGGAAGATCTACCCAAACTGCATGTACTATACAGGCAAGCAGCTAGAACTGGAGAAACGGTTCCTTAAACCAGCAGAACACACACTTAACAACAAAGTAGTTGTGTAATTGCAGTATGCTCTGCTTGATTCAAAATGCAAAGGGGCAATACAAACTAAGAATATGAAATCCGAAGCTGTATGTACACTGTACTTTCTTTCCCTGGGGAGGGGGAGGAGACACAACAGGAAGATGAGATGATTAAAGCTTTTGTTAGGTTGGTGTTTAGTCCATATTTGAGCACACATGCCCTGCCACGCTGCTTAGTCATAAATGACTCAAGTTTGAAATTGCAGGGTAAACACTGACTGTTTAGCAACAGCTGGAATTGATCTCCTGTTTTTACAAAACTGGCACAAGGAAGATCATAAAGTAACCTGTGTAAGAGAGTGGAAGTGTTTCATTTATATATTGATATAGAGATATATCTATATATTCATTAATTCATTCATTCATGAGACCTGGGTCAGAATAAGCATGTAATAGCTGCCTTTGCTTGGTCAGGCTTGGCACCCATTAGAAAAAAAATCTTGAGCTAAAAAGATGTTTTATTGTATTCCTTTGAATTTGACACAGCTCAAATTTCTCACCCTCAATTTTGGGGAAAAATAAAAACATCAAATATGCATTTACAAAGATACAACCTCAGTTGTTATGCATATGAAGGCAGTTTGCAGCCATCTGCTATCACACAGAGCATTACAGTTACGTGCTGCCACTCATTACTTAAACCTGTTTTTCTCCCAATTTGTGAACTGTGGCATTGCTTGGCATCTCAAAATATGGGGTTCTGATCCGCGTTTTCCGATCTGTCCAAGCTGGTACTGTTTGTTAGAGATGCTGAAATTGTTAAATGATGCTTCTTTGGAAATGAATGCCTGTTTTTCATGGATGATTGGAGATCGGGCAGTAACGTTTTGGTTCGTATTTTCTCGGCAGTCACTCGCGATGCTGGTCGTGTTCTTGGGTAGTCATGTCTTTTGTTGATGATTTTTCAATACACGCATCACTATACTGTACTCCAGTTTAAGACAGCGGCTATGAGAAGCAAAACATTTTTCAAAAAGTGCAACCTTAAATTTGAAGCAATACGGTAAGTCTAATTCTGCTAGTAAAAATGGACTGCTTTTCTAAATGCATGTATTTATTTTCCTAGAATGCTTTTTTTCTAAAGTTAATATAATTGGGCCCTTGGAGAATTATAAAAATGCTTGATTGTTTCATTCAGCGTGAAGGTCAGCGTGAAGCCTGTTCAATTCTCTTATTTCATATAGGGTTTAAGGACTGCTCACGTCTGTGTCTAGTGGAATGTCAGCACGAGCTGAAGTGAACGGATCGAGATTGAAAGAAAGCAGAGATCCATTTAATTGCTGCGAGGGCCGATATAAGCCACACACAGACACGCAGTCCTATAACTCTACAGACTGCGTTATTGTTAATATACAAGATACAAATCCAACTATATTTGTTTTCTTATCATTCAAACCTTTCTTTAATTCATTGTCAGTTTCATTGAAAACAGAGAAGGTTGAAGACAATAGCGTTGTGTCTCAGGTATGCAGGGGATTGTGATGTCACTGTTTTAAATGGACTGCACTTGAATAGAATTCCAAAAGGTGCCTCTGGTATGATTATAAATGCAGTCTGTAATTATAAATACAGTACTGACATTTGAATAGTGAGAAACAAAACTAGTTTACACCTGTTGGTGCATTAACTTGCAGTGGGATAGTGCGGAGAGGGGACCTTTTCAAACTGCAGTACAGTAAGCATGGTATACCAGCATGCTGTACTGTACTACATCTTTATCGACAAATCGTTATACTTTCTTTACATGGTGTATTGTAATACAAGACAACATAGCTGATTGTAGTTCAACAAATTGTTCTTGATTTGAAGAATAAGTATGAATACATAGTCTCTTGCTTTTTTAAATTTCTTTCAACAAAATTATCCTTCATTACATGACCATTTGATCCTATTATGCATCAGCAATTATCCCATCGGGCCATCCTGCATATTGTGACGTTAGTGTATCGTTATACCTCGTTCTTGTACCTGATCCTATAAACAGGTTTATGCAATACCCAGTGTAGTTGTGTACAATACACAGTACTGGTATACTCATCAATTAAAAAAAAAAAAACGTGTTAGACCCTGGTGTTGAGAAAACAGATCATGTACAGTCTGGGCGGCTGGGAATAGTATGCACATTGGTACACAGGGCTGGGAACATGACACGTTCAGGAGGCTTTACTGTTAGTCTGCATGAGATTTATAGTATGTGACACATTTAGTTTAAACATGGCTAATGTCTTAATAATCAACATACGTAAAATGTCTTTCCTTAAATCTACAGTGACAAATTTTCATTTTTAATTAGTCTGCAGATACTGTACTGTAGTATGGAGGCTGAATCCAGTTTCTTTAATTATGCTGTTATGAACAGAATTCCCTCTAAGCTTTTTCGATACTGAGAAACTTGCAGTTTTGACTGAGAGGGTAAATTTATCAGTGACTAACCTTCGGCCTCGCATTAATCCTTTTAATATATTTTTGTTGCGTTATACAATTTTGAAACAATATTCCAACACCAGTATCTCAGCAATTTTACAATTTACTTTAAATTTAAAAAGACATTTATTGTGGCTCTGCCTCTGATTTTGAAACATCCTCTGATCCTGTGCAGCCCTGTCAGTTGTTATCATAGATATAAACTGCATGCTTAACTGGTAGCCTGCATAAAATTGCTTTATACTACTGCATAAAACACTGGCATCTGCACTGCCTTCAATTGTAACCGTCTTTAGGGCTACTAATTGCTCCATTCTTGGGAACACCAAATTCTGTTTTACAAAAATGGCCAATTCCATTTGTTCCCACTTTTTATCAATGTATTAATAATTAAATATGACATTTGAGCATAAATATAATGTTGCTAGTTAAAATAAGTAAATGTAATAAGTATTACCACAATTTTTTTTTTCAGTCACTCTAAAATGGGTTCACTGCTATGTATTGCCTGATTGTAATTTAAATAGCTCCCCTTTTAATGTAGACACATAATTAGTCCTCCCAATTGTTCCTTTCCTGATTGCAGTGTTATTTGCAATAATTAGAGGCGTGTCTCCAGACAGAATGTCTTTATGAAACCAACGGTGTGTAGTGACTACATCCTTTACACAATAAAGTGATCAGTTTCCTTTAAGGATTGTATAGATAGAAAAAATTGTTTTGAGCTCATTTCTTCGTCGTCAGAAGATATAATTCAATTAAGAAATGGCCATGGTGTAGAATGGCTAATTATAATGTCATTCAAGGCAGGTAGTGTGGAAAGAAAGAAACTAAACTATAATGAAGTATGCAATTAATTTAGCTTACTTGCTTCGGGAAAGCTCCACCTTGAGCGCAGTGCCTTAGGTCTTAGTTTTTCTGCAGAGGAATGCAATGCTTTGCCATTGTTACCATCTTATTTGCTTTCTTATTCTTTACGTGTTTACGACTGGCATTATGATACTTAATGGAATACATTATTTAAAGAAAATAAGCTGCAAGACAGCCACAAATATGCTTATGTTAATGCTTTGTTAGAATGGTCTCAAAAATAATAGGTTTGCCTCGAGACTGGAGTCTTGATTGAAGTTGGTATTTATGATAATAACTTGCGAAAGTTAACCTTAGAGGGAATGCTGGTTATGAAGATTTGCTGATTGCAGTATATTTGATTATCAGTCCTGAAAGCTGTTCCCTTGCAGTCACTTCTGGTGTCCATAATGACGTCTCATGTGAACAGTTAAAGCATTTATCCAGACCTTGCAAGGATTGCCAAACTGGCATCTGCGGTGGGATTAAAAAATGAGGAAAGGAATATAGATTTAATACTGCCATCTTAAATATATTAAACCAGTTACTGTACATCAGTGTTTTTAACAGCAAGCAGTGCCATACAGACAACCACATATGAGCCAGTAATGGTGGCAACCCTGAAGTCCTGTGTCTAGTCACTCATGATTGTGGTTTGTTGTGCCGCCGGATCATGTAGTATTCTTAATGTTTGTATGTGTTACAATGTCTCACATATCCCTTGCCCCGTTACAAAACACATAGAACGGATGGAATACACAAGATCGGCATTCTATACCACGCAAAACCATTTTACTTTGACTTGACTTGACTTTGGCCTGGAACACCTACTTTGTTTGACAATCTTCAATCACAGTTCTGTGTTAACTGTATTGGGTTCTTGTGTGGTGGTAGGGGTGGGGGAGTTAATGAAAACAAGAGGTTTTAATCTTTTCTCTCCAGGGCTTTGACACCAAGGCTGGTATGTGTGCTAAATAAACAACCTGATGTGCAACTAGACTGGCCCATAATTGGACTCTTTCAAGATTACACAAAGCTGTTTTCAGTGTGGGGCTGTGTTTTTGGTTAACAGCCACAGGGCTCCTGGTTCAGTCAGTATCTCCTGTCATAACCGACAGAGAAAGTGTCTTTCCCAGGAGTTCCTTGCAGAACCCTTTTCTTAACTCGACTCACTCCCTGGCCCCCTGTTTATCTTCACTTATAACAGACTGGGGCTGTTACTGCAAAGTCTCTGTGGTCCTCACTTTCTTCTCTTACTCCCTGTGTTGTTGTTCTTCTCCCATTGTTAAGTATTCCCAACTCGCTACAAATGTATTGGATTCTGCCCGGTAACCTTTCTCCAAAACACTGATAACGGAAACTTGCCAGACTGCAGCCAGTGGGTGCATCAAAGGAAAAAGATACTGGAGGCATTTCCTTTTCCTCACACCTCTTTCTCATCAGAACTTCCTTAGTTACAGTCGCTAAGCCAAAGGAATGAAGCTGTCACCATTCAGTGTCTGCCAATTTGCAGACCACAGTGGGTGTAGGACTGTGGATTACTGGATTGTGCATTTGGAGACAGACACAACTACTGCCATAAAAACTTCTGACATGTTTCAGGGGCTGTGTTGTCCAAATGTAACTCATTTTATGTGTAAATATGTTTCCAAGTATCCCCCTTTTTTTATTTATAAATAGATAAATGAATGCAATACTACAGTACAAAAATCAATGCATACAAAATTCAAGTGCTCTTTGCTAAGACAGTGTTTGTCATTTAAGAAGCAATACAGAATGTTCTAAAATAAACTGTTCAATTAAAAAAGCAAGCAAATAAGTGTAGTGAATGATTTTAGTGGTTGATATTCTGGTGTTTAAAGGCAGCTGCCATCTATATGGTGTATATTAATTTGTCCTAGATACATTTCATCATTCTTTTTAGATTTTCCAACATTTTTACAGCATGTAGCACTGCCAATAATAAGTTTTGTACTCTCCAAGCCAGGAATATTGCTTTTAAAGTCAAGAGTAACACTTAACACAGTTTTTGATATTCATAACACTAGTTCATTTTGTGCATTTTCATATTGCTCCTGTAACTTGGGAAACTATTCTCTTTTACTCTTATGCATTTTAAGATCCACGCATGCACTCTGCCACTCCTATGCACAAACAATAAGTTTGTCTATGTGAGTTGGCTACTGCAAGTTTTCTACAAGTGCAGGATTTTAACTTGTACTGTGTATTCTTCTGAAGCCAGTGTTATGCATAAGGAGCTAATGTAGTCATATGCTTTAGATCAAACAGGCCCACATGATTGTCCAAATGGCATAAGTATGTTGCACCGCTGCATTCATGTGCCTGTTGCCTTTTTCTCTAACCCAGCTATTTACCACGCCTTTAGCCTTATCATTGGTTGCAGAAGTATGGCTGCTTCTGTAGACAGACTGGCTTTTGACCTCTGACGCATCATAAGCCTGAGCGGTAAATGTATTCATTCTGACATTCTCTATTGTATTATACAGTGGGATAATGCATCACCTGAGATCTGAACTTGGTAGATAAGGGAACAAAAGCAACAAGGCTACTTTTTACCATAACTTATTTTATTTTCATTTCTGCAGCCACCTGATGTGTTAGATTTTTAAACCTGCTTGTGTAAAAAAATGTCACAAAAACTGCACCATTGTATGTGTGCCTCCTGTATTTCACAATGTCCTTCCATCTATACAGTAGTATCCAAGTTTTGTTAATGTAGTCTGTTTGGTACATTTTTAGACAATGTAGAATGTTAATTTCTAATGTATTTGGAATAATGTGGTGGAATTCCTGTGCTGTCGGATAATCATTGGCCTTTCAGAACAGTACCTGCCACTACGTCAGGATGTGCTGCTGTGCTGTACTTGTGACAGTTTGTCTGTGTTTGTTTTTTTTTCTTTGAACGGCTGAATTATGAAACCACAGGTTTCCTGAAGTTTGTCTAGCTCTCTCTTTAGTTAGCCCTCCCCTTGAGTAGAGCTTTTTAATCTCGAAGTTCCACTGGCAGCTTCCTCTCATTAGAGAGTCCTGCATGAGGTGCTGAAATCCAGCATCCTGTAAATGGAAGGAGACAAACTTGCTTTTGGTGACAAACTGGGAAGAAGTAACGACGGCTCTTAACGGACTGGTCTGTTACTGGAAGTGTGAACTGACTGGGGCTTTAACGCCTTGACTCATCAGGATCAAGGGGGACATTCTTTAAAAAACACTTTGGGGGGGGAAAAAGGCTGGAACTACAACCTTCTAATACAAATGTATTTCAAGTTGTGCCAAGAATGTATTGGTGCCTTGACGACAATAAAAAAAAAAAAAAAAAAAAAACTCTATCCTTCGTAATTGACATTGTAGAGAGTTCATCCAAATAAATGTGACATGATTAAAAAATGGGTTTGAAAGCCTGCTTTATTAATAGAGACATTTTTGACATTCATCTTGCACACATCTTTCATCTGTCTGCCTGATGCTGCTATAGACTTGTAATAGTGTGCCAATCAAAAATAGGATGACTGTACAGATAAATATTGGAAATGGAAATTAGTTTTCTAGATTACCTGCATTGCCACTGTTCCCATTTTTACTGTATTTTATTGATTTACCAGCATTTTTAAACGGCATTCATTTTAAAATGACTTCAAAGTAAACATTAGAGGTTATCTTTGCAGGCCAGTTTATACAGCTGTCTGGTGTTTTAACTACAGTACAGCTTGCTTCTTTGGATCCCAAAGGCTATATTGCTTATCTCTAGCCTGCAAGGGGGGGGAGTAATTTGCTGTATAAAGGGTGTCGGGTCAAAGATACCAGAAAACTTTTGGATAAAAGGCTGAGGCTGTTAACCCTTAACACAAAGTGGAATTCCTCTCCAACACCAGCGTAAAAGGGAGCTCTTTATAACCATACAACAGCTGTACAAATTGGTTACAAAATATATTTGGGAATTTTGAAAAGAGATTTATCTACATTATTGTCAAATCCACTTTTACCTGATGAAGGGAAATATGTTGTCTTTCAATCTTGTATGTTGAACAGTAACGTGTAGTAGCTAGTGCTGGGACGAACATGGGATTTACATGTTCAGATATTACAATAATTATAATGCTTATAATTCAAATATTCGTTCATTTTAAAAAAGTAATAAAAGCCATTATATTGCTCAGAAAGCAGTTGCCCCTGTGTGTGCGCCTTTTATTTTACAGCAAGACGTTACAATTGAGAGGAACAGTAGTTCCTTGCTCCAAGTTATCAGCGATAACTGCCAGAGACTCTCTATACAGCGCAGATAGTTGACAGGTTTTCAGGTTATTTGCACAGCAAAACTAAATTGGCCAAATGCACCATTTCACTTTTAATTTGTAGTTCCCAACAAGCAAACAAACTGAAATTAAACTTTAAACACTTCAAATAAAACAAATGTGAAAATAGCGTTGTAAAACAAAGGGGGTTCTCATTTATTGCATTGCAAAAAACAAAGATGC
This sequence comes from Polyodon spathula, assembly GCF_017654505.1. Lineage (NCBI taxonomy): Eukaryota > Metazoa > Chordata > Actinopteri > Acipenseriformes > Polyodontidae > Polyodon > Polyodon spathula. The sequence goes on along the minus strand of NC_054541.1, from coordinate 44,170,940 downwards.
AACAAAAAATATATACATTTATGTACAATCTATATAAAAATCACCGCAACATTTCCAGCAACTTGGGCACTGTTTAAGCGAGGCATTTCAGAATGATGTTCCTGCCTTTTTTCTGTCCCATGAGATTCTGACTCGCTCTAAAGCAGCACAATGCTTTTTTTGACCCCAGTGGCCTTCCATAGAGATCTTTTATGCGGGAGCGTGCGTAATCTAGTTTGCCTACTTTTTGTAGTCTAAAACTTTTAAATAGAGACTTGAGCTGCTGTGTTGGTCCTGTGTGGTGTGTGTGTGTGTGTTTTTTTTTTTTTTTTTTGTATATATTAAATCGCACGGAGCTCTTTTTCATTTGCCATTTTTTAAACTGTTGCTCAGCTTCTGGTGAGGCAGTAAATAAGTGCAAGGTATTTTTGTCATTTCTAGCGAATATGAACATCATCTGATTTTTGGATCCGAATACATGCCAAACTGGTAAACTGCTTAGGCAGATGCACAACCCTATAGTTTACATGAATTCCACTATTGGGTTTTTCCTCAGGAATTCTGTATAGCTGGGTGGCAGGGCATTATATTATAAATTTTTAAGACAATTTGAATATGAAATTGAATAATTATCCACTCTAATTCATACCCTGGCTGCACTGCTCATTTACCCCCCAGTCCTTTGCAATCTTTTTTGTGTTTCTAGCAGAGCTTGCACATCATGCCACCCAATCCCTTGCTGTAAACAAGCCATTAATTATGCAAATATATACTTACATACCCTTTAAAAAAAAAAAAAAAAAAAAGCTTTTTTGAAAGGAACCCGTTCACTGTGGCTGGGGTGAAAGTAATAATTCAGCTTATCAATAACATCATGGTGCATATTTAAGAATTTTATGGTAGCTATTTGATTTATGGATTGTCATTTCCTTGCATCTCTTTATGTAGGTGGCCAATTAAAACAATCTGTTTGCACTTTAAAAGTTTGCTTTGTATAACATAGTGTTTCATTGGGAAGTCTATACTGAATGGGAGAGCATTGCCTTTCATACCCAATTGAGGACATTTTAAAGGTGTTGGTATGTGTTCTGAATTGGCATAGACATGGGGTCAAACTTGCAACTTCTTCATCAAAAACATTCTAAAAACAAAGCTGTTTGACTTTTTCTAAATTGCCTTACCTTTTTACAAGGTCATGGATCAAACCAGTATTCAGAAATCTTCTTTTATAAGTATGCAGTTGCCTTCTGAAATAGCGCATGTCTTGGCTGAACAGAGTGGGTGCCCCAGGTATTTATACAGACACAAACCTGTTGTGGTGCAGACACAACTGATCTGTGTCGGATTACTCAACAATAAAACTCCACGCAGTGTGTAGGAGACGGCAATTCAAATTTCATTCCTGACAAACACCCTGGTGTTTTGAATTTATTGGTTTAATTCACTTATACAGTAGCAAGCTGTATTGTCAAAGGGGGGTCATCATTATTCTGTGCATGAAAGTAAAAGAATTGTAATATTCAGGGGGGAGTCTTAAACCATTCTGTGTGTCTTCTTGGTTTCTGGTCTCCAACTCCCCCACTGACAAGGAATGCTTTTAAAAAGAGTAGTAAACTAAATACTGGACACATGGCTTATCTTCACGGTCGCTGAATGACTCATTCAGTGCCACAAGCCAACAATTCACACTTAAGACAAGAACCAATCTGTCATAAATCCAGCCGACAGGGGGCCGAATAGCGGACCAATGGAGAACAAGGCACCTCATCGGTATGAGAACAACCAATGAAAAGCACTTCACGTGGGCTCAGGCACTGCCCAAATTAACCCAACTACCCAATCACAGGGGTAGAAAGAGACCTACAAAAGTATGAGCGTGACATTGAAACGACGCTCCTCACACGAAATCCAAGGCTCCAATACACAAACCAGTCTTTGAACTGTGATAACCTGGAGATCCAGCCTGCGACCAGCTGGGACAGAGAAACCGTTTTCGGACACTCTAATACGAGATAACCATTCTAGCGTTTGCCTTGGTGTGGGAGTCCGCTGCGTGAGATGTCAAAAATCTAAAGTACTTGTCTAACTTAGCCCCGATTGATCATCGGAGAAAGAGTTGGATAAACATTTGATGTCGACACAAATTGAAGCATATTCAATTTATTGAGCTAGCAGTGCCGGAGTTTGCAGTGGAATATCCGAGACATAACCGGATGAAGAGTGCACATATTGGAGGAGGAATTGCTGTTTCAGTGGAATATCTAAACAGTTAACAGCTCTTAGTTCTTTGCAAAGGCATTTATTTGTAACCCTGAAGTGGAGACGAAATGCGAAGAAGGCAGGCCCCGGAATCTATCTGACCTTGATGGCGGGCAAGCTTCGAGCGCCTGTGTTGTTGAAGACATGGAACGGCTGTAGGAAGCAGCGCAAATCCGTTGTTCAGCGAATAGTGTTGTAATCCTCTTATATACTCGAGAATAAGCAGACCTTAAAGTAAAAGTAATGTTTTGTTTTAAGTGGAATGTAAGAAAAGTATCATTGCTTTCAATTCATGCTTTGAGTTAATGAACACTATAGTATTTGTTTGTATGTGATTTATACAAATTGATGTGAGTTTCATAAGGCAATTATCATTCTGTGTTTAGAAGCTAGAATCCAAATTTAGCTGTCTTGATAACAGATAATTCTTGATAGGTTTTCTGGACGCAAAGAGCGTCTTTACCTCGCAAGAGTGAGAATTGCCTTCGGAACCGAAACTATGTATATGAGACTGATTTAACGATGCTTTGATTGTCAGATATAAATGAAAGTGAATATTTGTGTTACTAATGATACTCCTGTTAAGACTAACGTTTGTCTTAAATAGCTGTCAAAAATGCAGTTGTAACCTTAAGGGAATCTCCCATAGATTACTTTTGAGTCGCTAATCAACCAGTGGGAGTGGGGGTGTTTTTGTTTGAACCTTATTTTCTGTACTGTTTAGTTAATTCTTCCTTTCTGTATTATCTTAGTTTAGTTGTTGCACCTTTTTAATTTTTCCTTTGTTTAGTGTTATTTCTAATAAAACTGTTTCTTTGTTTTCATTAGAAACGTGGTCTAGTCTGATTATTTAATTAAGGGTCGGGTTCTACATGATTTGAATTCAAAACAAGGTATTCAATTATTACAATTTAAACTAGTCAAAATACAAATATACCTTACACACTACAAAGCATTGCAACACAATCCGGACTGTGCATTCTTGTTTGATACGGTACTGTAGATGTACTACGACTGTGCTGTGTACACTACACCCTTGCAATAACAAACCGGTCCAAGCCTTTTGTTCGTTATATCGAGGGGTTCGTTATAGTGAAAGACAACCGAAACTAACAATAAACTGTTGGAGTAAGTTAATGAGATGAGAATTACATGTACCTGTTCCTCTCATGTATACAGTATTCTGCCTTTGCTTTATCCTATTTGTTAAAGAATTAAAACCCAATACAAAAAGCACAAATTCGAAATTGAAGCTGAGTTTTTATTCAAAATTAATCTGACATGAATCATTTCAAAGAGCACCAAATCTTAATCCAATGTGCAAGAATCCCAAACTGAGCTTTTATTCCAAATCAACCCATTTTTTTTTCTCTCCAGTTATTTTTGGTTTGTCACGTGGTTGCTGAACAAGCCAAAAAACGGAGTGCTTTTTGACAACCTGTATTCACGACAGGGATGTGCCTGCGTTACTGTTTTTTTTCTTCTTTTTTTTTCTCCCAAAACTATAAATATAGTTTCCAGCTTTGTTGCAACGAGAAATGATTTTAGTTTTGGAGGCATAGTTACACAGTGCCGCTTTTTATTATGACAAAAGAGCTGACTTCACTGCGAAGGTGGCATCCCTTATGTGCAGAGAAGAAGGTTGACAGTATGTGTGTTTTAATATATCTAGATCTCTGTCTGTCTCTATCTATCTGTCTGTCATAGAATATATAATTTTTTTATTTGGGGTCCAGGGGCCAGGTTCGTTATAATGAAGGGCATTATAACGAGGGTATACTGTGCTTATTCAGTGGCTGTGATGTTTAAGTTTCACTCAGGTCTGAACCCAGCAGTGCCAAGTCTATTGTCTTATATAGTACCATCTTTTAAAAGATGTGTTTGCCTGCAGATTAGACTAAACTGAAACCTACTGTCGCCTGTAGAATTGGAGTCCATTAGCATCCTGGATAAGAAGCCAGGCCTGCTGTACTCTAAGTTTTGTTGTTTTAGTAAATCTTCACAATTTGTCATCATGGGTTGCAACCTCGTAAATTCCCGAGGGTTTAGTGGCTGCCATGCCTGTGGAAGGTGCATTGCAGTTCACTGTTGTACAGTTTTCTTAATCTTTTCAAGAAAGCCACCCCTAATCAGATATAGAGTGACTGTGCGTGTAAACAGCAAAGGCAGCAATACCAGGTTAGAGGTCAGATTACTAATAGCCAAACTTTACTCCTTTTTTCTTTTTTTTTGAGAGTGGAATTTGCTTTACAAATCTCATTACTACAGTTAAAATGTGTTCTCCGAGATGAGGGCTTGGGTTTTCAGGCTAACTGCATTGGTCCCAAATACTATCTTCTGTAATGTTTGTTTTAATTTTGATTAATTTTATTTTAGCTCAGTCTTAGCATTGCAGATTAAGGTTGAGACTTGGAGGTGATGACAACTAGGCCACTGGAACATTAAGTAAATGTTCAAAAAATCAGCAGGGTAGCAGAACAGTATGCCAGTGGCAGGGAATCGCTGCCAACAGACAGCAGAAATAAATGTTTAGAGAAAGCCAGACTGCATTGTAGCTGCTGTACAGCACATTAAGAACATCGCAAACCCGTGCCATCTGCTGTGCAAGCTAAGACGAGCTCGGAGCATTCTTAATCCCAAGAATGTACTTGTTCACTATACTATTCTGGAACATTATACAGTACCCTTTATTTTCATGTTAATTACAAAATTTTGTTTCATTATGTACAAGTGCTCCTGGTTTTAAGAATCTCCTCCTATTGTACATCCTACATATAGTAAATGCAATGAGGGAGGGGGCTGCTGCACAATCATACACTACATTACTTATAATCAGCTATGTGTGCATAACAGTCATCAAAAAGTGCTAGTCAGAGTAAAATCTGGAAATTACCCTTTGTGATTTAGTATCATTTAACAGCCTTGGCACTGGGTGAGCCCTTTTGGCCTGTTTATTTCAAGCAGATGGCATGTTTACAAGGAATCAAGATTGCTTGCTGAAGATTAGCTGGGCAGGTAAACCTTCAAGCCAGATGGATAATAAAAGCTTACAGGATCTGGGCTGCAGAGGTCCTCGGCAGTTTTACAGTTCATGGCCTTTGTCACAGAAAGCAGACTGAGTGCAGCTACTGTGTGGGGTGTTTTCTGCATGAAAGGGAAGGATGGTGGACAGTTTGATTTTTAGAGACACAGTATTCTTGATTGATTCAGGGTTGGATGTGCAGTATTAATATTTGTCTTCACACATAAGTTGCAGGAATGTCTTTAGTTAAACAGGGAATTCTGCTCTGACATTCTCTCGTGTGTCAGGTGTTTGGCTGGATCAATTGATTGCATTTGAGCAGCACTTAAAATATTACATTAAACCGAGCTAGGAAAATAGTTCCAGTAAATCTTGGATATCACATTTTTCATTCTAAAAGATTGCCACATTTTTATATTAATTTACTGATCGCTCCTTGCTGCATTTCTGATGCATTTACTTCTGGTATCTTCTGAAATGCTCTTGGTCTCCTGTACAGTATTGGCTACAGTTGACGATTACTGGCCGCCAGTTTCACTGTAATTTTAGCTCTAGTTTTATATTCAATTTTCCTCTGTCTTGATCGCCTCCATTATATTTACCTGCTGTTTCTGATCATCTCACTTAAAGATGACCATGGTTAAATTTGCCTTGAGGCAGTTGGAAAGAAAGGGGAAAAATGATAGCATGGCAGCAGTTCTGTCTTGAAAAGAATTCATTTCATGTCTGGGCCTCTGATTACAGAGTCTACAGTATGCAGAGGTCATGCTAGCTTTTCTGTTCATGCGCTCCTGAAACGCACGTGCCCCAAATGTTGTGTCCCATCCATCAAATGCTACATTAACAGAAAGGCTAGTAAACTCCAGGGATGTACATTTTGGTACAGTTTTAAGAACGTTTAAACTCTATGGCATATAGTAGTTTAAAATTTCTGTTTAGATATATTAAAAGTAGACCGTTCTCATGACAAAGACAGACTGTATTCTAATCACTTTTTTTCGTTGCCTTCATCTACGTGTGTTTTAATATTTTTCTGCATTCCAATAACAGCAACAGCATTGCGTGTCTTAATCAAAAATTCTTCATGAGAATCCCCTGAAGAAGCTGACTGATTTGCAAAAAAACTTCCAATTTGACAACTAACTTGCTGTCAGTGTACACTCTGCACTATATTGTTTTTTATGCTTAAATGAAAAAAAAAACCCTTGTCCCTTGTTAAACTAGTGCGGAAAATAACAAAAGCACAATGTTAGATTAGGCATTTACTTTTTCCAAAATACTTAAAATATTTATTTCTTAGCAATATGGACTTCTGTTAATATGGGGCATAACACATTAGTTTAAAATAAAGTGCACAGTATTAATTTCCAATGTTCATTGCACTGCTAGGAATTGTATCCAAACTATTTTTAATAGTATTAAGGCTGGTTTATACTTCTGTCGCAGACAAAAGCCGTCCGTCAGCTGCAGACACATCTGCTCTGTCTGATGCCTTTTCTACAGCGCAGATCCATGAGATAACCTGTGTTTCCCAGGTCTTAACCAGTTTCGAATTAAAAGGTGTGTGTGTGGATAATGTATAACCTGCAAGGCGCCAGCGCTGGAGGACTGCAATGACCTATTCCTGCAAGCTCTGGTATATTTGCCATTCAATAGGCACACTACTTTTATATTTGTCTCCGTTCCTCTGTTTTATGTCCGCCAAGACAACTCCTCAGTTCAAAATATTTCCACTTTGGTGGCTTTCCATCTGTCTCTCCACTCTTTTGTTGAAATGATTTCTTGCTTTTGACAAATCTATCGCACAGTTTTCTCAGTCGGTCTTTTTCCCCCAATACACACCCACGTTATTTCAACTGGCCGTCCCTGTATTCTTTCAGCGAGGGGTTATATAAATGGGGATGTTTACGAACTTCTTCTATTAAGAGTACCTCAAACTTGTTCCATCACACTTCAGTGGCTTGCGACCATGCAACAAATGTTGGATTTTTTCAACATCATCTGACCCTGTGCGTTTTGCGGCCGCAGACGCACAAAAGAAAAAAAAAAAAAAAAAAACTAAAAACTGTTGCTGTATGCCTTGCACATTTTTGATAAGCCCTTACAAAAGTGTACTGTACACTCAAAGATTCATCTCTGTACTGTAACTACAGTGCACCTTGGGAGATCATGCAGGGCATTTTTAATGGATATCGCAAAAGAAAGTACTGGTGTGTGGCATGCTTGAATCTAAGTCAACTCTATGCAGATCACAATGTTTGTTTTTGTTCTTCTGTATACTGTAGGCCAACAATATACAGTACTGTCTTGAATGATTCAGACAGGCTGAAAACATGGTATAGGCCTAAGTATTTTTTGTTCGCTGGAGTCAAAGTCAAGGCGGAGATTAAGAAAATACAGAAACAAGTAGTTATTCCCTACAAGGGAGAAGAGTATTTGTGAAGTTCAGTGGTTATTGGATTGAGTTGCTGCTGCTTTTTTTTTTGGGGTAGTTGTTTGCTTTTAATTCCACCTCAATAGCATTCTGTACTGTACAAAACTCTTCCACATTGACACAAATCTTGTTGTAATGCAGTGTCATCTATTTGCCAGTGAGGCTCAAATGTGTTAGAAACTCTAATAACCTACTATGGAGGCTATGGCCCCTGAAATATTCTAAAGCACCAAACCCTCTATGCATATGCTGCAGTGTTTGCTCCAGGACTTGCAGACTGAGGGTCACTGTGGCCCCCTCTCAAATTTTTAGGGGTGCATTTTCTTCAGTGAGGGGGTCAATATGTTTGATTCAGAACCAACCACCATTTATTTTTTTGTTTGTTTTAAATATGCCAGAGTTTACTGACCTTTTGTTTCTGAAGAACAAAAAAATAAAGCTGTATATACAACCAAGGTGTGTCTACAATACTCACTGTCACTTTGGGGAAAATATTGGGAAATGTGTCACAGTGATGCTGGTGTATCACTGAGTAAAGGATATTCATTGTACTAAATCTATTTAGAACAGGGGTTTTCAATCTTTTTAAGCTGCATACCCCTTTCCAAAAAATGTAGTTCACTGCGTATCCCATCTAAGATCATCATAAAATGAAAACAGAAAAAAAGGTCTGTACAATAATAATAATAATACAACAACGCAAAAGCCTTGGAGTGTGTGATGGATACAATTATAAGTTACTGTATTTTATAATGGGGGGGGGGGGGGATATATATTTACTTTTGGATAAAAACAGTCCCTCAAACAGGTTTCTAGTTGTTGGAAACATCAACATAATTAATTAGTAATTACAATAAAATAAAAATCAACAAAGCCTTTGTGCTAGCCTCAGTCACTCAGAAATGACATAGGACTATTCCTTGATAGCAAATGGTAGTCATGTGTTTTTATTGATAATACAATTACAGAAAAGCAAGCAAAGAAAAGTTCACTATCCAGCATCTCTACAGCTGACCTCCTTACGAAAACATGTTATTGGCATTTTTAAATTCTTGGTGACTAAAACGTACAGTACTTATGCAAATTAAAAAGTCATAATAAAATGCTTACCTAGTGTTGGTGTGATGGATGTCCCTGCTTGTTACCACACAAATAAATGAAGATGGCAGGGAAATTTAAGAGAACTTCATTCGCAAGACATTTTTGGCATTTTTAATCTGACGGTATTTCGTCTTGATCGCCCTTTGCTAGTAATGTCTTAGTATTGAGCCAACAGTATGTATTTTTTCACTGGATTGAAAGCTAATAACTTTTACTCTCACACCTGAAGTAACGGCTTGTAAAATTTGACCGCAAATAAGTATTATAAAAATAAATATTATATTGTATATCCCAAGGACTAGTATTGTCCTGACTGGTTAAATGCTTACTTTCCAGCTTCTCCTTTATTTTTGATCAATTACCATACAAAAAATGCGGCCTAGCACAAACACTGATGCTATCACAATATTATACATTACTATAATTAAACAAATCCATTGCAGTGTTTCATTAGCAGTGTGGAATGTTTTAGGATGATTTAAAGTCCTCCAGGCTTATTCACATGAGGACATCAGGGTCTGTTTTGTTTAGTCCTGTGACCTTCATGTCCCTGCGATTAGGAAGGAGTTACCAGGCTTTCCCTGCGAGTTGGATCCTTGCCAGTTAGTATTGTCACAACGAATGAGAATGTTACACATGTATGTAAACCTGCAATTATCCCTGCTATGTTTACTAGTGAATGTGATTCAGGCCAGCCACAGGAGACTGAAGAATTGCAACTTGTTTGCTTCTCAAACAAAGCATGCTGTGTGTAAGATTGCAACAAGAAACAGAGTAATGTACTGTATTTTTTTTTTTTTTACACTCTGCCCTATTTCCACTTGTTTTTCATGGTTTGCATTTATGTATTTGTAACTACTGGATAGTTTGTACTGCACGCATGTAACATATCAAATGAAAGGCCACAATGACGGAGCAGTAGACTCAAAACCAAACCTAAGCTGTGAACTCTCTCACATAATGAGACGCTTTACTTCAGACGATCGTAATTCCGGCTAGGAGTACCGCATACACACACTGAATAAGTCATTGGGGAAAACCCAGAGTCTGTACTTTTAAACAAGCCATGAACCAGATAGGTGGCTTTTACTGTGCATGAGTAAGATGTGAGTAACCTTCGGTGCGCTGGCACCCCAAAATTAATGGAGTTTTAAGAGTTAAAGCGAAAGTCACCGCTTGCAAAAAAAAACACCTGGAAAGACTTAATATTGTATTTATTTTATTTATTTCAAAATTGTTTACTTACTGCAGTGTACTGAGTTTCTATAATACTACCAATAAAACCAGATAGCGGTTGAGAATCACGTACGAGAGAATAAAGTCTTGCGACACTTAAAATATGCAGCACAACATATTATTTTATTTATTTATTTAAACCAGAACTACTCGGAATGCAGCTTTTAGTGCTTTCATCACTGACACCCACTTCCTTAGAGATTGTTGCGTTTCAGGCATTCTAAATTGGGTGGAAAGTACAGTAGCTTGATGGCTTAAAATATCTATGCGAGATTTTCCTGCACTGAAAGTTGCAGATACAGTGGCTTTTGAAAGTATTGACCCCCCTTGGCATTTTTCCTATTTTGTTGCCTTACAACCTGGAATTAAAATGGAGTTTTATTTGGATTTCATGTAATGGACATACACAAAATAGTCCAAATTGGTGAAGTGAAATGAAAAAAATAACTTGTTTAAAAAAATTCTAAAAAATAAATAACGGAAAAGTGGTGCATGCATATGTATTCACCCCCTTTGCTATTAAGCCTCTAAATAAGATCTGGTGCAACCAATTACCTTCAGAAGTCACATAATTAGTTAAATAAAGTCCACCTGTGTGCAATCTAAGTGTCACATGATCTGTCACATGATCTCAGTATATATACACCTGTTCTGAAAGGCCCTAGAGTCTGCAACACCACTAAGCAAGGGGCACCACCAAGCAAGCGGCACCATGAAGACCAAGGAGCTCTCCGAACAGGTCAGGGACAAAGTTGTGGAGAAGTACAGATCAGAGTTGGGTTATAAAAAAATATCTGAAACTTTGAACATCCCACGGAGCACCATTAAAGCCATTATTAAAAAATGGAAAGAATATGGCACCACAACAAACCTGACAAGAGAGGGCTGCCCACCAAAACTCACAGACCAGGCAAGGAGGGCATTAATCAGAGAGGCAACAAAGAGACCAGAGATAACCCTGAAGGAGCTGCAAAGCTCCACAGCGGAGATTGGAGTATCTGTCCATAGGACCACTTTAAGCCGTACACTCCACAGAGCTGGGCTTTACGGAAGAGTGGCCAGAAAAAAGCCATTGCTTAAATTAAAAAATAAGCAAACACGTTTGGTGTTCATCAAAAGGCACGTGGGAGACTCCCCAAACATATGGAAGAAGGTACTCTGGTCAGATGAGACTGAAATTGAGCTTTTTGGCCATCAAGGAAAACTCTATGTCTGGCGCAAACCCAACACCTCTCATCACCCCGAGAACACCATCCCCACAGTGAAACATGGTGGTGGCAGCATCATGCTGTGGGGATGTTTTTCATCGGCAGGGACTGGGAAACTGGTCAGAATTGAAGGAATGATGGATGGCGCTAAATACAGGGAAATTCTTGAGGGAAACCTGTTTCAGTCTTCCAGAGATTTGAGACTGGGGCGGAGGTTCACCTTCCAGCAGGACAGTGACCCTAAGCATACTGCTAAAGCAACACTCGAGTGGTTTAAGGGGAAACATTTAAATGTCTTGGAATGGCCTAGTCAAAGCCCAGACCTCAATCCAATTGAGAATCTGTGGTATGACTTAAAGATTGCTGTACACCAGCAGAACCCATCCAACTGGAAGGAGCTGGAGCAGTTTTGCCTTGAAGAATGGGCAAAAATCCCAGTGGCTAGATGTGCCAAGCTTATAGATACATACCCCAAGAGATTTGCAGCTGTAATTGCTGCAAAAGGTGGCTCTACAAAGTATTGACTTTGGGGGGGGGGGGGGGGAATACTTATGCACGCTCAAGTTTTCTGTTTTTTTGTCTTATTTCTTGTTTGTTTCACAATAAAAAACATTTTGCATCTTCAAAGTGGTAGGCATGTTGTGTAAATCAAATGATACAAACCCCCAAAAAATCCATTTTAATTCCAGGTTGTAAGGCAACAAAATAGGAAAAATGCCAAGGGGGGTCAATACTTTCGCAAGCCACTGTATGTGGGAGCAACTTGGAAAATGCGCAATCCCGCGCTAAAATTCAAGCGTGAACTTCTGAGTGAGTCTGCTGCTATTGTATGACATGCTGTAACCTTTATCTGTCTGGGCTTGGATCAATTAACACTGTCCTTGTGTAACACTACACTCTCCCACTGTGGACTTTTAACATACTAAACTAACTGAGACACTGCATCATGGCCCTACAGTTCTGTTAAAGGAGCACATGACCTACTGTACAGTACAAAACAGAACCTAGAGTAGGCGGCCAACAAAACAAGTGCTACATTCTGGTAGAGAACAATTAGAAATAAAGGGGAGGGGAGTTCCAAAGCAAAAACAAGTTTGAGTTCAAAATAAAACATCTTGCAGAACTGTACAGTAAGCTAATTCTTCTGTACTGTACAGTATTTTGCTTAGAGTATTATGCCAGCAGCAACATTACAATAATTCCAATAAATCAGGGTAGAAAGTTGTTTGCGGTAGTGAGACTCTTGTATTTAATTCAATAGAGTAACAGTAGAAAGAAGGTACCATACAAAGAATGCAATAAAGAAAAGACCCAGGTGCACCCAGAGAGACATGAACTACTGAATTCCACATCATTGTTTCTGTACTGCTTGATCTTGAGAGAACATTAGACAGCCACTTGTCTAGTAGAACAGCAATTCACAGCATTGCAGGGAAACACACCAATGCTTGGATTAACAGGCTTTGAGAAACACATACAGCACTTCAAGGGAAAAGTGTTGAACATTGTGGATAGCGATACTGTAGTATAGAGTGAGTGTTGTGCTGTAGAGGTGGTGTTGCACTGCTGTGGCTTTAGGTGCTGTGCTGGAGCGTTGCATCCTAAATGTGAGCCTCTAAACTAATGAAAGCTGTACAGCATAGTCTCCTAAATTGCCGCTGTGCTGCTTTTAATATCTGAACGGAGGTGTTGAAGTAGAGAAACTTTTTGGCTAAAGGTTTTGTGCCACTTGATAGTTGCCAACTGATGACTTCTCGTTCTTGTTAAATGCCTGCAACTTACTATTTAAGAGAAACAGAGTTTATTTTAAATCTTGGAAACTATCCTGTGAAAAGTGACTTCTCTCATTTTGGAACTCTCTCCTCTCCACTGTGCTGCAGGTGAGCGAGAGGGAAGCAGAAACAGCTGCAGTGAGACCTTTTAAAAACACTGTCATTTCAAACAGGCCTGGGCGCCAGTGAGGGGGATCTCACTGTGTTTTTATAGCAGGCTTCCTGTTGTACAGGGCAAGCATCTACAGCTGATTAAATAGGAGATATCCTTTTTAAACCATCCCGGGCAGTGGTTGTTGCTTTATGCACATAACACAGTAATCCTTAAACAAGCAAGGGAGTTAGTTTTATTACACTTCTGTTTTTCCTTTGTTTTTGGTTGTAGCTGTTTTACTTTTATTAATGATATCACACTGTAGGAAATGTGTCATGCCACAAAAGCCCCATGGGGTCTTGAAGCAGTCGTGTGGAAAGTGCAGGGGGAGTAATTGCCAATGTGTTGCAATATATTTTAAAGACTACCTCTGCCATTTCTCTCAAGGATCAATACAGGTGTAAACTCCCTTCTTGGGTAAGGAGACAGGACCTAGCTACGGTAGTAGCAGAAGCAGGTGCTGGGTGGCAATCCCACACTGTCGCAGAGGATTTGTATTGTGCATTGTACGCCTTCTGTCTGTCTCGCGCTCGGGAACGTGCTTCTCAGAGGGGGATTCCCTGATAGCCACCCTATATTTCTCTGCCAGAATGAAGGGATTTACTGTACTGTGGACACAAGGGTTATTGCCTTGGTCAGTTAAGACCATTTTTCTGTCTAACAGTCTAACCACAGCAAACATTTTTAATAAAGCAAGGCATATTAAATAACTTGTGATTGATTCTGAACCAGTACCCTCTACTGTATCTTGTCCTCAAAGAAATACCGTCAAACAAAGAAAGGCGTTCCCCATGATTAAACAAGGGTATTCTGCCAATCGCTTTACAAATTAATTAGATTTGTTTGCTTCTTGGTAAAAGTATTAACATTATGATTTTTTGTTTACTTTTGTGAAACTACTTTTTCTTATCGTTTGTGTGTGCATCCTGTTTGGGTTTTGTAGGAAATTGTGATGAGATGAACATCCTCAGAATGTTAGATAAGATATTGAGGTCTGTTCACCACAGACACATTTTACATTTTTTTTTTTTTTTTTTTTTTTTAAAGTTCAATTGCTGTTTGTTTGGGGGTGGAAAAATTAAAACCCAAATTGAAGTAATTGCATGTTTTAAATGTGGTACCTTAACTGCTCACACTGACTCTTTTGTACTGTGTGTTGTAGCAAAAGTATTTTTTGTTTCAGGTCTATGATGCTGGAATCAGGAAGTTGAAGGAGAAGGAGAGTCTGAGTGAGAGAAGAGAAGGTCGGGGCCGATTGGTTGTGTCCCCAGAGGGGGGCAGCAAGAACTCTGGCCATGGGGGACGGCGGTGGGGGTGGAGACAAAGTGGACCATGCACATGTCCTGTTCGATCGCTTTGTCCAGGGCTCCACCTTTAAGGGGACGCTCAAGGCCTTTCAGGAGCTATGCGACTACCTGGAACTGAAGCCCAGCGACTACCGCATTTTCTACCACAAACTCAAGTCCAAGCTCAACTACTGGAAGGCCAAAGCTCTCTGGGCCAAGCTGGACAAGCGAGCCAGCCACAAGGACTACAAGAAGGGCAGGGCCTGCGCCAGCTCTAAGGTACGTCAGCCATGGCTTTGATCTCTCGCTTTTCTGTCACATTTGTTTGACAGGTTTGACTGAAACTCAACGAATGTTGACCTTCTCAGCTGCCTATCTGTGCTTTACTCCACAGTGTGTGATCATCGGTGCCGGTCCCTGCGGTCTTCGGACGGCCATCGAGCTCTCTTTCCTTGGAGCTAAAGTTGTGATCTTGGAGAAACGTGATGCCTTCTCTCGGAACAATGTCCTGCACTTGTGGCCCTTCACCATCCAGGACCTGCGCGGGCTTGGAGCCAAGAAATTCTATGGCAAGTTCTGCGCCGGCTCCATTGACCACATAAGTGAGTACATCAATCAAGAAATTGACATAAAACTAAAGAGAACACAGTGACATTGAGACAGCTGTTGTTACTGTCCCTTAGTGCTTCATGACAACTGCCACGTCAATAATAGCTTTCTGATTTTGTAAATTAAAATGGTTTCTTCACTTGTGATGGATTTCAGGCCTTTTTGTTATTTTGTTCTGCTTTTCATATATGCACCTGAAGCGACTCATCAATTGGTAGGGGGCAAGGAAAAATTTGGTTCAAACTTTCATAAATATAGCAGTGTCAGGCAGTCTTCACATTGTCTCTTTTATGGCCTGTCCATCTGTTTTGTGGAGGTCTTTTGAAAAGCAAGGTTCTGCCCAGTACCTAGTGGGCAAATGTAAATATTACAAAAAAAAATAAACAACGTATGTCCACACAGGCCTTCTTTGCAGCTTCTAAAATAGGCTTAGGGCTAGTTATTTTTAAAGACAGTGATGTGGAGAGTGTGGTTGACTAACATTCTATAACTGGGAGAACAATTAGTTTGATTTTCCTTGGACTACCCATTTTTCAAACTGGAATAAAATGTAAAATCATGTGCTTGAATTGTATTTGTTTGTTTGTATTTCTCTCTGTATCTATCAATAATTTAAAGACACACCTTGGGGGGCCATATTTTGAAGACTGCAAAATGTGTCCTCGTTTTTCTAGCAATAAACTAGTATTTTCTTTCAAAGCAAATGTGGTGCTTTTCAAATTTCTTTGTTGAGCTTATTCTAAATAAGTCAAGTATTTGGCCTAGTTTTCTGCATGTGTACCCCAGAATGTGTGATTGCATGTATGAAGTCTGGCTAAGTAAGCTGGAATGTGTGATTGTATGTGTGAAGTCTGGCTGAGTAAGCTCTTCCCTTCACTCTTTTATATATTCTTCACTGCAGGTATCCGTCAGCTTCAGCTGATGCTTTTGAAGATGGCGCTGCTCCTGGGCGTGGAGATCCATGTCAACATTGAGTTCTGCGGCCTCATCGAGCCCCCAGAGGACCAGGAAAATGAAAGTAACTACAAACCTTTTTTTTTTTTGCATTCGCATTTTCTCTTTGAAATACAATTAAGTGTACAGAGCTGGCTGTTTTTTTTTTTTTTTGTGTGGTTCGGATCGCTCCAATTGTATTGCAGTCTGGAATGGCTGAAAACTGTTTTGAATTCTTTTTCTTGATTCTGTTTGTGCTTCTTTGGGGCATCAACCTGTTGCACTAGTCTAACACTGTATTACCCCCTAAATAAAAAGTTTGACTGAAGGTAAAACTGTATGGTACTGTACTGTTCTGTGTGTTTGCCCTTCTGGCTTCCAAACAAGAGCTAAAGGAGATTGTGTTTGTGGACTGTTCAGTCCAGTGTTTAGTTGACCATGAATTGTACCCTGGCAATGGAATCCTTCCCCTGCCTCCAGAGCCTGATCCTTCTCCACCCTCGTCCCTCAGTGGTGGAACGACCTACCCACAGATATCAGGACTGCTCAGTCCCTTGCGGCCCTCCTCAAAACACATCTGGACTATGGCACCCACTTGTACCAGTACTTGCATCAGCTTGTACTTGCCCTGAACTGCTTTATACCTTGCTGCATTCAACTACTGCTCCTAACTATAACTACTTGCTATATCTTGTATTTGATTCTACTCGTTATAGTTATCTGTACTCACGTTTTCTGTAGTTAAGTTAGTTATTTGAAATCATTCTCATCCATTTATTGTACTTGCCACGTGTTCTTACTGGACTTTACTCATATAAGCAAATAGTTACTATAAGGTTTAATGGCAGATAGTCAAATTCGCTCTAAGTTACTGTGGGCATCTGCTAAGAAATAATTAATAATAATAATTTATTATTATTATTAATTCCCTTTCTTTTTGTGACTCTGTTTCTCTTAAAGGGATTGGGTGGAGGGCTGAGGTCCGTCCCAGAACGCACCCTGTTTCTGAGCTTGAGTTCGATGTCATCATAGGGGCAGATGGGAAGAGGAATACTCTGTCAGGTAAAAAAACAAGTGTCAAATGTGGGTTTTATTAACGAAACGCCATGGCACGCCACAGACAAGTAATAACATGTAGGTTCAGAATCCATTTTCATATTTTTTTTATGAAGCAAACTAGGTTTACTTTTGTTTTTAGACACAAATAAATTTAGCCGGTTGTATAAAACTGAGTCGCCTGTATAAAATGGCACCAGTTTGGTTACTGATGTAAACATCCCACCCATCTATAACTTCAAACACTCTGTCACAAAGCTCTTTGAGAACACCCTACAATTATTGCATTCCATGGAACAAACGTGAATTCTTTCATCTTTTTTCTCCCTGCCCTCCAGGTTTCTGCCGGAAAGAGTTTCGTGGGAAACTGGCCATCGCCATAACAGCCAACTTCATCAACCGCAACACGTCGGCAGAAGCCAAGGTGGAGGAGATCAGCGGCGTTGCCTTCATCTTCAACCAGAAGTTCTTCCAGGATCTTCGGGAGGCCACGGGTCAGTGAAGGGAACAGCAGAATAACCAAATTGTGCCTTATTTTGTAGTACATTTAATTCTACATTTTGTTTTTTTCAGGGCTGATTTTATTCTTCAGTAATGCTGGCAAATTAGTCTGTTCTCCTGGATTGACCAATAGGCATCACTTTTTTTTTTAAATGCTGTTTCTTGTTGAGCATCAGTGATTTGTGCAGTCTTGGCTACAGAGTATCAATGTATCTCTTGCCCATTGCAGTGGAATCTTTGGGTTAAACATGAATCTTGTGTTTGTGGTGATTTTCCTAGGGGTTGACCTCGAAAACATTGTCTACTACAAGGATGACACTCACTACTTTGTCATGACAGCCAAAAAACAGAGCCTGCTGGAGAAGGGTGTGATTCTGCATGTGAGTAGTCAATTATATTAAAAAAAAAAAAAAAAAAAAAAAAAAGTCCAGTGGTTTAAACTTTCACACTGATGATAAAGGGATCAGTGGTTAATCAATGATTTTACATAGTTGCAATTAACGCTATTTCTACCAGTGCTATTCCAAGTTGGCTGGTACAGTGTAAGTAGTGTTCTACATGTTTGGTTTTTATCTTAAACACACTACTTTTTTAATTTTATTTTACATATATTACTTTAGGGATAACATTGGTAAAACATTGTTTTTAATTGGAACCTCGTTAAAAATGATGAAGTAGAATGTGCAAGTCGAGGCCACATTTTCACAAGTTAGCTGGTACTTTATGAATGTTTGGGCAGTCGATGTGCTGACGGAAATAGTATCTGCAGAAGGCATGAACATCCGCACTAAACAAGCCAGGTTTATTCACCTTGAAATCATAAAAAGAAAATTGACAGAACTGGACGGTGCAAGTGATCGGAAGACGCGTCAAAAATCACCCTGGACATTTCCATTCATGCGTACCACAAAGTATGAAATGTGTAATTTGGTAGAATGATTTTGTATAGGATACATTTACTCTTGGTATTGCAATGAGGCTAAAAAAAAATGAAATGTTTAATTTTATTGGGAATTAAGGCTTGCTGTTTTTCTTTTTAAATGATGGTGGTAAAAATCGAATAAGAAGCTTGTTAACAATTCTGGTTTGTTTCTTTGTTAGGCAGCCTCAACATTTTTAAAGTACTAGTAGTGTTATCTTATCAGCCACTGGGACTTGTAGACCATGAGTTTGGATAAACTCCCCAGTTTGTAATCTTAAACTATTTCATGTTGCACAAGTCCTTTTTCAAAAGTGCCAAAGTGTGTTTCAGCTATGAGCATTCCATAACCCAGAAAAGGTTGAGCCCTCTCCTAAATACTAAGGACTCTCCTAAGGACTCTTTAGCTACACAAAAATGAACAAGCAATAACAGAGAGAGACACTAAACGATCAATAAACCATCATCTAATGGTGGTGATGAGTGCCAGTGTAGAGTTAGTGATCGGGCATTTTGCCATACATTTTGTTCTTTTAGGTTGAATACACAAAACCCCTTTTGCTTCAGGTTGTTTTCACTGTAGCATTCAAAAATCCTTCCCCCTTCCCTCTGCAGGACTATGCTGACACAGAGATGCTGCTGTCTCGGGAGAATGTGGACCAGGAGGCCTTGCTGAGCTATGCCTGTGAAGCGGCTGACTTCTCCACCAATCACCAGCTCCCCAAGCTGGACTTTGCCATCAACCATTATGGGCAGCCCGACGTGGCCATGTTTGACTTCACCTGCATGTATGCCTCGGAGAATGCTGCTCTGATGCGCGAGAGGAACGGCCATCCTCTTTTGGTAGCACTGGTTGGCGATAGCCTGCTGGAGGTGAATCTGCAGGGCTAGGAGCTGAGTGGAGAGACTCTGGATCATGATGGCCATGCTGGGTGTCTTCATCCCCTATAATGTGTAGTCTGAAACAAATCCAACACTGACACTTAAATGTGGTGGATAGTATCTGCAAATCCACAATCCTAGTGTTTCTGACTGATTCAAAGCTGGGAAAGCTCACATTGAATAGTATGGGTAGTGTTTAGTATTGTGTATTTGTTTGAACATGGCCTACAATACTGTAACTGCAGTGTGGTGAGGATGATTGCAGGCTTTGTCTTTTATGCAGGTTATAATATGTATCCGTTGTATGGTAAAGTGAAAACTGTTTTAACTTGGCAGTGCATCTTCCTCCTTCTGCAGATGAGAGTAGCTGTGACTAATGTTAAGGTAATCTGATGGACTTTTGTTTTGTATTCTCGTACAGCCCTTTTGGCCCATGGGTACTGGTATTGCCCGCGGCTTCTTGGCTGCGATGGACTCTGCCTGGATGGTACGAAGCTGGGCACAAGGGAACTCTCCACTGGAGGTGCTGGCTGAAAGGTACTCTAGGGGAGATGGTCTGAACATCTCCTGGATTTAAGTAATATATTCCTGTGGTGTGTTCAGGATACTCAAATTAAGATGGCTTGAGTCTCCCCCCTTCCTAGCATGGTTGGCTAATGGCATCACCTGTCTTTTTTTAGATTTTAGACCAGGTATTCTCCAGAGCTTAAGATAATGTGCCTATAAAAAGCTGCCAGAGTTAATTCTCTTCAGCATTGCTGAAATGTAGCTGGAATCTCATTAGTCCATTGTAATATTATATCTTATTTTTAAAGAAAATAAATTCCAAACCCATCCAAACATAAGACAGAAGAGTTGGCTTTCATGGTAACAGCTTCAAGCACTCATGTGAGACGGTAATTTGAGGACAAACAACTGAAGATATATTTGAATGGTTCATTTATTTTGAAAGAAGACAGTCTTTCAGTACACGTTTATCAGTTAGAGGCTGGTTTATTTTTAACCTGTCTTTTAATAAATACTTATTTTTAGGTCTTTTTTTGGCTTCTTTTAATGTTCAAAGGATTAATATTCATATTTTGTTGAGCTGTTTTTATATATATCTGAATATCAGTTGCGTTCCTCCGCCAGGTGTTTTGTCTCCATGCAGACAAATAAAATGAGCTGCCATTCCTCCAAGTTCGTCTGAGGTCAACTTTCAGAGAGTACAAAAAGTCAGCTTTTATCCATACCGTTCTCTTTGATTTGTATTACTGTACATTTTCCCAAAGTCTTTATTTTTGTTTTAAAAAAAAAAATATTCCTTTTGGACGTTTTGGGAAAAGAATGATATATTGCTGTGAGGCAAGAGTGTATTAAATGGAATGTCCAGACAGTAATTTGTGTACAGAAATAAAATAATTTATATTATCTATACACAACAAAATAATTAAATAACAAAAGAAAACAAAATGGTGTGAGGGAAGGAGTGCAGGGGTGAAATCCAAAACAGATCGTGAGAACTTGTCTTTAATCGTCTTCGTGGCGAACCATACATAAACAAATAAAGACAAAAGAAATGTTAGTGTTTTTTTTTTTGCCATGGTCACGAGATCTTGGTAAGGGAAGTCCCGAGTTGGTTTGATGCCATCTACTGTCGGGAGGCTGAATCACAGACCGAAATCCCTTTGACTCATCACAATTGCATACAAAAGGAGTGTTCCACTTTGAGTGTTGGAGGGGAAAGCACTGGATTTGTGTGAAGGCAACTGCTGTTGGCCCATAGGGCAATAAAAACCTATTGCTTTGAAGGTCACAGGCTTAAACGGTTTTATTTATTTTGATCTCTACCTCACGACTTCTGAACTTTACCAATCTCATGGACAGGCCTAGCACTTCAAATAGACCTGAAATTAGTAAAGTGAAGTTTTTTTGGTGAAAAATGAAATTCAAGGGCCAATATCAAGTTATGTTTCTGTTTAGAAGTACAAGTAATTAGAAACTGCCATTGCAGTAAGTCATGCTTAAATGTTATTAGATTACTATTGGCTGTTTTTTAATCCATAGAACCTTTGTCAATTCTTATGATACAGCATTGGACATCAGTGTATATTCCTATATTAACATGTTGTCTTTTAAATGTCTCTTTTTTTATTTATTTTTTTTATTTTTTAGGGAAAGTATCTATCGCCTGCTGCCCCAGACAACTCCGGAGAATGTTAGTAAGAATTTCAGCCAGTACAGTGTTAACCCAACCACTAGGTACCCTAACATCGGCCTCCATATCCTGAGACCTAACCAGGTAAGAGGAAATGTCACACCTTCATTATAATTTGCGATTGTATAGCTGGTTGCATTGAGCTTTCTTGAATTCAGCGTGAGCAGTATGCAGTAGTAGAATTTCATACATTACCCAATATGTTGTTGTTCTCCTTCATTGGGTGTATGTATTTTAGGTACTGTATCTTGCATAGCTTGTGTGTTTCCTCTCTTCTCTAAAGGTACGGCACCTTATTGACACGGGAGAGTCTAGGGATGCCCATGTACAAATGGAGAACGCTGTTAACTCCAAGACTCCCAAACTGATGAGAAATGGTGAGTGCGCTTAATTGACTTAATGACTGATATGTCTCCAGGTTTAGCATCTGGAACTTTTTTGTAAAGTTTAAGAAGCTCTGAAATTCTTAGTTTTATAAAGTGAATGATCTAGTACATCCCTGTGCGAAGTGCAGCCGTACTCAAATAAAAATTCAAAGTGTTCAAAAGTTTGGTTGAATGCATTTAAATCAGAATTCTACGTCAGATAAATACATTTATATTTGTAATCTCTAATTCCCTGTGTGATGGTTATTATTCCGGGTTTGGTTTGGATGGTGAATGTTCTGTGTTTTGTTTTCTTTTTGTTGTTTGTTTTTTTTCTGTTCAATGTAAATTGAAGAGTGACAGTTGAATTGAATTGTGTCACTGACCAGATTGATTTGAGGTTTGCAAACAAAAGGTTAAAACAGCTATTGTATGACAATAATGGTAGGATATAATCAGAATCTCACAGGCGCTGGCAAACAGAGAAATGACTCCTCCAGACCACTGTGCAAAAACTATAGTTTAGTCTAGAAGGTGGTGGCAACCATAAAAATAATCTTCAAGAGAATTGAGAGGAAATGAATGAGTTTCTTCTTGGTGCAATATTTGAATGTGAAAACACTCAAGAAAATGTTTAGTGCTAAAGCAAATGGTTGTAAAGTGCTTAAACAAAGTGAAACAAAACAGCGCTCTGATATAGTTGTTGTTAATCTATACCTAAAAACAAATGCCTATAAAACACATTACGGGCCCTATTCACAAAGCTTTACCTTGCAAGTTATGTTTAAAGTATGTTTTATATAAAGTCTAAAGTTACGAAATTGCCCAAGAATGTTGGCTTCTTTTAACAAGAGTTTTCATACTTAAATCAGCAGTGCTTTTAATTTAAACCTTGTTTCAGACCCAGCAGTGTGGAAGCATTAATGCAAAGTTTAACTACGTTATGGAGAGAACCACCTGGCAGTAATTATGGATGGAGGCCTAAAGTGAACAGTAATCTGTCAGTACAATATTCAGATAGGTTCATCATTCATCAGTCAAGCTCAGACTAATAAACTCATTTCTATCTGTGAAAAGGCCGGCCAGTTAACCCTTCAGTGCAGGAACTGCAAAAGGCTACATGTACGCTGTTGTAAAGCAACCTGCTTGACTGTTTGCAGAGTCTGTAGCTCGCTCCAACAAGCTGCTAAACTGGTGCCAACGGCAGACAGAGGGCTTCAGAAATGTAAATGTGAGTGATCTCACCATGTCGTGGAAAAGTGGACTGGCCCTGTGTGCCATCATCCACCGATATCGGCCAGACCTCGTGTGAGTACCCCACATTTACTATATTGTACACGTGGTGGTGGTGTGTTTGTTTTAATTCAGATAAAGCCTGGCATGAGTTAAAAGCGATAACCTGTTTTTTATTTAATAACATAATGCCCATGCACACACATTCATTATATAGGTCTTTAGGTTTTAAATAATTCATTTTCATACCTACTACATGATTTAAGGAATTATTTAATTAGCTATAACCCCTTTTAACAGCGAAATAGCCATCACATGCTGTGTTTAGTGATTTACAGGCTACACTTGTCAATTTTTGGTTCACGTGCTGATGTGGCAGATGGCCCCACATTATTTTTTTGGCAACCCTCTATGCCTCATCTGCCTTGAGAGTAACGGATCAGTTGTGTGTTTTTATGTTCATTTCAATGCAATGAGAATTAAAAGCGCTTTTTATCTTTAAGTCATTTCAGGGAAAGGGCAGACTCGTACTCGGTTGCCTGGTGAACACATGGCTTGATTCTATTTAGATATGGGTCTCCACCCTTCAATAATCACTGTCGTGTTACAATGGCAAAGACATTATACATTACCTCTCTCCTCTGCTCTTTATACTGCTGAGGCTTTGATTGTTTTCGGTCTGTTAACCTTTATGGCCCAGCTTTGTTATTCGCGGTGTTTGCCAAGATGGAGTTTTATGTGATCATGTTTTGAAAAGTAGCAGTTGTAAAGAAGTAGTTCACTTATAAACATCATTCCTGAATATCATTAGTTCTCAACCTTTTCCTACCAGCAACCCTTTTTTTTTTTTTCAGTGTCCAAGGTCTTCCCTTGTTTTTCTATTTTGCGTCATTCAGATTTCAGATTCAGATTTTTTTCGCTATAGATCACCCGTGAGACCGTGACCCCAATGGAAATAGCCATTGTAATAGGTGTACAGTACAATGTTATCCTAGTAAGTTTTCTATTGTCCTACATATTTTAGTTGGTTTATTGAAATGGCAAGCCCATAGAGGGACTTGACTCAGTGGTTTTATATTGACCCATACCCTTGTAACTTGAGTTGAAATGGTCATGGGAAGGTTTCCCCTCCTGATATCTCCCTCACTCCCTATATTGTTTCAGTGATTTTGACTCCCTGGAGGAGCAGAACATGGAGAACAACAACCAGCTGGCATTCGACGTGGCGGAGCGGGAGTTCGGGATCTCGCCCATCATGACTGGGAAGGAGATGGCCTCTGTTGGGGAGCCGGACAAGCTCTCCATGGTCGTGTACCTTACCCAGTTCTACGAGATGTTCAAGGACACGTTGCCTCCTGGGGGTGAGTCTTGGCAAATGCAGCACACCTGCCTATTCAGCAGATGAAAGCTGGTTGGTGGACCCCACTGCTATAAGCAGGCGTCGCCACTTTGGTAGTGATTTAATACAATCAAAAACTGTTTAATAAAAATTGTTATTCATTATTTTTAAGAGTAGTATTTTCAAATGTGTTCTCTGTTCTGTAAAGTATTGCTGTACAATTCTGTTGTGCTGGATTGGCTTTATATTGCCTTATAAATGCTTTAAAATCTGTATTTTAGAAAGCACAAGGTTTGGTAACAGTAGCTGTTTAGGAGTCAAAATGCTTTTGGCTGCTGATGACATATTACTTTGAATCCAGAGTTCCAACACTGTGTGATTGTGGTGGGTCCTATGCTTAGAAGTGTGGTTGAATTGCCCCAGGGATACAATGGGGGACACTGCTGTTTTTTTTCCATCTAATAGTTTAGCTGTCTTGTGCATTTTAGATGGGATTTGCACTGTGCTACGAGTGCATTATACTTTGTTGTCATTTACTTTCAGATAACCATAACTTGAGCCCAGAAGACAAGGCTGCCTTGATCTCCAACACCAAGTCTCCCATCTCCTTCCTGAGCAAGCTGGGACAGAGCATTTCTCGCAAGCGGAATCCAAAGGTGCAGGAACACCCCCTGCTGTGAACTGGAGTATGTGAACACGAAAATAATCTTTGCTAAAGTGACTTTTCTTTTCTCCCTGTAGGACAAAAAGGAGAAGGAAGTGGAGGGGAGTGGGAAGAGGAGGAAAACCAGTCAATCTGAAGATGTGAGTGTTGCCTCTATTTATTATCCTTAATTGGACCAGCTCCATTGTGGAGTGATTTTGTTTCAACTCCGCTTCAACTGTGCAGCAGTTAGGGGATCCAGCTGAATGGCCTCTTCACTTTTAGCCTGTGGTCTAAGTGAATGTCTGGTCTACTCACGTCCTTGGTTTCCTCAGTCAGGCCGACCCAACCCCCTTACGTTCTCCATTGCTCTCTGCTCCCAGGAGGACCCTCCACGTGGTTACCGTGACGAACGGGCTGCCCTAGTCTGTGCCCTGTCGGAGCGGAAGATTGAGACCGGCATTGGGAACCAGAACAAAGTGAAGTCGATGGCGACGCAGCTGCTGGCCAAGTTTGAGGAGAATGCCCCTGCACAGTCCTCAGGGCTGAAGAGACAGGTAATGGGGTGCTGAGGTCTGGGCTGCAGTCTGTTAGGGACTAGCTGACCATCAGCAGTTGAGACATTTATGGGCTACATTCATTAGGCATTTACTCAGTCTCCCCCCCATATAATAAAACGGCACCCAAGAATGCTAAGGTTACAAAACTAAACCCAGTAGCTCAACTGCGCACCCTTACATACACCTTAGTAGTTATGTTGGCTTGTTTTTTTACAATCACAGTAAAGGCTTCTTGAATATGGGGTTAGTTTGTTGTTGGTGGGGTGGGGGGGGGGGGGTGGTGGTGGGGGGGTCCCCTAACACAGTTCATGGACTGGTAGGGATGATGTTGAGATTATTCACCGCAGCTCTAGAGCAGTGCTCCACACAGTCATATTGGTGACCACCAGGGCTATGGTCTGTAGCGTTGAAAGTCTGTCGTCTCAGACGTTTAAGTGCTGTACTGCTGAGGTTGGAAACCTTGTGTAATATCTGTGGCATTTAGTGCTATAACCAGTAAAAGGAGTGCAGGTACAAAAGTGTTACATAGCTTTCTTCATGGATATGCAAACACTGATGTGCTGCTCATGATGGTCCATTGTGTCCCTATATGTGATGTGAGCTGGTAGTGTGTTTGTGTTGTAAGAAGAAAAAATGCAGCTTATCAGAACTTGCTCTTGGATTAGCTTTCTCTAAGCTTTTTTCATTCCTTCTCAGTGCGGTATCTGTATCTGCACAGCCTTAGCATGTTTCTGCTTTATCTTCTTTAAACAAGATGGCACAAGCGTTCCAGCTCTTTCACTTTCTTTTATTACATATTTAAAAAAAAAAAAAAGCATGTCCACTCTAAACTGCAAGCTAATTGAGTCCGACAGAGACTACTTGCGATACCAAACATTGATATCTGCTGGCTAAGGAGCAGCTGCTGCATACCTCAGTTATTGGCTATGTTTCCATTCAGGTATCAAAGCGATATCTTATGCGTGTTTGAAACTGTCTGACGTGATGACATAATGGACTGTTTATTTGCATAACAGTGGTGCGCTACCCTTTTTCTAGTCTTTCTCAATTTTCTTTGACAAATGTATGTAAACAGGGGGATTCTCTTATTTCAATATTTTCATTTAAATGTATGCGCACTAAAGCACCTTTTTAATTGGCATTTTCTCAAAATGTCGACATATAAAATATGCTCAACCAGTGAAATTCTACAAAGGTCAAATAACTGCAAAATGTAGGTGAAATGATGCCTGTTTCCACTGAGCTTGTCGGAGGTTTTCTTTTCTTCTTTTTTTTTTTTTTTTTTTTTTCTCCCCCATGCTCAGAAATGTATCTAACAAGTCCGCTGCAGTGGGAACCTAGCCAGCTGCCTGTCTGAGTTTTGTGGATTACTTTAACCCCGGATCAGACTAAATTAAGCTTTGTTTGTATTTGATCTAATTGATTTTGGTTTTGTTTGGTTTTTTAATTGCAGTTCAGTTTCATATTTTTGTTTATTTCTGAACTCCATGGAATATTTCTCGTTTCTTTTCTGTTTCCCCTCCCATGTTGTGTACTGTTCTGTTGATTTTGCATGCCTGTCTTGCTGCTTTTTGCCGATGGATGCTGCTGTCCTTCCTGCCCCCTCTCTCTTGCCTCTTGCCGTGCCAGGAGCGGTTGCTGACTCCGCCCACGGTCTGTCAGAAAGAACCAGGCCGACATGCACCCGTCCCACAGTGGAGACAGGTAATAATCCCAGCCTTGGCCCTGTGCAGTGCCAGCACTGGGGGGTAATCCGTACTGCACAGTTACTGCCGTTTTTTCAGGGGTGTTTGTGTAGAACAGTCAATCAAAGAAATCTCGTAGTCCTGAATTATTGGGCCTTCACCCAGATTTAAGTGTGAGTTTTTTAAATTTGATATTCAATACATGTTTTGTACTGTGATTAGCTTCTAACTGTCTGGAACGGTTCCATGAATATCAGGCGCTTTTGAATTAATTATTTAAATTGGTAGTTTGTGAATAAGACCCATTTATCATACCAAACAGTAAGAGAGCCTTAATCATGTGCACTAAACAAAGTCACTCCTAAATAACCCTGTGTCCTCTGAATCAACCAAGTTTTTATTTATCAAAGAAACTGTTCTAATCCTTTATAGTATAGTTTAGGATGCATGCACTATTCTGCTAACAGATTATACTTTTTTTTTTTTCTTATTTAAATGTGTGTCCTACTTTGTTTGTACTCATGAGCTTTAAGATATATTGCATGCCCTGATGTTTTACATACACAGTATATACTCCACATAGTGATGCATTTTACTTGAGTCTGAGTAGAATTACTTTATTTACATAAATGGAAATGACACTTCCATTGCTTAGCAGTTAGAGGCAGTTACTGTGTCAGTGGTCACAAGAACAGGTGTCAGTTCAATGAAGCTTGGAAGGGCTCAGTTGACTAACTGTACCTTATATTTATACTAGACTGAAGTTATTTCCATCCCTGTGTAACTTCCTTAGCATAATAAATGCACACTACTGTAGTCTTACGATTTGACCTTTAACTGTGTGTGAGAATAGATTCATAAATTAGCGTATACTTTAGGTAAAATATGTTGAAATGCCTATTTTAAAAAAATAAACAATTCAGTTTCCCCCCCCCCCCCCCCCCCTTTTTGTTTTGAATCAGGTAGTATTATTTCTACCTTTTTATATTGCATTCTCTTTTCTGTTGTTTTCCCCCTTGTCCTGTGCATGCTGTATTTTAGAGACGTACTCTGCATCAGCAACGGTTAAGTTTTCGCTTTAGGGAGATGGTATTGTGTCAGACTGTGCCCTGTAAAGAGCAGGTACGGTATCCACTGTAGTTGGAAATATACTGTACCTAGAGGCTGTAGTATTAGTCTTACAAGGCTTCAGGTTCCTGTGCATGTGCAGTATTTGCTTTAGATAGAGGCTTGAACCTAGCTACTGTCCATGTGCTCAATCAACAACAAGGACAAACTGTCAATTTTAATTAATTCACACAAAATCAAGAACAGGCTATATTCCCCTGAGACTGGGAAACCTGTGCAGTTATTTCATACTGTGAGTTCTGGGCATGGTGGCCCACTGTTTCACAGGACTGCCTGACTGTTCTCTCCCATTGTTCTGAATAAAGTCACTGTCATGGTAAACGGGAAAGAACAGTGTTGTGTGACTGCCTTTTAAAGCTGAGCCTGTCCTCTTCTGTCTCTGAAGGCTGCAAGTGTGAAGCGATCTCGGAGCTGCCCTAAGAAAATCATTTTGCTCTCCTCCTCCTCTTCATTGTCTGTCTGTGCTCAGGTGACCACTCTGCATGTCCCCAGACTGCTGTATGCTGTGTGCACTATTCCTGGAACTTCCACTGTATTTAATTTATTAAGTGATGTCTGTAAGAGGCTCACTAAATGACCTTTGGGGGAAACGTCAGAAGAATTATCATTGAGTTTAAAAGTAGCATTAGTTGGATCACTCGGTGAATTAAATCAATAATGTGTGTTAAAAAATAAAATAAATAATAAACATGTTAAAATAAAACTGAATCCATTACTTTAACACTTAATCACACATTCTGAAGGCAGCATTTGCTTTCTGAATGTGAAGTGAAAAGAAAAATGTTTTTGTCAATCATTTCTGCTTGACTGAGTTTATTTTTTTACCATTTAAAATAAGTACATTTGGTTAATGTTTTATATATAAGGGCTCTGTTATCTATCGATCACATTTTTTTGTAGTTTGAAGCTTTAAATCAAGTGTCTAGGTCTCCTTTTTTATAGTGTGTATACATGTTCTGTTTAATTGATTTTGTGCACTGCTGTCACTGAACGATTTCTAGTATAACATTTAACATTCATACTGATGCACAGTAATGTATAGTTCACGTGTTAACTTTTCCCATGTACTGGGACATGTTCTGTGTTCATGTGTTGGATTGTGAGTTTCTACAAACGAGTATTCTTTTTGTTGCATAGGACGGTTTCTGTTTGTGTGGCAAAAAAATAAAAAAAAAACAAACATATGAATCAAATGCATTTGAAAGTAAACTTAGTGCCATCTGCTGGCAAAGAAGTGCAATAGCATCTGTGACATAACCTGTGTAAAGATTGTTTTGTTTCTACCGGTGAATGCATACCAGAGCACTTGCAATTTCACACACCTCCACTCACCTGTACCTAACTCATCCAAGACATGTGACTGTTGGGAAAGTAGCTGCATTCTCAGTGCAAGAGACACTTCACAGTGGTCTGCTGCTAACCCTCCTGTCCTTTCTGCAGCAAGGAGAGAGTGGAAGATCTGAGTCTGAGGGTCAGGAAGAGAGCCCTGTCCTGGAGCGGGTAACTGGGCAGCATGGATATGCTTTGCACCCAGCATGACTGCACCCTGTCCATTGCCGAGTTGACTGGACATCCATTAACCCTTCAGAATGGTTTTAAAAACTACATGAACAGGGTTTTAAAGAAACCATTGGTCTTTGAAGCCAATGCAGGCTGGTACCTTTAATAGGATGGCTTTCTGAGTGGGCCGGGCAAAGTAACTGCTCCAAATAGGAATCGGTGGGGGACTTGCGGTCGTGTCAGTGCCCGTTTGGAAACATGTGACATGCTGCATGGTAATGCAGTGCTGTGGCTGCCACACTCTAACTGCTTGGCTTCTCTGTCTAATTTAAAGTGAGAGATTTAATTTTTGGACTGTTGACTTTTGCTAACAAGACTAGTTTAAAGTTGTGCATCATTTTAACCCTTTGGCTATATACAAAGTGCATGCATGAGCTTTATGGGCATGTGGAGGATTTTTTATTAAACCACTTTTGAGTCTAAGGTAGTCTCTAATATATCTCTCTCTATATATATATATATATATCTATATCTATAGATCTCTCTCTATCACACACAGTGGTTTGCAGAAGTATTCACCCCCCTGCAATGTTTTCACATTTTGTTGGCACCTGAGCGTACTCCACAACGCTTTCAAATTAGACTTACATGTAGAATCTACACAAACTACTCTACATTGATAGTTAAAAAATGCATATGGAATATAAATAAGATTAATCTGTTCTTCTGTGTAAATCTCAGTATTCAACCCTATTCAAAGCTACTGTAGCCCTAAATCAACCCAGGTGCAAATGATTTGTTTGAAAGGTCACAAAATTAGTGAAATGGTTTCAGCCTGTGTTTACTCAAAGTGGTTGAACTTGTAGCTAACTTCCCTCAAGTATATAAAGACTTTCAAGCTGCAACTCACATAGTGATCCAACAAAGCAAACGTGAAGACCAAGGAGCTTTCAAAACAAGTCAGGGATAAAGTGATAAAGGCACAGAGCAGGAGAAGGGTAAAAGAAAATGTTCAAGGGGCTGATTATCCCTCTCATCACAGTGAAGTCCATCATGAAGTGGAAGATGCATCATACTACCCAGATCAGGTTACCCTCCCAAACTGAGCAGCCGGGCAAGCAGGAAACTGCTTTGGGGTGTCACTCTGAAACCAACAATGACCTTGCGGGAACTCTGCAAAGTTCTGTGTCTGAAACGCGAGTCAGTGTTCACACATCAACAATAAGCTGGTCCCTACAGAAAGGTCTTTATAGACTGGTGGCAAGAAAGAAGACATTACTCAAAAAGCCTCATCTTAAAGCACATAGATGATACTGCAGACATGTGGAAAAAGGTTTTGTGGTCAAATGAGACAAAAATTGAACTTTTTGGTCTAAATTCCAAGTGTTACGTTCTGCGCAAGCCCAACACTGCACATCACCCAGTCAACACCATCCCAGCTGTCAAGCCTGGTGATGGCAACATCATGTTATGGGGATGCTTTTCTTCAGCAGGGACTGAGAAGCTTGTCAGGATAGAGGGGAGAATGGATGGTGCAAAGTGCAGGCTGAATCCTTGAGGAAAACCTGTTTGAGTCAGCCAAGACTCTGAAACTGGGGAGGGTATTCACATTTTAGCAGGACAATGACCTGAAGCACAAAGCCAAAGCCACACTGGAGTGATTGAACAAGAGGGGAATTAATATTCTTGAGTGGCCCAGTCAAAGTCCTGACCTTGAATCCAGTCAAATTTATGGCTAGACTTGGAAGATTGCAGTCCATCGACGATCCCCAACAAACTTATCAGAACTGGAGCAATTTTCCCATGAAGAATGGACAAAAATGTCACCATCCTACTGTTCAAAGCTAGTAGAGACCTATCCAAAAAGACTCCTAGCAGTAATTGCTGCAAAAGGTGCTTCTGCCAAGTACTGACTTAATGGGCTGAATACTTCTACAACCAGTACATTTTATTTTGTACATTTTCTTTGCAAGTTTTGCTGACATTTAATATCCTCTTCATATAACAGTGTTCAATTTAACTACTACTGCTTTGAATAAAAAAAAGTTTGTTTGAAAAACTTTGCACACATTATTTGTAATTCAACAAAATGTGACATTATCGGTAGGGGGTGAATACTTCTTCAAACCTGTGTGTGTGTATATAAGCCAAATGCATTAACGTCACTGGAAGAATACATCTCTGCACATGCGTGCTGTGTAGGGGGTGTGTCTGGAGCTGATACAACAATATTAGTCAAGTGACTCTTACCCAGCATTATTGTGTGGGTCCCAGTGCATTCACTTTCCCTTCTGTGATCTCATTCTCTTTTCTTCTACTTCTGGTGGTGGCCTTCTCTCCTCCTGCAGATGCCACAGATAGTTTACCCTGATGATCAAGCGCCTATTTTCACCCCAAGCATTGAGGAGAGGGCATCCCAAATTACTACTCACTTTGAACAGAAGCCAGACAGGCGACAGGTGAACATTTGTGTTTTCTACTCAGTTGGCACATCTATTCAAGTATAGTACGAGAGGCATACCTAACTTCTGCATATCTGAAAAGGAGTATGCATCCTACAAAAAAAAAAAAAAAAAAAAGAACTGGCCATCTATGGGCAATATTTGCCCCCAAAGCACCTTTCAGTAGGTGACCACAGAACTTTTGACTTGAGCATCATTAATATAACAAAATGTGTGAGGCTACCTGCACAAGTCCCTTGTGTGTCTATAAAAACTCCAGTAATCTTCATCTTGAAGATTAATGGTCATCCACAAAGCATTCATTTCTTTGTTGTCTTAAACGAAAAGGTTTCAGATAACTTTCTCAACAGTTTGAGAGGTTTGGATTCACGCACCATGTTTTAAAACGCACTAACCCAAATCTAATGTGCAGTTTTATTTTGTTCTTTAGAGTTGCACAAAATCATAGTGCTGCCCACAGTGGTAATTGTGGGGGGTTGTTTTTTTTGTTTCCTGTTTCTTTATAGTTTCATTCAGATTTAGGCATTCCAGGTTCTTTCAAGATTCTGTTGCTGTGCATCTTTTTTATTAGTTTTGCTATTGCATTTTGCTCTTTCTCTTTCTTTACTCAACTGGAGCCCAAGCCCTCACACCGGTTCTTTTTAGACCAGTGGGAGCTCTCCCTCAGTCTTCACTCCTCCAAGCACCAAGATCTGCCCTCCCCAGGTTCATTCAGACAGGTAGCCACTTGGCTACTTCCTGTTTGTGCTGTAGACTGATGCAATGCAAGCCATTGTCCTAACTGCTTTGCCTTCCATACAAATTAATGAAATGAAGATGCAATAAAGCATAAAAACTCAAAATTGCTTTGAAAGTGAATGGTTCAACAGCTTTGACTAACATTTCAGTAAGGTTTAGGAAGCTGGAACAATCTGGGTTTGAATCCAGGCTTGGCATCTAGTGGGCTTTTGATTTTCAGTTGCATCCACACCCATGTCCGTGGATTTTGTGGAGGGTGGCTGTGTGAGCATGCTTGATTTTGAACAGTATCCTCTCTCTCTCAGTAGTTTTGTATTGCCTGATCAAGTTCAACAATAGCATTACAATTTGGAAGCAGGATCTCCATGCTTTGTACTTATTCATTCAACAAGTAAATAACCTATTGACATTTGCATCTCTTACAAGATGAGTTCTGGAACTCGCCTTTACAGTCAAAATCCTTTAAGATGCAGAACACTTAAGCATTATTGGTTTTACTTCAGATTTTGCATACTGCTCAGTACATTGATTTGTAAATTGTTATTGCATTTGGGGGGTTTACTTGTTGGTGCTCAATGTGAAATATCCATAAGGATTAAATATGACCTGGAGATCTGTCATATAAATATGTTCCCTTTTTAATCTACTTTGAGGTAATTGTCATACCGACGTCAGTCTGGGGCATCTAATGATTGATCACATTTAAAAAATAAAAAACAAAAAAAAAGTGCTGAACCTGAGCAGAACCTGAGGTTTGACCAGACTGCTGGGTGGCATGTGATACCAATTTGTGCAAAAATGTGACACTTTGTAGCACAAACATGTTTATTTTTAACATTCACAGTGGCGACACTGTTCACAGATAATATTCTACGATCTTCAGTTGCCTGTTTTGTGACTGTTTCTTGTGACTGTTTAATAGTTTTGTAGTATGAACTGATACACACTGGTGATCCCTGTAGTATGAACTGATACACACTGATGATCCCTGTTGCACCTCCATGGTACCGTATCAGGACCATTGTGCAGCATGTGTTGCTGTTTCTTGTAATACTGTGACTTTTGTAAGTGTACTATTGATCTCCATTCTGTAGTGGTACAACACAAAGTTGACCTGTTTTTGGTGTTAATTAAATAGTGATGAATTAACATCACTTGGAATGCAATTCACCTGGTAGGTTAATTTGTCAAATTAAAAATACATAATTTGTATATTAATAAATAACATACACATTTGTATAATTGTAGCAAATCTTCCTTTGCCTCATGAACAAAGGTAGCCTTCCATCTGTATATGTTTCATTTCTTTTGATCTGTTTTGTTTTTCCTTTCTTCCTTTAATTATTTCTGTCTTTTTAATATTTGTTTCTCCATTTCTGACTTCCTCCTGTTCCCTTCTCTTCTGCCCTTGATTTTTAGAGGTATATAAAGATGTACACAGGGGGAGTGAGCTCATTGGCTGAGCAGATAACCAGTCAGCTTCAAAAGAAAGACCAACCCAAGCCCTTTCTAGACAAGAAGGCATTGGTAAGCCCTGGTAGTGTAGAACTATAGGTGCACCCAGTAGAGGAAGTGGATTTCGTAACTAATCTATGGGTTTACAAAATAGACCTTGAATGTGATGTGATTATGCTTACTATTAAAAACCATGCATCTTCCTAATATGTGTTTCCCTTTTGCAAAATCACACAGACTGACACTATGCCTGAACTGTTTCATATTTTTGTGCTGCTCAATACTATAGAAAACTGCGATTTTGTATTATTAAAATATTTTCTTTGGTGCTTACTGTAATCTGAACAAAAACAGACACTTAGTACATCAGTTATCTAACCTTTTGTTAAGAGGGCGTTGCAGAACTTGCATTTGATCTGGAGAATCGCTCATCTGTTTTGATTTAAAAAAAAAAAAAAAAAAACTAAGTGGTGTGGCAATTCATTGGCACCAGTTATTTCAGTATATCAGTCTTGATGACCTCCTTTTGCTTGAGTTCCAGCTCCTAATTTAATCTATTGTGTTAGCTTTGTACAAATGTGATAAAACTTTGATACACTAAGTTAATCCACATAGTGTGAATGTAGGGGACGGTGACCAGCTGTTCCAAGTTATTGACACTTGGTAGGCTAAACGATTGATTGCCATATGTTGGGATCATCTTGTCCGGTTTTTTTTTTTTAACTTTTTTTTTATTTATTAAACGGTCATTTGTTACATGATGATATTCTCCATTTTGTAGATGTAGGTCATGGTGACTTTTCATGATGTTGACATTACTTGTAGTTTTTTAGATCCTTGGTGAGGAGAAGTATTTTTGCTTAATACTTTTTTTTCCCCCTTTTGGTGTGCTTTTCGTGTATAATAAGCATGTTTGTGCAAGGCATGCTGTCTTTATACAAGAGTCTAGCTTGAAAAACAAGACGGGTCATTTTGAGAGACCGCGGAGGCACAACTAGTGTGGTGGTCCTACTAAAAATGATCATGTCCGCAACAGAACTGAATGGAGACTTCAGTAATCTGCAATGTGAGTGGGGAACGCTGCTGTAGAGAACCTTCAGACACCCCTTCTGACACATGGTTTCTCTTCCTCTAGGCTTCATTACGCAGAGAGTTCCCCCAGAACATTGGCGGCAGTGATGTCTGCTTTTTCTGCCGGAAGAGGGTCTATGTAATGGAGCGTCTCAGTGCAGAGGGCAAATTCTTCCACCGTAGTTGCTTCAAGTGTGACTATTGCAACACTACCCTGCGGCTCTCCTCTTATGCCTTTGACGTTGAAGATGGTAAGTCTCCAGGCTGGTATCACCCATGGGGCTACAGCTATCACTACTGTTGACCCCTCAACCTAAAACATTCAAGTTTATGTTCACACCTTGGGTAAAACCTGATGGCAGTCTTGACCTCTGACCTAATATTGTTGCCATAAAACAGTCTGGTTACTTCAGTTAAGTAATTGTTGCTAATTTGAATCTAGCTTTACACGATTCAATAATGCTAAGATACTTTAACAGTGCCTTAAATATAAGTCTTTAAAATGTGTGTTTATGTTTTTTACCTCCCTGATTTATTGTCACATTTTCAACAGTTTCTTGTCAGTTTGCTGCTCCTGTTTTTTGTGTTCTTTTTGTTTTTTCACACTTTGCTTAGTAAGTGAAAGGGGTTGCACCAGTAAATGTATTGTGCTGTGGCAGGAAAATGCTTGTATGTTCTGTATTATATCTTTTTAAATGTCACTCATGGTGATATAGTGCTCAGCAGTGTGAGGGAAGAGTTAAACATTCTTCCAGGTGCTTTTCCTCCTGCTGGATAAGCCATTTTTTTTCTCAGTTTCATGGGCACTCTCATTGTTTCCTGTAACAAGTGATGTGTTGTTACTGGTTAATATACAGAGCCCCAGCTTCTCGAGGCTGCTGATTGGCCACCATGTAGAGAAGCAGCAGTGGTCCAGAATACCCTAGTTGAATCAAAAAGGATTTTTTTTTTTCAGTTCCTTAAAAGAAAATGTTTAATCTTAGACTGTGCTGAATACTGCTTGAATCTGTAGCAAGTGGAAGATTAAGGCTTTATGACCAAACCCTTACCTAGAAAGGTTACAGAGAATTAACAAGTCCTGTAAGGGGCTGTTACATTTAATATGTTGTTAAGCTTTCATTAAAATGATTTGTGGGTAGTATTTGTTTTTATTTTATTTACTTTCTCTCAATTCTTTTAGGGAAGTTCTACTGTAAACCTCACTACTGCTACCGGCTCTCGGGGTACGCTCAGAGGAAGAGACCTGCAGAAGCACCTCTCGCTGCCAAGGTAATAACCCAGTTTGACTTTTTATCAGGTATGTTAAAAACAACACAAACAAAATAAAAGGTTGCCAATGGCAATTTGAAAGTAAAGTTATTTGGAACTGACTTGAACATGCACTGTTGGCTCATTAAGTCACTTCAATCACCAGAACTGTTTGGCAACCAGCACACAGCGGCCAGCTCTGCAAGTTAACAGAATTGTTGTCAGTGTGTGTTAAAAAGCAGGCTTTATCAAAAAGGTATGAACTTGAAAAAAAGATGAATGTTAACTCCATGCATGTTTAACCTATTTAGTTTTTTTGTCATTTTGTCACTACTGTCGTGCAGAAATCTGCTTATTCAATGTACTTATATTTTTTTAAAAGAAAACAAGGGCTACATTCTACTGTACGTCTGAGGCTATCTGCTCTGCAGTATGAATTTTTACAGTCATAACATTGAAAAAATTATCTACTGTATATGCAGAAGACTGGCCTATAGAAAGACACAACATGGTTTGGTTGATATATATGGCTTTAAATGCCAATGTATGTACTTTACGTGCTCCAGTATGGTCAAACAACATGCTTTCAAACAATCTCTGGAACCTTGTTTTGTCATCGGGATAATGGTCAGGGAGTTCCTTCTGTTTCAGGAATGAAAGGTTTTCTTG
Source organism: Polyodon spathula (assembly GCF_017654505.1). NCBI lineage: Eukaryota > Metazoa > Chordata > Actinopteri > Acipenseriformes > Polyodontidae > Polyodon > Polyodon spathula. Next base: position 44,133,296 of record NC_054541.1, on the reverse strand, counting down.
ATGGGAAATAATGGCTTGGCCTCACCTCAGCTATTGTTCATTGCAGGTTGGCCTTTATTCATTGGTAATATCTGGCTTACATTATATAATTGTGTAATGCAAAATAATACATGCCTCCATACCCTTTTTAAAAAAAAAAAAAAAAGCTATTTATGTATTTGTAAATCCCTACTCTTATACATGTAGTTCTCCAGATAAAATCATCAATACATTTAAACAGCACTGATCATTTTAATACCAATTCCTTCCCAGGAAAACAAAGTGTCCCTACTGGACCCTGATGCTGCTGATGGACCAGTCCGGGCAAACACCACAGCCACCCCTACAGAAAGGACCCCAGGTAGCTCCATTTCCTTTATTGGCAGGACGGCTCGTTTCTCCCTCACTCTCTTTGGCGCTCTGCACTGTGTGAGCCGCTCCGTCCGTGGAGCAGTAACCTGGACCCGTCAACAGGTGGCACACAACTTTCTAGATTCCCTTTTCCTGTGCCAGTTGATCACCTTTGGGGTCCCTTTCCTGTACGTTCAGTCTGAAGTTTTAGGACAGATAGGTAGCGAGTTTAGTAGTTCAGGTGCTGAGCATCTGGGATAAAGCAGTTTTTAATGGCCATTTGATCATTTTCACTATAAATTAGAGCGACCTTGCTTTCCAAGATAAGTTTTTGTCTTTTTCTAGTTTTGTTCAGATTTAATTAGTAAGCTATGTGTGTTTTTATTTTTTTAACCCATTTTACTTTGTCATGTTTTCTTTATTTGTGGTTTTTAAAATGGTTTTCTTTTTTTTTTTTTGTAAACCTGACTGCTTTGTAAATTCTTTTTCTGTGCATCCTTTCAGCTTGCTGCCTCTCGTCATGTAGATATCCTGTGATCTGTTCATTTTGTGGGTCCCTTTACAAAGATGCAATATCTTTCAGAACTCTTACTGTGTGCCTGTTAAAAGCCAAAGATACAGCCATCTTGTCCTGAGATCATTCTTTAATCCAGTGTTTATTGTGGCCAAAGAGGCCTGATATTCGGACACCCAAGGTTTCTAAAATGTTTTTTTGTTGTTGTTTGTATGGTTCTTGTTGGACCTGAGCAATCAGAACTCATAATAGGATGGTGCATCTTTATAACCCAGCTGATCTTTTTCATTTATGCCCAATTGAGAGGGCAGAGTCCAGCTGATCCAAACTGGCATTCCTGTAATTGTCTACAAGCAGAGACCGTTTTGATTTGTTTTAATTTAATTGACTCCTTCCCTTTACATGTTACACTTGTGTACATCAAGCACCTAGTTTCTATCAACAATTTAGCTTTTTTATGCTTGGTGTTGCAGAAATGTCTATGCCAGTTGACCAGTTGCTCTCGTGTCTCTCTCTCTCTCTCTCTCTCTCTCACAATCAGGTATTCTTTTAATGTAAAATATGTTGCAGTTTGCAATTCCTCTGTAAGCTTTACCTTTCCCACTCCTATCAAAGCAGAACTGTAATGACGGGGGGGGTGCTTGTGAGGGTATTTTCTGGGTCTGCTGTACTAAACTAACCTTCTGCACAAAAACCATTGCTGGGGATTCAGGGGGTTTGTTGGTGAAGCATGGCATGTGAGCACATCTGTATGCCTGAGGGGTGCAATTTAGACTGCAACTTGTGAAAGGAACCCACTGCATGCATTGTTTTAAGAAGCAACTAGTAAAATGTATATGAAAAACATTTCAGATAAAGTATTCAATGATAAAGCCTTGTAGTTTTTAACTTTTGGGTTGTGTGTTATATATATATATATATATATATATATATATATATATATATATATATATATATATATATATATATATATATATATATATATAAAAATACAATATTTGCCAACGGTTTTTGAAATATAACTGGACGGTGCCACTTGAGAAGCACATCTTACTGTTGTCATGCAACCCTTATTTATTTATTTATTTATTTAATTTTGTTTTATAGATTACAAAAAAAAAATCGTTCCTTTACGTTATGCACTGCACGCATGCATGCTTACCACAGAGTTTGAGTTATTTTGTTTAGCATGTAGCACCGCATAAAAGGCTGGGCATTTGAGAGTCGGCAGCACATTACAATGCAGTCACAAGAGCGGGGGTGTTTTCTATATGTACAGCAACTCCTCATTTAGCTAATCAAAACTGATTTTCAAAAGTGGTTAAAGGGGTTCAGTAGAACAGCTGCTGTGTCCTATGATCATTTTCATGGAAAGATCCATTGATGCTTTTACAACATTTTTCCATAGCTTAGAAACCAGTCTGTGTTGGCTGTTCAGTTTGTTTACTTTCACTAACTGACGTTTTAGATGCGGGACTTTTTTTTTTTTGTAAACTTGCATCACATCATATTGGAGATATAGGAAAAAAAGTGTATGTTATGCGTAAATCAGTGAAACAGATTTTAGTGTCCATTACCAACAATTTTTATTGATGAGGAGTTCTGTGTTTTCTAAACTAGAACACAAATCACATTAAATCCAGTGACTAAGATTTATTTTTTATGTCTATATATCTTTCTCATTCTCTCTCAGACTTATGGGATCAAATGTCCCATTGGTTTTAAAAGATATGCTTTTTAGAGTGGGACAAAGGCAAGGTACCAATATTTTTTTTTTTTTTTTTTTTTTTATGTATTTTCGCGATGCGCTGTTTGAATGGAAAATGGATGCAACGAAGTGTTGTGTTTTTTTTGTTTTTTGTTTTTTTTTAAACAAATAAATTTGAAGCGATGTTTTGTGGTGTGTGTTTTTTTTTCTTTCTATTTGTTTGGAAATCTTTAAAGAGAAGTATTACTTTCCTATACAAGGACAATGACACAACCATATACTTGCAGTAGGGAATATCTTACTTGTTGGAGGAAATGTTTTTTATAACTGGCTAATGCTACACTGATATTGAGCAAAAACGACTGCTTATTGTGTGTAAACATTAGATTTTGGGGATATTGTAACTTTGCAGTGGGGATTTGCACATCACACACACATACATGTTGTATACCCCCAGCAAGTTTCATGTATTTTATCCACGATTCCCTTCACCAAGTTGTTTGAGAAGTCTGTATTGCGAGCATATTGCTGCTGTGCTCATGTCTGTAAGCTCCTGGGCCATTGAAACTTTTGGCTTTGTGCTTCTGATAGAAATTGTCAGCAAGATAGCAGCATTCCAATCGACATGAGCCTAGGATGTGCCATTCGCAGCCTAGATGAGGTTTTCATTTGAGGGCGATTCTGGTTATTAATCATGACACAAGGCTTAATTTAAAAAAAAGAAAAAAAAATTTAACACAGATATATGCTCTGCAGTAGTTTGTCATGTTTTTAAAGAGTCTACTAATTGAGGGTGGTATGAATCTGCATTGTTGCAGGAAGAAGCAAGAGACACAAACTATTTGATGATTGATGCTCCAGCGTAAACGTTGACAAGTTTGACATGTTATTCCCCAGCTAATGTATAACTGTTTTGATTAATGTTTGAATAAAAAGAAACTGGATTGTTAAATTGTTTTACTTCATCATTTAATACAAAACGGCATATAGCAAAATCAAAGTAATGCTTTTCTTGTAAGAGCTACAGACGATTCTGCAATGCTTTGGGGGGAAAAAGCGAAATTGGAAGGGCTGAATACAATAACTTATTTTGGAAAAAGCATTATAGTAAAAGTGAGAATATGACGATTTTTATGACGATTCGCTACATAGTATTATTTGTTGATAGAAATGGCCTGAGTATGTGTCTGATTTCCAGGAAAGGGAATTCATTTTGTTAATATTTGATATACTAACTGTGCAATCCCAGTAAGTAAGCCCATTTGTATTTCTTGCTTGGGTAGACTGACTTGTGTAGTTATGTCAGATAACTTGGGTCATAGCGCAATAGAAAAGTTGCCTGCATTGTAATTCATTAATTTGGAGTTTCAAGTTCAGTTCATTACTAGGCAGTGCTGTAGCTGTTGATTTACTGGCATGTAATTCCCATTGTTTCTGATGTTTAGGGACATGCTGAGATACAATTTTTTTTACTAGAAAGCAGACTAACTCTCTGCGAGTCCTGATCGATAAACTGTTTTGTGTTTTGCAAAGAGTGAAGGAGAGGATTTGCACCCTGTAGAAGTTTTCTACATTCTGACACTGTTTTTTACAGGCACTTCTCTTGAGGTCTGTCATAATGCCAAGATTTATGTGAGGGGCTAAAAGGAATCCAAGGCATTTGTGATCTTCCTGTTCAGCTGTTCGCTGCAGTGGTGTAATGGAACTGTTGTCAACTTTTAACTTTTAGTAATTGTAAACAAGAAACTTGTCAATGAAACTGACCCCTTGGAAATGCAGGACTTTAAATGCTCACAATTGCACAGGGGACAGGAATAAATAGGTTAGACGTACAGTACATAACGATGTGACGCTTACATTTTAACTGTATGATTAGAATGTATGTATGTCTGTGAATGTTGCAGAATGAAAGGAATATCAGAATCTGAAATACATTTTCTGTTTTCTGAGATTGAGAAAAAAGTAGGAGTTACAAAGACTGAGTTAGGCTGCGATGCTGTACAATACGTTCTCTGTCATGGTACATAATCAGGTATCAGCAGTTAACACAACTCCTCATTTATACATTTCACACTGCTCAGGGCTAACCCAAGTGATGTCAGTGCAATCTAAGTATTTACCCAATAAGCAGACCTGCCAGTATTCCTGCATTCTGTATGTTTTTCCCTGTGCCTCTTGCTTTCAGCAGTAGATATGAACGGAGTGGAAGAGCCTGGCCTGGCAAAGCGTCTGCGGGGCACTCCGGAGCGCATTGAGTTGGAGAACTACCGGCTGTCATTGCAGAGAGAGGAGGAGCTGGAGGAGGTGCCCGAGGAGACGTTGGCAGAGCACAACCTGAGCAGCGTGCTGGACAAGGGCACCGACGCGGGCGAGGGCTCCAGGTCGGCTGCATCTAACCTACTTTTCATACTTTGTGCCTGGCTCGGGATAACATTTTAATTTATACTCATCTCTCTAAATGCTTTTGAGGGGCTGAGTGTCAGGGGCTGATCTGGTTATAGCTTGGAGGAGAAGCTCTCTCATGCTACAGTACCACACTGACGCACATTTCAAGCATGCTGTGATTATAGCGTACCTTTCACCCAGGTTTGGGATCAGCTGTAAGAAAGCTGATGCGACACTTTTTTTTTTGTTTTTTTGCATCAGGTTATACAAGTTCTCTGAGGAGCAGTAGCTTTTTATTGCCACTGCTAGTGCATCTGCTGATTTGGTTATAACTTCAGTACCAGAAGACTGTCCGGTGTCTTAAATCACAACTTGAACTGTTGTAAGCATCCCTAAAAGGGGAGCTAATATGTTTTTGTATATTCTACTGCATCAGCTTCACTGTCGCATTATTTAACCTCGGATCAATAATACACTTTGAACTAGTATCTTCACGGTTAGTACACAGCTGTCTTCTAAACCGTACATCCTGTACTTCATACAGACTTGTACTACTTACAAACACCTCATTTGTTTCACTCATCAGTTTTACTGCATGTTTACTAACCATTCAGATTTCCCTAACGGTATGAAATAGCATTTCAGCTGTGCTTCTCTGTCTCTGACACCAGCCTGTCCTGTCTGCTCCGCAGCAGCTCGGAGTCGGAGATGGATGAGGTGGAGGAGGAGGAGGAGGAGGGTGAAGATCACCCTGTCTCGGACCTGGGTGGAGTGCCGTGGAAACAGGCTGTGCACCTCCATGCCTGTCTGAAGGGCAAAAGTGAAGCACAGATAGCAGTAGAGGAGGAGGAGGAGGAGGAGGCATGTGCCCTCGGAGAAGAGGAGGATGACGAAGATGAAGAAATAGAAGAAGAAAAAGAGGAGGAGGAGGAGTCCAGTGAAGGTAAACTAAACACCTTTTACTGTAAGGTTCCTAGGGATCCACCAACTCATCTGAGAGGAGAGTGCACCTATTTCTCTAGTAACTTGGATTCAAGGCCTCAGTAATGCAAAAACTGTCTAATTGTGTGTCGTCTGTTGGTGGGGTGGCTTTCTCTGTATTTTCTGTATTTTGTAATAACCTAGTATAATGTGTTTTTTTTGTTTTTTTTAAAAGGATTACCAGAGCTTTTCAGATGATAGGAGATATGCTAATAAGGGGTAATGTGCTATTTGTACATGGTTTTGGAGAATAACGCCCCATTTACACTTACTGAATCGGCCTTGGGCCGCCTCAAAATTTCTGTTCAGAGTTGAGGTTTTAGCATTCACATGTGTGGCTGAAAAGGAAGCCTAAATTGCAGCGAAGTGCTTGTCGGGAATGTAAACAATGACGTAAACACTGCATTCCTGGAAGTCAACATAACAGATTGAGCTGGGAAATTTGCAGACGTAAATAATGCAATATTATTTTTTGCAACACTGTTGTACTGTACTTATTGCATAAGATATGATAAAGGCATGTGTTAACAGTGCAGTCAGTTACTGTGGAAAGAAGAGATTGTGTTGGATCACGTGTAAATGCAGCAAACAAGGACATGTACGTTACATTAGTCACAATACAGATTATATTAATGGTGACTGAATATGCAACTTTGTATGCATTATTTATCAATATTGAGATTTACAATCTTAGCTACAATCTAGAGATCTAGAGAGAGCACAAGTTTTATCGTTTTAATGAAAGCTGTATGATGAAGAAATACGTACCATTCGTGACTGATCCAGCGTCGTCATCGTCATGCCGATAGGCCGGCCCCGAGGCTGCATTGATACTTTAGGCCGCATCAAAAAACTGCTCCAAATTTCACCCGGCCCAGGGCCGCCTTTTCATTTTCCGAGCGTTCACACATGAGAGAATGCGTCCCTCGGCCGGCCTAAACCGCAAGTGTGAAGGGGGTGTTAGACTTTTAAACATGTATTTAAAGGTGTACATATCCTTGCTCGATGCCAATGCCATGTTTGAGCTGCTCTTAGTGTTTTTTAAACTCAGCACTTCCTTTGCATTTGATTACTATTTTAAATTGTGTACGGGTCTACTGTTCACTGTTTCAGTGTATTTCATTATTCAACCTGTGTACCAGAAAGTACCCGAACAAAGAAACCGGCAGGGCGGTGGCTTTTTTGTTTGTTTTTTCACAGGTTTGCAGAGCTTTTCATTCTGTGGTATGTCATACCCCCTTAGTCAAGGGTTAACCAAGTCGCCCTTCTCTTCTGCTGGAAGTTTTGATTGCATTGGATTACTAGCTTTTCTAAATAAAGCCATTTTATACGATTAAAGGTACACACAATCCAGTCCAATCTGTAACACTTTTCCCAACTTCTTCCTCTCTTTTTGCTGTCTTCTTCCTATACCTTCATCACCTGTGCTTGAGTAAAATCCACTACCCTCACTCTCTCGCTCACTCCCTATCTTTGGGTATTTATTGGTGAATATCTCCCCCTGCTGGCAGAGGGAGAGTATTACCCCTGGGAGAGGGAGCTCCAGTTAGGGTTGTGGCTTGAGCATCTAAAAGATGAAGAGGACACAGGTAGATTCAAAGGTATCTTTGCGTGTGGCATTATTTTACAAAACCTATATTTATTTATTTTTTAATAAAGGCCTGGCTGCGTATGATCGTACCTTTTAGTAATTTAACATGTTTGTTTGTTTATTTATTTATTTAAATTAACAAAGAAATTCACTAATTTTGGAGACCAGAGACAGTGTTTCATTTCTCTTACGATTTATAATATAAATAATTGAAATTTAGTTTCCTGAGGAGGTCAGCTGTCCGCTGGTAATGTACATGCGAGCTATGCTGCCTATCTGCTATGTGCTTTAAAAGATTGATTGTTCTAGTACTGTACACTAATCTCCAGAGCTCCTGGCAACAGCAGATTATCAATTCTGGCAGGAAAATTATGAAACTGACCTTTTTTTTTTTTTTTTTTTTTCAAACTTCAAAAATAAGTTTTTCTAATAATCTATGATTTTAACAAAAGCATGTTCACAGTGAGGTTTGAAAGATAAGCATAACTTTAAAAGACCTGACCTAATTTTTGCAAATGATTTGCAAGGAATGCAGCTTTAATCATTTTTTGCTCTTGCCCTTGCATGATTCAAAGTTATTGAGAATGCAGCATTGTTCTGAATTGTATTTGAGTTACACATCATATTAATAGAATTGTGTGAGTGTGGTGTAGTGGCAGGAGGAGTACTAATAGAACAAATTATTGATTTCGGTAAGAAAATATGATCAAACTACTTGTCAACCATAGCTAGTGTTAAAGTACTTTGTGTGTGTATATATATATATATAATATATATATATATATATACACACACACACACACACACACACAAACATACGTGTATGCCTATAGAAAGTCTGAACTTTTTTTTCACATTTTGTTGTGTCAGTGCCTCAGAGTTTCATGCATTTAAATGATGATTTTTTTACACTTATCTACACACCATGCTTCACACTGTTAATGGGAGAAAAAAGGTTTTATTGAGAAAAATATTATATATTAAAAATACAAAACTGAAAGATCATAATTGGATAAGTCTCCACCCATTATGCCACAACTTTTTGCCACATGGCTGCAGAATCTCCCGAGTGTTTTTTTGCATACTTCAAATGGGATTCAAGCTGGGCTTTCTTGAGTAAAATACAGGCCAGATTTGTGGAGTGATTGGGATATTGTTGTCACATGCACATTTTGACCAGTCTTGGCCATAAAAGTCTGTAGCTCTTGCAAAGTTGCCATTGGCCTCTTGGTAGGCTCTCTGATCAGTCTCCTTGTCCGGTCATCCAGTTTGGAGGGACGGCCTGATCTAGGCAGGGTCTTGGTGGTTACATACACCATTTTTTTTTTATACCCTTCCACTGATTTGTGTCTTTCAACAACTTTGTCCCGGAGTTCTTTTGAAAGGTCCTTTGTGCTGATGGTTGAGTCTTTACTGTGAAATGCACTGCCAAGCAGAGAACCTACAGGAACTGCTGAATTTTTTTCTCAATAAAATCTTTTTTCCCCTTAACAGTGTGGAGTATGGTGTGTAGATACGTGGAGAAAAATCCAAATTTAAATGCATGAAATTTAAATTAAATGCATGAGGCACTGACACAACAAAATGTGAAAAAAGTTCAAGGGGGTCTAGACTTAATATAGGCATTGTATATAATATGTATATCTGTCAAGTAAATACAATACTATACAGCAAAAATCAGAAGGGGAAATAAGGTCCCCAACATATATATTGACTTCCCTCTGACAAAAAACAAAACACATTTGATTTGTTTGATGCCAACTATTTTCCATTTGTGGTACTTTTTAGAATAATATGGGCATATTGTCAGTGTTTCCTCTAGGAATGAGAGAAACACTGTAAAATATAATTAAAGATATCTGAAAGGGATATTGTTTTGTAACATTACAGTGGATTTTTTTCTCCTTTAAAAAACAAAAACAAAAAATAAACAAACAATGCAAGCCATAAAATGCCCCTTTGCATTTCCTAGGTGCTGTTTTAATCTCTCCGTTCCTTTTTCTCTTCCCCTGTTTTTTCTTCTCAATTTCTTTCTTTACCATGCTTTCTCTCTCACGTCCCTGGGTCACTTGACTGTTATTCTATGGTGCTCCCTTACTAAAAAAAATACCACTGACTCCCCTCAGCCGGGAATCTTCGCATTCAACAAGTTCTGCAGCCCATAGACCCCCTGGAGATCCAGGCAGACGTGCACTGGACACACATTTGTTCTGAACAGAAGGAGGGGGCTCCAACTTCACAACCCTCTCCTTCCACAGGTAACACATCTCTGTGTCAGGCCGGTGTGGGAGTCACCATGGCAACTGCTTGTACCAGGTTCGCAACCTATACAGTAGGCCTTCTATCCCTGCCCTTCATGCCTGGTGACCCCAGGTGCTTCTCTTTTGGTTTATTATGCACAGTGAACCTGGAAAAGCAGGTTCCCAAGGTGATGCTCTGCTTGTTAGAGGTCTGGAGGTGTCCCAGTCATTGCTGTCTTTTTTTTTATGTGTTTTTTTTTTTTATTTATTTTTTTGTTGATGTAAGATCAAACACCTTTTATCTGTTTTATCATTTAACAACAACAACAAAAAAAACACCTAACTGGACAGTAGCTTGTGTTTCGTGGCCGTCGCTCCACTTAACTTTTTTTTGAAAATCGAAGATGGAGAATGAAGCTGACCCCCTGTTCAATTTAATGTGTTTTTTTTCCCCACTTTCATATTAACAGAAGTTTTAATAAGCTTTATTTTTGTTTGTTTTCTTCTGGTTTGTTCTGTATAACGTTTTTCTTTCCTGACCCGTTTTTGCATCCTTTTTGTTTTGTTTTCCTAAATTCAGCCCCCGACATTCCATCAGTCCGCCACGAGGCAGTGCGAGCCTGGCTGGAGACAGTGTCTGGAGGTAGCTGTGTGTGACGTGTTTGCTCAGCAGCATTCTGTCGTTCTGCCTTTTCCTTAGTGCATGGCAGCTGAGAGAGTTCAATGCATGCTGTGCTACACCGTGCTCGAACTGCATGGGTTGGATCTGTTTCGTAGATTTTTAACCAGCAAGGGTCACACCAAATAAACAGCAAGGGCTTACAGTAAACTTCTAGCTTGACAAAAATAAAGAAACAGGATTATCTTGGTTATGGAACCATGATACTTTCCAAAAAGGAGACCTCCCCTCTTGAGATTTTTTGAAAGGGTTATGCTGTTAAAAGAGCTTGAGATAAATGTATCTAATTATAAATATGTTGGTAGTGCTGTGAGAGAAGTAGGAGATGAAATGCAAAAAGTTTCTTGGCCAATTTGGACAGCATTTTTAAAAAAGAGAACTCCTACAACCCAATGTGCTGCTGAATTCTCCCCAAATTTTCCAAATACTGTACATTTCCCAGTTTCTCTACCTTCCCAAACATGGAGATAGGGCTCTAATAGGGATTCTCAAGCATGCAGGCTCAATTTCTTAAAAGCTTTGGTCTGACCCAGCCTAATAGTAGATGCCGACCAGGTGGCAGGGTAAGCAGCTTTGCCAGGGGTTTGTGGACTTTGTGCAGAAAGCTTATTCTCTGTATCAACAGACAATTGATTTACATGATACCACCAACACATTGGGGGTGTTTTTAGCTTCAAAGCAGCATTGCTGAGCATCCGAATGTCATTCATGCAAGTTAACTAGAGAACATAGAAGTAAACTGAGAACTTGCACTAATCCTGCATAGGTTTTCATGACCGATCTGTATGACCGATGTTTTGCACGGTGGTTGAACCTCCTTCTGTTTCAGGACTGTTCCAACTAGGTTTGCTTTGCAGAAGTTTTTAAATAGTCAGAACATTAAGAAATGATCAAATTCCTTCTGAATGTGGATTTAAGTAGCATTTCTGGAGAGTATTTTAATCTGATGTTGCATGGCAATAACAGACGTTTTGTAAATCCAAACACATATTTTAAATTAATTTTTTTTTTGAGTTATTAAAAAAAAAAAAAGAAAAAAAAAAAAAACTACCAGTAATCCTGTTTTACTACTTACCTTGAATTCTGATAATTTCTATTGGAAATGTGAGCCTGTCAAGGTTTACTAGCTTCGTTAACATTTCCTGGGCTTGGCAAAATGACTGAATCCAAACTGCATCCATTTCCCTGAAAACAAAATGGATATTTGCATGACCATAACAAACTAATGTAGGCAATTTAACAAAAAAGTCAGTTTTCTTTAGGTCAACACTAAAAAAATTGGTTGCTTATCACAGTTTTAGTATTTAAAAAATAAATGTTTACATATACATCGACATATAAAGTAAGTTGATAAGATGTTTGCCCACTTTGTTTTGTTATTTTCAGTATGATTTCTATTCAAGTAGGTACTCTTAGAACTCAAGAAATATATTTTTCAACTAATTTCCAACTTCATGATTTCTCAATTTATTTCTTTTTTCTTCTTCATGGCGCAACATTGTTGATTTACCCTCTCAAATTGTTTTCCAACTCCAACCAGTATAGGGTGCAAATATAAGCTGTCTGTATTTTTCATTCCTCTCTCAGCTCCATATGAAGAGAATGAAGTGGAGGTTGGAGATGAGCTTGGGGTTCGTGAGGAAGAGCCCGAGGTTGGCACTGAGCTGGATGAGGGTAAGCTATAGCTGTCTTCAGACCTTGAACTGGGCTGAATCAGCACAGACTTCCTTAATGGGGGGGTGTGACCCCTCGGCAACCCTATCCTAAAGGTCTTTCACTTCTGCTGGGGGGGGGAACTTAATAGAAATCTAAATCGCGTGTGCATATATGTTAGTGGGCCCAATTGAATGAACTTTTAGCATGGAATTTTAAACAAATACAAATTCAAGCACTAGATCAGCATCATTGATAAGGCATAACTTCTTTTTTTCCCCCAATCATTTGCAGCCATGTGTAACGCCACATTGTCCTCCCCCCTCCCCTCCTCGGTACCTTTTGCAAGCTAGTATAGCTGTAGTTTTCAGTAATCCTGTATAAATGCTAACAGACCATCTGATTTGCTGTCATTGTGCCAAGCACGAACACTATTTAGATAGCTAGGGAAGAGTTAAATCTGTTTTTTTTGTTGTTGTACACATGCATGTTATCAAGTTGTGAATGTCGCCCTCTTAGTAACTTATTCTAAACTGACAACTGTTTCTGCTTGCCTGTGTGAGGAGTATTAAAGGCTCAGTAGATTTTGCTGAAGACAGGCCTTGCTCGTTGCAGGCTCCCCTGCTATTGGCTGTCCTGGCTTGTCCCTCCCCTGGGGCAGGGCCAGCGCGTGTGAGTGAGTTAATGGCTCGATTTCTCTTTGACAGATGATATCCCTTCGGATGCTGAGGCTGAGGCCCGGATGCATCGGATCGAGAGAAAGGAGCAGCACCCAGAGGAAGAGGAAGAGTCAGAGTCAGAGGGGCGAGGCAGGGTGTCTAGTCTAGGTGCAATCTCTTAACGTTACTCCGAATGTTACTGGAACTGGATAAGATGTGCATAGTTTAATATATATGCTGTAGATGGTGTAAATCAAATGCCCTTGTCTTAGTAAGTGGTACATTCACTTTTATTTTGTCTTTTTCCATCTCTTTATAGAATAGATGCATAAGGGGGGAATGTGTGGGATATTTTTGGTGATGGATGCGTCCATTGTTTTTGGTTGTTTCTGCTGACTGTACTCTATAGGGGTTACTGTATGTTTATGCAGTGGCTTTTTTTTTTTTTCTTTCCAGCCCAATCGTCGGTGAGCTCAGTTAAATCTCGGAGTGATGTGCTGCTCTCACCAGTAACAAGCATGAAGGATCAGGAAGTGGAGGTATAGAAATAAAATGTGCCTTAGGAGGCTTCCACTGTATTTGAAAGGTGCTGTGTTGGAAAATGATTTTTTTTTTTCAACACAGAACAAAATAGTCAGCGTGGAGATATGGCCACAGATTAGTTAATTGAACCATTGAAATAAGCAATATAAAATGGTAACTAGATCTAACCAGAATATTTAAGTACTTTCCTGTATTTTAACTGTAAAGTTAGTTTTGTGTTGTGGGGACATTATTGTTGAGCGTAGAGCATTCAGGCACAAAGGGCTGGCACAGTAAAGATAATCATTACATGCAAATGTGCCTCGGTTTCTTCAGCACTGTTTGAGAGCAAAACATATTTTCTGGAATATAAATTTCCTGTGTTCGTGTCAAATGCACAACAAACTAATGCTTTTCTTTCATTTTCACAACAGGGAGTGTATGAAACCTTGTCACCAGCTTCTCTGTTGAAATCTCCAGGTGCTCACTTTTTCCAGGAACCATATTTCCCAAAAGGAAAAGACGATGTTATTCCTGAGACTCCAGAGGCTAAGACCCTCATCTCTCCCACACTCTCTCTTTCCCCTATCCGTTTCCAGCCTCTTCCTCTGCCAGAACCCAAGTCACCAGTCAAAACGCAACCATCAGCCTCCCCTCCAGCTACAAGCCCAGTCTGTGCCCACTCTCCAATATGCTCGCAGCCTTTACCTTCATCGGAACCTTCCTCCCCTGTTTTGTCTGGGTCCCCAGTACGATCACAGCCTGTGCCAGCTGTTGCCTCCACTCCTTTAGTCAAACCTGTTGTAGAAAGCGAAACCCTGGAGAAACAAGATTCCTTAAGTCCATCAGCAGATGATCCTGTGAAAAAGACGGATCTTATAGAGGCGTTTTGGGTGAAGAGTGCTGAAATTCGAAAGAGCTTGGGTCTTACACCATTGGACAGGAGCAAAGGGTCAGAGAACAGTTTCCCAGAGTCCACACCCGAGTCTTCCCCTCCAAGGTCCGACACTCCGGAAGAGATTTCAGAAGAACAGAAGCTGTACCCGAGCCGGCCCCAGCCAGCCTTGCGTAGGTTAAACATTGCAACCATAGATCGTCACCAGCTCTCTTCCTTGTTCATTGAGTCCCCCAGCGAGAGAGAACTGAAGAGCTTGGACACGGAGAGTAAGGATGTCGGCAGTAGCTCAGGGCTGGGTCTCAATGGGAGCATGGCTAACACCCAAACGTTGACCAGCGAGAGCTTCAATACTTCTGAATCCACCATGCTAACGCCACCATCCAGCCCTCCCCCTCCGCCACCAGAGAATGAAGAGCCAGCTACCTTGAGGAGAAACAAGTATCAAGCCAGCTGGAGTACCGTGCCTGAGCCCACACCTGTGCCAGCACCAGTGCCACAAAAAGCACCAGCTGCAGCTCCTACTCCTGCTCCCTCTCCAGTACCACCACAAACTCGCTCTGAATTCAGACAAGAGCCGAGCAGGAAGTCACGGGAAGAAGTGCGCAAGTCATTTGTAGAGAGTGTTGATGAAATCCCATTTGCTGACGATGTTGAAGACACCTATGATGACAGGACGCCAGAGACCAGCTTGCAAGAAAGGTTCTACACTCCTCCAGCTAGCAAGCTCAAGCAGGAGAAACCCTCATTCCACATGGGCTTGGGCAAGGAGAACAGCAAACTCGGCCTAGGAGAGGGTGCCACAACAAAACGACAGCGAGCGATGCCCCCAATCTCCCCAGAAGCTAAAGAGATAGCTAAAGAAAGGATGCGAGCCCGAGAGAAGTCTGTGAAGAGCCAAGCTCTGAAGGAAGCCATGGCCAAGCAGCTCACCAAGATGAAAGACGTGGAGGTGGTTAAAGGTGGTGGCTCAGCTAAAGCTGCCTGGAATGTGGAATCATCCACACCCAAAGTGTCACCCCTGGTATCTAAGTCTAATATACCTTCTGCTGTTAAGTTATTGGACTCTAGAAAGCTTGAGAAGACTGCTGACAAGTTCTTATCACCACTGGGTGGGCAAAGTCTCGAAGGCTCTGTTGCTTCCTCTGAAGGCTCCACCGGTGGGAAGAGCAAAAAGCGCACATCCCTCTTCTCTCCTCGCAAGAACAAGAAGGAGAAGAAGCCCAAGAAGCCCAAGAGTGAAGGCAGGCTCTCTGACAAGCACAGTTCAGAGGAGGCTGCCAAGCCCAAGTCCCTCTGGAAGACGGTCTTCTCAGGGTACAAAAAGGACAAGAAGAAGGAAGACAAATCCTGCCCAAGCACCCCATCCAGTGTCACTACTGTGGATTCTGGGAAAAGAGGGGTGTCTCCTGTCATAAGGGCAGCAGGTGAGCAGTGAGGAAAAAATAAATCAATAATAATAAAAATATATATATATTTATGTATTACTATTGTTATTGTTTTTCTGAGAAAACAAGGCTCACTAATATGTAGAATCTCTGTGTTTTGTGACTGATGTCTATTAGAGGCCTAGATGTTGTGGTGTTACAGTATAGTCCTTTACATGCACTGTATAACAAAACAAACTAGATAAAAACACATTTAAATGATAGTTACAACACAGTTTTTGTAAATTTTGTAGCAGAACTCCATCTCCGTCGACACTTGAGTTTCTCTGAAGACTCTGATCTCTCCTGTGATGACGTGCTGGAAAGATCTTCCCAGAAATCCAAGGCGGATGTAAGTCTCTTGACAATTTTACCTGACAATTTTTGATGGATATAGGCAACAGGGAATCAAGTAGCTTTAACTAAATGTAGTCAGAGGCTGATGCTAATGCATTGCTGTACAATCCCAGCTGTGATTCGTATTCCAGCTCAGCCCTTGTCTCCATACTACCCAGCTGTAATGCTGAGCACTGTAGAGTTTGATTTCAGCTTTGTAATATAAATAATGTGGTAAATGTCTACAGCTTGTTTATACTGGGGGCATCTTGCATGCATCCACTTTTACAGCTGAATTGGATTTAAATGTGAAAGTGGTATTTAATGGTCACTTAAACATATTGAAATACATAGCCATTCCTTTTTAACATTAATATTTATTTGAAGTCTTGGTATATGTTCTATCTATTTTTTCTGATAGACACAACTGGTACAAAGCCATCAATTGTGAGCTCTATTTATTTTCTATAATTGTTTTATGTTTTTTTTAGCGAAATCATGACATCTTTGACCTTGTGTCAGACATGCAAATGAAAAAGGAGGAGGTACTATTAGAGACATAGTGAAAAAAATGCTTTGGGATTGAAACTGGACACTATTGTTATAGAAGACTTTGTGCTGTACAATACAAGCTGATATCTGTCTGAATGATACTTCAGCAATTGTTTGGCTGGTAAAACTATGTTTTGGTCAGATAACATAAGAAAATTGTTAGTTCAAAAATGATTTTATATTAATATTAATTAATGCATGCATGTTACTATACATGCAAACAATGGGGGAATAACTGAAAACAATCAAATATACCTTTTTCAACCCTATAATTATAAAATGCGCTTCATTCAAATAATAAAGTACTGTAATACTATTAAAGTGAACTTTGTTAAGAAACAAAGTTCTACAAAAAATACTGTAGTTGTCAAAGTAGTTGATTTATTATATGTGATCTACATCTCATATATCATATATGTATATATGATCATATAGTGTTCTGCACAATACATACTGATCTCCACTCTGAGGTCAGAACAGCTGAACACTAGCACACGTCTGTAGCAGTAATACTTCTTTAAAAAGTCTTTGTTATAGACAGAGATTTGTGTTAAAACTGGAAATAACCACTCTGTCCTACGCAAATCCCAGTGTATTTTTCTATCAGCTACTGTCGCCTAGCTCTTGTGGTAGAAGTTATTGTACTCTATATGCAGTGTTATTTTGTGGCTGCTCTTTTTATGGTGTTGCAAATATGTATGTTAATTGTAAACGCTTTACTACTGTATCACTAGGATTGGCACGTTTTTAACACATACATTCAGCTTATTGGTGTACATTCATTAATCACGTGTTGTCTCTGTGTGTGGGAATGCTGTAGTGCTGTAGTTCAAGATGTTATACTTGCAATGTGGTACGACACATAGCCAATGCAAATTAGATGTATAGAGCAGTCTGCAATAATTTCAAGACACGTTGCCTGAATCTCTTTAGAGTCCACAGGATTCTGTAAGGTAAGGGGTAATTTTTCACCTAAAAACTTTCAGTGAATTAAAGAAAAACTTAAACAAACTTCTAATTCCCGGTATTAAAACATTGAGAATAAAAATCAAATGGTTTATATTTTCTCTACCAATAGCTGTTCCGTTTTGAGTACACCTGTTTTAATTACAACTCATCTTGCCACATAACCTTGCAATTTTATTTGCATTGAGGAGCAAGCTTTCACCTACAGTATGGTGCACATACCAGCCTTTTACATTTCATGTCAATATACCTTGGAAGAACAGCATAGGGGAAGCCTACCAACCCAGGCTTATGCATATAGTGTCTGTTGGTGTGTGTGTGTGAATGAGTGTTGTGTTCTTTGTGTTCAATTATTATTTTAACAGTTTTTTTTGTTTTTTTTTGTATTTGATTTCATTAATCAGTGCATCTGTTTGATTATTTAAACATTACATTAATTAACTCATGCATTTAATTGCTCCCTTGTTATTTATGTTCTGTTTGTTTGTTTGTTTGTTTGTTTCAAAGTCTGTTTATGTTCCTCACGCCATGGCATTCAAGAGATCATACGCATCAAAGGTAGTGTGCGCGTTCCCATTGACCACAGCCAATGCATGTGCAGCCGCCTTTACGCATCAGATTCATTTTATAGCATGTTCCTGCTTGTTTTACTAACGCGCTTTTCCAAAGGCATGCGTTACGTACAGCAGAGAAAGTGAATATAGGTTGAATTACTATTGCCGAATAGACAGGTACTGGTGCTATCAGCCCATTCACACCAGGCTTGAGCTGAAGCAGCCTTGGGGATTTAGGGGTGACTGGGTCGGGATGCTGTTTCCTAATGGACCTGCTGCTGTGCTTTCATTATATAAAAACTGTCTCTTATTTTACTATATTTATTTGTTTACTTTTAAATGTCTCCAAGCAACAAAAAAAAAAAAAAAAAAAAAGTTTTGTGTTACCTGTCTTAGCTTTATTAACAGTGTTACTGGTCACCCTTTTATTCTGATAAGCTTTTGGTTCACTTAATTCAGGATATATTCCATTGCAGCTATGTGTTAGGTAAAAGGAAGCAGCTGACATTTGTGTAGCTTTGTCTTTTGAAATGTCTGCTTATTTCAAACTGAAATACAAAATATATACAAAGAAGAAAAGGTGGACCAGTAATAATATTGCTATCCCTAACAAGAAGCAGGAAAATGTATTATGACAACATTCCTGATCGCTTATAACTTTTCAGATTTTATTTCTAGCTAACACATTTCATTCTCCTCTATCTCTGACATGACATGAATGGGAAATTTAAAAAAGAAAATGTGTATTTTGGTTATGTTTTTTTACACATTGCAAACCTGAATCAAATCCCACTTCCCTGTGTTGTATCTTTGAGGCTGCTGTAAGAGCATGCCTGCCCAGCCCTGCAGTGATTGAAACCATGCGAGAGAAGCAGCAGAAAATATTTCAGAATATTTGCTCCCTCTTCAACATATACATTTAGCCTGGTCTTTCCCTCATCCATGTGTTCAGATTTAAGACTGAACTTGCAGCATTGGGCTTGAGGTAAGAGATATGCCAATGACCTGCTGTATATTTTTCACTGTAGGAAAATAGTGTAGGATGAGTATCTATGTAGTGTCAACATCGAACATCCACAGTAGAGTTCAATTCTGAGCAGTAAGCTTTTCATAACCACTTTTAAATGTGCTCCTCAAGTTTGATTTAGTTCCGAAAAAGGGATCCAAAATTTTGTTTCTACAGAAACCCATTTGTTAATTTTTCTTTTTTTGGTGTAAATCCTGCATTGTCCACTCAAAAGAAATCAAACCACAGAACATTCATTCTCACTAGAGTACTATACTGTACCTTTATTAGCATTGGCTGGAAAACTGATCCCTGCATTCTTAATAAAGAAAGAAAGAAAAGCAACCCCAGCTTCTCCTGATTTCCTGATAATCTTGCTTCCAATCAGTAGACCTATAAAACACATTTAGCTGCACAGTGTGTCGGGTTATGATGTCTTCAAACCCATTGATTCTTTAACTGTGGAAACAGTTGAGTATTGTTTCATTATTTTATTAACTACAACAGTATGTCTCTGTTTTAATGGTGAAATTCAGAATAGTGACTAAGCATTTTCAATTGGGGGTTTTATTGAATTAACATTTCCCCAAACATCTAGTTGTTGGGTTCAGCAGCTCCACAAGACAGGGAAATAACCTGAAGTTATAAAGCCACAGTGTATTTTATTTCATTGAATCCACCCCAGGTAAATCCGCTCGTAAATTTTCTGTAGTGTTGGTGTTGTCGACCCTTGACCGAAGTGCTTTGGATTTCAGAAAATGTATACAGAGGAAGAACTCAATGCCAAGATAACCAGAAGAGTGCAGAAAGCAGCCCGCAGACAAGCCAAACAGGAAGAGCTGAAGCGGCTGCACAGAGCACAGGTAATTACCAGCAGATGAGCACCACGTCACACTAGGCAGCTTTTATTACATCAAATACCCAAGTTCTCTGTGTACTGTGTTCTTCAATGAATGGGATATAGCCAGGATAATGGATGCAGCCACAAATAGGTACTGTACTTGTAATTCTACTTTTATTCACAATATCACTGCTATGATTATTAGTGCTAGTAGTGACAAATACTGTCATAATAAAGAAAATCAAGGAATAAAAACAGCAATAATTTAGCTAATGCCTTTATCCGAGGTGACTTCCTTAACTTGCTCCAGCAGCTTACATTGTTCGTTTTGGATTGTCCTTTTACTGTAGCGAACAAAAGGCTTTGTACCCAGACAGGGTTGTTTATAGCGAGGGTGTGCTGTATTAAGTATTTGACTTGTCTGTTTAATATATGCCACTTGCACATTTTAATATATAATGCGGGCACATTTGTTAGTTAATTTGTATTATTTTTCACCTCCCACAGTGTTCAGCATTTAACAGAGGGTACAGAGAACTTTGGATCGGAGTCCAATATCATCCCTTCTAAAAAAAAATAAAAAGTAATGTACTGCAAGTATACTTGTGCCAAAATTGTCTGGTTTTAGTATACATATGGGTCCATTATACTATCCTATTTTGACACAAGTATACTTGCAGTATACAACTTTTTATATTCTCTTTGTAGATAATGTAACATAGTTCTCAAATATTGGACATTTCTTGTGTGTGTGTGTGTATATATATATATATATATATATATATATATATATATATATATATATATATATATATATATATATATATATATGTGTGTGTGTGTGTGTGTATATATTGTATCTTCTTTTTTGAATACCTGAATTGTCTCTTTCTTGATATGGACCTCCAGAGTACTACTACTACGACTACTTATTTTAGAAAGCCAGGAGCAACTTCTGCTCTGGATCAAAAAGCTATAATGTTCTGTGGCTGCCCGTCTATGTGGATAACTATTGAAAAACTAGTAGAAACTAACTAAAACATAAGTCAAAAACAAATGGAAGTCTGGAAAAACTGGAATTTTGATGTTGAAAGGTGTATGAACTCGGTATTAGAAAACCATGAATGAATCAGAATTCTGTCTGTCTTGATGAAGACCTGGAAAATGCAGAGATGAATGCACCTTAATTCCAGTGCGGTCAAAAAAAATTCTGGTTCCTCTGATGAAGCAAAGAGAAACAGCTGGTGGTAGTCAGAACAGAATTAAGTAATGAAAAAGTGATAAATAAAATTTAAAAAATTACCATTATTTTGCATTTAGTAAAATTTGTGTAACTGAATTTAAGCATGTTTCTCTTTGAGAATAGCATGAACTGGCATGTGTGTGTGTTAATGCTACACATTCTTATGCCCGGCAGATTATACAGAGGCAGCTGGAGCAGGTGGAGGAGAAGCAGAGACAGCTGGAGGAACGAGGAGTGGCAGTGGAGAAAGCCTTGCGAGGGGAAGCAGGTACACGTTTGCACCTATATGAAGCAATTAGTGTGCCTACAAGAGACAGTGTTGACAATTCAAACCCAAAAATACCTAGTTTTTAAAATTGGATGAGTGTGTACATTGTGCACTAATTCAGGCATTGTATACCACTAATCCTCTACTGGCCATTGGAGAACTGCTGAAAAGGGATTATCACAGATGTCTATACCAGAGCTGCTCAAGATGACTGAGTATATCAGAATATATATATATATATATATATATATATATATATATATATATATATATATATATATATATATTAAAATCAGAGTATATCTCTTTTGGTTTATTTCTGAACAGTCAGATGCATCATGCAACAGAGTGGGAGATGTCCTGTATGACTTTTAAGTTTGTGAGTTCTTAAAGAATATTTTTTGTAAGTTATACGTTATTGAAGAACCACATTATACAATACTTGAAACCCAGCCAAAAGCAAGCATGACTGGTCCTTTTGAAAAAATAGAGGCCTTAATTATCAGTATAGGCATACCAATTCCAAAGGAAACGTTATTCAAAAACATTTGTGGTAGTAAAGCAGTAGAGGGTTCACTTTGAATTTAATGTATTGTTAATGTGTGTTTATTTCTGCTACTTTTGTTTGACATCAATTTTAAATGTAAAGCTCTGTTTACATGTTTTGTCTTATGTTGCTTAGAGATGTAATTGTGTTCAGCGGTGGGCAGTTTTTAATTTTCTCCTTGGCTACATTGACAGGACCAGGAAATTTATACACGTGTTAACCTTTTAACTTCCTACAGCAGGATAGCATACAGATGCAGTTTTTAAAGTCATATGCATGGTGTCATTGCAAGGTAAAAACATTTTGAAGAGTCACATTTGGACGACATTGATAAAAACACTGCAGTTAATTCATTTTGTTATTACTGGGTTCCTGAACCAAAACAAAACAATTCGGCCTGCTTGCAAAGGACAGTTAGGCCTATATCGTATTACGTTAGAAAACAGGCCTATTACAAACACTTGCATTAGAAGTAAAACCAAAAGGCAACCAAGAGTCCAAAGTGACATGAAATCACAGTAATAAATAATCATATCGCAGTGTTGCATCTTATTGCTTGTTTTTCTATTTGTCCTAAATCAAAATGATTCATTTGTTTGTTTGTGTTTGTAAAAGTTATGTACAAACATCAATAATTCTATGTTTAAAATGTGTATACTTCTGTTACAACTTGCTTTATATCAGTAGTAACAGCAAACGTGGCAAATCGATATTGTGAGGTTTTATTCAGACATGTATTTACCGTTTTGATCAGTACTTTTATCTTTTTTTGTGCTTGTAGTATGCACTAAGATCCTCCCCCCCATTTAACATCTTTGTCCACGCTGTATAAGATTTTCTTATCAATTCAGTTCTTGTAAAGATGAAGGGATCTTATTCTCCTTGTAGAATTTATAGCCTTAAAACAGCAGAGTTGGACAGGTGGTTCTTATACTTGCTAAGAGTAACACAGATTTCCATTTTGAATAAGCAGACCCAGCTCAGTAGATCAGCGGTGGGCATGATAACCAGTATGTAGCTGTGGAGATGGAATTCCAGTATCTTCTTTTTCTGACTTTCAAAACAATGCTCTCTTCTCATCAACTCCTCTCTCCCCCTTTACCTGTTTTCTTTTCTCTTTGAATTGCATGCAAACTGAATTTTAAAAAATGCATGTCTAATATAGATTTGTGTATATACTGTACATGGATATATGTCTGTGTTTATAACATGTATGCACTCTATTAAGCTTAAGCTGTAAATCATGTACAGTAGCTTGATCAACATGTATTTATAGAGACAAACATTTACAGACACTCATACTATAAACTGCACAGCTGTAAATTAAGTCACCTGTTTTTGGCTCGTAAATATTTTGTGTGATGGTGTGTGTGTGCGTGTGTATTGATATTTAAAAAACATACAATGAAATTAAGTTAATCTTTTACGTTTTCAGGAGTTACTGTCCGAAACAACACTACAGATTGCATGTTGATTTGTAGGAAGCAGCATGTTGACTACACGTTGCAACAAATATTTTCAATCAAAAGTTGCATTTATTGTGTACTGTATTGTGTACACATACAGTATATCCACGATACGTATCTTTAGATGTAAATCCAAATAAACGGCAAATCTACTCATCTTCACAGGTAGACAGATATATATCTACAGTATATATAGATATTTGTGTGCATGGGGGTGAGAACATGCATGATCTCTCATTACAGATGTTTTTGCCCAGGATAGGGGTGTGTGCAATAACAGTCTTTAATATATCCTTATTGTAGACTATTGGGGAGAGTCTAATTACAGTGAAATCATCGACTTGCATCTGGGTGGTATGTATTTCAAATCCTCTCGCTCCAAACTAACAGCTAACTCCCCTGTACCTGTACCCCAGCCTTTCCTCCTGAAATGATTCTAAAACCCTTTCCAGTTCAAATACGGGGGGGGGGGGGGGGGGGGCACACAAAGAAATTAACTGTACATAGTAGGCATAGTAAATTTAATTATTTAATTGCTTCTAATGAGGACTTCTGGGTTTGATAATAAATAGCGGTAGTGTCTGTCAAAAGATTCTAGGACATCTGTTTTGGAATGTAGCTTTTAGAGAGTACTATTTTATATGTTGTTTGTGTTTGGTTTAACAGCATAACAAATGGTTTCTATGTTATTGAACTGGAAAGGGGTACACTGTACCCCCTGTCTCTTTTATTCTACTAAAAGATTCCCCACTAGTTTTTACTTCAGTTCTGTGTTCTAGTCCCAGCACCGTCACCTTTGTGCTGTATTCATTTTTACAGTGAGCCATCAACACTGACGCTTTCACTGCATTGCCCCTGTATGACTGACAACAGATATTTAGCTGAGAATCCCGGCTTAGATGTCAGGAAGAGCTTGTCATTCAATGTTCCCTGTAATTGCATTGTGTTCTTGTTCATTGTGTAGTCCATTAGACATAATCTGCTGATCTTTAAGCCTAAAAGAATACGTTTTTAAAGTAGATCAAAAGTCTTTCTATTGTCTCTTGCTTTGTGTGTGTGTGTGTGTGTGTGTGTGTGTATGTATGTGTGTGTGTATATATATATATATATATATATATAGACACACACACACACACACACACACACACCAGATTGTGCAGAGTAAATGCCCCAGGGGCGTAAAGTTGTTATTAAGGCGTTTAAATTACAGGCATTATTGCAGTGAGTATTTTTAATATTAGGTAGAAGGATTACATTTACAATTAGGCATGCTTAAAATTCAAAGGTACAGCACCGCACACACGGTCATGATAAAGAATCAAGAAGTGCAGTTAACATATGTAATGACTGATGGAATACAATTCAAAGCTGCTTTATAGATGAAAATTGCTCAAATTAAAAGTTGCTACATTTAAAAATGTAAACACCTGACATGTTTGGTCCACTAAAATAAAGGGCTTTACATAATCACTGCAGGGCTTTACATAATCAAAAAACAGTAACAAATTGCAGTGTCCAGTGTGAAAAGCCAACACGAAATAATAAATTTACATCCAAAGTGGCACTATAGCATTAAAATGTCCAATACAAAAAAAAGTGAGAGAGACATTTATTATTTTAACTGTAATGTGCCGAATAATGTAAGGAAAGTATATTTAAACCGAAATTAAATCAATCATTCTGTGGATTTGATTGAACACAATATAAATTCAATAAATGTTTAGAAGAAACATCCCACAGATGTACCACTGCATCCATATAGTAGGTCCAAGACCCATGTACATACTACAGTGGTGTGTGTGTGGTGTTTTTTTTTTATAGTAGGTCCAAGACCCATGTTTTTTGTTGTGTTTTTTTTTTTTTTTTTTTTTTTTTTTTTTTTTTTTGTTTTTGGTTTTTTAAATCTTTCTCTTAAATACTTGGAATTGTTGAATTAACTCCTACCTCTTCCTAAGATTACCTGTACTGAGTGAAGGCAAGTTTAGCTCGCTGCTTTTGAGGATATATTATTTGACCTATATTTTGTTGAGCAAATATATACCACTAAAAAAAGGTTATCGACCACCCCCCTGTTTAAAAAGTAACAATTTTAAATAAACTATAAAATGTCTTCGAGTGGTCTAAAGACACAAATGAGGCAAGCCATGCATGCACAATGAGATATCACTTGAGATTGTGAAGCTTTTAAAGATAACCCTCCTACTGTATGCAGTATTTTAAATGTTTCTTAATATGACTTACTTAACTTGTGGCACTTTGACACACTGCAATCAATAAGTGTAATTCAAAATCAATGAAATAATGATTGCGTAAATCTGTATAATTGCCATGGGGACGGGGGACGACAACACAACAACTCATTCACATCTTGTCATCATTTTCATTATCGTTGTGTTCCATGCTCTCAGTGCTGGCATTGTGTGCTGATTTCTTATTTATTTATTTTTGGAGCTGCTGTGCAAGTCTGGCTCTTCTGATGTAACGCTGAGAACATATTGTGTGATCTCAAACTAACCATAGAATAATTAGTACTGTATTCTATTGTAGCTCTCAGGTCTTCTACAGTTGATAAAATGCTAACACCCATTAGTCTTAAGAAAAATGCTTGATTTTGAATTCTTACATTGAAATGTGTGAAGTACTTCAGTTCAGGTTAGATCAAAATGTGTTGTGTAAAAGGAACTGGAGCTGGTGACCAAACCAGAATCTCATTATGTGGGTCTGTCTTACTTAGTAAACCCAGATTACATACAGCCTTCAAAAAGATACAATAAGTCTAGGGTTGGGATATTTAGTTTTGTTGTTTTGTGGCTTCAAGATTGACTGTGTGTATTTGTCTTTTCTATATTTACCACTTGATTAAATAAATCAACTTGGTTGATTTATTTAAGGATAGAAAACCAGGAGATTCAGCACCTGCTTTGAGTGTGGTGTCGTGTGCACCTGAATATTAACTGTGCTTCCTGAGCATGGAATTACACTGAAGACCAACATGATGGGCATGTGGTTTTATAGATTCAATGTGTGAGGGATAGGAAAGCTATTTCTGATCCATAGTTCTGGCTCTTGTGTGCATACAGTACACGATTTATGACCACCTTTGTTGGCCTGGCTGCTGTGTTGTCACTCTCAGGTTGTGCAAATGGTGCTGTGCTCTGTTCTGGTATATTTGATTATCATTTCGTTATGCATCTTGATGGTGTGAGGGGTTAGGACGTACTTTAGCACATCTGTGTTATTGAGGGTCTTAGCCTCTTTTCGGCAGTATAGTGGGTGTAGGTTAGGGTGGTGTATCTTTTTTGCAATGTTAATGGATCTATTGCAGGGGTGGATGTAACAGACCTTTAGTCTGTAGTCCATAGTTCTGCAGGCATGGCATACATCACACTGTTGTATATTATCACAATGCTCAGACTAAGCAGCAGGTTTGTAATGTCAATGATCAAAAAAGGGACTTCTCGAAGTCTATACGAAAACCTTGTCAAAAATGTTAGTGTACCAGAATTCTGCCGCGTCAGATCTTTTGGATCGGTATATAATCCATAGCTGTTCCCAAGGTTGCCTGTACTCTGTCCCTCATGGATTTTCATTTTCATAAATTCTTATGAAGTAGTAGACCTAGCATATATTGGTCTACTAGTTTATGACCTTTTACAATAAATTATCGTCAACACTGATTCCCATGGTCTTGTAAATTGGATGGTTACCACTTGGTTGTCTAATGTGTTTAATTTCTGGTTTTATTTTAAGATTAATCTGTTAAAGGATGCATTTAGCCTGGCCTCTGTGATCGATATGAAAATAAGTAATTCTAACCATCACCCAGTACATCATGTTTGTGTGTTCCACAACAAAAAGAATGTTTCTAATACATTGTTAATCAGACTTCAAAGAGACCAGTCTTGCGACCTGTTGCCATGGTTTTCAGAAGCAAATAATTAAAACCATATACTGTACAGTTAAATCTTTTTAGAATGACCAAGTCCAAAGCTTTGACATGGGGAAATATTGGTATTGTGCTGCTTGAGTATGGCCATCATTGATTGGTACTCATTAATACAGGTTTAACTGTATCTGCTTTGGAATTGTTGGGTGCAAGTCATGGCTCTTAGCAGGCCATTGTTCTACAGTTAAGTGCTGTACTGTGGATGATATTCTGTCTCTGATAGTGATGTCTCATTCTGTGATGGTCCCTTATAATGGTATTGCGATTCCACAGCTAATTTTCTCCAGGATGTGCCATCTTGAATATATGTCTTTTGAATTTCCTATGTCTAGTGGTGGTGTGTTTGTTTTGTTTTCTTCAGATTCTCTAAACCTTTTTTTTTTTCCTCTTACATTACATTTTCTTGCTTTCAGGCTTTGGTATGGGGGTTTACATTAAAGTAAGGCATGTGAATACTATTTTTAAAATTTGTTACCTGCTTGACTGATTTGAACAGTATCAGAAAATTAGTTATCTGAACTAGAAAGTGTAGAAGGTAGGAGTAGAAAGTGAAAGGTCCAATCGAAGTACCAAACACAGATATAGGATGTAGGATTTTCTGTTTTTGTTTTGTATATTCAGTTTGTGAATTTAGTGTTCTTGAAAGGTGAGTGACTGACGCGCATGTACAGTTTCAGCAAGCCCCAGTCAGCCAGTGTATCTGGATTCTTACTTGGACACCCTGCCATTCAGGTTTTTGGTGGGACAAATATTTACTGGGGGCTCGGTTGAGACCACCATATTTCACTTGTGGACTTTACTGATTTTAAGCAGAGTTGAGAGTGAATAAGATGGCGTTGCAAGGGGGCTCCCGAGTGGCGCATCCGGTGAAGGCGCTCTGCGTGCAGTGCAGGATGCGACCAGGCTTTTCCACTGCCGACCGTGGACAGGAGTTCCCAGGGGACGGCGCACAATTGGCCGAGCACCGCCGGGGCCTAGGCCAGTCAGAGTGTCCTCTGCTCACCGTGTCCCTGTAGACTGACCAGGTGCCTGCAACGGCACACTTTTCGAAGGACAGCGTGTGTTCGTCTTCGGCGCTCCTGAGTCAGCGCAGGGGTGGTAGCGGTGAGCTGAGACGAAAATTGAGAGAAAAGCAGGGTAAAATCAATTGGCGGCTACTACGAATACAAAAAAAAAAATAAAAAAAATTTGGTCCCTCAGATTTGAATTTGTGGTAATGAAATATTTAGAGATTAAATCACAGCACCACAGGCTTTAGACTGCCATAACACTGAAGTTTAAAGAAAGATAGTAAAATAAACATCTCCTTTTAAAACCCCTTCTAGCATTCTACTCGCCCTTGTCTTTTGACTTGTTTTTTGTTTTGTTCTATAACGGTGAACAACCGTTGCTTTTCTTCTTTGTGTTTTTCCCCCTATTGCTATTTTTGATTTTTCTCCTTCTCCCTGTTCTTTCATCCATCTGTTCCCTTCTTCCCTCTGTCTGTTCTCCTGTGCGGCCCGGTTCTGTCGCTTGTTTCCCTGCGTCCCTCCCTTTCTCTTTCTCCCCCCCTCTTTCTCTGTCTTTTGCTTTTCCCACTCCATCCCTGTGTTGTTGAAGTTGAGCCCAATGTGGGGACCCCTCGCCGAAGACCTATCTCCTTCTGCCATTGCTGTACCCACAAAGGTAATGTAACCTCGCCTCGCGTGCCCTTCAGCTGCAGCTGGGTTGTCATGGCAGCACCTGGATGAGCAGAGCCTCCCTGGAACTGCCTCCCCTTTTTTCTATCGTGTGTGTATATGTGTGTGTGTGTGTGAGAGCGAGGCTTAGTAGATTTCCCTAGAGTGCAGTGCTTCCGGCAATAACAACATTATTTCTGGTATTTAAAGCTTTTGTTGGGAATAATTTAAAGTGGCATACAGACGGCCCAGCAATCCAGAAGACTGCTCACACAGTAATTCAAAGTCAGTGCTCCAAGAGGTCTGGGCTCCGTCACAGCCTTCCTCATTCATAAGAACATAAGAAAGTTTACAAACAAGAAGAAGCCATTCGGCCCATGTCGCTCGTTTGGTTGTTAGTAGCTTATTGATCCCAGAATCTCATCAAGCAACTTCTTGAAGGATCCCATTCACGTGTGACATTGTTAGATGATTTCAGTGTAATGGGGAAGATTGTTAGTCCCATAGGGCTTCATGAGTACAGGTAATTTAAAAAAATGTTTTTTCAAAATTTTTTACTTTGAAAAAACATTATTTTAAACCACTCATAAGCTTTAAAGCTTTGTGAATAGAGCCAGTGGTTTTTAAACTTGGTGTGTGTTGTGTATCAAGTAATCCTTCCATTGAATTGTTATTGATGTGAAATACAAAGATTACTGATTGATTCAGACCTTTTCAGAAAAACAAGAAGGCCGTGTGTGCAGTAAGAAATTGGAGTTGTTAATTCCATCTTCATTTTTGAAGACTACTTATTTACTATCGCGTTAACACCAGTTCTGTAAAATTAGCTTTTACAAAAAAATAGGGCAAATTTAGAACAGTGGTATTTTATGAATGTGTCCTTTTGCTCCTAGTTAGTGAATTTTTTCAGGAAAGATTTTCCATTGGTAACCAGGGATATGGAGACCAGGGCTGTGGATGCTGCTGCATGTTCACAATACTTCCTGAAACTTGGTAAAATTCTAGGTGTGGACCTAGGAATAATTTGAACCCACAGGGGATGAATATCACCAGCCAAGAAGTTTTAGATGTGTTGATCCATAGAGTACATACCTGTACCCTAAAGGTACAGTGGAAAATGATTATAACCTTTTGTACCACCTTCAGTGTTGTATTTGACTGGATTTTTCAATTTGTAAATCAGAAAGATTACAGTTAATCTTAGTCACGTTTGTTTTTGGGGAAAAGAAAATCTATTTTTAGTGGTGTTTGGGAGTAAGTGCATTGCAGTGGTGGTTCCAGTGTTGTAATTGATCAACCATGCTTCAGTGTGTCATTAGAAAGATCACCAAACAGGCTTTGAATGCAGTATGAAAAACCTTTTTTAAATGGAGAATAATAATATAATCTGTTGATACTGTATGATGTGTTTAGCTCCTTCGTAAAAAGTCACATCAATTAAAAACTTCCTACAAAGTTGTCTTGCTCCATGGGACTCTGCTTTGCCTCTCTGCCACCCCACCCCACCCCCCTGCCCCTCCTCTGCCCCTCTCCCTGTAACAAAGGAAACCAGCTGACTCATTTAATTTCGATATTTACCCACCATTCTATTAATGTATGTTTTGTATTTTTTTGTTTTTTACTGATTTTACTTACCAACTATCATCTTGAGTACATGTTCCATCCAGGTTCCCTAACCCTCATTTTTAAAAAGCTTTTGCTCCACACATGTGTGATAGAAAATTGGTTTCAGCTGCAGGCTCATTTGCTTTCACACATGGACTGGCCTTATCTGCTGTTTAATTGACGGTACTGGCTGCAGAATGCATCGGTCAATGTAACTGCACAGGTGGGTCTGCATGCAAATACCCAGAGTCCCCATGCAGGATGCATATATCTGTGAAGGGTTGGATGCTGTACTGTGTGTGAGAAACTTTATAAACTCCTCTCGACTGTGCCTGAACTGAAGGAAAATATTAATATTGTTCTGTTGTAATTCATATTTTAGTTCACATCACAGGAGAGGACACATTTTGGGTCTAAATATTTGGAGAGTCTCTGCATAGCAGTTATGCAGACGGGACACAACTGGCCATTAGCTACAAAGTATGCAGATGTACTATGGATAATAAAATATTAAGTTCCTAAAATGAATTCAGTATTTGAGTGATCCAGTAATTGAGAAGGACTGCTCCAGCGTTTGGGGGTGTGGTGGGAGGGAGAGAATCACCTTATTTCTCTCAATCAATCTAGCTTTGCAGGGGGAACCTGTAATCTTTTGCCACTCTTCTGAGGGTGGAAGACGTTTAAAAGAAAAAGGGATCCCCTCAGCACCCTGCTGATTTCCTTCTCTAGTTTTTAGCACCAGTCTTTCATATTCTTCAGCAAATCGATCTTGAGCTTGGCTATCATTGCACTGCCTATGTCACTTTCCACCCAGCCTATGTGCACCACATGGATTGCTTTTTTCTTCTTGTTGATACAGTATGTGACACTTTTTTTTGCTTTTTGCAGGACTGGGCAAGAAGGACGATCCCAAGCTAATGCAGGAGTGGTTCAAGCTAGTCCAAGAGAAAAATGCCTTGGTGCGCTACGAATCTGAGCTCATGATATTGTGAGTATATTGATTTATATATTCAATGAATGTTCATATTTGTGTACATTTTTTTTTTTCCTCATTCACCTGATATTAAATTGTGCAGTGTGCTTCCTGATCTTTGCTGTGCTTCATGTATCACTTCACCTTTATTTATTTTTTAGTGCCCGAGAACTGGAGCTTGAAGATCGTCAGAGCAGGTTACAGCAAGAGCTGAGAGAACGCATGGCTGTCGATGGTAAGAATCCTATTCTGATTGATTTTGAAGGTTTATATTACATTTCTTTTTTAAAAAAGTCATATCTAATAGCCTTGCATCAGTTATTCTTTTTATACCACTTGTATGTCAAAATTGGTTCATCTGTTCAGAATTTACATTTTGTTATGTTAAAAAAAAAAACAAAAAAAAAAAAAAAACAAACTGATAGTCTTGGTAACAGCAAATCAAGGGGGAGTTTTCTGTAGAACAGTGACACAAGTTCAAATATAAAATAACATGCTGAATGGTAGATAAAACATGCATGAAGCAGAACAGGTTCTTCGAGTATAACACACATGAGTGCTGTAATCTCTGGTCTCTCTCTGCTGTTGCAGACCACCTGAAGACGGAGGAGGAGCTTGCAGAGGAGAAACGCATCCTGAATGAGATGCTGGAGGTGGTGGAGCAGAGGGACTCGCTGGTGGCTCTTCTGGAGGAGCAGAGGCTGAGTGAGCGAGAGGAGGATAAGGACCTGGAGGAGGTCATGCTTTCCAAGGGTTTCAACTTGAACTGGTCATGAGCACCCCGCTGCGGTGTTCCAGCGAGCTCTTCCAGTACTTGCCCTTGCTGCTGCTGCTGGAGAAACCCTGGCGTACCTCCTCTTCTGTGGAGTGTTTTGGAATGCGTTACAAGCATGCCTGCCTTCTGTGCTGTATGAAGTTTACAAATCCATCGCAATGAGCCCCTCTGCCTGGGTAAAAGGGGGAGGGGGGGGGTGGGCAGGGGATAAGTTTCTAAAATAAAAAATAAAAAAAACTTAGTTTGGACCTTCGCTACTAGAGGAAATAATTACATCTTTCCTGAAATGCAAGAGAAAGAAGGAAGAGAAAAGGAATGCAAGAGTCCTGCTGATTTTTATAGAACATTTTTTGTGTGTGTGTGTATATAATATATATAATGTGTGTAAAGTAAGTCAACTAAGAAGACCAGTTCAGTTTTAACTGCAAATATGTATTTATTGAATGTTACCGTGAAAGTGAGGTGCAGAAATGTCGGTGTCCTTCAACTTGATCTGGATTTCAAGAATGGAACCTTTTTTTGGCTCTTACCAGCCTAGTTTCTGTCCTATCCATTGAACACACTCCGAGGCCCCCAAAACAGCTAATGATTAAGCTACCTGATGTGTTTGTAGTCTAAGGCTTGCTGCCCTTTTGAAAGTATACCTCTCTGTAGCTCTACATTTTTTGCACAAAGACTGTTATTTCTTGTTTTGAACACATCCGTAAGGATTAGAGACCTGTATTCAAGTTTTAATTGCCTATTTATGACCTTTAAAGGTCTACTGCAGCTTCAGTTAAGTCCTACAGTACCATGCACTATTAGTTGAAAGACAGCTATCTGTTTTAAAGGCATTATCCTGATGGAAACGCTATTGTGGAAGGGAGATAGCCAGGGTATACACTGTCAAATGACTGGCTCAGTGGCAATAGTCTCCTAAATTGGTATTAACAGTACGCTGGAAAGATCATTTTTCCTTTTCCAAATATGCCATGAAGGATGTTGCATTATTGTTTGTGAGATCTAATCCATATTTTAGATGGTGACGAACCTCTGAGATCTACATACCCTATCAAGGTACGCTGTGTTACTATACAATTGATACACTGGTTTGAATACAGTTTCTGCTGGCTGTGTGACTATTATATATATATATAATATATATATATATATATATATATATATCTATATCCACCATCATATATATTATATTATATATATTATATTAGTATATATATATTATATATCATATATGAATTACATGAAATTGCGTTTCTGCTGAGACGTATTTTATCCCTTCATTTTTTTCTGCCTTCTGAGTGGACTCACTGTAATAACATGTTGCCTCGGAGTTGGTGGAAAAAACCACAACAAAAGGACACACACACCACCACACAACACACCCGTGGTTTGTGTATATGTATGTGTGTGTGTGTATATATATATATATATATAAACTGAGAGTACAAAACATTAGGAACACCTGCTCTGACTGACGAGGTGAATCCAGGTGAAAGCTATGATCCCTTATTGATGTAACCTGTTAAATCCACTTTAATCAGTGTAGATGAAGGGGAGACAGGTTAAAGAAGGATATTAAGCCTTGACATAATTGAGACATGGATTGTGTATGTGTGCCATTCAGAGGGTTAATGGGCAAGACAAAAGATTTAAGGGCCTTTGCACGGGGTATGGTAGTAGGTGCCAGGCACGCCGGTTTGAGTGTGTCAAGAACTGCAACGCTGCAGGGTTTTTCACACTCAGCAGTTTCCCGTGTGCATCAAGGCTGGTCTGCCACCCAAAGGACATCCAGCCAACGGCAGGCCAGTCGTCAAAAACGGCTCATTGATGAAAGAGGCCAAAGGAGGCTGACACGAATTGTGCAGAGCAACAGACAGGCTACAGTTAGTCAACTGACAGTCCAGTACAGCATTGGTGCCGAAAGACCCATAAAAGAATGCACAACTCGTCATACCTTGACACAAATGGGGTATGGCAGCTGACAACCTAACAGAGTTCCACTTCTTTCAGCAAAACACTGTGGGCAGTGGGATAAGGAACGAAAACACTGGAGACTGGAGGACTGGAAAAAAATTACATGGTCTGATGAATCCTGGTTCCTGCTGTTTCACGCTAATGGGATGACTAGGGTATGGAGATAACCACACGAGTACAAGCATCCATCATGCCGTATGTCAACATTGCAGACTGGTGGTGGTGGTGTGGGGTGTGTTTTCATGGCACACATTGGGACCCTTGGTAAAAGTGGAGCAACTTTGAATGCCACAGGATATCTGATCATCATTGCCAATCAGGTGCATCCCTTCATGGCAGCAGTGTATCCATCTGCTAATGGATTTTTTTCAGCAGGATAATGCCCTCATGCCACAAGGCTAGGATTGTCCAGGAATGGTTCCACTAACATGACAGTGTATTCTTACTGCAGTGGCCTGCCCAGTCGCCAGCTGTCAATCCAATTGAGCATCTGTGGGATGAGATGGAACGACCTATTCGGAGTAGAGATCCACTACCAGCCAACTTGACACAACTGGGAAGCATCGGCGTCAACATGGGCCAGCATCCCAGTGGAACGCTTTCGACGCGTTGTAGAGCCCATGCCCCGTCGAATTGAGGCTGTTCTGAGGGCAAAAGGGGGTGCAACTCAATATTAGGAAGGTGTGCCTTATGTTTTGTACACTGTGTGTGTGTGTGTGTGTGTGTGTGTATATATATATATATATATATATATATATATATATATATATATACACACACACACACACACAGAGCACCAGTCAAAGGTTTGAGTACACCTGCTTGAAACCAGGTTTTTCGTGATTATCTATGCTTTTAACTGTATAAACTTGTCTATAAACACTTAATATTTCATTATATGATACTT
Source organism: Polyodon spathula (assembly GCF_017654505.1). Lineage (NCBI taxonomy): Eukaryota > Metazoa > Chordata > Actinopteri > Acipenseriformes > Polyodontidae > Polyodon > Polyodon spathula. The sequence goes on along the minus strand of NC_054541.1, from coordinate 44,098,095 downwards.
GTACTTATACAAGGTGACAATTTCAATAAAATGGTCATCCAAAGCAAGGGGATTTCAGTCTGAAGCCCAATTCAGTTAAAAGTCTGAAATGTGTATAACACGGTGTTAGAACACTGGCCTAAATATAAAAATGTCTTTGTTAGATGTCCTCGGAGTTAACTAGCATGTTACCTAATTAACCTTTTGTCACCAATTATTGTTAACAGGTGAGGGTCCATGATTACTATAAATATAGGTAGCATAGGCACAAGTTTGTCATTCCTGAATGTAAGGGAGCAAAAAAAATGGCAAAATACACTCAGTTAAGCAAAGAAAAAAGACTGTAATTACTTTAAGAAATGAAGGTCAATCTTTAAGACAAATCGCAAGAACTTTGCAAGTGTCTGTAACTGCTGTGGCCAAGACCAAACGATTTGAAGAAACTGTCTCTCATGAGGACCGAACAAGGTCAGGTAGGCCAAGGGTGACCTCAGAATCAGAGAACAAGTTCATTTGAGTCGCAAGTCTGCGAAACCGGCGATTAACTGCCCCTGAAATACAAGCTCAGCTAAATGCTACTAGAAGTACAGATGTTTCAACATAAACTCTTCAAAGGAGATTGCGTGAAGCTGGCCTAACTGGAAGTTTTGCTGCAAAGAAACCATTGTTAAGAGTGCAGAATAAGAGTAAGAGACTTGCCTGGGCCAAAAAACACAGAAACTGGACGATTGAGGAGTGGAAGTCGGTCTTATGGACCGATGAGTCAAAATCTGAAATATTTGGGTCCAACCGTTGAGTATTTGTAAGATGCAGACAGGCTGAGCACATTTCTGTATGTGTGGTTCCCACTCAAGCATGGAGGAGGCAGTGTCATGGTCTGGGGTTGCTTTGCTGGTGACAGAGTTGGTGATCTTTACCAAGTCTATGGCAAGCTCAACCAGCATGGCTATCATAACATACTTCAGAGGCATGCCATTCCATCAGGATTACGGCTAGTTGGGCAGTTCTTCATTCTTCAGCAAGATAATAACCTGAAACACACCTCGAAGTTGTGCAAGAACTATCTGGCGAAGAAGTGAAGGACAACTCAATCTAATGACCTGGCCTGCCCAGTCTCCAGACCTCAATCCCATAGCACTTGTATGGGACGAACTAGATAGAAGACTCAAAGCAAAGCTACCCACAAGTGCCCTACATCTCTGGGAATTGCTGCAGAAGAGCTGGGAAGACATGTCGGGTGATTTCCTGCTGAAACTTGTTAACCGAATGCCTGGTGTTTATGAGGCTGTTATTAAGGCAAAGGGTGGCTATTTTGAGGAATGCAAGATTTAGAGACAATTTTCAATTTTCTTGAACATTGCTTTAATACTCCTTATGTTTTGTTTTGTATATTGTAACATGTTTTCATTTTCAAGTATTTACAGAAACATATACGACGTAAAACATTGTCAATTATGAAAAAAAAAAAACGAGTTTCCAGCAAGTGTACTCAAACTATATATATATATATATATATATATATATATATATATATATATATATATATATATATATTATCATAGTGGACACCACCTTCACAAAGCGCTTTACAATATAGTGAGGAAAAAAGCCCAATACATGAAATACAGGGAAGAGTACACTAAATACAACATTAAAAAACAATGCAAATACATTGATATATATACACACACACACAAGGAGAGAGACATTGCGCACAGCATCATGCAATACGTTTTTTTCTCGACAGTATTTAATAATAAATAAATAAATAAAAAACACGTGGGCAAGAGAGACTGCATGGTGTGATTTTAGATATGCTTTTAACATTATAGGTCCTGTGGGGGAAATGCAAACTGGCAAAACAAGTAACAAAAACTTGAATTATACAGTTAGTAATATCTATGGAGAGAAAGCAAAAATATAGCAGCTCTTTTTATACTAGCTTGTCACTACGTTCTTTTGTTCAGCACTCTAACTGCATACTGTACTGTGTGTATATACAGTATTGTACACTATATAATAAATACTGCCATCACAGAGTAACAGATGAACAGTTAAATCATTTTATACAATTTAATATTCTTTTACTGTAGCTTTTTCTGGAGGAGTCAATTGATACATAAGCAGCAGATTCACATCAATGGGGATTCAAGTGAATGTCAGGTTTACAACTGTTTCAACACTAAGGGGTACAGTATTTAACAGTTGTGAAAAAAGCAAAGCCTGTTCTGTCACTGAAAAATAAATACAGAGAATTAAAATAAATTGTTAGTTTGACACAAGCAGCAGGAGATGATGTGAGTTTACCTGCATTGTCCTTCAGTTCTCTGTATGCAACTCATTTAAAGAGCAGATGGGATTATATCTGGAGGAAAAGCCTTGTTGCATATCTGTATACCGTTCATTGGAAGGGCCTTGTCACAGGTGTTTGTCTGATAGCTGCACACATAACTGAGTTTATTTAAATAGGGTGAAAGCCTTCACTGAATGGTGTTGTGCTAGCCTGTGTAGTTTCTGAGTGACTGTTTGACTGTAGAAACTGTGTGGTATGTTTCAGCAACATTTTATTTATTAACAATTGTCAAAGCAAACATGTATAATATGTAAAGAAACAAAAGTTTCGTAATTTTTGTATTTTTTTTTTCTGTTATTGACTGAAATGTATGTGCATTATGTAGCTTCACTGCATTTTAATATGTTGGAAATGCAATGAAAGTGGGCAATAAAGCAATGCAGTGTCATAATGTATTGGTATTTTATATGTCAAGCTTTTTATTTCAATGAATACAGAAGTCTTCTGCAACATATCTTCAAATGCCATGACGCAGACACCGACATAAAATAAAAAAATTTTTAAAAAGGAAGACACTGACACATCTGACTTGAATACCAATATACAGTATACGGTCAGGCAACATATTCTGGCTCGTCCCAATTTCCATGTCATTAATGACTAGCTTGATGTACAGACCATCTCCTCGTTATCTACCCTGTCACTGGTACTGGCAGAGAGGTCTGCAAACTAACCACTGTTATGACCAGCGCTCTAAGGTGGGTTCTTAATAACCATTGGACTTCATTTGATGATTTAGTTAAGGGGAGTGACTGGTTCACAGTAACATTTGTGGTTATCGTAGTGAAGTTATTTTTGTTGAAACTGAGATACACCCTGAAAGAGGCTAAGGCTGTGAGGTGAAAATTGAAAGCATTTTTGTGTGTGTGTTGGTGTAAGCCTTAAAGAAATGGCATGTTGTTTACTGAGATTCAGACTTTTAACTGAACTTTAATTTGGATTTGTTTAAGAGGTTACCACACATCCTTATCCAATGAATGAGCTGGTGAAATAATCTAATATTTACTGAATTGTTTACTGAAAACATTTCTAATTCAACTGAAACTAACTAAAATGAGTTTTTATACATTAACTAATGTTTTAATTTAAAACCATTGCATTACAATAGGAACCTTAACTTTAAGTGGGCCCTAGGTTATGCAGTAGACTAATTCACTAGCCTTTCATGCACCTTCCTTTAGAGGCAAGGGTTCAAATCTTACTCTAGCCCCAAAACCACCACTTTGACACAATTGACAGGCTCAGCTTGTCAATTGTCAATTGTCAATTTTCCCAGAAGGTCACCATACAAGGCACGTCAACTATGGACGCATCTATCCAAATACGTTCAACCAGTGTTGAGTTCCAAGTGGGACTGGAATAGAATATTGTTTCACCAACGATTCTCAGAGAAATATATCACCAAAGAGAAGGCCAGCACAACGGCCCAGAAACTTGCTCACCAAAAAACAATGCCAATACTTACAACCACAGAGCACACAGTATAGAACAAATTCACTAGAATGTGAATACAATTGTGGATTGCGTTCAGAAGGGTTTGGCAGAACACCCCTTCCCTGAATAGAAGTTGTAGTACTAAGTGAACAATCAATTTAGTCCACACCACTACACAAGCCCTAGGTGTGCCTGTAAGCATTATTGGCTGGTCAAACTACTTTTATATCTGATAAAACTATTTTTTGCACACTCCTCTGCTGTTTCCACTTAAGGGCGATTTAATAAAAAAAATATTATTTCTTGGGCTGTGCATCTGGCTGAATTGTTGAGGTCTAAATTGACAGGAAAGACGGAATGGGTTTGTCAGGATTATTACTTCAGTACTGGGTGAGGGTTACTGACAACAAGATGTTCCTTGTCTTGTGCTATTAACTGTAATGGAACTGTGTTTGAATACTTGAATATTGAATACTTTTACAGATTAAATCCTGCTTTACAGGCTAATGGCAAGATTATTTAGCTATTAATCATCTGTACTGAAAGCATGCATACCATAAAACAACATTCTGCAACATATTATTTCAAATAAACCTGAGTGTAGCTTCTATAAATACATTGTCCACAAAAAGCATCCAAACTCATTTATGTCTTTTTACTACTGTTGTAGTAGTACCAGCCACATTATTGGTTCCCTACTCTTATATGCCTCAATATTCTGTAAAATGCTACAATAGAAGGATATTTCTTTGTACAGCCTCTTCAGCAAAAGGACTGTTTTCTTTTCAGGGCCAACTCGTTCTCAGCTTTCATAGACAGTGTGAGGAACAGGTTGGTAGAGATTTTATCTGTTCATTATCCCACGTTCTGTTCTTAATCATCATGTATTACCGTCTCTGCATGATTACTCAGCATTATATAGTCATACAGTCATTATTGATTCCCCTCCCCTCCCCCCACTTGTACTAGGTCAGATTCTATTCCAAGACCATACAAATCGCCTGAAAGGTAACTTTAATTGAAAAAAAATGAATTACCAAATTCTCATGTATGACTTTCTGGGAACAAAACATATGCTCTTGCAACTGTCCAGTTGGTTTGGACAGATTCTCTAATACATGTGTGTCTGGTAAGTTGAGCATATCCACAGGGAAAATCAACTTGCTGTACTTAATTTTCAGATATTACTAGAGATATGCTAATCCTTCTGTGATTTGATTCAACACTAATAATTGAGAGAATCAGAATCTGGAAATAAGAAAAAACTAACGCCTATTTGTCCAAATGACACACCTTTATTTTTTCATGCAGACATCATGGAGGAAGGATCATGGTTCTACAGTATAGAATGGTTAAACACAATATATAATGTTATTGTGCGAGTGTTGCTCTTACTATTTTATAAATTCAATATAATAAATTGTAATTTATATTTCTACATTCACATACAATCGCAATGAACAATTTACCAGCATGGTAATTAATTTTTTAATTAATTAATTTTTTTAAAGTACAGGCTTTTATAAAGGACCAAGCTTGGTTTTAGAACGGACAAGCCAAAGGCAGCTTTCCTCTCAAAGTGAGATCCTCCCTGAACTGACCTGCTCACTCAGGACAGGAGCTACAATACATAGTGTTGCTACACAGGGCCCTGTAGACACACGTTACAGCATATACAATACACTTAAAAGGACAAAACTTTTAATGGAGTGGAAACATACCCCATTCTGAAAGGCACTATATAGGTGGAACAGTTTAAAGATTTATTTATATTACTTTTCACTGACTATCCAGAGACTAACCATCATAAATACATAGGTGCCATGACCGACATTTATAGTATTTTTAATTATTCTTGTAACAAACGTCTGTGCAAACTTTCCTGATTTTAAGGAAACCGATTCCCAGAATATATAGCCTTCCTTCGCTAAACCAATCATGTCATAACACATGAATATCAGATACCGGTACTCTCAATGTCTTGTGCTCCCAAAGAATATCCTTACTAAGTTTCTTCATAATTGAATGGCTGGAAACATTTGAAAGTAATAAGCACCTTGGTTACCCTTTTTGCTAGAGATATACAAAGAAAGGGATTTTTGTGTAAAATGAGTAAAAGGCATCAGATACGGTACAGGCATCTTCAACTTTTGGGTAGATATACAAACTTTTTTTCTACATATATAAAAAAACATTAATATTACATAAAACCTTCCTTCAGTTAAAAACCTACATTTTTTTAATTATAAAAGTGACCCTTCCATTTCCTTAAGTAAGGGTTCACTTTAGATCAGCAGCTGAAATATTTCAACTATACTAAATAAAGTAAGAACATTATTAGACATGATATTCCCAGCAATTCATTCCTTCAAAATCTCCTGTATTAGACTGGTCCAGTTCAGTGTTCTTGCTAAAAAAAACAAACAAAAAAAAACACAATTTCAAAAGGGTTCCAGCTGCTTGGACCCCTAATCATGCCATGCCACAGCATTGTCACAGATGATACAGTAATATTCTATAATTTGATTTCATCAGCAGAGGTCAGGACTGGTAACAGCAGTGTATCGTACAACATTGGCTGAAACATTTAACTGGCTTTTTTGCTAGAAATCCACACTGGCAATAATGGTAAGATTTCTCATAGCTATATTATGTGCCCTGGAGACATTAAAAAGGATGGTGTGTGAGTGCACATTGGAAACGTACCTGAAGAGCACGTCCTGTGGTCTCGATGGGCAAAAACCAAACTGCGACTGCACATACAAAACACGCAACGGAAAACTGACACAGAGCTGAGGCCACCGATTTTGACATTAGAACCTGAAAGATGAAATAGTATGGAGGTTTCAATCAGTAAAAGACGCTCACACTCTGCACCACCGTTTCATTCTATATAATGAAATGACCTTTTCACTAGATTAGGGAGGTAGACACTGTGCATAGGGGATGCTTAATAAAATATAACTGCTTACCTGAGCTATGAAGGGTGCCGTCATTCCACCAATACGGCTAGCTGAGTTACAAAAACCCATTCCTACAGAGCGCATTGTAGTGGGGTATACCTGCATGGAACAGCAACAACAAAACCAATTCAGCAAGTGGGGACTGTGACTGTGCAGGTACCTTTTAATTGAAATGCAGAAAGATTTCAAAACATGTATCTTCCATTCCAAGATCTTCCCAAAGCAGGAAAAACCAATTATACAACTTATGAGTAAGTAGCTTAAAATTGCATTATACACACACACACACACAGTGCCTTGCAAAAGTATTTAGACCCCTGACCAATTCTCTCACATTACCAAATTACAAATGGTACATTGAAATTTCGTTCTGTTTGATATTTTATTTTTAAACACTAAAACTCGGAATCAATTATTGTAAGGTGGCACTGGTTTTATGTTGGGAAATATTTTTAAGAAAAATAAAAAACTGAAATATCTTGCTTGCATAAGTATTCAACCCCTGTGCTGTGGAAGCTCCCAGTTTGCACCGATGAAAGAAATTGCCCTAACGAGGACACAATTACCTTACCATTGGCCTCCACCTGTGAACCATTAAAGTTGCTGTCACATTTTCTGGATAAAAACCCCACTGTTGAAGGATCATTGGTAAGGCTGTGAATCTGAAGGAAAATGAAGACCAAAGAGCATTCTACAGAAGTTAGAGATAAAGTAATACAAATGCATAGATTAGTGAAAGGGTACAAAATAATATCCAAGTGTTTGGATATCCCAGTGAGCACAGTTGGATCAATAATCAGGAAGTGGAAGCTGCATCACACCACCCAGGCACTGCCAAGAAAAGGCCGTCCCTCAAAACTCAGCGCTCAAACAAGGAGACTTGTGAGAGAAGCCACAGAGGCCAACAATCACTTTGAAGGAGCTACAGAGTTCAGTGGCTGGGAGTGGAGTAATGGTGCACCAGTCAACCATATCAAGAGCTCTGCATAACACTGGCCTGTATGTGAGGGTGGCAAGAAAGAAGCCGTTACTCAAAAAGTACCATCTGAAAGCACGTCTGGAGTTTGCCAGAAAGCATGAGAGTGACCCAGCTGTGATGTGGGAAAAGGTTTTGTGGTCAGATGAGACCAAGATAGAGCTTTTTGGCCAAAACTCAAAGCGCTATGTGTGGCGCAAACCTAACACTGCCCATGCCTCAAGACACACCATCCCTACAGTGAAGTATGGTGGTGGCAGCATCATGCTGTGGGGATGCTTCTCATCAGCAGGGACTGGGCATCTTGTTACAATTGAAGGAAGAATGGATGGAGCAAAATACAGGAAAATACTGCAAGAGAATCTGCTTCAGTCCACTAAAAAACTGAAGCTTGGGAGGAAATTCACCTTTCAGCAGGACAATGATCCCAAGCACAAGGCCAAAGCAACATTGGAGTGGCTCAAGAACAAAAAGGTGAATGTCCTACAGTGGCCCAGTCAAAGTCCTGATCTCAATCCCATTGAGAATCTGTGGCACTATTTGAAAATTGCGGTCCACAAGCGTCGTCCAACCAACCTGGAGCAAATCTGCCAAGAAGAATGGGCCAAAATCACTCTGACACTGTGTGCAAAGCTGGTACATACTTACCCCAAAAGACTTAAAGCTGTTATTGCCGCAAAAGGTGGTTCTACCAAATATTAATGTGTGGGGTTGAATACTTATGCAAGCAAGATATTTCAGTTTTTTATTTTTCTTAAAAATATTTCCCAACATAAAACCAATGTCACCTTACAATAATTTATTTTGAGTTTCAGTGTTTAAAAATAAAATATCAAGCAGAACAAAATTTCAATGTACCATTTGTAATTCGGTAATATGTGAGAATCGGTCAGGGGTCTGAATACTTTTGCAGGGCAGTGTGTGTGTGTGTGTGTGTGTGTGTGTGTGTGTGTATATATATAATTTTTTTTTTAATTAATTAATTAATTGATTGATTTCAGGGATAGACTGGTGCATTTGTATTGAAAGTAGCAAACTAGTTTACCCACCTCTGCAGTATAAATGTAAACAATGTTAAAATTTGTTGACACAAGAGCACGAAGAATAAATAACAACACAGTCAATCCAAATCTGAGAGAATGAGAAAAAGGCAAGTAAGTACTACTGTAGATATATTTGGAATTTAAGTATCCAGACAGTGATGTTCACTTTCTAAGTTGCATTTCTGTAATTGTTTGCTTCAATTTTACAAAAAAAAATACAGAACCCAAGGCCAGAACACTTAGACGATAATCAGTTGATGAATACCAAAACACTGGGACAGTATAGAACTAGAAACAATGAACTTGAACACACTTTTGAGTCTTTAAACCCTCTGGGCTTGCTGTTCAGTTTTGTAATACATGTGTTTACATTTCAAAATGAACTTTGGCATAATAAATACGTTGTTAAATCTGCACCACTGTGTTATAACAGTAGGACAAAGTCAGCTGGTGCAAGCAGTTTTTGCACTTGCCCAAGTCTGAACATGGTTTTACCTGCTGAACCAACAAAGTGCTAAACACAGCTGTAATGTGAATATCATTCACTTTAAATGAACTAACCCTCTGTAGCTTCAGTACCTTGTTGTACAGATGTTGAGGAGGAGGAAGAAAATTCCAGTTACCAGTGTGGAAATAGTTAAGGAAAGTCGTCTCCCGAAGACATTTATTGTTGCGATATTCAAAGGTACGACTGAGGGAAAAAATAAAAATGTGTGTGACCAATTACAGTAAATGCATCCATTAATCTACAAAAAAAAAAAAAATAGATCCGATTTTTTTTTTTCTTTTTAGACAAGGATTGGCTGATTGATTTAAAATGTAAAGTCTTTATGTAAAGTAACTTTACTTCGGCAGTTAAAACAATCAATACCTGTATCAAAATAGAATGTAATTAGAAGAAAATAAAAAAAAAAACAAGCAGACAAGTGTTATGGGTGAATCTTTCACAATATAGCATTCAACCTGCAATCCAATATAGACGGTAGTATTCTGGGAGAATGAGGTTGCAGTTTGAAGTTCAATGCCATACCTACCCGCAACTGATCCTTGAAACATAGTCTAAGACACAACCGAAAACGTGTGCAAATCAGCAGTGGTATTTCTTACATGCAATGTCTCCAAGAGTGCTAATAAGCATTGTGTGATAATCTGAGGGTCCAAAGGAGCTGCAGTAGCACGGGGAACCATCAGCTCCATTGGTCTTTGTTCCTGCTTGGGTGCCACAGACAAGATTTCGCTCAAGCAGCTCAGAGCTGGCCAGGATAATTCCATAGTAAGAAAAAGAGGCAACAAACCTGAAAACAATTTCAGACATAAGTGTAGAAATAAAATAAACATTTTTTTAATTTAAGCATTCCAACTTACTAAATAATTACCAAAGTTCTTGTTTCATATCACAACAAATTAATTGTCATGAATGCAGAAAGCGATGATATTTAAATATGCTCAGTCTGTAAGGCACAGAAACCATACATTACCATGAATACCACAATATCAGTGATGTTCTCCGATACGAAGGAGTTATTAAATCCAGAAAATATCCTCTCCTTTCCTGCAAGTTAATGGCACAATATAGTATAACATGAGACTGGATTTTTCACTGAAATCTCAGAGTTATCTTAACTAATATTTTCTTTAATGTTTTTTTCTTGACTAAATCATGATTTTTTTTTTTTTTTTTTTTTTTTTTTTTTAAACTCGGTTTAAGCACTCCTTTGATCTTAATATAGGCCTCAGAATCATGCCTGGTCTCCAAGTACAACTGGTACACCAGAGTGTAACCATCAACCAGTCCCCCTTTAAAACTGCCCCTAGTGGATGTAGAAATACCACATTTGTTCTATGTGGGTATTTCTTACTTAAGCGTTTTCACTGTTACATCACGTTATGTTTCAGCCACCAAAGGCAAAGTGCTGCAGGGGGACAGAAGTACTTTCAGGTTAAACATTATTCTGTGAGCTTTACTGAAGCCACAGGGGTTGATAAAGAAAAATACCTGTGTTAACTTTGATAATTCACACCAAGACACAGTTGCTTTTTTTTAAAAAAAATTTAGAGTGACCAATTATTATTTTTATTTATTACCAATTTGGAATGTCTGGAGAGTCCCCACACAGCACAGATGTTCTGAGAGCATGTGAGTGTCCTCCGATCTCACAAGCCTAAAGCCAGAATCACTTTTATGCCGAGCAATGCAGAGCAGAGGTGGGCGGGCTATCGATCCCGGAGAATAGAGATCAGCCCTGCTTTTTATCCACTCTGAATGTGCTCGGGTTCTGGCTGGTAGGGTTTGCTGCCGGTTCCCCATCCCCCACCCCAGGAGTGTCAGAGCCAATGTGACACCCTCCTCAGGGTCCCCAGCAAAGTTTGGCCTCTTAGCACAGCCTGGACACGAACTGCCTTATCAGCACTGTGGAAAACAAAGGTCCAGTGTGAGTTATCATTCCTCAAAATAACGATTCTGAATTTCAACTGATCTGAGCTTGAATAACTGATAACTGATTCAAAGGGAGTGTTGTCAAAAATCAGTAACAAAACTGTCCCTATACTATTGTTACATTTGATACCATTCACATGTATATATTGTAGAGCCTATTAGATATTCTGTCTCATATCAAATGATTTTAGTGAAGAAAAAGTTAAAAACCTGGGTGCTCAGGCAAACGTTTGATTAGATACATGTAAAGGTTTTTATATTATTATTTTTTTCATACAGCAGAAAACTAATGACACCAAATAACTTTCAATTTGTTTGAAAAAAATTAATTAGGTGAGAAAAAAGAAATCATTTTCTATGCTAAATGGAATGTTTTTTAAATATAAATACTTACCACAACAGACTCCACTAATCTTCCCTCCGGCAAGCAGGCCCGATTCATTTTTGCAATTTTCTGCAGAGTTTCTATGGCAACTTTGGTGTTTCCTGATGAGACATTGTACCTGGCAGACTCAGGAATAAACTGTAGGTACATATTAGAATCCTTATTCATTTTAATGCTTTTACCTTGAGTTTAGTCAGATATGTCCCTGTTCTTTTAGATGTGCATTTATTAAGCAGGGAGGCAATTGGAATACCCCTCTCCTGGTAAGGGTGAAGGTTAGGGAGAAGGAATTGAACTGTGGCCCACCCATCTCAAACAGAAAATCACATGTTTCCGAAGACTCTTGATATTTGTCTTCAACTGCTTTACCACAAACAATACTATTGCATTCAGACAATCCAGTGTGTGCAACGAGATAACCACACCCTTCTAAAAGGATGTGGTGCTCCTGCTTACACACTATCAGCAGTGTCTGATTGCCACAGAATTACCATCTACTAAGTTTTAACACAGTACTTCTGTACACAGAATACTAATACAAGTTCTTTTTTGAAGCTTGAAATTACTTCCTAAAAATCCTTAAATAAATAAAAAAAACCTGTAGAGCGAACAGTACTGCACAGTATAGTTAGAAAAACATTTTAATTTTAAGACGTTAAAAAACGTTAAATACATCAGATGTTTATATCATTCTTAAGAAACAGGAAGTATTCTATTGGTGAGTGGGTCTGGATATTTACTTAATTTGCCGAGTCACATAAGCTAATTTTTCAGGCACCTAGGTGCTACAGACAAATGCCTGAAACAGTGGCGTTATTGCTATATCAGTCATGAGATTTACCTCCCAGCTTGACAAAAAATGCACATAGATAGATCTGATTGGGTATCTGAGTTTGTTTGTTTGTTTGTTTCCAGTTGTTCATCCATATTAAACTGATTTCATGTATTATCAATGCAAAACTCCAAAAATTGTAATAATGTAGTCATACAGTACCTTAAATAAAACAATAAGGATGATGCTGGGAATAGTGGAGATTCGAATCAGCCAGCGCCAGCCATAAGTGGGAACAACTGCTAATCCCAGAACAATTACCATCAATGAACCTATCAGCCAAAAAAACTAAAGAATGAGAAGAGAGTTTAAAAAAAAATATCTGATATATCTGATTCCCATTTTAATTTTTCCAGTTATTTGACACCAAGTGTAAAACCCCAAGTAAGTGCAAAACAGGAGTGACCAGTAGCATGAAAAAGTCATTTACCATAATCTATCATATACATATGTAAAGTGCACTTCTTTTTTTAATAAACACTGTTAATATCACATCCACACTTTTAAAACTGATTAAATTACCAACTGTAATTTGTTCTAGGCCTGATACTGGATCATGTGCCACTTCAGGTTGCTCAGCACCTTTATTGCAACTCAGCCATATTAAAATACTTTATTTTGATTAGACAATTAAAATGCAAACCTACCGATGCCAAAGGTAACACAAAACCTCTGTATTTTTTTGGCAGGAATTCTGTTTTTAGAACAAACCTGACAAAACAAAGAAAAAAAAAGAAAAACTCGTGACAAATGTGACAACAATTCCAAATGCCTAAAAATAAATAAATAAATAAATAAAAACCTTTTAGAAAAAGAAAAAATTAAATACTGCTGATTTTATTACGCCATTTATTTTTTTGTAATGTTCATGTCTAGCGAAAGTAGAGTCAAAGTGAAGTTACGTTCTGGGAAACCACTGCTTATTACAGTATACAGTTCCAATTATGCCTGTGTGACAGGGAACGCATGTCACGTGTGTGGTTAACCGCAGATATGCAAGACAGAGAGACATGGGAGAAAATGCTGCTCAGGAGCACAGGATTTATTAAACACAAAACACAAAGTAAACAAACTATGTCATGTGCAGCTACCAGCGATGGTAGCATACAGAGGACACATACAGGTGACTGTACAAAAGGCACAATAAAACACAGTACAAAAACTACCAATAAAAGGTGCCACAAAGGGAGAGTGCTAGCCTTACTAAACGTAGTGTGTTGCAGTTTCAGGGTTGCGTGGCTGTCGTTCCTGCAGAGCAGACGCTCTCCTCCTGAGTATACACAGCGCGCCTCTGTGTAGCATTGCGGTGCAGTCGCCCAGAACAATCCCCACCAGATGTTTTTATGCTGATGGCCACGCAGTCGAGACCTGCCTACATGCTGACTGAGGACCAGCACAGCCAATCACTCAATGCCCTTCCTCTCAACCAAACCTAGCAGGCAGCAAGTCTCAACTGAGCAACTGTCTATAAACAATCATTTAATCAAACTAAACAACTCCAAAAAGGCACACACACAATAAACCTATTTCCTACATATAAACACTAATTTCCCCATGTGCAGGGCAATCACCCTGCTACAGCCTGTCTCATGTGTTTCTGTATGTTTTGCTCTCCCTTTCCTCCTTCTTGCACTTACCCCTGTGAGTGACCAGACACACCGACCCCTACCATGGCACGCAAGAAGACGAACCAGCCATATGTTGGGGCGAATGAGGTCAGCAATGAGAAATATAAACCCCAGACAAAACAGCCAAAGACAACCTATAAAAAAAATGTAGTTATGATTTTCCATACAGAGATCTTGGTTAACTGCCTGGCATCTCAACTGATATTGTGAGGTACCACGATTTTGTCTCACCTTCCACCGTCCATACTTGTCAGCCAGGTATCCACTAAACAGACTGCAAACCATGAAGCCCAAAAAAACCATCTGAGAACAGAAGGAAGCACGTTAGGAAGGATTTATTCTTACAGTATGTTAGGAAATGGATGATATCTTTCACAGCAATGTATCAGGGATGCAGAGACGACATGTAAATATTTAACCTTTTGTCAATTGCAATACATATGATTGTCTTGAGGTAGCGAGCTATAAAGCGCTTGCAATTCTAAGTAGTTGACAGTGTCTACAGTAAGTGGAGTTAAGGGGTAGCGGGTGGAAAGCAGTGGTGAAAGAAGACAATATTTAGAAACATTAAAAAAAACCAAAAAAAACAGTAACAAATGTCTAAATATTCACCATCTGTTAGTCTAATGCTATTTTGCTTACCGTCGTGACAAATGCCACCTGCCAGTCTTCCAGGCGCCACTCGCACCGAATGGCTGGGGACACGACAGCTAGCAGCATAATCTCAGTGGCTTCAACTATCTAAAACAACCAGACAAGCAAAGAAAAGTAACTAAATAACTAAGCAGCTTTGTATCGTTTGTTCTACCATTGCCTTTCCATTAATGATCATTTAACATAAACAGCATTTGATGCTACAAAATACAATACTCTGACACCCAACAGGATTTAGACATTGGGTGTGCCACATGTTGCATGATAATGGAGTTAAAAAAAACTGGAATTATTTCTAGTACTGTTATGCTAAAGCCCACTTGTGACCTACTGCAAGTCACAACTATGAACTGCTTTGCTCATATGGAATGCCCTTAAGGACTGAAGAAATACAGTATTAAAACTAACCAAAAATTATTTAGGGAAAATATATATATATATATATATATATATATATATATATATATATATATATATATATATATCCTCTTGTACAAGTTCTGTACACTTACTCCGTGAATGAGGCCTAAAATAAAATGTTTATAGCTTTATTTACATATGTCTTTGTGGTCTGTCTTATGCCAAGATATATCAAGCAAGTTTTGTAAATCGATGAAAACTTTTTTTTTTTTATTGCTATTAGATCTGTCCTTAATCTTGTTCATACTTACACTTGTGCTTCCCATTATGAAAAACAGAAGAATGTGGAATCGGCCAAAGCCAATGGTTTCCACAGCATCCTCCACAGTGTACGTTTTCTCCTCTGAAATTTACACAGAACCTGGTATTATATATAGATATATATATATTATATATATAATATATATATATATAATATATATTATCTATATATATATATATATAAATATTTTTCTTACTTAGCTTTATTGACATTTTCTTACCTCTAGCTTTATTGACATTATTATCCTGTTCTTTGTGTACCTTAATTCAGCGCTCTTCTGCTTTTGCTCTAGGCCACATGATCTGATTTTTATCGTGACTATTGAAATAAGACTGAGCTACAGCACATGAAGTGATCAGGGAGCAGGAAGCGGTAGAAACCTTTCGTTATAGCATTGTAAAGCATAAAATACAAGCAAAGAACCAAAAGATACAGGGGTGGGGGTGGTGGAGGTTGTGATATTTTTGGGGCAAGAAAATGTATAAATTGTATGAATTAACTGTGCATGGTTGGGGTCGTCCCAAATTATCATCAGTTACAGCAAGCATAAACATTGTGTGGTTCTCAGGATTTCAGAACAACAATGTCTTTCATTTGAAGGTAGATTAAAAGCTGTACCTGTGGCTTCAGTGTGAGATTCATTTGATTCCTGGTTGAGTTCCTCCAAGTAAATAGTGTTTATCATTGGCTTCCTTTGCATGGTGGTGTTCATCTTGGAAAAGCCCCAATGCTTCTAGACTCAGTGCTCTAACTCCACATTGACAAGTCATACCAATAAACTGAGAACCTGAAAAAGGTATTAACAGGTATGCAACATCCTCTCCCGGGGGATGTTCAATCAAGCACTATGAAAAAGTTGACCATCAGACCTACAGTACATCCACACAGAGTACTTGCACATTTGACATGCGTTTGACGTATTTATGATTGAACAACCAGCCACCTACCTGTTCATCCCTAGATTCTATATTTTATAAAAACAAAATAGTGAAGAATGCTGGAATCAAGTTTTATCATAATTGGATAAAAAAAAGTAAGCCTAATGTGTCACTTCAATGAGGTACTGATTTAATTTAAATACTCAAATACAAAACCACTCTACAAAATGCTTTTCCCTAGGACTTTTTGTAACACTGCATCCCTGAACTTGTTTTCAAGAGAACTCTCCTTATTTGCATAACCTACTCAATGTATATAAGTATTATCTTGGGTTAAACACTGTAGAACAACTGTGTGGCATTGTTAAATATTTTAAGTAGTTATGTACCTTTGGTTAAGAGTTAAGCCTAGTGTACTGTGCCGGAACTTTTTTCAAATGTATTTCTTGAGTTTTTTTTTTTTTTTTATGTAGTAGTATTAACACTTTAATCCTTGACAAACCACAAATTGTTGACTTTGTGACAGAATGAATTGCAAACTTGTACTTTGTATTAATTGCTCCAGTAAAAATACTTTATTACACTACATGGACATTATGTAAAAATCCTTATAAGTACATATCGAAATATTACTGTACTTTTTTAAAATTGTATTTTTTTTTTTTTTTTTTTTTTTTACAACGAATGTGGTCAAATTGAACTTGTCCATGTGTAAAGGAGGGCTGGGAGACAGCGCCACAGTTCGTGCAGGACTCAAGAGCAGCAGGTTGTTACTGCGATGGCCTCAGCTTGGATGACCATTGTTTTGTATTTTGTTAAATATTGTAAAAAGAAGTGCGCAATCCAGGCGTTTAACTGCGATCTGACCATCGGCTAAAACGAGCCACTTAAAAAGGAGTTACATGTATTGAACCGAGCTTATTTTTACAAAATTGTATTTGCCGGAGAAAATCTGTATAATTGTATTTACAAAGCACTTTGTTAATCTTTAGTGTTGATACAATATCACTCTTTATGTTATTATGTGGGTATTCCTTTTTTTTAACTCAGCGTACACATGTAAAATACTGCATTTTACATTTAAGTGCCCACATATAAGTGATATATATATATATATATATATATATATAGATATATACTATACGAGTAGAGAGGTATTATATGTACATAAGTGGTAACATCTGACTGGTGGACATCTTGAACTGTAGCAGTAAAAAACACAGCAGTCTCGTAGGTAGGAGGTGTTTTGATTTATTAAAGCAGCTTAGGTTCACTCGTGTACCAGTTCTCTGAGCATGGAAATAACATTTTCACAAAATTTCACCAGTGGTTTTTACTCTGGAAAACATAGCACAGACATACTTGTCCCACGGACGAATACTTTAAGCACAGCTAATTTACATATCAACCCCCACCTTTCCCATTTATTTGCATGAGGCCGGGTGAAAAGCCCGGTTTATTCGAGTAAAATAAACTGAACAATCCCCAAAAAATATTTTATACGAGACATTTGTCTCCTGTAAATGTATCGAGAAAAAAAAAAACTCGTATGGCAACCCCATGTGTAAACTCGCAATGTTAACGTTTTTGTTTTCTATTGCAACTACGTTACTATCAAAGGAAATGCTACTTGCTAAAAATACACAAGAAAAACATGTCAAATAGAATTAACTGATACTATGATTATTAATGACACTTGAATTCCCGCGTAACGTTTACATCCATAACACTTTTTTCAATAATAATGTTAAGTATCCTTGAAGAGCCTTCGCTGTATTTAAATTGTAAGCTTTAATTTATACAGAATGGTTACCTTTTACAATAACCTGTTTGAGCAAACAACCTCCTATGTATTTGGCAAATCAAATGAATTCTGGAAATAGGTCATAAACATGTTTCTGTTTCAATAATATTTATACTCACTTGTATGACCGCTGTGCACCTGTCTTCCTCTTGCGTGCCTCTTTCAGGTACTCGAGCAGGTTTTCCCTGAGCACCGCCCATTTCAGGGAGTTGTTTTGTGCTTCTCATCTTCGGTGCAGTATAGCGTGATGTGATGTTCATTGGAGTGTGCATGTAATTGCATGCTGCCTTTTCCTCAGCCGTTGTTTGGGTACGTAATGTTTGTTTACGGGTACTTATCAAATATTAGGCAAATAGTGTTTGTTTGTTTATTTATTTATTAATTAATTTTTTTATGTTTTCTTGATGCACTTGTTAATTTTACAAGCTAAGTACCGGAATAGGGCTACATGAAGGACATTATATTAAATACAATATACGTTTTGCTATGCCTTTCGTTGGCAAACAACTATTTTGTTTGCACTGTAGTGCATCTGTGCCTAAAACTATGCAAAACCTTATCACTCCACACACCATCATTATGCATCAGTCAGTAGCTAGTAACCTGGGCAAACTGTACAAAAAAATATTGTATTATATTTATTTTTTATGAATATTAATAATTTCTCATAAAATCTGTATATTAAAAAAAAAAATAATAATAACCTAATGAAAAAATAATAGTCAATGTGTTTTCTTTTGTTTTATTGCTTATTTTCTTAAAGTTATTTTCAGTCTATATGAATATAAAATTAGGTCCAGCAGAAAGGGGTTCTTCTCTGAACCCACCCTCCTAGTTCATATAGATCAGTGGTCCTCAAAGTCGTGCCCGCGGCAGCTGTGCTTAAATTATGGGTTGTGAACACATTTCTGTCGGGTCGTTTTTTTTTTTTTTTTTTTTTTTTTATGAATGGCTTTTGCGATACGATCAACCAGTTGAACACCTGCATTTTCTCTGCGGTAGCCCAATCATAAGTTAGCTGGGTGGGACCTAAACTGTGTCTATTGCAGGTGCAGGTACCGACTGTAAGTTCAACGAATAGGAGAGTCAAATATCTGGCACGTTTTACGCAGCTGTCCAATCATAAGCAAGCAGAGGCGGGTGTTAATATGCCGGGTAAATACTAAATTTCGCCGACTGTTATTGAGCAAAATAATACATTTCAGTATTTAGAATTTCATTTTCTATCTCTGTATTTTTTTTTTATTTCACCAGACAAGGGAAACACCGTAGTATATTTAGTTACGAATCCACTTTCTCTGAATAATTGTACTGGAGATGAGCGATCTTTACAACAGAGCAGTGTTGACAAATAGAAACAAAGCGAGCCGCTAGAGAGAGAGGTTTATGCCAAGTGATCAAGTTTCCAAATGCTTAGTAAGACAACATTCAGAATTATACTAAACAGATGTAAAGAAGGTATTATCTGCGGATAATACCCATCATTCCTAGACTTTACTTAGAGTTTATTTGATTCTTTTATATGCAAATTGCACAATAAGACCAGCTGGCGAAGATATTGTTATTACCGTGTATTGCGCGGAAGCAAGGTTGAACTGAATCTCTTTCCTTTCAGGGTATATGAGGAAGTGTTGAGCTGAAGTTCCTTATATGCCAGCAGTATTCTCTTTTGCATAACAAATTGACATGTGTTTTATTAACATACCTTCCAATGGATTTATTATTTTACTGTACGTAACCACACTTTAAAATATGAAGGAAAAAACAGCAATACAAATCATTTGAATGAGAGAAATTACAGCATATGCATCAACAAATGTAAGTTAAGACCTTTAGGGAAGTTGGCGTCAAAACTCTATAGGAAAACAAAAAAAGACAATAAGCTGTTAGCAACAGTAGTCATTCCTTACTTCATAAACACGGTCTTGAGTTAGGATTTGAACCTGAATACCATTTTTTTAAGGTTAGTTTTGTTTTCAAATAAAATGGCTATGCATCTTCTGTAAATCCAGACAAGATATGAAAATTTACATTAAGATGAAAACAACATGACAGTATACCAGGTGTTGCAAAACCTTTATAAAATGAGCAACGTCGTAAATAAATGATAAAGTGGCAGTCAAAGATGCTGCACTCTGGTAAAAACAGCTTTCTGATATTACGATATGATTTGTTCAACCAATATGTTTTTTAAAAAAGCAGTTCAATTTAAATACCAGAGTAGACGCAGGGCGTGGAGGAAAGCAGAGAGCCCTTCCATAACCAGGAGAATAGCAATGGTTAAAACGGCAAACACAGCAAAGATGATCAGCCCCACCCCCAGCTGGAGCTGCAGAGGCCTGTGTGCATCACCATAGTCCACAGCACTTTAGATAATTCTAGGGAGGAAGAAGCAGTGAATATGCAGATGATAAACAGAAGAAAGAAGAGCACAAGCACAGAGAATGCTCTTTCTTTCAAAACCTTTCTACATACATGCAAGCCACCGCATTATGGAAACATGTTAATCAACCTCTGAATAGAAACAGTTACTCAAACCATTGTTGTCCACTAAATAACATGGATCTATGGCCATTACTGTAATATACAAAACTAAATAAGAAATTAGCTACAGTAGATGCCCAAGTAGGATCCAGACTTACTTCATCAATAAAAAAAAAGAATATCAGAGAAAAAGAAAAATCACGTTCCTTTCTGTGCAAGTCAAACTAATACAGGTGAGGATACGCTCTTTTTTCTTCTAATTACAGAGGAGTATAAGCTGAATACACAATAGTATGAAAATACCCTATGGTTTCATAGACCCAGAAATGTGTTTTTTAGAATGTAATCATCTCCACTGTGGTCTCAAACGCTTGTAACATACAACGATAAACTATGTCTTCTCCTAGGTAGTTTAGGACCATAAATGTCTGTTTGAATTTGCTGGAAAGCTTGTGCTGACAACTCACATGCAGCCCAAGTAGTACTCGATGGTCTGGATGGCCTGGTGCACAAAGTTAAACTAAAAATAGACACTCTCATTACAACTCTGTCTTTTAATTAAGAAACAGAAAAAAAAGCTACACAGTGTTGCATTGTATATGGTTTATTAATGTATAGGGGCTCCAGTTAGCGATTTCTGAAAAGTGTTAACTTTTGTTAAAGTGTTAATTCCAATGGTATAAATCTAACAAGATTGCAGCTAGTAGCAGATACAATGCTGTTTTGAGTAATTCTTTCAGAACATTTTCATTTGCCTTGCACGTGTAGCAAAATAGTGACCCAATGTAGTCCAAATAAGTGTATAACATTGCAAACTATTAATATAAATGGTCTACCTTATCATACTGTAGTGTACTGCAAGGTAAACATGTAGAACACTGTAGCAAAGCCAAGTGAAAATATGGTGTGTTATTTATTTATTTATTTATTTTGCTCACCAAGATATGCGGCTAAATATGCCACATCCCATGTACAAGGGGGTCATGTTCTCAAATACCCTGGTGTACTGCCCTGACTCAGATTGAAAAGAAACGGATTCCAATCTACCGCTAGGGTTAGTCTCGCTCACAAGCTCAACAAGCCCAGCTGTCTATACATTTGATGGTGTGTGCTAAAAGGCATCAATCTCAATCTCTTCAGGGCCACTGGCTCTCTGGTTAGAGCGATACAGTATACAAGTAAAAGCAACAGCCTTACAGAAATATTGTAACTGTGAGCAGAACGCAGCATTACCAGAAACCGAAAATAATGAATCTGAAAGTTAGCAGCACACTGGCCCTGTTGTGGCACCATGGTGCTGTAATGAACTTCCAGGGTGTATTGGTTCGTGCCATTCATATATTAAATAATGAGGATGTTACTACAGTGGCTATTCTAATAATGTTCCATACCTTTGTTGCTGCCCTTGGTAGACACTTCCTCTAATTATTATAGTAAAGAAGCATGTTTGACAAACACCATTTGAGATAGCAAAATAAAATATGATTTGCTCACCATGATTTTAGGTGACTGGCACGCAGAACAAAAGGTTTAATCAGCAGCATCCATGGCATAGCAACCAGGGTGAGAATGACCAAGAAACTCTGAACCGCTTGCTAAAATGCAAAAGAATATTTTTTATTATGCACACACTAGACTCCCAGTAAGACAATCACTAATCATAAATGGCACATGTATTTGTATTTTATTATGTACCTTTCTTCAAATCCACCTCTCAAAAAAGTTTCTAGATCAAAACATACTGTACTGTATTTTGTTATCTTCATTTTACTATAGTGAGTTAGTCCCAAAGAGCGGTTGAATATACAGCTCTGGAATAAATTAAGAGACCACTGCAAATTTTTCTTAAATCAGCATCTCTACATGTATGGCAGCCATTCCATTCCAGTGTTCGTTGAATTCCAACACAGGCACACCTCATTCTACTGAATGAGGTACTGCTTAGGGGATCACCTGAACCAAATCTTATTTAACAAGGAAAAGTATAAAAACCACTCCTGTGGTCATCACTATCCTCTTGCAATGGACCAGCTAGATGGCAAAACAGTGCTAGTAGTACCTCAAAAGTAATTGGAAGCAAAAAATAACTATTGACCATGCCCAAAGAGTTGAAAAGGAAAGTTTTGAGTGAGGAAAAGAAGGGTTCAGTTCTGGCTTTACTGACAGAGGGATACAGTGAGCGTCGGGTTGCTTCCATCCTTAAAATTTCAAAGACGGCGGTTCATAAGAACAAGGTCAAGCAGCACACATTGAGGACAACAAACCTACAGATCGGCAGAGGGCGAAAACGACTCTCCACTGACCGGGATGACCACCAACTCATTCGAATGTCACTCAGCAACCGTAGGATGACATCAAGTGACCTACAAAAAGAATGGCAAACGGCAGCTGGGGTGAAGTGCACAGCGAGGACGGTTCGAAACAGGCTCCTAGGGGCAAGGCTGAAGTCGTGCAAAGCTAGAAAAAAGCCCTTCATCAATGAGAAGTAAAGAAGAGCCAGGCTGAGGTTTGCAAAAGACCATAAGGATTGGACCATAGAGGACTGGAGTAAGGTCATCTTCTCTGATGAGTCCAATTTTCAGCTTTGCCCAACACCTGGTTGTCTAATGGTTAGACGGAGACCTGGAGAGGCCTACAAGCCACAGTGTCTTGCACCCACTGTGAAATGTGGTGGAGGATCGATGATGATCTGGGGGTGCTTCAGCAAGGCTGGAATTGGGCAGATTTGTCTTTGTGAAGGACGCATGAATCAAGCCAAGTACAAGGTTGTCCTGGAAGAAAACTTGCTTCCTTCTGCTCTGACAATGTTCCCCAACTCTGAGGATTGTTTTTTCCAGCAGGACAGTGCTCCATGCCACACAGCCAGGTCAATCAAGGTGTGGATGGAGGACCACCAGATCAAGACCCTGTCATGGCCAGCCCAATCTACGGAACTGAACCCCATTGAAAACCTCTGGAATGTGATCAAGAGGAAGATGGATGGTCACAAGCCATCAAACAAAGCCGAGCTGCTTGAATTTTTGTGCCAGGAGTGGCATAAAGTCACCCAACATGTGAAAGACTGGTGGAGAGCATGACAAGACGCATGAAAGCTGTGATTGAAAATCAGGGTTATTGCATTGTTGCATTGCCTCCATTGTCACCTGTCCTCACGTTTTGCTTTTTATTGTGATGGGCCCCCTCAAATCAGCAGTTAACTGACAACCCATGGACCATAGAACAATTAAAGGTGACGTTCACTCAAATCAGCAACATTAGCGTGAGCACATACAATACAATTTGAATCTGCTGATGGCAGGTGTTTGAACTCCAAATAAAAGTGATGTAAATGAAAATTAAAGTTAATTCTGTGCTCTGTATTAGGTTTGGATTTAGTTCCGAGCTGCAGTCCCCTCTTGACCTGTTAATGTAAATGTTAACTTACAGGTGATTAAAAAGGCTTATAATTACTCGAAACATCATCCGGGCAATACCAAGAACAACTGACATCTTCATTTTGTAGGAGTTCAGGAAAGTTAGCTTGTTCATAGCGATGGTCCTTATCTTAAAACAAAAGCACAAATAAATAAATGAAGGGCTTGGGGCAAGAGAATTGTAACCTAATATAATTTCATTAAAACTGAGATAATAATAAAATCAATAGCATGCTATCCCGTTTCACCCTCAGGTGGCCATTGTCAAGTTGCACCAGGAGGTGCCAGTATTGCACAGGCATGATTTTGCTTTCACTTTAAAAGGTCCATTCCAGTCCTGATCTTTATATCAACCAGGTTCTAAATGAGTTGATTGCCTCTTAACAGCTTCTAGTAACTACATTAGTACATGTTTGGAGTAAAAACCAGGACTGAAATGGATCTTGAGGACCAAAGTTGAGTACACTGCTATAATCCCTATTTCTTTGTGGAAATGCGAATCTGTCTCACCTCATTGCTGCCCTTATTTTTCATCAGAGATGTCTCATTGAAGACCATCCATACAGCAAAGCTTAACATGATAGCCCCATGTCCACAGTCCCCAAACATCACCACAATCAGAAAGGGGCATGTTATTATGGTATATGGAGCTGTAAAGAATGTAGAAATAATGCTGCTAATAACCAACAGGAATGGAAAACCTATACAATTCAATAGCTCTAGAAATTCTATCTAACCAAGGAAACCCACCTGCAACTGTACCTCTTTGCAAGATGTATACGATGCTTGCATTTAATCTTATCCCGCGGCATTATTTATTTATGTATGCTTAAGCTATAGCTCCAGTTAATGTTTGCTTAAAATTACTTTACAATTGGAATAATATATGGGTCAGAATTTGTTGTCACACAATAATATATGTGCCGAGCTGGTTTTTGGACAGAACAGGTGACATATATTGTTTGATGATAATATATTAACTTTTTAATATTTTTTTAGAAAAATGTTTTAAATCATGGCTGTCCTGACTGAAATTAGTATGCACATAGTTTAAGAGTTCTGTAGAATTCCAAGCTTGCACATCAGTAAACATTAATTTTCCCAGCATGTGAAGAGGCCAGTCCTGGGTGCTCGCTATTCCCTGATGGAGTGCCTGTTTTATTGTGTCCATATCTGCGACAGGGCACCATGTTTCAGCAATCAAGCACTGTTGGGTCAGATCAATGTTGCACATGTTCGAGCTTCCTCGGCTTGGTTAAGGACCTTAAATCAATACAATACCATTTATTTACATAATCGTCCGTTCATTTAAATAGTGCTTTTTTTTTTTTTTTACATTTACCTCACTATTGATGTTTGCCATGACTAACATTACATATTATATATATATATATATATATATATATATATATATATATATATATATACACACACGAGAGAGAGGTGGGATACTGAAGAGCTAAAAGGTATTTTCACATGATTTCAATGGATGAGAAAGGCTGTTTTGTGCCGGCACATGGGATTCAACAGACAAGCTCAAAGCAAAGTGAAGGCAGATAGTGAAAAATGATAATAACTCAACTGTGGAGCAACTGAACCCAGAACCTCGACATTACTTACTCCTAAACACATCAGTGATCATTAAATATGAGCAGCAATGCCACATAATGGATTGTAATCCTACACTTCAGTACACAATGCTTTGCCTAGTGGCTTCATTGCAAACTGGTGGATATTTACACTTTCAACAATAGCTAGAATAGATACTGCTTTCTTCTGGCTGATGCAGATTCATATATGTATAATTGTAAGATAATTGCATTTACCTAATACTGTATTTGTTCTTGCATATTTGAGTACACATATTTGCATTTGGAATATGGTAATAATGAACAGTGTTTAACACCAAACCTGCTATGTTTTTATCCTCCAGATGGGTGGGTGTTCACTCCTGTAACTGTGTCATGTTGCTCAGTTGCGTTCTCTGGGCAAGGGTAGACTGAGGCTCGGAATCTGTAAATGAGCATTACACATAGGGGTGTAATATAATGAACACCATTTGGAGCAGTTTAATATCATTATTATGCTTTACCTTGCATTAATCTGATTGTGATCCTGACATATTAAGAACATAAGAACATAAGAAAGTTTACAAACGAGAGGAGGCCATTCAGCCCATCTTGCTCGTTTGGTTGTTAGTAGCTTATTGATCCCAGAATCTCATCAAGCAGCTTCTTGAAGGATCCCAGGGTGTCAGCTTCAACAACATTACTGGGGAGTTGATTCCAGACCCTCACGATTCTCTGTGTAAAAAAGTGTCTCCTATTTTCTGTTCTAAATGCCCCGTTGTCTAATCTCCATTTGTGACCCCTGGTCCTTGTTTCTTTTTTCAGGCTGAAAAAGTCCCTTGGGTCGACTCTTTGCTAACGAACTAAGAGTGAATTGACTATAACCCCCCTTTTGTAACATACACAAACCAGTTCAATTACTGTAATGATCATAAATAGTCATGTTAGTGGAGATTATTGGAGATTATATATATATATATATATATATATATATATATATATATATATATATATATATATATATATATATATATATATTGTTAACCCCTGGACTTAACCCTGGGTAGTGTGTTTACAAGAATTAAAATTTTAAGAATATATATATATATAAGCTTATATACTATATATAATGGTTAAGCAGACGGCTTACAAGATGCCACCATATGCCCATGTAAGCCCAGAAAGGAATATGAATGGAGAAATGTCATATACAGTGCCTATAGGAAGTATTCACCCCCTTTGGACATTTTCACAGTTTGTTGTGTTATCAACCTGAAATCTTGATGAATTTAAATGGGATTTACACAACCTACTCAACACTTTGAAGAGGCAAGCAAATTTTTATTGTGAAACAACAGTTTAAAAAAAAAAAGAAATGTCTTGGTTAGATAAGTATTCAACCCCCCGAGTCAATACTTGGATCGTGCAATATTCACCCATTCTTCTTGGCAAAATTGTTCAAGCTCTGTGAAGTTGGATGGAGATCGTTGGTGGATAGAAATCTTCAAGACTTGCCACAGATTCTCAATCTGATTCAAGTCCGTGCTTTGACTGGGCCACTCTAGGACATTCACTTTCTTGTTTTTAAGCTACTCCAGTGTCGCTTTGACTGTTTGCTTGGGGTCATTGTCCTGCTGAAAGGTGAATCTTTCCGTCCCAGTCTTTGGTCTTTTGTAGACTGAAGCAGGTTTTCCTGAAGGAGTTGCCTGTATTTAGCGCCATCCATTTTGCCCTCTACCCTGACAAGCTTCCCAGTCCCTGCCAATGAAAAACATCCCCATAACACGATGCTGCCACCACCATACTTCACAGTAAGGATGGTGTTACCTTGGTGATGTGCTATGTTGGGTTTGCGCCAGACATAACACTTTGCATTTAGGTGAAATAGTTCAATTTTTGTTTCATCGGACCACAGAATCTTTTGCCACATCTTTTCAGAGTCTCCCACATGCCTTTTTGCAAATTCCAAGCGGGATTTTACATGGGCTTTTTTCAGAAGTGGCTTTCCACTCTTCCATACACATTTGTGGAGTACCTCAGCTATTGTTAACACATGGACAGTTTCTCCCATCTCAGCCATGGAATGCTGTATTTTTTTCAGAGTTGTCATTGGCCTCTTGGTGGCTTCACTGACCAATTCCCTTCTTACCCGACTGCTCAATTTGGGAGGACGGCCTGCTCTAAGCAGATTCTGGGTGGTGCCGTATACCTTCCACTTCTTAATGATTGACTTAACTGTGCTCCAGTGGATATTCAGTGCCTTTGAAATATTTCTATACCCCTCCCCTGATTGTACCTTTCCACAACTTTATCCCCGAGTTGTTTTGAAAGCTCCTTTGTCTTCTTCATGGTAGTATCTTTGCTTTGAATGCACTACCCAACTGTGGGACCTTACAGAGACAGATGTATTTAATCTGAAATCATGTGAACCACTTTTACTGCACACAGATGGACTCCATTTAACTTATTGTGTGAATTCTGAAGGCAATTGGTTGCACCTGAGCTTATTTTGGAGTGTCATAGCAAAGGGGGTGAATACTTATCTAAGAAAGACTTTTCAGGTTTTTATTTTTAATTGATTTGTTTTTACTCCCCCATTTTTTCACACATTGAAAGTTTTGAGTAGGTTGTGTAAATCAAAGAAAAATAATCAAATTTAATTGCATCAAGATTTCAGGTTGTAACACAACAAACTGTGAAAACATCCAAGGGGGCTGGGGGGGGGGGGGGTGGGGGGACCCACCCCCTATCAACACTGGAATGGTAGAAGCACTATGTTTCCGTTCAGGTGTTTTACAAAGTGCTGTCCTTTTGTTCAAAAGCATGACATTTGTACATATAAACTAGGATCTCATTTGATCCTAGAGTGCTAGAGAGCTCTCATCTCTCTCTGCTCTCTCTACTCCTCTTACTCTCTCTATCGAAGAGATGAGAGGAGAGCACGAGAGAGAGAGAGCGAAGAGCAGAGAGAGCAGCGCCTCTCTCTATATATATATATATATATATATATATATATATATATATATATATATATAATATAGTACCTGCAGTAAGAACTAGTATTTAAAAAGTATGCAGGCATAAAGGTGTTATTTTATTTTGCATAAAGGTGCTAATGGTTAGACGAAGAAAAATAATATACAAAATAAATGCATTTTTCAAAAATCTATTCCTCACTCTTGCATGGTCTTTACCCTCAGTGTCCATATCCCTGTGGATCACATAGATATTCCCTCTTCAGGCCCTCCACAGCAACCGCTCGAAGGATACCGTCTTCTACACAATAACAACAGTAACTCATGAAGATCTCAACAGTGTGACTATACAGAGGTTTAAAAAACTCCAGGTTGCACAACATTATCCCCCTTTTAAAAGTCTACCGCAGTATATTTGCTCTGTAATTTTGCACTTTTCTCATGTACATATAATTATATCTCCAGTGCATTTTTCTCCTTTGAATTTCTCCTGGCACTCCCTTGTACTACTGCTCTGCACTGCATTGACCCCCCCCCCCCCAGTTGCATGGCAGGGACTCCCTAGTTGTTTGGTGTCATAGCCGAGATACCACTCTCCAGTTGTGGACAGATGTTCAGGATTGTCACAGGAGTTAATCATTACAGAAAGCCCTGGCTCAGTATATTGTATCAGCTAAAGTGCACAGTACTCCTTTTACTAGTCATTCACTGTGTTATTCACTTCATTAAGCTGCCTATTCAGCCTATCGTCCATTTCACTCAATGGGAACAAAATTATGCCTAGTAATGAATCAAATATAAATTTGGGATCTGACTCAACCCTAATCTTTCATCTTTTTAAGTTTGGGAGCTTTGCTAGTTAGAATCAACAACACCACCACCAAATTCCAGCAAAGCGTTGCTTTCTTCATTAAGCTCATCAGGTATATTTACCTCTTTCTAAATGAACAAGTCAATAAAAATAAAAATAGATAAAGATAGGCGTTTGTACAAGAATAGAACAAAAGATTCAAAGAATTACAAATCCAGGTGAAAAGAGGTTTATATTTCAAAATTAAAATAAATACCAGCATGGAACTAAGACTTATATTGCATAGCAATTTCCCCTTTCCATGTTTTAGTATGTGCTTAATTGTGTATATGTAACAAGCTCAGACGTGTCTTACTAAAAACCAGGAATGGATCAAACTGCTCTGCAATGGGAGTTTTATTTCCATCCCTGCAATAACCCTAAAATAACCTTATATGTGCATCTAACTGTTATTTCAGAAACAAATAATGTAAACACTGTAATGTTTATATTAGGAACATTTGCATTGTTTAATTGTTTTTGAACCATTGTTACCATTGGGCCAAGATGAACAAACTTGGTGGGTTCTTTCAGATGTGTACTCATTGTGGCCCTTGTTATCTCCAGCTAGATCTCCCGTGTACCTCAAAGAACTCGTGAGTTTTTTTGAGCAAGTGTTTGAGTTCGGTCAGCTTCAGGAGGTCGTTTTTTAGGGTCTGATGACGGCCTGCAAGTTATGAAGCAGATTGGTAATAAGAAGTCTGCTCATGCATGCCGCATACTGTTATGGCTTATTTCTTTAGTCGGTAACTAAGGTTACAGTTTGGAATAAAGGGGCAACCGTTCCACCCCAAGAAACTCCACTAAATTACTCTTCCTTACAGAAGCACCTGAACAAATTACAAGCCTTCTAGACAATTGCATACTGAAGAAAAATCCTGCACTTTGGCTAATAGGGTATATAGTACTGTACCTAAATGTCTAATGTACAGTATATATGTGGTTGAACGATCTAAGTATAGCTTTGACTCGGGAATATCTTCAGTTAACAATGCTTGCTGGTGCTTTTACAGTAGATTGCAGAATTATATTCCATAATCCCTCCCACTGTACAGTTGAGTGCTGCTTATTGATTTCATAATGAAGAGTGCACACTGATGCTAATAAAACATACTGTAAACCACCATGTATCCATTTTCCCCTAACTCGGCAATGCAGCAGTATGCAGCTTAAACCTGGAGAAAGATTTGTGTCAGACACATCTACGAAACAACGACCCTTGTGCCATGGTGTACCCTGTGGAAAATTAGGAGAGTCTATACTGTGCTGATCCTTTGAGTGAAGGTAAAATTCATACACGAGGAAAGCCTTTATTAATTATGGGCATAAAGGAACAGCTACAGTAATGTGCATTTACCTGCTGGCAATGCACCTGTGTAGTTAGCCATAAAATGCACATTGTGGACTTTAAAGGGTAAATAGCTTGAGATGTAATGTCTGAATTGTGTTTGCAATCATCTTAGTGGTTCTGGGTTATGTTGCTCACTTATTGAGGGTTTTTTCTTCCTTGTAGCTTAAAAAAAAATAAAACATGTTCTTTGCCATGTGTTTGTTATATAGCTCTCAGATGTGCAGTTTTGAAAAAAACACATTACAGCAAACATGTATTTTAATTTTAAAACCTGATATGTGACACTACACTAGGTTAAAGAAATCTGTTTGCAAGCCATGCTTTTAGATTGGGTCATTTTACCTGGAGAGGGAAATAGATCCCATGCATTCATTGACTTTTTTTTCTTATAAATAACCATTCAGCTGGTACATCTATTGATTGACTGTAACATGCTTTGACCCAAGAAGACACTGCTTGGGGTGAAATGACCAAGGAAGCAAAGCAGTAGCATGCTTCCTAGAAGACAAGCAAACTCTTTAGCCCAGTGTAGTATCAGATACTCTTCTTTAAAAACTGCACATTTCAAACTTATGTAGCTAATGGATGTGTAAAATGGGTACAGTTTATGGAATTATTTTGTTAGCTACAATTACTTTAAGTATTGTAATTACAAATTCATGAATGTAAAGGATTTAAAAGTTACTGCTTATTAAACTTAACATGAGTTATTCATAAACAGGGAAAGTGTTTTCATGAAAGGTTGAGTATATATTTAATGTATTGGTTACATATTCATTCAATATGAATGAAATTATGTAGATGAAAACACATGCAGTAGTTTACTTGTAATTACATTGTTATTGAATTTAAAATGCATAATTGCTGTCCTTTTATCTAAGTGGATATTATGTATAGAATGTACATAAAAATGAAAATGTCACAGATAAACTGTTATGTAATAATAATAATAATAATAATAATAATAATACTGTGGTGACTTCAGTTGAATTGATGCTGGCTTGAAGGACCATTCCGTGTTTATCCTCTATGTGTTCCTATCCCAAAAAGAAAGTTCATCCACAAAACAAACCTGCATGGAAGTCATGGAGCACTGCATTCCGGTTTTTAATACTGTTCATTATTTAGAATGATCACAGACCTCATTTTGTAAACTTTTGTGTGTCAATTTTAAACCATCTCACAAACGTCTGATACTGAAGAAGGCACTCGCCCAAATGTTTGTCCACTTGACTTGGTTACTTGTAATTGTTCCTAAATCATTATTTGTACCACCTCTTTTAAAAAGGACGTTTTAGTATTGTACAGTACAGTGCAATGATATCTTACCTTGATCTTCCTGGTCTTGGGATTTTAAATGAGGAACTTGGTGCAGGAAACCTGTGGATCCTCTCAGTGAAGCAGCGCTGTTACAGTGTGGATTGACATTCACCAAGATGGCGATGTCTTTAAGGTATATTGTCCTGGTTGGTTTGTGGCTGAATGATAAATAAGACCGTTTAACTTCAATCTAGTGATACCTGGATGCAACACACTCGCGTTCAAGCAACCTGCTGTTGCTGGCTGGCTGATTGGAAAAGTTTGTGTCCTAAACAAGGGAAAATGGCAAACAAGCCATGCATGCCCACTTCAAAAGCATGCTATTACAATCAACATATAATTATTTCAACTAAGTAATGAAAAACTAGATTAGAACTGCAGAGCCCTGTTTGCAAAGCATTTACCACGGTCTTTAACTCATATTGGTATTTATTATACATGGATTAATGTTACAAAATGAGAAGGTGAAAGTCATTGAGAGGCCTAAGACTATGGCTCTATTCACAAAACTTTAAGTACGGTGTCTTTGCATTATTATTGATTGTTGTTTTAATCCCTACTCCTGCATGAAAATTGGTCCCCAGCTCCCTCTATTCAGCTGTGTGGTTAGTATTGAGGAAACTGCGGCCTTCATTGGTTGGCCTTATTGAATAGTAATGACTTTTTAAAATCTTATTTAGATGGATTTGGTTGTCTTACAGAAACATTGCCGTTTTTCTTGCTGTTAACATCCAGTAACATTCAAGATATTATTTTGTAGCATGTTTAGGGTGGTGCAGTTTGCCCTAAAGTCATTTTGGGAGCTAGCTAGCTGCCTAATATAATTATGTTTCATGGATACAATTAATTGCAATATTAGCTGTAATATAAGTACTTTTTAAAGAGATTATTCATGCATCGAAGTTTCCGAGCCTTTAAAAACAGATATTGCCTCCCATGGTTTATCCAAGTGCAATCATTCTGGAATAAATATAACAAGGCTTCATGTTTTTTTCAACCTGTTTCGTTTCAGATAGCAATTAAATTGTCTAAATTCAAAATGTGCGAACAAATTCAAATTGTAAATATTGGCCGAAGTGATTAAACAGTGATCATCCTTAGCCTTGGAAGTTAACTAGATGAAATTATGACTTTTGTTCTTGAACCATCTTTAATAGTGTTCTCCCATAGCAGATTAAAAGAAAGAAAAAACAAACTATTCGTGGGATAAATTACAACCCCGGTGGCAACTGTTTTCCACTGTGTCACACGCCTCAAAATACAGAGTACACGCTGAAGATTTGGAAATAAGGACATTTTGTGATATTGATGGCATATCAATGGCTCCTATGCCATCCCAGCTGCACATTTCCACATCCAAGGGGGTAGTAGTCACTGAAGAATGGCCACGAATTACTTCCAGAACAATTTAAACGACATCACATTGCATCGCTGCGTTTGTTTTTCTTTTTTTTTTTTTTTTTAAGCAAAGTTTCGAAACAACTCAAACATGAAGTTATGAACAGCCACTTTTATATAAGATCAGATAAGACACAGTATGCAATATGACACTAGCTTAATTATGCCCTTGTGTCTGTTTGTTCCTGTGTAATAGAGTTGTATGGTTACGAGTAGTGGGTGGAGTTACCTGGCCACTGGTACTGTCTAAGAGGGACTGAAGATCTGCTGCTGCTGCTCTTGCTTTGTCAGGGTTTTCAAACTTCAATACCATCAATAGAACACCATGAGGAACATTACAATGGCTGTTGCATTCACACTGGTGTCTTTCACTGTGATCAGCCATGTTACAGGTAGGGCCTTTCTAATGGCTTACACATTTGAGTAAAAAGCCAGTACTGAAGTACATGGTTATTATTTGTGTTTATTATAAGTCTAATTAATCTTGATATTTATAAAACAGTTTTAGATTTTTTGTTTAAATAACTCCAGTTATACAGTAGCGTTGTAAAATGGAACCTCTAGTTTAAAAAAAAACAAAAAAAAAAGCCATGGTAATAAAAATATACATATACTTTAAAAAGAAAACATGGGTACAAGACCTTATTGTGTATCTAGTGCTTCATTGCTGTAGTTATTGTTCATTCCTTAAGGACTGGCTAATAATAGTTTATAAGTGTATACTTTTATTACAAACACTTTTTAACAATACTTCTTATTCATAGCTGGCAACATAGTTACTGGTAATAAAAGTGTGATGAAAACAAGTATTTGTCTAGCTGTGATGGATTTGTAACCAGCATAACCACATACAATATTTATTCTACTATATAAGGTCATTGTCTGCAGCTTCTATGGGCATTTATTTCATTTCAAAGGGTCAACTTATAGGTTGGTGTGAACTAGTGAAGTTCAGTTGAAAGGTGATTATCTCGGCACATCTGCTTCTCACTAGGAGTTAACTCAGTTAATACAGTATATATGGGTTTTGTAGATGAAAGAAATCACCTCCTCATTGTGGTCTCACTAATACAGCTTTGGTAACCCTTGTTGGACACTGCAAGGGTATAGCAATGCCCTAATGTGTGTGTGTCTCTTTAGTGTGGTCTTCTATTGGAAAGCAAGTAAAATGGCACATTTGCTCCTATTTGAATAGCATTACCGTTTAGTACTACAGGCATGCTGTTATGCTTTCTCCAGTAACTACTGGGTGTCCTTTTATATTTCCTCTAATCTTGTTCAATTATAATACACAGTACTTGCCTTGTTGCAGGATCTGAAAGCACAATGTCCAACTCCACAAACCATGGCAGTAACATTTCCTGAGGTGATTGTTCAGGTAAGTGATAAAATAAAGGATGAGGTTTTTTTTTTTTTTTTTTACTTAGAACCCTAAAAACATGTCAAGGTCATTATTAGTTACTAATTTAAAAACACTGTTTGAATTGCTGAGATGAAAAACTGCATGAGTGCAATTTTAGCTACGTTCATTTCAACCATGTATCTGGTTCTAAGAAAGCTCCTTTTTGTCTATACAGTATGCCTGCCTCCACTGCACCTGCAGAAGTGTAAACATGATTCATATGATGCACTTGTCCAACATTTTTGGTTAAACGAGCCATACCAATTATGACGTCCCTTATAAAGTATCATTTAATTAGGTCTAACTTTTAAATAAAGGGCACAAGGACACACTCCTAAAGGGGCAGTACCAATATACTGAATATTACACCAATGCATGATGGTTCTTCTTTGGAATGCTTCAATCAGCAGTTTCCGTTCACAAAAGCTGTGTATATTTCATTGTAGTGTGAAGACCTTGATGCAATCTTTGCATTAATGTTAAACAGTGAATACAATATAGCAGTAATGTACTTCTCCTTTGCCCCCACAATCAGACGTCACGGCAGCCTGCAGTATGGCTGCAACGTGCTGCAAGATGGGAGTGACTGACTATGGCTGGATAGATGCAGCAATGGGCGGGGCCTCTGGTTCCTCACTCTCATCCTGCTCTGTGTCAACAACCTCAGTAAAATGGGAGTCGACAAACAGAAAAAGTACGTGCAAGCCTGAGGACTAGGGCCGGAAACCAGAATTTAAACAGTTTTACTGACTATGACTTTCCTATAAGCTCAACTATATGTCTGAATTCTTTTAAGCTTTAACTGTAGCTTTCGCTATTAACCTTCAAGTGTCCTCAGACACCAGCATAAAAAAGTCACCTGGTAACTGTATTATATTCCCAAAGGTATTGCAATCCAACCTTTTTTAGCTTCAGTGACGCTTTCATTCCTTTAGTTATACTTTTATTTTCTAATACAGTTTTTGAAGCAACACTGTAGGGAATCCTTCACCTCCATGGTGGTTTGTATTAACATCCCCCTTGTATTTCTTTCCAGTTAGAACCTTGGTGTGTGATACTCTCCTTGGAATGGGATTGTAGCGATGTGGGTAGTATCCTGTCACATGCTAGATGGCATAGGCTGGGGGGATGTCCTCCCATGCACAATACGAATGCTAGCTTCAACTACGTAAATAACTTTATGCTTAGTAGGGTTAAAATCCCAATCCCTGCCATGAAAATGGTCTCACCGATCCCTCCATTCCAGCCGTGTGAGAATGTGCTCAGAGTGGAGGAAACTCGGGACCTTACTGGTTTGCCAGTTGGTCAATGAGTTATGCTCTTTAGTTAATTACAGTCCACCTGCATAGTACAGTACATATGAGTAAAGCTTGGTGTGTGTGTTGTGTAATGTGCTTTTATAGAAGTCCTAAACTGGGCAGGGTAGTTCTTGTTTGTTTGTAAATTGTAAAGCCTGTGTTTGTTTGTTTTATTTAATTAATGGTTTTACTAAAAAATAAAACTTCCTAAAAATGGTTTAATTTCTTATATTGGCATGTGTTATTCCTGCCTGACCAGTCAGCCTATCACAGGGGGGAGTGGTTGCTCAGAGCAATGAATGAATGAGACTCTTTGGGGTTATTAGCAGAGGAATTGTGGTAAAAGAAGCTGTTGTGGGAATATCTGTGCCTAGTCTTCATTTTTTCTCTCCCTGCAGGTTGCCTACTGGTGTTGAGTCTACACATTATTGCAGGAAGATTGAGAGTTCAATGCTTAGGGCATGCAGGAGTTTCTGCCCGGGGAAATTGGATTGATTTCCTTTAAATAAAAAAAAAAAATTAAAAATGCATTTCAAATGTAGAAAACAAGGGTAAACCCCCTGCAACCAAGCAACACAGACACACAAACACATGTTGAGAAATGCAGCTAGCAGCATGTTTTATTTTACAAGAATGGAGATACTGTATGAGGAGTAGACACTGTAGAGACCACACATGGAAGCATATACTGATAAAATATGGAGGTTACAGTCTTTTAAGATGTCCTCTTTGTGACAAAGTGTCAGTGTACAGCAGAATACAAGAATAGCTTTCACTTTGTAAAAAGACTATATAAAATGTTAAAGCACCAGGAATTACTTTGCTAATAAAAGCAAAATTAGTTCCAAAGAACAGAGCCTGTCAAGAGCAAGGCAGCAGCCAATTTCTATCTGAGTTAGTGGTATATAAGCAATGCCTCTTTTCTGTGTAACCTGTAGGGCTGTGGTGGCAGCTAGTCAACAAACAAAACATTCCAACTTGAAACTGAGGTTAGCGGATTATTTACCTGTTTGTCTAGTAGTACCTAGATCAGCAAACAATACATCATTAGGCCAGAGAGTTATTTGCCTTAAATAAAAATACCATTGAGATAACACCAGTATTTCACCCTGAAGAAGCTACACCAGAGTCAAAAGCAGACTACAGTATCAGAAATGGCCACACAATGGTACAAAAATATTACAGTTATACTGGAAGTGATTACCAGTGTCAACCCTAATCCTAATCCTACCGAACTCTAACCCCACCCTAATTGTAATCCTAACCAACCCTAACCCTAATCCTACATTAATCGTAACCCTAAACCAACCTAACCCTAACCCTACCTAACTCTAACTCTACCCTAATCGTAACCCTAAACCAACCTAACCCTATCCCTAATCCTAACCATAACCCAAATCTAAAACTAAACCCGACCCTAACCCTAAACCTAACCTAAATGAAAATTAAGGTGTTATCTGATGGTACTGCCTGAACTCGCTAGTGTTATTGTTTTAAGTGCTGTATACACTGTAATTCCTGCCATGATTTCCATTGACTTCCACAGTTTAGAATTGTAACCTCTTTTTTTATTTTTTTTGCTTGTTGACTAGCACAGCCCTTCCAGGCACTGTGTGCTTTAGCTATTCCAAGTAGAAGACACAATTTTATCATGAAAACCTTTTTTTTTTCCAAAACTAGAAGACACATATTCATATGTTTACTGTAGTACTGTATATGTATATTTTCCGTGTCATTCGAAATGCAACAGTGATGTACAAAATATTAAAAGTGATGTCAGGCAAATACCATATGAAAGGAAGCTATATACAGTGTTTTTTTGGAAATAAGATATTGTTTTACTAGACTTTTAATGTTAGGCAACCCATACACACAACAGTCAGAAACTGGTTGTGTATTTTTGATTTACTACTGTAATTCAGATTTGGATTTAGAATGAATGTGTTGCTGCATACTGTACATAAACACAATAGAAGGTATTTGAAAGCATTCGAATTGTGACTTGGCTCCTGAAGTAGATTATAAACTGGTAAATGGTAAATATAATTCCTGGATTTTTCACTGGATCTCAACTGCTTGCCTTTGCAGGTCCAACAGTAGCCATGTAAAAAAAAAAAAAAAAAAAAAAAAAAAAATATCTATATATATATATATATATATATATATATATATATATATATATATATATATATATATATATATATATAATGTTAAGCAGAGGCAGAGGACATTATCCATAACCTTCAGAGCTGAGCATTTATATTGATTTTTGTGTACTTTTCCTTTGTATTACCCTGGTTGTGTTACACCCATATTTGTAACTGTATTCTATAATATTCAAATATTGACCATGATATAATAAATTAATGCAGTGTCAATGTGTATATTGTACTCCACCATACTGGTAATTCAATGAATCATTGTGCTACACAGCATTCATTTGCCATGTGTTTGGCTGTTACCATATTTTATTACTGTATACAAGAAAAACCCATTCTGTTTATGAAAACCCCCCCAAAGAAAAAAAAAAGAAAAAAACAGTAATAATTTTTCATAATGGCGCTAAGAAGTTACCATTGAAATGGTAAATGGCAAGAAGGAAAACCATTTAAATACATTATTACAGGTGCATCTTTCGTGGGTTAATTCCTCTTTTTTTATCAAAGCTGACAATGAGAGTCATGTGCAGTGACAGCAAATGCAATGTTAATCTATCTTAATGTGCCCCACTAGCACAAACATTAATGGAGTGCAATCATTTAGTTATTTAGAGTTTCTGGGAAATAAAAACTAAAATCAGAATTTATTGTATCCTTTATTACAACATAAGTTGTATTTTTGGTCCTTCTATATGCTTATCCTAAAAATGAACTCCTTGTGTCAGGTGTTTAATAGATATGGAATGCAAGGGCTGTGAATATGGTTGAACAAACTCAACAAAGCCCAGCAGCAAAGTACTTTGCAACCCACAACCGCTACAAACATTTAACAATGATGTATCTTTTCCACAAACAATACCACTCTACCCCCCAAGATGGAATACAACATTCTCAACTTATTACTAGAAGTCACTTTTGGTTGCCTTCATAAAAAGGAACTTGTGTAAAACATAAGTTACCTGGTCACGGTATGTACTGTACTTCTTACACAGAACAGTTATGATCTTTTCTGCTAATATAGAAATTGGGTCATCTGTCTTCTCCTAGTATGACGAGGAACAGTAAAGAATTTAGCTGGAGTGAGCTTCTGCTAGCATGTTTAAGCCTAGTAAAACAGTAATAATCATTCAGTAAATGTTTCCATATCACCTCAGTGGGTTCTGGCTGTCCGTGATTATTCATTGCATTATAATACTGCATTTCATTTACATGTGACCATGACAGGTTCCTGGCAGCTACAATGCAGAACTACGGATAACATTTTTAAAAATCGTCTTGTGCATTGTAACATTGGGGTTTACTCTATGTATTTTATTGATTTTTATTGATGTGTTTTTTCTTTTTTTTTTCTTTTTTTTAATTATTATTTCTTAATTTTAAACTGAGCTGAGCTCAGTTTTTTTTTTTTTTTTACATATTTATTTTTGACATGCACAACATACATATTATGAATAATTAAAACCCAATATTAATAAAACATGCACTTCATAAAACAAACCTCTGTTGGACCTGCCAACATTTTCTTTTTCCCTCACAAAACGAGAAACTTACAGTCATATTTACAAACATCCCACACATGGGAAACAAAGGTCCATAATCTCAGTCAGGTGGTGATTCCACTGGTCACATGTGTACACAGTTATTGGTGACAGTGCCTACATGTTATGATGACACGACCACGATTTAGAGTTAAATATAATTCTACTTGCTCAGGTCAAGCTTTTGCATCATTAACTAACTGCTGAGGTGGAAATTTCCATAGAATCTCAACTCAACCACTGCAATTGTTAGTTTGGTTGCAAAGTGATTCCAATGCATTTAAAGTATTATTTGGTTGCAAATCATCTTTAGTATTACAGAGATGTGGTAATATTATAAGGCACATGTTGGGCTAAGGGCTCACATTGAATGTAACAATCCTATCTTTAAAGTACGAATTATCCCATGCAAGCAACTTTCAATTAGTTTGTTTATCCAGTGCATACAAAATATTTCTATTTTCACAAACAGGTGTTTAACATTTAAATACACATGCCAAATCTTACTTACCTAGCCCTTAGCTACTTATTTGAACAAAATGCACTGCAAGTATCTGGTTACCTCTTTATTCTAAATGCCTCACAATTGTATACAGCATGTCCATATTAGCATGAACACTTTACAGCTTTGTCTACTGCAACTGGAATCCAAGCTGTTTACTCCTGGTAATGTACTCCCTATATTCAACTGTTTCCTACCTTCTGACCTTTCCTGCCCTGTTTAGCGAGGTGCAAGAGGCATGTCTGTATCCAGTTACACTGTCTCTCCAGTATGCTTGCTGATTTAAACTTGATGGCCATTTTTTAATGCAAGGCTTTTTGAAAATGTCCAATTATACAGTGTCAGTAGAAATTAAATAAAAAGTGATTTGCGTTCTATCATATTTCACAGAAGTGCAACAATTCCAGATGTCAATTGCACAGGATGAGCTCACTCCATTTATCAGAGAAGTAGTATAGTTACAGACCAAAGCCCAGCATTCCAATATAATTATGTAATTGTTAGTTAGCCAATAGGCTTTATGCAGATGGCCAGTGAAACAAATACACAAACACTACTCTTCATCTTATGTCCCTCAGTGTAACCGATTCCAAAGAAATTTCCACCAATGTTACAATTTCATTAAAAAAAAAGGACAAAAATAAATAAATACATTTGTGTCAGCCTCCTAAAGGAGTCACTTTACAGCCCCTGTCACATCTCTGGGTTTCCCATTGGAAACACCAATGTACATTTTCCAGAAAACAGAAACGGACTATATGCAACAGAAATGATTAAGATATGCATGTGAAATACAGCTGAGAAAACTATCACGCGACCTACAGTGTAAAAATAATTTTTGTACATGTTGACTGTTGGAAACTATTGCTCAAGACATTAAAACAGGGTTTCTGTACAAAAGTTTACCTTCAAAGTTGGCATATGCTTTCTCTTATATGGTAACTGATCAGCATCATCATAACCATAACTCAAAGCGCCGTCAAGTCTCTTGTTTTTACCTGAATAATGAACATGTCATATTGTGCTATATTGTATGTAAGCTGAAGGCCTGTTTAGGTTAAGTCTGATGTGTATAATTAGACACTGATCTACTCGAGAAGAATTTACAGTGAGTTAAAGACACTGAGGCCTTGTAACCTTTTCGTGTCTGAAATCACACTCAGGTTAATTGTGAGTGTTGATGTTTCATTACCATGCTACCCAGACATTAAGAATAAAGGCAATGTGTTCTTTGTGTTGAGACAGCTTGATTTTTAGCACCAGGGAAAATCAGGTAGCTTTCAAATGTAGCTATGTAGGACCTGTACTGAATACAATAAAATTGGGATTGAACAACAAACCGTCTTGTCTTTTTAATTCATTATGAAGCAGTGAAGTTATTGTATAGCAGGGAGAAAAATTTGAAAAAAATACATATATGTATATATGCATTATTGAACCTTTTTTTTCTTCGTCAAACAATTTGTAGCTGCAAAAATACGAACAATTCCAATCACCACGTTGACACATTACACAGTGGTCTTGCTACATTGTCCATTATGGAGGTCATCTGCCTAGGCCTGAAAAGCAATGAGCTGTAGTTAGAGAGCTAGCCCCATCATTGCACTCTGGGGATGCCTTCAAGAAAAGTTATGCCGCTGTTGCCAATGATGAGTTCCACCACACTATGAAATGAGACTCAAAAGACTGTGAGCTAGCACTGTGGTAGTCAGCTACAGAAACTGGGAGCAGAACTCATGAACTTGTTGGGTGAGCAGCTACTGCAGAATTACGACAAAACAATCCATATTTAGCAAACGGGGTGGGTGGGCATCATGTACCTGTAATCTGGGTATTGCGTGGTTTTGCACTGTACTTTGGTTCCAGTACTGCTATAAAGATACCTTCACATATGGTCCGGTTCTGCGACTGGGAACTTCCATGGGAAGCATTTCCTTGTTGGGGAGGAGGGAGTGGTTGTGTACAGGAGGCAGCTCAGCTGTGGAAGCTCTGCACCGCAGACTGTTTCTGTGAAAGCCGCATGAGCTCCTCTCGGATTGCTTTGATGAGGGAGGCTGAGGAGTGGCCTGGTGGGGGTTCGTCGGCCCCCACAGGTTCTAGAACACTGTGCTGGAGGGGGGCCGCTGGAGCCAGGGGCTCCCTTAGCGCAGTCCTGGGCATCTGGAACATTGAGGACGAGGAGTAGTCAGGGAACCCAAGCATCTGTGCCTGAAAGAGATCATGTTGGTTGTAAAAGTGTTCTTGGGTGAATACTTAAGACAGTTAGTCAAAAACAATACTTGTTATAAACGGTGGTGACTCTGCAACAAGGAAATTAAAAAAGAAATACAGTTCCAGCTAAGCATTCACTCAAGCAGTTTCTTGTTTACCCCAGGTTTACATTTTAATTATGTCAGCACTGTCTTTATAGCTACTTTTAAAAATGCACCAAAAAAAACAAACAAACAACTTGATAAGGATTGCTTTTTTTTTCATTCCATGAAGTTTTAGCATTAAATAACTGCACACAGTTATCAAAGGTTTTGTTATGTGGTACTTTTTAAAATCAGTGACATGGATAGCTCCATAATTAAAATGAATAACATTAAATGACCTGACATTTAAGGTATTGTACTAAGAAATGTCTTTACTTACAGGGTCCCTGTGGTGACCCATTCTTGTGAATTCTTCGTCTGTCCGATAGGGAGCCCACCCAGAGGCCCCTGGCTGGTTTGAAGCTGCCCTCCCTGGCAGAACCTGTCCTGGGTGGGAGCTCATCCGACTGGACAGTCCCACCTGTGTCAGGTGGTGGAGCTGTGCACCTGGGGGCAGATTTAAACAAATCGATGATACTGGGATCAACACCATAGGTCATAAGGGGGTTTCAAGGCTGTTAGGCATGCTTCTTCTACAGCAGCAACACAGTGTGGCAAAGTCACTTTGTAACCACCCTGCCAGCACATAATATAACATACTGTATTACAAATTGAATATGCTGCCCGCTGCCTGTGTTTAAGATTTGATTTGATCTTCCTTTTGGAACTAGCCAGTGTTGAGAAGTGTTTTCCTTTCAAAACCTTTTTTATAGATTTATGTAACATAATTTTGCTTGGGACCAACCACATAAATATGAAAACAAAAAATAAAACAATTAAACAAAATAGTCCTGGCACATTGTAGCAGCAAGGATGGGTGGGGAGACTGAAAAACAGATTTTATTTTTTTTAAAAACCAAGGGTAGAGCACTACTATCTATACATTTAGGACTACAATTTGGTATAGAGCTGTGGTACTCAATTCTGCCCCTCTAGATCCAGTCCAGTCTAGGTTTTTACTTCCTGCAGGTTTGGAAAATAGCCCATTTAATCTGCAATGAGGAGATTAACTACTGTAGGAGCTGATTGGAATGAAGACCATGAGGGCCAGAATTGAGTACCACTGCGATAGAGGATGACTGACATTAGAAATGCAAAAGAAAAATAACAGTACCTGTAGTGCCCCCTACTGGTCGAGGCCGTGCGGACGAAGGAATGTCTTCACCGTAGAGCCCTCTGCTGGAATACAAGCTCTCCTGCTGGCCTGGATCGCTTGACTGTAGATACCCTGGACCAAGGCCTTGCCTGGTATCAGAGACAATTAAGTATTTTTTAATGGTAGTAAACTAACTGCACATCACAGTTTTGAATGTGATAGACTGTTTCAGTTAAAATGCTGATTATTTCCTGTTTTGTTGCTGCGATGCACTCTTTCACCCCAATCAAAACAAGTGCATCTTTAAACTACTGAAGTGTTGCAGGAAGCTGGAGGTAGTTAGAAAATCCCACTTTTTTATGGACTATAACTCTGTCAGGTTGACAAAGGGAAGGATTCCAGGCTACTAAAATAAACTACAAGCCACCAATCATTTCTCCTGCTATCTACCATGAATATCTAATGAGGGGCCTTGTTGAATACATTTTCCTTTAGGAAAGTACCAGCCCAGTGGATATACTAATTGCTGTATTTTTTCACATGTGTGAGAGTGCAGTGCTAGTGGAAGTTAATATAAGAATTACTATAAGAACTACTATATAAATATACAAATGATACATCAGTTAATAATAATAAAAAAAAAAAAAAAAGATTTAGGTAATGTAAACAGAAAACACTCATTGATATATCATTCATATTTCACATTGATTTGTACAGTATTCTGGCTTGTGTACTTCAGCACATTATATTATAGTAAAAAGATACCCAGTGTTAACAATGTTATACATTACTTCAATACAACAGCAACACATATTGCAAGAAACATATGACACTTCCCCAGCAGAAGCAAGATCCTATTCACAGCTTGAATCTGTGATGAGAAGCGTGGCATTAAGAATACTAGTTAGAGAAGAGTGCAGTGTTCAGGTCTTTAGAGGTCTCAAAATGTAGTGCCTGGGCAGGTTTCCATGGAAACAAGGTTACAGATATTGGAAACACAGAAAGAATCACCCTCAATTGAAAGCACTCT
This sequence comes from Polyodon spathula, assembly GCF_017654505.1. Lineage (NCBI taxonomy): Eukaryota > Metazoa > Chordata > Actinopteri > Acipenseriformes > Polyodontidae > Polyodon > Polyodon spathula. Next base: position 44,053,309 of record NC_054541.1, on the reverse strand, counting down.
ATCTATCACAAAGAAAAAGGATTACTTGACAGTGTCACTAGAACCTTACCTTACCAAGATATATCTGACCCTCCTCACTAAGGAAGAACATCCCAGCCCCCGCCTCCTCCCCAAAATGAATAAATAAATCAACAAGCACTTTTATTTGAATGTGTTGTGCCATTAGACACCTTATATATTAAATCAGAAAATCTCACCTTTGTAATAGTCCTGATGGAGGAGACATTCCCAGCTCTGCATAACGCTGAGATAGAATAATCATAATGACAATACATTGTGTTAAATGAGTGCAAACATATACAACTAATAAACACTAAGCCAAGCCTAATCTCTCATTGTAATCGCATGTTATATTCTATATAGTTAACGTGGGGAAGACAGTTTTTTTCACAATAAAAACAAAGCCTCTCATCACTGTTGTCTCGTACGAACGTACTCATCTTCATTTTGTTAGGTTTGGGGTGTTTAAAAGTATACAGATACTCTGCTTCAATTAACAGCAGCAGAATTTGGTCTTAATCATGAGGAAACTAAAAAGTTACCAAAAATGGCTATATAGGGTCAGACTGAATGGAATTGTATAATGTTGGAGTTTCTAAACCGCTGTTGTCTGTTTCTCAAACACAAGTTTAAAACACATAGGCTTATGAAAGAGAGCTGGCAGGTGATGTTTAATTATACAAAATAATGCTGTGCACAATTCGCCCTCACCAAATGCATCCACTGCCTAAACCCCAAAAAAGCAAATTAACCAAATATTGCAAACCTCTTTTTATTTTTATGCCATTCATTTGAGCAAATTTAAATGCTTACTTTAATGGCAGCTGGGAGGGGACATAATAGAAAACTTCTTACTATCTTAATATACCCTGCGCACAAGATATTATCTCGTCTCCACAAGATAGTGAGACGTGTGCACAAGATATATATATTTTTTCTCTCATGTCCCCTCCCGGGCTCCGTAGTTTTACCCTATGTAAACAGCACAAGATTTCTCATTCTTACTGCAGAACTAACTTTTTACGCATGGCTAAGTTCTTGAGAAGTACAGCCAGTGTTTCTTGACCTGATCAAGTGTCGGTGAAATCCCATCTGTCTTACTTGTAAAGGTCGTCAGTGTAAATTGACATGGATTCCATTTACTCTAAATGCACTGAGTCACATACTGTATGCAGAGTCACATATTGTGTGTAACGAATTGTTGCTTGTTGCATAAAGCAAGGGATTGGTAAAAGGTTTAGTGTGTTTAATAGATAATAAAAAGCAGTAACTGTAGGTTTTGTGCACATTTAATTTCATTTCAACCTAATACCTTTATCCTCTATTGTAACTCTGGTGACTTAAAAGACAGGCTTTCTGTTCATATCTCTCCCAATGTTGTAGATGTTTTTCAAGCACAGAGCTGTGTTATATTCAGCCATATGCAGTTTAACAAACCCAAACAGAAGAGACTTCTGATGAATACATATTAAGGCAGGTCTGATCAGTTTAACTTGACAGGCAGAGTTGAAGCTTTTCAGTTGAGATTCTGGCAGTGGTGATGATGAGAAAAGTACATGTAATGTGATTATAATGAATGCAATATTAAGCTCTTTACTTCAAATCCTCATTAGAAGGTATTTTTTAAAAGGAAACAATCCACCCAATAAAGCTACCAAACCAGAAATAAACTACTTAGACATTTAACGCGCGATGTGTAAATAACTGTTTCTTGTTTCTGTTGCTCTATACTAAACTTTTACCACTGGCTAATGATTTGGAATAACAGCTTTAAGAACCAGGTCCATTTTCCTGTATAGTAGATACCACTGAGTACTGTTATGCTAACGACAATTGCCAGATTGTGCCACTTACTGCTGAGAAAGGGCTGGGCCCCTGACAAGGTGTGTTAGGTGAGTCCCACTGTCCAGTGCCGGTGCCCCTGCTGGTTCTCGCTGGCGGGCTGGTGTCGTGCTGGGCGACTGTGACCCCGGGCAGTGTGATCCCAGCATTGCTTCCGTGGCTGTTTGGTGCCACCAGGGCAAAGGCGTCGTCCAGGAGGGAATGCATTTGCTGCCGGGCCTCCTCAATGGAGGGCTGTGGGGGCAGGTACGAGGGGGGAGGAGGGATGGGGCTGTGTGTGGGGGAGTTAGAGAATACCTCATTCTCCTGAGGGGAGGGGCTGTGCTGCTCCAGAGGCTGGTCAGGGTCTGACTGCAGGGGTCAAGCAAAGACAAGGAATGTCTTTTAATTAACACTTATATGCAAGTGCAAGCAAGCTTTTTACATGTATGTTTTTTCAGTAGCAACATAAAAATAAACACTTCCAGCAGTAGGTATTGTTTGATTTGAACAGCAGCAGTATTAAGAAATACCGCTGTTTGGATGCATTCAATTATAGCCTGTGATACAAGGATACAGCAACAACCAATACAGTGCACAGCAATAATGGCAGACTGCTCTTTGGACTGACTACCTGCTTTGCTGGAACCCTATCTTGCACTGCTTGTTGCTTTGTCTGCCTGTGCTACAACACGTATTGGTGCAGAGATGAACAAGAAAAAATACCCAAACTATTGTGATTTACATACTAATATTTTGATATAAATTGAAATAAAAAACATGCCATCAGGTTGCTTCACTTGGCATGAAGGTTCAGCGCCCCTATAAACCTCCTTTACTATATTTCCCACCTTATCTTTTAAATGAATATTTTTTTAATGTCAATTATTTTGGCTTCAAATACATGCCTATATTAGAGAGTTGGGTGTGACGACGTACTTCCCTCTGGGGAACGGTTTCATAAAGTGGCTCAGTCTTTCTGATGATCCTCAAAGGAATTCATTTCCTGAGGTTTTGTTTAAAATGCTGCCCTCCTCAAGACGTGATTCACTGTTATAATACTTGCTTTGGAATTATAGAGAAACTTACAACATAAGCCACGTTGTTGACTCCTGGGGGCCTCCTGTAGGTCCCGTCACTGTCTGTGGTTAGCAGTCTGTCCTTGTCTGCCTCAAGCAGGTTGCCGTTTACTTGGTTCTTCCTTCTCTGTTTTGGAGAACGTTTTCCTCTTGAACTAAGGAAACATAAAGTAAGAGTGGCAGCCCTTTTTATGAATGAGTCTTTTTATTTAACTTGTTGATATGAACACCACAGACTGTAGCTGCTAAATGTTTGTTTGCAAAGCTTGAGGGCGATTTCAGTAATTCAGAGCTGGTGGTTTTCTGATGCAGGTGCAGATTGAGGAGGTGGCTAAATTGGTCCAAGATACAAACTTCTAAGGTTAACTGTTTGTTAGCCTTGTCTGGGATTTTCAATACCTCCTGAGTACCCAGTAAAAAGGAAATATATATTCCACTTCCCAACTCTTGGCTGGTCATCTGCTCCAGCAACAGTCCACAATCTGACTAAAAACTGTAGCTGTCCATTCAGCATTGGAAAATAATAATTAGGTATGGACAGTTGAATGTATGTACAGTCCCTTATACATGTTTAAAACAGTATTTTTTTTCACAGAAATCTAGTATGAATTTACCAAGCTTTGCCATGGTCAGTTCTCTGTGACTTATCATGCTTGCTACGCGTCACAGTTTTAATTTGCTTTACTTACGCTTTGCTATGGTTTTACCAGGATATACAGGTTAACTTTTCTAAGGGTCTAAGTATAAGAAGAAATAAAAAAACATGGGTCCTAGTTTGTTTGGTTTAGTTTGCAAATTGGCAAAAGACAGAAGGAAGAAAAAGATGATTTCTAACAGAAACAAAACAAAAAAATAACCTTTGTTTTCTCCCTGGATACCAGGAGCAGTAGTTTGAAGTTCTGACCTCATCTTTTTGTGCATTTTTCAAATTGCTCTTCAGGATGTCCAGCAAATGATATGGTTGGTGTTATAACCAAGTTGTATCAGACATATAAAAGCAACTACTGTGTCCAGGATAAAAACAAAGACTACAGAATCCCTTCCACTGTATTATGAATAGGTGCAGTTTTATATTACCTCTTCCTGGATTCTAGAAACAGAGAGGGGACGTGGATGTCTGGGTTCAGGATCTTGTCAATCTGCAGCTGTGCTTTTTCGTAGATCCGCTTGCTCTCCTTTGTGTCGGTGACTCCGATGTCATCCATGACTGGAAAGTCATAGTGCCCTTTTCTCTTGGCTCTCAGTCGGATCTTATTGCGATGGTGTTCAATCTCTGACTTATGCCTAAGTGCTGTCTGAATCTTGAAGAAAAGCAAGAAATTACTGCAATAAACAAGCATGTCTGGAGCATACACCCCCTCCCCTCCGCCAAGGGCGTTTATATTAAAGTGGAGCCACCTGTACCATATGGATGGACGGGCGGGCGAATGGACAAGCATCACAGATACATCTTCACCAGTTATTTATATGCAGCTATGTATTTTTTAAATCTAAATAAACCCATTTTGTACTATAAGCAAATTTCTTTTTACCGGTGCTATGCAACTCATGTGGGGAATACATTAAGCATGATGAATGTTTACTGACTGAATATGTTTAAGTGTTGGTTACCAGACCATCATAATATGAAGTCCCTGTTCCTGGACAGAATTCACCCATACATTGGCACAGCAGTGCCTTAAATACAATCTTTATGATGTAAATACCAATTCAGTTTCCGTTGTTTAGAACAGCTTTAATCACGAGAACCATTTACATACACAAGTACAAACTGATGACAAAAGCGCTCACCTCTTTATTTATTTTGGAGGTTTCCGTGACGACTGGGTTGTGTATTGGAGGTGCTGGCATGGGCTGCATGGCGATCAGCTGGATCTTGTTGGGAAGGCGTTTGCTGGCTTCTGAAGACCGTGAAATCCTGTCCACATGATCGAAAATAGAAGCAGACGACAGCTGTTCTTCTGTGCCATTGCTTTGTGGTGGTCCTGGGGTAGAGAAGGGGAGGACAACTGCAATTAGTTGGACTGCAGAGCTCTGTTAGCAAATACAGTATAGATTTACTAAAGTCACAACACTGACTCTACAGACTTTATGGTGTTCGAAATATAGGATCCTTTATAATTTATTTAAATGTATACTACAGTTTTAAAAAATACTCTCCCCATCCGATTCCTCTTAGATTTACTATTGTTTAAATCAACCAATCAATTATAATAATAATCTCTCCTAAGAGACCTCAAAAGCCACTGTGCTGTCCTTTCCACAACATGCTGTAAACCAGGATGGCACGGTATATGTTAAAAAGAAAACCGTATTTTATATCATCTACATTTCCATACTACTTCATTTCTCGCCTGTTTCATATCTTATTATGATTCTATTATTGCTCAGGGCTAATTCTTTGGAAGGGAGGTGGGGAAGCATATCAGTGTTACGCAGAGCACAATGTTTTACCTACAGCTTTAATGCACTGCGTAATGCAAATCTGCTTCCCCTCACATCCCCACAATCAGCATGGTGGAGTCTTTTCTGAAGCATTTTTTTCTGTAATAGTTAGTTAGCATGGCTAGTTAGCTATCTTAAATAATGACCCCAGCAGAAAAAACAATAGACGATTATATAGAAGACACAGAACAGAATATTGTACAGGTTGGAAATGAAATATTTGGAAAATGCTGCTGATGTAATCCCGTTAGTGGGTTTCTAGCTAGAAAGGGTAGCAATCTCTCTGACCAGCAACGAAATCAGACCAACATGGAGAAGATAGTCTGTACCTTCAGAGACTGAAGCTGAAGCAAGGTGGACAACATGTTTAAACTGATGGTGTTAAGCCATGGCATTATCTGTATCTGAATCTGTTGTGTGTATCTGTCTGATGTATGCCTAAGTTCATTTCCCAGTTTGCCACTAGAGGGTATGTCTGCTTTGTGGAAGTCCTCACAGTCGTTGCACGATAAAAACGTGAATGAATTACAAATCTGTTCAAATAGTAACTAGCTAGATAAGTATTAACAAATCTAGCCTGTACAGCTCTGACAGCCTATAGTAACTCTATTTTCACTACATCCTTTTTATTTTTAACATTAGTTTCAAGTGTAAGGATATTTCCACATTAGTACTGCCATGACTTAATGACAATGATCTGACCTAAATCCTACCACAAGACTGGATTCCATTTTTGTCTTATTCAGTATGTATGATACACTTTATTGAGCCTTATTCTCAAAGATGAACTCATGAGTCATTTAAAGTCTGTTTGTAAGAATAATCAGGAAACCTTAAGGTAGCCACAACACTGGAACTGTTTCATGACACAAAACTGCATGAAGAAAGTGGTACCTTTTAATAGGATCAGATAAAATATGTATACAAACATATACACTATGTTAGCTGATCCTATTAAAAAGGCATCAGCAAAAACATGCATCTTATATGTGGACCAGCGCAGCTGTTCAAATGTTAACCATATAAAACTGTATTTTAATGATAAAAAATACAGTATATTAATAAAAAAAAAAAAAAAAAGATTTTGAAAAACAATTGCCACCTGTGAACTGTCCATTTATTAAATGTTTTTGTTTAACACTGTCTTACTTCCCAGAAATGATCTTACCAACTTTATTCTTCCCTGCCAGCCAAAATAAAAGAGAAAAAAGGGTCAAATAAACTGGAATCCCAAGAAAACTGAAAACATATTCAATTCCCTGAGCACTACACAGCAGAACAAGTACACAATTGGCTTTGTAAAGGCATTAACTTGAAATGCAAACTGTTAAGAAACTACTAGAACAGTATATTATAAATAGGAAATATGCCATGGCTCGACTGAAAATAAATACTGGATTTACTTATATGTTAGCCAGGAGTGAAATCGCAGCGGTTACGAAGTATTCTCAATGGAATTTCATGTTTGTATGATGCTTTCAAAACATGCTGAATTTTTTTCTGATATCACATTTTTCCAGAAATTTTAGAAAAAAGAAATCCCTTTGGGTCTTTTTTGGCTGATTATAGCCCAGACTGACTCCCTATGCCAAGTGTCTACTTTATTAAATCTTATTATTTCTTGAATGACAAATAACAACACATGAAGCCTTTCCGAAGTAAAGTTTTATTAATGAACTCAAAAAAGCTGGGCGTTATACTTGCCAGAATACAGTTACATTATTATTATTATTATTTTGTGCATAGGGAAATGTGTTGTAAGCAGCCAGATGTTTGAAAATCCAGAGAGGTGTTGATGGTGGTTTTGTTCATTTACGACTTAAGCCAGCATCAAAACCAGACCTCCAGGTGCGACACATGTGTGTGTATATGCTATTCTGGTTATGCATGGCAAACTAAATATGCATTTAAGTGAAGCTAATGTAATAGGATGGAAGCTGAATTCAAATCAGCATCTAAACCAATGCACAAAACAGCCAGGATTGTTTGCAGAGCTTTTAACCTCATCTCACAGGCAGGGGTCAGAATCTGTACTGACAGTACATCACACAAAACTGGTCTATACACTAAGGTCTGCTGTACAGTCGTATCAGACCATGCCCACGTTTTCAATCTAAAGTCACTCACCATTCTTGGCTACTTTGCGCTGTTGTTTGGTCTCACTCTTGGTCACAGAGGCCCTCATGGACTCTTCAGCTGATTCTCTCCCGCTGGACGGCTCACTTACTGTAGACTCAGCATCAGACGGGGAAATTCTGTCAAATGACAGAAGCTTTACTGTCTTGGCTTAACAGTTATATATTCACACCTTTTAGGGAGTACATTTTGTTTTCAGCCACTTTTTTTTTCCTTTTGTATCTGAAAGTTCTGTTTCAAAAGTAGAAAATAATCAAGCCAGAATCCTTATTTAAAGAGTAAGTAGTGGGGTTCCACAAAACATAGCGTTACATGTCCCCACGTGTTGCAACAACAGTTTAAATAACCTGTAATTTTTCTTTTCATTGTTATCATCCTGACAACTTTTTACATGTATAACTTTAAAGTCTGTTTCAAAGCTCCTTTCAAAATGGCTGCTCTGGTGCACTATATTTTTCGGAATCACGCTACTTACACTTGGCTTAGATTACTTGGCTTCTTAAATCTGGCAATAAAATTATGTGGATGTGCATTTTAAACAAGAATAAGCAACAAGAAATGTTATGACTGAGACACCACATACAAACACATTTTACAGTGCAATACATGTCAATGACAGCATTTAGCTGCCACCTGCTTTACAGTTTTTCCCACCTTTCCATTCCGTGTCAGAGTGGAGTTTCTCTAACTCACCTGCCTCGTCGCCGGTCTCCTCTGCAGGGTTTTGAAGAGGTCTTGGATCTGGGGCTGGGGACGTCGCCCTTCTCTGACGGAGTCATTTCCTTTACAGGCATCGGGGGTGGAGCTGGCTCCTGGATGACCAGGATGTCATCTTTATTATGCTGCCCGAGGTGCAGCTTAGCGAAATCAAACCCTTTCACACTGGGGGCTTGCAGCTGTAAATAGAATAATGACAAAATGGGTCTCCCTATCAGGTGTTCAGGCAAGTTTTGTTCAGGCCCCGTTGTGACCGTCACTACTCAGGAACAGGAAGATCAGTAAGAAGAGCTATAGAACACATTTTAAAGTATTGGTTATTGCCGTGTTTAACATGGCATTGTGTACAGAAAGTACAAATACAGTACGTTAGAAATAAAAGGTGTATTTTTGTCTGGGGTCACATGTTACTAAATATACTAGGGGGTTTAAGAGGATGTTCATACTGTTTTTTTTTTTACTATCCCCTTGGCATTTTAGGATTTTTATAACCACTCAGTGTTATTACTGAAATACAGCAAATATATATATTTTTTTTTTTCTAAAAAGTCTGTGCATTGACATTGCATTTGGGCCCCACGCTAAAAACATATTTATTCTTGTTTAACTGACATTTCAATTGTACAATTTATAGGTAGCACAGAAGTAATGCACCATATTCCAACAGAACACCATGTTTAAGGCAAACGTCTTAATTTGAAAATTATGGGCTCGGTGGTCATTGAACCGACTGGTCGTTGACTCAATGGCTTCCTTTTATTGGGTTGGTTTTGGTGTATATGCTTTAATACATGTTGTTAATATATGTATATAATATATATATATATATATATATATATATATAATATATATATATTATATATATATATATATATATAGTTTCACTAAAGAGAAACCTGTCAAATTCTAAATGAGAAATCATAATAAACATTGATTGGCTGTGTGTAACTGATGTAACCTGAAAAATAAAGAACTAGACTAATCTGCACTGCATCACAAAAAAGACCAGGGTGATTTAAAAGGTTGTATTTAAAACCTTTAATCAGTTAATCAATGAAGAAAATAGGAGTGTTGTTAAAAAGTCTTTCTAAATTATGCTGGGGAAGGCTAGAGCATTAAGGTGAACTGTAATTTTATCAGTTGTTTCTGCAAACAAGAGCTGGTTTGCCTAAGGGAGAAATATTATCCTGCTGTATTTCTACATGGCTATACAGCAAGCCCAGACAGTCCATATTAAATATGAACACCATATATTTCAAGTCATAAATACAGATTTCAGTTTTTGCTGACGCATCATACTGAGTTTTTAAATCCTCACAGCCTACTCCTACCAGCCCAGAGTTGTCTGATGTTTTGCCCATCGTGACTAAAACTGCTTTGCAACAGGGAGATGCAGCTTTTTATATATTACACAATACATACAATCCATTTGGGTATCAGTCATTTACACAAAGGCATGTCTGACAGTAGGCAGAACTTTCTAATTTTTGTCCAACCTCTATATATTGGTGTAAAAAATCCCATCACCAAAAAATACATACAAAAAATGAATCCATGAAAACAGTTATATTTACAGTTATATTTACATTACCTGGGTTCTACTTTTACTCCAGTCTGCGCCTGTTGATTGTATAAATACAATACAATTTCCAAGGTTGTTCCTCATATCAGCTATGCTTGAAAATAAGCAATTTTGTTTGTTCTCATTGAAAAAAACATAATCCATGGTAACTGAAGGTAAATCCAGCAAGCCTACCTTCTGTCTCTGCTGGACGTTGCTCATGGTGTCTGGCTGAAACTCCAGCTTGTCGGTCCTGCAGAGCTTCCAGTACAGAATGATGATTATAATGGCGACCACTATCACCGGCACCACCACCCCCACGATGATCCACAGGTTGTTGTTCTGGGTCTCAGATGGAGGAGCACTAATCTTCTCCACAGCTGCTGAGGGGGAAGGATGAGAAAAGAAAACAATGAACAATCCCATGTACGAGACCCCAGCTTCATAATCCATTTGTTTCACGCCTCCAACAACAAAAGGCCAGTGATGTGCTTTAAATACACATTTAGAGCATAGAAATGTAAATGACCATAACCTTCACCTATTGCATACCCAAGTAAAATGTAAGTTTGATATGCAGACAGAACAGGTATCTAAATGTACCCTCATATTCTGATGGTATAAATATCTGGTACTAAGGAATATCCTTATCTGGGTCCATCATGATTGGATAAGACAGATATTTGCAAAACTAATGTGACCAAAGTATGTACAGTACATACAACCACTGTATCCAGGTCTCTCAATGAGAAATGATTTAACACATACAGGCTGTACTTAAGAAGCCTAAAGACCAACATACACAATGCTACATGAGGCATCCTACTAGAGAATTCTGTAACTACAAATTCCTGGCATGTGCAGCAAACTGATTATTATAATGCAGGAACATTTTACTTTCGAAAAAATGTTTTACCTTCAAAATGCAATGAATGCCTTGAAGACAAAAAGTTAGAGTATTTGTGTGCTTGAGTCACTGAGTTGAACGGTCTGTTATGGATATTTGGCACCAATCCCTCTAATATTAAAAATAGAAAATCTTTCATTCCAGCATCCCTAGTAGTCAGCAAATAGAGGCATTAATTAAATAATGGAGACCCACTGAGGTGAAACAACCCTACAACAAAACTTCAAACTCTTCTTTTTTATTGTGCAATACAGAAATATGCCACAAAAAATACAAAAATGTCAGTGAACACATGACAGCATAATAAGGACCAGTGTCTTTGTTCACGCTGCACTCTCGTAAATCAAATCATAGAGCCTTAGTCATAGTGTTCGTTTAATCTTCAGCATCTACTGGTCTCGTTAAGCCACAAGTGCATTGTCATAGTAACCCAGTTCAACCACTTGTTATTATTAACAGCAGCTTACATTTAAAAGATTTGTCACACTTATCACAGACACTTCTCTGCCTATTCTGTAGGTCCTGCAGCATTAACAGATATTGCATGATGCTTCTACTACTAGCTAACTAACTACTAGTTATCTTGTTACTAAACTAGATACGTCATTGTATGCATAATGTACCTACTGTAGATTAAAAACAGTGTGATACATACATACGACAGACAGACTTCTAATGATAACACTTTTTTTTACCCCACAAATCTATATCAGCAAAATTCCTGATTCAAACACTGTAGCCAGGTGCATTTGTGTTCCACCTTATAACAAGAACACAAGTGCTAGTGGAATGGGAGCTTTGACCATACTGCCTTATAACGAGGGAGCACTGTATTACTGATGGATGGTATTAACTCAGTAAAATCTTATTTGATTAAATGTAGTTTCATTATTGCAATCTTTTTCAGTAAGCCAAAGTTGATCTTCTCGTTCGTATTATTAACGTATTCATTATAAATTAATTAGAAAGCTCTATTATAGTCAACAAACAATTTGATAGAATGTCTAGATTTGAAAAAAAATGCAGCAGAATAAAAGCAAAGCATTGATAAAGGCAAATTAATCAATTAGACATTTAAAATAGCAATAACGACTGTGTTTACTTCTATTTTCAATAAACCCCTGCTGACCATGCCTTCCCAACATGGTCAACTTCCAGGCAGTAATGCCCTCTAATTAGAGTTCTATTGCTTGAATCAAGTGTTCTTTAATAGTATGCACTAGTCAAAGATATCCTTGTATCCTTGTGGAATCCAATTAAAATCCAAAAATAAATGCAATCTTGACCTATGCTGGATCCCAATTAATTCTCCACAGAATTGAAGAACTTACGCTGGGCCAGTGTGCCTTGTACTCGATAGCCCAGGACGATGGCAGCTCTCTGGAGGTCAATCCGGTTTATAAGGCTGGAAGCACTGACAGCATTTAGCCTCTCTCCATTCTGACCCTCCACAAAGTAGATCAACTCCAGGGGGTTGTCAATGCCTTCAATCCTTGACATTTTTACAATCTAGGCAAAAACAAAAAGATTTATATTTAAACCCATATATATGCAGTGTTTACAAGAAAAGCATTACTATCCCTTTGCTCTGTCCAGCGTTGTCCGTATCTCAGAGATCCCCTAGGGAACTTTTACTCAAGAGGGAAAAACATAATTTAAGATTGTTAGTGTATCCAATTCTGGCTCCCTCCTACAACACAACACAATACATCATTAATTTGAATCAGAGGACACTACCAAGTAAATGCTGTGAAATGTATTCCCTATGTCAGAGGTTCTCAAATGAGTGCGCTCAGTTTTTAAAAATAATACCGCTGCGATACAGACAACGCAGAATAAAACAAAGGTAAAGAAATGCATTTCTTTTAAACACTGCAGAGTGTCGTGTAAAACTTTAACATGGTTTGAGCCTGATGTGCTGCAACACAAAAAAACACTTTTTATTTATTTATTTTTTTTATATTTGGCAAAGCAAAATGTGAATTAACCAACACCAAATGAAAGAAGCGTCTCTGAGGAGAGGCCTATTCTGTGGTAGGTGACAATTTAAGCAGCAAAACCTTTGAAACGTAAAAATATCAGGCTTCAAAGTCGTTTCCGTAGCAACTGATGCAATTGTATCCAGGCACACTTTCATGCTGCAGGGTTGTTGAATATTAATGTGCTTTATTTATTCATTAACATAATATCTTACATGTGGATGATTACTCAACACAGAACCTACCTACCCTACTTGTATTCGAGACTGCAATATTATCAGCTAATGCCGTTTCAGTCAAGCTACTATTATGAATCTGGAAACAAGTATCTTTTTCCACTATATGCTACTACAGTATTTAAACAACTAAATTGCTAATTTCCAGAAAACTTACATTCGGTATAGGTCTCAAGAAGCCACAGGTATATTTTAGCTAAATAAATTATGCCCTGGCAATTGCTACACATATTAGTAGAATTTACAAAGATGCAACTATAATACAGCACAAGGAAATAGCAACAACATTTCCTTAACCTTGAATATTTCTTGGGAAAGGAAACCGTTATTGTTACAAAACCTGTTGGCGCTAAATCATAAATGCCTCAATATCCCTATTTTTAAAATGATCTTAAAAGAACTGGCACGACTGGCATAAAACAGATCAAATTATTCCATTTCAAATATTTGATGACCTGAAACAAGACAAAACAACAGTTTATGTGCTGCTTTTTTTTCCCAAGACTTCAAGACAGTATCAGATCATTTTTATGGTGTGCTCATTTTTTTAATAAGAAATCTGCTGCCTGTGAAATTTTACAGCTATTAATAATTGATCTGCTATTACCACTGTATAGACAGGAACTGTCTTTCAGAGAACAAGAACCCAGGATGAATAGGCCATGTTGTCATGGATACTAACTGGTCTCTAGATTATGTCATGGTGAGCAGGTGCTGGAGAAAGCCATACAGAATGTGCTTTATTAGCAAGCCAATGGGAGTTTTAATTCTTGAAAGCCAAATAACTAAATTTGAAGTAACTGATTTATAACTGTCCAGAAAATTACTAGTTAAACAGCGTTGCCGTCCCTGTCTTTTCAATATTTAACCAGCTGTTCGCGATTAAGCAACACTTCCCAATGCAGTAAGATAGGCCTACCTACTCAACTCAATAGCACTTAATAGCTACTCATCAATGATGTCTTGGAAAGCCTAGTCAACATGTATATTCACCTCACAGATGTTCAGCTGCAAGTTGTAACTGCTAAACCTGAACTTGAATAAAACAAAAAAATACAAAAAACCCTACCTGTGACTCAGGAGCCACAGGGACAACTACATAAACATAAATACATCACCACACAGCTCAAAACCAGTTAGTTCACTTGCAGATATTCATTTTATTAAACCAGGTCAAAATTGAGTGACTTGAAACACTTATTTTCTCATTCGTCAACACCATCAAGAAGGATATTTACTGATCAATCCCCTGCACTGCTAATGAAAGATGTCACCAATGGTATCTGAAATTAACAAATGCTGTAATTGGAGGAGACAAGGATCAAACTAGAGACCCCTCACATGTCAATACCTTATTGACTGGCTAAAGGAATATTCTCCTGAGCTAAACTGAAAGGCTTTTTCCCAGCGCAGCTACATTCATTAAATAATCTCTTGAATTATTAAAATAAAATGCTGAAGGAAATCTTTACTACTCCAATATCATTCCATGGACTGTGGGCATCTACAGTATCTCCGGCACCCATGTATACAGCAAGTGTTAGGGTTATTATTAAGGCAGCCCGGCTCACACTTTTATTAAGGAGAATTAAACTATACTGATGTAATAATTTATGACTGCATTAATGGACACGTGTGACAGCATTTTATAGCTATGCAAGAAAAAAACATGAAAATGTAAAAGCCTTCAAAAATATACTATGCATTTAGGAAAGTATAAACCTGGCTATACTTCCACTTGGTGGTCAGCCACTTTCAAATATCCTGGGTAGGATCTGAAACCCTAAAGCCTCGATGTAACAGGTATCCCAGCCCAGTTTACCTGCACACTGTTGTTTCCCACGTTGGTGGCTCTCCTCCATCGCCTGCTTGGACCCAGGACCTCTGCCAGCAGCTGGGCTAACTTGCGCTCCATCTCAGCCTGAAACTTCTTGTCATTTGCTCCCTGCTCATAGACACCTAGAACAACTGGAACAGAAGACAAAGAAATAAAAACCGACCACAAGTCAACCAACTCCACCACCCTCCACCTCTTTATTTAAATTCCCTTTCCAAGCACTCGTTTCTACTTCAATGAAGGTATGAATTTCAGTTTTTTGAAGATCAATGGCTTCGGACCCTCAATGGCTCCTCCAATAAAGGCACTACTAGTGTAGGGTGACTCGTGAACGAGTTGCCGAACTTGGCTGCATTAGCCTTTGCATTCCCGTGGGTTATAAGAAAATCAGCCGGGGTTAATTTGTTTCACTGACAATAGCTCCTGTATAATCAATTAGCTGATGGTGGGATCAAAGGCCATCTGCTTGCTTTCAATCCTTAGCACAGTACACAGGAAACAGCAGAGAGGTAACATTCGGAATGGACATTCCAAATTTGTGAGGAAACAGTTAAAGATAGGTACTTCATTAAAATAAAACAAAATAATAATAATAATAATAATAATAATAATAATAATAATAATAATATTGTATGGTGATACAACATGGATCATATTCAGACTGTGCATGGAAGATGATATGGCTTTCTGATATTATACTCCCACATTCTGGAATATTCAGCTAAAGTCAATCAGAGACCCTGAATTTTAGTTGTTTAATAATGTACACTTTTAGCGTAGCTCTTCTTCTGATTACAGTAACTGTTTTAGTTTTAAAAATGTTGGGGGTCTACAGGTATGCTGATGCTGTGGTGGTGTTCATAGATTCTCTCTAAAGCTGAGACCATTTACACCCAATATGAGAAGTACTATATTTCTCTGATAAGGTCATTCATTAAAAAAAATAAATAAATAAGAAAAACTAACCTGTTTTCACCCACGATGACCTCAGTAGGTGAGTCACATTGAGCTCTGGATAGTGAAAAGCTGCCAGAAACATAAAACATATATGAATTGTTCCAGAAAGGAGATAGTTGGAGGACAGTGTACTGTTATTTATTCTAATATTGATTTACTGCACTGTGCATGCATACTGTGGTGTTTTTTTGAGGACGGTTACTTTGTGTTTATTTTATATATACACAATTATATATATATATATATATATATATATATATATATATATATATATATATATATATATATATATATATACTACTATATATGTACTGCATTTTCAGAACTTTGTTGACTGATATGCTATGTGAAGCTGATAAAACTACAATTTAACTGTTTTTCTGACTCCACTGATACTAAAAGGAAACCATTTTGAAAACTGACACAGACCTAGTAAGCAGTCAGTTATTTTTCATGCAGAAAGAATGACTACAGTACAAACACCTTCCTTTGGAGATGAGCTGTTATTCTACATAATGAGGACAGGATAGTGTGTCTTTAAACTGAAAGGGAACTAACGAATACTGCAGACATTAATTGTGTTTTTTTCCTGCTTGTTGAAAGCACTGGGCCTGTGGGCACAAAGCTCGATCTGTACAATTAGCTGTCTGTTCCCAGACGCCAATAGGAATTTGAAACGAGCTGCTGCTTTTAGTTCTACATCACAGAAATCTAGAATGCACTTGTGCACACTGATGGAATATATAATAATTATTACATTATATATTGATCACATTAAATCCTGAAAAGAGACAAATTACGATATATATATACTGAACACATCATTCTGTATGTTACCTGGGTGTAGTGGTGCCATATTTTGTATTTTGAATGTTAAAAAAAAAAAAAAATATATATATATATATATATATATATATATATATATATATATATATATATATATATATATATATATATATATATATATATATATATATATAATTTTCCATACAAAATTTGGCACCACTACCCCCAAGGAACATACACAATAATGTGTTCAATATTTTTTAATTCAATGTATATTTAATTACATGGGTCCACAATATATATGTCAACCTAGATATTGACATACATTTAAAATATAGCCATAAATGACATTTTCATTGAATAAATGGTTTAAAAAATGGTTTCAATTTGCAAGCACAAGGACTTACGTTCTGCTATCTGTAGCACTGGAAAGCCCAGATAGAAGCTGAACTCCACGGTGTTTAAAATCCTCATGAGGTTGCTCACGTCTGAGCCATTCAGGAAACCAAATGAATCTTGAATGGCAAAGGTAATATCCACAGGACTCCTCAGCAGTCTCCCCGCATCAGACACATCTGTGGTTATGTTTAAGACCTACAACATAAAAAGGGTCAGCTTAGAAAATCAATAACAACGATTTCCTCTCGCATTAGTGTTCTCAGCCATTATTTATTGCTTTTTTTAAATCTCGTCCTGTTCATGTATAGGGGATCCTGTATTATTGAATAATAATGAACTGTAGAGCACCTGCTTAAAGGCCAGCTTCCATGTCTAATGCTTTTCCTCATAGGTAATCTACAAAGGGAATACACCAGTTTGTGCAGTTTTGAGGTTACAGTATGTAAGGAAAAGTACATACAAAAAGATACTTTTTGATTTTTACTGTGTATAGATTAACTGCAAATTGCCTGTATGGTGATATGGAAAATGGTTTCTAACGCCATATGTAAAAAGAGAAGGCCATCTGACCTCAACAGAATATAAACCAGTACACCAACCCCTGCATACAGTAAATGATTTACCTGCCATTCACCAACGTGTTAAGGATTTGTTTTTTGGCGATATATATATATATTATATTATATATATATATCTTATATATATATATATATTATATATATATATATATATATATTTACAGCGTGATGACCCGGAACGTTATTCAACTATCTGAATACTAATCCACGAATGTATTACTTATAGAATGAAATCGTATACAATTACAAGTGATTACAACATTATCAAGTGCAGTTTCATTAGTCCCTTTTTTGCGGACTGTATTCAGGTGCTATTTGGTTACATCCCTAAAAGGAAGAAAAATGCAGCTCTTACGTGCACAGTGAACCTGGTCGTTTCCCGGTATCTTCTTCGTACTTCTGAGAATGCCATTGTCAATCCTTGCTCAATGCGTTCGCTGAAGTTACAAAACCTCACATCAACGTGGTTAGGGACAAATTGAAGTACTGAAAAGAGTTCAACATACAAAAAGAAAAAGACAAAATGCTGTGAATTTGTTTGTTAGCATGTTAACATGTGTTTCAGGGAACACCAGTATTATTTGTCCTGGTAAACACAAAACAACTGAATCAAGTCATTAGGTTGGCACAGAAATGGAAACAAATGACTAAGAAGTTTCATTAAGTGTCCTTAAGTGCCCTGGACACAGTCAACTGCACTGGATAGTAATGCTGAAGTATATCATTGTTTGGTGGGAATTACAAACTAAAATAAATAAGCAAACCCAAATTATATTTTGAATAATTTATTGTAAGTAACATGCACATCTTGTGAGTAACATGCACATCCTGCCCCACAACTGTCTATTGAATACGAGGGCCCTGAAGACTGCACTTTGTTCTGTGGAAAATACATTTATCGAGTAGAAACTCATACACTGGAAAATTATGTAACTCAAAAAAAAAAAAAAAAAAAAGTTTCTTGTGATATTTCTCTCTCTGGGACTATCAATGGATGTATTTCATCCTCTAAACAACTGGAAATGTCAAAAAGAAAAACAGTCACCAATTCAAAGTGGTCAACACTAATGTCTCAAAGTACTGAGGCCCAGTTCATGGTGTCACTATTCACGTGTCACTCCACAGAAGGAGGATATGAGGAGGTTCAGCATGAGCAGTGCCTGCCTGTCTGACTGTTTGTGACAAAGCCATCAAGTTCTATAGGAGCGTATATCCACCCTCCCCACAAGAGGAGGTGCTTAAGTAGCTGATTTGCCAGCCTTACATTTTCAATATTTGAGATCGCTTTAAGATCTTCCATTTATGTGTGGGGCGCTGTATGCCCTGCTCAAGTAATCAAGCTGGTTAAACAGCGGACAGACGTGTTCACTGTGAGGAACGTGCTGTCTGCTTCTTATTAGGAGATCGCTAATTGCGTGAGTGGGGACTGCAGGGATAAAAGGGAAGGCTGAGAGTCAGGCAGCAGTCTGCTTGGGGAAACGCTAACGCTGGAGCTCTAACTTTATGGACTCTGTTTCATACTGTTTCTGCCTTTCATGATCACAAGCCTGATTCTATGATTCTATGCCTTCCTACACCTGTCTAGTTAAGCAAGCTGATCTGACCCGCACCAGCTGCAAGAAATATACTGGCTACTGATTATCTATCACATTGTATATTGTAAATAACAGTCTAGCTCATTTTCTTTGGCTTATTTTTATTTTTCCTTCAAAAAAGAAAAACCATGGACTTTTGTTCAATCATGTATTGTATTTAACATAAAGAACTGTTTCCTTTTCTTCAAATCTGACCTCTTAGTGTTTCTTTGCCGGCAGGTGCTTGACACTGCTACACTGTAAACAGTACTGTGGAAACTTATGTAAAAACAATAATAATATGGTTCTCTCCATTCAGATGATTATGTTGTTGTGCTTACCTGTGTGAACCTGGAACTGGTGGTCCGGCACTGCAGATAATGCATTAAGAGAGGCAATGGGAGAGGTATCCCTTATAGACGGATGCAAGGCATTGATGACAGCTATTGCTGTGTAGACAATAGGACCTGAAGTAACCAGAATGGTGAGATCTGGGGGAGGATTCAGCACCTGTAAAAGAGAAGAGGAAATAACTTTACCCCATGTGTTTTTATTCCCCCAGGACTGAGCTCACTTGTCTTCAACTTGTTCTGTTTCCATTGACAGTGCATTACGGGATCCTATGTTGCTGACATGGCAATGTTTGTGGCTTGTGCAGGAAGTGCCTACTCCATGAAAGGTGAGGGGCAATGGCACTGGATACAGTCAGCCATGCTCCTGGACGTTACCTAGTAAAGCACCTCAATGGTTAGTAAAAGTTTTAAACTTAAATTACAACCCTATGCTCTTCCAACACCTCTCCTTCCCTTCCAAATGGACCTAGTCTTAACTAGGTTAAATGTACTTTCATTCTTTCCTGTTTTATTGCAAGTATCACATTAAGAAACATATCCATTTCAATAAAGAAAAAGATATCCTAATCAGCAAAACATGCCTTCAATGTGTTGCGTACTTGAAATGAGGAAATCCAGAGACAGATGGGAGCTCCCTTACTGACAGCTGAAAATAATCTGAAGTGAAACATTAGATACTTGGTGTAATGTGTGTGATGATGAACAATCAAAACTAGGCCAATTGTATTTGGCAACAATCAGATCTTTATTTAAACACCTTTCATTACAATGCACATCTGCATTGATGGCAGTAGTACCACTTTACACTTGATGTAAAATGATATAAACACTGTTTACATCTGACGATTTATCCTCAGATTCATCAGTTCTAACAGCTTTCATTTGTTTGTGCTGTATTGTATTAGTTTTGAACACAGGATTTAAGAATAATATATTGGTGTCTTGCAGTATAACCCTTAATTAATATATCATATTTCGTAAATCTTACCATGAAATGCATAGATAGCTGTTAATAATGCTTGTCTCAAACAACTGACATTTCTAGGCCAGCATTGCTTGTTCAGTTCTTATCAGCTGGTTGAACTTAAAGCCATGTCAAGTCAGATCTTAAAGGATCCCAATGATTAAGAATGAACAACATGGCTTGGTGACTCATTCCATACCCTCACTGCTCTCTTTGTAATCAGCGTCTCGTATCCCCTGTCCTAAATCTGCCTCCACTTCATTTCTAGCTGCTGCTTCACTGGTGCTCAACCTTTCCTCACAGCTCATTCCTTTAAGCCATGGGGTCAGCCTGGTTGGTCTAGTTGAACACAGTATTCCAGGTGCAGTATCACCAGTGCATTATAAAGCCTTATTATAATCTAATTTGATTTGTGTTCTACAGACTGCCATAATCTTACAAGTCTAATCCAAATATATGCACTAGCGATGTTTCAGAATTTAAAAGCAAGCGGATCACATGCTCCTTACAGATCTCACACCACATTACAGATCTCACTCTAATCATGATGTTCTATTCTTATAGAGTCAAAGCCCTACAATTGATTTTTTTTTCTTTTCTAAAGCCACTGCATCAAATTAAATAAAGGTAGTTTCTTCATGTTCATAAAACATCTTGTCTTGTTGGGAGACCCAAGCAGTAAAACAGCATTTCCATCAATCACCTCTATTGCATGTGGCAATGTAGTGCTAACACCAATGTAATCTTCTCCACTCCCCACACCGCTGAAACCAGATGGCTATCAATAGCAATGTGGTGACAGATGACACAGTCATCTGTAACAAGGATCAAGCTACAATTTCAGAATTACTAAAAGAAACTGGGGTAAAGTAGACAGGCGCGTTGGCAATTTTCAACGTCTTTTAAAAAACAATGAAAACACATTTGTCTATCTTTCAGTACTACTGAAGATCTTATGAGCATGTTTTATTATGGATTAAATGTCATTTTAGTTAGCTAAAAAAAAATGGCTAATCGTAAGCCTTTGTGCTCTGTTTTTGCATAGGAATTTTTACAGCCACTGAAAACCACAAACCACAAACCCTCTGAACCTATGGATGTTACCAAGCTACCAAACCCTGGAGACGAGGGCCTAACCTGGGATGTCTCAGCCTGGACTCGTTCTGCATCTTTGCAGTTGGAGTCACTGAACTATTCCAAGATGATTTTCCATTGTCTAATAAAAATATTGCAGAACTTGCAGCTTTCCATACCTTCAGATTAACTGAGCGGTTGAACTGAACACTCAGAGCCTCTTTCATATATGCTTTTGCGTTCTCCAGCTGTGCTCCCTTGGCAAGACCTGCAGATTTGAAACAGAAAGTGAGATCAAATACTGTACATTTTTGAAGTACCACACTGCAATATCCTGCAACATCTTGATGGAGTAAAGGAGCACCTTTTAAACGTTTAAAATACAATAGCTACAAATAACAACTTTTGATATGACACAATTGAAGGTATGGGATTTCTTAATGTAATTTCTTAATTAAGTCGCTATTGAATAATCTGTAAATGTGGTGTTTTTATGATTTGGTACTTACCTAATCTGACTATATACAAGTCTGACATGGTGATGTCACAAAGGTAAGGCAGGGTTGTTGTGGTGGTGGTGGTTGTTGTTGTTGTTGTTGTTGTTGTTGTTTCAGTGATGGGTGTAGAGTTTGAAATAGTAACTGTGGTTGTGGTGGGAATGGCTGCTGTAGCTGCAGCAGAGTCTGTGTTTCTGGTGGTTACTGTAGTAGAATCAGTTACTGAAGTCACAGTGTTTTCTGTTGGATTAGTTTCAATGTTAGTGCTGTGATTTGTCATGGGTGTCACAGGCGGGGGAGACGGGGTAGGTATAACAGAGGTAAGCTCAGTGGGAGAAGGAGAAATGTACACAGACATGGCCGACACGGATATCTCAGAAAGGCTGCTCACAGGGATTCCAACTGAGGATGGAGCAAACCACTGGGCAGTGAGGAAGGGGGTGACATCATTCAAAATGGAACTAGAAAAGATATCTGGCAGCCGTGTGGTGGGCTGAACAGAGAAAAACGATGAAGTCAAAATGGACTCTTCTTTGAAAGCACTGCTTGTACTGGGTGTGGTCTCCACTTCTGAAGTTGGCAGTGCTGCAGGAGGAACAGCTGTTTTGTTGGATGATACAAAATGATCCAGTGCTGCAGTAGATTCCACCCAGCTGTCCCAAAGAGAAGCTGATAAGTCGCCTGCATGGGTCTGCACCACCAAAGGCTCCACCAAAGAGGATGTGGGTGTTGTGTCAAAGATAGAAGTCTGTGGTGGAGAAATCGTGAATGAATCATAGCCTGAAGTCTCCATATTAACAAAGTCTGATATGTTAAGGCTTGAAGTCTCTGACACTAGAGGACTGAATGGGTCTAATGAGTTTATAAATGAAGTGCTGCTACTTGGTTCAAAAGATGAAACTGCTATTGAAAACAATGTGCTTGATTCAAGGGAAGGCAAAGATGACATATCACTTGATTTAACGGTAAGTGACGTAAACAGGTGACTAGTGTCTGTTACTAATAATCCTGTCGGTACGACACCAGGTACCTTTACTGATGCTGATGATACGTGGCCTGTGTGCTCTGTGGAATTACGATTGTTTTTTTGTTTTGATAAACTTGCGTTTTCTATGGCTAGTAAAGTAGAATAATACTCCAAACTATTCATGTCAGGTAGTAGAAGTTCAGTCGGTTCTATGGGGAAAGGTTCGTCATTCCAGTCTGAATGATCGTTATCAGAGATGTCATATTCTGGAAGGCCTACTAAGTCCAGTGAAGTGTGCCTGTGGGAGGAATAAACAGATGTAGGATCAATGGTTCTAAGGCCTGCATCATAACTGCTTGAAAAATCCAAAGCTGACTCCACAGTTGCAATATACAGCGAAGACAGTGACAGAACAGGCCTTAAAGGGAATGATGTGTCATAGACCTCTGTGCTGGATTCCTCTACACCATACATGTCAACAGGTAAACTGGTAAAAGGTGAGAGTTCATCCACCTCTGAGCGTATTAATGTCATTGTCTCTAGATAATCCCCGGATCCAAAATCAGTCTCTATCGACTCAGCAGGATATAATTCTTTTGTTGGAACTAGAGTCAGCAATTCAGTTACCAAAATAGTGTACGGTCTGAGGAAAGGCACAGAACTTGCAAACAGCATCAGGGGTTTTAAGCTACTTGGTCCTTCATTAGGTATATTAGTACCTACTATTCTATCACTTAAGCCTGGTGTTGTGCTTGGAGCTTCTACAGTGTAATAATCTGAGAAAGTTTCTAACGGAAGACTTGTTCTTAACAAAGGGGGATCTCCAACCATTTCTAAAAACCGATGACTGGGAATACTAGAAGAAGCAATATGAAGTTGTTCACTTGAAGCTGTCACTGGACTTTTAAGTGATCCCACAGACTGAACTGGGGATTCGGTAAGTCCTTTGGTGAACGTAGACATGCTCTTTTGACTGGTAGGACCAACAGAAGGCAAAGAAGCAGAGGATGCTGTGGAAGTTAATGGCCTAGAATTCACTGAAGGTGACAGACTCAATCCAGTGGTGCCTGTCCTTTGTGTATTACTGACGTTTTCCTCTGCAAATTTAGATGGGACTCCCAAAGTACCGTCTAGCTGTGGTAATGTTGTTTTTACTTGAGCTCCAGTTGGGTGTGCTGTTAAGGCATTGTGCAGCGTATCTGTTGGTACAGATGTTTCCTCTTCAATCCTAACTGATAAGTATGATGAATAATTATATCCAATAAGATGTTCATCTGAAAAAAAGAATGCAAAAAATGTATCACTTGACTCACTGTGCTTGTTTTTTTTTGGTTTTGTTATTTGAGTAAAGGATGAGTCAATTCATAGTAATGTCCATCACAAAAAAATAATCATTTGATCTTTGTCTACCTCTCTTTCCTGGAGTGCTGTACTTGGATAGGGCAACCTGGCACTGGTTCTACCATGTACCTTTGAGCTGAGATTTGAACATGTCCTGTCCAGTATATTTCTTGATTACTATGTTCAAAATATTTAAAGTTTCCCAAAATCAAAAAACTAAAAATCTGCATCTATCTTTTTCAAATCATTAACCTTCAGTGCTGGGTAAAATATGTGGTAACTACATAAATAAGCACACTTTAAGCTCAAAAACTAACACATGTAGAACAGAATGCAGGCTATTGCCAAACCAGGAGCTAAAAATAAGGACTGTATGAACATGCCTGTAATAACATCTGACTGATCTACAGAACAACAAACAGCTTTCGGTAGCTCTTGCACGACAACACAAGTGATATCTCTTTCTAAGCAGCAGTTTCTCCATGGAAAAATAATCAGATGTCTGTAGCCTGGTACCATGTGTTGTGGTCACGGCATCATCACTTCTCAAAGCAGTAACTGACTTCAAAGCAAAATCATCTCACAACCAAAGTGATTCAAGCCTCCCACCCCAAAAAAGTGTATTAACTAGTGACTGTTAATACAGGTAACTATATTATAACTACACATTTTGATGGTAAATGAAAAGCTGCTTTTATAAAGATTTTTTTAGATAAACAATTCATTGAATAAGGTCAAACTGAAAAAGCTATTTTAATAATGCAAGAAGAGTTTCTCAGGGGCGTAGCTAGGAATAGAAATTTGGGTGGGCCCCAACTTCGGGTGGATAGGCAAGTACCAAAGGTCTGACGTCACAGGAAATAGTTTACATTACAAACATGATTTAAATCAATTAAAACTGAATACATCCCATATCTCCCAAGGGCTTGAGCACAGCAAAGTAGCCAAGACTGCAAATACACTACAAATACAAAGCACAACCTACAGAAACAAACACACTGTGCACATTAATTGCAAAAACCGTTTCATTTGACAAAAAAAGTGCAAACAGAAACTAAAAAACATCCCCAAACAAAAAAGCTGCATTGCTTTTTTCTTAGCTGTGTTGTAATCTCTTAGCTATATTGTAATAACTTCTTACCTCTGTAACTCTCCCTGCATAAGGGCGTCAGTCAAGCAAAAACTTAAAATCAGGCTAAGCTCCTGCTGCCTTCAAACCAAAACTAAAATCTCAGCTGTGCTAATATCTCCTTTCCAGCTAGATATGGCTGCTTTCATTTTCACTGCATTTTCTCGGGTACAGCTAAACAAAGATATTGTGGCTGAAAAAACGTAACAAGGAGACAAAAAATTATTTTTTAAAACAACCTTAAGTGACACATTGAGCAATGTTCAAATTTTGTAAGCCATTTTAGGTCATTGTAGTATGACTCGAACACCAATCACAAAGTCGGTACTCGTTTGACCCTGTTGCCATAGTAACCAAATGCATGCCGCTAATAAAAGCATGAATTCACAGTGTGAAATACTTTAAAGAACATAAATGCCTTATTTTTTTTTCACGGTAAATTGCAGAAGTTAAAAGCAACTTTTATTTTTTGCCTACAAAATCAGCTCTTGATTCGCCAATGCCTACCACACTCATTTTTCACGGTTACCAAAATATTTTTAAGTCGGAAAACTGTCTGCAGACAGAACACTCCCAACAACTATATCTCCCATGTAAACCATTTAAAATGTTTGAAGCAGACAAAAAATAAATGTACTTACATATATTCGCAGTGAATGCACTTTAAAAAGTCAAACAAGCAGTGTCACTAAACCATCGAGAACACAGTATTACATTTTAAGCAATTATTAAATACAATGAAAGTCAGTCAGTTACTTACCATTGCCTAGTTATTATCCCCTTGTCTCTGCTCCACCTTACACAGGATAAAGCATCAAGGCTTGCAGTTATACAGTCATCACACTCCAGAAAATCACACATATCTCAAAGGACAGCAATTTTAAGCTATATGCATTTGGCCAGCTGTCTTAATACTGTTCACTCGAGCCCTTCTACTAAACTAGACTGTTAAAAGTGTGTGTACATTTGTTTTGTGATGTTGAACGCAGCACTACTACTAACTTACTTTAAAATTGCATATCAAAATAAACGCCTGGGACTTTTCAACAGGCTTTCAACAGATCTGTGCCAAGTGCCTTGCAAGCTGTCAATCAAACGTGGCTTACACATGATTCGTTATGTGACAGGAAGATCCGACCCAAATATTGAATCACAATTACTACTTTGATTTGATTGGTTAAAGCCCGCGGCATTTAACAAAATAGCCTATTTGATCTAAACTTTAACACCCGCCATCAGTGCGCACAGTTGACGTTTATTATAATTTTTTTAAGAAATGTACTTGAACTTGGCATTCACATAGGCACATATTTGGGTGGGCCTATGTGCAAACTGGGTGGGCTGTGGCCACCTGTGGCTACGCCACTGGAGTCATTATATACTTGCATATCATAAAATACAGTATATTAACCTCACAGCCATTTGCCAATATTCTTCCCTGTGTACTGTACACTGCATTCAATATAATGAGATTATATATATCACACTGTACAAAAAACGCTGATTCCAAAGAAATGTGTACACTATAAATCCAAACAGACTAGATAATTTATTAACCTAACCATCTCAACAGCTTCCAAAATAAAGGCTTAATGTCTTTGGTTATTTTATCACTTGGGCCTGGTTTTATTATTAAGCATCATTGCAGCATATTATTTTGCGCTGTGAAAAATAGTGCCTATCATCATAAAATGGGGGGCTCCCTACAGACAAAACCGTGATAACACATACTCAGCATAGCAGCTATTTTAAAATGCCATTTAAAAAAACAATGGGGTGATATTGTCTTGACATTTTCAAGTGCCAAGTTATACCGTGTCTTTTGTGTCTGGTGACTGTTTAGTTATTTAAATGCTTAGTAAACATGCAGTAAAAAAAATAAATTAACTGAAATTATAGCATACTGCATGTTTTAGTGCTCTTATAGATGAAATCACACAGTTAAAATTTGTAACACTGAAGTCTTTGACTGCATTGGTAAAATTTGTCATCGCCTAGTAACCCAGTTAGTCAGGGACCTTTCCACTGACACCAACCTTAAGCCGCAGTGACTGAGACGAAGATGAATGACCGTCAGTCGGACTGAAGCCTTCAAGGGGCTGAAACTCCTGAACGCTCACATTCAATTTGTGTTAAAAAATCAATGAAGTCAACAACAAAAACAAGAGAAATCAAGTTTAAATAGGATTTAGTGGTGGTAACTACTTACATTTAGGGTTGCCATTATGAGGAAACTCTCCGAAAGGTTGGCACTATTCCTGTTCTGTTAGAATTTGGTTTGTGATTTGTAGAGGGGTGACACATATAAATGATTCAACAAATTATTTTCATTGTCAGTGCATAAGAAGTGTAATAGCAATGCAACGGTCCTGTACCACGAAACAATGCTAGTTAAAGAGCAGCTGCAATGGTTGCAGTCTTGAACCACATTGGTAACATTTTCATATTTTGAGTATACCAATGGTAATACCATGATGCGATGTGAACCAATACTATCATTGCCAACCCATATCGGTATGCTATCGTACCAGGACCAATGTGCCAGGACCATTCTTAACCGACTGTGTTGCCATTGCTGTGGTCTGCTAAGGTTTCTTCAGGGGCAACTCTATGGTACTGTTTTTTTTTTTCTTTTTTTGTAAGGCAAACCTACCTTTTAGTAGGCAAACGAACCAACAAAAATATGACTTAAAGTTGATTTGAAAACTTTGAAAAGTAGATGCAATGTCCAATAGAAATGAATTGTGTATAACTGGTTACGGAAGACCTGGTACACTGTGTTTTACTTTCTGTTTGTGCTAGGATAACACAAGGGATGCTGTGCAAGGATAAAGCATGCTGCAGAGTACCTGTCTCGCATTATCCTTGAAAGCATTGACTGAACTCCATTTAACCTGCATGCTGAATTTAATGAATACTTAAATGTTCTGTGCCTTCTCTTTCTTTTTTCTTGCTTTTAATTCACTTGCATGGCTTATATGGGCCTTTCAAGGCCCTTGCAAACAAACCCCAGTGTAGCACTCAAGCAGAAAGGTGTTGCATGCTGATGCCCTAATAAGTATTCCTGCTATTATGTACATTGTGTAAAGCAATCTATTAATATAATTTACAACTGAATTACTTTCTTTTTACAGAGTATTCTTTTTTCTTATTCATCATTTTATTATGAACTGTTCTCTTGACAACGGGAATACAGGAATCTGTTGCCTTGGCGATGGGAGTACAGGGAGCAGTAACAATAATATAATAATAATAATGAGAGTGCAAATGTAATCCCTTATTCTCAGTGCATGCACTTGAAAAAATATTGAACTATCCTAATTATTTTAGATACTGAGGATTGGTACTTAGCAAAAGAAAGAAAGAAAGAAAGAAAGAAAGAAAGAAAGAAAGAAAGAAAGAAAGAAAGAAAGAAAGAAAGAAAGACCTCACTAGAGGGGGCCCTGCTTCAGTGTGTGATGATTTCTGGTGGTACCAAGGACCACCACTAAGGACCCTTAAGGGTCAGCACCCAGCACTTCACTCGCACAAGCCTTCATCAACAAGCAAGAACCCCAGTTTAATGGCTCATCTGAAACTCAGCCCCTTTGACTCATCCAAGCAGGATACATCAACCTTCTGGACGGATTAAATTACTAATTACAAGCTGCCAATAACTGCAGCCACTGTGACCTTAAAACAAACCCTGCATGTCTTATAAGCAGTGCAACTGATGTTATAACAATACACCAAGGTTTAGGGTTGCAACAAGCCAAATTATTGACCAGAGTCATACACTCTTGCCCTGTTACTGTATCTAGGGCTGATGCGTGTGTGCCCAAGTTTCGTTCACATAATCAACCCACTAGACTATGATGTTCCACAAGTATACTCATCACACTAAACATATCGATTGTACAACTTCATTAGTTATAATACTCATATGCATTGCAATGTAGAGATTTACAGTCTGTGATGCGGGGACAACTTGTGTTTTACTGCATCTACACATTTCACCCAAACTGCTACTCTGTACCACAGGTAACACAGCAGTTCAACACAGCAGACTGTGTTTCCAAACAGAATCCTTTTAGTTTGAAGAATGTGAAATATTTATAGAATGAATCACTGTTTTGATAGAAAACCTGGCTGCACCCAATCAAACTGTCTTGCCAAACAGACATCACTTATTGCATTACGGTAGTCAGTCGCGTATCCAACTGCAGTGGGACAAAGAGTAAGGATGGATATGTAAAAAGTCAGATAAATGAATCCTGTTTTAAATACATCTATACACAGCTGCAACAATTACTATATTCACACAATTATTGTTCTGAGATTCAGCTTTTATTAGGGAGCTCCCCTAAATCCCTTGTTTAGAAAGATACAGGGTATTAGTGCTGTGCACACTTACATTAGTGTCAGATTGTTTACACAGTAGCAAAATACATAGGTTTACAGGGGAAAAAAACTGTAAGTAGGGTCCATTTGCTGAAACAATATAAAAAAAAAATGAAAAGTAGAAAATTTAAGTTACAGTAGAAATTAAATGTACAGTACTTACATTACTGTGTTAGTCGCATCGCAAAACATTAAACATCGCTCGATCGGCCGATCCTGTGAAATGTCATTGCAAAGCACACTGCCTGACGCGACTGAAAAATCATGTCACTATTGATCACATTGGGCAGCATGTCCAGGGCTTAAAGGAAGCTACAAGGAACAGGGAATCTTGATTGCACAATAAGTCCTGTACCATGGCAGTGACAACAAATAACATTACCAACACACTAACTGTAAAACACGCATTTGATTTTAGCTGAGCATGAAGCATATATGTTGTGAACGGTTTTTGCTTCCTTTAATCATGCTGGTTACTAACAATGGGGACTCTGTGCTCCAAGAGATTACTGACATCACATGAAAGACACTAAATTACAGTCTAAGACAAAAATCCAAAACGAAAGGCATACATATTTGATATTGTATCCTTCAGGAGCTACTCTATAATGCAACGCTTTGCTTATTAAAATCTAATTTCAGTGCAATTTCAGTGCGGATTAAACCTAACTGGTTTGCCCTGCGTAATGTTCTGAATATAATCATTTGTAGCACTACAGTAAACATTTGGTTGGCACTACATCAATATAAAAAAAATGTAGCCTAACAAAGAACATGAAATTGGGCCAGAATACACAACCCAACTTAATCCACTTCATTGTTCCACCAGTCTGCTGCCCTAATGGTAGGTTCAGTAGTTTAGAACAACCCCCACAACTTGAGTGAATATACTGAATAGATGGGGGCGTACTACATTTAAACTGTATTCAAACCAGCTTGGCTGAGGGGCAATTGCTTCTACATTTGTTTTAATGACCTTGCTATACAAAGAGACAGCTGAAAGGGGTGGGACAGGGTTCCAAATGAACAAGAGGGCACTATTCAAAAGTTACTGATTAATCGTGAGTGTGGCGTTTCACCTTTTGGCGCTCTCCTGTTAAGCTGTGACCCTAACAAGATATTATAAACGAAAAGTTTTTGGTACTAGCACTGGATGATGAAATAACAATAAACTCAGACACAGCGTCATGCACTTCGATCTCAGGCGAGTTTTTTAATTAATAAGACGTCAACATTTTTAACATGGCCACGGACATGTGAAAGGTTACGACAGTGATAGGAATTTCTAACAGTATAACTCTTTTCACACTAACACATCTCTAGCTATCAAGTAACAAGTGTTAGAGTGTCTCTAAGTGCTCGGGATCACAGCCCTGCTTCTGTGTCTGAAAATGCAACAGAAAACAAAATAATGAAGGGCCAATCCCTGAAAAACACAAAATCAAAACCAGTGTTTTAAATGCAACTCCAATGAGCTGTGTTTCACTGACCTATCCTCTGAACTCGTAACTCTAACCACAGACCCTTTTCACAAGCTCAACTTTAATAATGAAACAAGCAGATACTGTACATTGCTATCTCCCAACGCTACTTCCAGTCTGTCGCTCACACACCTTAATGACCGGTGGGTGAAGTGCTGCACCTACAACAAAGGTTAGCTTAAACTGTTACACATGCTTGAATGGTAAACTATAGTCCCATTCCTATCACTAATCCCTGGGCATTTGCATTCAGAACAATGGCCACTAATCCTCCTGCTTAGCAGGTCCCCTGAGCCAGACACTGCCCCACAGCACTTTTCCAAGACCCTGACATTCAGTTCAATACATTACAGTAGCAATCCCTGTAGGAAACTCCAGCAGTGACCCTTAACTGGAATAAACTCCCTTTGCTGGTTTTCAACTGGTCATGCTTGTTTAGGATACTTTGTTCCTTAATATAAAAGTCAAGTGCTTTCTTCCCCCCTACAAATTAACTGTGGTCTCCTTACTATGTTGGTTTTAGTGTGTTTAAACTATTAAAATCGAACCTGTGTCGATGGGGAAGCATATGAGCATCTAGGTTGACAGAATAAATATAAGAACTGGTGGATGAGTTACTTGGGAGGCCAGACCACTAGCCGGGATATCAAGATATAAAAGCTTAATTCTAATCATGCTTAACGATTTAAATAAGATTTGATACAGCTTGGATATTCAATTGAAAAAGCAAAGTTACATTATGTGAAACATAGACTATCACACAAGAATATGTATCTCTCACTACCTTCCTTGTATGCAACATACTGTATGACAGGGATAAATGGAGGTCATGTTTCTGTGAAACAGGTGGTTGCTTATTTGCTAGTCCATTGTTGGCTTATAAGGATCCAGTGTTACGCTCAATACCTTGTCTGTCCTGTTGAAGTCTCAGTGTCATTGCATCACATTTACATTCTGTTCACTGTAGAGCCAGTTCTGGTTGCATAGTAATTATTTATTTAATATAAATTTAAAGGGAATGGATTGGCACAGCAGTGAGGCTACAGTATACAAAAGGAAGCTCAAATTTGCCACGGTTTGAAAGGATGCCTACTTTATCTGTTCTAAGAATTGGTATTGTACCTATACTGCTGTTAACGAATCCTTGTGACAGAACAGACAGTGGTCAGGCTAATAGAAGTCAGGAGGCACACAAATACAGTGCCTTGAAAAAGTATTCAGCCCCATCCCTTTTTTCACATTTAAGAGTCTCAGATTCAGAATTTGAAATTGAAATTTCCCACTGATCTACAAAGCCTTGAGCACCATGTCAAATCAAAAGAAAAATTCCAAAAGCTTTCAATTTTTCAATTCAAGCTATCAGATTAAAAAAAGTATTCATACCCTTTGTAATTGCAAGCCTAAATTTGCTCAGGTGCAATATATTACCTCAACAAGTCACAAAATGTGTTGATGGACTCCACCTGTGTAAGAAATTAGTGGATCACCTGCTTTAAACTAACCTGTGAGGGTAAATACCGCTATCTGTATGGTCACACAGTATGGTAGAGACTTTCAAAAGAAAGAATCAAAATGAAGACGAAAGATATTCTAAGCAAGTCAAGGATGCGACTATAGAGACACACAAATCTGGGGAAGGGTATAAAACCATTTCAAAGGCATTGAACATCCCTCGGAGCTCAGTGCAGCCCATCATACAGAACCACCACACTACCTAGATCAGGCCGCCCCTCTAAACTTAGTTGCCGGACAAGAAGAGCACTTCTTAGGGAAGCTACTGTGAGGCCAACTATGACTCTGAATGAGTTACAGAAGTCAGTGGCTGCGATGGACGATGATGTTCATGTATCAACAATCTCCAAGGCATTCCACAAAAAAGGCCTTTATGGAAGAGTGGCAAGGAAGAAGCCCTGGCTGAAAAAAACCCATATCCTTACCCGCAAAGAGTTCGCAAAACGTCACCTAAAAGATACTGCAGTTATGTGGCAGAATATCTTGTGGTCTGATGTCTTATGGTACACTAAAGTGGAACTTTTTGGCCTCAACACTAAGCGGTATGTGCGGCGCAAATCAAACACTGCACACCAGCCAGGTAACACCATCCCCACCGTAAAGTATGGCGGTGGTAGCATCATGTTATGGGGATGCTTTTCAGCAGCAGGGACTGGGAATATTGTCAGGATTGATGGGAGGATGAATGGCGCCCACAATACAGAGAAATTCTGAATAAAAACCTGCGCCCCCTCTGCCAAAAAACTCAAACTGCGGAAGAAGTTTGTCTTTCAACGGGACAATGAAAGCACACTGCAAGAGCAACAATGGAGTGGCTTAAAATGAAGAAAATAGATGTCCTTCAGTGGTCCAGTCAAAGTCCTGACCTTAATCCCATCGAAAATCTGTGGCAAGACCTCAAAATTGCTGTCCATCACCGTTCCCCAACTAACTTGACACAGCTTGAGCAATTTTGCAAGCAGGAATGGGCAAATATTGCTCCATCACAGTGTGCAAAGTTAGAGACTTATCCGAAAAGACAGCTGTTTATTCTGTTAATTGTAAAGGTTAATTAATTCCACCTTTGTCATCCGCTATCTTAACAGATGGTACTGTTTGATTTGAAACGCCTTCCGCGTGTGTCGCTCGGCTGAAGCTTTCAGCAATGTAAAAGCATGTTTCTGTTTGTTTTGCTGCTGTTAGTAGGAGCACCCTAATCTTCCTGATTTCATTGATGGTGCAGTGGATTAATTAATTTCCCTCTAGTGGGCACTAGTTCACATCACAAACCCAATACTGAAATCAGCACAACTACCTGTCTCTACTCTAAAGGAGCAGGACTGAATATTGGAGTTCCTGACTGAGATGTGCACTGCATGGCACATAGTTTCTAACATCCATTCTACACAGCTGGTTAATGTTGTGTATTTGCACCCATGCACAGGTCTAATTAACTGAATACAGCAGATGTGTAAGCAAAGGCTTTGTCTTACTGCGCTGCAAGTCATCTATTGTGCAGGCAGTGTGGAGTGATCGCTTACCGACAAAAGTGACTATCGAGCTACAGCTGAGGGAATACATGGGTATGCTGTTTGATAACAGTAAAATAGACTTTGTATTAATAATGGTTGATTCATGGAGAAACTGAAAAATAAACAATACAAACCATGGCTTTTAATGACGTGCCTGGCTACATGCCCTGGGAGTGCAAGAGGCTTAATATCTTAATCTCTTAGATCAGTCGGTAAAATGTTGGCCTGTGAGACCCAGCTCAGTTATTGTTTGCAGTTCCTTTTCATGTTAATCATAGCCAAGTCTTTCCCATCTAATGTATTTCCTAACTCGCCTTTGGCTTGACTGCATTACTGTTAAGGTTTCAGATTTTAAGTTTTAACGGATGAACTCAGATCCACCTTTTCTTTAGTCACTTTCTGGTGTGAATAAACAGTGGGAGACTAATGTAATTAATTGCAGATCAATGCATAAAGTCCCTTAGGGGACTTGCTCTGTTTTCCCACTGATATCCAGCGATTCCTTCTAAGAAGAGGCAGCTCCGATAAAAATAGATTTGTGTTAGTTGAACAGGGCAGAGTAGATGTGGAAGTGCCCAAAGACACCCAGAGGAACAACTTTTTACACTTATACCTTTAAAGTCTGTTTCAAAACTATTTTCAAAATGTCAACTCTAGTGCACTGATACTGCAAGGATTATTAGCCACATTGTCAAACTGCTAACACAACAATAACGATTTATAACGTGGTACGAAACAGGAAAACCAGAGCACTTGTTGTTATGTTTTTTTTGTTTTTTTTTAATTGCTCTTCCTGCAGTGATTTAGAGGACAGATCTCAAACCCCAGTGCACTAGAGCGGACATTTTGAAAAAAGCTTTGAACAAAATTTAAAGTTACAAGTGTAAAAAGTTGTCAGGATGTTAACAACGAAAAAAAAATTACTGGTACATTATTTAAACAATCGTAGTAACACGTGGGGAGATATGACGCTATATTTTTCAGAACCCCGCTACTTCTTCTTTAAGTTGGTCCAGATACAATAAAATAAAGGGTAAAGAAGGATTCTGTTTTTAATTTCAGTAAAGCTTTTTTAGTGACACTTTTAAATAGGATCAGCTGAATACGCACAAAAAATAATTTCAATAATTTCCGAATCGTTTATGAGCGCACGAGCTGTGTTATTTTCATTATGTAATGTTTCCTAAGGTTTCAAAAGCTACAATATAAGCACAGTCAATGTCCTTGACCATTAAGCGCATAGTGAAATTGTATTGTATATCATGACAGCATGTTCATTTTCACACCTCAAATAATAAAACTATAACACTTTGGGAATCAATCTGAAACACAAAACAAATCTTATGCATAGCCTTTTACTGTACAATATTATGTACAAACGTGGTACCATACAGCATACAATACAGTACATTAGCTCCTCATTTGAAACACGGGGCCATCAAAAGAACTTTCAAGTTACAACCCCTTGAAAATAATTAAATGCAATGACAGGGATCTTCGTCCTTTTCATTTGCAGGGGACTACGTGATGTCACAGCTATGGCAATATCTCAGGCAGTCGGCATGGTTCTCTTTAAAGATTTTCCTGCCAGTTGTATTTAGTTTCAAATAACAGTATAATCGCAATATGTCACTCCAGGGTGGGTGCTGCTGTGGAATATCACCACTTTTCAGCTTGGTTGAAAGACATATAGCATCACCTCGAGCCTCACAATGCACCACAGGATTGGCGATATTCCACAACGACACACACCCTGTTGTGCTATATTGCTTAATTGTTATGTAATTGGTAACAAATATTTTGCTATTATTACCCAGATGATTTTACATCCAGTAAGATGTGCCACTATTCCTGTGGATTCTATAGGAAATGATTCAAATAAATTTCCCTGGGACTGTAACGTTAACAAGTTTTTCTTTTTATTATAAAATGCTGCATCTTTGTTTACCAAGGTCAGGTTACTAATGTTTCTGAGTAACAGATGTAAAGCATGCAATAGCGTCTGCTGGGAGACACCAATTACAGCCCTTGTAATGATATAATTTCCTGGAGAGCCCACCAAACAACTTTCTGTCTTCTAATATCCAAATTCTACAATAAAAAAACAACTTGGATATTAATAACCCAGTCTCTGCTTCCACAGATGGTTTTATTTAGGTTGCTGCAATTGCGTGACTGAAGCTGGCGTCCTGTACAAATACTAAAGTACACGTAATAATCGGAGGGTGACTGGATAATATACTTGGAATCCAGCAAGCCCTGGAAACAGAGAGCATCACACAACTATGTTTTTCTTAAATGAAAAAAATGGTAATTGAGATTTATCATTTGTGGAAATGAGAAATAGAGCATAGTTGTCTTTAGTTTAAGCACACTCAACTACAACAAGTGTTCTGTTTACTGACAGTTCCATAAAATACCATTATGAATATAATTATAATACCAGTGTACTGCCCTAAAGAATCCTTAGCAGTACCATTGTCGTAGCATACTGATATGGCACTGTGGTACTGTAATTTGTATGTTGGTTCATACCATAAGCTTGTTATGTTGAAATATGTCTATGCTGCCACTGTGGTACCATTCCCCCAATGGCTAATTGGGAAGGACTGTTGCCTCTTGAGAGCATTCTTGAAATAAAATGTTTTATCTCAACAGCTCCTGGTCAAACTCATATATTGAACTAAACATGCAGTCCTTTAAATAAGACACGACAGCTACAGTATAATAGGTACAATATAAACACAAGCCTTTATTCTACAGATTTTCACCTAAAATTTGGCCCACACAAGGATGCAGAAATAATACTTTATACCAAAAAAATTAACATTATCAGCTCTTGCAATTGTGTGAATGGAAATGTTAGTCAGACACAAAATAGATACAGACAGGAAGCTGCAAGAAAAAAACCTTAATCAAACAAGAGCAAAGGTCTGAATAAGACTGCATAGCAAACCAGTTACAGTTTCAACAACTTGGAGCCAAATGTGTTTCTGCAACATAGGAGTCCTAATGCTGAGGTCAACACTGATCAACACTTAAATATGCTATTAACTCAATGTGCTATTATCTCAAAGAGCATGTTTAAAAATAGAACGACATCAGAGATAGACAGACTTGTCTCAGTGAAGGCTCCAGTATATTTAATCAGAGTACTTTCAATCCATTGGAGACTGCTGGTATCTTTGTTTTTGCACATGAGAGATTTCTTACAAAAAACTGAATAATAACATAACGAGCGACAACAACAAGAAACTCTGAGGACAATTTCAATATGTCTTTTTACTAACTAAAATGTATCTTTGATCTTTTTCCTTATAGCGTGAGAGGCAACTCAACAGGCCTCAAACAAAACCATTTGTTTTGCGTTTTTAAGGATTGTGGGTGCCAAACGAAAAGTTTAACATCGTCAACACATTAAAAAGAAAGAACATGAACTTTTTCCAGTTCGTTAGTAAGGTAACTATTGAGGAACACAAACACGCTTTTAAAAAATCTTAGTGCTGCATTTTTGTTAAGACAAATTACAATCAAAGTATCATACTGCAATTAATTCACAGCACAAGCAGGACCACCACTGGATAACTTCTACATACAAATGTATCTGTTCAGTTTCAGCTTACTTGTGTTTACTTGGGAACAATATTTGCACATTTGCGCTTTGGGACTTTAAACTAGAATGGAACAAATCACTGTTTAAGAAATGCAATACAATGTACCGGATATATGTTGCTAAAGGATGAGTCTTTAAGTTGACAAATGTTTTCAGAAAGATGTACATTAAACACTTTCTGTTGCATAACTTTGCAAGTTACAGTACCTCCAGAAACACACTGTTAATGTTCTCCGATCAATCTTTTTAATGTTGCATCATATAAAAGCTTGTACTGTAAGTCCAAGTCCACCTACTTTCTGTATCACCTTACAAGTAAAATAACCATTGTTATCTGAATTGCAATTCCAAAAGAAAATGCTATGTATATTACTTTTTCACAGCTCTTTGAAGAGAATAGATTGCTTCCCGCGCAGATACATTTGATAAGGAATGGGAATTGATGTGTCCAGTAACAGCTCTCTGCATTACAGTATCTGCCACAGCTACACAGAATATCTTCAATTTGTGCAGGTTCCTTTGTTGTTACCTTGCAAACAACCACCCGAGATATCTTGAATTACAGCAAGAAGGGAGTTGCAGTGCTGCAATTAATGCAGTAAACTACAAAAATGTTACTGTGTTGTACCATCTGCTTTGTAATCCATGAAATACAATCTGTACTGTACTTGCAATTCCATTACATTGACCTTGTTATAAAAACATAGGATTGCCCAGCCTTGTTGAGCCAAGTAATTAATGATTAATGTAGTTTAAGTATTTTTAGTAACATCATTCCTCACAGGATTTTGATACAACTGTAAAACAGTTAACCACAAGAAACAATGGTTAATGCTTAACCAATATTGTGTAACAGAGAATCAAACTAGACTGTCTCTTGAGAAGTTAAATTAGGTGATTTTTTTTGCCAAATTTGCAACATATAAAGCTTAGACCAAAATACAAAGATGTTTTTTTCAAAAGACGAGAGTCTAGGATGTTGCAAGCACACAAGGTTATATTTGCACAAAATATCCAGCATGTATCATATTGCTTTTATATGTGACAAAGGAACCTTGACGCACTGGAACTGATACACTCTCAATCAAGCCCAACACATAGTGGGCACTTTGTTTCCTGGCTACTTTTCCAAGGAGGAATGCAGAGTGATCGGAAAAGATGCAATTGTTTTACGAAATATTGTCAACTGGACCGAAAGAACCTTATGGATAAAATCAGTTTTGGTGTAATACCGGAACACCTAGGATTTAAACATTAAATGAAACCCCAGCAGATTTATTAGCACACCTCATTACCTAGCTAAGGCAATACAAAAGATATGGTAGGGTTTCAAATATGGCCGATTGGATTGTATTGGTTTTTCCATTCAGATTCCATAGCACATGAAAATATTTTAAAAATACCAATGCGGTACCATTCTGCTATTATAGCTGCCTTTAACATTGCCCCTTAGTGCAAAATCATTGAGCTGAAGACCACTTGACTGGGTTGGCAAGCTCTTATATAGAATGTGCTAAACTGATGACCAGATCAGTGATTTGATTACCGGTCATAATCTGGACCACTCAAAAATGCTTTGTCTCACTTTTCATACATTTTATAAGCATTTTATTATGATAGTGGGGTCCACATTTAGGGTGTGACTACTGGGGGGGGGGGGGGGGGGGGGGGGGGGGGGGGGGGGGGGGGGGGGGGGGGGTGGGGGGGGTGGGGGTGGGGGGGTGGGGGGGGGGGGGGGGGGGGCGGTGATAGATTAGCAGATAGTCTGCTGTGTTTATTCAATATAGTGCATTTCAAATAAGTGTACAATCAAATCAGAATCAGAAACTGTACAACACCAAATGAAAGAAACAAACAGCAGTATAGCCCTGCACAAGATGTCTTGAGCAATGTGACTGTGCACCTCCATATAGCGTGCTAGCCAACTGGAAACCTACTGCTCCATGTGGCTGACTGAATTAAAATGCAGAAAAGCAAAAGGTTAAATTAAATCAATAAAGGGAGACATTTTGTTTATCTTAAAAAACAGAAATGCCCTTTAGAAAGATGTGGACCTCTGCTCATCTTTTATTTTTTATTTTACAAGCCTGGCTATCAGAGCACAATATGAGATCATTCTATTTCCCTCCAATCACCCTCCACCTGTTTTCAAATCATGATAAATACAGTCATAGTTCATCCTCTCAAAAGTGCACCACCTGAAATCAACCACTGCTTCACCTCAATTAAATTGGCACCACTTGGCTCCAAGTACTCAAAGGCTTTTATGATTGTGAGGGTGGAAGCTGTTCATAAATAATGATGGCATCCTCATTTAACACACTATGGGTTACTCTGAAAAAGGGTCATTTTTTTACGTTGAGTAAGTGGGGCTTAAAATTCCAATTTTTAATAAAAATTAAAAAATCAATAACCTTAAACACAATTATTCAATAGGTAACACCATTAAGGGCCTGTTTTTAGAAACTTGGTAACTTACTCTGAGGAAGGGTTAGTAACCTCTGTTGCAATTTTTGCCTTGCAATATATCAATTAAAGCAGCGAAACACTTGGGTTGTGTATCTTTTGTCTGAGGAAGGGCCTATTAATTCAATATACATTCTGTGACCACACGCCTCAGCTTAAAAAGGACAGGCCCATCAGGGATTAAAATATATATATATATCATATATATATAATCATATATCATATATCTATATATATATATATATATATATATATTTATGTATATATATGTGTGTGTGTGTGTGTGTGTGTGTTTATCCAATAAGCCAGTGACACTCTATTTACCTAATTTATTGAAATAATTACTTTCACAATTCAGTTGGTCCAATGACAGTCAAACATCACTCTGGGGTTTTCCATATATTATGCACATCGATCTCTTCATCCCCTGAAGCCATGAATTATAAATGGCTTCACTGATACCTACAACAGATACAATTTCATACAGAGCAGTTTCTTTACAACAGGTTGTTCATATGTGGAGGAGAGTCTTTCGAGACGCTTGAAGGCAAAATAAGTTGTGCAGTTGAAGTGTTTTCCATTAAAAAATCTGTGAAGACACAACATTCAATCACAATATTCAATCGCAAATAATTGACTTAGACAACAGAACTATACAAATCCCATAGCAGCAACCTTATACCAAAACATTATTGCACAAATTATTCTGATCAGTGCATAATAGATATAGTGTAACATGAGTGCCTCTTTTAATACTGCTGGTTACATAATTTACCCTTTAAAAGTCTGGTTGAGAAATGTCTGTGCGTGTGTATTTTAACAAACACATTCAACATCATACACATGTAGATAACCAGGGGAGAAGTAGGATCACGATTTTGCTTTCATACAGGCTACAAAATTATTTCATTTTGGACACCCACTCTTTTTTTCCCCAACAGGGTATAAGATTAAAACAAAAAAAAAAAAAAAAACTTTTCAAATTTTGTATTTAAAAATAAACTTTGAATTTTCCAAATCTGTCTTCACTGCTGTCCACAGAAAGCCTTGTTGTTACAGATTGGGGGTATACAGGTTCTTGTTCCTAACTTACAGGACAGCTCTGATGAAAAGTTTAAGTTAGTGGTATCTAAGACATGGTGCTACTAACCTTTACAAAGGTGAACCTCATTATGCATTATTCACTCTCACAGAAATATACTTGCAGCATTTTATTTCTCCTTTTTGTTTTTCAAAATTGTATTTAAATGTTATTTGTAATATATAGATAATCCACCACTATATTTTATTGTCCATATTATCACAGTATTAAACACTTAAACAGCCAGCAGCCAAGATTTGCAAGTATAACTCAGTATAACTCACTATAAGTATTTTGTCTTATATAAATAATTCTTAATAATTCAGATATGAATTAAAATGAACACAAAAGCAAAATGTGAGTGCAAAGCTAAATGCTCTAACACACATAAACTGAATTATGCTTTTTGAGGTTTGAAAATGTAAATCAGAAGAATCCTTCCTCTAACTGTGTATATATTTGATATCTTTTAGCTGTAGAAGCCTTTATGCATTATTCCAGATACTGGGATAACCAATGTTAATGGAAAATAGGACAGTCCTGTTTTAGCCTTCCTACTACCCATTAAATTATATTGAAAGTGCCCCTAATTAAAGCAGTATGAAAAAAAGTTAATTCTGAGTAAAAGGAAAACATTTATAATTCAGAAAGTGTCATTTTTGACTCAGCATGTGGAAAACAGGGCTCAGTGTTAAATAAGTACATATCTGTAAAATTAT
The DNA here is from genome assembly GCF_017654505.1 of Polyodon spathula. NCBI lineage: Eukaryota > Metazoa > Chordata > Actinopteri > Acipenseriformes > Polyodontidae > Polyodon > Polyodon spathula. The sequence goes on along the minus strand of NC_054541.1, from coordinate 44,011,209 downwards.
CAGAAGTAAAATAGATGCTGGTACATATGCATCCTGTGCTCAAAGTAAGATAAGGTTTGATTTTTTCATTCTTTTTTTTAGCACACGTTTGCTGCACACCAGTTATTTTACACTGGCTCAGAAAATATCTAAATCTGAGAATCCATTGTTACGCATTTGACCACACTGCCCAGCATGTCTTAAAGTGTGCTGCTTCTATCATGCATAAATATAAAGGTCATGTCTGCTCGAAGCGGTGGCACCCACCCGAGGGTAAATCTGTATTGTACAATACCCACAACTAGGGTTGCCACCTGGCCCCATAATTCCGGAACACATTGGGACAGGACATGGTTTTTAAGTTGCTCTTAAACTGAAAGCAATAAACACGTGAATTGAGCACCAAGCACTTGCTTAATTTACACTGCTTCTTAATTACACGAATCATTGTGAAAATACAAATCTTACAAAATAAAAAAAGCATCTTGAATAAACATGTGTGTAGGTTTATTCAAGATATTTATTTTTATTTTGTACAAAATGATATTTTCATTCTCAATATTTAAAATATGATATTTATATCCTATTAATTAGTAATATATAGCCCTAATTTACATTGACTCTCCCAATTAAATAACAACACAGATCCAGTGTTCACGCTGTCTTGTGTCAGGAATATATGTCTCGGTATTAATGATTTCAGTGGGAGAAGGTGATATACTATTAGAAACTATAAAGAAACTTTAAAATATATATATTTTTAAAACTATTAATAAAATAAATAAATATTGATGATGTACTTATTTATTTATTTCATTTATTAAAAGCTATTATTGTACTGTCATGCTGCCTCAAGATAATTAATCACCAGAATCAATTTAGCAAAAGTTTAGGGCTCAATTCACATGTTAAGTTCCTTCAGTTTAATGGCAATTTCAAAATCCTGTTCTGTCTCACAGGGTTCCGGAATGGCGACCCTACCCACAACCAACTTGACCCAGAGAAATGTAGATTAAAGATGTGTACCAAATATGAAGTCAATATCTCAAAGTGTTAGGCATTTGTTATTCATTATTATTGACATTATTTTTCCTACCACATTGCATCAAACAAAGCATGGATTTCAGCGCGGGATTGCAGATTTTCCAAATTGCTCCCGCATATCTGCAATTTTCACGGCGGGACAATCCCGCAGAGATATTTTAAGACATCGAGCTACTGTATTTTTCACCCAGTTTAGAATGCCTGAAACACTACAGCAGCCTCTAAGGAAGTGGGTGTCAGTGACGAAAGCACAATGTGCCGCACTCTGAGTAGCTCTGGTTAGAATAAATAGATTAAAAAAAGTACTGCTGGATATTTTAAGTGCCGCAAGACTTTATTCTCTCATACGTGATTCCCGGCCGCTATCTTTAAGCACAATAGAAACTCAGTACACTGCAGTATAAGTAAACAGCTTTGAACAAACAAACAAACAAAAAAAAAAAACGATATTAAGTCTATCTAGGTGTTGTTTTGCAAGCAGTGTCTTTCACTTTAACTCTTAAAAGTCCATTTGCTTTGGGGCACATAGTACCGAGGCACCATAAAAGCCACCTGTTTAAAAGTACAGACTTGGGGCTTTCCAAAGATGTATTCAGTATGTGTATGCGGTACTCCTAGCCAGAACTATGACTGTCTGAATTTAAGCCTCTCATCAAAATTTACAGCTTAGGTTTTGTTTTGAGCCTATTGCTTTGTCATTGAAGCAGCTACTGAAAGGGGCGGTATCGTTGGAAAGCTTAGAAGCTCGGTCTATTCTCTTCTCTACCACATGTAGTATGCCTGATTTCTTTATTGGGCTCCAGAGATCCTCCCCCTACTGCTCAGAGACCCAGCTCAGCAAAAGACTCCCTTTAAACACACCCAACAAGTCTGTCATCAAAGTCCTCAGAATGACAGCCTGAATTTCTCCACCGTTTTTTGGGTAAACACAAACAGCTGCAGGATGGAAACACAGGAAATTTTGTGGCCTTTCATTTGATATGTTACATGCATGCAGTACAAACTATCCAGTAGTTAAACATTTAAGCCCTGTCATACATATTTGATGTGGACTAGAGTATATATGACAGCTTATGGCAGCCTAAGTGTATACATTATTAAATACCTATATAACTAATAAATGTCTTTAAGCTGAACTTACAGTACATTACAGCTTCTTTTGGTTTCATATGTCCACAGGGCCCATTTGTTTAAAGCTGTTTAGAGATCTCCACATTTGCCCATTCCCTTCATTGAAATGTTTTGTTTGCCCTCCTTGACTGTACCTGCAATTAAGTTTAAATGCACCATTCCTAACACAAACTTTTTTACATACTGAGGGGAAGGTTGTGTTCTCCATAAAGAATACAGTCTGTGTAGTTGTCTTTTGTAAGATGCATGACCAGGCAGACTTTTCAAGTAAACAGAGAACGGTATTGTTTCATTTTTGTTAGTGATGTTGAGTGTTTATGTAGAGTAAAGTAAGTATACAGCAATTATAAAAACAAATATTTGCCAACATTTTTTAGCAGTGGTTTATGTTAATTAAAAAAAAAAACTGACACAAACATGTTTGCTTTATTCAATTACTGCTGAATCACTGCTCTGCATGATCATTGTAAGCAACTTGGGGCATACAATCTGAGACACATAGGCAGATATAAAATACATGCAGAAAGCAATCTTTACGTACTCGTTAAACTTCATTTTATTTTGAGTGCTGTTAGTAAATAAGCTGTTCTCAACAAGAACCCATGCAGTTAGAACGATATAAATGGTTCTGTAGAAATGTTGTACTGTAAAGTGTGGTATACTATCTCACTGTTCCACAGGTTATGTGCAATGTTACCTATCAAAAAACATTATTTTAATGGTACAAGGCCCTAATAATTAGTATAGTAACTTCATAATAATTAAGGACTAGAGTTCATCTTCATAATAAAGATAGTAAAGTTCAATCTTGTAGTTTTTGCATGTAAAGATGCTGATAGGCACTGTGGCTCATCCACTGCACCTGCCATAAAGCTTCCTTGTCAAAGAACATTTGTTTCAGAATGATTTCCAATGTGCTTACCCAGTAAAAATAAACACCACAGTTAAAAGACCAAGGACCACCTCGCTCATTCAGCACACCCAAAACGTGACTGAAGGTCATGCAGATTTCGACATGACCCTTTTCTGCAACATCTGCAGCTGAGTCAAGCCCATAAAGTAACGATTAAACCATTTTTGTAAAGACAGTGGAAGGTGTGTGGTCATCACAAGCTAGGGGAGTGTCTGAAGTCATCAAATTGAGTTCCTGGCTACAGGCCTTGTTGATAAAATGTTAACTACATGCAGGGCAGTACAAGAGGAAAAAGAAAGGCTTTGATCTCTCCTTCTGCACTCCTCAACATTTTTTCCTGATCTCTCTCTACAGCACAACAAAGTAAGCAACTGTTAGATGTGAGATATTGTATATGTGCTGCTTCTGTAATGGACTGAAGTGCCGAGTGGGTTATGGATTTATTCACAATTTGTTTTCTGTATCTACTCACAGGACACTTAGTCAGTGCTGTGCCCACAGTGTCAACGCCCGGTTTTCATGTCTCTGACAATGTCAGGGTTTATCAATTCTGAGGGAATTGCTGAGATAAAGTGTAAAAAAAATACCTATAAGTAGATTTGACATGGTGCAGTATAGATATTGGTACATGTGGTAATAATTATTGGTAATGTAGATGTTGTATACACTGTCTAACGGAAACAAAACGATCTTCTCCATACTGTCGCCCTACTGGCCAGATAAGTAGTTTTGCATGTTTGTTCATAATATTTTCAACCAACTAACCTACCAACTGGACATACTGCACAATTATTACACTGAAAATCATTCCAGTAGAAAAGAAGGCACTGTCTTTAGTACAGATTAATAAAATCTAGAAAAAAACAGATTCATTCTGGTAGCTTACAGTAGCAGAGACAGGTCAAACAGTGGCTCGCTCCTGAAAGGGGATGCATGGGCAGTATGGGTGAAGTACTATAGTGATACACATGACAAGGTGCATTTTTTGGTGCCAAACAAATTGCAAACTGAAGAGTCACATTCTTACTTAAAGGATGAAATATAAAAAAGGAAGGGGTGTCTTCTTGGTTTTCCATAATCTTGTCGTTTTATATATCTAGTCCTGAAGAACTACCTTACATGGGGGAATTAGACTGTTACTGTCCACATGACAGGAAATTGATTTAGCCGATGCATTCCACTGCAAGAGACAGCCAACACTGTTCTGAATGACTTCTTTATGAGAGTTTCCAAAATTAAACAAATCCCCAGTTTCTTTACTCACACAGTGCAGGCTAATAATATCAAGCTGAATACACGCCTACATTGTTAGTTAAGGATGCAGTGTCCAACTGCTAAGACCCAAGCCAATTCTAATCCCTGTTATTCAGCCTCTGTTTGATTCCTGTGGTTGGAACTTAGAAGGGTCATTGCCCATATAGTATTAGCACCGGTCTTGAAGGAAAACAATAAACACTCATGGCACAAACAAGCATGCTGTATATTTAAAGCTAAAAGAAATGGATGCCCAATGAATTACTGGGTGGATGGGGTGAAATCAGGACAACTTTTTAACCTAATGTGGCTTCAACTCAAATTGGTACCATAAAGGAACATGCCAAACTGTACCAAGCAATATTTATTTTCACACAGAAAAACAACATTTATCAGATACATTCTCACCAGGGGGATTTTGAATTACTGGTGATAGAACAAATATTCGAATTAACACTGCTTGCAATGTATTCGTTGGCATCATGTTAGAAAAAAGACTATATCCAAAAGATATTATGCAAAGAAAACCAATTCATAAATTACATCTGAAATAGATAACACACATTCTAGAAGAGTGTTTCTCGCCTTTCTTTTATATGTTCTAATTATATTATATATGAATTATATTGGATTATACTGTACAACAAATGTCGACCTATCTAGTATCGAATAACTTTTTCATATTGGGTGGTCCTTAGGGAATTTCTTTCTTACCAGATCTCATTTTGGAATCTTGCATTCATTTAAAACCAGCTACAGAATGACTGGGCGAATCGCATTCCGAATCGGGCTGAGTTGCTAAGCGACGGCGCTCGTTCGGGTTTGAAAAATGTACTTTCTTTTCCATTGTACTTGTAATACATGCAGAATACTCCATGAATGTTCATTGACTGCTTTGGTTAATTACATGTTCCTGGTGTATTATATATGTTATGTATGTAGTTGTATATGCATTCGTTTACATTCTGAAAGGGTGTTTAAGCCCATAAAATTTCCCATAACGTACCTAGACTACATTTTTCAAAACTAAGACTAAGAAAAGAAGTCATTTGAAAGGGATTTCTTCTTTAACATTGTTTTACTCAGGGTAAAATACTAGCACACCAGTTACAGGATTCCTTTTAGCACAATCTAGAACATTTCCTTTGTTCAAATGTCTGTGTTTGTGCTTTAAGCAACCAAAAACAACCCATTAAATCATTATGGCTGATGTCATTGCTGTTAATCACATTACATGAGATCTAACAAGTAAAGTTTCTAATGGCAAAAACAAGAGACAGAATCAAGTGAATGGTAAGCTGCACACTCAGCTGTGGTCACTGGTGTTGTGTTCTTGGAACAGTCACATGATTCCACTTTATAAGACCATTTGAAACTACAAAGAATTGAATGTCTCACCGTTTTTTAGGTCTTGTTACTTTGATCATAAAGGCTGAAGTTGTAGAAATCAGATGAAAATAAACTAGCCGTAGCGCGTGCCCATTTTTACTACTTAACTTTTACAATTAAGTCAAAGCCAAATGATTACACCGTGTAACAAATGTTTTTTTTTTTCCTGGGTAGTAAGTGTTATTTCCTAATTGCTTATGCCTCAAAAGTATAGAAAATGGCTATTATTCCCCACAAACTTTGCTTTTGTGACCAGGACAGTGATATTTTGAAATATGCCTATTTTCCAGAACATTCCAGATAGATTCAGTGCTGAGTAAACTTGGAGTAACTTCTAGAACTTTCTAGAACTTTCCAGTAATATAAATAGTAGTATAAATACAGGGGCCTTAAGCCCACCAGTTCAGTTTAGTTCCAGCTGCCTAAGTGGATACATATCTGCATTTTTCTGAGATGGCATCAAGAGGCTGCAATGGTGGCATTCCTGATGGGTCTCCAAGGCGGTTTTACCAAGTTTCCCTGCTATCTTTGCCTTTGGGACAGCAGGGACACCAAGGCGCACTACCACAGGCGGGACTGGCCACAGCGGACTTAGTTCTCTGTGGGGAGAAACAACGTCAAGTGGGAGCCACTGGTGGACCCCCGAAAGGTGCTGATGCCACCACTGCACATCAAATTGGGCCTTATGAAACAATTTGTCAGAGCTCTAGATAAGGAATCGGCAGCCTTCAAGTACCTTCAAGACTTCTTCCCTAAGCTGTCTGAGGCAAAGGTCAAAGCAGGTGTCTTCGTCGGACCACAGATAAAGAAGATCCTGGAGTGCAATGAATTCCCCAAGAAGCTCACTAGTAAGGAGAAAGCGGCTTGGAACAGCTTTGTCGCAGTGGTTCGGTGCTTCCTGGGCAATCACAAGGCCGAAAACTATGTGGAGCTGGTTGAGACTCTGGTGAAGAACTACGGCACAATGGGCCATATCCTTGATGCTCATCTTGATAAATTCAAGGAGAACATGGGAGCGTACTCGGAGAAGCAAGGCGAGCGCTTCCACCAGGATATACTGGACTTTGAACGCCGCTACCAAGGACAGTATAACGAGAACATGATGGGAGACTACATTTGGGGGCTGATTCGTGAAAGTGATTTACAGTATAATCGTAAATCTCGAAAATCTACTCACTTCTAAATCTTTTGTAGTCATTTTTGTATTACTTTAGTATAAATACATGTTAATTTGGATTCATATGTTGTTTTTTTCTGACTTTATGTGAACGAAAAGACACAAATTCGCCCATTTTCTCATTGGAAATAGGTAAATTTCAAAATATCACTGTCCTGGTCACAAAAGCAAAGTTTGTGGGGAATAATAGCCATTTTCTATACTTTTGAGGCATAAGCAATTAGGAAATAACACTTACTATCCAGGAACAAAAATTGTGTTACATAGTGTTACTTAATAAATTAAAAATAATTACATTTTAAAGGACGTCTCTGATTCACTGTCAAGTCTGTTACAGAGGGTTACGTGACTATTCCCTCACTGCCTCGAATCCTTCATGGAAGCCTACAACCAATCGTTGCTTTTGAGATTGTTCATCATGAAATATAAATAATTAGTGTAGGCATGTATACAGAATCACCTGCTATCAGCTGAATGTATTAATGAAACTACTGTAGCAAGTATTTCCATTTGTATCCAACCCGTGAATATCCCAACTGTGTGGCACTTCTGATATCAACCACATTTACACGTGATAAAGCTGTGCTCACATCTTTATAAAAGAGGCTAAGGCAGCCAAGATGACCACAAAACATCAAACAAGCCCTAAAAAAACTATTCTAGAATGAATGCCCAATTACGCTCCCTCACTGCAGCAATTCTTCACAACACCGCAGGAAAACTAAAAGTCAGTTGCCATCCTTTGATCACACGACCAAGCCAATTGCGATCTAATGGCCTCTAGAGTACAAAGGCCAGCCCTGCAGGTGACTGATAGAGCTAACTGGGCATCTGGCTAATAGGCTCTCCGATGAGGAGAGTGTGGAATCCTTAGCAAAGTCCAGCAACTTTTCACACCCCATACTTCTCTGACAGTATGACCCTCCCTGTATACCACATGGCTGTGCCTTTGCCAGGTACGCCACACATATTTGATCTTTTTCTTTTATAGTGCAATATTGGTCATTGAGTAGTAGAGGATGATGGTCTGACAGTTTATTCGATTTGTGAAATGGAAAAAAATTGTCATTTTAGTATTTTAAAAAAAAGTGAGCACTTACTATAATTGGGGGTGTTTTTACATAGCTTTATCAACACATTACTGTAGGTGTCAATTGAAAATTTGACCCGCCATTGACATGAAATGGACTTACACATAATTTTGATAGCTCTCAGCAGAATTAGACTGTTTTATATTTTATTACTTTAACTCATGTATTATCTACTGTGATACTGCTGCCATGATCTGCAATTATAACCTTAGATTTAATTTGTGCACCACATAGAGTTGATTCACTAACCTATTTTAATTTAACACATAACCGTGTATTATACATGTCATATATGTTATATACTGTATATGTTATATATTTTCTAATAAAATGTAAAATTAGAAAACTCCCAATTCTGTAACTGCATTAAGACAATCTGGACAAGACACAACTGTTTTTCAAATGATACTTAACTTTCTACTAAACTGGACAGGTGTTCCTTATATAAGCTTCCAATTAAATAATAAGCTGCATGCGCTTAAAAAATGTATGTGGGAAATTATTATTATTATTGCAAAATACACAGTGTTTGTTTACATTTTCAGTGTTCAATGGTTTCATTTACTTTCATCATTCCAGAAGGCCATGTAAAACTGTGTTGTGCTATACAGACGCATGGGCAAACCAGTTTTAACAAACAGTAATATGTAATTAAACTGTAAAATGCAATGTTGGCTTCACTTTGCCAAACGTGTTGTATTGTTATGGCTGTTTAATTTCTGTTTTTGATTAAAATAACAAGCTGGCAAAAAAGATCAGAAAAACTGCTAATCTTCAGCATTGGGATGATTAAAAATATAACCATCTTTACAATAAAAAAGTCTGACAAACTACAATACAAAATGTATGATAACAAATCTAAGAATGCAACTTTGTATAACCGATCCGTATCATAAGGGGGTCTTGTAGCACTCAAGACCCCCTTATGAGACTGCATAAATAACCCCCAGGTTAACACACAGTGCTCAACAATTATTCCTAACAGGTAGCATCAACCAACTACAGATTTATTTTGTTTTATTCTAAACAAATGCTGGTTCCCTGAAGAAAACAATCGCTTAAAATCTTTTAATTTCTCAATGGTTAAGGACGAGTCTGGCTTCGAAAGGCTCATGGGAGACGAATACTACTGTGCTGCTGTCTACATTTATATGGAAAATGCATTTCTTGAGTTCAAATCTGAAGGCTGGCATCAATAGCAGCTGGAGATGTCATGCTGTCATAAAAAATAGAAGTACACATCAGTGCGTTTCTAAATATAGGCAACTTGCAATTGTGCATTCAGATTGATGTGCTGTCTCTGTTCACTTAAATATCTCACAGTTGATGGTGTGAAAGAACCAGTGCAGCCACATACAGAGGGTCCTCATAAAGCACAAGGTTAGAGTGGAATGTATTGTGAAACTTCTATGATGGGCTAGGAGTGTAAAATCAAATAAAAGTGTGTTGTATATTGGTGAAAATCATGTTACAGCTTCATTGATGTCCCAGTAAAGTATTGTACATTCAAATCCAGTTCAAATTATACAAACAAAGACAAACAAAAATGGGGAGTTATTGTCTCTGTGACAGGAAAACAATTCTGCGCCCAGGTGTGGCAAGGCCTAGAGCCCCGTGTGTAAACAGGTGGTACGGCAGAAAAGCCCTGCTGATAAATGTATGTTTATTGAATTTTTTTTGTTATGATTTAAAATGTATTGTTTGGAAGTGTTTAAAAACGGGTGTGCATTGGGATTTTGTAGTCCACGGTGTCATGGCCGAAATCCTAAAAACGACATATCCCAGAAGCCTTTAGGGCTTAAACGCTGGGGTGCATTTAATGGGAGTGTTAAACTGAATTATTGTTTAAGGGGTTTGTAATTAGTGTGAGGTGCACGTATATATATAAGCTTGTGATTTTCAGTGTTTGGGGTGGCGTTGTTCAGAGGCGGAACGTCAAGTAAAGAGAAGGAAACCGAAAATAAAATGTTAAAACGGTACTTGTTTTGGGTGGAGGGATTTAGTGTGCGAGATTTGTTGCTGTGCAAACCTTTTATTTTGGCTCTGTGAGCGTTGTTTTGTGAAAGTGTTTTTTTTATTTTTTCCACTCGTAGTAGCTGTCTGTGTCTCAGTCAGCTTTCTGGTCTGGGACGTCACCAGCAGGCCATCCTGTAACACCAGGTAATAGCAGAGATCCTTGTAGTTGTGTCCACCCCATTAATAAAACAATAACAGTACAGTATGATGCAAAGGGTCATGCTTTATTTTAAGGGCCATTTTTTCTGTTAGTTAACAACTAGCTAACTTACACCTTAACAAAAGCTCTTTATGTTTTGGTAACGATTAGTTAATACTGTATATACTCAGAGTGACATTTATTACCATAAATTAGTTTATAAATAGGTTACTGTGTATTAACAAATGATTAACACAAAAGGAGCAACATGTGTTAATCTGTTAGTAAGCTAGTTGTTAGCAGTTAATAAACTAAAAAAGGGGTCCTTAAGCTAGACTCTATGTTGAAAGTTTGCTTTATGCATTAACAGGTGGAGTATGAGCTTGTGATGTCAGATGGCCTATAATGTTAGATTACCAAATGTTAGATTACTTAAAAAATACTTGCTGTGGAAAATGTGAAACATTGCTCAGCCTTGTCCTCTATTTAGTCTACATCACAAAATCTCCACACTGTTTGGCACAGTTCAGCACAATTGGCAGTCTCTGTCTGAGTGAGTCCCAGGATTGAATAGCAGGGGGTGCTGAGGCCTGCCAGCACGAGGCAGTGCTACTGTCCCTTTTTATATAAAAAAGGAAAAAAGCAATTACAATATTTTCTACCATACTGTGTGTGAACAACGCCTGATTTATTGTTTAGGATTGTAGAACTCTATTCATAACACCCATGTGCAAATACTACAGAGTAAGTGTCATAATTAAAATTATGGAGGGTTGAACTGACTAACTCATGTTTAATGGTCTGTGCATCATGTTAGAACACTTATGTAATCAATTGCAGTGTGGGGGCTAACCTGTTGCCTAGGAGTAACAATTTGAGGCACAAAATTCCTAAACATATGAATACAATCAGTCCATCACCTGTATTCAGGAGGCTATAACCAGTGGTGTAGTCATAAATATTAAGTACCAGAAAGCCAACTAAAAAAATAGATTTTTCTAAAACAAATTATACTAATTTTCATTTTATTTGTGCATTGAACTTAAGGTAACATTTAATAGGTAGCATGCATCTTGTATGCTACTTTTAGACTACTCTCCCAGTGAAAATTTTCTAGCCAAATGTGTCTTGTTCTGAAAGCATCTGGTGGCTAAAGAAAGGGCGCGGTTTGCTTGCCTTACTTTGTTCAAGTTTACATCCTAGGTCAATTCTCCTCAGAAGTGTCTTCAGGGTTAAAGCATCTACTGGCTACAAGGCATGTCAATCAGTAAGGGAAGCAGTCAGTTGGTTAACCATGTCACCTAGAACCACTTTACATAAAATACTCCTAGCAAACGAAATCTATTCTGCACTAAATTTTATGCAACAATATTTTAAAACTTGATTTTTTATCTAATTAGTTGACTTACTTCCTAAATAATTCCTCTCAAACGTGTTGAATTGCAGTAACAAACCACGAACACAGTTAATGTTTTACCAGGCTGATGTACGCGAACCCTGGCAGGAATACTTGATACTGTTAGCAACGACTGACAATGCACTGGCACAGGCAGGCTCTGGTGTCACAATATGTGTGAGGACTGACAATGCAGGATCATCGATAGTGGTGGAGCATACCAATGCTTTTCTCGCTGTCCTTGCTGATGCATTAACAGTGGCAGGAGAGGAATGGGTTTCAAATTGGATCTACCAGTGCAAGACTCCAGCTTCACAATCAATTGAGGTGCTGGTGGCATTTCCATTCGTTCCCTTTAATCGCTGTTCTTTGCAGCAGAAGTTCAAAATAAGCAGTGTTTCCCAAGTATAAACTGCCTAGTATGCAATCATGGGCTAGTCATACAGATTGCTAGTAAAGACATGACAGTAGACATGTTGAAATTATGACTAACTGCTGCAATCATATGTAGTCTTGGGACTTGCAGACCGCCAGCCAAACGCTGTTCCATTTCACCGAAAGAGGACAGGAAGCACTGGCCATGCCAGCTTGCTAATTGAAACGACCCCGGGACTACATGACCACATATGTAACAATGTATTGTTGCTAATGCTGGGTAAGACTGGAGATTGCAAATCTAAACAGTACAAACAAAATATAACACCTTTCAATGAAAATCAAATCAAATCACTATCAATAAATGTATATGTATATGCACAGTAATGTGGCAATCTATAATCTAAACATAACTAAAATGTCTGATTATCTGCTTGCTTACCTGTAAGACCGAATGTCGAGCGTTTGTCTATACTGGACAAAGGGGCTGATTTGATCAACATATACAAAGGTGTGATGAACCACAGTGGTATTTGTTTAGAGCAATTTACAACAGGGAATCCTCATGTGCTCCACCAACCAATTATTTTAGGGGTAATTCTGGGGATACCAAGGCTAAGTGATTAACGCAACTCTTTCACTTTCAAATTACCAGTGTCCAAATTAACACATTTTTAAGGTCATAATGGCAGGCTGTGGTGCATGGTATTTTTGGTTACAAACTGAATAATTGCTTGTCAGTACAGTAAGATATAAATACTGTATAATATTTTTACTCCAATGACAGAAGTTGAAAAATACAACAGCTTTGTAAAATAAATGTAAGTTTACTTTTAACTGTGCAAAACAAACAATCCAATTGCACTTTAACACACTGAACAATATCTTAATAATGTGTGCTCAACTTTCCATCCTATACTGTACTTATAGACAGAGTTAAGTAAACACACATCTCAGGACACACAAATAGCTGAAGTACAATCAAATCAACTATTTGTAATATGATTTGTAAATAATCTCTAAAACACATACAAAATATGAACCCCAGTACCCGCGGGCATATATTTTAGGTTTATTAAGAATACAGCGTACCAAACACTTTTTTAATATATTGTATGTATTTCAAAATGCAGCTACCTTATAGTTAAAACATAATTTAAAAAATTAAATAAACTCCCTGTTATCACTATTACATCATTTATTTTATTTCTTCTTATTATTTATTTTATTTTTCCTGGGTTACAACAGAACATGGCTACGTACAAATGCCAGCTACTACACAAGCTTTTTTAAACTCGCATAATGTAACCCAAATGGATAATGCAGCCCGCTGCAAAAATTGTAACAATATTTGGGCAATTCCTTTATCCAAAACCGTCTACACCACAGATGTGGTCTAGTCAAATGTATATGGATATGACCTTCCTATATGGGCTGTATACTCGCCTACGGCTCGGGACGCATATCTGCATCTTATAAAACGCTTTGTGATGGTGTTCCACTACGTAAGGCGCTAAATAAAATAAAGATTGATTGATTAATTGATCGATCTTTGGTCATCTACCACACGGTAGAGCCCGCATCGAAGGTTCTATCTCTTAAAAAGAACTCATTTAACATTCCCTTCACCGTTTATTCGTTAAACGAACACAAAATGTCGACCTACAAGAAGAGCGTATTTAACTGCTTGGCAGACGCACGGGTACCTCCAGCAAATTTGGATACGTGTAATTGAAGCATCACTTACCGGATACAGGTGAGCTTGTTGCCACGGAAACCAGCACCACCGACCCCAGTAAGAAGGCGCTGTAGGCTCGGGTAAACCAAGAGGTCCTGGAGCAGACGACCTCAGAGCCAATGACCAAATGTATCATTCCTTCCATTTCATACAATTCATGACATTTTCATCCAACAGCAATAAAATTCCTCCCAGGTTGATGGCTTTTCGACGTTTATCTTTCCAGTTCCCACTCAAACGCGTAAAGAATGTGTACAATACGAATTAAATGACCCACACATCCACCAAATGTGTTTAACATAAAAATGTACGTGGCTTTAATACCGTCTTTCTGTCTTATTGTTCCTCCTTTCTGTACATATTGTCTTTGTTTTCTTACATCATATTAATTAAGGTTAGCAGTAATGTTTTTCTTTTTGCATCCAAATTGAGTACAATGACCACCAAATCCAGTTTTTAAAAATTCCACTGATGAAATTGTAATACAGACAAAACAAGGAACTGGATCACATTCTCACATGCATTACACGAGTACAATGACACTGATCAATGCATACGTTGTATTAAATTAGTCAAAAAGATCATATTCCTTTGTCCTCCATGGGTAATAAAAATGAAACATTGATATTCATATCCTTTTACGCGGTTGTGCTTATTTTAGAACTGAGTAAGCTTCATATAGCTTTCTGGCAGCCCTATATATATTCCAGATTTGCAACCACGGAAACGGCCCAAACACGGTTTTATCCTTCCTTTGAATAATTCGTTCCAATACCGTTACACATTTTTATCAGTCCTTGCAAACGGTGGCGAATAACACTTACAAATGCAAATCATTAGTGAATAGTTTGCAAGGCAACAGCCACCATTCACCAATGGTAATTTCAATATAGCGCCTTCAGTTTTCCCAATTACAGTACAAGGATGTCCAAATTCTTTCGCGTCTTTTTAAGAAGCTGTTGTCTTTTAAAGAAACTCAAACTTTCCCATGCTGAATGAATGTCCAGACTGTAGAATTCTCTTCATTTTCTTATAACAGCACATTCCACTTCTGTATAAATAAGTGCAACAAACTTAATGAAAAAAACACAAATAATAAATGTGCAATGCAAAACAGAGGAGAAGGTGGAACTGACAATGCAATATATCCTGGACACCAAAGCATGCCCCAGACACGTTTCCTATCGAGACTTGCCTAACGGTTTATTCTTTCTAGCCTGTGTTTATTCTTTCCAAGCTACCTCGTTTGCATAGCCAAACAGATGCAGCTGCAGCTTGCTTTCCTGAAGGGGGTGACGACCTTTATTAATTTAGTTTTTATTTTTTCTTCCTCTTCCAGAATCTACTTGGAGCATCCTTTGCTTCTGCGGTGGCCGCCGCTAGTCAGACTTTGCAAGATGTAGCGTAGAACCTTTAGGATTGTTTTAAACGAAACCTCCTACACTCTTCTCTGATTAGACATTTATGACATCAGTGGCATAGTTGATAGTGTTCATTGGTTAAATCCAGTGCCCTTCAGCATTTCCAGGGGGTTAGGTTGTCTTCCCCTGCCCCTGCCCCTGCCGTGACAGCCTGTGACAGCGTTACTGCACCAGGCGTCTGTGGTTACACTGTGCAACGTCAGCCTGATCTTAAAGAGGCAAAATGTCATGCTTTGTATTTTATTTTTTTTTAATATATATATATATGTGTTTTTTTTATTATCCTCGTTCATAACAGTACATATAGACACGTCATGCGCACAGGGTTCCCATGTTTTTTGGGGTTTTTTTTTGTGCTTCAACAAAATGTTGTGCTTAAACAAAAACAACGGGATTGAAGCTATTGTAACCCATGGCAACCACATGTTTTACAGGCTTACATTTTGGCTACGGTAACACTTGAAATACTTCAGTTTAACATCACAATTGAAAACCTCAGGAACCAAACTAGTCATTTTATTGAACGCTAAAGAAAGAAAGCACTAATGCAGTATTAGTTCTCATTCAGATTTTAAGTTGTACTGTACCCCAGTTCAAGCAAGTGTTATTGTCTCATCCCAAAGTCTTTGTGTGAGGTCACTGCAATCAATCCAAGGGTAACCCTTACAGATGATCTCCCAGCGATTCGGTTGTAATAACCATTATTGATTAACTTATTGATCATACTACCACAACAGTCTAGTCATTACACTGATTAAGACAGGACCCTGACGTTTTTTGTTTTTTTTTTACACTTTTTTCAACTCCACCCCACACTCTCGATATCAGCGGTACTTTCTGTGCTGTATTTCCACTGTGTTTGTGTGCTGTGGTCCCTGTGGTTGTGTCCTCTCCCTGTTCTGTATTTCCTGCCGCTGGTTTTGTGTGCCTGCTGTGTCTTTGTTTGTAGTCCATGGTCTGTGTCTCCCCAGTGATTGGTCCTGTCTGTAAGTAAATGTGTGTGTGTGTGTGCGCGCGCATGTGTTCCGTGTGTTCCCATTGGCCCGAAGTGAGCGGCTGAGGACCAATGGGATGTGTAAGCTCCAGGGCGGAGCTAAGGTTATGAAAAGGCACTGCTCTGCCATTGTTGTTGTTGTTGTGATTGCCATGATTCCTGTGTGAAAAGCCGTGAAGCAGTGGACTCTGGGAGGCACTGAAATAGTGTTCAGGAGTCGATCGCGGTGAAGCGGACAGAGTAGTGACTCTGGCTTGGGTGTTGGGAGAGCATCCAGAGAAGAATAAATAAAGAGTTTTTGGAACCAGGAACATTGGTGTCACAAGTGAGACGCAGGTACCCAAGAGAGCACTTGGAAGCCTGGGGCCTGGTGAGCAAGTTCGAGGGCGGACTTGAGGCTGGCAGGGGAGAGTGTAGCGTGCACGGGGGTAGGGGTCAGGGCTGGTAGGTGGCACAATTTAATATGAAGACATAAGCCCAAAACCAGCTCCTGCAAGGGAGCTGGCTCTTTTGTATGGCGGCATCGGCGCTATGCTTCAGAGCAGGCGGTCCCAAGTTTGCTCCCGCCCTCCGCTATTGAGAAACACCTGCCTGCAGGAACCGTGGTTGTCACAGTATAACAAGGGATGAAATTAGTTTTATTTTGCAGCAAAGCAACGTGTAAGAGCCTAAATAACTAATTATTCGTATAAGCACCGTGTCTCTGGTGCCTCATAGCTGGCCTTATACGTTTTACGTTATTATTAATAGCAAATGGTGATAGAACTTACAAATCCATTGTTTACCTACTGTACAGTAATTGAGTATGACATACTGGTGGACAGATATAAAAGGGCAATCTTAAGCACTATGCATAGGAGTTGGGTTTCTCTGCACCCGTGGTTATACCTCATCTCATCTCATCTCATCTCATCTCACAGACAGGGGACAAAACGGCAGTGTATCGCACAACATCACCCGCTACATAGATATCCTCCATGCACCAGATTATTATAGTATAAATTGCCTTTACCAAGTTTCATCAGAATTGGATAACAGTTTCTGTTTCCACAATATTTACCTTGATAGAGATATAAATCCCGAACAGGGAATAATAAACTATTGTTTTCATCATAATCACCCGACAATACCTGAAAGGTTGGAATGGCTTCATGTAGTCCTATTACAAAATAAAATCAACACATTTCTAAGGCTGGCAAGATCCCTCAATGAGCTGTTTCAGATTAATACCAAAGAGCAATGCAATGCAGATGGAGTATTAAACACTATTAATGATACATTTGCACACCAGTGGAATGTTCTGAAATGCCTGCCAGAATGTCGAGGCAACAGCACAGCCTATTTGTTTTCAACATGATGGCAAAGAAATATAATCAACTTGTTTCTGTTGCAACTTAAAAAGGCAACGCATAAAACAAGACAGCCCCCATGTATTGCAGTTTCCAAATGTGATCATAAGACTTGAACTTACAGATAAAAAGTATGACGTCACCCCAGTTCTGCACTGGTCTGGAAGACACCTGGAAGACGTCTTATACTGGCAAGTCAACGGGACCATTGCTTGGTCAAGAAAACACCATGTTATGGGCAAACTAAGCACTGATGGATTGTTAGTGATCACATGACCATGAGGAATGTTTGCTCCAATGCATGGTTCAGAACATTTTGTCTCAGAGACATACCTCACCTTTATCTCTCAAATAAAAATGAATGATATGTACAATTAATAGTAAGCAAATGGCTAGTTCTGTGTAGTTTTAGACATTCTGAGCCATTCTTATTTTTTTCTTCTATCAACAAATAGTACAATATAGTACAGATACAAAAATGTAATCATATGTCCATGCACTATACCAACTTGCATCACTTCCATCTCTGGATTAACATGCTGATGTTTTGCATCATGCTGTACATGGGGGTCCAGGGTTGGGTGCTCCAGGGACCCATTCATATTTGGGGGCGAAAGGGGAAAGAACAAAATTGGGTTGTATAGTTATGCAATCTATTATCAATATTACAGAGCCACTAGGTGGTAGTGCAACAATAACTGAGCCAGGGAAGGACTGGATATCAGTGGGACAACAAGGTTGACTTGAAAACTGCATAGAAGGAGTAGATATAATATTCTTTCCCTATTGTGACAGAGATTGAATGAGTCTTAGTGTTAGATCTCCCTCCCGACCTGTGAAGGCGCTGTGTAAAAGGAACAGAGTACTCCATGGCCTGACAATTTATTCCTTGGGTTAGGTGGAAATCAGCCATCTACAAAAGGGGTGGAGCTACGGTACCCAAACTCAATGACCCGGGCAGGAAACTGCATGGCATCCGTGGATTGGAGGAGTGGATGCGCTCATTAACCTAGGGGTCATGAGGGAGGGTATAGAAGGGTTTTGTAGTATAAGTGATCAGTTCCTTGATAAATGGTAAGATACAACCTACAAGGAGCCTGTGTTATTTGCTGTGAACTGTGAGTTTTGTCTTGTGTGTTTTAGTGTTTGTTTTAACTGTCTGTCTATCCTTAAAACTAGACTGCCAGTAACACGATCTGGAGCTGTAGCACAAGCCAGCACCAACCCGGATATCACTTTCACAGAAAATTGTATTGCACCACTAACACTGTTTCACCGTCTTTAAAAACTGTGCTGGTATTCTGTGTTTAGTGTAGCTGTGCAAACTGGACTTTTGGTTACAAGTCAAACCTGGGGATTTACAGATACCGAGTGATACACACCGCTGTATCACTCCAGCATTATTATTTACAGGTGTTCACCATAAGACTCTGGACATTGCTAATTAAAATCAATAAACACCCTAGCAGCTGAAAGGTATTGTCTGTTTTGTGTCTGCTCTGCACTGGAATCACCTGTATTCACTTACCACTCTGTCACAGCTATATATTGCCTTTTTTTTTCGAAATGTATTTATTTAATAAAATTGATAGTGTAAAATGTAAACCAATGACTGGAACACCATTATTTTTTATAACACTGTCAATTCTCAGAAGATGGTAGTGTGTGCGCCCTCTAGTGGAAACCATGTATATGACAAGCTTACTGAACCTACTGCCAAAACTGACAGGCATATTTTTCAAAATGTCATCATAAAAAGTAATAAGCTCCAAAACAGCTGTTATTTATATTTTACAGATGTTTTAGATTTATTTATTTTTTTACTCACAATTAGATGTTCTCCTTCATTAAATTAACAAATTAAGAGCTGTTTTATTTAACTTTTCGTATACAGTACTGCATTAGGCCTATCTGTTAGGCAAGGAAAAATTGCAATATTTACTGGCACGTTGACACATACCATGTACCTTTTGTTTTTTTGAAAAGCCTTTTTACTCAGATATGTAATTTGCTTCTTTTTTTAGAAAGCCCAGAAAAAAAGCTCAGTAAGGTGCTACATCTGACTCATGATAACACATGAATGAGAATGTAATGGTGTTATCAAAATGAATGGATCTGGGCAGTGATAGGAACGATTAGGACACGATTGCATAGTTACACAAATCACTTTCAAAATGACCTACACAGAAGCAGACACTGTGGTGTGGCACTGCAGCAATATTAGCAGAGAACACTATGCACAACAAATCAAAACATCAGAAGCAATGGGCGTGTGCTAATAAATGTGTACACTACTGTATATATGTGTGTGTGCTATATATAGATGTACATTGGTAGTGGAAACAGATTATTAGGTTGAAAAAAAGATAATTATTTTATTTGCTACGCTTACTGTGGTAAAACATGGTACATGTACAGTAAAAGAAAAGTGAAGTATGGTAAATCACACAGTACCGCATGCTATAGTATATAAACCCATAGTAAAGCTTGATAAATGTATAGTGTAAGCAGGGTGGCCTTCCTGTCGATATAGCGTGGGTGGGCTGGGTTGAAAGGTGAAATTGTCAGATGATTTGAATGGACTGACGGAGACTGTTTAGTGCTGGCACTTGGTTCAATCATTCAGGTTCAAAGCTAGGTACAGGCAGATAGAGAAAACAACACTACCTCAATATTGAAGCAACAGGTCCCAGAAAGTATTGTAAACACCACACAACATTAGACTTCAATATGGACTCCTCAAAAAAAAAAAAAAAAAAAAAAAGGAAAGTTGGGAAGCAATTCAAGTTCAAATGGGTGAAGGACTTTTCTTGAACTTTGACTTTTGCACATTAAGACCTGTCATTATTTTATGTTTCAATTCCCTCTAGTGGCAGCAAAAAGAATAGGCTCAAACAGCTAAATCCAATTTAAAAAAATTAATTTTCGACGGGTAGAGGTTAGGGCCAAAGCAATTTTAGGGCATCATTGGTGCCTGATGGCTTGAGGTATACACCCTGTAGTCTATATATGAAACCCAAGCGCCAGCATATCCTTGAATGCAGTTGTAAAAAGTAAATACAATTGAATTATATTCAATAAACTGTACAGCTAATTAAATCCAACGGTGATGCCAAAGAAGTTTTGATGTGATTGTGCTTGTGCGTGTGCCTGAGTAACAAAGGACATTAGAAAATCTACCTTCAGCACATGTCCCCAAAACAGAGCCTGTATTTATACAGTCAGTTTATTTTAGAAATGGGAGCTTTTGTGAACAAAACAGAGCATCCCTGGTAACATAATCTAAGGGGTATGTCATATCAGATTGAATGCTACGTAAATATGAACAATATGAAAATGTGAAAAAAGATCTGTACCGTGTGGAGAGGTTAAAAAACAAGGTGCCAGTGAAAAGACACTGAACCCACAATGAAGCTTAACCTAGGGACGTACTGAATACAGTGCCTGTGTGTACCGGTTATAAAGAGACATCTCAAAGCGTTAGTCTTTATCATTCAGCACCACAGACATTCAATCGAAACAAACAGCAAACAACAAAGAAGACACAGGTGCAGTGACTTAAAACAGTTTAATGTAAATCCAAGACAAAGTGTGATTACATTTCTACACATATACAATATGCATATGTGAGCATACAAATTGTGATTAATAACTCGATTCACCTGGGAGACCGAAAAAATGATCAAAAGTAACAGTGAATAACAAGCTATAACATAGTTCACCACAACGGGAGCCCCACTCTCACCCTACAGTTAGTAAATATAACAATTAAAATAACTATATTCTTCTATAATGTATTTTCTGTTACAATTTTCTGTAAATTTACAATGCTATCATTAGTATTCAAGACTAATAGAAATTCACTCCATTTTTCTACAACGAAAATGATTATTAAGAGAAGCACACAATGTCTTAATGGTAACACAAGCGCTTAGTAGCCAGTACTCGACCGGTTAAGAATTATTTATTTTTAAACATTCTATAAGCCAGTAAAATATCCATTCTCATAACATACCTTTAACATCAGACTAAGGATCAGGATACATATATTTCTACATCTTCAGATTAATAAGAGAGACGATACACTTCTTCCCTCCCCTCCCAAGAAGCATTAAAAGACAAATAAACCACAGAGAAAGAAGTACACAAGGAAATACTGCGCCACACGATCATTATTTTCACAAAGACCAGCATGAAATAACACTCTATACAGAAACCATACACACACAGAAGGAACAGAAGCGATCCGGGTTAGTTACATTAGGTTGAGAAGAGCCTGTAGAAAATACTTTGTTGTGATTTTTGTTTTGTGTGTTCCTGGCTAGGGTAGGTCCTTAAGTGGGCTAATACTGAACTTTACAATGTGTCAGTTTAATGGGATTAAAGCTAACGACATATTTCCATCGATCTAAACTGTTATGCACTTCCATACGCTACATAGACTGCAAACGTGCAGTTTTGAAAGAAGCACGATATCTGGTACCATACAAAGGCCCTGGTTAAATTAAGCTCTAGATGGGAACAAGCATTTAGGGAAATGTAACTTTGTGCATTAGAAATGGAGAATGTATTTTTTTTTCTTTTTTTGATTTGATTATTACAGTACATCATCAATGACCAATTTATACTTTTCTAAAACTCCAGATAAAAATGAATTAAATTGAAGGGGCCTTAGTTAAAGAAAGCTCTCACCTTGTGTGTTCTGCTTTCAGGTAGTATGTTATTGTTATACTTCCTATTAAAACCTAGAAACTACAAAAAAAAGGTTTTATTTAAGTTTAAAAATGGTAATACACATTTGCTATAACATGCTGCTTTCATAACTGCCTGTGAAACCTCCCATAGCGAATGGAAGTGTACATACGATTGCTGAGGTTTATGAAGATATTTAATTAGCTAGAACCACATTAACTTTAACATGGGTATTTAATGTGCTTATAGAGGTATAACATATGAATACAACTGAAAAAAGTTATAACAATGTCATAGTTACAGAGGCGGAGTAGAAACCCAGTGAATTTGATTCGAAAACAAAGCCCCACTGAGCCAGCATAAAGGTGGAAACCAAACCATCTTTTCTTTTTGTGTTTGCTCCCATTTCTACATTCATTTGTTAAGACATTCTCGGGGAAAGGAGGGTTTGGACCCCAATCAAATGAAAACATTTGTACAAAACTGCTTTTATTCTTTGATTCAAATTATTATTATTTTTTTTGGTTGTGTTAAGAAATTGGACTTTGCATGACATCAAAGAACCAGCAATAAAAAAAAAAAACAAGTAATATAAATTAAAAACTAAAAAGGTTAAGTCAAAGTAGAATGCGTAACTTTTAATACCTGTAATACTATCCTTGCCAACCCTCTAACATGAAGGGCTATGTATGTATTCAGCACAGGTGACAGCATTTTTCTTATTTTCTCCCCAATTTGGTAAGCCCAATTATTATTGTTTACTTCAACCCGGCTCACTGCCACCGCTGCCACCCCCACTCTGACTCGAGGGGGACGAAGATGGACATACGCGTCCTCCGAAATGTGTGGTGTCAGCTATCTGCCTCTTTTCACTCCCCCCCCTCCCCCGGGCGGTGCTCGGCCAATTGTGCGTCGCACCCTGGGAATCCCACCCACGGTCGACAGTGGAATAGCCTGGACTCAAACTGGCAACCTCAAGGCTATGCACCATGCACTCCTCACGCCTTTACTGGATATGCCACTCGCATTTCTGTATTCTAACAACAGTAACACAGACGCATCACTCTTATACATCTTGGAAACCCTCTCATGAGAACCAGAAAAACACGTTTTGGATAAAGAACACTGTTAACTACCCACGACACATTTTGCACACTGTCAACTTCCCGTTACTCACACAGCATCACACATACTTGTAACTTTTGATTTGCTTAACTTATCAGGTTCAATACAAAATGGAGGTGTTGAGTATTGTTTTTACTATCAATGGTAGACTACCATAACACAAATTCCGTGTGGTTTAAAAAAAAAAAAAAAAAAAAACCAACAAAAAAAAAAACATGGGGCTCATACACTTGACATCAACAATCTTGAATTTGGGTTTGTTTTCAAAACAGTATACATTATTTTTGTGTTTGTCTTTTTTTTTTTTTTTATAAAAAATATCAGCAGTTCATCTATGTACTGACATAAATGACTTCATGTATTAAAGATCACAAAGTATCCAGGACTGTACTGTGGTATTATGAAGCAGATGCATTAAGGGGCTACTTATTACAAAGAAAGTATAGACTAGCAGCACTGATTCGTCACCAATGGCAACAGAGAACATGTTTTTAATTGGTCTTTCACATTCAGTTACATTCAGTCTGTACCACTGAATTTGTATTTCTTTCCAGGCCTACAGTAAAATGAACATCACGTCTACAACTTTTTAATATTATTATTATTATTATTATTATTATTATTAACTAGCATGGTACATATTGTGGCCTATCTAATGTCATTAAAGGTTTTGCTTTAACTCAGTTTTTAAAACATTTATTTCATAAATAAAGTAACAACTGATATACATGAAACTATTCTACTGATGTTGTCAAAGCCCACAACAGTCTTGAACAATGTTATAAACATCACATTGAATTGTATTCAGAATATTACACTATAATGTCCGAGTTAAAGCTCTGTGAATAGGACCTAGTATATCTCAATATATTTGTAGTCCTTTCCAAAGAAAAGTTGGCAAGGACAGTTTTTTCTAAAATAAGTTTTTTCACACATGGAAACATACAAGAAGGCTTCCATTTTAAACAAAGGAACAAAAAACAGGTATGGATATTATTGCCTGGCAGTCATGGACAAATGGGGATGATAATAACACAATAATCATCATCATTATTATACAACTGTATTTCTTTGGTGAATAAAATAAAATAAAAATGACTAAATAACACCCACGCGGTTCTAACGCTTTCTTTCTTTTCTTTGTGGAAGTTTGTTGGTTAGCTCAGATGATGCGGAAGGGAGGGAGGCAGACAGGCCGGGAAGGGAGAGTGTCTACCGAATGGAATGTTTTAAAGACAATTCTGTGAAGTCAAATTTTTAGTTTCTGCGAAATTCAGCTCAATTCACAATGTGCTTAAGTCAATACTCCCCATTGAAAACCAAACTGTCAGTGTACAGTATTCTAAAGTTTCTCACTGCATTAAACCCCCAACTTTCAAAATGATTGCAGACTATTGTGAAAATGTGTAAAAACTAATAAAATGGTCTGATTATCGAATCCATCTTTGTAGAAATGTCTGTTTTTAGGGGGAGGGTTGCGTGAAACAAGTTGGGGTTTAATACAATCAGTTATTCCTTCCAGCCTCTGCTGCACCCAAAATAGATTTTAAGATAAAGCACTGTACCTAATTTACAGCAGCTCAAATCAGTGTTAATTTTCTTCACAAATGGGGCCTTGGTTTTAAAACAGCCCCGTGTAAATTAAAAAAACAAAAAAAAAAAAAAAATTTATCAATTCATACTGCTAGTACAGTGTACAGGAGTATTGCAACAACCTCTAAATGCTAACATACCTTCACCAGAAAACTATTTTAGCATTTATATTTCATTTGTGCTGAACCAGCTAATATGGGTCTATCCAAAATGTTAGCAGACATATAGCTAAGAAACATAAAAAAAGGATTCAAAACACAAATCACTTTCTTCACTAAACTGTTGTATGTGCCTAATTCATATAATATAAAGAAATAGATTACAAATCAAAACCTGAAACACTGGCTAAAATAAAGCTTAAAGAATTACACCAAAATAACCCTACATGTTTCAAATTAAGCAGCAAACAGAAGACGCCTTAGTCTAATTATCAAGTCAAACTTAGCATCTAGCTATCCATTCTAAGCTGTTTTATTTCTATCCTGTATAACACATTTTAACATGTTGTTTACAATTTAAACAACATTCCAAAAAGCTTCTTCCAGTTGAAGGCTAAAGCACAGCTTTGTGAATTTTCCACACAATATCTTCAGTTGAAATCTGTTTGACTATTTAGCAGGACCTCCAACTAAACCTGAATCATTTCAATTAGTCACAGTAACAGATTTATTCAAACAGTTATGTGTCATTTTGACACCATTCATTTTTTGCACCAACATACTCGAACCCAACCTCTCAATTCCAAAACGGATGTAACCCACTCCACCAATTTCCTCTTTGATCTTTCTCGTCAACGCCTCACAAATCTCACACATCCCATACAAATATTCACTCTTTCATTGAGTTGCATTGATTTGGCTGGCTAATTCAGACAATGACATGCCAATAAATACAGCAAGATTCTCCCTGTTATGCCACAGTCAAAGGAACCATACCCCACTTACTGCGGTTGAATACTTGAGTGAACAAGATGAGTTAATGTCCAGTAAGGGATATACAGCGTACTGTAACAGGCTGTCAAAGGGGTGTTGCCCTTCCCTTCCCCAGCCTCTGAATGTCAGAATCAGTCCTGTTTCAGTAGTTCAATAGATTGCAGATCCGGTGGGTTGGATTACAGCATCAGCACGTTGGTCTGCATAGCAGGGTACATTTCTTTAACTGCTGTATAATACCCCTCGACTCATCGCATTTCTCATGGGAACTACACCTCACAATAAAAATGCATACACATATATCACAGAACTGCATGCTTATATGGCACTTCATTTAATCTAAACTCTTTCCTTGGATAGTTTTACCACGGCAAGACTAACAGCTGTTGTGGTACAGTGTGTCACAGTGACAGGAGAAAAAAAAACAAAAAACACAGTATATAAAAACTGTATATAATGGCTGCAAGGAAAGTACCATTTGCAACCCAGCAGTACAAACATTATTTTTGTTATGAACCGAAGTTACCCTAGTAAGTACCAAACTCTGTTGAGATTTCACAAAAGGGTTTGCAGCTAATACCAAAAACAGTGAGTCAATGTTTACAATATCAAACAGACTAAATGTGCTTATTTAGCAGTTTGTGGAGACCAGGACTGGACACATTAACACATGAGACTATTTCAGGCCTAGCTCACACCTGGAAGTTAAAAGAGGGTCTCAACCACAAGAACAACAAGAACAGAAAAATCAGCAATCTAGGTAGCCTCCAAACCAGCCTCGGTTCTGCCAATTTCCAGTGAAGTAAACTTTAAACTGTACCTGCAAATCTGTAAGGCACTACGAGGGAACAATGTTAAACGCTAAGACTATGAGTAGTTACAGTTGCACAGATGTGCTAAGGATAGACCACACACGGGGCATTAGCGCGCACACACACCTAGACGATCACATTGTACATGCCGTGTTATCATAACCGCTCTGTGCAATCACATTAAGAGAAACAAAATCTATTGGTATCAAGGGTTTAAAAAGAGAGCATACTGCTACACTTTAAAGGGACCCAGCTAAAATATCCACCTTGAAGGGAATAAAACCAGAAAAAGAATACACTTCCTTAAAATTAACAGAACAAAAAAAAAAGCTATAAATTATCTAGAAATTAGATAATTAGATAAACACACACACACACACACGTGTCGATTTGAAGAGGGCGAGCTTGTTCCCTCATCTCTCATTTGGAAATTGTTAGACAGTTCAAGGCCATCCATTTACATTGAAGAGCAGCAGGGATATTTTTCGTCTTTTACACTATGAGGTGATCATAACCTTCTCATTTGAGGTCACTTGTAGAGTGAAAAATTACCATTCCATTTACTGGTCATTAAAAAAATTGAAATAAACGAAAAATAAATAAATATAAAACGGCACCTCTCTCAAAGGCCTTTTGGTGCAGGATAGGACATTGAAAATGGAAAGATTTGCCTTCAAGGATTGCTACTAGTTGAATGAGCACTGGCCTGTTTATTTTAATATTTCTTTAAAAGCAAATTTAAAAAAAAATTCCTCCCCACTTCTTATTTGTGGGGTGATTTTGTCTTTCCTTTATTTTTTTTGTCTTCAAGTTTAAAAGGTCGTTTTTCTGACGCCTTGCGTGTTTTCTGTCTAAAGCAGCGTTGTTCTTGCTCCAGTGTTTTCAGAGGTAACGGTACTGGTTCACCTTGGTGGGACTCAGTGGGTATCCAGTGTAGACAGCAGAAGCTGGTGATGCACTTATGTACGTCTGGTGGGCAAACTGCGCCTGATACTGGCTGGGGTGAACGGTGGGTGAGGGGAGGAGCTGGTGACCCATACTGACTGGAACCTGGTGGACGATGCCTGCAGGGTAGGTCGTGTGCTGGACCGTGTGACGGGCCGAGCCCTGCGACGCCACAAGGTGGGCAACGGTCCCTGTGGAGCCCAGGGCGGTGGGCGCAGTGTAAGTGTAGAGATGTGGCTGCCCGGGAAGGTGGGCGGCCGCTGCCAGGTGATGGTGCACGCCCGTGTGCGAGGGGCTGTGGTGTGGGAAAGAGTAAGGTGCCTGTGCTATAGTGGGGGTGATGTAAGCCTGCTGCCTGCGGTGACCTCCGTTTCTCTCTGCCGCCAAGTGCTGCTGTGCCTGTGGACGAGTCAAAGAAAGACAAGGCTGTTTACATGATTTAAGGTATTTATTAACGCAAGGTAGGGAGGCTTGGATTTTGGCAGACACTGAACAGTTTTCATCTCTAAATTATTATTTGTGTGCTGTTGAAGAGGGATGTTAAAAAATGCAAAGAGCCCAAGAGTAGAGACCCCAATATCCCAACTTCAGAAATGTATTTTTTTTTTTCCTGTAAAGTTATTGGCAGCTTCTAACTATTATTTCATTTGTTAAAATATTTACACAGGAGTAGTTTTTTCTCGAGACGCTCTGTTACTAAAACAGGATTAAAGTCACTCCAATGTTAGTTTCAATGTCAGTATCAATCCGAATACAGTCAAAAGAACAGAAAATATAAAAGCAACATCAGTACTGCAGAAGTAGCAAACGGTTAACAAAACATCACCTATTTTTGACGTAGATCAAGTGCTACGACTTTTCTGAAACAAGTTTACATTTCCTAGGTTGCCTAGAAAATATAGCATACAACAGCTTAAGAGCAAGTGGTAGTAAATCTTGATGTGGAAAGTGTACAGCTGTAAATACAAAATGAGTGCTATCAAATCATAAAAGAACAGAATAACTGGATCCTGCAGCCACCATATGTTCATGTAAACAAGTTCCTGCATATATCTCCATATATCGTGGTAAAGAAAGCTGTACAACTGCAAGGTCATGGCGAGAGACAGAGAGAGAGAGAGAGAGAGAGAGAGAGAGAGAGAGAGAGAGAGAGAGAGAGAGAGAGAGAGAGAGAGAGAGAGAGAGAGAGAGAGAGAGAGAGAGAGACAGATCCGTTTGTCCAATTTTGATGGACAAATTTGAGTTTTAGCTTTCTATTCACGGCCATGGCAGGTGATTAGCTTAAGTAGGCTACACAGTGAGACAGTCCATTTATGCATTTATGCATTTACTGTGTGTGTGTGTGTGTGTGTCTATATATATATATAGACACACACAGCTGTGTTTGTGCTGGCTTTATTCATGGTGCCTTACCAATAAACGTGTGACTAAGACAGGCCTGTCTTTCCGTACCTGGCTGAGATTAAGAGGCTGCTGCTGGAAGGAGTGTGCCCCTGATCTCTGCTGTCTGCAGGCTGACGCTCCCGAAGAGCTATCTGATGAGTGACTGCTGGCAGAGACCGCTGTGCTGGAGTTTTTGGATTTGTATACTGATGAGTGATGAGCGACTGTGTCTGTCATAAACAGAAAATGTGCATTAATAGTTTTCATATTGCACCCAGAGTAGCAGATTACTGCTCCACAGAGATTATACATAGGGGCTTATCTGGTCACTCAGAGATAGCATTATCACGATGTCCAAATATTGTCAAACCTTTCACTGTGGCCCATAGACGTGTTTATAATTTACATAAGTAGTATCTGCGTTATATGGAAAGAGTCTCAGTCCAGCACAGACAGCATGCTGACCTTGTAACGCCAAACACCCCCAACAGCACCTTTCTATCAATAGCAGCAATAGCTCTGCAGTTTTAAGAGCTTATTGCTGGGAATCAAGAACAAATCAGTCATTACAGGCCTTAAAGCATCAAGGAATGCAGTTTTAAAACAAATGTTCTTTTTTTACTGTTTTAAAATTCTTTCAGTTTTTGTTGAGTAAAACATTAGAAAAATCCTCATGAACTCCCTTTACAAGCTTACCACAATTTCCCTATACTTATGCCAGGCTTTTCCAAGCAGTAATTGAGCATGTTGTGCTGTGCTGTGTTCTTTCTACACTTTCCTGTACATTATTTCATGATTCTTTTACCGTGACATACCACGTTACATTTTTATAACGGGTTTAGAGTGAAGTCAATTTGTAATAAGCTGATTATCCCCGAACAATCAAAAGTCTCTCACTAATTATGAGCTAACAAATTAAACAACAACTGTAGAATATATGGATTAAGAAATGTTATACAATACAAATAATTTCAAAATAACCAACAATTCTGTCCGAAGAAAAAAATAAAAAAAAATGCATAAATGACCACTAGAGGGAAGCACAACATTACATGTTTAGTTACAAACGTAACCCTGCTGTATATTAACCATAATAGTTTGTATAATTCTCAAAGGGATAAAGTTAACCACATTCAATCAACATATACACAATGTGTTTATGTACCTCTGATCTAGTCTACCACTTTGCTTTAAAACAAGTCAACAAGAGAACGCTACAGATTGTGTCTAATTTTATTCAAAGTTACAGTACCAAAAAAGCAATTACCTGGTACCAGCAGCCTGTCGCACTCTGCCAACACTTCACTGGCCTGTGTTTTGAGTGGCGGTATGATTATGGTGCGTGGATTGTCATTGTCGTGGTTATCCGACACTCCCTTTGAGTCATAGCCGTTTTCATTGGTAAGGCCCAGGCGGTGCTCTACAGCATAGGGGCTGTTATTACTGGAGGAATCCGAGTCTGGGGAATCGTGAACTGTGACACAACTAATGACATTCTTCCTCTGTTTTGTGCTGTAAATAGAGACCACAGGGAACAACAGTTAATAAGACTGCACTGCATTGCTTTGAAAGCCACGTTCCCCATTACTCACAGATCCTGCATCCTTAAAGTGTGCTGCTGTAAATCTTAATTGTATTATGCAGTTACTGTGCTATAACTTGACTTATCATGACAATGACCTTATAGGATTGTATGCAGTACTTTTAGGCTGTCCAATAATAACCTTTATAAAAAGAAATATTTTCTGAAAGAAACAGACCAGTTCATAAAATGGGTTTAAAACATGATTTTTGACACTCCAACAAGGGTTTTAGAAAAATGTACTTACTTCTAAATTCATGCTGATAAACTACAACATGTTAATAAGACCTTTTTGTTTTTAAAAATAAAAAAAAATAAAACATACATAAATAAATACAAGTATTTATACAGTTATCTTGCCCCCAGAGGCAGATACTACTTTCACACATAGCCTTATCTTAAATAGTTATTGTGAGGGATATTCTGGTTTCACGTTGTAAAAATAAAGCACTGTAAACTAAAATGTATTTATAAAGTGAAACCAGGCCACTGCTCTTTGAGACTGATGGAGCCTCTGTAATGAGGTACCAGAGGGGTAAACCATCACGAGAATCCATTTTGTAAGTATGCAGTCCCCTCTCTGACCTGCTGGGGGCGTGCTTCTGCTCCTCCTCCTCTTCATCTGTGTCGCTGCTGATGGTAATGACGCTGACAGCGGGGCTGGGGGTGTCCGGGATGACGATGGTCTGTCTCTGGTGCTGCTCCCTGGTGGTGCTGGATGCCGTCTCTCCCCAGCTGCAGGTTGAGGAGCTGTTCTGTACCAGGGCACACCGAGGGGGCGTGTTCTCTTTCACACGCTTCGAGCGTTGCGGGGAGCTCGCTGCCTGTGTGGACGACACTTCGTAGGCCGACACGTTCCTGATGGAAACGGGGAACATAGTGAATACAAATAGAGCGCACCCGTTCCTTCAAAACCTTGACTGCTTTTTATTTGGCGTATGCAGCAAACGTGTAGTGAAAATAATTTCTTTCATGAGCTTGGACAATGACTGGCGTGGCCTTGTTTGCAAACAGCAGGCAAGACATGTTTATTGTGATTAGATGTCTGAACGCTAGGGTGGAAACATCAATGCTCTTGGTCAAAAGGGCAAGCATCGCTGGTTCGGTTTGAGGAGGTTGGTGAAATGAAGATAGCAGAGGAAACTGACCTGTTGCTTTGACAAGTCTTCTAGAAAAGGTAATACCAAATTAAGAATGATACACTGAATGCGTATCAGTGTCTATGATGAAGACATTTTTACTTTGGACGAATGGTATACAATATGTACTGCTAATAAAAATACGTATTGCCATTTAATGTTTGGTCATTGAAAATGAATTAGGAACAACAGTAGGCCTGCATTCATGCATCCGAACAGCTGATTGTGTATCTGAAACTACAGGGTGTCAACTAGTCCTGTTTGCATTTTTGACGCTTTTCAATCAAAAAGGTTGCGTTTGATGTCATTATAGCTGGCAAGCATTCACAAAACCGGTATCCAATATCAAACTGGGGCTGGTTCCAGTGGCAGATGGAAACACAGCATAATGAAAGTGCATGCAAGATTCCAGAAGAACTTCTATACTTAGGGAAACTGTGAGAGAGAGGCATCAGTTCCTATCAAGGGACAAGAATATTGCAGGTTGCTGGTTAGCTCTAACCTTGACGACATCTGATGCTGTTTGTTCTTTTTGGAAGAGGCTGTTGGCTGTTGCCGCATCACATGGGCGACACCCACATTCAAAGGCTGGGCGGATGGGAGTGTCACATGGCCAGCTAACAAGGCAGGCTGCTGCATGATGGGGTTATAATGGCTGTTATGGGCATGAGAATTCCTAAAAGACAACAGGAAAGGAGTGTGGAATTTTGGATGATACAGAAATTGGATACAGCTAGTACTAAGATTTTGTCTTTTTTAAATTGCATTTGAACTGCATCACTGCTGGATTGTTAACTGGTATCAAATATCATTCGCCGCACCCATCTTTGACATAACAGACATTTAAAATAAATAAAGAAATGTTTTTTAGGACTGCATTTTGAACAGTAACATTCTCTTAGGTTAAACAAGGTGGAAAACAATAGAATAATCTAATACATCATCTCTAAAATAATTGAAAAGGGTTTCATAAACTGCAAACTTGATTTAGTTAATCAAAACAAGCTTTCAAAAATCCTCCCTAACAAAACATTCCTAAAACAGTCCTTAAAGTTGTATGAATTGTGCCCATTTGGAGGGAATTTATTACAATGCTACTTTTTTAAACATATTGACATTTTCTTTTAATTTTTTCACTGAACACTTACAAACAGACAAAGGGGATCTTTCACCCAGCAACAGGTTCTAAAGTACAGTACTGCATTCTTATAGGCCATAAACCAGGTTATACAGTAACTTATTTATGATTGGAGGGGAAGGGAATCAGTAATGAAGCAGGTCAAATTATACTTTCTACTTGGTATCAATGGCAACAGGCATCTTTACTGTCATAACAAACAATTTTTGTTTCCATTTACAGTAATTCATAAAAAAAAAAAACACTTAATATCTTTCCAGACAGCGAAATGGACTAAATAAATTGAATTGGGCCTTGGGTAGCACCACACCATTAAACAATGAGATTGGCCTGCAGGTTGCAGCAACAGCAACAAAATAAAAACAAGACCAACCAGTAACAGTAAAGCTTGTGCTGTACTCATAAACTGTAATCAAACACTGAATCACTGATTAAGACATCAATATCCAGCGGCATGAAATGCCCCTTACAAATAAAATACTACAGTATCACAACGCAGTAATGTAAAGTATTTGCATACAACTGCACTGCTGCGAAGCAGGCTCCATTCTTTCTCCGCAGACACATGCAAGCCCCGGGGCATGTCCTACCTCCAGTCGGCCAGCTGTTGTGCCCCTGCCATGGTATCAGGGATGACGGCCGCGTGCTGCACCGAGGAGTGGGCTGACACTCCCGTCAACTGCTGCCAGGCTGGGGGGAGCAGGATCTGCTGGGTCCCGCTAGGCCAGCCCTGCTGCATGACACATTAGCATGAGAATGAATATATAAAATCACATTATCCCAGTTAAGTTACTTTTATAATACTTAGTCATTTACAGACACTTTTATCCAAAGCGATTTACAGAGACTTGAAGGTGAAGTATGCATCACAACTGCTTCTGCAGAGTCACTTACAATATGACCTCAGTTTTACGTCTTATCCAAACGATATAATGATTGTTTTAGGGACTGACCTGCTACAGCAGTTTTTTTTTGTTTTTGGTTTTGTGGACATACACATCTGTGAACTCTCCTAACATTTTAATTCCTCTTATTAGCACTAGTAATAGTATTACTGGTCATGTTTTCTTAATTTAAATATTGCGTGGTTCTTTGCATGCATTTTACTCTTTCATTTGAAATATACAGACCTGCTGCTGATTCCTGGTACATTATCACTTAAAGTGCTGCAGTTCAAACTCATTCCAACGGTCTAACTGCATTAAGACCATGTGAACTACAACAAAGGTACCAGGATGTTGCAGTTTATCTGTAGCACTACATTGTTATACAGGACTGTTGGTGCTATCGCAAAACAGTCTGGGCCCACTGTGCTGAATGTGGATCCTGTTCACCTTTCTAACCTAACCTTACATTTTAATCTATCCCTGTGAATAGCTATTGGCAGACAGTGGCTGCAGATCGTGCCAAGCTCCCAAGCACAGTGTCTGGAGACGAGAACGTTTCATTGTTGGGGATTATGATTTATATGGGAGGCCAAGGGAAGTGTGGAGACTGGACTCAAACATACATCCCACGCTATTAGAACCTGTCTTATGCATCCGAAATTATGCATCAGCTTGTAATTTGCTGGTGTGAACAGTTACCCAGATAGGAATTCTCCATTACCCCCCCTGACAGAAGTGGCTAACACTCTGCAGCACCTCAGGCCTGTGAAAGCCTGGGCTCCTGTTTGCAATTGTTCCCACATTTTCTGCATTCCTGGTCTAGATAAAAGGACAGGCCTCACTAGGCCTCCTGACACCCTTCATCTGCTGTGCTGAAGCCAAGAAAGACAGCAAGGGGAAAAAAAAAGAAAAAAAAGCCTACTACTATGGCATAATATATATCATTGGATGATCCCAGTATATTTTTTATTGCATAGTGTTAGCCTTTATATGCAGTTTGTAGAAAGCATATATAATGTATAGCTGCATTAATTGTTTTTGTATATTACCATCTTAAATGTATTTTTATGCTCTTGAGTCTTGTTTGTAAGGCTCTTTTCGCTCTCTCCTAGTTACTTCCTCAGATAAACAAGTTAATATTTTTGCATGTACTTAAACTGCAACTCACTAGACAAATAAAGCAGTGTGCTGTTTGGTCTACTGTGCAAACTGGTAACACACTGCCAGCAATAATAAAGAGAAAACTACAGAAGAGACTCTTTCTGGTATGTTACTTTATGCTCCATAAACACATGGGAATGAAGGAAACCCTGAATTGGTTCCGCTCGCTTTTTGAAAACTGTCATCAACAATGAAGGAATATCTTTGTATTATGCCTCGTATTTTTCCCTCAATAAAAATAAAATAAAGATGTTGAGTCAAGAACGCCATCCTCCCCAGCTGCACTCACGTCCATGTTTCAGATATACAATAATCAAAGCCCCATAAATGAGCATAAACTACATGTTGGGCTGCTGGTGATTAATCAAGCGTTGACATAGCATTCAACCAAGTTAGATTCATCACTATACATTACCAGTCTCCACAGGGGGAGGGGGGCTGTGCACCACTAGCACATGCAACAGGCATTTGCCAGAAACTGCTGCACTGCTGGAAGGTTAACTTGAGAATGATTGATTAGCAGCTATGTACCACTTAATGTACCACACAGTTTAATGAGTGTATCAAGACTTAACCACTGGGTCTTGTGCGAGGGCCAGGGCACCTGAAAGCCAGTTAATTCCTTTATTTATTTCACAGTGACCTTATTATGATATTATTGGCTTATACAGCAGAGACCACCAAGAGCAGAACTGCTGGTTTGTAAGTTTCTGCCACTGAGGAAAGTCCTCTTACAAAAAATACAACACACTAAAAACATTAATATCCTCTGCAGCAGTCATTACCTGTAGATAACTGACCTTGACTTTTGCCTTTTGCTCAGGGCACCTAAATGTCACCTCATCATTTTTCTAGCACGTAATGATCACAAAATGACGCTTGTGGGAAAGCTGTTGCGCTAATGAAAGATAAGATTCTTTTTCTTTCAAATTCTAGGATATTACAGTTTTGAAAGCTCCTACACCTAACTGAAGCACACTGTCTTTTTCAGTACAGAGTTAAGTTTGAAAATTGTTAAGGGCATTTTTAAACATGCTTGTTTTAAATCTGCTCTAATAATTGAACAGCGGATTTATGTACAGCTGAGTGGACTCCCCACCCTATCCTCTGTGATACCAGCTTCCAGTTACAAAATAAGAGGAAGCAGCTCACAACTGTTTACAGAATACGAACAAGTCATTTAAATAGGTCGCTTCTGATAAGTGCATGCATACAAACTGGCAGGCTTAGACAGTGCCTATTGTGTGAAAAGGGAAGCTCGTTTAGACATTGATATACATGACAACAATGGAACTAGCACTTAGCATTTAAACTACAGTACTGTACACACAGACACACCAAGGTCACCCTGTCCTGCTCAGCAGCCATGGATAACCCATGAAAAAACATAGAAACACCTGCCATAGCATTGCTAATAGGGTGCAGACAAAGTGGGTAGCCAGTACAGCATTTATTCAATATGAATCCCTCAATGGTTCATCACTTTTGAGATAGCTCCCCATGAAATATGAGTGCCTACTATCTTGTGACTGAAACTGATTTGCAACAGGGAGATGCAGATTTTATAAATACATGTCAGGGATAGATTTTGTGGTTTACTGATTACATTTACACACACTGTACTGCACATGCCAAGTGTTTATTCGTTATTTTTTTATATTCAACCCTTATATCATAAAGACTACTGCCATGGGTCAAAAGGAGCGTTGTAGCTGGAGTGTTTTAAGTGTTCTTACATGAAAGAGATTCTTTCATCTACATTTTCTATTTGTTTAACTCTTTAATATTCATAGTGTGTGCTGCACTATGCGCTGGGATACAGTGTGCAGTGCAGCACTAATATCCTTCCCCTTAATCTGCCTAGAAGAGTCTTTCTTTTTCCTAGAATAGATAGTAAGCTTGGAAACAACAACAGAGAATTACACAGAAGACTAATACACTGATCAGGTAAGAAATAACATATTAGGAACATGACTACAACATGCATTAATAACCTCTTTAGTTGCTTATTATGGATTTGTACAGAAAAGGGATTTCAATTTGATATAACATTAAACATGATTTGCTAGGTTATGTCAAGCACTCTGTAACCTCAATGCACCATATAGGCAGGCTCAATGGCCTACCTGTGTTAGTAGTCCTGGTTGAATCTGTAAAGGCCGAGCTCCTGGGGCCTGAGTGACTATAGGGACAGCATTTTCCATCCGCACTGAGTAGCTGGCATGCTTCGATGGAGAAGCTTGCAGTCCTGGTAGATGAGATGAAAGCAATGAGAAAAACAAAACTTCACAACAGTGTATTTATGTAGGCTTTTATTTATTTTTTTATTTACATGTGTAAAATAATAATGGATCCCAGAGGACAGAGGCCTTCCCATATTTCAAAGACTTAATTAAAGGGATTTTTGGATAACTGTTTTAAGTTAGAAATAAAACTGAAATACATAAGGAGAAAATGACAAACAATTTTATTCCAAAGTGTCATTTGTTGTAAGGAACACCCAGTTAAAAACTGAAATAAACAACTAAGGAATACCCAAAAGGCTTTGAAATGAACTGTTTGGTAAGATAATAGGTGCTAACAACTCTCTGAGTGAAACCACCTTGTGAAGGACCACCATTGCATATAAATAATAAGAGAGAATTTTGTTATTGTACATGAATCACATTTTTTGCAGATCCAATACATCATTTATTTTTACACAGATGTGATGTTATCATTTACTTTTATTCAGAGGACATTAGTGGGGTCCAAGGATAACATGTTTTCCTGCTTTACTGTGGTTTAAACAGAGGTAATCAGCATTCAAAAATTCACAAATCAGAGATTTGACTGCTGGGGTCCAATAGACCCCACTTGCCTTGATGAATGGTTTAAGAAGAACACTTGACACTTTTCCATTCTCAAAATAGTTAACTTGTGTTAGATGCATGAGTTATGCAAAGTATGGTGTACGCCTTGAAAGCATTTTTCTGTACTGTATTAAAGTACAAGGCTCACCCACTGAGCTGGTCTGTGTGTCTTTCAACTCGTCGTCTCTTTTCGTCATCTTTTTTTATTCTATTGTTTTTCAATACGTTCAAGGAATGGCTTCTGTTTTTACTTGCCGTGATTTTACACTGTCAACATAAATTTAAGAACAGACCTACTCTAAACATTATATTATAAATCTCACCCACAACACCAAAAAAAAAAGGCTATTCTCAGCTGTTAAACAGAACCTCAATCCACATACAACTTGGCAAACCACAGCCAGTGCTTCATAACTGCAATGTCCCTTTGACTTTGATCTCCTACCATAAATTAAAAAACAAGCCTTTTTCTGCACAAAATGTTGTTTTCCCTGTGTAAAAATAGTTTAAAAACTACTGAATCATGGATCAGACCCATAGGATCTGTATGCTTGAGAGCAGCAGGAAGGAAGTTACTTCCTAGAGATGTAGGATTTAGAGCAACTCCTAGAATTGTGTAGCATTTGCTTTGCCTAATAATATTCATAAGTGTGAATACAACATTAACAGCAAGTTACTATACAGAGATGCATACTATACATATTATCAATTACTAGAAAATACTAGTTAGTAAGCAGATAAGTAAGTAAGTAATAATAATAATAATAATAATAATAATAATAATACGAAAGCCATTTTTTTTAGCTTTTTACTAGTTTTGCCATTTTTATTATTTTAATTTTCCCCTGATTTTCTCCCAGTTTGGAATGCCCAATCACTTTTCCCCTCACCACAGCAATGTGGGGCTCAGGACACCCGAAGGGTCAGTGGGCATCACCTGATCCCATGACTAAGCCAGCTTCCT
The DNA here is from genome assembly GCF_017654505.1 of Polyodon spathula. NCBI lineage: Eukaryota > Metazoa > Chordata > Actinopteri > Acipenseriformes > Polyodontidae > Polyodon > Polyodon spathula. The sequence continues at coordinate 43,972,598 of NC_054541.1, read as the reverse complement.
TTTTCACCAGGAACTTGAGTGGATGTCAGCGAGCTACCGGCCCCTGGAGGACAAAGGCCAGCCTTTCTTTCACAAAATGATGCAAATTACATTTTGTTGTAAAATACCATGATTAATCAAACTGAATATTCCCACACAATACATTAATCACAACTGGACAGTATTGCGGACAGATCATGTTACACCTGAACTGTGCACTTACCAAGTGATTACTAGTAACCAGTACAGACCACAGTCCCCATCAAATCATAACAGATTATGGCATTTAAAAAAAACTAAAAAGGGGTGAGAAATGTCTGTGCTTGTATTAGTGATTACCTTGAAACCCGGGCGGACACACAATGAGAGCCTGCTGGAAGGGGTCGGGTCTGGTGGCACAGAGCTGCGTTGCTCCAGTCTGAAGAGGCATACTCCTCTGGACCACGGCTGCCATGGACACTGCAGAGGGCTGGTAGAGTGCAGAGCGGTAGTTTAGTATGGAGACATCGGGGTTGGCAAGGGAAAGGGTGGCACTGGTGGAGGTGGGAGCCAGGTGGTTGGCCTAGAGGAATGATGGATTGAACATAAACATGAGGGGCAATGCTATACGAATGTGAGAGAAAAAAAGGAAAAAAAAACAAACCAAAAATATTACGTGTTTTAATCAATTAATTGTATAACTAAGTAATTTAGTCATTCTACAACATAATATATTGTTATAAGGCATTGTATTTTAAAACGTTCAGGAAATAAGAACTCTATTGCACTTTATAAAGCAGGAGCTAAATCAACCTGCTGTTTCAGTAATAGACAGAGTTGATTAGGGTGCTTGCTACAATTTTTTAATTTTTTATTATTAGTATTCTTATATTTACATTCTTCTATAATTAAGCTACATTAGATTAATTAATAAAGTTTTTAATTTATGAAATCTAATTAATCGTTTAACCTTTTAAGAGAATAACATCCTTAACTAAAAATTAAGAAGGGGGAGAAAAGGGCATAGTTGTGGTTGTTTGTGATGTTTTATATAAAATAACATTGAGGAAAAATAGAGGTTTAATATACAATGAAAAAAACAACAAAAAAAACAATGTTGACTGTTGCACACAGTACATGTGTTCCCATATCTGTCACTTTCATTTACTTAAACATGCCACCGTGGACAAAGGACCTCTGATTGCACACTGTAGCTTCCCTATTAGCAATGAATACGGAATTCCACAATGACCTCACAGACTTTAATCAAGTATAAGTAGATGACACATAAAATACTGTGCTCAACATCTCTTTGACAATAGGACCTATAGCAAGCTACGGTATGAAAACACACTGCACAACATGTGGCATTTAGATCCTAATTGTCATTCAAATGATCACTCTCCGTTCCTCTGCACGTTTGACTTTCTGAAAGTTTCCATTCGGTTAAGTCACCCTTGGCTGTGCTAAGAAACGTGAACGTCTTAATTAGTTGTTTAACTAAAAACCTAAATGTAATAACAGCTAATCTTATCAGTAATTAAAAGATAGCTGTTGAGGCTAAATTGGTCTACTGCTGGCTCAGTATATATACATGAGTAAATCTAATTATTATTATTATTATTATTTATTATTATTATTATTATTATTATTATATTATATCTAATTAACTTACACATCTTGCACAGGTTTACAATGTAGGTTTGAATACCAGATTATTATTCAATGTTTTGCAGTGGTTAAATCTTTACCCCCCTATAAAGTAGCCCATAACTGTAACCTTGTATTGTTATAATGTACCTTTAGTGTCCTTATTTCAATGCCCTTTTGCCTCAATATTAATGCAATTATATTTTCTTAAAAAATATCTGATTAGATGGGAATTTGCTGACATTTATTTTTCTGGTGGATATACCTGATCATTTAAAGCTGTGTCAGAAGCATGTTGCTATGGCTGTTAAAGTTCATTTTACTCTAAGAGATTGAGGAGCAGTAAAGATTTTTTTTTTTTAAAGGGCACTGCAGCCATAATTGCTGTGAATAGATGTTAATGGCCATTGGGGCAACTGATAAGGGCACCAACGACAATTGCTGCATGTCCTGTTATATAATGGTCAATTTAGTTTAAAAAGGATTTGGTGTCCACCCCCATGGTAAATTAGTCATTTAAACTTATTTTGGAAGCCTTATGACCAATTTCCCCAAAATAGCTATATGTTGTTAGGCAGAAATAAAGGTCTGTTATTTCAGTTTTTTCTGAGAGACAGGGTTCCATAATGACATCCAGCAATGGCTCTCAAGAGAAAAGAATTGGTGACCAACAACACTTACTGGTGGCCACGTTCTGTCCTTTATTATGGACGGCTAATGGAAGGTAACAAAAAGGGAATAAAAGAAATCAGAATGCAAGCACCAGCCATGGCAACAGCAATGGAAATGGCAGAATGAAAGCTACACAGCAGTTACTGTTCGCATCACGACTGAGTGGTGTACTTAAGAGATGGGGGGGTTGATGGTGGTCTTTTGTGCCGCTCACAATCTTTCTGTTTGCCTCTAAATAAAAACTACCTTCCCTTTGACAGGGGAGTCTGTTTAATTGATCTCAACTGTGGCAGATTAAAAAAAACAAACAAAACAATGTCATTTTATATCACTAAACAGGAGCCTTTCTGGCATTTCTACACTACATAAATCACATGTACTGTTAGATAATTAATTTGCATTTTGCACTTAACAGCAGTGTTATTTAGATTCATCACTAGTGAATCGGGTGTAATGTACTGTAAATGTGTCAGGTGACTTTCTATCAACAGCAAGAGTGCTGGCATGTGATACAGAGGTCATGTTGCTTGCCTGCAATTTGCTTGTTAATTTTTGCCTGCCGCAAATACCTATGCCTTTCATTTGAGTTTCCTGATGAGACAACACTAATCAACATAGATGCATATCAGTCCTTTTAAGATTATAATTCTTAAACAAAAAAATGATAAGAAACTTCTTTTTAGGATCTTAGATGATTAGAGATACCCTATCTTTTATGTATCTGTGACTAGTAACCCCCTCCCCTCCCCCATACCTCGTTGCTATGTACAGCAATTCACTTGTGTTTGCAGTGTTTTTGTAAGCGAAAAGGAGAATATGATTAGAATATTTGGAAATCACATTCCATCAAGGAAAGGTAAAATATGTACATATAATAACCCACCACACCAGAGACCTGTCGTCTCTTAGAAATGTCAATTGTATAAACTTGCAGCAATCCCAAAATGTGATTTCAAGTGCGCCCCGACAAGTGCATCTCAAGGGCAGTGAAATTTGTAACACACATCAACAATATGAAACAGCATGCTGTGAATCCTTCAGCAGGAATAGAGCACAGTTCTGATTTTAAATCAAAGGCAAGGTACTTCTCTTTTTTATTGACTAGCTGTTAGGGAAACATTTAAAACTCCAGAAGCCAAAAAACACTTGATTTTGTTTTATTTTAATAACTCTTTAACAGTTTTCAGGACTAGGATCAATTTAGCCTCTGCAGTGGAGTGGGTGTTGTGCCAAGAACAACACACACACAAGAGGAGGTTCCAAGTGTTTGGATATCACCTGTATGATTGCAATCATGGTCTGTTTGTATTTCTTCCAGTACTTGAAGTTGTGCTTGTTCAGACAGATGTAGCAATTGGTGAAACTGTGGGTAGCCGAATGATGTCTTGTTTAGTAATGTAGACTTTATTTTCTTTGTCACGACTGAAATTTCAGTGGGTGCTATGTTTTTAACCTGGTTTAGAAGGATATGCTGAAGAGGCAAAACAGCCAATACTGTTCGGTATTTTTCAGTGGATAATGCACCAGTTGCAGTTTTGAATGGTTTCAGTGCATCACAGATATTTGTTTGTCGTCAACACCAAATGAGACATGTTCTTTTCAAAGATAACAACAGGTGAAGCAGCCTGTTGTTTCTGACGCACATCAGATTATATCATAGGGGCTGTTTCAATGTGTCACGTAATCATTTATTAGATTGTTTCTCTTTCAGAAGATACTTGTCAGTTGGCGAATGTGAACGCGAGAGAAGGAATCTGAGCTGAAAATCTACCTCCCAACCAGGAAGGGCACAAATTAAGGTTGGTGGTACGCGTTCACAGGGATGGGCTGACTGGACGGTAGAACGGAACCGTAAGTCAGCCACCTTCGTGAAACTACAACTCCATGCTGATCAGCTGTGGTGTGCACAGCGATTAGAGAGAGCGTGTCGCTGTGCTGTTTGGGGGAGGAGTTTGGCAGCACAAAGGGAATGCAGCTACGTGACTATGGCCCCTTATGCTAAAATCTTGATCCAACCGGAGCACTGTGTTTTGTTTTGTTTTTGTTGTTGGCAGACGGAGACCATTATGGGAGTGCAAGCTAACCAGCCAGCACTACCCCCTGGAGCACCTGCACTGCCACCTCACTGCACTTGAATACAGCACCGTGCAACACGAACCCATGCACCTTGGATTCTGCATTTATTGTTTATTCTTTTATTATTGTTTGGGACTGCAAACCCCACTGCTGGAATCACCAGGGGGGGAATAATTTATAATAAAATAAACTTGACTGTTTTTGCCTTTGCAACTACTGTGTGGACATTCACTATTTCCCTACACCACTCACATCCTGACAGCGACCTACTGAAATGTGTGGTGGATAGTGTTCGAGTTGTTTCATACAGCAAGGTTAATTGTGTGAGCCAGATATGAGATATTAACCAAGCCAAGACGGCGTTCAACTGCATTGACGTATTTCATAGCATCGTCAGTACTGACAGCAATCACTGATTCACGTATATCAAAATCAGATATTGTTTCTGAGATGCCCTCTGAAACATTTTCTGCTCTATGACTGCCTATGAGTTCTTTTGTTTGGAGCACAAGATCTTGCAATTCCCAGGAATCAGCATTACAGATGCTCAGCCCTGGTTGCTATGGAGTACTCTTACCTGGTTGTGTACAGTGTTGAGCTGGCTGTTGAACGTCATTGTCAGGTTGGTGGAAGTGCTGGGGGCCACGTGTGTAATGAAAGGGGTCTTGCTTTGGTTAACGGTGTCATACATGTTCACCCTGCGCTTACAAATCTCCATGTTCTGGAAGCAAGACTTGACACTAGTGGAGGGTGAGAGACAAAACAAGGATGAGCATATCATTCTGTGTTTGTAAAATACCTCTCCTGCTACAGCTGTAAATACAAAGTAAGAACTCCATCACAATTGAATATATGCATTTCTGACACATTGGTGAGGCTTCTAAATCCCATGCTATATTCAAGTAAGTAGCCCTCCAGATAATCACTTGACAAGAAAGTGCGCACCACAAACGACAGAATTCTTCTGGTGAACGGATTTCGTGGTGATGTCCCCTCTTTTGACTTGTACAAACCGTACCCAGGAGTGAAATACAGCACTCTTTTTCCCTGGAAAGACATGCACCCGATGCCCTGACAGGTTGGAGTTCGTGCAACCCCCCGTACACGCACAAATTCACCATATTATTATTATTATTGTTATTATTATTTTTTAATCTCACAAACCTGTAAGCCAGACATAGAGGCCGAGATCTGTTTCCCTTTTGATACATCGCACGCATCCACATTAATCACATTTTAGTGGTTTATAAAAAAAAATAAAAAAGGTTTTGTTTGTTTTTTTAAAATAATAATGCTAATATTCTTAATAAACACTGCTGCATCCATTTCAGTGATAAAACAAATTGTGGTCAACAAAATAGCCTTAAAATGTCTCCGCCACGCACATCCATTCATTATCTAGGTCTAAAATGTGCAGTTTTTAAAGAAATACAAGCTACAGCAAACCTACATTTTCATTTTAAAACATCTATAAAACACGATTTCAGAATATAAACTGGTAAAACTTACTGTGTGCTGTGAGGGAAATCAAGGAGATGTGTCTTTGTGACAAAAGGATGGTTCAGAGTTTCAATGGGGGTTATTCTCTTGTCTGCATCTATAGTCAACATTTTCTTTAACAGGTCAATAAACTCCCGTCGGTCTGCCTTCTCTGCCAACATATCACTGCCCGCTAAGTCTGCTGTCATGTTCACCTGCAGGAAGAACAGGTGAAACACTTCTTTTTGCTGTATAGTTTTCAATCTACTGGTATGATAAAGAAATATTAATAACCATACATGAAATTTACTAATATATTTATTTTTCATATACAGTAAAATGCCCTAAGGAAGGATTGAGCATAACTAGTCATCCCGTTAAAAAAGTATAGGTTTGAAGCTTCTTAAGATGCACCACATCGTATTAAAGGTTGTATTTAGTTTTCTCAGCACACACACGCGCACACACACACACACACACACACACACACACACACACACACACACACACACACACACACACACACTCTGTTTTGAATAAAAAGAGCAGCCTTTTCTATGCTATAGCTCCAATGTTATCTGATTCAGTCAAACACCCAAGATACATTTTCTGCAAAGTATTCCACACACACACACACAGAAAGACAACCCTCCCTCACATACAATGCTGTCTTTCTCAGTTCCAATATGGAACATGTCTCCTGGTAAAATAGATGGGGTTGCTTGTACAAATGATCCTAAATGACTTATAATAGCTAGACTATGCTGCCAATGCTCCTTCAATACTGTACTGGGGAGAAGGTAACCTGTGTGAAAGAATTCATAATACATTACTCACTACTGAAGAGAAGTGTATCAAGATTTAAAAAAAAACGAAAAAAAAAAAACCAAAAACTAGGATGGAATCTCCCCACTGCAGCAACAGAAGCCACTGTCTCATCTTCATTTTCGCCACACTTGCACTGAAGCCACGGAAAGGTTGGTTTAGCCGCAACCAAATATTTTATCTCCCTGCGAGTCATCACAGAATGGCAATGAAGGCAAAGAGACACTATCTTCAGGCTCGTGGTATCAATCAACTGAAAACAAATTCAGGAAACGCTGACTTTTAGACATGCCATGAAGGTTTAAAAACAGATATATATCGTACCAGGCCTTTGTTTCAAAAAAGAATCTCAACATTTTTTAAGACTTTATGTGCAGGTGTAAAAAGACCTTGTTTAGGATTTGGCACATACAGGTTAATTCCATAGTTTTACAGCTACTTCAATATATGACAATTAATTAATCAATTAATCAAGTTGCTTGTTTAAGAAAAGCACTAGGTTTGTTATTATGACCTTGTATACGGTCCACCAGTATTTGAAAATATATAACCACTGTATCCAGGTGATTTAATATGAAAAATATAGTCTATGCACAGGGAGTGATGTCTATAGAAAGGGGAAATCCTTGTACAGTATACAGGTGAACTATCATACAAGTTTGACTGGTTTTACAATTAGACAAACCTTTCAACAAGAAGTAATTCTCAATGACGCCTGGATTCTAATTCTCATTTAAATGTTTATTTAGGTTTTTCCAAGTTCTCACTCAAGTCTGAAAGCCAATGAACACTATTAATGGGAACTGCAGCCTGTGCTAGGGTGGCACCAGCTCCTGTTCCATCATCTCCAGCAATAATTATTTCCTATTGTTCAGTGTAATTTCATCTGCATATGTGCAGTGGGTACCATCTGCTTACGTGCTAGACATTATTAAAACTAACAGACTAAAGAAGAGTGCAAATACAGCTGGTCATACTATAAAATGAACCTGCATCTTTGTAAAATATTAACTATCTCTTGTTTGAAACCGCAGCTACTGACAACCCCTTGAGGTTTCTGAATACAACTTTTACCAGTGTGCAGTTGGTTTAATTAGAAGTTTTCTGTAAGATGTGTTTAATACAGTACATGGAGACAGCAAAAACTGACATCCTTGTTCTCAATCTAATAATGTTACCCTTAAACCCAGATACTAGCTTCTGTTTAGCCAATCCTTAAGGACGTGCACAGATGAAAAGCATACATAGGGGTTTAATTAGCTGTCTTTGTAGCAAAAAAAATAAATAAAAAAAACAGCAGAGGGGACGAAAGAAAGTGGGAAATACAGTTTTAGTGCAGCACTTTGACAACCACAGCGGATTCTAGTGCCTGCAGTTTTAGAGAAACACCCTGTGTCTCTTTCCTAGCTACAGATGACTTTAGCAACAGGTCTATTTAAAAACCAGCATCATTAGCAATGATACTTTCTGTCACAGATGAGGTCAGAAAATATTGTTATGTTATGAATTCATTGGACATTATTTCAACACCAAACCCAGAGAGGAACTGGTATTTTCAGATGATACAAGGGTAAGGCTTTTAAATCGGTGACTCACACACTTTCCTCTCCCTCTATAGTTAATTTAGTTGTTAGAAAGCTAATTCAAACAGGAACTCTGCCACACTTCAGGCATTATGGGTAAGGCTGTAATATTTTCACTGCTCCCGTGAAATGTACCAATTGCTATGTAACAGTGTAAATATACATATTTTTTATTGCTTCAAAATAAATACATTAAACGTTTGCCTTATTCACACACTACCTGTTGCACTGCATTTAGGATCATGGCAGCTGGTTTAGTTTGATTCCGGTAAAAGACTGAACACACTGCACAGAGCTGCACGAAAATGTCTTCAATGAAAAAGACACCAGCTGTATCAAAGACCGGAAATATTTCTGCTAAAGATCGCTCTGTCCAGTACAAGAAGGGTACATTTCACGTGTATATGGTTATTGTTACATGTATTTATTTTTTTACTTTGTTTGATAATTCGCTGATGGTGAAAATAGAATGTCTTTAAAAGGAAATATTCTACAATTTAGTATTTACTATTTTTCAGTTAAGCATTTAAATATTTAGGAACATTTGTTGGATAACAACTCAAGAGAATCGATTTTAAATGTGACAAAGCAGTTTTTTTCTACTTTAGTAAATATTTTGTTTAAATTGTTAAATATCTTGACACACCTATTTTTAGTCTGTGAAATGAAATGAAATTAGCAATTTTTTTTTATCCCTGTCATGAATTTGGACCATCATTTTTTAGCAAACAATCATCACATACAATTACTTCTATTGGCTGCTTTCTTAATACATTTAATCCATTGCTGCATCTAAAATAACCTCCCCCAGCAATTATACTGGGTAAATAATCATTTACAAAAATGTTTTTGGATCGTGGGGGGGGGGGGGGGGGGGGGGGGGGGGGTCCTGGAAGCTGGGGCTGTGAGTCATTTCCAATACAGTTTTATGACAATAAACTGTTGTTTTACCCATCCACAAACAGGCACTGTATTATTATCAGGGCTTTAAATAACAAGTCCTCAGATTCTCAAGAGCGATTCATTTTGAAAACAAAAACAACTGTCGGCAAATTTAACAATAACAGGAAGTGCTGCATAAGGTGACAGTCCCTACTGTTCACCTATGCGGTTTATTGCAAGGGACATGTTATAACCTGTTGCATTTGACCAGCCATTTTGCCTGAACTGTTGTATGAAAGAGCCAGCTTGTTTAAGACATGGCAGCGGGATACAGTATGTGAGCATGGTTATCATAATAAACATTACATACAGTGGACCTAAGCAGAGATTACCCATACAGTACTTTACTGTTTTTCCTGCTCAGTCTGTATTGTAAAAATACACGAGACAACATGTCTGGATAACATGGTGGCTTTATCAGTTGTTTACATTCACATAGCTGCAACTATCTGCATATACCGTGTGGGCTGCAAGGTAGCTGTAATAAGCTGTAATATGCACTAGATGATAGAAAAAATTATAATAAGAAACTAAATTTTTTTTTTTTTCCTACTGCTCTAGATAACTGACTAATAACGGATTCCTTGTTATTAGGTATGGCATTATCTACTATGCAACATCAGAACAAATACCCTACAACATGCAGCATGAAATAGGGGTATGCCACAGAGTGGTTCTCTGTTATTCAATATGTTATTTTTAGCTAATAAATAAAAATTCATTAAGTAATATATATATATATATATATATATATATATATATCGATTATTATATATATATATATATATATATAGATATCTATGTGTGTGTTGTATTCTGTGTATCTATCTCAGTAAATGTTTTCACTCATGAAGTCATACCTGCGCCATGTCGTCCAAACAGTTAAAAATATACTTTCTCGCCTCCTTTGACTTGATTCCTGTCTCACCCTCATGGTCTTCTGGTGTCTGTGGAATAAAAACAGGTTTATTAAATGCATAGGCAAGCTGATTTCATGCTAACAGGCATGATATTAACCGAACAAAGCTGCCCAGATGCTGTGCAGATGATGAAGGAACAAGTTAGATCCATATCATACCTACTGTAATAGCTTGGAATTAGGTATCCTATTAATACCAGTATTTAAAAATTAATTTCATTTGGTTTTTTTCATATGACCTGCAATTGCAACCAGAGTGCCACTGGGCTTGTTTTTATAAAACACTGTTTTACTGAAGAAGGCACAAGCCAAAACTTGTGTCTTCTTGACTTAGTTTCCTATTGTTTTACCTGTGAATAAATTCAAAGTAACTTGACATAGAGCATGTTAAAGTTATAGAAATCATTGACAACAATCTATGTATTTGGTTTAATCCTGTATTTTGATTAAATATAATTTTCAACAAACTAATAACTAGATATGGCATTTTTAGTATGGTACAGTTAAAAAAAAAAATAACTGAAAATAACTGAAAAAGGCTTAATTATTGTCAAATTACTAAGCAGACTATGGTCATTAAAATAGATTGATTTGCTCTAACCTGCCCTGCCCATCAATTTAACACCTAACCAAATATATCTGCCACTCTAGAGTCAGCATGGGTAAATTTGACCCCAGTTAAACAGGTATAGTGCCTGACAGAAGAACACTAGGGCGAGTTGTTTTCTCTCTGATATTTTTATTACAAAAAAAAAAAAAAATGACATTGACATCTGGTATAGTTTCAATTCATAACCCTGACAACGTCTTCATACCAGCAAACTTTTACTTAAGGTTTATTTTGTACTTGTAAGAAAGTCCAGATTTCAGTCTAACAGAAAGCATCCTGTGGCCTCCACATACTCGTTTTTTACACCCTAAAAAATCTGGGGGAAAAATGAAGCTGGGTGGTAACCCTACCTTGAGCCTCCACAGTGGATAAGCAGAGCCTGGATCCCTGTTAAAAAACCTTGTTGTCTTTGTCCCGGCACTTAACAAGTACTCCGCTGGCAAACCCTGCGTCTGAGACACGTACCGAATCTGAAAGGCAAAGAAGAAAACAGAAGATTAGATAGAACTGGAAACAATTTGATGGAAACAACATAATCGATTCATGTGAAAATGGTTTCTTTTTAAACTAAAATATACCATGTACATTCAAAAATGTGTTCATATTTTACATTAGCATGTAAAAATGTGTATTTAGTAAAACACTTTCATGCATTGTTAGCATAACTACATTCTCACAAGTTTCTCATTGTGCAGCTGTTGATATTCTTTGTGACTGTAAAAGACAGCCATTTTGTTTCCTTTGCATGTGTAAGGCTCACCTAGGGTCTTATTACCTGTAACAGGAACTGAATTTATTATTTTGTACTTCACCAAAATGGAAGTGTTGTTATCCAGACATGGCAAACCATCCAATTAGTGCTCATGCATGATTACTGTATGCTCATAGATCTATAACGCCAGTGGATGTTTGGGGTGTTTAAGGGAAACACTGTTATATCTGCTAAAAATCGAACTGTGCCTTTTTCTTTCCCCCACCATTATAAGCTGCATACACATTTTCATATCAATCCTACATGGAGCTATAAACCTTACAAGCTTTAAAAAAACAACAACATATAAACCAGAAAACATAAAAAAGAAGTAGGTGTGGTGCACTGCATCTAGTACACTTAATAAAACCAGGAACCCCAAAAAAACAAACAAAAAAAACACAAGAGAATGTAGTTATGCTAACGAGCAGTAAGAAAATGTTTAGTTTTTTTCGTTTTTTTTTGTTATTTTTTAAACTAACTTATTATTAACTTCTACAGCCTTAATGAAATCTTTGGTGGCCTACTTTACCTTGGGATATTTTGTATCTACTGAATAAACAGGACCCTGGTTTAATGTTTTTAATCAGGTCAGATCCTCTGTATTATCTTGTTAGTCTCCAAAACAACAACTAGACAGATATTTCATTAGGAACAGGACATGAGACCTACAGGTCATACACCAGAAACAAACCGCACGCAGGAATGTGCACCAGAGTAATTTTGCACACCCTTGTTAAAATTACTTTTCATGGCATTGGAGTATTCGTCACATTACATATTCAAACAGTTTTATTACCAGCATTTCACGTACCTAAAGGCACATTCCAAATCTCCATACACCTCCTTTCATGTCAGAGTTCATTCTACCCTGGCTGACCTAAGCCCTCCCAAACCCGGGCAGCGCTCAGCCAATTGCGCGCCGTCACCTGGGAGCTTTAGACCGAAAGGCCATTCTGCATTCTAACCAGTAATGGTAATCACTTTCAAGTTAAGATTTAAGATGATAGTGGTCCTCACTAATGTCTGGCAGTCCACATTAGGAACTATTAAATTCTTAGGAGCCACAGGGTGATATTATAATGACCATGCTTATGTGTAAGTCTTTATGCAGCAGAAAAACAGTTTTTATGCAATACATTGTTTGGATGTTTCTTTGTTTCTTTGTAATTTCCACATTTTGGCATAAAGCTCTGTCTTTATTTCAAATTGTGGATATTTCCACCTTGATGCAGTATGCTGAAATGAAAGGAATTTGGATTCTGATCCTAGAAGCTGAGTGGACTGGTCAGGTATTCAATGAGACCCCTCATGATTGCCCTCTGGTTCAAACCTCAACCATCCCACCAGTCCAATTTGAGGATGTGCACAATTCCAATGGCACTAAAAATCAGGCTTCACTGTAAATCCTAGTATGTCCCAAGCCCCGTAAGTGCGGAAAGAATGTGGTTCTGCACATATAAATATCTTCAAAGAGATCCTCAATATCCTGTACCAGTATCATTTCATTACAAACATCACACAGGATTAACGTCAGAAAGTTTGGTTTTGAAACTTACTTGATCATACTCTGACGCCCCCGGATACAATGGCCACCCCAAAAACAGCTCAGCCATGACACATCCCAACGACCACATATCGATCGCTTCACAGAAAGCTAAACCAAGGATAATCTCTGGAGCCCTGAAAAGAACAACAAAAAAACAGCATGAACCCCCTTGCATTGCAATGAAGGGTCACATGTTCCACGATCATGTTATTTTCAGACTTTTTGTGGCCCAAACATAGTTCTTTATTTGTGCTTTTATTTAATTATTAATATTGAATTTCCACTTTAGAATGGCCAACCTGCGACACACCAGCATATATGCAGTACTTATGTCAAAATAAGCATCTTAATTTAAATGTTTTTTTTTTTAAATTTTATTTATGATACTGATGACCTTACCCTTCAGTTTACCAAGACAAAGTTTTACAATCATTTGCCTGTCTATGCTTTTCCTCTATATGCAATTACCATTCCTGTAAATGCGTAACCATGCTTTTATTGTGCGTTACTGTAACTTCTGTGTGTTCACCATGGTATCATACTGCACATTCAATAAACTAGACCCCAACAGTAATTGTTAAAACACAGATATTTCAGCTGAAATTCACATAAAATCCTTGCCAAAGGGATTTTTTTTTCTTTCCGTTTAGAAACAATTAGTGAAGATAGAGGTGAAGATAAAGTGATTGCCCAAGAGGTTCTGAGGACTTAGTTGAAAAATCTGATTGAATACACTGTAAATCATACTTCTGTGCTGTTTAAAATGCTTAATGTGACAGTGCACATTCTGAAATGGAGCCTTAAATAAAAAATACTGCTTGAACTTACTCCCTAGAGTAGCTAGGAAACCACAACAGTCAAATAACAATGTCATGACAACGAGCAGCCATTCCATTGGATATACCTAAATATTACAAAATGTACAGCCCTTTTACTAAAATATCCATTTACCACAATGCTCAACAAAAGCCGGCTTTAAACCTCCCTTTTTAAGGAGGAAAGAAATGAGTGGTACACACCCCTTGCAGTAGATTTTATACTGGCCTTCAGGAACGCTACCTTGCTCAGGCTTTGTCAGAGAGTACCCTAGTGATAACGCCTGCTTATTTTATTTACTGAAACATGCTAAATATCTGAGTGCATAACAGTAACACAAGATGATAAAGAACACACAGCATGGCATAATAAACAGATAACACAATAATAATAATAATAATAATAATAATAATAATATGCAAACCAAGAGGGGATGAGATTACTTTAAAAGGACTATAAAAAAATAAACATTATGTTTTGTATCTCAAATAACAAGTGCCTGTTGTTTACTTTAAATATTCTATGATCACTGGTTTGAATTTATAACAAGAACATTAGTACTCACATCTCCTACTTCAGATGCTTTAACACAGTTCTTTATTAAGAACTGTTTCTACAGTTATTGCAAGAATAATAATCAAATTAATGCAGTACGAAAATGTGGCAATCTTAACCAATGTTTAACATCCTGAAGGTTCATGGAAGCTGTAAATGAAACACCGGAAGTGTAGTGCATATTTATGAAGATATAATATTTAACATTAATACCTCAATATCCTAGGCCACCCTCCACTATGTTGGTAATATACAAACATATTAGTTTATATTAATGTCTTAATATACAGGATGATTTAAATATGTGTTTCATATTTAAATATAAAAACAGTGTTTTAGTCCTTTACAAATGTCATGTTTCATTTAAAATTATATTAAAAATTCCAGTATGTTTTTAAATATAACAAAAGAACTATAAACAAAATAGAAACTAAATATGAGGCTATATGCTTTCCTGTTTCAATATCAGGACAGGTTAACCAGTCAAATAACTAAGTCAATAAACTAACATTAAAAGTTAATATATAATACATGGATGAAGGCTATATTTACATCCTGAGCCATTCTAAAACAAAGTGTTAATACCACAGTAGTCAAAAAGTGATAATTCCCAGCCAACAGGAAAATATACTTTGACCCATTGGACTCCTTGAAACCATCACTTTCAATTCAAACACAAAATGTCTCATCTTCAGTGACTCGACAACACCCTCAGTACAGAAATGCTCATCAATGACCAGCAAAATGAGAATACGTTAAAAAAAAATAAAAAAAAGATGGCACATTTATCTCAGAGAAACGAAACATAAGACACAGAACGTCTGTACAGCAATGAAAAACACTATTTAAAAAAAAAGAAAACCTGAACACCCCCCCCCCAAAACTGTACTGCTGAACCTCGCCTTCTTTAATATTAGCATCACAAGGGTATCCATGTATTATAAAACAGGACAGATGGGCTTCAGTGATTTACATGAAAACAATTCCATCTCAGGTTTCTGTAACAGTTTATAAATTACTCGAGTAATTTATAAACTGTCACAGAAACTCAAGTGAGGGGAATATAGAAGTTAGAAATCATGGTACCAGAATTATATAGACACAAGTAGGAATAAAAAAGTTAAACAAAGAGGACAGGCTTTTCAAAAGTCTGTAAATGATAACTCCAGTGTTAATCAACAAATCGGTAAGTAGCATTGATTTTGGCATTTTCAAGCGGTTGTTATGCCTATCTCGTTATTAAATAATAATGCTAACGTTATTTCCGAAATTATGCTGATTTACAAAATAATGTTAATATCTTAATGGGCAGTGCTTCTTGCAGCTATTTCTTTTGTTCACATGGAAATTTAAATGCAAATCTGTGTTAATTGTCATAATTTATCAGGAGTAAATCTGCACTTGCAAAAAGAGGGTTTTAATTAACAAATGATTAACAAACTCCATTTCCCATCATCCTCCTGCTCACCTATGTAACTGAGATGGATTTACCAGTGAGCAAGAGGATGATGGGAAATGTAGTTCTGAGAGGTCCATGCGGGTACATGGGAAGCCATCTTGAGGGAGGGAATGCAATTTAAAAGTTTTAAAAATTTAAAAATGTAATAAATAAAAATGTAAACAATACACACCTTACACAAACAATTGTAGAAACACATGGGAACATGTAACACAATAAAATAAAAAGGTCCTTATATACCCTTTAAGCTTTTTAAACGAGAAATTTTCCATAAACTAGACTTCCATGTTATGCTTTATGTGTCCTGATAAGAAAAGGGCTCCAACTAAAAATCAATAGCTTAAAAATTATGTTGCAAAACATGTATGGTAGTGTATTCTTTGCACTGTAATAACCTTTTAATTATTATACTTTAAAAAAAAAAAAAAAAAAAAGATACTCTGAGGGATTTCTAAAAAATGCAGTTAGGAAAAGGCCAGTCCTTAACCCTAGGGAGCTGTGGAATTCCTACTGAAGATCAGCAAGTTAGCAAAGCCATGACGTGAACCTGCACTCCCCTGACAGCCTGCACAAGGACCTGCATCTGCATGTACTGTATTTTGTCATTGGTACTTTATGGTGCATTTAAATGACACTCAAATGGCACACCTATACTAAAAAAAACAAAAAAACCCTTACAGTTCAGTCAATGGGCATGTGGTATTATCTTTAGCACCACTAATAGTTCACTCAGCTATTCCTAATCCGTCCAGGGACATATCAAATACAAACAGCCCATTAAAAAGAAGTGTAGCGAGATTCGATTTCAGTAGAGAAGACCCACCCCTCCTCTCTCGAGGTTTCCCTTTCACCAGGCTGTGAGGCTTTTCAGAGGCTTGATTAACAGCAGCATGTGACTGGGAAGCCTCTTATTTCCAGAATGAGCAAAAGAGAATTTCCGTTGAATGCCAATTAGAGGAAATCAGGATGTATATTTGCATGTTAGGTGTCTGAATCATTTATAGGTTTCGGCAGGGATGCAAATACTATTTACTTTAAATGTGCATAAGGAAATGAGGATTTCTGGGTGTCCTGCTTTCGGTCTCTCTGGTTGAAACTCTGTTCAACTAAGAAATGAGTTTCTGCTAAGCGTGGGTGCACAGGTCATACCAGCCTTTTGATTCATTCTAAAAACATCAATACAACAGTTTTGTAAGATTCTCTGATGAACTTGATTACATGTTTTAAAGTTGCCTCTTCAAGAGCTTCTCTAGTACTGGGGTTTTCAACACTGAACCTCAAGTATCACCAAAAGTCCAGGTTTTAACCAGTTTTATTTATTTATTTATTGCACTACGGTGATAGATATATCCATAAAGCAGTTACCACTGTGCTAAGTTTGCAACATTTTCTGTCAAAAAGTGCAATGCATTCCAGAACTAGCAAGAAACAACTAATGGGCACAAATGAGCTGTAAATAACCACCTTTAGTTGTTTATTTGAAGCTTTCTGACAGCAATACACATTTTAAAATGTAATGCAAATGCAAATTCATAATAACAATTGATCACATTTTACTAATTGTGTCATGCTACATATCGTATCGCAATCCATGTACCCAGGTATCGTATCGTTGTGAACCCACAGATACACACCCTTAGCCTATGTACTCCAAAGCAACTGCTATACTTTAACTACACACTGTCTCATAGGCTGTCTGAGTGCTGTCTTTTGCACCGGAAAACCACTACTGCCCTACATGCCTCACATCAAACACCATTGTTACTGTGCTAATACAGTTCTATGATGAACCCACTTTCCATTCACTAAGAGTAATTACAGCTACAGTCAATGAAAGATGCCCTCAGAAATTCTCTAAATCATTTTCAATATACAGGAAATACAGTGTTGCTCAAGTTGTCACAGACTTCTGTTCACAAAACAGTCGAGCCATTTCTGCTGTGGAGTTTAACAATGGCCTCCCTCTGTCAGCCCTACTGATGAACCTCCCTGTTTCTGTGTCCTAAATGTATTATCCAACGTAAGCAAACTCTTGCCATTTTAGCATCACTATACATCCAGTGTATTGTTGTTGCAGTCCTACATTTCTACAGTAAGACGATTTGAAATTAAAATGTATGCTGGCGAGAACTACATACAGAACAACGGTACATAGCAAGAACTACATACATAATAACAGTTGTAATGTGCAGTCACCATGCAGTTTGGTGTTGAACAATGCACCTCATTGCTCTAGTGGTATTTGTTTTCATTTGTGCTGCTAAGCTGACCAACATTTAGTGTCCAAGCACACAACGTGCATACTGTGCAATCAAGCATGACTCTCAATGCAAATTTTGTTACGTAAACAATGACATACCTTGATTGGTAAACCAAGCTGATATAAACAATCACACATCTGATCAGGCACTGAAAGATGTAAAAACTCACATCACAGACCCCTACTGCTGTGGATATGGGTTATACAGTTAGAAAACTCACATCACAGACCCCTACTGCTGTGGATATGGGTTATACAGTTAGAAAACTCACATCACAGAACCCTACTGCTGTGGATCTGGGTTATACAGTTAGAAAACTCACATCACAGAACCCTACTGCTGTGGATCTGGCTCCGGGGTTATACAGTTGCAGCGCCCACACACAATCATTTTCCACTGTATACCAACATGTTTACTGTTTTTAACACTAAGGGCCTATTCTCAAAGTATTTACCACAATGCTCAAAGTTCATTCTAAAAAGTATATTATATATATATATATATATATATATAATATATATATATATATATATATATATATATATATATATATATATATATATATATAGATGTTACAGTACAAAGCTTCATATGGATAGCAGCAAGTCCAAAGCTATAAAAACTTACCACAGTCGTAAATGCTTTTTGACCACCGTCTTGTGTCTTACGTAGTTTCGCCTTCTGTGGACTCAGTGCCTTTGCAACACAAACCTTGTTTATATTCCAGTTTGTTTTGATTTCACAAAAAAGGGTTGTTTGCTATGCTGATAACATCTGGCAATACATGCATACAGCCCAAACATTTTTAACCATTGGCATTAACATCCTTCTGAAATATGTTTAATAATACAAAACCAAAAATTCAAAACCATACTGCTCATCATCAAACAGTGGATTTCTTATTTGTTACGAAGCACTGCACCCAATCTCTGTGAACTGGGCCCTATTTGCAGTCTGGGAGAAGAGACGCAATAACCAATTTTTAAGACCCAAGCCCCTGGAAAATGCATAATAAATCTGACAGGGAGCAGCATGAAATCACACAGGTATTGAGTGATCAGGCCCCTGGTAAATCTTATATTATATTAAGAAACTTACAGACAGCCAGGTAGAACTTGCAGTGATAATTATGATTAGCTAATCATAATTATCACTGCAAGTTCTACCTGGCTGTCTGTAAGTTTCTTAATATAAGTTATTCATGCAGTTACAAGGCATGAACAATCTATTTGACATCAAACTCCTGGCTGCTTATCATTTTACTAATATACTAACTTAAGATATGGAATTATGGAGGGATGGCCTTCATAAGCTTTGCCGATAACCAGTTTCTCACATTTAATCTATAACACCATTTTCTGAGTTTTTTTCTTCTAAGGGGCACATAACAGCTTCTTACAAAACAAAGAAGCCCATCTATCACAAAGACCCACATTATAGAACACCAAAAAAGCTGGTTGTTTTACATTCCTGCCTCATTTTTCAATTCCATAATTACCTTTTTCTTCTCCTACCCGCATGCTACTCATCCTATCAATTATACATTTCATTTCCACCTTCGCTACTGAATCACATTAGTGCTGAGGATTACAATAAGACTCCTTAGCTAATGCAACAGTCACAAAAAAAAAAGCTGGCAGACAATATAAGATCGATAGAGCTCCAGTACTGTCTCTTCATCTCTGTCTTATTTGAATGGTATTGAAGAGAAGGTTATTCATGAAAGCACAGGAGCAGCAGTTTCTGGCTGATTTGCAGTGGAGACCTGCTTTCCCCAGGAAAGGGCTGAATTTGCTGGGCTGAAAACCAAAGCTGGCCACGTACTGTATTCCAACTCCCACCCCCCTGTAAAATCAATTTGACACAAAAAAGGCTTTCCTCACATGACAGCTGCTCAACAGACAAAGAAATGCTACCAGTTGTCTTTGTGGGATGGATCCAGGAATTGTTAAAAAAAAAAGTCACAAATGCCCCCAGCCATGCAGCACTATTCTCTCTTGGAAAGGTCTTAATGACCCCAGTGTTTGACTTCAGAAGACATGGTCAAATCATGGGTATGAGATCTCATAGCTGGTTTTGCATCACTAGCAGGCCCTTGTAGTCCAGGTGCAGGTCATATCTGCTTTGAGGGTCAAATGCTAAATATGTGGGCTGCCTCGTTTATTTGAATGAAGATATACTGTACATACAGTTGATTATTTGAAGGCACAGAAGACTCGGACTGTCTGCGACAGAGCTGTCTGGGACAGAAATGTTTTTCTGTCACCCAAAGTATTGTTATAATTTTTCAAAAGAACCTTCATAAAGAGTTTATTGCTATAACTGTATTGAATTTTTTTAAAAAATGTATTTGCTTTAGAACTCAAGTTACTACAT
This sequence comes from Polyodon spathula, assembly GCF_017654505.1. NCBI lineage: Eukaryota > Metazoa > Chordata > Actinopteri > Acipenseriformes > Polyodontidae > Polyodon > Polyodon spathula. The sequence continues at coordinate 43,952,117 of NC_054541.1, read as the reverse complement.
TACAAGCTTGGCATGTTAACACATCAGCAGTTATTACACATTCAGTCTGTTTCTTTCCTTTTTTGTTAGCAGTGTCATTCCAGTGCAGAGGAAGGCCTCAGACCTTATGGCACAGTACAAACAAACATCTACACTGTCCCAGCTGATCCAGAGATTATACTATTTTATATGAATGCACAGGATTACAGAGTACAGTACAGACTGCATGAATTTTTAACTAAAGTATTGTGAATCACTGCCACTAGGTTTTCCAGAGCACTCTTCAGCTTTTATCATTTTTAATGAACTGACAAGAGTCCAAATGGATGGCACTCGCTCATATTCCATGTTATACTACAATATCAATCGTGTATTTATTTACTACATTACATTCTTTCAACGTCTCCCAAGCACCAAACCTTACAGCCTGTCCGGTTTACTTTCATTTCCACTGGGTCATTTCCCCAGCAGACCCCAGAGTCTCCACTCTGTCAACTCTGTGCACCAAACAGACACAGTCCTGCCACTATCTGGACCCACAAGGGGTTTACGAATGTAATCAGCAAGCTCTGCTCAGCTCAGGGAATTGACACAAAAATGAAAACAAAAGGGAAAAATAAATATCCTTTCCTTGAAATGGTAACAGGAAACATTAATTTCCACGTGAACGTCGATTTTAATTTGCAGAGTAACCTTCAACAAGTAATGTTTGGGCTATTTGTACCAATTTTGACATATTAGAAAGCAATGAAGCAAATAACCATGGTTAACCATGATGAAGACAGCGAGTGAGAGATATAGATAGATACACAGTAACACTATGTGTTCTCAGAGACAAGTCCTGCAAACACTAGGGATCCCGCATGCTTCCTTGTGTATACCACATTTATCTGTAGGGTTTGCAGTAAAGTCCTGCTCGGTGGAAGATGCGCTGTGGGGGCTGGTGCACTTTCATTTCAATTTGAGTGACATACTGAATTGTGGTAAACTTCTGTGGCACGTCCTGGACTGGGAACAAAGGTTGTGTTCTCGAGTCCTGCAGCAGAGGCAGGATATGAGCAGATTCTCCTCCTTTTCCAGTGGAATGAAGTGCTCTGAGACCACAGCTGTGTACTACTGTACGCACTCAGCTGCACATATCTGTTCACTCCCCACCATCGTCACAGGCAGGAGACAGAAAGACATTTCCTGGACCCAAGCCCGCAACTTCACTGAGCAAAAAAGGGTCTGCCCAGTGGTTTTCAGGAGCAGCAAAAAAATAAATAAATAAATAAAGCCTCCAGCTGGTTGTGTCTCTGTCACTGAATGAGAACAGCTAGTATAGTACAATACAAGGTCAAGATGACCCCAATTATACTGACTGAAAGGTTGGTCATGCTTTATAACATTTTTGTGTTATAGTCATCTTACAGTACCTGCCAAAGATAACAGCATTTGAGAGCAATCTGAGCTTTTCAGAACATTGCGTCTTTTTTATAATAAATTATCTTCATTTCCTTGGGTGATGTTTTTTTTTTTTATAGTAAAATTAAACTACATTTGGTGGATATTCTCTGTAGTCTCTCTAGCAGATATTGTTTTTTCCCCTAGCTCTGAAAATGAATGCAGTGTGAGCGTCACATTACTCAGAACAACTCAAAAGACATTTACATTTGCCGTATACACTGAAAGCCCAACTTCACAAGAATGACCTTTTAAAAATGAATTGTAAAGGAAATCAACTCAGTGTAAATTGAAAAGGTAAAATCCATACAATCTCTTATCAAGACAAAAACAGCTGGTGTGTGTATCCACCATTGTGTCAACGTTCTGGTATATAAATCACACAAATTACCTTTAAAATGTGCAGACGTCTGCAGCTTAGAGGGGTAAAAAGTAAACAACTACTTATACAAGGTCCCTCCGCAGTTAAAATGAAAAAAAAAAAAAAAAAAAAAAAACATTAAGAAAAATAGCAAAGCTGCAGTTAATGTACATTACACACAAATTCTGACATAGATGTACTATTAACTATTTACATACAGGAACACACACAACAAGTTAGAAACACACATTATTTTTTCTGTCCATAAAGTCCTTTTCTCAAAACACACTTCCACTCCTTTATTAAAATAAAAATTAAATAAATAAATACATTTTATGTTAAGCCATTGCTCTGAAAAACAGTCTTTTAATATTTAAAATACAAGCGCTCTCCGGGCACTCTACGCCAGTTTCAATTATTGCAGTGCCATCAGAAGAATTCTTTCAGCTTTGAGGTGGATTTAAGCTTGCTACAAATTTCCCTTTCTTTTGACATACAGATCAGGAGGATTTTCCTCTGTGGTGTTTTGTATTTCATACTGTGGATAATTCTCTTAACAGTGAAAATATGAGTTTATAAATAGACTTCAATCAATGGTGCTGTCTGTCCATATGTCTTTCTATCCATTACAAACACGAGGCAGGCTATCACAGAATGGTCTTTGAAAAACTGTCAACTGGGCTTTTTTTTATTCATACCCTAAATGGGGCTCTTAAGTAAGTCATAACACCAGACTGTAAGATACTGTTAAATAACCCAAAGTTGTTGTTCTGTTCTTTTCTATTCATTATACAATGGCATCTGTTTTCAAAATTTGTGAAGTGACTTTACATTAACTACTCTAATTTGTTTACTTGATTTTCATAATCCAATCACATAGCTTCAAGTAGCAAGACTATTGTATTATTTTATTTGATGGATAAGGGTTAATTTTACCAGTATGTAAGTACTGTCAGTTGACTAGATTTACACCACCTCAAAGCCTATGCAATTATAGGGTTTACTAGGGCACACATTTTGTATTATTTAGGTATATGTTTATACTGCTCTAAAATCAATGAAAATTCAAAATAGAAGTCAGACTAAGAATAAACACTAGCTCAAAAGAAATTGCTTCTGCTTTTGTCCTGAGCTTTCGAGTATGTCACAGAATACCATGTAACATGAACACAATGGCAACAGGCAGAGAAAGCCACAGCAGTCACTTTTTATTTGATTTCACCACACAAATACTATGAAAGTATTTATTAGCATTGACCACTTGACAATAGTCTAGGTTTCTAAAGTGAAAAAGGCAGTGCCTTCCTTCTCTTCAAGCCGTCATGCTATGTACCTGCTCTTTACATTTGTATTTTTTACCTCATACCCCTGACTAATTGCTGGACAACACCAGTGGTGTCTCTCAGTTGACACCTAAGGAAGGAACTGTGTGTGCTCCCAACAGTTGTGCTCTCGTACTGTCTGTGTTTATCTTCACTCATTAAGACAAGTTTAGGTAGCACATTATTCTCTATAGTACCATCACCAGAGAAAAACTAAAAATGAAATACGTGTTGTGTGTGTAAAATTACCACCACAGTCACCTGTACAAAACGGCAGTTCAAAGTACTGTAGGGCCTCTCTGAAATGATGCAGGCAAATATCCAGAAGAAGCAGAATGGGAAGCTAAGGCTGATTTTCAAAAAAGGGGGCTGATCCTTCAATCGGCATATCACCTACTCTCTATATAACTATTCAGTGTCTGACAATTACATTACATATCATTATATTGCATTCTTGTTGTTTAGATGCACTTTATATATCACACTCTATCAACTATTAGTATGACCTAAACAATTTGGGGTTATCAGTACAAGTTTGGTGATAATAAACTTGACATAATAGGAAGGCTTTTGTAAAGACAGGTGCATTTTAACAAATGATTTGTCATGACAACTGGCTTGCCCCTTAGGGCTTATATTAAAACCACATGACTTGGAGGGGGTGAGGTAAAGTGGCACTGATTACAAAATGGAACATATCCATTGGCTTGCGGGCTTAAGCAAAAATGTTCATTGAAGCAAAATGATACCTGAAATTAAATGCCACAGTATGCAAGTTGCTCGGGTCGTTTGGAAAGCAAACTGGCAGGTGTTGCAGCGTCTTGTTTGTCTCAAATGTTCATGGAACACTGGCATCACAGGAGATACCGTATCTCAATATGTAGTTTCCATCAGTCAACCTTTCAAAGCAATGCATTAAAGGGGGCATTGCAACAGGGATCACAGGCAAATTTTTCCCCCCAAATGTTCAGGAGCTGTACGTACATGTTCAGAAAAGAGAAACACAAATCTTAATATTAAATACTGTATATACAGCTTTAAATAATTAAGGGTTATCCAGAGACATGCATATTAAGCATTATCAAATTCTGAGTCATGTATGCAAATATGATATATATTACAGGCTATGCTGGGAAAGGGTCCCTAATTTCCATCTTCATATAAGCAGCCTAAAAGGTACAACCGCGTGGTGTGCAGGGCGAGTCACACAGTCAGAGGAATACAGGTTCACACCCCAGCTGAGCGAAGTTGCCAATCTTTACCCTAAATATATCAGTGGGGTCTATTTTATTGATCTAAACAGTGTCAGATCTTATACTGCCGCCCTCAGATTTGCTTTGGTATTTTACTTCATTCTTTGCTGTTCTGTCAGAGATCAGCCATCTCATCTCAACTGCAGCCTCCCTATGCCACTGATAGGAAGTTATTAGGCCCAGCTAAGTTTGGTTAAATCTCATTAGCGGCTCAATGCTTGTTGAGAAACCTCCGACCTAAAATGTGTTTTTCCTGTTACTGCACTAACCAGGGCATTAAGCGTTGCAACAATAAATCGTTATTGTTATTTCAGAAGGAAACATTTAACTCTTTGTTAGGACAGCTGTCAGGGACATGCAAATAAGAAACTACAATGAACAACCATCACTATGACAGCACAGTGAGCCCCTGAGTCCAGTGAATGATCCGGTGTGAAGTGAGACATCATTTTCTTGCCATATTCATCACCTTTTGTGATTAAAACTCCTGTACTGTATCTACCCCAAGAAAACAATGTTTATTTGTAATTTGTATTCAGATTTGTACTGTTTGCTTCAAATAGCATAGATGTCTAATATGTTCACACACATACAGAAAGCTGTAGCTATCTTAAAAAAAAGTGTAAGCCAGGCATATCTACTTTCTGTCCTTGGCACATTCAAATTATCGATCTTTGTGGGCCATATGTTCATTTACTAATGACATTTTAATTAATGTTTTTGAAAGAAATAATCCATGTTATAAATGTTACAAGAAACTAAGAAACAAACCCCCTGGGAGTGCTTAATACTGTATGTTGTTTTGTAATTAAAGATTGGAGCAGCAAGCTTGTGTGTCACTATAGAAACCCTCTTAATGTTGTTTAACCAGCTTCAAGAAGCAAACATGTTTATAAAACAATGAAAGGGTTTGAATATGCCATAAAACCTGAAGAATCAATTTCCAGTTGTACCACATACAGAAACAGACAGAGAAGCAAGCAAACCTGCCTGTCGGCACAGCAACCTTGAGGTAAGCTGACTCCCAGGTCATGTATAATGCTACTGAGGATTGTAGCTGGCCCTGTCAATAGGGTTCAAGGCCACCATGGGCAGCAAGAAGTTTGGGATGTAAATCTGCAGTAATGACCTACAGCGTCATACTTTTTAAAACATCAGTATATTTGGGCAGCCGTGGTTATGTTGTCTAGCCCATCATAACTTAATACACAAAGTAGACAAAATACACAAGGATGAACCAAAGCAATCAGTCATGTGAAGGCTAAGCCTTGTTTTCTAGGTATCTAAAAAGGTAAAAAGTCTTAGTGCCTACATATATACTTTGTGCCTTTCCACTTCCGATAATATTTCACAGATACTATATGAACTTTTGGTGCTCTTTTCTGTAACCTGTACTTTCTGTACTAAATCCACCCAAAAAGAACAATGAAAAAAACCACCTTCTGTATTTTGTGTCTGTCTCTTTCTCCTAGAAAAACTTTTACAATTATTCAGTTGCATTGTATGTACAAGTTAGTTCTGAGGGTGGTTCTAACCCAGCCGCACTCATGGTCGTCCGTTGCCCTTATAAAAACTCGACACAGAAATTGCAGGTTTCAGTGCTGAAAAACACTTTAATAATAACACAAAAGTAAACAAAAAAGTATAAACACCCAGCCCTCACGAGCACTAACTGACAAAACACAGGAACCTAACTATCAAACAGGACAGCTAAGCTGTTTACCTGTAGGACAAAACCAAACCAAAAACAAAAACAGTTTAATCCCTAAAACGAAACACGGTTTAGCACTACCTTCTTGATTGTACAAACTCCCAACCGGGCTCTACACTCTTCAGCAGCCTAGAGCAGACTGGCTGCCGTTCCTAAGTACCCTGCACCTGGTTCTAATGTATAATTACTTCCAGGTGCAGAGGATAATTAACCATTACACACCATGTGAAAACAGAGACCAACAATTAAATTCAACAAAATGTCCATTCACATGTATATTTTCTTCAGCAGGGAGGAATTTACCTTCTCACACACTTAAAGAAAAAGTTATTTTTGTATTATTACCTGGAGCAAGTATCACACCTTTTCACTCATAAAACACACTGCTCTGTACAGATGAGCTCTGAGGCCAAGTTAATAGAAATCTGAATAGACAGTAATGTCTTGGGTGCCAATGGAGGTAATTGTAGCAAAACAAAACTCATAAAACCAAGACACTATTAGACCTTTAATGTAGCATACATGAAAAAACTTTTGAATGTTTCTTTGGAATAACACATTGCAAAACATGGGGGTTGAGGAAACTTGCTATGGAATTAAATAGTCTTGGAATAATAACTATATGTATATAATTGTGGGCAGTGTTGAACATTCTGGGGGACATGCCTTAAGATCGACCGATGCAGTGCTAAATTGGCGGAGTGTAAAGTAGCACTCTGTTGCGGCACAATTTTTACCCCCTCTGCAATGTATTAACTGGCCCAAAATTAATGAGGCACGTTGTAAGCTGCCACATTAAAATGCTTAAATGCGATGTGCCTGTGCTCAAAATGGGCTACCGGTACAACACATTGACAGACTAATCTGAAAAACAGTGCCTCCCCTCTAAATGGACTACATCAATTGAACAATAGGTAGGTCAATTGGAGAGGCAGAAATGACCCGTGTTGACCAAGTGTCTTGACTTTATATTATATTATTATAATACGATGGATAAAACCAAATGTAGACAATGACTAGGATACCTTAATTAACCAAGTTTATTATACAACAAATACAATTGTACATAATGAGATAACCGGTATCGAGATATAATTTAATCCTGAGGGAGATCAAAAAGGGTAATGCGGACCCTAAACACTGTGGGAGCCATCCGAGGGCCGTGGGTTGGGAGGGTCTGGCGCGACACGTGGTTAGGCAACCCGGTGAGGTCACGGTTAGGGGGATGGTACCCTTCTGGCCCACGGGTGGGGTCGACCCCATCTTCCAGCAACGGTAGCGGAGCGGGGCAATACGGGAGGTAGATCCGCCCTGACTATAAATTGGATACGGGGGTGAAAGGACAGGGAGGTGTGAAAGTTCTCCCTTCTTCTCAGTGCTCTCCCTCTGTTCCTGGGATGTTCAGGAAGGTTAGGAGCCTGCACTCTCTGTCCTAAGAAATGCGTTATGACTGCTGCCATAATCCTCTTTCCTATCAGCTGCTTTCTGAATTTTTCTTTGCATCCAAATGAGACCAATTTGAAATCTGACTTATTTGTGTACCCTTTTAGTGCCAGCACAGCTGTTCTGCTGCTTCATAAATCTCATTTTAATATCACAGACTTCATTTCCAAATGAGCCCCACCTACAATTTGCCCAATAATATAATTAAGGCTTGACACTCCTTCAAGTGCATGGCTAATGAGAGAGAGAGCGCACTGCACGGGGAGCGCACTTAGGAGGCGCTAACACGGCCTTTAACACACGGAGAACGATTGTTTAGCTTCACGGCTCCGACACTTTGACGTGTGATGCTCCCACTGTCGCTCGCTTTAAATCAATTCTCAAGACCCACCTGTTCTCTCTTGCTTTCCATAGAGACTCAATATTTGTGATTTTTAATGGGGAATGGAAGGGTGTGACCCTTAGTCACCAAAATCCAGGCTTTGGTTTGGTTCAGCGATCCCCAAAACCAAGACTCAGATGAGATCACTACTGGGATTAGCCGGTTATTACCATAGTACGACACGAGGAATCCCCGAGTATGCCACAGTGGTTAACCCGTTAGTTGACGTCACCAAAAAGAGTGCTCCAAATTTATTTAAATGGTCAGCTGAGTGTCAGGGAACGTTTGATACTATTAAGCGTACACTTCGCCAGGCCCCCACTCTTATCACACCACATTTCACCAAGAGATTCATCCTCCACAACCCGAGGCATCGGATGTAGGTTTGGGTGCAGTCTTGTCCCAAAAAAGTAGTTGGAGTAGAGCACCCGATATTGTACCTCAGTAAAAAAATGTTACCTCGTGAACGCAACTACTCCGTAGTCGAAAAAGAGTGTTTGGCCATTAATTGGGCTACTCACTCTTTACGATACTACTTGCTGGGACACTCATTCGATCTGGTCACAGACCACGCCCCACTCAAGTGTTTAAGCACAATGAAGGACAGCAATGCCCGGATAACTCGGTGGTATCTGGCATTGCAGCCCTTAATGTACCACATGGTACACCGTGCGGGGAAAGACCACCAAAATGCGGATTATTTTTCCCGGGAGGGGGGAGTAATGGGGAAGGTAGTTTAGGCAAGTGTTCCTTCGGCTCCACTCTGAACTGTGGGATATGTATGACTTTCTTACTGTTCTTTGGACCCTCTTTATTGCTTTAACATGCCAATTTAAGATCGCGATATTCTCGACTATAGCTGTGACGTCTGTGACACTGCGTACGTATTACAGCGGTCCCAGTACTATCCCCGTCGTTGCCTTTCGGCCAATGTACTTGATAGACCCACTACGTAAAAGACCATTTGTGAAAGTTTAAATAAATTAATAATAAAGTACATAATACACTACTACGATAATAGTACATAATTCGAAAGGTGACATTGAGAGACACGTATTTAATGTTTTTTTTTTTTTTTTTTTTTTTTTTACTGTATATCATGTGTTATGCATGTCTCTGTGTTTAAAGTATTATGGATTTTCTTGTAAATCGCTTTGTGATGATTGTCCACTATGAAAGGCGCTATATAAAATAAACTGACTGATTGATTGAAAAATACAGGGCAATTTTAAGCCCAGCATAAACTCAGCGCTATGGCCTTAATGCCGTCACAAACGCTTGATACACGACCCCCTCTGTCTCCTGAGCCCTCTGTCAAGAGCTCTTCCTAATGAATCCTGCTGAATTGTGGCACTGATAAGCACAGGAACAGACCCCATGGATTGATGTTAAATGTGTGACGGTCTTATATATGTGCAGTGCAGACAATAGGATGAAATGACAGACTACATTCATTTTTCACTTTTCTGTTCGAATCCACCAAATCCTCAGCACTGCAGGTAGCCAGGAAACAGTTTCACACAGTACAGCGTTTTCCTCATCCTTTAATTCCACGACAGTTCACCTGCCAGTTATTTCCTCTTGCATTATCTATCAGCGAGAAAGTGAATCTATTCCTTGAGATTTCTCTAAATATTCTGTTGGTAAAATCAAGGGACAAACAAGAATGAATTAAACCAAAATGTTGCCATTCCTAGTATCTAAATGAGCTGCGTTCTCGTTCGATTCTGCTGATTTATTTCCCTTCGGCACTAAATAATGAAGTCAACAATCAAGAGTGAAGTAAATCAACATCTCGGGCTAAAAAACAGCATTAACTGCCGATCAATAGACGAAAATATCTACTGGACTGCATTCAGTCATACTGTAGCCTGACTCATCTCAGTGCTGCTTTTCTCCAGGTTTGACTCCTTTAGGTTTTAGTGAAATTCGGTAGGAATGTACCAGATGTGGCCTGTTTTTAAGGACAAGATGTGTACAGTACAGTATACACATTATGAGGCAAAGAAAGAAAATAACCTGAGCTGAACAGTGCATACAAAAATAAAAAATATACAATGCTTTTTATTCTCTATGTAATTTGGGTTAAACATTGAATGTAAAGAACCTATCACAGGTTTTCATCACAAATCCTTACATATAATTTTAATATTGCTGCTGTTTTTGCAATAACATGCTAACCTTTTTTTTTCCAGATAGACCTTCATAACTGAATATTTTTACTGTAATCTATGTACAAAATGTCTCTCTTGAAAATGCAATGGAATTATATCAGACATGTGCCTGGTTTGTTAACTCATGCGTTATGTCTGATGGTTTATTACTGTTCATTTTTCTGGGAGATACAGGGTTTCTGAAGTACTCAGCATACACTAATTTCCATGGAATTATTGACATTTTATAGAAAACAAAGAACAGTTTGTACAGACTTAATCACGTTATCAGGAAGTCTCTTGCACTTGTTTTGACATCACCTCAAATTCTACTACACATCAATGACTAAAAGCTTCCCAGAACTGCAATCCACCGGCTTCTTCCTTTGAATGTAATGCCTCTCCTCCAGAAAGGAAAATGACCCAGGGCGATGTGTCTGTCTGAGTTATACTAATATATACTTTTTTTTTCATAGCTTTCCTGATTTTCTTTTTACAGATTTCTCAAAAAAAAAAAAAAAAAAAAAAGTTAAATTGAAGGGATCTCAAATATTTCTTAAGGGACAATAAATGTAATCATTTAAACAATGAGGTAACTTCTTGGTCTGGAAGCCGTGATTATTTTGACCTATGCAATGCAAGCAAGCTTCCACTGTCTAATACCATAGTTCTAACACAAGAACAGTGCTCAGTATGTATTTCAGGGTAGTCACGACCGGGTAACACGATGTACTGTAGACTCCAACTTGTGAGATGACTTTTGCTTTGTTTAGAAAGTGTTTGCTTTGTATTTCTCTCTGTCAAAAACAAAAAAGTGTGACCCCATGTGCCGAAACGCTTTTCTTTGTGTATGTGATTCTAGCCTGCCAGCTTGACTGCACATACTACGCTGTTAGAAGCGGACTTATTTTTTCAACAACATGAGATATGGACAGAAGCTGTCAGGCACAGTCCCTTTGGCTTTCTTCATGTCAAGGTCCTCAGTGTACGCTAGGAAGGGTGAGGGTCACGCTGATCCAACTGATTTCTGATGATCCAAAGAACATCCTTCACCTGCCTAGGAGACTGCAGCACTAGGGCACCTGATTTTCCATTCATGGGAATGGCAAATTCAGTTTTTCAAAATGACCAATTTTGTTATTTTACCAATTTAAGATTTAACAACGAAATTTGAACATAAATATCATTTTTACATTAAACTATCGAATCCATTGTTTAAGTCCCTGAGTTACTGTAGTTTTCATGAAAAATATTTCTTAAAGCAGTCCACTAGTAAAAATAGGTCAGTCAACAAATAAAGGTGTTTTGAAAAAACAGCTTATTGCTGGTATTAAATATACAGACTAGTCGAAAACAAGGGGCATTATTACAAAATTATACAATTTCCATAAAATTACAAATTAAATACAATGTTTAAGACACTTATCTCTTCCATCTGTAGTTTCAAATGCAACAACGCAGACTGGTTTATGCTGTACTTGCTATAAAGCTGCTTGCATGTGTTTCTCATATACCCTGGGCAGGAAGTGTTCCCTTAGTCAGAGCAGGGCTGTTCAACTAATTTTTTTAATTTTTTAAGGGGGCCAGATTAGAAAAAAAAAAAGTTAGGAGTATTTTACTCTGCACATTTTTAAGCAATAATAAATATTACATAACTTAATGTTCATATATTGAAGAAGGCTTACACATTTTACCATATGAATAGTACTTTAATAATGGAACAGTGTGAGAATTGCATGTGACATATTAATAGTATAACTTAAGAAGAGGTCAGCGCTTCTACTTTTGAGCTTCTAACTACTGAGCCCTCTGGATACGTATTTCTAAAAGCTCCTTGTTTGGTTTCAAAATGCCTTTTCATATTGTATTCCATAACTAGCAACACACATTCATTGCACAGTAAACACACTGGCTTTGTGTTCAGTGCAGTTGGTAAAATAAAGTAGTATTTATTGGTCCACTCAATGTTGAATCTACAGAATTTATCATGTTCTGTTCTTACTACAGTAGCTAGAGTAGAGAGAGCCATGTTATAGCAACACGAGTAAAACAACTAAAACTCACTCTGAGTATGTAGTATTAGTAAAGAGTTAATGATACAAATAATCAGTTATAAAACTAAAGGTTTCACCTCAAACACTGTGTCGTTTCCTTGTGTTGGGCGGGTGACGGAGTAACGGATTTTTTTTTTTTTTTTTAAATCGGGGGGTGTGGCAGGCTGGCGAGTGGATAGAGGCCCAGAGACAGACTGCAGTTCAAAAAAAACCTAATTTTATTATAAATAAACACAAAAATAAAGTGCACAAGGGCAAAATAAAAATCTTTAAACACAAAAAGAAAAACAACAAAACAAAAAACTTACAAAATTAAGGTTTCCAGGCTGGGCAATGCCTTCACTGGATTCACAAATCACAAAAACCACAAACACCAACCTGCTTCCTCAGCTCCCTCCTCCCAAATGAGAAGCAGAGGCCTCCTTTTATGTCAAGTGGCTGGGCGCTGATTGATCATTAATTAAACTAATCATCTAATCAACCCCAGCCACCTGAATACAATGAACCAAGGCAGGTAGGGTAAATTAACCCCATCCCTGCCAATTTAAAAAGGGCAGAGCTTTGCTCTGCCACAGGGGGTTTTACGATCGTTTTTTTCAGGGGGGTTTTACGATCGTTTTTTTCAGGTACTTTTCACTTTTCCACTTTTTTTCACTCCAGACTACAAATCTAACAAGCTTGTACTAAACTAGAATAAGAACGCTGATCATCCAATAACATGCAACAAATATTAGACTGTGTTTGAACCTTAAAAAAAAATCTTAATACAATCGTTTACATTGTGCCAGTGCTTAATGGCTTGATGGAATGAATGTGCCACCCGCATGACAGCCAAATACGCAGAATAGTCAAGTATGACTACCAGTGCTTGTGGTGTTCATTTGGTACAGAGGTAAAACAATAAGCAACTAATTCAAGCAGACAAATGTAATAACACAGATGAAGGCACTAGCTAAGGTGTGTATCTGCATAGGGACACATTGTGACATGAAGAATTCAAAGTTAGAAATAAACAACAAGTCCTTACTGAGCTATTTTAACGGTTTCTGATTTTAGGGTTTAACCGTTAAACACAGAAAGACACGCAAAAAAAATCAAACCAGTGTTTATCCTATATAAAACACTCCTACTGTACTTGTTTTTTTAACCCTGTTCTTGGGTCAGTTTCTAGCACTGTGTTTTGTTGCCAGTGTAGAGGTACATCACGCACTATGGTTTCCATCTGTGCTGTTGTTTGATTTGAGTTGTTTTCATGGTGCCTCAAGACATGAAAACTCCAGAGTGCTTTTGTGCAATACAAAAAAATAACAAGTCAATTCACTTTTTGCACAGTAAAAAACCCTGATAAACACAGATTTCTAGCCATCTACAAAAAGACAGATAATTTAAAAAAAAATGTTTTACTTAAAAATGCAGAATTGAGGGTTTGAATTCCTGGGTGATTCACTAAGCTTGGCAATATATTTCCTACATTTAAGTAGGTTTGACAAACAGAGCCTGCCAAGCCTTCTAAACATAAACTGCTCAAATTAGACATCGCCCAGGTAGTTTGTGCTTCCTTTGTCTCTCTCATACACAGATACACACATTGGCACATACAGTAAAGCCCCTGAAAGATGAAATCCAGTGCAACATAAAAAGTCCCCCAGCTGGCCCCTGTGTCACATGGCATGGCCTCAATGAACAATTACTCTGCTCCAGATGTTCTGCCCACCAATGACTTACATGAAGCACAGTTTTTAGTGGAATGGCCGTCCAGCATAATGATCCATATCCCAAAAAATTCACTAGAAAAAGAGCATATGGCAAATATATTTCAGAGATGCAGTGTACTAAAAACTTAAGCTTTGCTCATCTTCTAATCATAAATGCAATGTCAGTTTAGTCAACTAGGCTGTCTGAACAGGAGCAGCTATTCCCTCTATTATCAAACAGGACATTTCATTGATTTGGGTTTCTGTGGGGGTTTTTTTAGTTGTTTTTTTTTAGTTGTTTTTTTTTAACTAGGACTGTGTGTGATGTGACTACAGCAGAACAGGAAGCACACTTAAAGTAAATGAGACAATGCAGCTCTTGATCACAAATGATTTCATTAGAAACAAAAATGGAAGTCTTATAAAAGAAAAAGAAAACAGTGCGTTGTACAAATATTGTACAATTTATTATAGCATCCACAGTCAAATAATGTCAAAGTTTTGTATAGTATATTGTAGTAAGAAACAATGTAGGCACTCTTTTGAGCCAAAATATGTTTTGATTTACAAGTATTGTTATATGAACTTCACTTATTAAAAAAACAATATAGATAGACTTATATAACACAGCTCGCTATAAATCGCCATTGCAATTGAATGGTCTTGCGAAACCACCCACAGTACTGGTCAACAAACCTGTCAGTTCTTTCAAACATCTGTTACCAACGGCAACTGCGTGTTCATTAAACTGGATAGTAATGATGCTCAAAGCAGAACTTAGAACCAGAACTTCAGCATATTCCACTGAAGCAAAGCAAAAATAACATGATATCAAAATAAAACGGGTCATCAGTCTCACCAAATTTGAAATGAAATGAAAGTAACCCTCCAAACTGTTTACATCTTAACTATACATGAACTTATCATTAACATGAACTGAACATCATTTGTTAACATGTTAATAAGCTAGTTGTTAACAGGCATTATATGAAGTATGACCAATAATCTCTCTAAACACAACTCCTCTGATATCGCCCATCTGTCTGGAGATTCTGACGGGGTAGCAGGCGATTCCAACTCATTTTTGCCTCGCCATGCACAATGTCAACTGGCAATTACTGCTGCGACATCTCACTCGGCTGCTCTTCAGCACACTTGCTCAGCAGAAGCATCTTGAATGACAGACAAGGAGCCAATAACACCACTCAGCTGCACTGCTCTGAGGATTCTGACTGACCAGCACAGCTCATGCCTCATTCTTGTTTATGCATGAGTTACTAGATAAGGAAGATAAGTTCTATCATCGTCGTCATAAAACGCACAATACACAAAGCTGTCAAAAATGCTCACACTCAAATAAAAAACACTATGGCTTGGATTTAAAAAATAAAGTTAAAAACAAATGGCCTCTTCACTTAAGTTAAATAAACCACTTAGGGGGATATGCAATATTAAAATAAATGTAATTTCAGAGGAAAAGAAAAATATTAAACAGGTACAATTAAATGGAAATAAAATGCCAAATAGCGTGTACAGTAACAGAGGCAGTCTTCCCAGCGACAGCGAGTGGGAGAAGTACAGGCGTGGAAAAGTACAGAGCAGTTTAGAAGCAGTTGGAAAGCAGGCTGACAGCTGCAGAAGAAACTAAACTTCAAAAAAAAAAACCCTCAACATGGTCTTCAAGCCAGTAATCTGTGACACCTGCTTGATGTGGGAAATCCGAGAAAACCCAGCGCAGCTAAACCAAGTGTGCGTAAAGTGCATCGCGATCCATGATTTGCATAAACTAGTAAGTATGCTAGAAATGGAGCTGGAAGAAGTGAGACAGCAACAGGATCTTGAGGAACTGGCACACCCACAATTCATGGAAGTCTGCATCACCCCTAACAGACTGAAAGCCACCAAGGAGATAGAAGGTCAGAACAGCTGGGTTCAGGTAGGCAGAAGCAAGGAAAAAAAGAAACTTCGTCAAACACAACCACCAGAAATCAAAACAACCAACAAATTTGAGTCACTTCAGAATTTTGATGAGTAGAACCAACAACAAGAGAATGAAAGGAACAACATCCAGGACCCCATAGACAGTGGTGACCAGACAGCAAAAAGTAGGGAGGTCATGATTGTTGGGGACTCCATATTGAGAAACACAGCAAGTTCAATTCGCAGTTTGGACCCCCTTACTACAACAGTGTGCTGCCTTCCGGGAGCCTCGGTCAAGCACATCACTGAGAACGTGGACAGGCTCCTAGAACGAACAGGAGACGACCTGGTAGTAGTCGTCCACATAGGTACAAACAACATTGGAAGAGACAGACCAAAATCCCTGCAAAACAAATTCAGAGAGCTAGGAAGGAAATTAAAAGAGAAAACCAAAACTGTGGTATTTTCTGGTATACTACCGGCACCTTGCAAAGGACCATATGGACAGCTGGAAATAATTAATCAAAACGCATGGCTGAAGATGTGGTGCACACGGGAAGGCTTCACCTATCTTGATCATTGGACCACATTCTACAATGAGGACTATCTGTATAGACGGGATGGACTGCACTTAAATAACAAGGGAACCAGTCTACTTGGAGAAAAGATCCTCGAGCAGGTTCAGAAGCATTTGAACTAGAAAGGAAGGGGGGAGAAATCAACAAAAAAAACAGAAGGGAGGCCGCATCAAAACAAAAACAACAACTCAGGTAAGACAACCATTAAATGTATTTATCTAAATGCTAGAAGTATCAGAAACAAAATTCTAGAACCTGAAGCTACTGCACTAACAGGTAACTATGATGTGATAGGTGTTACAGAAACGTGGTTGTCTGAGAGTGATGGGGACGAATATAATATTTGTGGGTATACACTGTATAGGAAAGCCAGGCAGGACAGAAGAGGAGGAGGGGTAGCGCTATACATAAGAAACAGTCTTGAAGCCCAGGTGTTAAACCTGGACAAAGAAAATAAAACCGAATCAATATGGGTCAGAAAAATGGACAAAAATTCAAAGGGCATAATAATAGCAGCATGCTATAGACCGCCAGATTCAGATGGTGAGCAAAATAATCTGTTATACAGTGACATTAGAAATGCGTGTAGCAAAGGAGAAGCCATACTAATGGGGGATTTCAACTTCCCCCAAATAAAATGGGAAAACCCGGTGGGTAGCACGAAGGATGAAATAGAAATGGTGGAAATGACAAATGACTGCTTCCTAACACAATTTGTCAAGGCACCGACTAGAGGGGAGGCATGCCTTGATTTATTCGTTTCAAATAATGAAGGCAGAATAACTAAAACAGAGGTCACATTACCACTGGCAAACTCAGACCACAACATGGTCTCATTTGAAGTGTTTTTTAAAACCCCAAAAGTAATGACTAAAGCTAAGGTTTACAATTTTAGAAAAGCAAACTATGAAGGTATGAAACAGAGACTAACAGAAGTAGATTGGAGTAAAATAGAGAAAACACCCACAGAAGAAGGATGGTTGTTCTTCAAAAATGTAGTACTAGAGGCGCAAAACAATTACATCCCTAAAGTAGACAAATCTAAATGTAAAACTAAATTGCCAAAATGGTTTAATAGATCAATTAAAAAAAAATTCAGCGAAAAAAGGCACTTTACAGATCATTAAAAAAGGACCAAAAAGAAAGTATGCAGAAAGAGTACACAGAACTGCAAACGCAAGTCAAAAAGGAAGTTAGAAAGGCCAAGAGAGAAATAGAAATGAACATTGCTAAGGGAGCTAAAACCAATTCCAAAATGTTTTTCCAATATTACAACAGCAAGAGAACATTCAAAGAGGAGATTAAATGTTTAAGAGATACAAATGGCAAAATCGTAGATGAAGAAAAAAAAATAGCAAATATATTAAATGATTACTTTTCACAAGTTTTTACAAAGGAAGATACTGACAACATGCCCCACATGTCATCCAGTTCCTATCCAGTTTTAAATAACTTTAGCATAACTGAGGCAGAAGTGTTAAAGGGACTAGGAGCTCTTAAAATAAACAAATCCCCTGGGCCGGATGAGATCCTCCCAATAGTACTCAAAGAAATGAAAGAAGTAATTTACAAACCGCTAACCAAGATCATGCAGCAGTCTCTTGACACAGGGGTGGTACCGACAGACTGGAAAATTGCAAACGTAATACCGATCCACAAAAAGGGAAACAAAACTGAACCAGGTAACTACAGACCAGTAAGCCTGACTTCTATTATATGCAAACTTATGGAAACTATAATAAGATCCAAAATGGAAAATTACCTATATGGTAACAGGGTCCTGGGAGACAGTCAACATGGTTTTAGGAAAGGGAGATCGTGTCTAACTAACTTGCTTGATTTTTTTGAGGATGCAACATCGATAATGGATAATTGCAAAGCATATGACATGGTTTATTTAGATTTCCAGAAAGCTTTTGACAAAGTCCCGCACAAAAGATTAATTCTCAAACTGAACACAGTTGGGATTCAAGGAAACACATGTACATGGATTAGGGAGTGGTTAACATGTAGAAAACAGAAAGTACTGATTAGAGGAAAAACCTCAGAATGGAGTGTGGTAACCAGTGGTGTACCACAGGGATCAGTATTAGGTCCTCTGCTATTCCTAATCTACATTAATGATTTAGATTCTGGTATAGTAAGCAAACTTGTTAAATTTGCAGACGACACAAAAGTAGGAGGAGTGGCAAACACTGTTGCAGCAGCAAAGGTCATTCAAAATGATCTAGACAAGATTCAGAACTGGGCAGACACATGGCAAATGACATTTAATAGAGAAAAGTGTAAGGTACTGCATGCAGGAAATAAAAATGTACATTATAAATATCATATGGGAGATACTGAAATTGGAGAAGGAATCTATGAAAAAGACCTAGGAGTTTTTGTTGACTCAGAAATGTCGTCATCTAGACAATGTGGGGAAGCTATAAAAAAGGCTAACAAGATGCTCGGATACATTGTGAAAAGTGTTGAATTTAAATCAAGGGATGTAATGTTAAAACTGTACAATGCACTAGTAAGACCTCATCTTGAATATTGTGTGCAGTTCTGGTCACCTCGCTATAAAAAAGATATTGCTGCTCTAGAAAGAGTGCAAAGAAGAGCGACCAGAATTATTCCGGGCTTAAAAGGCATGTCATATGCAGACAGGCTAAAAGAACTGAATCTGTTTAGTCTTGAACAAAGAAGACTACGTGGCGACCTAATTCAAGCATTCAAAATTCTAAAAGGTTTTGACAGTGTCGACCCAAGGGACTTTTTCAGCCTGAAAAAAGAAACAAGGACCAGGGGTCACAAATGGAGATTAGACAAAGGGGCATTCAGAACAGAAAATAGGAGGCACTTTTTTACACAGAGAATTGTGAGGGTCTGGAATCAACTCCCCAGTAATGTTGTTGAAGCTGACACCCTGGGATCCTTCAAGAAGCTGCTTGATGAGATTTTGGGATTAATAAGCTACTAACAACCAAACGAGCAAGATGGGCCGAATGGCCTCCTCTCGTTTGTAAACTTTCTTATGTTCTTATGTTCTTATGACATAGGCATTTCTCAAAATTGAATTCTGTCATATTTAAATGTGAACTGGGATTGTGTTAAAAAAAACAGGCAGATACTATATTCCGACAATGTATAACCAGGAATACCCGCAATATAATAATACTGCCTTCAATTTAAAAAATAATGTTGTGTGTACTGTATGTATATTGTTAATGTTTGTTTAAGGAGCAGGTACACAGGCACACATGCCCATCCTTTCACTGTTCAGTATGCATACAAGCGGAAACCTGATGGCTGTCCATGGCATAACATAGCCACATAGCAGCTCAGCTCAACACAAACATTAGCAACATGCATCCCTTGCCATGCCACAAAATACAAAATATACTGTGAAAAAGGTGGTCACCAAACCTGAATCCACCATACTTTTTCTGCATGGACATTTAAAAATGTAAGTATGAGATAAAGAGGCTCTTCTATATATGATGAAATTCTGATGCTATCAATAACCTGAGATCAGGAACCTTGTAACCAAATGTCCTGTCAACTGGATTATATGTAAGAATGGGGCATAAAAAATGAAACTATACACTGTTCTGTACATCATTTCTCTTGGATTTGGTTTAACAGGAACAGAAAGCCACAATTGCATGTGTATGTGTTTACGCAACTAGAATAAGAAATGTTGGAAAGCTTACACAAGTGTTGTCTGGGGAAATCAGCCATTACAACAGATGCTGAAACATTTTATTGCCACCTGCACACAGGTTCAGGGTACGATCAGCTCACTGAATGAAAATGGCAGAATGTGTCAGTAAGCTGAGACTTCAGATCCCTAAGACACGTAAGGACTGGTGTTAGGCTTATTAAAGGGAAACTTAACAGCAGTGTGAAAACTCTCGATGTCTGCATTAATGTGCATGTGTTTAGACTCTATAGTACTAGATGCTTGCTGGGTTTTTACTCTATAGTATATGCTGACTGATACAAGCTATATGACTTGTGTGGGCAACTCCAGTTCTCACAGTGATTTTTTTTTTTCTTACCAAGTAAGCAATTAGAGAAAGCAGCCAACTAACATCAAAACACTCACTTTGAAGGGATCCCATGTTATTTGACAGAAGTGCAATTTCCCAAATGTGGTCCACCTTATAAAAGCACCTCATTGGCAATGAGATATGCCACTGAGAGCACTGGAAGCAAATACCTTGTGCAATATTTTACATAAAAGTGTTATTATAATGTTTTATTCTATACTTTCTAAGCTTTCATCTTTCCCTTTTTACTCAGAAGTTACAAAAAGAAATGTAAAAAACCTGAACTGACCTTGTGTTTTGAAACACTATTTATTTCTGTACATTTTCTTTGTCACTTCTGACAGAAACCAACCAGATAACAGACAGTGATAGGAAACTGCTCTGGATGGAATAAAACCAGCGTCGAGCCTGATCCACAATTCAATTAAATTGACATGACCTGAGCTAGCCTGAGCTTCAGCCCAAAACACTGCCTCACACAATGCTTTCTGATTCTGTACTTTCCCACCAATATGTATTATTTGCCTTGCAAATCTGCAGCTCATCAATTAGATTTTCTTTGATACAAAGGGTGTTTACCAGGCATTTCAACTTTAGACGTGGGTGAGAGTTCCACACATGCAAATTGGATGTCAAGCATGTCTGGCTAAAAGGGCTTCAACAAAACATCAACCAGTGTTTAGCAAATTCTACTGTATTTTGATCAGCAGCGTCTAAAATATAGAACAGACTTACAGCAAGCGCGTGCAGAGATAAACATGCTTTAAGAGAAGCAACTAAAAACAACCACAGGATTTAAGAGCAGAACCATTTTTTTTTTTCAACATGCCTGTCAGATTGCTTTATGAATACGGCCCAAAATCTTTATTTTAAATCCTCACAAAATGTGAGCTGTAATTGTCCATAGCTGTGTGATGACGTCAGCAGGATGAGTTTTACAACAAAGGCACTGCAAGATATCACTCTGAAATGAAACACGACCGTTATGGAGCCCATCACATTACAAGAGGCAACTGTCTGCTTGCAATGCTGCTTCTTGTTTACCCCGAATGCCTTAATGCTTTTGTATTACAAAACAGTGCAACACTCACTGAGTAATTATGTATTTTAGTAATGTGCTGTTTATTCAGAGGTGCTTATTACACATACGGTCATATTCAGATGTGAATATGGCCACTGTAAATCATTTTCTATTTTAACGTGTTACATATTGTAAGGTCTTGCTGTAAAATAAAGACACACACACAAGGGCCACATCCATGCTGTTGTGCTGTCTCTGCCTGCATTGAGAGCAACATAATGGCTTTTATTACTTTTTGAAAAACGACCGAATATCTGAACAAATATTTAAATTGAGCAAATATCCGAACATGAAAATTCTGTGTTCGTCCCAGCACTAATTATTATCATCATCCAAAAAACACCCCAGCATAAAAACCCTGTTTTCCTATTTCTGGATCAGGCATTGTTGCTAAATCACAATGGAGTCAGTTTATTGCTCACCTTACTGCAATTACAATTATCGATTCATCGACAGCCCTAATAACGGGTAATCATTTTAGTTAAAAAGGAGTAAGGACTAATCACGTATGTATTAAGAAGCACATATTCTCCAACCATTAAAAAAGTAAGAGAGCTCTCTGACAACGCATAGCTGTTGGGAGCTTTGTTAACAGAAAGTTACCAGTAAGTCATCTGGTTCCAATGTAAAGCTTAATGGTGTGGATTACAAAGGCACATTACACAAGAACTCGGTCTGACCTCTGATTTACCTCTCCTAGGAAAATGAAAGCAGAGCACCGGGACAGGCCTAAACGAAGCCCTGGCAGTATTTACACTCAAATGTTCAGAGAAGGTTTTCTTTTGTTGTTTTTTCCAAAAATGAAACCTTTCTTTTTCCCAGAAACAGTCACAAACATGTTTCCAACTGTCATAATCCTAAAACTTTCCACTACTCCACTGTTTACAAACATGGCTTCTGGGTTTTTTTTTTTTTATGTTGCACAACTGTAAATACGCTGCCTAAAATAACTAATGTGTGCTATAACTGTTATAAATCCCCAAATCCTGTGTAACACCCCTCTAAAGATTCCTTGTATATTAAAACATCAGTTTTTACGTGGCATATGATTGTATTTATTCTAGCTGTTTCCAGTGAAACTGCATGGAGAGTCCCACTACTGGACATTCCAATTGTGTTTTTAATTGTATCTATTAAATTTGCTTAATGAAGTGAAATTTACTTTCATCAGGTTACAAACCTACAACACATCAATTATCTAGATGCAAAAAAAAAAATGATTTCAAGCAAATATCTCAAAGCTCACAGCCTCAACTGAGAAAAAAAAAAAAAAAAAAAAAAAAAAACAATTGCAAACAAGAAAAATCTTACCTGTAATATCTGGACTGCAAGTATGTGGAGCACACAGCTTTGGAGACATGACTGGCCGAGCCGAAGTCTATCACCTTCACCCTGTACGGCTGCCTGGCTGGGTCCACCAGCATGATGTTCTCAGGCTTGAGGTCTGCGTGGATGAGCCCCAGGCTCTTGAGCTTCATGAGGGCCGTGGCCACCTGCTGCAGGATGGGTCGGATGTACTTGAGGGGTAGGGGGCTGAACTTGTTCTGCTTCAGGAAGTCGTACAGGTTCTGCTCCAGCATCTCAAAGACCAAGCAGGTGTGGTTCTTGTGCTGGAAGCACTCATAGGCCCGGACAAAGTTGTAGTCGTCCGCGCTTTCAGTGCTCAGCCTGGCCAGGATGCTGACTTCGATCTGCCCTTGCCGGGCGTAAGAAGGGTGGTTTTTCAGGATCTTGATGGCCACAATCTCGTTAGTGCCCCTCTTCCAGCATTTTACGACCTGCCCAAAGGTCCCCCGACCAAGGAACTCCAAGACCTCGTAGGTGTTGGTCATTGAGCAGACAACCTCATGCTGGACCAGCTGGTAATCCCCCTCGCTGTTGGAGCCACTGTTTTTGGAGGTTGCTGTGGAGCTGGTGGCCGTGGCAACAGTGGCCCCGCTGACTGTGTTCTGGGTCATTGGCGGATGCTCTTCGATGATCTGGACGCTGCTGTTGTTCTCGATCTCCTCACTCTTGCGTTTAAGCCCGCACTTCTGGTACGTGTCCAGAAGGCTCACTGTACTGCGGCGCATCAGGTTGTGACAGGTAATGCCCAGCAGCTGCCCAGCTGCTCCTGAAGTGCTGCTGGCTGAGGCTACCACAATGTGCCCGGTGCTGGCTGGGAAGATAAGCGCTTGCTCGTAGGGAAGGGTGGAGGCGTTAATGGCCACCTGGGTGGCTTGTATGTTCTTGCTGCTCAGGCTATACACTTTGTTATGAGTGCCGTACCCTGTCATATCCCAGTCAGAACTTGGCTCCACCTTTAGCTTCTTTACACTAAAGAAGGCACTTGACTGAAGAGTGCGTGGCGGAAATACTTGCACTTGCGAGGCCATACCTGCAGGGAAACACAAAGCGTAGAAAGAAATGTGAGAAGTGAAACACTGGGCCATCATTAATTTACTTAAATAGGAACACACAGTTCATACCAGTTTAACTAATCCTTCATTTATTGTACTTTGCTAATATAGTCATTCATTTTTTTTTTTTTGTAATTAATCTGTGCTTCTGGACTATTTATTCATTCACTCTTTTTATTAAACATTTTATACCTTGGGGGTGTATGCTGTTTCGTGATTGAAACCCCACCCCTTTCCCTCTCCCTCTCCCTCTCCCTCTCTCAAAATGTTACCATTTAAAGCAGTGTTGATGTATAAATCAATACATAAAGCAAGCTCAACTCAATAGTGGACACATCCACGACTGAATTCAAATCAGAATTTGTAATTCTGATAAAATTACTGAACCAGAACTACTTGGATCATTAAAATGTCATGTTATTATTTTTTTCATTTTGTATTTGTTCATACAATAAACATGTATTAATAAATACGTTTATTCGTAAGCTATTTTGTAAACTGCACTCAATTGTTAGACTCCTGTCACATTTCCTACCAACATACATCTGAAGATACTGGCTATGACAACAGTAATAATTTACAGAATAGGTAAAAAAAAATAATAAGAAAGATATAGTGCTGTACCTACTGTAGTGCAATTCTGTACTTAGCAGTTCCAACAACAGTGCCCAAACAATTTCTTTGCATGATCAAGACTCACCTATTTCCTTACAGGTGCTTCTTCAAACCATACTGTTTACTATATATATATATATATATATATATATATATATATATATATATATATATATATATATATATATATATATATATATATAAAATATCACATGAAAAAAAGAAAAAATAAGGAACACTGCATAATAAGAAAAGCTCGTCTTCTGTGCCGTAGCATAGGGGTAAATACATTTCATGCTTGTGATGAACTCTTGCACCAAAAACAAATACATGATTTTGCACCAAATAATCAGTCAGCCACCACAGAATAAACTGCGCTTCAACCAACACTGAACTAAAAATAGCACTTTTCAACTGCAGTGTTGTTACAGCTAGTCTTACACCTGCAGTGCACCTGTACAGATGAGTGTGAGTCCTTTTTTTAAGAGGCTGTATGATGGGGTACCAGGTTTAGGTTACACCTGAGACATTTTTCAGCTAATTAAAACAAAAAGAATATTTGATTATTGTGGGAAAAAAGTTTCGTTTTCAGAAGAATTATATCTTGTGCTAAAATGTTGCATCTTTATTATTAAAATGTCCTAAAAGGCACAGCAGGTTCAACACAGAAGCTTGCTCGTGTCTTTTTGTTTTTAGCATGACTTAACACTTAATGCTTATGGGTGGAGTTGATAACCTAGCCCTCATGCACGTCCTATGTGCCATATTTAGTTAGTTTAAAAATACCTACATTCTGTAATGCAGTCCGACAAAACACCAAAACATGTCTATAGGGCAATTACATGAGAGCCAGTCTCTGTAGTCACTTAAGCTTTAGGCCTGATGTCACTCGAAAGGATTATTTTTTTCCTTTGCTGGTAAGATATGCTAAAAATAAATTAAACATGGACATACAGTATTTAAAATGTTGAAACCTTTTATGGAAAAAAAAGTGTTTAAGGTCTTGAATGTACAATGCGGTGTGTAAGGGTGGTGGGACCTGCATTGTTTGTATAATTTATCATCTCTATTTGGCATGTCAGAGACATAGAATTACCATGAAAACTAACTGGAATGTGAAGAAGGTCTGCAGATGTTCAAATAATTGGTGCAAATATTGTAATAGTTATGCTGAAGTACAGCAATTTGTCATTCTGACTGTCTCATTTGTGACAAGCACTGTTGTATACATACAGGTAAGAGTAAATGAATTTAGAACAGTGTTTTTAATCAGCAATGCCAATAATGTCTTTATAGGCAGGATCAAATGGTCTGGAAGGTAACTCGAATGCTGTGAGACATCTTTGATTTCATGCTATAAAGGTATAATGAAAATCTCTGACAATACTCCTTGACTCCACACCAATGAAGCCTGCCAGGGTTTACTTCAAGGATCACAGTTTTCAGACAGAAATCCAATTTGATGGAACACTTTGTCCTAATTGTCTTAACTTGGACAAAAACAAAGCTCACAGGCCATGTCTACTGCATATCACTGTCCTTACTATTTAGAGTTTGAAAATGAACCATCCACTGCTCCAGATTAAAAGGTCTGGTATTAAACAGTAATGACAGTATTATCCTGAGAGTTTATTCAAAGAAGTACACAATAACAAAACAAACCAGTTTAAAACAAAACAAACAAAAACAATTTGTATATTACTATTTATTATATATATCTATATATATATATATATATATATACACACACACACACACACACACACACACACACACACACACACACACACACACACACACACACACACCTCCACTGTATCCCCATCACCAGGGATATGCATCCCGAGTAGGGGGTAATAACTAGAAATGGTGAGCTTTTTTAACTGGTAAATTAATTTGACTTAAATTCATATGAATTTGCGGCCATCGTTTTGAAGTATCATTGATTTATTAATGCTCACAGTGAAACACAACCCTGTCCCCAGAGTCTGTGCTGCTTCCTATGGAAGTTTTCCATCACCCTTTAGAATTAACAAATTATTCTTCCTAAAGTTGAG
The DNA here is from genome assembly GCF_017654505.1 of Polyodon spathula. Taxonomy (NCBI): domain Eukaryota; kingdom Metazoa; phylum Chordata; class Actinopteri; order Acipenseriformes; family Polyodontidae; genus Polyodon; species Polyodon spathula. The sequence continues at coordinate 43,925,635 of NC_054541.1, read as the reverse complement.
TGTAACCTGCTGAATAATGTTATGTTAACATATTAACGTTACATTAGTTTTCAATATACTTAACAAAAAACTGACAAAAAATGTAAGAATGTGACATTTCAAAATCTTACTTGAATCTTACTGTACTACTATTAGGGCTTTCAGTACACCTATGCAATACCATTTTGTAGTTTCTTTGATTACATAAAAGATCTAAATTATGTTCACACTGATTTTAATTTTAAATTATGTCTCAATCCTAAAATTATAGGTGATGTTAAACTTTTGTCCATAGGTGTAGTTTGCTTGCTAACTGATTTCCGCAATCTAATGACGCTTTCATCTCAGACAGAATGCTGTCATGTGAGGAAATCGACTAATAAATGATCCCGAAATGCCACTTCAATGCGTGATGATTGTGTATTATTAAACTGCTAGAGTGAATGTGTAGAAAATAATTTGCAGCTGATGAATAATTGCAATTGTATCACTGTCACTCAAACAAGCTTTAGATATTTATATACAACATATTTACATAGCTGGAAATTATAACAAATTCAATTAAAATACATAAACTGTAACAAACATTTTTTCACACAAATTTCTGTCTCTGGTCTAAACCAACTCCATAGAGCGGGTGGTTGTTTTTAGGCAAATGTGTCGACAACTGCCTTCCTACGTGTGAACATAAGAAACTGAACGAACTCCTACGCCTCAGTGAAACCAGCGGATTAGTCTTTCAAACTGAGGAATTTCTGCTACGATAAAAACAGCAAGAACGCTCTAATTAAGACTTTATAATAAAATAAAAAAAATCCCCATAAATTGACTGCCTCTATTTATTTACTGGCCCAAGGGTGTCAATTAAGACACCTTGCTTGTGTGGGTGGAAATGCAATACATTTTTTAAGACATTCATGGAATGAATAAAAACATTAGGAGGCACTGTGTAATTTGCTTAGATTGTGTCAAATATTTACAACCCTATAAAATCATTGTGAAGCCTATTGAAATTCAGCTGATTATGAATGTGTGTACCTTTACAATAACATAGCAAAGTGTAATACAGCAGAGTGAAAGCATGGTAAAGCATAGGTAGGTGTGTACAGAAGTACATATGTACTGTATGTATTTCATTAATATTCCAATACACCATTTGGCACTGTTTTGAAATTGTACATGAATCATGCTACAGATGTTAGCCATTTTGCTAATCACATTGATATTCTGAAGTTGCAGCCAGGACAGCACAAATAAAAAATCTTTATGTAATTTCTCCAGGGTTCTGCTTCTGCCCAGTTTTGCATGAGCATGCATTGCCTGATCATAATATTGACCATTTACATGTCAGAAACAAATAGAAAATAATCAGTACAGCCAGGATCAATCAACTGTCATCTCACTGTCTTCCATAAAAAAAGTTTCTAAATAGAGACAGTTGATCTGTTCACAAGAACAAGGGATGAAAGGATAGTACGTACAAGCAAATACCTCAACTACAAGCTAATCAGGAAAATCATTCCAGCAGCCAAAGGAATATAAGAGCAGGCTAGATAATGGTGAGATTGCCAGTCATATTTGCTGCCCCTACATTTTCCTGAATTTAATAATGAATGACTTCTGAAGATCCACCCAACCCATGTAAGACTGTTTATCAGTAGCAAGGGATCTAAACTTAGATTTAATTAATTTACCATATCAGCAACTTTAAAGTTTTTCTACTGACAATATGCATTGCTTGGCCACTTTATAAGGACCGGTCTACCCGATTTGGTAGTGCCCTGAAGTGGGGCATGTCCCCCTGGTATACGCTGGGTGTATTGATCCTTTCAGTTTAATACAGCCTCATTGCGGAGTCCACCCAGAATGCTGTACTTGTACCCTAATAGTGATGGCTGCTAGGACGATAATCCAGGGTATGATCTTCTGAGAAAAATAAAACTTTTCATCAGGACAAAACAAGAGGTGCAGTGCAATCACCAGGGATCTTGACAAAGGCTACTGCACCATTAATCTTGCATGCTTTCTTCTTAGACTTGCTTTACATGAATCTCAAGACACTTAGAAAATGCACCCGCACCGAAGATGTCAGGTACATGCAGTGAAGATCAGCCATTAAGAATGCTTCAGCCCTGTTCATGTCAAAATAAATCAGCCAAAAGCAAGGGAAGGTCTTTCACTGATAGCCCTGACAGAGCTTCACAGTGACATAAGAAACAGTGGCAAAGATATTCCTGGGGCTGTTTTGTCAGTTAGTACTTTTCAGTTGGGACAAACAAAGGTTGCCTTTTATAGCATCCTATCATTGCATGGATTTACATGTTGACAGCAAAGTGTTCTGAGCTAGAAAGGCTGTATAGTTGAAACATTTCTTTACATAACGCCCATACCTGCATAGTTCTAACCAACACACACAGGGAATTGCCTTACCATGGTACCACATCAGTACCACTATACAAAATGACCACTGCAATATGTGTACCAAATCCACTGTGTCGACATTGCTGGTAATGCTGTGGACTATATTTTTGGTTCTGCCAGGGTTTACTCAAAGTAATACACTAGTATTACAGCATCCCACTGACTTTCCTATAAGGGAAGATAGGGTGGTTTTAGAATGCATTTAAACTTGACATTTACCAAAAGATTTCTTCAAATTGTTTTCTGAAAGTATAACGAAAGGCTAACTGTTTCTTTGGAAATAGCAAGCTGTACTATTAAATTAGCTTACTGTTTAGGTTTTTCAGTTTCAAGCCTCAGCATAATGTGATGTTTTTGAAACACCCTCCCACACACATACGGTACAGTACACACTAACCCTCACACACAACCTGTTGAACATAATGATTTATCACAGTCATTACTAGAGCTTATATTACTTTTGGATTATTTCATTTAGTGAGGACAGCAACTTTAATTAGGTCCTGATGACATCAGGAAAAGAAACCCTGAAAAATTTCCCTGTTGTGTTGCTCATGGTTAGATATAGTGGCTATAACAAAACAGTAGCACTCCTATACATATCACTAGCTGTTCTTCTTTACCAGTGCACTACTGGAATGGTAGTGTGCCAAGAGGAGGGCCAGGGAACAAGAAAGTCTCACGCAACTCTTCCTTTGCAAGAACTAATAAATTTTCCTTTTACCCCCTTCTGCTGGTACACAAGATACAGGTATAGTAATTGCAATTTCAGCAGGTTTTGTGAAAGCAGGAAAGATGTCAGAATAGTTCTCAATAAAAACCCTGTAGGCCACACCCGTTGTCTTAAAACTATGATTCCTGAGCATGTGTTTTACTTGTCAAAATTACTGGTTGGCAGTCAACAGGTAAGATGCTCCGGTACAGATTAGTGAGTCGCTCTAACACCAGGGACATGTGCACAGTGCTACATGGGATACTCTAACACCAGGGACATGTGCACAGTGCTACAGGGATACTCTAACACCAGGGACATGTGCACAGTGCTACATGGGATACTCTAACACCAGGGACATGTGCACAGTGCTACATGGGATACTCTAACACCAGGGACATGTGCACAGTGCTACATGGGATACTCTAATACCAGGGACATGTGCACAGTGCTACATGGGATACTCTAACACCAAGAACACGTGCACAGTGCTACATGGGATACTCTAACACCAGGGACACGTGCACAGTGCTACATGGGATACTGAGACCTCTGCAGGTTTTATTTATTTATTTATTTATTTTAAAAAGGAGGATCCAAGGAGCAGTGGAACCATTTTTACACGTTTCATTGCATAAAACTACTTTGTAATATAAACAAAGTTATTGGACAGGGATGACGGGGAAAGGTGGTCTTTTACATCTGTGTTTTAGAAATGCACTGCTGTTATTGTCTGCATTTTATTCAAATGTCCTGCATAGTTTTTCTCTTGATTGACTGTTACTGGTTATGGATTTAAACTACTTTTTTTTGGATTTTGCTTTGACACCCAACTGGTACAAATCAACATGAATAAGGTAAACAAATATTTAATTACTATTGTATAAACTGATGTAATGAATTTAATACGCATAATAGCTTTTAAAGTGTTACTTGCAATGTTACACAGTAATCTATGACTCCACATTTATTACTGCGTTGTTGTTTTTTTATCCTTTCATAACATCGATGAATCGATGCATCGGCTTTTTCAGAGAACAATATATCGCTAGTGAAAAATTAAGCATCGCCCCAGCCTTACCATTAACTTGTTTTGTTGTCTCAGATTGTGGTGCGATTCTAATTATTTCCAACACTGTAAAGTATTAAACTGTCATGTAAAACCTTACAATTAGGTGACAGAATTCTATGTACTGTATGTGGGTTGTCTTGGTTCATTCCATGACAACAGTAAGAATAATGATGTGCACAAACTCACATCTCCCAGATATGATAAGCTAGAGGGATTGTACCACATAAACTGTGGGGACTCCTTAAAACAAATAATATGTTTTGCTCTAGATACACTATGCAACAATATCTAAGGGAAATCATTTGTTTGTTGTTTGTGGATATAGGTTTTATAGCAAATTATTCTTCACTCCTTCTCTCCCTTTGATCTCTTTTTTTGTCTTTTCTATCATTTCTGATTAATGTACAATTTCTTATTCCCAATAATTTCCATCACACATTGATTTCCAATCGTACAGTACCTGTAAGGGTTATATTAATGTATTTCAAGTGTCATATTGTTAATATTGTTCAGTGAAACCGAGTTTGGGTAGAGTTGAAGCAACAGCAGCTTGAATGAAAAAGGTAAGAATGTGAAGGAGTGAATGTTCAGGTTGAAAATATTTCTATACAAATCAAGAATTTATCAGATTAAAGCCAAATGTTATCCAGAACATCTATAAGAGGCTGGGTGTGTAAAGTAAAGCACAAGTCTGACTCCCTCATACCTACAGAAACAGCCTCACACAGTAACCACCTCCTCCTTTTCCTGCACTAACACACATCAAAACTAGGCTGCAATTTGTGCTTGGGTTCTGAAGTCCTTTCATCTCTAGCCGAGCATGCCACAATACCTGCAATCAACTGTGAATGGACAGGATGATGAGTTATCCAGCTGGGGCTTGGCGAGTCTTATAATGCCCATTAGATACTGTGTATATCACAAATAACGTGCTCAGTGGCATCTTAGGGACCTTAGCCCTAATTCACTACCACCAGCAAACAGCAACCACTAATGTGTTTCGACAGCAGACCAATAGCTGCGCTTACTGCTGCTATATTTAAAATGCAATCCTGTGGAAAGGTGCATGCTGACTCTGTAACATTACAAACTATGTCAGCATACTTTAACCATCATGGAAGCAGTCTGTTTAAAGACATCGTTTCCTGCCTCTATATTCTGAAACCTTAGTAAGGATAGTGTGTGAAATGCAAACAGGAGTGCTGCAGATTAACCTGAATCTGAAACCCATCTTTGGTTGCAAGCAAAATCAGTCTGGTAATCACAGCTCATCCGACAAAGCCACCACTGACAGCTGCCGCTGATAAGATGGTCTCCAGGACTAAACAAGCAATCTTGCACTGCATTAAATAATCTGTTATAAATGAAACGAAACGTAGGAGGCAGTCAGATGACAGATTTGCTCATGCCTGAAAACATGAATATTTCAATGTTCTACACAAGCTTCCTTAACAGTTTTAGGGGATTGAGTTTTTCCCTTCGTGTTTCAAAGCAATTACTAGCTAAAGTTTACAAATATTACAAGAAACATTTTTGCAAAGATTACAATTCAGGTAATTGTAAACAGGTTTCACAAATGGTAATTCAATTTACATCAAAACTAGCTTACAGAGAGTGTCGGCCACCTGCCAATTGGTAAAATTGAATCCTAAAGACATTACGGATATGGAGAAATACTTTTTTTTTTTTTTTTTTTAAGGGAAAGAAACAAAACTGCATACCAAGTAATACTGGTTACTAGTAAATACTGGTTACCTGACAAAAGTGCAGGTACTGTTTCGCAAACGTATTACATTTTCAGGTACTGTTTTTCAAACGTATTACATTTTCATGCATTTAGTAGGTAATATTTTTTACATCTTAAAATGATGGTTGTTAGGAAAATCACTTCCACCACCATTATAGGACTCTTATTCAATTCACATTGCACTCTATAATAGTGTGAGTTACAATAAAGGCACATCTAATCGGCTTTAATACAGCCGGGTGCAAAGCCTTATTAGTCACAATTAGCAACAGTGCTATAAAGGAGTGTGTTATAACACCATGTAACAATTTTTTTTTTTTGTTTGTTCCTGGGTAGTAAGTGTTATTTCCTAATTGCTTATGCCTCAAAAGTATAGAAAATGGCTATTATTCCCCACAAACTTCGCTTTTGTGACCAGGACAGTGATATTTCAAAATATCACTATTTCCAATGGGAAAACGGGCAAATGTGTGTCTTTTCGTTCACATAAAGTCAGAAAAAAAAACATATGAATCCTAATTAACATGTATTTATACTAAAGTAATACAAAAATGACTACAAAAGATTTAGAAGTGAGTAGTTTTTTGAGATTTACGATTATACTGTAAATACTTTAATAGCCATTTTCTATACTTTTGAGGCATAAGCAATTAGGAAATAACACTTACTACCCAGGAACAAAAATTGTGTTACATAGTGATCAGTAATGCAAGTGAGCCGGAACACTGTTCCTGGACTTATCTTTAGACTGGAGTCTACCTACAGTAAGTTTAGGGCTATCCAGTATGCAGCTGATATTGGTGGAAGCTATTCCATATGAAAGCAACAGCACACTGCAGGGTGTTACTGCTTTCTTACTTGTACTTCCATTTTAAAACATGACATTCTGTACAAATAGAAAAGAATATGCCTGATAGTACACTGCTTAGCGTGGAGTGGAAAGTTTATGGAATTAGTTTGTTAGCTACAATAACTTTAACTCTACAAATACAACTTTTCCTTGCAAAAGATGACAATGTGCTAATTGCAAACACACTAACAACCATACAGATATTACCTGTCCTAAATCATCTGTCAACGTTTCCAGACAATCCACTTGTACTATAAGGGGAGTCGTGTACTACAATACACAGAAACACATTTGATTTGGGCATAAGGACATCCTATCCCATTTCCTCCTACTGTACATGGAACATAACCTGCAGTATATGTTGTTTCTTACTAGTTAGACCAAAAGAAAAATGTGTAATTTTCCATTAGAAAAAAAAAAAAAAAAAAAAGCATTGCACTTTCCTGGAAAGAAAGCTCGTCATTTTCTTTTCCTCCTAAAATAACATATTGCTTACTGACTGAGTAGGAGTTGCATGATATAATGTATAAAATTAGGGTCTGTTCAACGCATATCCGACACACACTTAAGCAAAACAAACAAACAAAAATAGCAACTTACAGGTCTCACCCCTGCCTCAAACTACACAAGAGAAGCAAATCTCTGTTTACAGAATTTCCCTTTCACTTGTCCTAGCCCTTCTCATGAGTAGTTTTAAGTTCATATTAAATTTGGGTACTTGCCTGAAAGACACTTTTGCTTGTGGGCTCCTTTCAGAATTGGTGTCACTTACACATTAGGAACTGTATTGTTTGTCTTCAAAGAAAGTAGAAATAAACTTTTATAGAAACATACATTCACACCCATGACACTGGTACATAAAAAAGAAAGAAAATGAATGGCTGCTTAGTGCGCATCTTTGAAAAGGACAGATTCTGCTTCTGCGTTGAGTCGACATAAAAGACCACCCATCTGTTTCCTGCCTTGTTTGAACACACCGGTGAACTATTTCTTTTATCAAGATTTCTCACAAATATGTCTGAATAAAGAAAATGCATTCTATCTGCAAAAGAAAACCATAACACCAGGTCCCATATGGTTTACTGCTCATGCACGCGCATTTACATCTCAGTTTCCAGGGCTATAAGAGTACAAACTAAACGTTTACTTGAATACAGTTAATTAAATCATAATAATAAACAACCTGGAGACATCATTAGTTCAAGTCAGTGAGTCAAGTTGTACTATGAGAGGAAGGGGATGTAAATTATTATTTTTATTTCAATGATAAAACCAGGGCACTGTGTATAAACCTTATAAAAAATGAAAAGCTATGTGAAATTACAGAAAAATCACAAATACAGCAGGGACACTAATGTAGTTACAGCATTGCAGAATCAATGGTAAAGCACAGTAAATGTGTAGTATTAGTGTGGTAAACTGCAAAATTACTGAGCAAACATGACAACAGGTTTTAATATTGGCTACCGTAGCTGTTCTTGACTGAAGTTGCAGGAAAGAAGAACTAACTTCATTATTTACCTCAAAGTGAGCTGTTTGCTTTCTGTCATTGCTGGGTGCTGTTATGATGTACAACAGTAATAACTGCAGTACATTTGCAGCACTATAGCGATATTAAATACTGCGTTTGAAGGAAAAACAGAAGTTTAAAAAACAAACAAATTTTCTTCTGTTCTGAGGAAAGGTTTATATGGATGGAACACAGCAAAAAGTAAAGAGAAGGGAATTCATAATTGCAGAAGTGGAATTTGTTCAAACAATCTGCATTTCATATTGGCAGTGCAATTAAAGGGTGCATTAGCTCCAAATGCACTCAGTATGGGATCTACAGAACCAAGAACCACTCAGAAAGACTGGAAGAAAATCATTAAATATGGGATGGCAATGTAAAAAAAACAATCAATAAAAATGGCATTTGAAGATATTTACACTTGAAATAAATCACCAGGGTTTCTATGGGGATGGAACGTGTTTACAAGCGCACAGACACGCACAAAGAGAGTTCAAAATGCGTTCAAATGGCATCTGCTGGAATATATTTCATCATTATATTTCAATGTTCTTTTTACTATTCTGTTGGTGGTATAATACCACTGGCAGTAAAATTCCAAGCATAGGAATAGTCATAAAATGTGGTGACATGACAGTGGTAACCTCAGACATCAAGGGCACAGCTATTGGTTACACAAAAGCAGCAATATTATACATTAAATTGCACTAATAAACATAGGAAAAACAAAACCTAAAAAGTGGAATTAAAAACATGGTTGTTTTTTGACAACAGTTTAAGCTGTAAGATTCTAGTTAAAGTATCTCCTTTAGTAGTATCCTGCCTGTATTAAGTTTTTTGTAGTTTTTTTTTTTTAATCCTCATTTAGTAAACATTGGAGAACAACTAAACAACCATCTTAATTTTTTCACAAAGCAAGATGTGTGTCCGAACAGTGGCTTTTCAGCTTCTGGGGTCTATACAGAACCTGGCCTCCCATCAGTGATTTATCAAGGTGTCAATTTGTGTTATGAGATTAATTTGAGCCGCACAATTATGAGATTATAGAGGTATAGGGCTAATAAAGCAAGCGGACACCAATGCACATCGTACGGAACTGAAACTGCCGAGTTGGTAAAATCACTTCATGTGTTGGCCCCTGATGAATCAAATCCACATGACCCCAGACTTTCACAGGCTAGATCTGTTGGCCGCTTACACAAAGGGCCTTGCTCATCCACCTGAGTGTAACGATAATTATGGTTACAAAGCAAAGACACGGATGAAAGAAATCAAAGACACAGATTAAAAAAAATAGGTGGACTGCCACGAGATTACAAAGGCAATTAAATTGAACATTTATATCACACACTAATGTACAAAATATTTTTAAAAATCCAATGAATATGCTTAGTGTAGGTGAATATAAAGGTCAATTGTAGTTGTCATATAAAAATATATATTTTCAACTGGACCAATGAAAAATTCTGCAATATAAAGAAGGGTTACATAGTGAAAGAAAAAAACAGACTGGTATTTTATGAAAACTTGTTCCAATTTAGAGGATGTTTTTATTTACATTAGAGTATATCAGGAAGCTTTGTGGGCAACCATGTAGAGAAGGTCTTGGACAAAGTAGGTCTTCTGACTCATGAACTGTGCTGCAACAGCCACCTTGAGAAGGTCTCAAGCAGGGCTTGATTATGGGTTTGGAATAAGTCATCACTGAATCAGGGAGTACTGTATAAAACCAACCGACATAAAACCAACTACTGTACCACTGCTGTCCATCCCTAATAAGAACTTTAGTTGACCTTTTTAAATGTAGACTCCAATATGAACTGCATCTTTTCCCTTTTTGTCATTTGTTAATATGCTGGTACTAAACACTCATGCTGGTACCTTTAAAGAAAGCTTTTTTTATCAATTGTGTTTATATTAAGGGATTGGATTCAGGGACGACTTAATTAAAGAAAATGTGGTTCTGTATGTTAAATACTGTCTTCCTGTTTCCGATAAACTTCTATCAAAAACACTGTCATTTTTGTTTTGCTTCTGGAACTTTTCAAAACAGAGGCTGAAAATGTGACGTTGATCCCATAATGTGATGTAGCTAGTGCAGTAGCTGAAGAATGCCGATCACAACACCACAGTAAAATGATGTGCAGTTTACAAAAGGGGTGTAAGGGTTACTACCTTTAGGTATGGTAAACCAATAAATAGATCGGGTCTGTCCTCAGTAGACCTATTATAATTATGCAAATACGCTAGTCAAATGATAACAATCTTTCAAAACAATTCCCCCAAAAAGCTGTCTCAAAATGCTTTATATTCAACAGTGCAGCAGAAAGATGATTATACGGTAATTCAGCATGAACGCTCAGTTCTCATAACCAGTCTGAAAAGGCTTCTTGAAAAGCCAACACAACACACACACACTTTCTGAGCCTGGTAATCATAGTTTCATTATCTGTTAGTAAACCCATCTGTCTTCAATCATATACTGTAAGTAAATATTTTCTCAACTGAAAAATGAATGACTTCCATGTTGAACCATCTGTCTTCCTAATGTTATTATTTCCGACATAGTATCATCAAGGCAGAGTAATGGATGCTATGCTCATGTGGTTTGGGTGTGGCTGTTTGGTATCTTGTAACTGTGTTTCTTAATTTCTCATTGTGATATACAGTGGCTTGCAAAAGTATTCAGACCCCTGACCAATTCTCTCATATTACTGAATTAAAAATAGTACATTGAAATTTCGTTCTGTTCGATATTTTATTTTAAAACACTTAAACTCAAAATCAATTACTGTAAGATGATATTGGTTTTATGTTGGGAAATATTTTTAAGAAAAATAAAAAACTGAAATATCTTGCTTGCATAAGTATTCAACCCCCACACATTAATATTTGGTAGAGCCATATTTCACTGCAATAACAGCTTTAAGTATTTTGGGGTAAGTATGTACCAGCTTTGCACACAGTGTCAGAGTGATTTTGGACCGTTCTTGGCAGATTTGGTACAGGTTGTTCAGGTTGGTTGGATGACGCTTGTGGACCGCAATTTTCAAATAGTGCCACAGATTCTCAATGGGATTGAGATAAGGACTTTGACTGGGCCATTGTAGGACATTCACCATGTTCTCGAGCCACTCCAATATTGCTTTGGCCTTGTTTTGGGATCACTGTCCTGCTGAAAGGTGAATTTCCTCCCAAGCTTCAGTGTTTTAGCGGACTGAAGCAGATTCTCTTGCAGTATTTTCCTGTATTTTGCTCCATCCATTCTTCCTTCATTTGTAACAAGATGCCCAGTCCCTGCTGATGAGAAGCATCCCCACAGCATGATGCTGCCACCACCATACTTCACTGTAGGAATGGTGTGTCTTGAGGCATGGGCAGTGTTAGGTTTGCGCCACACATAGCGCTTTGAGTTTTTGCCAAAAAGCTCTATCTTGGTCTCATCTGACCACAAAACCTTTTCCCCATCGCAGCTGGGTCACTCTCATGCTTTCTGGCAAACTCCAGACGTGCTTTCAGATGGTACTTTTTGAGTAACGGCTTCTTTCTTGCCACCCTCCCATACAGGCCAGTGTTATGCAGAGCTCTTGACATGGTTGACTGGTGCACCATTACTCCACTCCCAGCCACTGAACTCTGTAGCTCCTTCAAAGTGATTGTTGGCCTCTCTGTGGCTTCTTTCACAAGTCTCCTTGTTTGAGCGCTGAGATTTGAGAGACAGCCTTTTCTTGGCAGTGCCTGGGTGGTGTGATGCAGCTTCTACTTCTTGGTTATTGATCCAACTGTGCTCACTGGGATATCCAAACACTTGGATATTATTTTGTACCCTTTCCCTAATCTATGCATTTGTATTACTTTATCTCTAACTTCTGTAGAATGTTCTTTGGTCTTCATTTTCCTTCAGATTCACAGCCTTACCAATGATCCTTCAACAGTGGCGTTTTTATGCAGAAAATGTGACAGCAACTTTAATGGTTCACAGGTGGAGGCCAGTGGTAAGGTAATTGTGTCCTCGTTAAGGCAATTTCTTTCATCGGTGCAAACTGGGAGCTTCCACAGCACAGGGGTTGAATACTTATGCAAGCAAGATATTTCAGTTTTTTATTTTTCTTAAAAATATTTCCTAACATAAAACCAATGTCACCTTACAATAATTGATTCTGAGTTTCAGTGTTTAAAAATAAAATATCAAACAGAACGAAATTTCAATGTACCATTTGTAATTCAGTAATATGAGAGAATTGGTCAGGGGTCTGAATACTTTTGCAAGCCACTGTATATTTCTTTAAATGTAATGCTGTGTAACTCCAAAGAAAATTTAAGGCACTATTGCAAGCCAAATTATCATTTAGAGATAACATTTTAAGCTATCTTGAAATATTTATACTTATATGTAAATTATTTACAGATATCTTTAAATAATGTTTCGCTAGCATTGCACGCCAAACTGTCATTTAGAGATTTCAAAATAACTGTTAATTTGGAGATATGTCTAAATCATTTAGAGATATCTCAGAATAACTTCCTGTTCATTTAGAGAAATCTCAAAGTCATTTAGAGGTATCTCAAAATAACTTCCTGTTCATTTGGAGATATCTCTAAATCATTTAGAGATATCTCAGAATAACTTTCTGTTCATTTAGAGAAATCTCAAAGTCATTTAGAGGTATCTCAAAATAACTTCCTGTTCATTTGGAGATATCTCTAAATCATTTAGAGATATCTCAGAATAACTTTCTGTTCATTTCGAGAAATCTCAAAATCATTTAGAGGCATATCAAAATAACTTCATTTAGAGAAATCGCTAAATAATTTCCTGTGAAAATGCTTTGAATGGACTTCCTGTTTATTTCAAGATATCTCGAAATGAACAGGAAGTTACTTAAAGATATCTCTAAATGACTTAGAAAAATAATTTAGAGATATATTTAACCCTCACAAGGTAATCTGGGATCCATTCGGACCCCTCAGTGCTTTAATATCTGTTATTATGTGGATCTAGTGACTTGATTTTTGTTTCCTTTTAGGTAGTTGTCAGGCACCCATCCTGTTACACAAGGATGATTCTAGTCCAGGTAACCTGGTTGAATTTCCCAAATTGTTTTAGGTTTGGGGTCCATATGGACCCCAGGCGTAGTGTATTGGCATACCAGATCTTCTCACATGAATATCTCGGGCACCATAATAGCTTCAGGGCTTGTCTGAAAGTACAGATTTTGGGCTTTGCAATGATGTAACGTATGTCCTAAACACACATTCCTAAGCGAAACTACAGCAAACCGAAACTAAGGCTTAGTCATGTGACATGAGTCAGCGTCTAGGTTTCATTTGTTGTTTCATCACTTGGTCACTTCAACAGATAGCATTCTAGTTTCAACGTCATTTAAAAGTGCAGGATTTGCAATTTCCATTGATGTCAGACATGCCCGTACGTGTACTTTCTACCACCCCCTCATTCAGTGCTCCAGTGCTGTGACGCGCAGCAAATCGGATGGTGTGTTCAAGCTAGGAACACAGCCAATACAACAAAGGTTTGGGGCTTTCCAATGATAGCCCACGTGCCTGGATGACATGGTCCTAGAATAAACTACAGTGTCCAGAATACAGTAGTGCCTTCACTTGCTAGGAGACAGCTGTGGAAAAGCTAAACAAAGTGTTCATAGACACATTTTCATTCATACACTTACTCCAGTTGTTAGTTATTGTTTTACTGCTGGGTTCCAGTTGGACCCCAGGTTACCAGGAAAGTCAGTTTCTCGACGTGTCCTTATGAGGGTTAACTATTTGAAGATAGCTTCAAATATTATGAGATATCTGGAAATGATTTAGAGATATCTTAAAATATTTAGAGATATCTATAAATTAATTTGAGATCTCTCTAAATAATAATTTGGCTTGCCATATGGCACGTCACTAATTTTGATACATTAGTCATAGCACTAAACTGAATACATCATTCTGACAGACAAAATCTTTTTCTTAAAAGGATTCATTGTCTTTTTAAAATCATGTTTTAATTCCAGTCCTGTAATTCTAATAATAACAACCACCCTGTTTTCGCAGAATTGTTTTCTAAAAAGTTGAACAGATGGTACACACGTGAGCTACTTTACGTGTGCATATTAAAATCTGCACTTTACATTCACTTAGGCAGTCCAGTTGTGTTCAATGTCAACGCCTAATAAAAACAATGTGTTTTTCTATGGTTTTAAAGTCACTGAATTCTACAGATCTCCCCCAAGCCCCTCCATAAATAAATAATATATCACTTGTAGATTTTCACTCATGAATGAAAAGAAATATGCTCCCCAGTTATGGATACTTTCAATATCTTGTAACAGAATGCCTCTGACAAGTTTCATAACATACTGATGTGTAAAACCCTGTAAAAAGTGTAATGGACATACTAACATCTCCACTTTATCCACGGTGCTGGAGGTGTTCATCCCAAGCATGGGATAATAAACAAAGACAACTGCTTACTAATGAGGTGCTGATGAACTATAAATGTGTATGAGCTCAGGAGACCAGGTTTAGACTTCAGTTTCAAACTCATTCAAACTCAGCCAGAATCATATATAACCGCAAATATGTGGGTAGTTCAAATCAGCAAGCAAAAAGTGTCATCCTAGTGAAGACTGACTGGGGATGCAACTGTAGTTCCCCATTATGCACAGCAATGTGTAGGCCTGGCATACCTGCTACCTTTCATCTGCAGTTGCACATGATGCACAGGCCTCTGTATGTGGTCTTGTGCAAAACCCCTGCAATGTGCTGTTCAATAAATGGTACAACACTAGGTTTCAGTTGCATTCGAGATATACTGGAAATCTGAACAAAATAAGTATTCACAAAGCTGTTGTTTCCAAAAGGACAGCTTCTTCATGTTTGTTTACTAATATTTTTGTGTATAGGGCCAAGGTAACCAGGACCTACAGTAATTTGTATAGCTAGAGAGACTAACTGCAACATATATTTATATAATTGAACACTGCATTTAAACTGATTGATCTAAAAGAAATGATGTATGAAGAACTTGCACTGATAAATTATATTAAGTGTACTTGTTAGAATGTGTTTTAATAAAATTGATTTATGAGCTGAAATAGATCTCTCCAATCAGCAGAGGGCGCACGTGAGGGGCGTTTAAACAGAAGTACTGTATCAATATACATACTGTAAAGTCCAGACAATTCTAGCACTGAAAGTGTAAACCTTTATTTTGTAGATATGTTACTGCAGTAAGTATTCACTAGCAAGATCCGCATTACCCTTGGGTTATGTTTTGAGTCGATTAGGAGAGGGTTATCTAACCTTTACTTATTAAGTAAATCAATTCACGTTACCTCAGCAAATGTTCCGGTTTTACAGCGGGTTCAATCTAGAAGAAGGCTCTTTGTTCCAGGTCATACTGAAATCTAATTAAATAACGAATGACCACGTAGTTCAAGAATGCTCAATGGCTTACAGCAGGCTACCACATTTATTGTTAAACCACTATATTAATTTAAGGCGCTGAAACTGTTAATGATTATGTACTGTGTCATTTGTTTCTGTTTTTGAACAACCAATATGACCTTATTAACTGAGTATCTTACTAAGATCATTCCTATTTATTCCCGCATTATATACGCATTACTTGTGTTTTTCAAAGTATAATCAGTTTCACAATGATCATGATCTAATAATACTGGGCTACGTGTTACAACACTTCCTCAGTGCTGAAACCGATAATGTTCACAGGTCACTTTCACTCTGTATTACCCTTTCACTTGCTAAAATGACACAAAGTAAGACAAAATACACAGATTTGTTTTAAGTTCGGAAATATGATTCATATGAAATGAAATTCAAAATGACACAAACTGCAACAGAAGAAATATAAACATATATTTATTTAGTAAGGGGCTGTATATTCATTCGCCTTTCAGTAAACTCACGATGACTGATACGCTGTGTTGTTGCTTTACAATACAATAGGCTAACACTAAATATAATTTCAAATAATGTTCAATTCTGATTTTAAAATTTTTCTATCATTTTTAGAATTGACAAAAGAAACATGCTAGATCTTGACATTTTCGTTGTTTAAATCCACATGGTTTTAGGCACTCGCAAAAACAGTGCTGCTGGTTTAGTAAGCCAATCTTTTTATTTATTTTTTTTCTCCCCCAAAGATTTATAAAATAGATAAATATGACCTGTATTCAATTGTAAAATTACAATTCTCAAAATGTGAATTAATAATTATTAAAAAAAGCTAAACTCAACACGATACAGTCAGGCTATTCTGAACCTGCAGTACAAAGCAGTCGATAAGCACTAAAAAAGATAAATAGAAAAAAAAATAAAGCTTTTGGGATATAAAAGAAGTGCTGTTCTAATCTTACCTTCGTACATCGGGGCCATCGGTGCAAGGTCTTCTGTTATTCATGGCAAAAAATAACGAGAGAACTCAATAAAAATCTGCCATCTTAAACCCCCTAGACCGTCAGAGCTGCTGTCTCCTGCATCATTACAGCCCAGTTCATCAGGAGAGAATATATTCGCTATACGCATCCACGGTTTTAGTATGGGGACAGATCTACAGGAGAAAGACAGCAGATTGGTTTCTTCAGTTTAAACCGCCGATCTTTGAGGGGTTTTTTTTTGGCTCAAAAGTTGAGCCAAATTGTAGGTCTCCTTCAGCTAGCCACCATGTCTGGAGTCCCTGCAAAAGTTGCAATGGAGAAGCAGAGGGAGTTACAAGATAATCAACTACCTATTGGATGGATTGGAGCTCAAGATGAAAGAACTTGCGGTAATTCTCATGAGACGAATTTGAAAACTTTTAAAAGTAAAAATCCCAGTGTCAGAGGCAAAGAGCTTCTGTTTCTTATTCGTAAATGAATGAATAAATCAAAGTACAAAATATTACATGCATGCATGTATAAAAAGATATGCACTATTTTATCAATACTGACTAGATAGAATGTGATTTATAATACAAGCCGGTTAATATAAAGCTATTTGTTAATACCCTGAACATCTACCCTGCTCAGATGAACACTACATTATAATCCTAGGCCAAATTGTAGGCTTATCTCGGAAATGCACGTTGACCAATTTAACTGCATGTCCACTTTCAACAATTATTTATTCAGCTAGTGCACATGTTTATTTAATGCTGAACCAGGACAGTTCTATTTGACTAAAAATATGCCTCCACATATGTCTTATTTGGAAATTAGTTGTGTTGTTTGTTTGTTTGTTTGTTTCGTTTTTACTTTTTAGTTTTTGCTTATTTAATTTATTTATTTGTATTGTTTGTTTCATCTACTTTGTTTTAAATTGTACTGTTATGTGACTCATACTTTAAACCCCTGCTTATGGTGGTATTCATCATTGCAAAGCTTTATATAATATATTCAACGCTTTTATGGGACTCACTATGATTCTTTATTGAAACTAAATCAAAGTATAGGTTCCAGAAGAAATGCATAGAATAAGAAGAAGAAAAAGATAATACTTATATTTTTAATACCTCAGATATATATTCTGTAGCACATTGTGTTTTGCAAGTGTACTAGTGTTATTCGGTAGAACCTTGTGTTTTGTGAGTGTATTAGTGTTATTCTGTAGCACATTGTGTTTTGTGAGTGTAGTAGTGTTATTCTGTAGCACGTTGTGTTTTGTGAGTGTATTAGTGTTATTCTGTAGCACGTTGTGTTTTGTGAGTGTAGTAGTGTTATTCTGTAGCACGCTGTGTTTTGTGAGCGTATTAGTGTTATTCTGCAGCACGTTGTGTTTTGTGAGTGTATTAGTGTTATTCTGTAGCACGTTGTGTTTTGTGAGCGTATTAGTGTTATTCTGCAGCACGTTGTGTTTTGTGAGTGTATTAGTGTTATTCTGTAGCACGTTGTGTTTTGTGAGCGTATTAGTGTTATTCTGTAGCACGTTGTGTTTTGTGAGCGTATTAGTGTTATTCTGTAGCACGTTGTGTTTTGTGAGCGTATTATTGTTATTCTGTAGCACGTTGTGTTTTGTGAGCGTATTAGTGTTATTCTGTAGCACGTTGTGTTTTGTGAGTGTATTAGTGTTATTCTGTAGCACGTTGTGTTTTGTGAGCGTATTAGTGTTATTCTGTAGCACGTTGTGTTTTGTGAGCGTATTAGTGTTATTCTGTAGCACGTTGTGTTTTGTGAGCGTATTAGTGTTATTCTGTAGCACGTTGTGTTTTGTGAGCGTATTATTGTTATTCTGCAGCATGTTGTGTTTTGTGAGCGTATTAGTGTTATTCTGTAGCATGTTGTGTTTTGTGAGTGTATTAGTGTTATTCTGTAGCACGTTGTGTTTTGTGAGCGTATTATTGTTATTCTGTAGCACGTTGTGTTTTGTGAGCGTATTATTGTTATTCTGTAGCACGTTGTGTTTTGTGAGCGTATTATTGTTATTCTGTAGCACGTTGTGTTTTGTGAGCGTATTAGTGTTATTCTGTAGCACGTTGTGTTTTGTGAGTGTATTAGTGTTATTCTGTAGCACGTTGTGTTTTGTGAGCGTATTAGTGTTATTCTGCAGCACGTTGTGTTTTGTGAGTGTATTAGTGTTATTCTGTAGCACGTTGTGTTTTGTGAGCGTATTAGTGTTATTCTGTAGCACGTTGTGTTTTGTGAGCGTATTAGTGTTATTCTGTAGCACGTTGTGTTTTGTGAGCGTATTAGTGTTATTCTGTAGCACGTTGTGTTTTGTGAGCGTATTAGTGTTATTCTGTAGCACGTTGTGTTTTGTGAGCGTATTAGTGTTATTCTGTAGCACGTTGTGTTTTGTGAGTGTATTAGTGTTATTCTGTAGCACGTTGTGTTTTGTGAGCGTATTAGTGTTATTCTGTAGCACGTTGTGTTTTGTGAGCGTATTAGTGTTATTCTGTAGCACGTTGTGTTTTGTGAGCGTATTAGTGTTATTCTCTAGCACGTTGTGTTTTGTGAGCGTATTAGTGTTATTCTCTAGCACGTTGTGTTTTGTGAGCGTATTAGTGTCATTCTGTAGCGCTTTGTGTTTTGTGAGTATTAGTGTTATTCTGTAGCAGGTTGTGTTTTGTGAGCGTATTAATGTTATTCTGCAGCATGTTGTGTTTTGTGAGCGTATTAGTGTTATTCTGTAGCACGTTGTGTTTTGTGAGCGTATTATTGTTATTCTGTAGCACGTTATGTTTTGTGAGTGTATTAGTGTTATTCTGTAGCACGTTGTGTTTTGTGAGTATTAGTGTTATTCTGTAGCACGTTGTGTTTTGTGAGTGTATTAGTGTTATTCTGTAGCACGTTATGTTTTGTGAGTGTATTAGTGTTATTCTGTAGCACATTGTGTTTTGTGAGTGTATTAGTGTTATTCTGTAGCACATTGTGTTTTGTGAGTGTATTAGTGTTACAAACATGTAATTAAGGCATTAAAGGAAACACATGCTATGCACCCCACAGCAACTTTTAAAAGTTGCCATATCAAAACAAACAGCAGCTGTAATAGAGATAGCTGAGTTTGACACGTTATGCAGTGTTCGCAGTAAATAATTGCACACATCATAGTTTTTATTTTTTGGTATTTTTTGCCTGTCAGCAGTGTAATGGTTGACTCTATTCCTGAATTTAGTCTTATAACCAAATATTTTTAAGTTTAACTGCTCATAGTCGTAATAGCTCTCCAACTTAATTATTTAATGTGTAATTAAAAACAGTTGCAAGATAGCAAAATTAATAAAAAAAATTGTTTTTTATTTTCTGTAATTTGAATGTTCTGTTACTTACTAATCATGTTATTATATTTTATAACTGCTATTATGTGTAATGTGATATTTTGTAATGTTATACGTTGTAACAATTAAGTCGCCCTGAATAGGGGCCTCTGCTAATAAATAAATAGATGAATATTATTATTATTATTATTATTATTATTATTATTATTATTATTATTATATTATTATCTATCCTACAGTATTTTCTAATCGTACATATTAAATATTACAATATCATATGAATCCGTATATCCTTATTTGACTTAGGCACAGTATGTTTAAAATGCAAACAACAAATGAACAAAACCATATATACGTACATACATTCATGCATGCATAAACGAATTGGGGTCATTACTGTGTTCTATAGTGGAAATACAATACAATAAATACCCACAAAACTGATTTAAATGTCACCAACCGAGACAAAGTTTTATTCAGATAGATACTATATATATACCATACATACAATATACTGTCCGGTAATTAAACTCGGTGAATGATTCTGTCGGTGATTGTTCAGGACTGAATTATAAGAGCCCTATGACGTCAGTGTATTTTTTTTACAGAATGAACTGGGGCGGAATCCGATTACACACGCTCACAAAGATGCGAGTGAGTGATCTTCCACTTACTAACAACCTGGAAAACACTGAGATTGTTATTCTTCAGAAGGGATAAAATTACAAAAACACACGCACAAAAATAAATTATTAAATAAATAAAATACAGACACGGGGAAACAGTTGCTTATTTATAATCCAGAACACCGACTGTAAGAAAGTTCGAAAGTTTAATGTCATGGGAATATAAACGATAAAGGAACGTCAGTATGTATCACAGAATGGTACACAAATCATTTAAACCGGTATGTATAAGAGCGTTATTTTTTTCAGGATTAGAAACTATAAATATGTCCAGTTTCATATACTAAAGGAAGCTATTGTACAGCATTCTCGTCTAATTCCAGGTTTTCAATTTAAACAAATTTGTTAAACAAACAAAGCGCACATTCAATAAACCCTTTTAGTTTAGGTAAAACTCGCCAAGGCAGAAAACCACACGGGATCTAAAAGACAGCGTGCATATTCATTACTAACAAGCTTTGCGAGAACCAAACAACAAAGCAGTACCTATTATTAAACACTCGAGTAGTTTGGATCTAAAATGATTTAACAGAAGGATGACATTTCTCATTCCAGTAAGGAGAGGTAATTGGAGTGAGCACTTTGAAAATATGCCACGCCCACAACACTTTTTGAAGGAACTAAAACAATTAGAGAAAAGGGGACGTGGGTCATTCTTTTCTCTATGGAAACCAAAAGGAATGACCACATTTCTTTCAAAGTAACACCTGTTGGACTAATAGTAATAGTGAACTGGAATTTACACTTTGAAAATATTGGTTAGCCATGTAGGCCTTTAGAATCCTTATGGAAGTTGATCAGATAGAACACAACATTCACCATTAAACAAACAAACAACTTCTTGTACGGGGTGGTACTGCAAACTAGAGCCGTTGCGGTCTGCCTTCAGAGCCCAGTGAATCAATAGTGTGTAGCTTTATATTATATTTTCATTATTACGGTTTCCTTACTTTTTTTTTGATGTTCACTAATATTCTGAGTGGTTCCTGAAACAATTATTGCATTGCTTTGAAGTTATGTTAAGGGTATTCACTTCAGGAGATGCATTTAGACATAAGTAATGTAGGGTAGAGCAGCCAGAGTCGTTATTTTTAAGCATCAGCAGCATGCAGTGTACAATAGCCTATTGCCAGCAAAAAGAATGCACATCCCCTGTGGCAGACAACTAGATTGGAGTAGCAGTTCCTGAACTAAATGGGACTGGTGTTACCAGAGTGTGTTAATAACCAAAGATATGTTATCAGGAGCCTGTCCCCATTGTCTCCCATTACACAATGGCTGGGGCATTTCAATAAGCAGAGGGTGACATTAACAGTAGTGCTATTAAGTGGGTTTGACTGTAATTATAACATAAACAATTAAAGCTCTTTCAGGATGATGTGAAAAACACCAAGCAAATCATTAGTAAAGTGGGGTTACAGTTGATAATAATTAAGAGGCGTGCACTCCAGTAAATTATGTAACTGACTAGCAGGCCACATTACAGTATGTCACAGATATTCTTATTTAAAATGCTTTCTTGTATTTATTGCAATTTATTGTAGGCCCATCATTTTCTGGCCTTCTCTAAGCTTTGCTAATAAAATTGATTTGTGTTGCCCAACAAGAAATAACTCTCCACAATTTGCAAAGTGCTTCATGCTAACTCTCCTCTTTGGCTATTTAGCATTCTACTGGTTTAATTTGATATATAGGTTTAAAGTGCCCTTTTTCATTTTGAAATGCTCTTACCATTTAAAAGAGTGTAACCGGAACCACTTTGCAAATAATCAAGATCTTAATCAGCATGCTTATTGAGAAATAAGAGATTAGCTGTAATTTGAGTGCTTTGTTTTTCTTCATGTAAAAACAAGGACCCCAATTTGACCTCATCCACCTCTGACGATGTTGATTGCAAATTTTCATTTTGAAGCATGCATGCTCCCTTTACCTTTTATCATGCTTGACACAAACATCTGATTTAATAGTGTTTCCGATGCTGGAGAAATCCAAAGTGGGGTCAATTTTAAGCGCCAGATCTAAATGTTGCCACCGTTAAAATATTACCTTGCTGGCGATTTCTCCCAGGCATGATTTGTAGTCCTCTTTCAGCATCACGTACTGTCATACATTTAAAATACAGTGCAAAATCAAGCAACCAGACCAATGTGTGGTGTAAGTAGTCTCGGTTACTGAGTTTCTGGTTAATTGACCCACAGGCCATGAAAGTTACAGAGGAGCAAGTGCCTAGCTTTGCTCTGAGTGTTTTTTGGAACAATAGGGTATTGGTAAAAGCTTTCTGAGACAGGAATCAACAGCAATTATTATAATACAACACTTTCACATTGAAATATGCCTATATAGAAAGAAAATACACTAACCAATGGTCTATCTCTGATATTTAAAGTAAAGTATACACTGCAGTATATATACAGTATATACAGAAGAATGCTGTTGATATACTCATAGCAGTGTCCTGTATTTTGTATTGTGCTACCATATAGTGCTTTACATATGGAACATTTCAATACTGTAAGACAACTTAATAATCATATGACTGTATTTCCCAAAGTGCTAGTAAGTGGAGTGATCTTCACCAGAGTATGATGATAACTGAATGGATATTATAAGGAGCTTGTTTTATTCCATTATATCCATCCTGTATTTTCAATGTGGTGATAATAAGCATATCGTTTAATGAACTGAATGCTAATAAAGGGGCTTGACTGTATTGTTCTAATTATATTTTTTTGTGTTCGTGAAAGTTCAGGGACTGGATACAGTCAGATGTGGAACACTGCGAGGGCACCCAAATCCTGACCTGAACAACCCCCTTTCATTCTGTCTTGGATCCCTCTCAAGCAGAGACTATCAATTGTAACAATTATGCTAAATGTTGTGGTTGGTTTGTGATATTGACTAATGAGGCTGAGAATACTAAACTCCTTTTACTTGTGACATTAAGGTCAAGTTAATTAGCCTCAGCCTGCAACAGTACAAATAAATGCAAATAAGGTATTTTTGTAGAATCCTAATTCCTGGTTTACAAATCAGAATGTAAAAAATCTGTAACACGCCTGTACACATTAATTTGCCACCAGCTAATATGGGAGGTACAGTAGCTTAGAGTAAAAGAAACAGCAAATCAGCAATAACACAGCTTGCAGTTTTCTCTGGTTCTTTTCTGTTTCTTTGCTGACAGCTGTGTTTGGCACATCTGTAAACCACTGGCTGTATTGCTAAACAAAGCAATAACATGGCAGTCATTCTGTTGTATGTTGTCTGATCAGTCAGTGCTCGTGAACCATTGTGGTATAGATTAGCATGTAGACTTCCTGTTCCCATGGTAATCATGAAAACATTTTTGGAACTTAGAATCCACCTGGGACACAAACTCAACTATGAAAGGAAGCATCAGGCATCAATTTCAAATCAATGTGGTGGATTTTCTGTCTTGCCTGTGTTATACTATACCTAGGGGAATATACTGTAATAAAGCTAAGTTTATTTTGAGTACTGCTATACAACAGGAGAAATGTAAATTATTTCAGTTTCTACTCATATCTTGTTTAGCTGCCAACAACTGCCAAAGTAAGTTTGCTTTCCAGAGTACGCTAAGGTTAAAGTATGATAAGCACCTCAGTATAGTGCTATGAACTTTGCTGAAAATTCAGCTTGTTGTGTGAATACAGCATCATATTTTCATATCTCAAGAGCTCAAGGGTTTGTGGTTCTTTCTTCCTAGAATAAATGCTGCAGCAGACCCTTTATCTAATAATGATTTTGATTTAACACATTCAGGTCACACTTGGTAGTTATGAAGAGGTCAATATTTCCAGAGCCTGCAGCTTCACATTTGGAGGCTTTCACATTGCTGGTTTCTTGGAAGTACTGTAAAAAAGTTACAAAAGGAAACAATTGGCTGAAGCTGCAGGCTGTTGTTAGGCAGTGAAGGCAGAAAAGTGGGTGCTTTGTTGGTTTTTATTTTGTTTGGCACTGCACTATGTCAAGTTGATTATTTACACAGTTGTTGAAATGTGTAGGAATGGTCAGGGACATTGATTCAGCACATTCTGAAAGTGTTCACTTCAGCAGACAGTAGAAAACAGTTGTTAGCCCATAGAGACAGTAAGTCAATGATTTGAACCTTAAACAATGTCTGCTAACTACCGTATAACCAAAAGCTTTGAAAGTTGTCATCATTACATCATAGGTCAGGGGTGTCAAACTCCAGTCCTCAAGGGCCGCAGGGTCTCCTGGTTTTCATTCCAACTTAAGCTCTCAGTTAACATAATTGATCTCATTGTTTGTTCAATTTGACATTTAATATTTTTCAAGGTCTTTTACAGTTGATGGTTTTAAAAATTCTCTTGATTCAAGGCACACTACCTATGAAACATTTTGAGGCCTGAAGAGAAGTGTTAAATGTGTCCAGTTAATCAAATAATTAGACTAATTAAGTAATTGAGAGCTTGGATGGAGCGAAAGCTAGAAGACACTGCGGCCCTCCAGGAACTGAGTTTTACATCCCTGGCATAGATAATATAATACAACCACTGCATTGGTTGTAAAATAGCATTACCTACAATTTTAAAAAAAGCAAACAAAAAAAAAACATTTAGCTTTGTCATATGATGAGCATAGTAAGTAAAATTCTTTGGGAAAGATGTTTGGTTTTGCACAAAAACTTCTTGATATCTGCTACACTATTCCTGCTAGTCCAGGACTGGTAACATTTTACACTAAACACGCATACCCTACATTTAAATAATGGTGCTGCTGTCCCAATAGAGACTTTTAATAAAAGTAAAACATAGCAAACACTATGATAAGCATGTGCAGTTATTCAATTCAAAAACTGCATTCAATGACAATAACCACCTGTTGTCTTTGTCAGAATTTTGTTTTGTTATTCTTTACTTTCTAAAAGCTATTTTAACATAATTGAAGTCCTAGTTACAGCATAGAGCTGATAACGGCTCCTTAGTCGTTCACATGGTCTGTTTCACTGTCAAGAAGTTTTAATTCTGTCTTGACATATACCATGTACGGCTCTTTGAATTCCAGGTCCCTTCACTAACTTACTGACCTCAATATTACACAAGTCATACAGTGTGTTGTATCAGCAAAAAACCGTGGGAGAGAATTTCACTGCTGGTACTTGAGTTTAAAAATGAACCTAGATATCCTGCTGTAGAGTACCGTTATATAGGAGGTGGAAAACTAAAGCAGTAAAACTCCATTAAAGTTATGCAGTGCACCCATGTGTGTGCTGTGTCTCTTACTGTGGTACTGTAGCTTTTACTTGTCCTGCCAAACTCAATCCAGTGAATTAATTACTCAGGGCACTGTAAATGAAGCTTGAGAATCAGCATACAGTTGCATGTTGTTTCCCATTTACAGAGACAACTTAGTTCATTTTCACAGTTGTGGCATGAAATAGTTTTGTGATTATGACTATCCCAGTCATCAGATGACATTTTTAGTCACACACTAAAGAAACTGGTTTGACTGGTGGCAGGTCAGTGAAAAAAAAAAAAAATTACAAATATAGAAAATAACCCTTGGCATGACCTTGTCAGGCATGTTTATATGGCATTATTCAACAACAAGAAAACAAGGGATCAAATGTTTAATTTTACTAAATCTGTTAAAAAAAACCCCCCAAAAACTTGCCTTTTCTATTTAAAAAAAAAAGATGTAAAATACAGCACTATTGTGACAGGACAGAGAATGGTAAAGAACACAAGCAGGTAATCACATAAAGCAAGGAAAGCACAGTTCAACACTATAATGCACTTTTATTTTTAGTTGACATTAAATAAACAAAGAAGTTACTGTCTCTGGCTTTTTAAAGGGAAGACACAGGTACCCCTCACACAGGCACAGACACACAAAGAATCTGTAGCTTCAGAGCTCTGCAATCAGCCCCTCCAGCAACACTAACAGCAGCGCTGAAAGAGGCCAGGACTTTCTGAGACATGTTTATATCCATGTGCAGGTGGAACTCCACAACTACATTCAATATATGACTGGACAACCCATCAAGGCAGCAGTTTCCCAATTCCAGCCACATTCTCACAGGGCTGGAAGGAAGGCTGGGAGCTACTTTTCATTCAGGGAATTGTTTTAAGCCTTGGCCTGTCAAGCCATAAACAAGTTTATACTAATATACATGTTTTCACATCTTCACCCTGTCACATAGTCAAGGGACAGGAAGGCCCTCTGTACTGCAACAATCCTGGGAGTACACTTCCTGGAGTGACAGCTTTTAAAGTTGCATGGTGGTTTGGTTGATTAAGTTCACTAGTTTCTGTCAACTTTAGGTTTACATGGTCAACTTGAGGTGACATTTGTGGGGGCAGTTTTCATGTTTATGTTCTACAAAGTTTATAAACAACAAAGCTTCAAAACCAGCACAATTAAGTACAAATATAAATAAATGAACATAAACAGAGAAAATAAGGTCAATGTTTTAATCACAGTTATGATGACAGATAAATCACTACAGTGTAAAACGAAAGTGCTTATTTGTATGTATTTCATCTGACATTTTTTTATTCCAGCTGTTTGTTTAGCCAGACTTTATCGATTCACCAGCAAAGGAAGAAAGTCCAGTGACACAACAAGCCTAAAGACCTGGTCAAAGGTTCTCTCAACTTAGTGTCAGTTTTCCTGAGGAATGGAGGCCCTGACTAACTTCCTGAAGCTTTTCCCACTACAAGCCAGCCATGGAACAGCCACCTCAATTGCTTTGTTTATGGTACTTCGCAGCTCTTCTATACTGGTAAGCTATAGGGATTTTGTCACATATAATTTGTTATTTAATGGATGGTACCAGATTTTCTTGAAATTCTTAAGGAAGGACATGAAGCTGCCAAAGATTTTAAACAAATTCTACTGGACTTTTTTTTTTTTTTTTATGTACAGTGGCCTGTTAATAATACTCCTAGTTTTATACTGCATATTATATTTAGAAAGCTGCAATAAGTTTTAGTACTTCTTCCCAATTGTATTAAGAACATAAGAACATAAGAAAGTTTACAAACGAGAGGAGGCCATTCGGCCCATCTTGCTCGTTTGGTTGTTAGTAGCTTATTGATCCCAGAATCTCATCAAGCAGCTTCTTGAAGGATCCCAGGGTGTCAGCTTCAACAACATTACTGGGGAGTTGATTTCAGACCCTCACAATTCTCTGTGTAAAAAAGTGCCTCCTATTTTCTGTTCTGAATGCCTCTTTGTCTAATCTCCATTTGTGACCCCTGGTCCTTGTTTCTTTTTTCAGGCTGAAAAAGTCCCTTGGGTCGACACTGTCAATACCTTTTAGAATTTTGAATGCTTGAATTAGGTCGCCACGTAGTCTTCTTTGTTCAAGACTGAACAGATTCAATTCTTTTAGTCTGTCTGCATATGACATGCCTTTTAAGCCCGGAATAATTCTGGTCGCTCTTCTTTGCACTCTTTCTAGAGCAGCAATATCTTTTTTATAGCGAGGTGACCAGAACTGAACACAATATTCAAGATGAGGTCTTACTAGTGCATTGTACAGTTTTAACATTACTTCCCTTGATTTAAATTCAACACTTTTCACAATGTATCCGAGCATCTTGTTAGCCTTTTTTATAGCTTCCCCACATTGTCTAGATGAAGACATTTCTGAGTCAACAAAAACTCCTAGGTCTTTTTCATAGATTCCTTCTCCAATTTCAGTATCTCCCATATGATATTTATAATGTACATTTTTATTTCCTGCATGCAGTACCTTACACTTTTCTCTATTAAATGTCATTTGCCATGTGTCTGCCCAGTTCTGAATCTTGTCTAGATCATTTTGAATGACCTTTGCTGCTGCAACAGTGTTTGTCACTCCTCCTATTTTTGTGTCGTCTGCAAATGTAACAAGTTTGCTTACTATACCAGAATCTAAATCATTAATGTAGATTAGGAATAGCAGAGGACCTAATACTGATCCCTGTGGTACACCGCTGGTTACCACACTCCATTCTGAGGTTTTTCCTCTAATCAGTACTTTCTGTTTTCTACAGGTTAACCACTCCCTAATCCATGTACATGTATTTCCTTGAATCCCAACTGCATTCAATTTGAGAATTAATCTTTTGTGCGGGACTTTGTTAAAAGCTTTCTGGAAATCTAAATAAACCATGTCATATGCTTTGCAATTATCCATTATCGATGTTGCATCCTCAAAAAAATCAAGCAAGTTAGTTAGACACGATCTCCCTTTCCTAAAACCATGTTGACTGTCTCCCAGGACCCTGTTACCATATAGGTAATTTTTCCATTTTGGATCTTATTATAGTAATTGGCCATTACAAGTGCGCTCCTAAAACACAATTTAGCTTTGATGAATTATATAATGAACACTGCCCCTATGGGATGTAAGAAATGCATCACTAAGAAAGACCACAAAGAAATATTGTATTTTTTACATTGTTTTTCTGGAAATACTGTACATTGCTGGGCACTTCCTGTTTACTAATATATCTGACAGTTTTTTTTTGCACAAACCATATGTAAGTTATATTTAGTTATTTATTGTATTATTGGACAGATGTTTTTTTTTTTAAGTTATATTTAAATTATCCTTTATGTAGTATACACAGTAGTAGAGCTATGAATAAAGAAATGTAATAAATGGAACTACTGTATCTGAATAGGTTTTGTTCTGATTTGATGAAGGTGAACGCACAGAAGCCTATGAGAGGAAGTCGTAAACAGACACTAAGCAGTTATATTTAGTGCCAAACTATACACGATTGTAGGACACAGCAGCTTTTTCTAGACTACAGAAACACAGACCTTTTCATCAGCAACATTTTTTAATGAGCGAGAATCGGTTCATAAACTCCAGTATTAAAAACCAAATATTTTTCAGTTAGCACAGTTGTGTTCCAAATACCAAAACATTTAGGAACCCTAATAACATTATTGCAGTGTCAATCTAAATGTGGAAATAATGAATACAGCTGGCTGATGTCACTGGTTACTAATGGTATGGTTGCCAGTATTCCAGATACAGACAGGATAAGGCAACTGGATACACAGACGGGGACTGAGTTTGACAACCCAGCGCATTAACCACTGTACAAAAAAGCAGGCTTGTTTTCACAAACAGTGACCGAGCTGAAGTGTTGACTTAACATGCATTACATTTTTCTATATATGTTCCAAAGGATGTTCATTGTATGTCCCATGGGGTTCCAGGGCTGGGAGTTTAGTGTTTATTTACAGTACATAGTTCTGTTTGTGAGATTGTTGGCTCCTAGAACCTGGCTTTTGGCCATTCTGGTTTGTGAGACTATTGAAGTAGATGACAGTTGCACCACCATATGCAGTGATAATTACTGCATGCTAGTTATTTGTGTGTACTGTGTTGCTGAGCTCCTGCAATTTCTAAAGTTACCGTACATAAAATTCAGTCTGGAGCTTGGCCTCATTATTGATCTTACCAGAAGGATTTATTTTATTTTGAATGTTTCTAGATTAATGGTCATTCTACATTAACTCACATTCTATATTCCTGAAGGAACAGTTGATGAGTTATGTTATAATCAGACAATGACAAGCACCCGTTTCTTCATATTGTTGACAGCCAACTAGACAGACTGTACATTAGTGCTCCATTTTACCTTTTATGAATTGATCTTGTTGCTTGCAAAGAAGTACATTGGTTGTGTTTAATTAAAGGTTGCTTGACAGCTCGTTTATTAGGTTAATCACATAATGGCACAGCTCATAAGATTTACTATTCATTTTACACCTTGAAATAGCTGTTGTGTTTCTTTTCTCAAACACATTTTAGTTTAAATAACCTGCTGCTTTTGGAGCTGAAAGCAAAAAGCAAAGCCACACCTACAGTTTGTAAAAGCAAATATCTTCAATTGATTTGGTCTCTTTAGCCAGGAGTATCTTCAGGTTTGCAAGAATTCAAAAGTTCTGTCTGGCAAATTGTGAACAGTACATTTGAACTAATTTTAAATTACCTTTAAAAAAATAATAATAAGAGCAGAAAATACATATTTTGTGAACAGTGTTGCATTTTATTCCATTAGAATGTTTTTCCCAGTCACAAAATGTTTGTCAGTGGATTGTTTGCCCTTTTTCAAACATTAATTGAATGGCACACATGCACTAATAGATCTTGTTACTGATTCTAGTTTTACAGAAGGTTCTTCATTTCAGTAAACAAAGAAAACACCACCCTAAAAATGACAATGGTTAATGACATCCTGTTTACTGTCCCTGTGATAAATCAAGTGGCAGCTTTCACAGGACAGTCAGGTCATGTTAGACGTTTCCCCTCCAAAAAAAAATTAAGAGTACAAGTTTGGAACAGATGTCCTTGTTGTTCTTGTAAAGATTCAGCTTAACGCTTGTGAACTAAAGTCGCAATTATTTTCCAAGAAGCAGGAATGGCATGTTTACATCATGTCCATGTTCAATTTATGTGAACTTCAAGGCTATATTATTGAATTCCAGGCACTGAGAACCCATGGTTATATTTGGCGTTCAATTAAATTAAAGATCAACAGTCAAAACACACATACAAACATGTTTACTAGCACTTGAAAAACCACTTTAATAAAGTGACACACCAGCCATAAAATTGAATAAACTGTATTTGGATTCCAGCTTCATACTCGGGACACAACTATATTGTGTTATTCTATAGGTTTGCAAGGAAAATAAATCATTTTGTAGCAGTAATTTTACAAAGCTGCCCTTGCCTCTTTACCAAAGCCATATCCCTCAGAGACTGACGAGCTGACTTCATATTTGCAGGGTCACATAAACACTGTATGATGAATGTGTCGGTGTCCATGAAACTATACTGTATGATTTTCTCAATTAAGTTATTGTTTCAACCTCGGGCCATATCAATGATACAGAACGCCTGCTTTGATATAGCTGAAAAACAAATGAGCAGTTCCAGTTCATTTATATTGTCGTGGGAACCATGCTTGCCATTACTGTAAATGCAAACACATGGCCGAGGAGAATGTGCTCTAGATTGGGATGGTTGTAAATGTAAACACATGGCCGAGGAGAATGTGCTCTAGATTGGGATGGTTGTAAATGTAAACGCATGGCCGAGGAGAATGTGCTCTAGATTGGGATGGTTGTAAATGTAAACGGCATGGCCTAGAGGATGGTTGTAAATGTGCATCTGTGCTCTAGATTGGGATGGTTGTAAATGTAAACGCATGGCCGAGGATAATGTGCTGGCCGAGGATAATGTGCTCTAGATTGGGATGGTTGTTGGTGGATCCATTGCCTTATTCTCAGACATGGACAATGAATGCTTGGGTGGTGGGGAGGAGTAATCTCAGATGCCTGCACAGATTACAATAGTTCACACCAGTGATCCTCTTCAATTACATTTAGCTTGGGAGACAATCCTGTTTAGTTTGAGTCTGCTTTTGTTCTTTGCCTGTTTTGACCTATGGATTTTAAATCATGACCTTGAATAGTTTAACAGACTAATGAATAGGTAGAAAAACTGCCCCTGAACAGTTGGTAGAACAGCTTTGACATGAAGTGAGTAGAGAATATGATTGAGATTTACTGCAAGATTCAAGGAAGCTGTATTTGTATGGTGTGCGTGCCAAACACTTTTTTCAGCAAGGGTTAGCTTATACCCTTTGGGGTTTAGCCTCTTGACTGACGTAACCTCTGATGTAAAAAGAACATTGATTTCCTTTGACTGTGAACCAAATGTGAGGTTTGACTCTGACGCTGGTGTGTTTATTATAAAACTTTTGTATTACACAAAAGACAAGGGCAGCTATTGGGGGGCGCTCCAAAAAACATGAGCATTGGAGAGCAGCAACCACAATATGAGATTGGGCATTTAAACATCAACGATTTAAACCTGAATATCTGAATGTATGTGTATTATCATGTTGCAAAGAATTCCCTGCTGCTTAAATAGAAAGTCATTACATACCTCAACTGCAGGTATTATAATGACTTTAATATATTCATGTGTCTTGTATGGGAACATTGCAAAAACAAAATGTCACTGTAATTGCTATTAAGAGGTCTTGTCATTAAGGAGCATCTTATTCATTTATTTCATCTTAGTCATACTGTGAACCCTGAATTATATGCTCATACACAAACAAATTGCTCTGTTATATACAGTATATGAACATTTTAGTTTGAATCCTCATTGAATCACAAGAGAGAGTTTGTAATAATATGACTACTACTATTAAAACAACTCAAGTCCTATATCACTTGTTGCTCACATGTTAGAAACGTCATGAAAACAGATATTGTTAATGCAACATGCTATGCACAGAGCTCATTTTCACATAGCAAAAATGAGCTGTATGCACAGAGCTAGACTTACTCAAATGTTGCAAGTTCAATTGGTGTCAATAAAACCAGGGATATTATTGAAAAATAAAATGACTCTTCTCATGCCATAAACTCCAAAGCTAGTGTACAAAGTCAATTTTGATGTATGATTATATTTTTCACCTGTGTGACCATGTGACTGGGATTAGACTTGTGCTGAGTACTTGGATCTTACAGGACTGTTACGATTAAGGCAGTTGCATGTAAGGATAATACACTGGTAAAAAGCCTTTTACTTGTTACTCGTCGCACATTATAAAACAATTATAATAATCAGCTCTTAGTCACATTCTTCTAAGATCCAAGTGTGGGTCCTCTGCAGTTCAGACTTTAAAATCCAACACTTATTCATGTCCTTTCTGTGAGAATTTCACATGGTCTTACTTTTAGTGAAAATATCGTCTGACAAAAATGTTATTTGGATACTTGGACAATATGCATGTAGTGAAATTAGTTAACAATGCACTGGCAGCAAACGTGTTGCTGCAAATGATTTGTAATCTACTGTTGTGCTGTGTCCTGGGAGCTGTCACTCCTGGCATATGTGCGATGATCATATTGCAGAGGTATTTTTACAGTCTAATCAAACTGATTTACTGTGGAGACATCTGTTCAAAGGGTCTAGAATTGCAGGTTTGAATTACAAAATTGAAAGGTATGTATTGCACCTATCTCTCGGCATTCCTGGCTATGCATATAAAATATAATTGCTAAAAATGTGTGACCTTGCTTAGAATGTGTTGTACTGTAGCTTGTAGTGCAGCACTGTGTTTCTCAACACAATTGGCTCAGAACAGGTTGCTGCCCTGCTGATGTTTCTTCAGTCCTGGTCTGGAGGTCACAGCCCTAGGGACAAACAACATGGTTTATTTTCTTCTGATTTTGTGTTTTCTTTGTCTGTTGGCAGCACAAGGTTGAAACAGTTTCCATGGAAATACACTGGAAATACACTGCTAGAGGCAATGGAAAACAAGAAAACACTTACAGTGGCGATTATGATTTTTCCAATATTTGTGATTCTGGTATTCTTGTACATTTTTACAATGCAAAGATACTAAATATAGTATTATTTATCAAAGAGTTTGTCCCTAAGGTTTTGAAATACATTTCTCCCATTGTCAGTGTCAGTACAATTTAGACAGCTGGAATACATTTCCTTCATTTCAGATTATTCACTTAAAACACAACACCATGGGGCCTATTTACAAAACGTATTATTTTAGAGGGTCCTAAAAAGGGGGGAGCAACTTATACACCAGTGTGACCTATAGACTTTTTCTTGAAATTGTTCTCACAAAAGGGGAGGCGGGGGGGCTGACTTATACACTGGTGAGACTTATACACATTTCTTTATGGTAAATGCATAGTATAACTATTGGAAAAGCAAAAATAACGTGCAAATTTACTGTGGTACATTTTTATAAGGGAATTAACACAAACTTAAAAAACACTGTAAACCCACAAAAATCTACCGAGACTGCACTGATGTAACTCAAGCTGAAAGCCATGTCGTTTAATATAAACAACTTAATTGCAAATTAATGACTGTATTTTTTCACATCGTACCTCACAGTATTACAAGAGTAACAACTTTCAGCGTTGTGGATAAGAATAAAACATGACAGCACAGGTAATGATTCCGATACAGCATTTTATCTTACCCCCCCCCCCAAAAAATAAATGCAAATAAAAATAAATAACCTTCATGGGACAGTTCAGTTGTGCTCTCTTATAGTGACGAGACTGGTGATTACATCCAGTCCCCAGGCTACAGAAATATTGCTTGTGTTGCTCATGCTGCAGTTCATTATATCTCTTCATTAAGAAAGACATAAGTAATGACTTTTAATATTATGTCATCACTAAATAGATTGCACACATTGAAATTTGCTTTGTAGTTTGTGATGAATATGTGAAGGGGCTGATGAATATAATACTACCAAATGAACATTGTATCTCCTTTACTTATTTCTGTGGCACTATTTGACTTAGGGATACAGTGGCTTCAGTGGGACATTCTGTGAGAAGAAGCAGAACAGCACAAACAGGAGAACATTGCTACACCTAGCAAAAGTACTGCTGCTTGGAGTCTGCACAAATGACTGATGTGTTTCTAGGAACAGTAGGCCATTTTGGACTACAGATTTTTACCTCCAGCTTCCCTGAATGAAGCTGTTATAAATAGAAAAGGTCAAATATTCCTCAATTAAACTCAATGCAGAAAGTAAAATAATTGGACACTTTAAAATATAAATTCAACCGTGTTGAATTTAGGGCATAAAAGAAAAAAAGGAAAAGAGAAGTTGCAAGCTTCTTCTTTTGGCTTTCAGATAAGTATAGTTTATTGAAGATAAAAGTTCTGAGTTGCAAAGTTACAACCAGACATCTTAAAGGTTACATGGTGACACCAGTTTGCAGGTATCCTCTTTGCAAGCACAGATCAGGGCAATACAAAGAACATTTCAGTATTCTCAGCTTAAATGCAGTCTCTCAATGACACCATGATTTTTCCTTAAATCAATCAGAAAGACATTCTGTGAGTTCTAAGACCAAAAATTCATTTATATCTAAATAAAATATTCCAACAAACTGCACTGAAAATAAACACTCAATATATATATAATGATAATCATAATATGTGCAATAAATTGTAAGCATTTGGAATTATAATGCAAACAAACAGTTTTATTGACCATATGTTTTGTTTAATGTGTGTTGGGAAAGTCTTTAATTTATGTTTGTGTGTAGAAAAGCCTAATGAATGCAAGTATTGCTAATATCAGGGAAGAGTGATGTTCTGTTTATAGACTCATAACAGAACTACACTAATAAAGACTGGTGCTTAATTGACTCTTAAGCAGGCAGGTTTCTGGCTACACTCATGCCTTGCATATCAACGATGGGAGCCATTTCTAAGCACCTTGGCTGGACAAGATCGTCTTTGTCTGCTATGTTTCTGGCTGGCCTACATTTAGCACTGAGGCTTTCTGCTGTGTGCGTCCTATGTCTTGTTAATAGAGATGAGAGTGCACGGAAGCTTTGTTTGCTGCAGACCAGACTCAAGCTCAGCTAACCCTATTATTCAGACAGCCCTGAAGATGCCACTTTAACCCACTCCATGCTGGAATTTGAATACCTTTTAAGACAAAAGTAAATCTCCGGGCTGATGGGGTACTTCCAGTTGCTTTGTAATTCATTAATTGTTGGTAGCAAGTTTGAAAGCAAAAATAAATGAGCCCCTTAGCTATTCTAAATTTGTAACACAAGGAAACTGTCTCCTGTAATCAAGTAGTCATTTCTTATCCATTGGGGAGCTGCATCGGATAGAAATCACAGAGGCTTGCCAATTGACTTTGACACCAATACATTTCCTGCAAATGCAAGTGCTCTGAATTGATCCGATAATACTAAAAATAGATGTATTGTATGTGCCTGGTCGTTGCATGTAGCACTGACATATGGCCTGTAAATGACCTTCTTGTTTTACATTTTTGCAACCACTCAGTTCCAGTATGTTTCGATATAAACAGGCTGCACTTCTCACAATGATTCCAGTTTTGCTCAATAGTAACCTCTATTAAGAGAAACAGGGCTAGTGTGGCTATAAACCACATACTTTGCACTATAATCAAAGATCAGCCTAATATATTTTTAAACAGCATCTGCAACAGGTATTGTGTGAGTTCTAGAAAACATTCTGCAGCACTTAATTGAAGTGCTTGCATTGTTTAAAAGGCACAATTGAAAAGTAATTATATATATATTCACCAAATTGCATAATATGTACTCTTGTACAGTATCAGAGAGGAGCCCAACTTGGAAAGTGTACCAGCAATAAAGAAAGAGATGTAAAAAAATCAGTAAAGCTTGCTTGGAGTTAAGCAATAGCTCACATAAACTACACACAAACTGCTGCTGCAGCTGTGCTTTTTAAATCTGAAGGGGCAGCATGAGGCAGCCACTGAAGACTCTTGGAAACGATTAATGCATATCTAGTACTTTATATATCAAGTACTTTAAGGTTGGCTGTAAACCACTTTAAAAATGCAAAATTAAGTTTTCTGGGAAATAAATGAGAATCAACCAAATACTGTGTATACATACTGTACAGAAAGCAAGAGGATCTCAGTAATCAGAAGATTTACTCCCCTCATCATCGGACACTGATTTTCATTTTTTTTTTTTGTTTAATAGGGTTTTTGGTACGGACATAAAGAACTGTAAACAAGTATGGCAGAGTTTGTGGGTAAGTGAATTGTTGAATTTATGTCATACATTTGATTTCTCTCTTGAGACACACAGATGCCAGCAGCTCAGTAAATTGGTTTGCCTGTATAGATAGCCCTTCTTCTGGGTCCCCAATATCCTGTGGTGTATCCTTATCCATCACTGCCAAACACCTTGAAGTCTGAGGCTGAGGCCAAGACTTTAGTACAGATCTTACCCAACAAGTGACAAACGATGAATGTTTTTTTATTATTTATTACAATTATCAGCCCACCAGTGTTTATGAATTTTATAATAGTTATCTGGAAATTACCTTGTTGTTTAATCCAAAATCAAATGGATGAATTTGGGGAATTACTTTTCTTAGATCAAGCTCCAATATGCTTCTTGTTCTCATACTTTGTTGTATGGAAATGTGGTTTTCCTTTCGTTTGACTGCTTGCTTGAAACCTGTCAGATTAATGTTTGCTGACTTTGTAGACATGCTACATGAAGCAAATGTGGCTTCTAGAAATTGAATTTATAAACCCTTGTGAATGTTATGCATGCATAACTTCAGATCATGGCCACACGAATATTACTTATCAAAATACATTTTTGTTGGTATAGTTAGTAAGCATGGCAAAAAAATATCTAAGTAGAAACTACAACAGAGAATCATGCAGAACAGACATAAAAAGATATAAAACAGGTAATAAATGAAATGTTAGTGAAGCTATTTCTTAAGCACCTTTTAGAGAACTGATAGCCGGCATCCTCCACTGGAATTCTTTGTGATACTCGCACTTCATTCTGTTGAGACCGACAGTATAGCAGAGGGGACTTGCTCTGGTGGTCCTATGAATGATCTCATTTATAGTTGATAATCAGCCCTAATTGGTCTAATCCATGAAGACAGTTGTCCCAAAAAGCACAAGGAATAGGCTTCCAAGATATCCTTCTGGTTATAGTGAGCTCAGGATTTATGTTTTGGAAGTTCTGGTTTAAAATTAGTTTGATTGGTCTGGATTGGAAGAGACACTGTTAAGATCATCCTACCAAATACATTTTAAAATTAGCAATTGCAGTTTAGGGAACTTTATAGTTTCTTCCTTAATTGAAAATCAGAGACTACAGCTATATTAAAGTACTGAACACAAAGGCCCAAATTACATGACCTAAAACGGTCTGTATTTAAATCATTAAGATAAAGCCTGTAGACACTTACTAACCCAATTAAACCACTTTCCAAATCTGTGTATTTAATTGTGCTGTATATAACTTCCTTATTTGGTTGCAG
Organism: Polyodon spathula; assembly: GCF_017654505.1. Classification (NCBI taxonomy): domain Eukaryota; kingdom Metazoa; phylum Chordata; class Actinopteri; order Acipenseriformes; family Polyodontidae; genus Polyodon; species Polyodon spathula. The sequence continues at coordinate 43,887,064 of NC_054541.1, read as the reverse complement.
TTGAGTTGATTATCCCCTACTGGGAATGAATATCCTCGACGGCAGAGGCATCATTATCTACGTTTCATCTCTAGAAAACTGTGTATGCAATTATGATGAAACTAGGTTAGGACATTATTTAGCACGTTATTTATTGTATCACAATCTGGAGATATATACAGAGGTGCCTGTATGTCGGTTTTTACTTATATAGTTAATCCATAACTATGAAACATACAATCTTGTAAAGTACTAAAATACTAAAAGACCAAAATTAAATTGCAATTTAATTGCCGACCACTGCTGTAGAATAAATGGTATCAGTTAAATGAATTAGTCATTTAGCAGCGTCACTTACAGTAGGACCTCGGTTTTATACCTCGTCCGAATGGTACGAGTCCATTTCTTTTTCAGTAGAAGCTTATGTAATCTGAAATTGTTTGGATACAGTTAACCCAACAGAGTACTGGAGGGTGCATGTAGAAGCTGAGTAAAAGTATGCACTGGATAAAAGGTAGAACTGCCCCAGTATTGGTTAGGAAGTCCAGCCAACAATACGGTACTTGTGCCGTGACGGTGATGACTACTTTCAAGATGATAATGTAGCCATCCACTGTGTCAAGGTTCTTGTGTTAACAGTTAAGAGACTTTAAGCATCTCCTAAATTCTGCAAATCACAGTGTTGGGGGGAATGTTTGTTGCATGTGTGAGTTTAGAGCTCACTAAGCATGGTTTACATTAACTTTAGTTCTTGTTGTACAGAGCAGTGTTAAAACTGAAAAAAAAAACAGACACTGTCGCTAAATATTAAAAAAATAAGACTTGAATTAATAAATATGCATAAAAAATAAATACCAGCATCTCAACACATCAGGTGTCTTCAGCTCCAACATATTTAATGGAAGTTTAGCATCTCATCTTCAGTTATTGGTACAGTAAAAAAAGATGTTTTAGCTGTGGCCTCTACAGGAATTGTTTTAGACACCCTTTCTCTATTAATGTGATTGAGAAGATTTTCTTTAACTCAAATTTTAAGCCACGCTATTTTTTTTTTAATATCATCTGTATCCTGTGGAACAGTTCAAACACTATTTATGTTACCTGGGGAGTGGATGAAAGTCAGATGAAGACAAAACTACCCGGTCAGGGCACTGAAACAGTGTGAGACATCTTGAAAACTGTACAGTTCATACTTATTTAAACGTTTAGTATAATTAGACATTTCTCATTGATTTACTGCCCCATCCAGACAGGTTTGTCTTAATCTGGAAGCATTTTAATATACTGAATAAAATGAAAACTAATATAATGATAAATTATTTTAATATGCAGACTATAGTGATGGAGTAATTGCGTGGTATAGTTTTTAATATGTTTTTCATTGTTTAGTGTCAAATCTTATTTTAGTTTTTATCCCTTTTTGTTACGTATTATTATAATCGACTCTTCAGTAAATATGCCCTTTTCTATGCCTTTGAACACTGTGAGCTGTTGTCTCACCTCATACGCAAATACACCTGTATCATTTGGGTGTCGTCTGAGTTGTGATTAATTTGCTCTTTAGATTCATTTAAATGTATTAATTTCTGCAACTCTTAAATTTCACAGACTTGCAAATATTTGCAAGATATCTGCAATGCAGGCAGCGTTGCATAAAAGTTGCAAACATTTCTCAAAATCTTTCAATGTCTGGCCCAGTATTGTGAAAGTCACAGTTAAGTGAGGGGTGGACATCCCACTAAAGGACAGCTGCTGTTAACACTCTCTGTGGACCATGTCTCATCAGAGCTGGCCAGGGAGTATGAGCGATCCCACATCTGAGTGAAAAGCTAGCCTGGACTTCCTGAAAGGCGCCTCAGCACACAGCCTTATTTAAAACTTTACAAATAGAGGCCATCAAGAACAAACACACCCTCCAAATCCCAGGGTTCTGTTATTTATGAAAAGGGTTTGTTTGCAGCTGAAGAGCTCACTCAGGCTAGAAGTCTAAATTCCACTGGGATACAAGGTTTCTGGCAGTGTGGTCTTACCGATTAAGGGAAAAGAACTGAAGATCCAGGAGAAACTGGGGTTAGAAGCAAGACTCCTTGGGATTGTGACTCATTCAAACTGGGGGTGGGAGTGATACTGGAAGCTGTACTGCATCTGGGATACAATTCTGTGTTAAAAAAGGAATTCCTCTAAAGTCTGTGGTTCCAAGGTCCTTTTGTTTTTCCGTGTTGTAGTGTCCTGGGGAGCAGCAGGTTTTTTTTGTTGTTGTTTTTTTTTTTACCTTCATATAAAATTTAGATGACCATTCTTTTTGTTTTCAATAAGCTGAAAATATAGTATACATACACTAAATAAATATGTCAGGAGTACAATTCTACTCTTTTGTACTCCACCAAATTACGTAACAGAACAAAAAAGAAGAAATGTAATACATTAGTACACAAATATTGACTAGAGTTACAGAGGATTGCAGTATTGTTAAAAACTATTGCCCTCAGGGGAACCGTTTTACACTATAAAAGGTGAAAACTGCAATACATATTTGTTTTATTAAACTGCCAGTGGGCAGTAGTGGTTTGACTATTGACTGCCAATTGTCTATGTGTCATATTGTCTGTATGACTTACTTAGTAGAGGCTTTACAAATATAATATATGATAGACTCTGCTAATGATATGGTAACGTATTATTCTGACTGATTCGCCTACCACCAGAGAAAATGCACTTGCCCTTAACCGCTTAACATAAAATGTGCTTCAAATTCAAACAATTACCATGCTATCAAAATATATAATTACATTATCAGAGTGCATGCTTTTTGTTGGTCAAGCTTTATTATACCAAGTCACTACAGATTTAAAATGGAATTGATAATACCACAGGAACAAAAATGACAGGAGCTTGCATTGTTTAATTTTCTCCAATGTGACGCATTAACATTTCTTATGCCTTTACTGAAAAACTCAATAATGCATTATTATCACCTTTCAAACTGTTTTGCTATAAAACACCAAGGGCTGCATAGAGGACTGCATAATTTTACAGCTTTGTGAATGGAAAAAATTGCAAAAAGTGGATTACATTAAAATCAGTACTCTGATGTCTGGAATTGGCTGTTTTCTCATCCTGTAGCTCTGCAAGTGACCCTCACTCCTGGCCAAAACACCCCTTGACATTCTCTAAACTGAGATTGACAACTGTGTCAAATTGTGTTTTGGTTTTGTGATATAAACCACTGGCTGCTAAGATGAGACCATCTTACTCCTTTCACTTGTGACCAAGAGATAAAATATTCAAGCATTAGTGTGCAGCCTAGCCTGAAGAATATGCTTGACATTGCTGCCCTTTAGAGTAGTCTTTATGTTCATATCTGAACGGGGGGAAACTGCAAACTGTTGATAAGCAGCAGCCACGTCACCTGCTTGTTATGGCGGTACATTATTACATTGAGACTGTCAAGGGGGCTTCAGTTCATTAGAAATGACAGGTTTACTGGTGATAGCCCAAGCCATTTACACGGATGGCAAATTAGCTCCATTTAGTTTAGACAAAATTATGACAAGGTCCATGTGATGGCATGTGTTACTTATTTTCCATTTGGTTAAAGTTTGAACATTGTGGATTTGTGCATTCATGCAGATTAGATCATGAATTGTAAGTTTAATGTAGTCAAATTATTCTTGATTTATGTATATATATAATTTTAAAAAACATAGTATAATTTTGTGATTGCTATTATACGTCGTGTCCCCAAATGATCCTCTCAGTAGCACTTGTTAAGACTGTTGTCTCATGTACAAAATGCAATTAAAGTTTTAAACATGCAATCCCTTGCTGATAATGTAAATGCCAATGTAAAAATGTTCACAGCTAACTAAGTAAAAAAAAAAAAAAAAAAAAAAAAAAAATTCAAGATTTTTATTTTAGCTACTTCAGTTAAGAACAGCAACCTGTATCCAAAAAAGATGAAACCAAAAGTAGATACATTGCTCTAACCAGAGTTTAGATACATTGCTCTAACCAGAGTTTAGATAGATTGCTCTAATCAGAGTTTAGATAGATTTCTGTAACACAGTGGTCCTCAAAGTCGTGCCCGCAGGCAAATTTGTGCCTGCGAAGCCAGGCCATTGTGCCTGCGGCAGCTGTTTTTAAATTACGGGTTCTGAACACATTTGTGGTGGGTCGTAGTGTGGGAAAAGAAAGAAAGCTTTAAACACGTTTTCCAATAAAAGTGTCACAGCAGTCTGTTGACAGTGCTGCTTGCTTATGCTGTGCTTGTACGTACGCAACATTTTTTATTTTTATTTTTTATGAATGGCTTCACGATACGATCAACCAATTGAACACTTGCATTGTCTCTGCGGTAGCCCTATCATAAGTTAGCTGGGTGGGACATAAACTGTGTCTGTTGCAGGTGCAGGTACCGACTGTAAGTTTAACCAATAGGAGAGTCAAATATGTGGCAATTTGTCAAATTGAAACAAAGCGAGACGCTATATATATATATATATATATATATATATATATATATATATATATATATATATATATATATGACATATTCTCACTTCTGGTTGCGCTCTGACTGTATAGTTTAGTCTTCCACACACTACCAGGTGTGTTTAAATAACAAACACTGACAACAGTATTACAGTTACAGTTGTATTTATTTTTGAAAACAAAATCAAATAAACAAACAAAACCTAACCCTTTCTTCGGTCCTAAACTAAACACTTATTTTTCCCTCCAAACTAAACAGGGTCAGGCTAATTCTGCTTACCATGAAACAAACTATCCATTCAGTTTTAAAGTTCTTTGTTACCTCAGTGTTTGGTCTTTTCTCTTCCATTTATCTGGGTCTTTATGAAAGCCCCACTTCTGGTACCATATGTGATGAATTCTGTAACTTTCACAGTTTGTTGCCTCTTTAATTCAGGACCCAGGACACAGAAATTGATTTTTCTAGCGCTTATGTGCACTTTTAATAAACACAAACAGAAATAAACAAAACAAACACCTGGCTCTTTCTTGAGCACTAACTACTACACACAGGAACCTAACCAACACAGGACAGCTGAGCTGTTTACCTGTAACTCACACTGACAAAACAGAACACACAAAAAAGGCTTTTTCACACCACCTTTTTGTTTCGGTTGAAATCACCATCAACCGGGCTCCTCACACACTAGCAGCCCTGAACAGACTGTCTGCTTTATTTAAATACCCTGCACCTGGCTCTAATTTACAATGACAGCCAGGTGCAGGTGATAATTAACAATTGAACAATTTCCAAGTACCAACTCAACAGAACTAACTTTAAACAAAATGTACATTTACACCTGTTTTAGACAGGGAGGAATATATATGTCGCGAGAAGGCAGTGTAAGATAAGAACTTATGCAATAGTCAGCATGTCCGCAAACAACCAAGTAAAATCAATTTATGCCTGTGCCCAAATTACTTTGAGGACCTCTGCTCTAACCAGAGTTCTACTGAATACTGTCCTCTTTATCATCCAACTCCACTTTCTTCATAAACCTGTCTGCAAGTGTTTGTCATTTTGGTTGGCGATTATCCACTACAGCTACAGTACAAAAGATACCAAAGACAAACTTATACAGTGTCATTTGTGTACATAGACAATGGAAATACATGGGGAAGAGGGTCAACAAGCAAATCTGCAGTTGAGTGACGAATCAAAACCCCAGCCAATCAAATTTTCCATCGCACCTTCTTGAGTTTTTATGTGAAAGTGTGCATTTCTGCAGCAATAACTCTTTCAGTGTACTTTAACTTGTGGTTCTACTAGTTTTAAAGATGTTATGTTGCTCCATGTATTGCTTTAATGCTACCTCACAATGTAAAAAATAGCTTTGTAAGTAAGTGTTCTTGTAGTACACAAAGACAACAAAAAAACAAGAATAATGTTATATTAGAATGAATATAATTAAATGCATTTGTAGTTACAAGTTGGTCTGTAATAAAAATATCAACAGAATATTGTTTATATAGCAGCCATCTTAACACTGTGATATGGCTGTAATCACAAAATACACTATTTTAAAAATGTTTTTTTTAAGGACTGTATTTTAGAGCCCATTTTGATTCATTTAACCAGGAAGGTTAGTTTATGTTCAGTTTTCAAAGATATGTTTAGTCTGCAAACCAACTGAGGCTGTGTGCTTCCTCAAGTGCTCATAACCCAAATTAATACTTTTCAAACAAAACCCAACTTTAACTTTTACAGGGATTAGGAAGAACAAAACAGAACTTAATAAATTATTAACTTGTAAAAGGACAGTTAATGCCGTACCATACTAATATTGGGCATTGTCTGACAGAGTTTTTTTTTTTTGCTTAAAAAAATCCATAGAGTAGGCTAAAGGTAACAAATTCTCCTGAGGTAGTTTTTTTAATTCAGGATAACCTGTGAAAGAACAACAAAGGAGCTTAAAAGGGTCTTTCTGTGTTTCTCTTTTCTTTTTTCAGATGGTCTCCCTGATAAACATAGCAGCTGACACACTGGTAGAAAACTTGGAAGTTTATGCTCACTCCGGTCATAGCTTTGATATTCATCAGTAGGTTTGAGATAAAAGAAAAAAAGGGCTTTCGCAGGCTCTGAGGAAGGCTTTTCTACAGCATATATCTCAATACCATGCTTGAATATGATTCAAATTGAAAAGTTATGTTAAAAAGTTTTAAGCATTTTGCAATCAAATAGACTATTATTCATTTTAAAGGAAGATATAGCGGACAGTACATGTGGTTATTCCAAGATTTGAAGAGTGCAGTAAACACAACGCTCAATGCACAATACAGCATATGAAAAAGTATGTATGAACAGCAGAAACCCACATTAAACAAGATCCTTTCATTTACTTTCCTTACAACAAGCAACCCAGAATATTTGAAACAGTACGAGTCATTGTTGAATTTGAATGAATGCTATAGAGATTCCAAAATAAGATAAGACAAAAAAGGTTGTGTAACCGTACATTGTAGCGTTGAATACAAAACATTATTTAATACTTCAGTACAAAAAACTAAATATAAATATTTCTGGCAAGATTGGGTGTTTTCCCTTATGTCTGTTTTACTGCCTGTAAGTTTTTATGACGTTTGCAATAAGGTGCTTTGACTATAAGAGTTATAACATATGTAACATAGGCTAGATCAGCCAAGTGTCTTTATATTAGTAAGCACCAGCACCATCTACAGAACTGCTGTGCATTGTCAGCGAAACAAAAGGAAGCTTTAGTCAAAGTGGAGGACCACTAGATGGCGCTGGTTCTTACTTCTATAAAGACACATTGGCTGATCTAGCCAAAGTAAAAGGTATCTATGAACAGGAAACCAAAACAGAGGAGCATTTCCTGAACATAGATGAAAGCAACTTGAAACAGATGATAATAATAATAATAATAATAATAATAAAATGTATTTGAGGTATTGTTAAACATGACAATAACCACTCAGAATGCTTTCAGATATCATAAACAATTCAGTGGACAGTCAAATACCAAAAACTGAAATCTGAAGCTACTTTCCTTTAAACAGCTGCTAAGCAGCAAGTCCTTCATTGCTAAAATGTACGGCATCTAATTTTCTTGAGTTTCTTGAAAAATGCAAGAAATGAGGCATCAGATAAAAGTGATTTACAATATTAATTGATAGTACACACTCTGTCTGCGCCTAGGCTGAAAAAAAAAAGATAAAATATTATAACATCATGTACTAACATTTAATCTACTTGTTACATTTTCATGTGTGGCTGTAACCCTGTGTAGGTTTCACGTTATTCCCGCCTTTGTTGTTGGTGTTCAGTAAGTATCCCACTGTTTGTGGGGGATGTTGTGGTTATGATAGCTGCTTGTGTAACTAACCTGGGTGAAGCATTTGATGTGGTTTGAATTACAATGTCAGAAGCTTTGGTTTCAGTTATGTCAAAAATACTATCTTGATGTTGATTATGTTTACAGTGTTGGTGTATCTCAAAGTTGTTTGACTATGTATTAATAATATCCCTGAAGTCTGTGTCTCAGACATTTTGTTATATGATACAGTCAGTATTTTATCTGACAAATCAATACCTGCAGCAGTCTAAGAGAAAAGGAAAAATCTCACCAGCATTGTTTGATGAAAAAAACAGTAGGTTACTTTAAAATCAATGTAGACCTAAATCAATTATATTTAGCTTAAATTGGTTAATAAATTGACGATCAATAAACCACTCTCATACCTGTATGTTTTTCAGTGAAACTATTTAATTGGTTATCCTAAGATAGTCATCTGTAAAATTACTGCATTACATCAAACACTGCCAGGATAAGCCAGTGCTGCACTTTTAGAGCATTTTACAGCACTGGAGAATCACCGTCGATATTTATTTATTACCAGACGCCCTTATCCAGGGCTACTTACAGTTGTTACAAAGTATCACATTACAGATAAGAGCAGTTATAAAATACATTACGTTTAGTAGTAAAAGCAAATTGAAATGAGAGAAAATAAAAATTACAGCAAATAATTAAGTTTGAGAGCTAAGAGCAGTTCAAGTTAAATATTTGGTTATAAAAGTAAATTCCATTAAGAGCAAGTACAATAAATGGATAAGAATGATTTCAAATAAGAGCAACGGTTGCCTTTAAGAGTAAAATCAAGAGCAAGGTGCAGCAAGTATAATTATGATTGCGAGCATTAGCAGAATACGGCAAAGTGTGGAGCAGTTCAGTGCAAGTTCAAGATGATGCAAGCACTGATACAGTACTGGTTATCCTAGGATTCCACTTAAAAATAAGTGCTTTCTGCAGTCCAGGTGGATTTGCTGTTGTTGTAAGCTGTGGCTTAGTACTGCAGGGTATAGATTAAATATATACTTAGTCAACATTTACCGTTTCTCATTTCATTTTTTTTTTTTTGTTGTTGTTTATGCAGTTCATTTGTTGTTGTACACTTGCTGCATCCTCACTGAAAATCTTGATTCATTGTTTGAATACATAAATACATTAATAAGTAAACACAGTAGAATAGGGCCGTGCTCCCAGAGCTTGCAACTAGATAGGTAACAAGAAGAGCAATGTTGAGAGTAGAAGGAGATCAGATTGTGTTTTTAAGAGGCCATGATAAATAGTGAAGTGCAGTGTAAACTCAGTTCTTGTACTGTAGCAGAACAGAATTAAAAGATGTATTGTGTTGCTCTTTTTTTTTTTTTTTTTTTTTTTTTTTAAGTTGCGTTCCCAAAACGTATTGATCCTCTTGTGTGGCTTGTACCCAACAAACAGCGGGATCAGTTGAATAATTTCTTCATTGGCTTTATCAAAAACGTGATCAAACAGAGGGAACAGCAACCCCTCAATGAGGTACTCTTCATGTGTTGACTCCTACAGCTGTGGGGTGAAAGGAGAGTTTAATGCACCCAGGTGTTACGACTTTCAATTCAGAACCAGTACTGGTACACAATATTAAAATATAAGTTGTGCTTTCATTTTAAAGCATCAAATGGACAGCCGAGAAATTAATTTATTTGTAGTGTTCCCTTACGCTTTATGTGTAGTTCTTAGACTTCAGTTGATACCACTGAATTTGCAAATACTTAATTTCTTACATATCTAAAATTGTATTATGTGTGCTCTCTCACTCTCAATTTGTTCTGCTTCGAGGAGTTTTTGCCATGCTTCCTAAACTATTCCAGCAAAAAAAATGCTTTTGAGAAGACCTCTATGCTGATTGGGGGGAAGCATATCATTGTTGCACTTAAGTGCACAGTGCAACACTAATACGCTTCCCCACAATCAGTTTTTCAATAGCTGAAATAATTAAGCATTGCTAATAATGAACTTATCAGAAACAACAACAGATAATCCTAAATAACACACATAATAGGATAATTAAAAGTTAAAAGATTAATTGTTATGGGAAATATAAAGTACAGTACCTTTTGTGAGAATAACTTTGATTTAAAAAAAATCATCTGTAAAAGCTTGATAGCAGTATTGTTTCTGTTTTTTTAAGTAATAGAAAACTCAGAAGAGGATGCTGACTGAAGACGAAATCATGGGCCAGGCTTTTATCTTCCTGCTTGCCGGCTACGAGACCACCAGCAGCACCCTTGCCTTTGCTGCTTACTTGCTGGCAATTCATCAAGACTGCCAGGAGAAGTTGCAGAGGGAGGTGGATGAGTTTTATGCCAGACACGTACATATTTTTACTGCTTTATTATCCCAGCTGTCACTCTAGAGTTTTAAGTGTATCTAGACACACACTTATCCAATTGTGATGAAACTTGGCCTGGTTCTTAGCACAAGTCATCCAAGAGATATACTGAGGTGCCTTTCTGTCTGTCTTTTGGAACATACTGTGTGAACTGCATGTCCCATTTTGAAACCTGATTAAACATTCTTAACAGTAGTTACCGAGATCATTAGAATCTGGGAACTAAGGGGATCCTTTTCAGTCTGTCTTTTAGAAAGCAATATAAATTAAGTTAGGTAGGCGTGTATCTTGGGGGAAACATTTGTACAATTTTCATAAAACAGTTCTGATGAAACTGCATGGACAAATGTTATGAGATTCTGTTCTGGTAATGGTGCAATTGTTTTTCTGTACATTACAACTTGGGATGCTATGAGATCTTGTGAATGATGGTGTGGACAAGGTGTAACTTTGCAACAATCAATCCCTTGTTTCAAGTAATAATTATAGTATTCCATGGGTGCAGTGTAATTTGTGCAGAGTAGTTCTAAGCTAGGTTCATTTGTGTAGGCCCTCAGAAAAGCATAAATGACTGCGGTATGGTTTGGTCACAGCTCTGTTCACTGATTTAAAGCTCATTTGTAAGAAAGGCTGAACCCTGAAAATGCAGTTAAACTTGAAGGCACTGAAACCTAAGGAGTAGGTCCATATGCTTATCTCTGGGAGCAGTACTTTTGTTAAATAGTGTTTAATGCAGAATGTAGCATCTTGAAACTTTGTTCTAGGAATTGAAAATGATATATTGAATGCAGCAGCTGCTAGGGCTGTAACGACACCCTAATGTCATGAGAAGCGTGTTTTCTGCAAATAACTTGTCAAATTCTGCAGCAAAGGCTTTTTAATGAAAAACAGTGTTAACAAATATTAATAAAAAAAAAAAAAGCATTGGTATATTTTACAAATGCTCTGTTTTACAAACGTGTACTAAGCTTGGAGCATTTTTGTACACATGTAACAGGGTATTTTAGAAACATTTGTTGTTCACCAAAATGTTGTAATTTTAAAACGTATCCACATAGAAATAGTTTGGAAACAATGACAGGTGGCATTGTTTTTTTTTTTGGTTTCTTTGACCAAAGGTATGAAAGTGCTACCATCACATACCACAAAACAAACAGGAAAGTAATGTTAAAAAAAAAAAAAAAAAAAAAAAAGTATTTTCACAAAAATGTTAAGTCATTCTGAGTAATTGGATAATATCTAATATAGTTCACCACCCACTTCCTTTTTGAGCATTCATGTTACCACACCATGTACAAAAAACTTTATTCCCTTAATTAGAATTACATCTTTCAAGACCTGCAACATTGGGAGTACAAGCAAGGTCCTAATTGTTTTTTATCTTACCTTTCACATAAGAGGAGTAAAGGAACAACGCTTCGTACTTGCGACTAAATTATGAAATCCTATTGTAAAAAGAAATAATTAAAATCTTACCTTGTTTCGTTCTTCAGTAGACACTTTCTGTCTGGCCTTAGTCGTTGTCACAGTCTTCTGTTGTTTTAACAGAAGCTCTGGCAGTGAGTTATTGGAAATAATGGACTTGCATTTTGTATTTTAAATGAATGGACTTCATATGATCACACCGTGTAACAATTATTATTATTTTTTGTTTCCTGGGTAGTAAGTGTTATTTCCTAATTGCTTATGCCTCCATAATATAGAAAATGGCTATTATTCCCCACAAACTTTGCTTTTGTGACCAGGACAGTGATATTTCAAAATATCACTATTTCCAATGAGAAAACGGGCAAATGTGTGTCTTTTCGTTCACATAAAGTCAGAAAAAAACATATGAATCCAAATTAACATGTATTTATACTAAAGTAATACAAAAATGACTACAAAAGATTTAGAAGTGAGTAGTTTGTTCAAGATTTATGATTATACTGTAAATTTACAGTATAATCGTAAATCTCAAAACTACTCACTTCTAAATCTTTTGTACCCCAGCCACCTGAACATAATAAACCCAGGCAGGTAGGGGAAATTAACCCCATCCCTGCCAATTTAAAAAAGGGCAGAGCTTTACTCTGCCACACTTCCCACCCTTCTTCATGAAGGTCTTTGTAGCTTCATGTCCTATCTTGCCGTTATGTTCGTTGCTAATTTAGATTTGTTTTGGGAGCTCGCTGATGGCTCAAGCTGCACTGAAACCCTGCCACACGCCTTAGCGTACATATAGCGACATGTAACAATAATAGTAGGGACCAAATGTTTGAGTTTTTGTTTTTTTGCCAAGAATTTAAAATTCTGCAAGAGAGGAAATTCTGTGATTTTTTTTTTTTTTTCGTGATCGCGAGGGACTATTTAGTGACGGACTATTTTGTAAAAAACTACAATTAGTTAGGAAGTGTATATATTCATATCAAGTATGAAAAACTATTCTTCATTCAAGAACCACTTGGTGAACAATAAGCTATGTCTCCACGATAGAAATGACACATACATAGGTGGTGCGTGAGACTTGCATTATTTTTTTTATTACTCTGTTATTAGTGAGTTTGGATACGTTGTGTTGAGTTTGAAAAATAGTTGGACTGACGGACACAAACTGGATTCATTCTCCTGCATCTTTTTGAGAACTTATAGCACAAAACAGACCTCGAAACCACTCAGGGATGCTACATGTATATTTGACATTGCTTATTTTTTCCAACATAAAGCAGTCAAATAAATGAAGTTAAACATAGCACTAGCTTGTACTTTAAAACAAATTAGAAAAACTGTAAGGATAACAAGCTGCACTGTTTTTTGACCCTTTAAAACTGTTAACCTGTTCTGCAGTCCTTCTGTACCGACAACAATTCCTAACACCATTTCTATCACTTCACACCAATTTAAATCAATTATTAATACTGACTATAAGCTTCTAAATATGCACTTACTATCGTACTTATAATCAAGGGGCATTCACCATGTTTCATAAGGTATATTTGCAAAAAAATAATGCACTCTTACCATAAACTTTCAATTATCCATAAGGGGCTCAGATCGGCGGGCAGAATGGACGTTAAACCAGCCAAGCATTGTCTCCTCGAATGACATTGAAACGCAACTAAATCGTGTATTTTGGGCCCTGCTGATACTGCAAGAGGACCATCATAGCCTTGTTTACTTGTGAATCTGAAAACTGTCCTTACTATGCAAAACCATTCATTTTCATCAGAATATTAAAATACTTTTTCATATTTAGAGTACAGTAAGCAGGCAGATGTGCTTTTCTGCTTTCCTTGCAGGCACTTTTTCAGAAGTTCTAAAGATCCTGCTTTCACTGAAAATGGAGTGAAGGACTGGAAAAATCTAAAGAAAAAACTTCAGAAACATTCGTAATCTGGCACCACAAATAGTGTTCTGAAAGGTGGTATTTGTTCAAACAGTTGAAAGAAGTATGTTATGACTGTAGCGGCACAGTTACCAAATTCTCACAAAATGGCGGTGCATGAAAACCAACTGTATGGTACGAACATATTTTGTCACAAGTGCTGTAAAATCAGATTTGGATCAGGCTGTTTTTATAGATAACAGCAAAAGGATTCAGAATTTTCCATCTCCTGCAGCGGTATGGGGGGCTCAGATTGGCGGGGTGAATGGACGATAAACCAGCCAAGCATTGTCTCCTCGAATGACATTGAAATGCCAGTCAAATCCTGTATCTGTGCTACAGTGTTGATTCTGATATCCCAGCTGCCCTAGCGGTCTGGTGGTTGCGCAGTAGGAAAAGTAAACCTGCATTGCGTGCTTCCAGGAAAAAAAAGATATCTCTCATAAAATGTTTTTAAGTTGGTCAGAACAATTTCTTTTGAGGGTTTGGGCAATTTATTTTGGAGAGGCTTAGCCTCCCCAAGCCTCTTATACGTGCCGTCTATGGACACATACCTCTATTATAATACAATATATCATGTAAGGAAAGTATCATCCCTAGCAAGACTTTTACATGGCTGTGTAGTCCTGCTCAATCAGTTATTCTCTGCCATAACCAGCTTCACTAGAATTATAAAGGTGGCAAAAAACAGGATCTTCACAAATACTGCACTGTAAAACAGCATCTGTTATTAACAGATCCATGATTGCTAGTAACACAAATGTACCTGTTCTCAGATCGGCAAAATATCAACAGATAAACAGATATTCTCTTTTTAGTGTGTTTGTGTCAGTGTATATTGAGCAATCTACAGCACATTTACCATTTCCCTCTTTGTTTTTACTCCCAGCAAGGTTTGCTTGCTTTGCTATAAAGTCGTGCATTATTTAATTTCTTTTTTATTTTGCTTCTTTCACATACACAGGGGGATTCAGTAGTGCCAAGCACAAAAAGCTGAAGAGCATCATTAATTACTAAAATTAAACATAATACAATAGGAAATACACCGAATGCTTGAATGCATGAATCCCAAGACGAGTGGTGCATTGCAAACAGATGGCAAAGGCATTGTGAATTACAAATAGCAGAAGGTATAAAAATAGGTTCTCTCTCCAATATAGCCACTCAGTTTTCCATATCACTGTGCACAATACCTGTTTTGTGAATAGATCCACATGTAGAAAAATAAATGACTTCCATCCACCAATCAGGAAGCTCTATTGCAGAGCACGTTGCGGAACGTTGTGATGGACTGTCTAGCATTAACAAAGCTAAACGGGAGCAAAGCAAAACATTGAACTTTATCTGTAAAGTAAAGATTTAATATGTTTAAAATAACGATAAAGGCACTGTTACCAGTTTCCAATCAGAATAAAACCCTGATTACCTTGGTTGTTGACCTTGTCTGTATGGTACCACCCTTGTATGGATAACTTTAAATTTAGAGAGAGAAATCATCTGGGTCTTGAACGCCTTGTGCTTCAGCGATCCCCGCTGGTGGTATAAAAAAGTTATTTTTTTTATTGATGATATCTAAAGTTCGTTATTTTATACTTTGTACAAAAGGTGTTTTTAAGCAGGTAGAAAATGAGCGAGGTGAACTATTTGTATTATCTTAATGCTGTAGATTTTAGAACAATCACACTGGGTTAGGTCACACATAGGATTCAATTGCATCTCTCTCTAGCTTTGATAATCTAATCTATTTGAACTTCACTGCGTATACAGCACATGGTATGAACTGTATGAAAGTGGAATGGTAACTAGACCAAAGACCTGCAGTGATATGTAACAGAGTGATGCAATGAGCAGCTGAACTCCCTTTCACCCGTTACCATAAGTCTGAACTGTGTAGACACATTATACTGGTAGGGGCTGGTGAGTCTGGTCCTGGGGTACTTCACCCTTGATTTGCAATAACTTTTTTTGTTAAACAGAATTACATTTATAAAAGATAGATCCTAGTAACTAATGTTGGCAGCATGTTTTTGTAACAGAAGTGCATTTTTTATATAAGCATCAAGTGCTTATTATAGGGAAAATACACAATGCAGGGTTAGAACAGCCAACATTGGAAACACCTGCTGTAACACTAGGGTGCCACTTTGGACATGTAAGAAAGCAGTGATCCTCACGAGACACTGGCAATGTGTAATAGGGCAAGTGATTATACATACATGAATACTTATGTCACACTTCCCAGATATCTGGTAAACTGCTTACTGAGTTGTGATAAACCTTGATATTAACAGTTATTGGAAGTATTGGAAGCAGCTTTCTCTGTATGTCTTCATTTGTACATGTATCTTGAGTTACAAGAATTATTCCACATACTGAAAATCAGTACCAACAAAATAACCTGCTTACCTATAGGCACCTAGGTCTTAAATACCACTTGTCTGGTTTTCATAGTTATTCAGTGCTATTTGTTATTCTATACCAGGCATTTATTTCAGTATGGCTTTGTTTTTATTTACCTTCAATAGATTGAAATAAAAAATGTGCACAAGACCCGCAAGATGGCTGTTGTAATATTACTGACACACTGGGGTCTAAACACAGTCAACCTTTACTCCAGCTGGTGTTTACTTCCAGGTAACATTAAATTACCAATAGGTGTGTGCCGAGTAACAGGTATAAAGATAATCTGTAATGATTAGAATGTACTTTTTTTCCGATTATGAGTAATATGCGAGGACAAAATCTATTCCTTACACACGTTTTTTTGTGCACTTCCATTTTTTTTTGCATTAGGACTTCAGAATCAATCAGAATTACTGTCAAATTATTGATTTATTTATTGCCAGCACTCTTATCCATGACAGAGAAGAGCAGTTATGAAAGTACAAAAAGATCAAATTCAAGTAAGAGCAACATAAAGAATACAGTAAATTATAAGTAAGAGCGAGTACGACTAAGAGCAGTTATATAACTTATTAGCTTATACGAGTAAAGGATTGCCAGAAATGTGCTTTATGATATGAGTATGATGGATCCAAGTATGAGTGTAATGGCTCAGAGTATGATTATGAATATGAATAATAGCACATCCCTGATTACTAAATATAACAATATCACTTACATTAGATTTGGAACAAGTTATAGTTTACTGTTATTAATATCTGCTGCTGTTTTGATAATTAAAAAATATGCCAAATGTCTAATAGGCTTGAATTAGTACCACATGTGGCAATAGCACGTTGACAATGTGGAAAATTGCTCCGAAGCAAGAGTGAACAGGTGAGAAGAATCTGTTCATCTTAATTTTGCTCACTCTGGTTAAAATGATTTATTGAACAGCAAAAACAGCAGGAACAAAAATAAATGCTATTTACTACTGTAGCATGTCAAAGAGGTTATCAGGGAAAGAGATGCAGGGAAGGTCTCTTCCAAACGAGCCTGGCTCTTTTGAGTGGTTAAGGTTTGGGATGGCATGCATAAGATACAAGTGTTGCTGTTATGCATAATGTTACCTCATCCTGTTGCTCCTCACATCTGTGTTAGGAACCCCTGTGTTGGATATGTTGTGGAATTTAATGAGTAGATGTTAAAATCTTTCTTTCTGAGAATATTGTAGAATTAAAGAGCCAGCAAATTACTCAGAAGTAAAGCAAACAAGAAGTAGAAAGATTATGATTGAGCTAAGAAACTAGGCAGACTCAAATATATACAATCACGATCTTATCTTGATTGCTGCATATAAATATTACCAAAACAAAGTCATCAAAGTGATCAAAAATTGTTTCGTATTTGTCTACCAGATTGTACATTAATTTGGGTTCTGCAGGGTACAAAAGTTTATAAGTGACAGTATTGTGCTTCTAAAGGAGGTAACGCTTACTTACAAATACCGTTTGACTTATAACTGTTAAAAACGAAGCCCCAGTTTAAAGCAATTTCACATACCATATAAAAACTATCTGAGTTATACAGCTTTCATAATTTCGTAATATCAATAAGCTGATCTGTGTATTTCTTAAGGCAGTGTATGTGGCCTGAGGGACAATTGGAATGCAGTCAGGAACCTCTCTAAAGCAAAACATAGTCTCCCATCTGTACAATCCTGAATAATCCTGAGTTTCTTAAGTTAAATTAAATGGAATTACACTGTGGTGGAAGCTGTCTTCAAGCACGCAGTGTAAATGACACAGATGGGCAGACTGGCTCAGCCAGCTGATACAAGCATGGGGTAGAGGGTGGTAGGGAAGCTTTTTGTGAAATGCTGGGCAAGAAGTATTATTTACACTATCAGTCTGAATGACCAGCAGCTGCTGGTACTGTGAATCCTATTTAACAACTGCAGGAGGTAGTGGGTGCAGTGGTGGCTGTGTTCTGCTAGAGGTAGCAGGCAGGCCTGGCTGGAAACATTCATTATTTGAGAATTAGAGGGCCGGCTCCCTGCAGTTCCTCTGGGCTTGTTTATTTCTCCCATTTTCCTCTGCAATGCTTGTTTAAAAACAAATCTCAGTGCAGCCCACATGGTCGTTGTATGAACTGCAAGAACAGTATGGCAAACAAGTGATCAGAATTCCACAAGTGGACTGGCTCCAATGAGGGACCATTTGAGGCATAACACCCATCATTCATGCTTAACTCTTACTGCGTGTACAGAACAGCAAAGTCAATTTTCTTTTTCCTCTAGGTGATCCTCTTAAAGGGGTTCAACATAGCAGGACTCAGCAGTATAGCAAGATGGCATTACTCAACAGAGAGCCATAAGAGAGATGGCTTTAAGATGGTAGTTTATGTAAAAACATTTTTTTTAGAAATAGCTGTCTTTGAATTTGTGTATTAAGTGCACATTTCTTTCAAGAATAGTTCTAACCTAAAACTAACCAGGTATCTACTTGCTGAAATCTTGAGCCTGTTGGGAGTTTTCCAGTGTGTTTTACATTGTCTGTTATATCAGTAATTAACCCTATATGGCAGTGCTTGTTCACAAACTGCCATTTGAAGTTGCCTGACATTTGGGACCAGAAAACAGAAGCTCTTGGGGCCACATATAGATAAAGTAGAAATATGGCAGTACGTCATTAGCGATAACAATATTAAAGCTACACCGTAAAATATGTATGGCAGACATTATGCTGTTTTGGAAAGGCATGAGCGTTCTCTGATTTTTGCCAGTGTGTTTTTAACTCCTACAGCTAAACCACTGAAGTTAAATGCTATTTTAGGGGATGCATGGAGAATCTTTGGACTGTAAGAGTGTTCTGTTGATATGGGTCAGTACAGTCACAGATAGCTGGTGACAGTCTACTCAAACTAATCAGTTTTTGTGTTATGATTGACAGCTTCACTAGCAGTATGGTATCAAAAAAGACAAATTACTTCAGTTTTAAAGAGAAGGCATACAGTTTGGCTGGCCTGTTGGAAGTCTTGTGCTTGTAGAACTTATAAAAATGATACAAAAAGTTGACACACTGTCCAAATAATCTTATTTTCATGCTCAGCCTGTTGTTCTCAAGTCAAACATGGGCATGTACTGTTAAAGGTCATGATAAATGTATTGGCCATGTCTGCCTTTTATGCAATTATATCTTGCTGGATAATATAATTTGGCTTCTATGTATTGTGTTTGGTTTTCTGTTGTTTTGAAGTATATATGGGCTATCCTTCATTAAAACTGAATTACAGTAAAACAATTTACCTAGAGACATAACAAAAGGAGGTAAAACAAAGCATAATTATTTTTAAATATCAATTTATTTCATCTTCAATTCCGCTATACTAGACATTAATTTATAATAAACTCTAAACTTGAATTCACCATGAATAAACTGCTTTAAAGTTTCATGAATACGAGAAAGCGTTGTATATATGAATCATGAATTGTTGTTTTCTTAAAAATAACATAATTATGCAAATCTTTAAAATTATTATGGAAAAATTCCTATCCTTCCTTACACAGAAAGAATATTGAGATTGTTTTATTAGTCATGGGGCAGCGCAATTAGTTGCCCTTAAATGTATTATAGTGTATAGATATAACCACATTACAAAGCAGATGTTATAATGTAAAACAGAAGTGCAGAAAGAATAAGATTCCATTTGACCCTTGATTATTTGACTAAAACCTCTGATTTATGGGTGGCGGCTTATGTTTTATGTATTTAATCAAGTCTGAGTGATATCTTTCTACCTCCAGAGATTACTGTCCTCGCCAGACAGCCGGAGGCAAGTCCTCAAATGCAATAATGTGTTTTCATTCAAATTTATATGCCCAAATAGGATAGAACAAGGCATAGGGGGCAGATGGAACTGCTATTTAATTTGATAGAGCAGTATGCCCAAATTTGGATCAAAGTACAATAACGTCAAACACAATAATCAATTAAGATTTTATTTTTATTTGTTTTACTTGTGACAGTATAACGATTTAAAGCTTAAAGTTGCACAGCCATGAAAACTTTTCGAACTGGTTCAAATAATAATAAAAAAAAAAATATATAATTTTTTCTGGGCTATGAAGTCTACTTCTGGGAGCAAGAGACATGACGGAGCTTGTCCAAGGATGAACACCTGTGGTCCTAGAGTATGACGTTATCAATGACATACTTAATGGATTAATAGCTGAATATAGGTTGAATTGATTCAATTAAGTGTGTGGTGGTAACAGTATCTGTTATAGAACATTCCTCGCTGTGCACCATATCTGTAGAGGCTGTAGTGCAGAGGGGAAGCAACTTCTACTCTTCCAGTCCTTGTCTTTGTTAAGTTGCAACCATAATTAATACATTGACCAGTTCCTAAGTAATTCTATTAAACCTGGAGGTGAATGGCCCTGACGGGTGGGAGTGATTTAAGTAGCCAGAAATAAATACTCTGGCAAATCACAACAACCACAAGGTCTTAGATTTGCATTGATTGTACCTTCAAATACCTATGAAAGGAGTACACAAGGCTGCAGAGGGTTATTATAAGAACAGCAAATATGTCTGGACTCTGTAAGATGGGGGAATATTGATATGGCATGGTAGAAGTACTGGAGAGAACACATTGATGTAACATTTATGTCCATTGTTCCAGTCTCTTTTGTAAGATTCCTTAGTCACCACTGCCTAATAGTGACACCTGCAGGTAGTAAATGGAATAACTCTTTAGACAGCAGCAATTGGAGCCAGCATGCTTAGAGCCTGTAGTTTTTCACGCCTCGTCTGCTTACCTGTATTTTAGTTCTACAGCCACACAACGCCAGTTTAGACTCGACATAAATTGAGTAATTAGCAATAATTAGGCAACTGCGTGGTTTGAGGGAGCACTCTGATCGTACAGAGTTAAAGGCACACCACTTTGTGTCGTGCCTCATAACACCTTTAGGGGTGTAATTGCGTCATGTTAATCACACACCCTGTCGTGTCTTACTGCTTAATTAAGCAATCACCCCATTACTTAATGTGAATTTAGTGAATTGGTCATCAATTTACTACAAACTACTGATTAGCGGTTTATTAAATAGAATGCTTTAGAAAGCTAGTGGCTTTTTAACTGGCATTACTTTGTTTAAATATATATCCTTGTAAATACATTTAGATTGATTTTAACATACTAAAAGCTTTTACAAAAGCTTTTACAGCCAGATAAATTACATATACATAAAGATTGGGAATCAAAGTGTTCTCTTATGAGGTGTTGCTGTACGCAGGGACTACTGCGATAATTTCATTATTGTTCAGATCTGTTCATTGGAGTTGCTATATGGACATCTTGAGGTATAGGACTGAATTCCAGGCTAGTCAGTTAAATGCAGATTTGGGTGTGTATTTCCCAGGACCTATACATGCTGTCTATCACTCCTTGCTTGAAGCATTGTCCCTGATGCACGCAAAAACTAAAAACAGAGTGGGATCCTGTTACAGACAAAGACTGAATTACCTTGCTCCCTGGACCTCAAATCTAAAATTAGAAAATCACAGTAATACCATTTTTTAAACTATTCAAAAATAATTTAATGTATTTTTGTGTTTTTTTTTTTTTTTTATGTTCTAGTTTTAATGGTCCTTTTGTCTGCCAGTATTTACTGTCTGAAGTCATTGTTCCGTGTGGTCATTACTAATTCTGAAACTCATTGATTTAACTAATGTAAATGATCTCATTAAGCACGCATGCCATGTGTGTTTTCTAATGACAGCTTTTGAAGCTACTAAAACACATTCTTTTAGCAGCATTGCCACAGATGTAATACTGTACTTAACCTAAATAGCTGTGCAGTTTAGTAATCTGGCATATTTAAGGAGAGCAAGCCATTTGATTGGTAGTTTGTGCAGCAAACTGCAAATTAGGGAGCAGACAGGAGTGTGAGAAAAGTATTGATTCAGCTTAGATGCAAGAATAAAACTGTAAATCAGAAAGGTTTGCAACATGCTTCCTGCATATTGATAACAAGCCATAATGCCTAGCTGATGCCCTTCAGGGTAAATGAAGTACTTGTGAATTTGCAAGTCGACACTGTCTGTAGCCTCTGGTTTTCCTGTGAAGGTCCCTTTGCAAGATTCATTGTGTTGTGCTTTCATTCATTGCGTTTGAGGCTTTTTACAAAACTGCATTTATGACGATAGCAGTTCCCATGCTTTACAGACATTCCTAAAATAATAGTTCACATCAAAACATCCTTGAAGAAACACTACAAAATAAAATGCAATATGGATAAAGAACTACAATGTCATACACTAAATGTGACACCTGCAATAAACTAGTCTTATCTGAAATCTCACATAAAGTGAAAATTAACCATACAGTATGTTAAAGGGACCTTATTTCCTAATTGCTGTTTTCAGCTTTCCTCCCAGTTTTACAACTCAGTTGCATTGAGGCATTGAATTTCTCAGTGGCTAAAAGGGAAACCAGATCAAAACATCTTCTATCTGACTCTCACATCTAAATTCCAATTTGGCTTTATTGCTTTTATATTGATGTCATTGCATGTGTATTTTAAAATGTCAAAGCGTCTTTCCTGAAAAAAATAACTCAAACTAATCAGAGCAACTGCAGCCTTTTGATCTGGATATTGATTGTAACATGGTGGATTTCCATTTTTTTATGGAAAGAAAATAATATATTCCTGTGAGTGAAGTACATAATGTTACCAAGGAGGTCTGCTGATGTCAGTAATTGGGAGCGCTGTGCTATGCTTCGGCTTTTGTTAAAAAGGTCACTATAAATACATGCAGTAGAGGGAATATTTTCTTATGTCTCGGAGTTTCTTATCAGCCCTGTTGACAGGAATTTAAGGCCCAACTTAATTCTTTTTTAGCTGGGAAATAAGGGTTTTAGAAAATTACAAATCAAATTTGGAGCAATTATTAATCACACATTGTTGGTCATTTAATTAAACTTAAAATGGATCAACATGGTTATTACTATGTTTATTACAATGCATTTGTAGTTAATTGAATTGGATAGAGTTTATCCAGTTGTAATGAAACTTGGTCATGCCATTTTTCTTGTAGAATCTGTGGGGTATAAGAAGATGCTTGTCCATCTGTCTTTACATTCATGTCATCATTTTTATTTTTATACAGAAAACAGCTTATTCAATTGTGGTAAAACATGGTTAACAGTATGACAAGGGTTAGCACAAGTTAAACAGAGCACACACAGAGGGACCCGTCCATGTATCACATGAAAAGAAAATGTATTTATGCATGTACATGCACTGCAAATCAAAACACTGCAGACAATCAAAACACTGTGTGCCACATGTAAGACCCCCTTACTGGCAGGAATTGTCCTTTAGATGTTATACAAATTAAATGGTGGGTTTGCATATTTATCATCAATTCTCCTTCAAAGTTGAGAAGAAAAAAATGATTTTTATTCCCCTGGCAACTTGGTTTTAAATCCCCCCCAAGTACAATTATTTTGCAAGGTGAGGACACCCTAGTAACTCCCCTTGCATCACTCACAACTGTTTTGAATATCTGTTTCCTAGCCTCTTAGCAACATTGAAGACATTTAGTTGCTTCTTGAAAGTTAAAAGTTTTAGTAATTGTTAGCATGAAAATGTGCATGCCAAAAAAAGCTACCTTGAAAAAAGAAATATTCCCTTAGCACTTTAGCTAAATGAAGTACATTCTGAAAATAGACATGCTGTTTTAATGTCTTCAAAAGCACAGGCAAGTAGTTTTTAGAATGTGTGATGTAACTGCTTCCCACATAGCAGGCATTTTATCTGAGGCCTAATTTTCCTGACATTTCATTAAATATATAACGAGCTTCCTTTGAGTAGAGCAATTGGGCTTGTCATATATGCAGATATGAGATGAATCTGGAGATGACTAATGAACTAATCTGCCATTGCTGCATCTACATCTGGTTGTGTATGAAAATTGAAAGTACTGTAATCCAATTACGACATGCCTCTACATCGTGAAAAAGAGTATGGTCAGCAAAGGTCAACCACTAACCTATTTAGAGTTTCACTAATTGGTGCAATTTGAAAAATGTTTATTCAAATTTGCAGTTATATTCATATTGAATTTCCAAGAAGACATGAGCTCCAATGAATTTTACATTACATTCATTTTCTCTAGTGTCCTTAAAGTACTTTAAAATGAATTTCCCTAACTCTAATTAGCTTTATTAACATTGCTATGATACCCCTTTTATTGTGCTGAGAATCTCTGCAAATATTGTAAATACCAAGCTGTAGCTAACTGCTGCATCTAGATACCTTTGCTGTAGACTGTGTTTGAACAATTGTACAGCACAAAGCATTAGGTACCACAAAAAAAATCTGCATATTCAAACTGAAGTATAATATACATGTAAAGAACATAAGCCAATTTCACCAAAACTACACCCCTCTCCTGTTCTTTCTCTTTCCTTATTTCTCTTTTGCTGGCTTTTTTTTCTTCTCTCACATCAATGAAATTCCTTGTGACAGTTGACCCATTCACACCTATGCAAGGTTAATGTCTAATACGTGCACAATCAGCAAACCCCATTGAGAATTCCATGCTTTATCATCCTGGGATATAATAATGTGAGCCAAACTCCTTTTAACATAGAAGACATTATGTACGACTTTTAGTATTTCTAAATGTACCACTAATTGTTGTTTTAAAATTATGAATACAAAACTCAAGAACAGTGCATAGCTAGCATATTTTAAGCATATAGAGATCACCTGATTACAGATTACAAGGCTGCTGTAACGCTTCATGTTCAGGCTCTCGGGAGACAGTGAACAGTGGTGAACTAGAAACCCTCATTATGAATGCCTTTGAAACCTCCAATGCATTTCCTCATAGTTATCTCTCAAAAAGAAACAGGCTGCATTTCTATATGTGTCACCATAAAGAGGTTTCCCCCTACAGATTAAACTATAAGCAGATGGAAAACTGTGCTAGAGAAGCAAAATAACACACAAGGTTCCATCGCTGAGCATTACATGATTAGGGCCCCTGAATCTTGGAGATGGAGGGAGAGGATTAGGGTGATTGCTTCTCACGAAAGCCACCTGGGTCCAGGAAATAACCTATACCTGAATGCAGTATAGCACCTGAGTTTTTTGTGAAAATATGATTGTGGAGAATGGTTAGTTTTATAGTTAAGAAACATTTCCCAAGCTGCTGATTCTAAGTATGTAGACCTTATATGTTTCTAAAGGGGAAATTACACTGTTCACCAAACCTGGAGTACCTGGAATAATAAAAAGTCAAACAAAGTTTTTACCTTGATTGATAGATGCTTTATTTCTGATTACATAAGCTGTACTGTGATGCTGTTATCTCAGCTGCATTCACTAAGCTAAAACATCCACTGTCTGTATTCCATTAGATTCTGTTTAGAGTATGGAATAGACTGGAACAGGAAAGCAGTGATATGACTGTAGGTACATATTGTCTCCTTGTGCAAATCTATAAGGATGTGGTTTACTGTGACCCAAAAAATTCAAAAGGCATTGGGGTCTATTCAAAGGATCTGAACTGCGACAGATCTTAAAACTCAGATTTTTTTAAAAATTATTGTTTTATTGTTTAGATCATTTAAATATGACCTTCTTTGATACTGTACAGATTTTTCAGACCAGCATCCAGTAATAGACTCACCTGCTGTGCTACATATTTGAGCATACCCACTGTCTTTCCATGGTTTATGCTCCTTGATCATCAAGGACTTACTTGGTAGGACTAGATTGAGCCTCTACAAGGGAAAGCTTGCCTCGCCCTCTGCTGGACAGTAAGATGACTCAATTCTCCTTTGGTTTTCTTTATCAAATTAGTGGCACACTCGATACTTGCTTCAGCCTGCCCTGCTTCATGCTAGGGAGTTATCAGACTCCACATGATGTCTTTCATGGTTATCAGACTAGAAATATTGTATTTATCCTAGTCAAATTCACAACAAGCCCCGGATCTTAGTGAGAGTTTATTGCTGGATCTGTCGCATCTCATTAATGTGTTATTTTTATGAGTTTATCTATAGTCCGTGCTTGATATTCATGACACTGGAATGAAGTTTGATGTCTGACATGTTCTGCTTGCTTGTGGCATTCTGTAAAATGCTTAGCATTGAATAAAGGGATATATACAATATTGCAAGGCACTAAGTACACTAACAATTTTGTGTCAGAAATATTGACAGGAGAGCTGGCTCATGAACTAATATATTGCTGTCATTTCTAACCAAATTATTTAGCATTATTTTGCCATTGGTCACCTCTTAACCCATACAGTTGTATAGTGAAATACCAGAGAACTATATTCGAAGTTACTGTATTATCACTGAGGGTGCCAGCTGAGATAGTGTAAAGATGATTCTACTATGATGGAACATTCCATAAAAGGCACTACACCTGGGCTATATTTTAAAGAAAAATATAATTGCAGCATTGATGGGAAAGTGTGTTAATGAGAAAGTCCTGAAATAATAATAGTAGTTGATAAACATTTTGTTTCCCAAATGATGGATAGCTACCCAGGAAATACTTTGTTTAGTTAATTTGCAAATACATGCATGCATACATACATACTGTGGCAGAGTAGGGGGCGGAGCCAGAGCCAGCTGGTTCCAATTGAGTCCCCTGCAAAGAAGGGTAGGAAAGCCTGCAGTCAGGCTGGTGTGCCAGGCTGAGGAAGCTATATGTGCTGGGGAGACATGTGGTAAAAAGAAAGGAAGTACTGTGTGCCTTGGGTGAGTGGTGTAAACTTGTTTGTGTAACAAGGAGTTTTTATGACCGGTAAATGCTCATTAACAGGGATGTAAACAAATCTGTGCACAAAATTTGAGAGAAATAAGCTTTTTGTGCGTATGGAAAATTTCTGGGATCTTTTATTTCAGCTCATGAAACATGGGACCAACACTTTATATATGTTACATTTATATTTTTCTTCAATGTATATTGAATATTTGAACAACTAGTTGCATGAACAGTTGCACAGTCAACCCCACTCTGCACTAATGGCAAACAGCTTCTCCACCTACAGTACAAGAGTTGTTTTCTTGCAACAAGTTGTGCTCCGTAATCACTAAATCACGAAGTGTGTTATTTCGGTACCCAGTGGGAAACAGGCACCAGTTAATAATAGCTGTGGGATTAATCATCAAAATGCCTAAAAAGGTTCAAGTCCTTTTATAACAACACTAGCAGCATGATAAATCTTTGCACATATTACTTTGCATTTCCAGTAAGTCCCTGCTTTTACCTAACAGCGTAGTGAAGCACAAGAAATGTCACACACATAAAACACACGCACGCACGCACAAACACACACACAAACCTACACACCACAAATAACTGGCTGAGCCAACATTTAAACCCACATTTCCTAAGCTCTTGGTACTTTGCCGTAACCATTCAATCAAATCCTGTTTTAATTGGTATAATCCATGACTGCATAATAAGACAGATATTACAATGAGAAAGATATTTAGTATTTTTTAAGCATTTTTTGTGATGCTAGTATAATTTCACAATGTGTAACAACTACAGACTCATTAAAGAACAACTCACAGTTGACTGATTTCTTTGGAAAACTGACCTTGACTATATAAAGGCTTTTGATCATGTATTTCACGGTCTGTCTTGTTGGTCACACTAAGTAAAGTTATTTGTTTGTTTTAGTGGCTCATAAGGTAAGCTTTATCCAAAGTGCTGTTTCTCTGCAAAAAAAAAAAAAAAAAAAAGGAACAACTCATGGAAAAAAAAAGTGGCTTCTGTATATTGTTGCAGTGCAGAGGAAGCTGTAAGCAACTGTATTATATTTCCATCAACAGAATAAGAGGCTGTAAACATGCTGCTAGAAATATACTGCACGGGAAGTGTATTTCTGTAGTGCTATGATATGTAATAATCTTGTTCTGTTATCTAGTGAAAAGATCCTTGTGCTTTGTGCATTATGAGGCTGCATGCATGCTTTATACTTATGTTTCTATGTGCAGTGGCTGGTGTTATCAGTTTGTTGTGAAATGGAGACATGTTAATAGTGCATCAATCACCAAGACTTACGCTAATGACCGTATCAAAGTTTACTGAGGTACAGTATACTGTGGATCAATACAAATGTAGCAAAGTGTTGAAAAGCATTATTATGATTCTGTTTTTTTCACATGTGTTTTGCGTTTTCCAATTTCCTGTGCTGTGTTTCTTTAGATTACAGAAGTGTGCAGGAGCTGCAGTATTTAGACATGGTTATCTCTGAGACCTTACGGATGTAAAAATTGGGTTCCCCTCCTGAACAGATTATTATTTTCTTCTAATGGGTGGGAAAAATTCTTCATCAAATATTGTACCACAAGGATACCATTATTTTTATGAATTGTTCGATACAGAAATAGGATCATCACAGAGAAGGGAAAATCACCCTGCAGTACTGTGTAAAAATGATAGAACTGAAGTAAAAAAAGTTAGCAACATTTATAGACCTAAAATAATACATCAATGTAGAAAAAAATTACCTTTCATGTGTACTGTGCCACAGTTGGGAGCTGACTTACAGTTTATTTGTAGAATGAAGATTAGTTTATGGCATCTATTTTGAGTATAATTTGTTTTGATCATGCCACAGGTTAGCCTGTGATGCTGCCAAGGACTGGAACGTAAATGGTCACTTCATTCCAGCTGGTGCTACAGTTGCGATACCTGCCGGTTATATCTACTATGATCCTGAATACTGGCCAGAGCCAGAGAAATTCCTCCCAAAGAGGTAGACAAGAACAGGATTAAAAAGTGAAACTCTAGCTGTGTATTTGTAACCCTCCTACGTTCATCCATACCTACCCGTAGCACAAATAGGAAATAGTTAAACACAAAAGAATAAAAGAAAGCAAAAAAAAAACAACACACTGTCAAACTTTTTAACCCCTCTGCAATTTTGGCTCAAAATGGCAATCATGCAAATTTAAAATATTTGTATCTCCACGGTCTGGAAATCTAGTGACGTTTCTTTTAAAATGAATACTTGTCAGTGGCTCCCATCATTGCAGAAGTATGCATCCCCTTCTCAGTCAAAAATAGATGCGGCAAGAAAAACAAAAGAGGTTCATGTCATTGTAAACCTCAAACTGCTTAAAAGAATCCCTCATTTCAAAGGTGAACGGACAATCAACAAAGTACAAAAGAAAAATAAACGAGTCCTGTAAGATGCAGCATAGGAACAATAAAATAATCAAGGGGCAGCTCAGTCTTGTTTTAAACACATATTAAAAACTCAAAGCAAATTAACACTTTTGATTAATTGATACAAAATACAGTACATATTGTTTTGTCTTGTATTACTTTTTCTATGAACTATGAATACAGTATAATGCTGTAGCTTGATAATTCCGTCCAGTTCTGACTTACGGTCAAAAGAAACCGTTAGCTTAAAGACTATTAACTGCAGTACATACTGTACATATCTGGTATATGGAAACTTTGCAATAGGAACATTTATTGATTTACAGGTTCACAGCAAAAGCCAAATCCCAAAGGCATCCTTTCACATACTTTCCATTCGGAGCTGGGCCCTGGAGCTGCATTGCAATGAGGCTGGCTTTACTGGAGGAAAAGATAGCCATGATTCAGGCTGTCCAAAAATTCACCTTTCAATGAGCCCAGAGACTAAGGTTTGTCTTCTCCTTTGTGCACTTTTTATTTTTTTTTTCCCTTTGAGAGTGTGAAGTATGTGAAGTCTATCAGTAGATTAAACCACAATGGGCCTGTTTTTAAATTTCTGTTTCAAGCCCTTACACGTTTTGTTAGTAATTTTACTAATGCATGCTTGTTTAATTACCATAATGCTATGAGTATAACATGCACAATATTACAGGATAATTGCTTTTTTAGTTTTTTTATACTGGTTGTGGCTGTTTGTCAGATTTGAAAAGATAACAGGAATCTCAATATAAAGCATAGAATAAAATGCTCGTTATACACTTAACTGAATTACGAAAATGAGCAATTACAACAAACTGCATTCAAAGACCGTTCAAAGGGGCCCTGCTATTGTTGTATTACTTATAACAACAGCACATTAATTACGATATGTACATGAATTATATATGAATACAATAGAGTACAACATCGCATATTTGACCCCCTAAGGACTGGGGTATAGGCGGATATGTGAAAAAATCAGATTTGCGAATATCTATAGAAAATGCATTTACACATCCATAAATAGGTTCATGAACAAAAACAACACGCAAACTGCTTTAAACATGGGGAAACTGTTTGCTTTAAAAGTAAGCAAACTTAAATGAGATTAATTAGGCTACAATAGATAGTGTTGCTATGCAGTTTGCTATAAGTCATCACCATTTTTTTTTTTAAAGTAAATAGCAAATGTACAGTAACCTGAAACTCCCTGTCTCCCTGGTTCTGCTTTCTTAACATCTCTGTCATGGTACTTTGCGCTCTTTCTTGATATTGCAAACAGCCGATAAGCAGTTGGGTTTAAATATTGCTTCGGCTATTTTAAACAAACTGCTGGTAAGCATTGCGTTTATGAAGCTTGCTTTGTTTAATTCAAATGCATTTAAAAGCTACAGCAACACGCTGCCAATATCTGCAAGTGTGCGCTCCATCATATAAACACTGTAGTATTTGCTACACAATGCAGCACAAGAAATGTGCTGTCTGCTGCATTTAATTGCGTGGAAGCTGCCTGGCCAGACGATCGTAAGGTTCACAGCAAGTAGCTGGAAAGGGGGTTCTTTGAAATAACTCTTGTGTTAAATGACATTGTCACAGATAATTATTCCACTTATCAAACACTTTTAAAAAGTGCTGCTGAGTTGGCGAATGTGAATGTTAGGATATTTCTGCACTGGTTCTCTGAAGTTATTAGTTGAATAGGTTATTGTGGCTCATCCTATTAAGTAATATTGGAAACAGCTAGTATTGCTTAAGCTCTAATGCCCTTTATGTATTTTAATTTCTGTCTGGCCATGTCTCGTTTAATGAAGGGATCTCTACTCCTTAAATGGTTACCATGGCATTTTATATAGAGGGAAACAAGCGAGAGTGTCAGGTTCCCTTTCAAGTCGAAAATAACCATCAAAGTATGGGATATTGCCGTCAGGCAGTAGGATTGGCTGAGCTTTATAGCAAAGCTGCCGATAGGCCTCTGCGCGAGCTGACGAGTAAGCCCACCCCCCTGGGAGCTTACTATACACAGCGCAAAGAGACTCTCTTCCTCTTTTGCCTTCAGCCTTTGTAGGACATTGAGCTGGTAAGTTCTCTCTGTGAGATTTACTTCACTGATTGTACTCGACAGCCTTGAGCTTGAGAAGTTGGCTACCGCCCTTCTCTGAGTTTATTTCAATGTTCGCTCTTTTGAGCATTATATATATATATTTCACTTTCACGCTTTGCTTGGGCATTGCGTTCTTTCCGAGTTGGTTCTCCGTCTTCCTTCATATTAATATTTTCATATTATTAATATTGATATATATATATATATTTTTGTTATATATTTTTGTTGGGTTTTTGTATTGTCTATTCTTCCCCAGGTATAGAATAGAGTTTAGAGGACACTTTGCGCGCCTGTAGGCCACGCAATTTTTTGCAGCCTCGGTCTCGCCTCCGCCAGACCCGGAGTTCAGTCTGCTACTAGCAGCTACTCCTATAATACCACCCGCAAATTGTAACATCACACCGCGTGGTTGCTGTTTTCTGTAGCTACGCTACAAATATCTGCACTTTAGTGCGGCCGCAGTTCCTCTAAAACAAAAAAAAAAAAAGGATTTATTTTCCCATACAATATATTAGGAAGACTACTGCAAACGACACTTTCATTGCCCCTTATTAGACAGGTAAGTATAACACAACACCATTGTCTTTTTAGACTAAGACACTGTACTAGCACTTAGCGTCTCCGCTCTGCGGGTCAGCTGACGTTTCGGCATCTAGTGCATAGCGTCTTCATGCTCAGTACATGCGCTCCGGCGCACAGTGGTTCGGCGTTTTCAGTGTCAGCGCCTTGGCGCTTTGGTATAGCGCTTCAGCACCTTGTGCTTAGTGCCTCGGCGTGCTCGGTGCACACACCTTGATGCTTCGGCGCTTGGTGCAAGCACCTTGACGCTTTCGCGCTCAGTGCTTTGATGCTTTGACGCCTCGACGCTCGGTGCGTGCACCTCGACATTTCGGCACATCGACGCCTCGACGGTCGGTGCACGCACCTCGACGCTCGACACTTTTGTGCTCGACGCTCACTGCATCTACGCCTCGACGCACGCACCTCGATGCTCGGCGCTTAGGTGCTCGACGCTCGCTGCATCTGCGCCTCAACGCTCGATGCTCGGTGCATCGATGCCTCAATGCTTGGTACAGGCACCTCGACGCTCGGCGCATTAATCAGTGCACATACACCGAAGGATGTTTAAAGATGTCTGGGTTTCACCGTTGTGTCACCTGCCAGGCAAAATTGCTGGCAAGCGACCTGCATGAGGACTGTGTGGCGTGCCTGGGACCAGAGCACACCGCGTCTGCCTTGGCAGACAGATCGTTTTGTGCATTGTGTGCTAATTTTCAGCCACGCACTCTTGGAGTGCGAGGAAAGCAGTTGGGAGTCACTCCCCCTCCTCTGGGTCGTCTTACACCTTGTCTGTTCCACTGTCGTCTACAGCTACTCCGTCTGTCAAACTGCAGCTATCCAGGAGCCCCTCTCAGCTTACAGTTGGTCAGAGATCCCCAGACCATAGACGTGCTCGGGAACGCTCTCGCAGCCCATCTACCCGACCCCGAGGCCCCTCCCCTCGCAGGGAACAGCCTCGGTGGTCAAGGTCTTGCTCCGTGTCACCCTGCCATAGGGGACGCTCTCGTTCTCCTCGTCGGGACAGGCGTTATAGGGACAAGTCAGATGTGGCGGAGCTCATGTCAAAGATGTCCCAGTTTATGGACATGATGATGGGTCAGCAATTGCTGCTCATGTCACTGACAAAAATGGTGCCACAGGCAACTGATGCACAGGTCGGGCCGATTGCCAATCAACCGGCTCTGCCCGCCTCAGTCGCCCAACAACCCCAAGAGGTACTGGACACCAATGATCCCTTGTGGTCACTGGTGGAGCGAGCAACTTGCCACCTAGAGATTGAGTGGCCGGCCGTAGAATTCCCTCGGCGGTCACTGTTTGAGTCGCCGTCTGTGCGGTCTCCACAGCCCAGGACGCTCCCAGCCTTCCCTGATTTTATTAAGGAGGTACAGTCCACCTGGGGGGCTCCAGTTTTTTCACTGGCAACTTCGCGGAAGGCTTCTGCGTTTGCCATGCAGGGAGCAAGTGAGGCGGGACTGGCGTCCTTCCCACCAGTTGATGTCGCCTTCGCGGCTCTCGGGCCTAACTAAAGACCCTGCATGTCCTAACAGACAGTGCAGGACCACGGAGGTTCATTTAAAGAAGGGCTATTCAGCGGCTACAGAGGCAGTTAGGTTGTCTAACGTGGCCAGCCTCCTTTCAGTTTACCAGGCGTCGCTGGTGAAAGATCTCCCGGAGCACCTTTCAGCGTCTCTGAGGGCGGAATTGGCGTTGGTCGCTCAATTCCTTGTTAAGATAGCCCAGCTAAATGCATGGGCCCAGGGCAGGAGTATCGCATTCCTGGTAGTTGCCAGAAGGCAGCTCTGGCTCTCGCAGGTGAGAGTTCAGGAATCTGATAAAGCCCCAATATTAGATGCTCCCATCACACCGGGGCACACGTTTGTCCCAGCGGTAGAGGAAATGCTACAGTGCTCTGATAAAGCCTGGGAGGCATCTCAACAGATGGCGAAGATGTGGCCGCATAAGCCCTTCCAGCCTAAGCACCAACAGGCGCACCAGTGGCGTAAAACACCACTGCAGCACCTACCGCGGCCATGGGGTGCCAAGACACCTCCTTCAGCTGCAGTAGCGCGCAGTCAGCCTCCATTTGCAGGACCGCAGCGCGGAGGGTGGTTCCCTAAGGGAGGTGGCAGGCTATGCCCTGGCCAGTCTCCTCGAGAACAAGCACAGCCAAAACAGCCCTGAAATCTTCGGTTCAGTCCTCAGCTCTGAATGTGGAAATACAGGCATTGCTCAGGAAGCGTGCCATTCAACAAGTAGACCATGCTCTGTGCGACCAGGGGTTCTATTCCAAATACTTCCTGGTGCCCAAGAAGGACGGCGGGTTCCACCCTAACAAAAACTGTTAGATGAAGGGAAATCTCCCTCTACACTTAAAGTGTATTTAGCCGCCATATCAGCTTGCCATGTACACATTGACGGGTTATCACCAGGTTGCCATTTTCTGGCATCGCAGTTCCTCAAAGGCGCAAGATGTTTGCAACCTCCAAGAATGACCAATTTACCGTCATGGAGCCTTGACGTGGTGCTAGAAGCCCTTACCAAGGCACCATTCGAGCCTCTCCACACTGTGGGTATGAAGCTCATGTCTATTAAAACCGCATTTCTGCTGTCAGTGGTATCAGCCAAACGCGTCAGCGAGTTACATGCACTGTCAGTGCATCCATCATGTACTCGTTTCACAGGAGATGGTTCCAAGGTCTCCATGCGCCCAAATCCAGCCTTTTTACCAAAGGTCATATCCCCGTTCCACATGAACCAGCCAGTCGAGTTGATGGCATTCCATCCTCCTCCTTTTTCTTCCCCAGAGGAAGAACGGTTACACATGCTCTGCCCCGTGCGGGCATTGAGGTGTTATATTGACTGTACAACGACTGTGAGGCAAACAGAACAATTGTTCATATGCCATGGTTCTAAGACCTTGGGTCAGCCGTTGTCTAAACAACGCCTCTCCCATTGGATAGTGGACGCTATTAAATTAGCTTATGAATCTGCAGGCCTTCCACCACTAGGGCAGTTGAAGGCACATTCCACTAGGGGTATGGCGACATCCTGGGCCCTCCTTAGAGGGGTGCCGGTGTCTGACATTTGCGCGGCAGCCAGTTGGGCTACACCGCATACTTTTATGAGGTTTTACCGGTTAAACGTACTGGATTCCTCTGCTCCACTATTTGGAGCATCTGCACTACACTCTGTGGCACCTCAGGATGCCAATATGGTGTTTACTATTCCACCTATGCGAGCATAGACGATGAGGCGCAGCTCCGCATATGCCTAGATGTATTGCCTACGCAGTTGCGTTATGACGTAAGTCTGTCCTACTGCCGAGAATCCTCCCTCGTGACGGCTTGGGCACACTGTTCCCATACCTTGATGGTTATTTTCGACTTGAAAGGGAACGATAGGTTCCGGATGCACCCAGTTTCCCTGAAAGATAAAATAACCATCAAGCCGCAAGATGGCTCTGTAAGCCTTCACGGCCTGAAGAGCAAAAGAGGAAGAGAGTCTCCGCGCGTTGCGTATAGTAAGCTCCCAGGGGGGGCGGGCTTACTCGTCAGTTTGTGCAGAGGCCTATCGGCAGCTTTGCTATAAAGCTCAGCCAATCCTACTGCCTGACAGCAATATCCCATACCTTGATGGTTATTTTCTCTTTCAGGGAACCATGTTTGCATCCGCAACCTATCGTTTTTTTTGCCTATGTAAGAAGTGAAATAAAATCAGTTTAATAGAATTATCTACAAACTTTCACGTGATAAATACTAACATGGAGTCATATGGATGCAGATTTGAGTATGAAAATAGAGGGAATTTAAGCAATAATTACGTGTGCTTTACTTTTCGTTTCTGAGGCGAATGGTGGTCAGCAGTCCCAGTGTCTGAGTGTGGCAGTGGACATATCTGAAGAAGGCTGGGTGAGATTGAAGCAATTTTATTCCTGCATGATGGATTACCTGCTTTTAGGTTTATCATGTGGAAGCGGGATTATAAATGAGTATCTTTTTTGCTTGGACAATTGATTTTTAAACAAGTACTTCGATACATAAGGCTCATTTTCTTTCCCCTATTCTTTATCATTACAGGTTCATAACCGGACATGGAGTGTGTGCGGTTTAACTGTGATCTCTTAAAATAACATTAGTGTATACTGGACTGTAATGTATTGATTAATGTACATGTAAATTATGTGATAGAGGGGTGTATAGAAAAATGCATTTGTATTGTATATGCTAGCTAAATTAAATTCTTCTATTTTAGATAGATGGCTAGAAGATGATGCATGACCGTTGCATTGATTATGTATGCCTTTTTATCTACTCTGCATATGGTATATTGGGTGGTTATGAGGAACAAAGGAGGGGAACAGTGAGAGGTTTCAGGAGTCTACATTTTGGGTTAAAAGGGGTTAGTTATGCAGGGTTGTGTACAAGCTTTTCGGTAAAACTAATAATGCACTGACATACCCAGCATTTTTTGGATCTGATTCTCAGCTCTCCTTTCCATATATGTACACAGTGGCTCTCAAAAGTATTCACCCCCCCTTGGACTTTTCCACATTTTATTGTGTTACAACATGGAATCAAAATGGATTTAATTTGGAGTTTTTGCCACTGATCAACACAAAAAAAGTCCTTAATATCACAGTGAAAAATAAAATCTACAAATTGTTCTAAATTAATTACAAATATAAAACAGAAAATTGATTGCATAAGTATTCACCTCCTTTGCTATGACACACCTAAATAAGCTCTGGCGCAACCAATTGTCTTTAGAAGTTACATAATTAGTTGAATGGAGTCCACCTGTGTGCAGTTAAGGCGTTTCACATGATTTCAGATTAAATACACCTGTCTCTGGGAGGTCCCACAGTTGGTTAGACTATAAACTACATCATGAAGACGAAGGAACATTCAAAGCAAATCTGGAATAAGGTTCTTCAAAAGCACAAATCAGGGGTAGGATATAAGAACATTTCCAAGGCACTGAATATCCCCCGGAGCACAGTAAAGTCCATTATTAAGAAATGGACAGAATATGGCACAACTGTGAATCTGTCTAGAACTGGCTGTCCTCAAAAACTGAGTATCTGTTCAAAGTTGAAAATTGCTGTTCACCAAAGGTCCCCATTCAACTTGACTGAGCTTGAGCAATTTTGCAAAGAAGAATGGGCAAAACTTGCAGTGTCCAGATGTGCAAAGCTGATAGAGACTTATCCAAATGGACTCATGGCTGTAATTGCTGCCAAAGGTGCCTCTACCAAACATTGACTCAAGAGGGTGAATACTTATGCAATCAATTATTTTCTGTTTTGTATTTGTAATTAATTTAGAACAATGTGTAGACTGTATTTTTCATTTTGACATTATGGACTTTTTTTTGTGTTGATCAGTGGCAAAAACTCCTAATTAAATCCATTTTGATTCCATGTTGTAACACAATAGAATGTGGAAAAGTCCAAGGGGGGTGAATACTTTTGAAAGCCACTGTATGCGTCTGTGTGTGTGGGGTGGGGTGGGGTGGGGTGGGGTGGGGGGGTGGGGGGTGGGGGGGATAATTATTTATGATCAATAGGATAAATACTATTGATCGGTGTGTTAAGAGTTGAGTTTGTTACAACACATTGCACATAAAAAAGCTTTCTCGACTGGTGTATTGGAACATCACTGCTACATGCAGCTGACTGACATGCACACAGCCCGCCTCTTAAAAGGGGAATGCACCAAAAGGCTGATTGCTATAACGTTTTCTTTCTGTTTCCATTGCGGAAACTGCATTTGCTGCCAAGCCTACTTCTTAATATTTATTTATTCAGCAAAGTGGTTAATTGAGCTGGGCGGTTATGTGACATTGGACATGCAACGTTCCCCTGTACAAGTAAATATGTACCCCAGGGGTGCACAGATCAGTTCCTCCAGGTTTCAGAACGATCAATAAATAATAAACAGATTAAATTCAATTTTAAAATGTAGGGTATAGGTAGAAAGACTAGGAGGACTGGCATTATCCACTCCTGATGTACCCAGTCAATATTACTATTCCTGCATTGCACTTTTGGAAACTTCCATTTTTCCTACCCTCTTTAATCATGTCATTTTATGCTCACTTTTAGATTCCTCGAGCTAAAATCCAATTCAACCCTTGGGCTGAAAAAATGGCATCATCAAAATAGCACAATACACTGACAGCTGAGCTGAAGGCCCCCGTGAAATGAAGCCATCTCCAAATCTGTTTCTGTATTAATGATTTAATCTTCCTGTGTGAGACCCTGTTATTTAGAGAACTGCAGGTAATACGCAGGTGAAAGGGACCTACTTTATAAAGTGGCTTTCTATTAAGAATGTTACTGTAGGTACGCTTTAGTGGTTTTATGTTATGTGCACTGCGATAAAGGACTGGTGTGCTATAAGGAGAGAGTATGAGTCTAGGGTACAGTAGACTCTTGCTAATCAAGGGTACAGTAAATTCTTGCTAATCAGAAGCAGTTGGAACCAGACCCTGTTGAGTTGTGATTAGTTTGGAGTGATTTTTTTATTGTAATTTGTATGATACTAAAGTACCTTGTTTAGTTTTTGCTTTGTTTTTCATACTTCTATTTGATCAGTATAGTTAATGGAATAAAATCTAAAGCTATAAATGTTTAAAATGCTTATAGAATTCTGAAATTGTTCAGTTGCTACTGCTGTTATCAAAATGGTTCATATTAATGGTCAACTCAGATTACCAGGCTTCAGATTGACAAGAGTCTACGGGCATTATGTTTAGTTTTTGTTTAAAAAAAAGTTTTCCTGTGGTAAACAAGCCAGACATCCTGGATATCTTAATGTAGCCAGCAACTTCGGAATAAGACTAAGAGATGTTATCAAGTGCCTGTAAATATTGTAATGGGAATTTTAAGGCTTCACTATTGGAGCAAGGACTTAAAAGTATGTAGTTCACTAGGTACTTGCACTTTTACATTACTTCAGGTCCATTATAATCCAGCAAGGATCAGAGTCGTCCACTAAAAGTGAAAATCCTATAACAAGATTTTTTTTTTTTTTTAAACCTGGTTAACAATAGAACCGTCAGATTTTCAAACTACCTAGAACCACCATGTGGGTCACTTTGACCCATACATTTTTAAACTGCTTCACTTTGACCTATACATTTTTAAACTGCTTCTTTATGAAAATGAAAGACATACTATTGGAAACAACTGAAAAGTTGTATTCATGAACATCATATCTAACATTTACATGGCAGAAACACCATATTTAAATGGAGAATTAAACATAAAATGCTTTATTTTTAGGAGCGCATATACAGCACGACTACAGTGAAAAAATATAATACACATGTAAGAAAACAGGTATGTACATATACCCATGTACAGGTGTAAACGTGTATATGTACACACAACTATAAAACCAAAATACTACATAAAAATAAAATAACACTACTTCCAGTATGGATGGCTGCATTGTACTCTATGGAGGAGCATACGCGTCTGCCAGCTGAAAGCGCCTGCATCCAGGAGCTGTGTTGTAAACACAGATGCAGTTCCATTGAACACTATTCTGTAAACACTTGTAAACTGGTATACAAACCTCTAAAACAGATTTTTTTTAAATCGTGTGTATATTATATATATATGGCACATAAGCTGTTATCCTACCTGTCATTTCAGTTTGCTGTATGCATCTGAGTGCAGCTTGCCGTATTCCAATCAAAATGACTACTTTCAAGACTAAATATTTTCTTCTGATATATTCCCAGTTGCATTTGTGGAACAAAACGAAGGATTGTTGTCTCCCAGGTACATTGAAAAATAAGCAACTAGGCTTTCACTGAGTTGGCATCTTGATAAATCCACAGTCATAGCAGTCTCTGTCTCGTAGTCAGTCTACAAACAAAGGCTTGAAATAAAAATAAAAACGTGTGCTAGGAGGAATGGGTGTGTCTTGTTTGATGCATTTACAAAAATAATAGAGTATCTTACGTTTTATTAAAAAAAAAAAAGACATGTATTGTAATGCATGGGTCACATTGACCCATGTGGCGGTTCTAGGTAGAACTGTTTATAAATTTATAATTTTTGCCATTCTGGCTATCAAACGCCGTCAGGATATTTAATTCGTGTATTTAGGAAAAGTCAAAAACGGACATAAACATGAGATTTACAACGGAAGAGTAATTAACATTTTAAGTGCAAAATGGGTCAGAATGACTGGTATGGCGGTTCTAGTGTTAATAATATATTGAACAATACTTGAAATGGTTAGAAAACCCTGATACCAATAGATACAGTAAGAATGATCTGTGTGTACTGCATCTAACTGATTTGTTGAGGAATAATTGTATGACGTTTGTGGATTAACATTAATAATAAACACATTAACAAGCTGCTATTCATTTAGTTGTATGTATATGTATTTACTTTTATGTGAATTACAGTAAATAATAATTTTGCATTATAAATAGTACACTAATTAAAATTAAACATCACATTAGAATAGAAATGTTTTTGTTAAAGGCAATTTATTACAAACATTTTACGCTAATAAATATTTTAAAGTATACAATATTCTTCATAAACAGCACCCTAATTAATAACAGAAGTGAACTGTGGAAAAAACTCGACTGTTGTGTAATAAAGCAATTTTAGCAGGCATGCAGTTGTAGACTGGATCTCTACCATTACATTATTTCAATGTAGTGCCTGCTGTGTATCATTTAATTTTTTTTGTTGTCACCAAAAATATATATATTCCCATGGCTCCCTCTAGTGGAATTGCTACAAGGTGACTTTGCTTGTGGTTTACTGTAGAAGTGTGTTTTGTTTTTTCTGGGAATATAACCTGTTACATTATTTCCCAAAGCAATAAGAGATTGTCTTAAAATAGTCATGTTTTCAAACCTAACATTAAAAAAATATTCAGCATATCAATGTTATGTATAAAACATTTTAAAAGATCTGTTTGACACTTTATTTCTACCTCCCAGTCTGGTTTTCAGATGTTATGTTACTGTACATATGTAAAGAATTAATTTATTACTTTTTTCACTTAGGTTTGCCTTAAATAGCTAAACTCACGCAAATTGGAGACTGATGTGCAAATTTTCATCTTTGTATTTGCACACAAAGATCTGCCTAACTATACATCCAGTATAATATGCAATGTTCTCGTTTTTCTGACTTCTCATTTGAAATACAGCCTACATTAAAAATACATCAAAGTTAGATATATTCAGTAGTTCTCAAAGTATGTTTAATACAAAATTACACACAGCAGGGTATGCAGTATTTAAAGATCAGAACGGTGTACATGTTGTTTTTCCTACCTGTAACACAACATATCCTGCTTCCTTTTGTGTTACACCTATGACAGGATACAATTCACAAGTTAACAAACATGTGGAAGATGCCTAGATTAGATAAAAACGCAGACTAGAATAATAAAAAGTTGTGTTTGTTTTTTTATTACATGTAATACACTACAGATAAAAGCAATACTGCTATGTTGAAAAATATGATAATTAATAATACACACCTAAGTCAAGCTGACAATTGTTACTGTTGGTGCCTTCAGCAGCTGAAACACAACTTGAATTAGTCTCTTATGTGTTGTAATGCCACAAGCAGACCACTTTCCCAAACTATAAGTCATAAGGAGCTGGTATGTCTTCCAGCCAGTACTTCATTATAATAAACACAGCATTAGTTTTTTTTTTTCCCCTTAAAAAAAAAAAAAATAAAAATCTGATCATTAATCGAATTAGATATTAAAAAAAAAAAAGAAAAAAAAAATTGTTGTTGTTGCTTTAGGCCTCAGACGTATTATCTTATTATGGTGGATGTAACTCATTTGACACCAGGAGTTATTTCTCTCAGAATAAAAGGGATTTTAATAGGGACGGGTAGATGACATACACTTCCAAATAGTAGACTTGACAATCTGTTCCCCAGTTTTAAGAAAGTCAGAAATTAAGAGCTACCTGGAACTTAAAAAAAATAAAAAATTCGGAGTAAAAGTGAAAATAAAGCTAAATGGTACGCGGACGTTGCTGTAGAAATGAGGCAAGAATGTTTGAGTGGTTATAACCCTTTACTGATAATGCTAAAAAAAAAAAAAAAAAAAAAAAAAAAAAAATTACAGAAGTAAAATGTCTTCATTACACATTCATCCCCAGTGTTCTGCCATACTTACTGTACTCTATCACATATTCTGGATAAATCTGGTGTTTCTCAAAGATGATAAAAATTGAAGGGTTGTATTTATTGTCCACGCAGCTGTCGTAAAACGTTGTGTTGTTGCCATCTTTGGAAGGGGGGCGTAAATAGTTGTTTTTTCCTGCAGTCGCCTCTCCAACCAGCACTCGAGCCACAAACATGATCCGATGACCCGATGTGGACATGGTGTAACTGTGGGAATACGAGGCGTCCCTTGCAAAGTAACTCCCTGTAACATAAAACACAAAAGGGGGTATAAATTATGAATCTGAATACTTGACTTGCTGTAAATTAAGGTTATACTTGATTTGCATGACACAGTGTGGCAAAGTGCCCCCCCGTGTGTATTTTGTGTTGTGTGTTAATGTTGGTGTATAGTCATTGGTACACGGGATATAAACGGGTCTGTGTAACACGAGTGTTTAAAATGTATGTGTATTTAGGGACGAGGATTGCACAGCACTTCATGTGCAAGTAAAACATAATAATATGTGAGCACGGGGAATTGCACTTTATTAATTCACATGCAGTTGTACCGCGACTCCAACTGAATGATTATCAATTGAGTCTCAGTACAGCTGCATAAAAGCTGCATGTTTTCACCCACTCGGGGTTGTGTGTTCGGTGAGTGGAGAACGGGATTGGATACGGAGGTAATAATTGTGATAATAAGTAAAATAGAAGCTCACTGTGTTTTGTTTAGTGTTAGTCCGTTTTGTTTGTCTTTTTATTTTGGCTACCAGTGCCGTGTCCTGTGTTTTTGTTTGTTACCACCGTTTATTTTCTGTCTGTGCACTATTAAATGCTGAGCGAAACCATTTGCTCAGCTCCACCAAACTCCACCTCTCTCTTTTTGTTTATTTCCTGTTTCTGGTCTGACATCACCCACTCCGGCCGTCTTTGTGACACACAGGTACTAGTTTATATGTGTCATTCCATATGTTAAGAGCTTCAACCTCGTTTGAACAAAAAAAAAAAAAAAATCCAGTGAACGATTTACTTATTTTGTAGAAAGTCACAACTTTGCTATATTAATGTCAAATACACGTTACTTCTGCAAGTTAGGACAAGGTTTTTTGTTCCTAAATGGACCAGAATGTAACTTTGATCAAATGTAACACAGCCTACAAGTTACCCGTTTTTTTTTTTTTTTTAATCTAATCCTCACCTTTCCCATAGGCAGTCCCATGGACTCCACAGATTCTCCAGTCAAAGTTTTGGCTACAGATGGCATCTACAAGAGATTTCTGTGTACCGTGGAATAACAACTCCTCATCAACATCCTTCCCTCCATTTTTCTTCTTCATCTGTTCCTTCTGCCTATAATATGAAACAGTTGTGGTTCAGAAAACGTATGGGGCAAAGGCAAGCACACAACTTGTACACAGTTCTAAGACACAATTCACTCTTATGCAGAACTAATTAAAAATACCTTTGTGCAATTTATCAATCAAGAAAAGTTACTATTTTGTGTGGTGGCACAGCACAAGTCAAGAAAGTAAAAAAAAAAAAAAAAATAATTATTTATACTAATTCATTATACAGCTATAAGTTTTTCTTATTTAAAAAAGATAGAGGTGGAATGGATTATACACAAACCTGCATATAAGTTTTGTATGAATTGTACATATTTATAAATGACAAAATCTTCATTATAATTGTGAGAGATGAATACTTTTTAGAGTCCTC
Source organism: Polyodon spathula (assembly GCF_017654505.1). Classification (NCBI taxonomy): domain Eukaryota; kingdom Metazoa; phylum Chordata; class Actinopteri; order Acipenseriformes; family Polyodontidae; genus Polyodon; species Polyodon spathula. Next base: position 43,843,344 of record NC_054541.1, on the reverse strand, counting down.
AGTAAAAAAAATAACTGGAACCCTTATTTGTTGATCGGGTCTGTCTGTCTGTCTGTCTGTCGCACCAATCTTTTACCACAAACTCTTAGCCTTCAATGTGTTACATGACTATGTATAGTATGTGTGTTCACTAGTACAGATATGCTTTCCAAAATTACAAACCATTGATACACTTCCCAGAGAGATGGGTTTTGAATTCTTTCGATTTTATGGATGGTCGCCATGGTCATTTTCTTCAGAAAGAGATCTTGAACTTCCTTGAATTCCTTGGAGGAGAAGGAAAGTTGAATCAACTGAAAAAAAAGGAAAGAATGGTTAAAAATGTGGTTCCAGTTCAAGCAAATTAGTAACCTTATTTTCAATTAGAACTCTACAAGTTAATCTTGGTTCAGGTTTTGTTTTGTAATACAAAATACGTACTCTTTATTATACTGTTGTTGATCCCTTGATTGGTCAATATCCAGCAGGAAAATGGGAAGAGATGTGTACAGAGGCTAAAAACTGGCAAAGATATAGTGTTTCTTGAAGAATACAGGAAAGAAAAAGATAAGACGTTTGTTAATTTGATATTAGAAGTAAACTATCTCAAATTGACCTTGTATCCAGTCTCAGGCACAGCATCCATGTCCCAGTTCTCTGGAAATGATTTTGTGGTGGAGCTTGATGCCAGAGCGTAGTTGCTTTTGCTTTAAAAAAAACAAACAAAAAAAAAAAAAACAAGAAAACAAATTATTAACAAACTTTGAATTCCAATGTTTAAAATTGCTAAACTAATTTGCCAATGACATTTAGGGATATGGGTAGGATTCTGAGTAGCATCCTTTTTACATAGCATGCAAGATACGTGCTTCTTGACTGCTTTATTGTTCTAAACCTAATGTCAATTTCAAACAAGATTTTTAAGCTCAGAGCATATTGAAGATACAACTCTATTTCTGGCATGGGTCAGTTTTATCAAGCCAACACTTCTCATGTATTTTGTGATGACATCACAATCATTTGAAAAGAACATGTTGTAATTTGACTTGCACAATGTTGCATTACTCGAATACACTACTCTGACAAAACCGTGGCTCTGTTTAACATATAGCCTTTGTTTCAAACCCTTCAAATGGATACAATTAGCCCTTTGCAGTTCATTTATTCAGTGCTTGTCAGGCACATCATGTCCAATTTATTTTCACATGCGCTGTTTATTTTACACATGCTGTTTAAAATATTTTTTTGGTTCACAGTAAAACAGGTTTAAAAGGCAATGCATGGCAAAACAACATCAGTACTGCATCTTCAGCCAAGCCCCACCCTTGTTCGCTGAATTTTTCACATACCTCTTTATAGACGTGCATACTGCTAAATCCTCTCCTGATCACTCGTTTTATCACCAAACGCTTCAATAATGCGATCCAAGTCATTATTATATTACTATCTCAAAAAGCTCTGCACTTTGATATTCTTTGAGCGCTGGATGCGAAAGCAGCTATCTCCTTTGTTATGTGTCTGTGTTATCTCTGTTGTGCAGGGGCTAGCTGTATAGCTCAGATACGCCTTCAGCTCCTATCGGTTTCACTTGGCCATTGAAAGGTTTTCTCTACTTTTCGGAGAAAAAACGATAGAGACCTGCGCTTTACGTCTTTCTGACGATGTCGGACAGGGAGAATTGTAATGTCGGACCTGGTCCGACATGGGACCGCAAAGGGTTAAACACAACTAACATACCCCATTCTCTTGTTTTCCACTGCTTTTTCAGAAACAAATCTGGGCCTTCTCCGCACCTTCCTTTTAGTATTATGTTTTGGGTTCCGTTGATACATGTCTAAAAGAAGCAACAATAAAACAGATATTTCAGAACTAGTTTAAAACATCTACACAAGAATTGTTATCAACAAGAGTGTGAAATGAAGTGTGCTTCACTCTTGTTCATTCAGCTGCTGTTAGCAATAATCAATTTGGTACCCAGAGTTCAGCTCCATGCTGATTGGGGATGTCCTAAAAATGTTCTGTATCTGGAAGACAGTTTTACTTAAGGACATAGTAGTAAGAACTGTTGTTATTTAAAGGCACATTGCTATTTCCGTAACAGAATTGGTAGAAAGTGGATGAATCCAAGAGCAGTAAAGTTTGCCACTAGTTTAGATTGTCGAGTTTTGGTTTACTCATTAGTTCTGACTTTTTGATTTACATGATGTTTTGCTAATGCAGCATACACCTGTTATGGATGAGTAAACGTTGTGACACAGAGCACAGTAAATTCACGTTATCGGCTCAATTAAAGATGTCCGTCAGCAAATACCTTTGAAACTGAGCGTGTACTGGCGATGCCCTTTAGTCAGGGTAATTTCATCATTGTTATCTGCTAGGTATGCTTGCTCCAATTCCTTAGAAGTGACAGAAGAGACTTTGCGTTTTTCATCCTACAAACAAGAAAAGAATCTCAAATACCACTGAATAAGGACATCTTTTAAATGCAAAATTGAACTAAAAAAATGTTGTTATTGGTCATTAAAAAATGGGTCCTTTCCCAGTTCATACTGTATAAGCTGCTTTTAGTACTACTGCTTACAAATCTCCCCAATATTAAATGTCTGAGCTGTTCATTTCTGGTTTGGTAACTTCCTTTCTGGTGATGTAAAAGAGTAGAGCTTCAGAATACTGTCCCATGCATATCGCTCCATTCAAACCCATCGCACAACTGAGCCTTTCAAATTCACAGTGGGCACTCCCACATCAGTGTGGTTCCGTAGGGAATGGTAAAACACCAAAAACAAGTAATCTGAGGCAGAAAATTGCTTTGTCAGATACATATTTCAATTCCTTTTGGGCCGAATTTAAATCTAGGTGATGTAAATTTGTTGAGAATTAGTGTTTCCCACAAATGTTACAATACTGGAGACTTTACTCTTCTGATACTGTAGAATAATATATAATCTTTATATGACAGCCAGCTGTTGAATTAAAATACAGCAGATTTAGCAATTAATAAACTTTAGTAATTAATAAAGCTTTGCTTCTCAAAAACAAAATGACAGGATAGACTGTTCAGAGTGGCTGTTGTTATAAGGCAATAGATCCAAACTCACTGGCAGTCCGTATTCAATCCACTTGCCATTTTCACCCTTGCAGTACCAGACCCATTCTGTGGTCAGGATGTAGTGCGGTGGTTTGGTAACGGAGGAAGCTGTGGACAGGCGCCTGACTGGAGCCGAGTTTCGTGTCATTTCCAGGAAGTCTACCGGCCGAGACCCTCCACTGCAAATTCAATCAGAAGTCATTTGGTTTCTGAGAGAGAGGTAATATATCACTTTACTTAAGGCAAGTCCTCACTATTTTGTCATTTGTTTATTCTTGAAAGCTGATTCCAGTCGTGTCAAAGAAACACACAAGTAATTCTAACATATTTACCATCACTGAGATACTCATTTTTTTAAAATCTTGTTAAGAAGTACCAAAGTGACATATTTGTCAAAATTGACAAATATGTACATATGTATAGAGAGGTTATCCTGTGCAAAGAACAGAAGTCCAAATTCCCAATTCCTGAGTATAATAACAATTTGGGGATTTATTTAAAGGTAATATGTTGTGTGTCTCTTATTAAAAAAGACATCATTTCACACAGTTGACCTGCCAGATTTTGTCCAATTGCACGAGATGCCCTGCAATTCACGCAATGTATTAACTTAATCATGAAAATGTAGATCTTAACTCCTATTAAGAACCTGTCAGATTAACAGAACAGGAATGCTGTCTTCTGATTAGTTGCTGTAGAGGGCATTAATAGCCAGGAAATGCCCTAAAAATGTCCACACAACCATCACTGATAAAGTACATTAAGGTATCAATCCGCCAAAAAGAACATCTAGTATAACTGTCAACTGTCAGAACCACAACAAACCCACAAAACAGTGGCTATAACAGGTCACAAAAACGAGTCCTCTATAAAAAATAAATGGCTCCATCTCTATCCAACAAACGAGAACGGTCTTCACATCTTTGCTATTATTGCCGTCCATCAGCCGTCAATAGCTGAAAATCAGCAGCAAACTTTCCATCAAACTGCAAACCCGCAAAAGCACATCAGAAAACCGAAGCCCAACGCTTTGCTCACCCTCAGACATTTCAGCCACAAACAAACAAACCCGCCGTTTCGAAACTGCATTTTCACAGGAAACCTGCAATTCAACTGGAAATAAACTTTACAAAATAAATAACTCAAATATTTAAATTACTAATTTAATTCCTTTATTTAAAGAATAAATTAGTTTGTTTAATAATACTGTTAGTTATAGAATCAGTTTGTTATATTTAGCTATTAAAACAGTAACTTTTCAAAAAAGCAGACGAAACATGGTCTTAAATGTTTTCCCTGTCTTAAATAAATTAAAAACTAAATTATATTTAGATTTTTTTTAATGCTTGTTAAGAAAAAATAGTTCCCTTCGCTGTTCACAGGCGGAATTATACCATCAAAGAACTGCTGTAGAAGCACGGGAACGAGCACCACAGGACATATAGAACGAAAAGGTTATAAATATTAATGTTATTGCTGTTAAAACCATAATGACAGTTTATAATAGTAATAACGACCTCCAGGCAGGGCATTTCCTGGCTGTTAATGCCCAGGCTGGGTTACAGTCCTTCGGCCTACGCCTCAGGCCTTGAATTCTCCCAGCCAAGTTCAGCCAGGAAATGCCCATCCTGTTGGTCATTATTGCTTAGCTAAGCTTTCTGTAAGGGATAAACAACAGTAAGTGGTGATTCTGGTGAATACTCTTTTTTCTGATGAAACTACAGTTATGTGCGGTTTCTTTGATAAATACAGTTTTCAATTGAAATGGAAAATGAATCATGAAAGACCAAAGAAATCTTGGCGAAATTACATCATAAAAATTGTAATTATTGGTAATTTTCATTTCTAAAAGCTTTCTGGACAGCGTCTACTCTTCTCTGCAGTTCTATGCTTATGATATAATTGTAACTTAGAAATATAGAAAATGCCAAACTGAAGAAGATTCTAATTTACCTGTGGGTATTTTCCGGGTCACAAAAAGCCTTTTCAATTTCTTCCATGTGGGGGAGCTCTACCCAAGATGACCTATCATACACTTCCCACTTGTAGGGCAGATGAAAGTGGACATGAATGCACTTTTCTGTAAAAACAAATGGCTTTCAATAAAAACTTTAAATGGGACAAATACATTCTTTACAGGGGAAATTAATGAACTGCCCTGCTAAACCTGCAATAATATCCTACCGTGTGTTTGTAAAATCATCAAATAAAACTGGCAATATCCAGTATTTAATATTTGGTTTTGCCTTTTTTGTCTTGCAGCTAGCTTCAACACAGTGAGTTTATCAGCAGCTAATATATGTGTTACATTTGTTTCCTTGTGTACTGTATGATCAGAAAGTATTCACTAAAACCAGCTTCAGAGTCTTAGAAAGTTGCTGAATAGTCAAGAACCAGCACCTTTGACACAGTACATCGCAATGAAAAACAGCAGCTCTCAGCTGCCAAACAAACGTCAAACTGGGACTGAGACAGCAAGCACAGTGGATTATAAACTATGAACAAACCTTGAAAACTGCATTGCTTCCTGATGTAATGGAGGCAAATTTCATTGCTCTCTCGTTCACTTACTGATGACCTCTGTGCCGTGTCTGTGATTTCTCCTAGAATAGAATATCGCAATAAATAAATGAAAGAACCCTGGTGCCCACTACAGGCATATTGTATTGTACACCTGCTGTAGTCTACAATATGTATATTTAATATCCAATCACAATACGCTGGAGAGCCTTTTGCAAGCAATTGTTCTATTGCCAGCAGTATTTTTCCATTATTTTTGATTGAATAAATGTGGGTTGGACAAGTCTGTTTGTTTTGTTACCAGATAAACATCTCATGTTTTCCACTGAGAAAACTATTGAGTTAAATGTAAATAGCTTCAAATACCAGTCTTTTTTTTCCTTCTTTTTTAGCTTTTGCTTTTCAATACTTCTCAGTTGTTTTGCTCCAATATTTAGGTTTCCCTAATGTAAAGAAAGTATTTTCTAATATATTGAGAATATATTCTAGTTTAAACTGTTATATTCTAATAAGTTCACACTGAAAATAAGTCAGTCACACTGGAGCAATCATATTACTGTACAGTACATTGTAAATACAAAGTGAAATATAATGGCACAGATAGTGCTGCTTTTACACCATATACAGTATAATATTGTCATTAATATTTTTTGTAAAGCACAATATATTTAAATGACATATCTATGTATCTAACACTGTATTTTTCAATATACTGCAATACTGTATATTTTGTTTCAGTATGGGTTTCTACCTGGCTGTGAGCTTCCATAAAGATTCCTTGTTGTTTGGCCATTGTCTGTGCTTCCTGGTTACAGAACTATCATGTGACACTGTGACCGTTAAATATTTGGTTAGACCCCCCCTGTTGGTGGGCCTTACTGAATTTAACAGCAATATTATTTTTCTAGAATAAGGAAGCACAGGCAATAACCAAATAACCCTGAATCAGGTAAGAGAAAAAATAAAATAAAATGCTACTTTATGAAAATCTCAAAACATTATTTTATATGGCATCTTAATCTTAAAAGAAAGAAAAAAAAAACTCTTTAAAACATTGGGATTGCCTCACCCTCACTGGAGCTGATGCTACAGTTTTTTAAGTCATAAATATTCCTGTATATAGAAGGCAGATTATGAATATTCTCTCTGGTGATCCCCCGCTCCTCCAGCTTTTTCTGATCATCCAACTCAATCTTGTGGGATCTCTTGCACTTGTATCCGAACATGCAGTCGCCTTGCACAAAGTGTTGGCAGATGTGTAGTTTGGTGCAGCTTGCTTTGAATGTACAAGCTCCATAGGGGCCACTTCCCTTGTTGTAATGCATACACACCTGCAATACAATGCATTCATTGTCACTGTTTGACCTTTTCTTATATTCAGGTTCACTTAGGTTATAAAATCGCTGCAACCTGTAAAGAAACATTAGCAAACCTAAATTTAGGTGGGTGTAAAACAAGTAAGAACACAGTTTCTAGCCTATGGTCCGCACATCTAAATGCTTATGTACAGTGTACATAGCTAGTCCAAACTTTTACCTCTGCATGTTACTTTCTGGCTTGTGTGTTTGCAGTTGCAACACAGCTAAAACACCTAGTGATAAAGGACAGATGCAATTTACAACAATATACAGCAGAACAATGTTCTGTCATATTCTGGTAAATCGCACAAACAGATTTACACCAATGGTACATATTACTATTATAAAAATATGTATTTACTTTATTAAACTATATTGCCTATAATTAGTTCACAGGGCTTTCATTCTTTGGGTAAACTGAACTATATACATGTAGGATGTCAGTCTCTATGCCACATTGACATATTCACATAATAGACAGCCACTAATTTCATTATGATGAAACTTGAAAAAAAAACAAAAAAACATTTCTTAAGTCTTAAGGAATGTCATAAGGAAGTCTGAATATCATAATACGTTTTTACATAAAATATATCTAGAGAAGCGTTTACTCCAATTATTCTGACACTTAGTCTGAACATGTTTTGGCACAAGCTATTTAGAGGATAAGGTCTGGGAGTACATGACAGCATTTTTGTCACTGACATGCTAGTTGGTTATGTGTTTTCTGTAACAATCAGTAGTTGCATAATGCTATCCAGCATGTTCAATATGAATGCTGGTGCTGTACTTTCAAAAGGATGGGTTGATTCTCACCTCAGGTAAAAGAGAGGGGTCGTTCTGTAGAAGAAGCATAAAAAGCTCATCTTGATCCAGATCGAGAAGATGGTAATTTCTCAGGACCTCATAATTGTGGCCTGAACTAAGTTCATGTGAATACCGGCATGGTTTCCTGGAATAACAGTTGAAAAGCTGAAAATCTGCGGCATGTTGTAATTCAAGTAAGAGTCCTATTCAAATCACTTTTAGCTGGGAAAATACAAATGCAAGCAATAAACAGAATGCTCAGAATAAAAAAATTGATCCATATTATCTCTACTTATATTTTTCAAAACAGCCAAAAGTTATTTGCATTGTACCCAAAAACAAACTGATATACAAACCTGTTCTTACTAGTACAGTATGACAGTACCATCTTGAAATCTTCTCAATGGAATCACTGGATAATTTAATTTATTCACCCAAAACAGAATCAACATAACACTGCCACTCCTTTTGTGAGTATATCCTTCATACACACCTTGCCTCTCTCTGTTGTTTACATCCTCAGTAAACAAAACCACAATTAAAGTTATGCAATGAGTGATTTCACCTGGATATAATGTCAAAAATGAGGAACTAATACAACACATCAACATTCTCCCAGCTGGTACATTGAAGACAATAAAGAATTCTAGTCGAAATGTTAGTATTTGTACTATTTATTAATGGTACATTACAATGACATTACATTACAAAAAAAAAAAAAACATGGCAAACTATAGTAAATGTTCCCTATAACCATGCAGAAACTGCACAATCACTGTGGTAAACTTTTAAAAGGGCCAAAAGCAAATAGGCTGTGAAAAATATATATTTTATCTTTAAAATGACTGACAGCTTAAAAATGACCACGGTAGAGGAGGAAAAAAAAACAAAACAAACAAAAAAAAACATAAGAAATTGTAGCAACTCATTTACACACACCGGTTGGAGATTTTGAACAGGAATACTTTTTTTTTTTTTTTTTGATGAAGTTATAAGGAATGTCATGTACAGTAGGCTAAACTATTTTAAACTGCTGTCCTCTGTAGGACTGTGGTTAGATAATATACATATCCACTTTTCCTGCATGCTGTACTTACCTTCCTTTGCCAAATCTGCAGTTTCCATAAACAAAATATTTGCACAGATGAAGTCCTTCTTCGCAGTCAGCACATCTGTCTTTCGGATAGTCCTTGCACAGTCTCACTGCTGTTCTTGCAATTATCCTGCAGTCTGGGCTGAGCGCCGTATATGACGTCCTCTCTTCAGTGCCACCAACAACAGCAAACCTACAGCATTCCCTCAAGATGTAGCACAACTCGTAATCTGAAATGCCAAAGCTCTTGCAAACCTGCCTGTGAAGCTGCCTGTACTCCAAAGAGCCATGATGGGAACAAAGGAGCCTTGTGGCATATCTGACAATTTTGTCGTTAGACATTTTATCAGTCCAGCGTCTATGTAAATACTTTTTTCAGAGGCAGCACTTCTGTTTTAGAAGAAATGAAACGGAAACTATCTGCTATGAATGATCTGATTGGCTTTCGTCCAAAGACATGATTTAGCAACAAGAAGATACACCCTCTCTTAGAATTCCGCAATTTGACAACAGTGCGGTCTGTTTATGATAAAGCGACTGGAGCGTTTCATTTATGCCAACCAAAGATACCAAGGGATTGTATTTATCTAATGAGCGTGTAGTCCACAAGGTTTTAAAACCCTAATGCGTAGTATTTCCACTCCTTTTATTGTCATTAAGTGATGTTAGCATACATACACCTAATAAATCCATTAATGCATATGTAACTAGGTCGATCATTATTAAAATTCACCAACATTAAGGTGAAATAACGTGTACTGCATTTAAAAATAGTTTTAACACACCCTTACTGTCAGATTAAACCCTGTTCTCAAACATGATAGAATTCCAAAGCACTGAAGAGCTGCTGGAGATGTTTCTTGTTTGTCGCAAGGCTCGTTAAAAGGATACGACACCAATCCCATGGTTCAGTCGTGCTATACCATGATTCAATGCGTGTCTCACTACAGGCGCCATTATTGGAGCCCACTCGGGTGGAGGTGAGGGTATAATACAAAGCATTGGACAGCTAGCAGAAGGAACGAAATTTTCTACAATTTCTAATTTTGTAAGATAATTTAACAACCAATCTATGATTGTGACATTTTACATTTAATGTGTCATTCTGTCATGTTATGTATATATGTTTCTTGAAAATGGTATTACGTTGTGTGTATGTGTGTGTATGTGTGTGTGTGTGTATGTATATATATATATATATATATATATATATATATATATATATATATATATGTGTGTGTTTATATATAATTGTGTATGTTCTTGTTTGAAGGCGTGAAAGCACGAAAGAGTGAAAGTTTTTAATGTGTAAAATAAAATTCTAACTTTACATTAATCCACATTCTGCATAGAAGTGAAGTATGTTGTTGTGATACATACATTTTACTTGAGCACATGTTATTTGTTTTGAAATGTCTAAAACGCTTTAAAAAAAAAAAATTCATTAATGGGCATAATTAATAATGGCTGTGGGGAGCAATAAACGAATACAAACACTGAAAGAAAAAGCACTTAGCACTTGTCTGCATATTTCACTTAATCACATTTTTTTTTTTTTTTAAGTTTAATTAAACAAAACAGCAGATGAGAGATTTTAACACAATGTCACAAGAACTTTTAACCTGTATATTACACAGTATTAACCCCGTAAAGACACTGTTTGGCGGTAACAGTGCATTACAAAATTACCACACACACACACAAAATAATTTGCGATACAACAACTGCATATAAATAACAACCCCTTTTTAGTACCTATTTTTTAAACCAATCATCGAAATGTAAAAATGAATTTTGCATTTACTATTGTGAGTCAGAACAGTGTTATTCCAGCCTTTCTTCAAACTCTACTAGTAATGCAAAATACCTACAAAGTATATATTATTGCTAGTCTAGTACCATATGCAATGTGAACAACAATATCCTTTCTGGGCTCCAGGCACTCGCCCCTGGTATTAACTCCGCCCATCTATGACAACATTATCCTGTTCTTTTTTGCAATCCTTGGTTTGTCGTTCAGTTTCTTTCACCAAAGTAACTACTTCCAGGTTTATATCCTGGTCTGCCGAGGTTGCTAAGCAATCTGTTTTATAACCTTGCCACAACAATAGCTTTAAAAACTGGTGTAGCAGGTTCACGATCAGTAAATATAATTGTATTCACGATCACAGACACCTGATGGTTCACATTACAAAGATGGTCAGGAAATAGAACTATAAATATTTTTTTTTAAGAAATACAAATGTGTTGTACATACATTTTGCTGGATCGTGTTTGCTGTTGTGTTATTAATGCAAATATATAAAAAACATATTGTCAAATGTGTTTTTATACAATGTATTTAAACATGTTAACATATGCACTGTGACACTGCGACAATGCCACAGATCTAAACGGGTTCCTAGTTCAGGTGTCATAATGATTAAGATGATGTAGTCTCTTTTTGTTTTCTTAGGATCTCCCAGTAATGGTGGATATGTTTCAAGCATCCTAATATGAGTAGAATACAAGCAATAAAAAATAAACAAATAAATAAATAAATCATAGAAAATAATGTGGTTTTAAATTACTACAATATAATTAAGGTAATGGCTACTTATATGATGTGGTCTGGGTTTTGTAATTTCTTTTTTTGCTGTCATTTCCTATGTATGTGGCAAGTTTATTTTTCAAAATGATTTCTTGTAGTTTTTACCAGATGTTATTTATGTATGTATGTATTTATTTATTTATTTTTAACAATTTTTACAATCTGGGTTTTGTACCATGTTGGTGTGGATAGGCCTTTTCCCCATGATATTTAATTTAAAAAGGTCAATATACCAACAACACAATAGACAAATCAATTTTGTTAACAAGATTTATTGGTCTGAAAAGCTACAGAGAAAACTCACTGCAGGGCTACTGCTTATAACGCTTCTCCAGTTATAAGGCTACAGTGTCTATCATTTGAATAGTGAGTGGTGTCTCTTTATAACCCTCACCTCAATACCACCTGTGAACTGGATGGCCCCAGCAATACCCTTCTAGGTAGCAGTAGCTGAATTAGCTGGTTACTGAATGAGCAAGAAGTACAGAAACTGATGCATTTATACCAAGTAGAAAACCTTGTGATTGGATTAAAATTATATATGTTCAGGTTTTCTAACCTACACATAAAAACACTTTTACAAACAAAAGAAAAAATTGTGGCCCATCACTCTGGCTTCCTTTGTTATTATTAATTCAGCTTATTGGCAAACCAGACAGATCTTCCACAAACCTGACTATCTGAGAAGGTAGTTGCTCCTTGTTAATTGAATCCTTGTTTGAATGTCGATGTAGCATGATACAATTGTAGTATTTCTGTAGAAGAAGCATAACAAGCTTCTTTTTTTTTTACATCTTTATTACAATTTCCTCAACAGTATATACTATAGGAGCACAATAAAAGCTGGTTTCATTTTTGCTGTCTTTTGTTTCACAGAGGTAACTGCTAATAATTGATTATCTACATAATTTCTTTGCATTCCCAGGATGTGCTCTAGCCACAAGCTACCTCTTAAACATGTATCATGCCACTCTGTGACCCAAATGAGAATGAGAAATATGCACCCCAAAAAGACATAGACAAGTTAGATGTTGTCTAAAGCCTTATGTTGCATAATGCAGCCATTTTGTGGAGACATTACTCCATTATCAAGAAATAGAAAATTAACACAAAATAAAGGGTTGATTGCATAACTCTTGCAGTAGACTGTTACTCCTGCTAATGGTACTCAATTAGATACTCTGGATAAATCTGGTGTTTCTCAAAAATTACAAAAATCGAAGGGTTAGACTTGGAGTCTACGCAGCTGTTGTAAAAGCTGGTATTGTTGCCCTCTTTGGAGGGAGGGCGGACATAGTTGCTTTTTCCACTGGTAAACTCTCCAACCAGCACCCGAGCCACAAAGAGGATCTTTGTACCGGTCCTGGTCTTGGAATAGTTGTGAGAATATGAGGCATCCCTTGCAAAGTAGCTCCCTGTGAAACAACCACCAGAATTGATTTTAATTCATAACATACAACACTTAACCAGCAAGCTCTAACATCATTGTTCAATACTCTACATGATCAGCTGCTGGTACTGCTTTCAGTTTGAATGGCTGCAATCGGGATAACTCTATATAATGATGTGATTTGTTCATGTTATTTTCAAGTGAGTCCTATGAACAGTAGGCAAATGGCACATCCTTATTTTGTTATAAAAGTTACTTTACCCCGTTTTAATCCCAGTTTAGAATGTCCTGTTATGTTCCCCTACTTCAATTCCCCCCAACAAAAGAGAAGTACTGAAGGTCAATGGGCGTCCTCTGATCAAACGAATAAGCTAATAGCCTCTTTACAGCCAGGAACTCGAAAGCGAAAGTCAGTGAGCTAACAGACTCTGGAGGACAAAGGAATTTCATCAGACTGCCTACTATGCACAGCCAGGATGAAAAACCTGCTACCCTGACTGTATGCTCTTGCTCTTAATTGTACTGTAATTCTTGATATGTATTTTTTGTGTACAACTGCACATCTCCCTGGATAAGGGCGTCTGCTAATAACAATGTATGACTCACCCAGCACAACACATGGCTGTGCCTTTACCAGTTTAGCCACTCGGCAACCTCCACAAACGGCACATTAAATGAAAAACTCCAGCAATGCCAAATGAAGCGCCGGAAAAGTAATGTTATAGCATGTTATGGAATTCTCCACACGACCCTTTGCTAATGTGTCTCATCCTTGCCAAGGACTTGTATAGGGTACATGTCCAGGGTAGAGCTGCATTCTCTTCCTTGATTATTCTTACTGTACCTTTCCCATACAGTGAACCATGGACTCCACAGATCCTCCAGTCAAAGTTTTGCTCACAGATGGCATCTAATAGGCTTTGCTCTGTACCATGGAATAAAAATTTCTCATCCACACTCTCCCCTCCATTTTTCTTCTTCATTTGTTCTTTTTGCCTGAAACAAATACCAGAGGAACTGTTTTTCGCTATTTTTTTTTTAACAATATACTGTACTGTTTTTATTTTTATTTTTTTTAATACATTTTCTTGTATGGATCGTTATTTCTTTAACAGCTTATGACTTACATAACTAGAAGATTGATTTTTATATGCCCTTAATGATAGAAAATAATCGTTCTCAGTACATTTTCTTTTTACCAGATCTCATTTTAGATTTGGGAAATCGTACATATTTTCTTTTCAGAGTTTCAGTGTACCAATTCTAAATAAAGCAACGTATTTTGAAATGTATGAGAAAATGTTTGTTTAAAATGGTGAATGCTATACTTACAGTGCTGTTATGCTCCATAGTTAATAATTATGCACATAAAAAACTATTGTGAGATATTGGGGTCAGAGAAGTTGTGAATGGTCCTCATACAGTATAAAATTTCGTACAGTACATCTACAATTTTCTGCAAACATGGCCTAACAATGAAGTCATGAATTTGGTTTAACCCTTTCATGCACAGCCACCTCATACCATTTTTTCCCTATATAAAGCAATGGAAAAAAAAATGAAACATTTTTCAATAAAAGATATATGCATTATGTGTCCAGAATAATTTATTTCAATAATTTGTTTTATATTTCATGCATGCATTATTCAGTATGTGTTTCAGACAAACATGGGCAGAAAATGAGAGCATGTTTAGAGAGCGCTGAACAGAATACAGTGTTACACAGACTCAGAACAGTTTATATCATGAAAAAATACAATCTACGCACCACTGGAACACTTTCCAGAGAGATGGGTTTTGGATCCTTTGAATCTTATGAACGGTCGCTGCAGCCATGGTCCGCTTGAAGAGACCTTCGACGTGTTGAAATTCCCCAGAGGATTTGGAAAGTTCAATCAGCTGAAAACGATTAAAAAAAAAAAAAAAAAAAAAAATCACTAAAAGGCAAGAAGAATTAAAGAGATTGGGACATTTTATTATTTTTTATATTCCGTTTTGTGTAAAATAGGGTTAAAATAAAAACATACCTTGTAACTAAATTCAGGCAAGGCACCTTGGTCCCAGTGACTTGGAATAGACATAGCGGTTAAGCTTTGTGTCTCTGAAGAGTCACTTTGAGAAGTAAAAAACAAGAATACATCCGTATTTAAGTACTTAGGCTTAAAAAGCATTACAGAAATTCATAACATTTCACTGAGTACTCTAATGAATCCAAATTATTAAATCTAATAAAATATTTGATTAATGACACAGTTTCTTTTTAATAAAGACAAAAAAAAATCTGTTCAGAAATGATGATTGCTGTCTGGTGTTTTAGAGCTTAATTTCAAGTATAAAGTATTATTTTTACTGAATGTTTTTTGTTTGTTTAATGTACCGCTTTATCTTGATGTCCACAGCTTTGGAAGAAATAAATCTAGGCCTTCTCCGCACCTCCCTTTTTGTTTTGTATTTCAAGTTCTTTTGATACATGTCTAAAAGGCAGAAACAATTAGAACACTCAAATACTGCAAAATTCATACTTAAAAACATTAGCTCAATACATGTAAGTATATAAGTAAGTATAAGACCGGGATAAGGGTTGTCAAACTTAAAGATTTATCAATATTCCACATTTTGTTCTAAGGCAAAACCCAGACCAAAAACCTGGACACTAGAGGACACGTGGACCAGACAGTCTACTGAAGTAATATGCAGTACTGCAGTGTTTATATCTTCTCTGCTTCAGAATAAACTACATCACTAAATATTCAAATTAAACAATAAAAATGCATGTACCAAACTGCAACATACAGTTTTCTTTTTCCTTTCTTTTTTGTGGTAAATGTTCAGTAAATGTTTGCTATTGGTCCACTACTTAGATTTGCAGTTGAATTCTGGGTCCAGTCAAGTTGCACAGAATGCATATGACTGATGTACTGTAAAGTTATACCACACAATCTACTGATAATAACATACATGTACTAGGTTAAGAGAGCCTATTGTCAGTTGCCAGTACCTTTAAAGCTGAGGGTGTATTGCTGATCACCTGAGCTGAATGGAACAACACCATCCCCATCAGCTAGAAACACATTCTCCAAGACTTCACTGTTGACTGATGAGATATTCTGAGCATCGTCCTGCAAGAATGAGTAGTTATAAAGCAGACACAAATGAAAAAGGAATTTAATCATTTTGATTTAAAAAAATAATATTTCACCTCATTACTCTTTGTCTAAATATTCTTAAAAACATTTTATATAATTCAGCCAGATCTCTATTCATATAAATATCCCTATAAAACAAGTGTATACTTTATATTGTCGACATTATAACAGATTTGAAATTAGGCAGTTTGTATTGATAAGTGAGGACTTTATCATGAGCTGCGAGCCAACCCCCAAAATGACGCCCAGCAAATTGTAACACAAAGACAACAACTGCATTGCCATTGGTAGAATGGTGGTCATATTTGATTTACTGATATATTTTGACATTGTGACATTGTTCAGTGTATGTTTTAAATTCATTGTGTTGGTATTACTTGTAATACTGTTCTCTGCTAATAGTTCTGTTAAGGTTTCTTCACGGTAATACATTCACATTACAGTATTATGGTAGTCCTATGGTGTTTTAATGCCAATGACTATGAAGTATTTCAGCTTAAATTGGGGATATACTTGTTAGATCTGTATTAAAGCCTCCAAACTCACTTGCTTTCCATATTCAATCCACACACCACATTGGTCTTTCCAATACCAGACCCATTCGGTAGTCAGGATGAAGTGTGGGGGCTTAGAGACTGAGGAAGCTGTGGAAAGGCGTCTGACTTTAACTGACCCCAGAGTCATTGTGAGGAAATTGATTGGTGGAGATCCATTACTGGAAACAGAATTGACAATGTAGTTTTTGTAGTGAGGTGAGACTATAAAAATCCTGTGTGTCAAAATAATAAATGTTGAAAATATGTCAAACATGATTGTCATATATTTTTACTTGTATGAAATAAAAACGGCCCCTTTATATGAAACATAAGTAAAGAAATGTTCTCAAGGAGCCTTGGGACATGGCAGCAGAGTAGAGAATGAATAGGCTAGTAGTATCTCACCTGGTTGTGTTTCCTGGGTCGCAGTAAGCCTTTTCAATTTCTTCCATGTTTGGCAAGTCTTTCCAGGTGAACCCGTTATACACTTCCCATTTGTAGGGCAGATCGAAGTGGACGCGAATGCACTTTTCTTTAAAGAGTACAAACAATAGGGTTTGGTAATATATATATATATATATATATAATATATATATATATATATATATATATATATATATATATATATATATATATACGGTATATTCTAAGGTGTATGTTTACTGTATATTGACAGCATCATGTTAGAGAGTCGACTAACTTAAAAAAAAACTGTATTATTTATGAATAAGATATAAACGTGTTCTGTGATATATTATTATTACATATTTTTGTTGATTTAGGTAGAAAATTCACAAATTAAAAAAAAAATCTTTGGGTCTAATCTAACACAAATCTTCAAGACATTTATGAAAAAAGATGTTTAGAGGCTCAGTGTGAGATAATCTAAAATGTTGCTATTCATGTTTAGATTTTCTTACACCAATACATATTTAAAGGGATATTAAAAGAGCATACTGTACCAAAACAAGGGTACAAACCTTTAAAACTGCAGTGTTTCCTGACGTAAAAAAGGCAGATTTCATCACTGTCCACATCACTGATGGAGCTTACTGATGGCTCCCTTGAACGTAGTTTCTTTCCTTTTGATAAATGGTGAATTAGGGAAAGTTAATAGGGGGTTTTGAGCAAAAGAAAAGGGTTTACATTTATTGCTAGTGGATCTTATAAGCCTATCATAGCTCATGATACTTATGATACACGGCCATCTGAAATGGTAGTTAGTATCGTATAGCTTGTATTAGATTGTACTTTGATATTTTGTAAAGCAGGTTTATTATTATTATTATTATTATTATTATTATTATTATTATTATTATTATTATTATTATTATTATTATTTTTGGTGCTATACAGGTTACTATTATTATTTTTGTCCAGTAGTAAAGAAACAGTTGATTGTCCTCACCCGCACTGCTGCCTGTGCTGCAGTTAATGGTGTAGATATTGTTATATATTGAAGGCAGGTTGGATATTAGTTCTGCTCTGAGACCCCGGCCCTCCAACATTTTCTGAGCATTTGCATCAAACTTGTGGCTCCTCTTACATTGCTGTCCAAATTTACAGTTTCCTTGCACAAAGTGTTGGCATATGTGGAGTTTGGTGCATTTTGTTTTGAAGGTACATGATCCGTATTCCCCATTGCCCTTATTGTAGTGTGAGCACACCTGGAGTAAAACAAAGCATAAGGAATTTAGAAGACTGTCTTTGCATGAGCCTAACCTGTAAGATTTTGGGATGTTTTACAGTTTTGTCAATCACAGTGGGCCTTGTATTAAAATAAATGTACACAATAAGAGGAAGGCATTGGTCAAAAGTTTGTCTGTATAACTTTCTTACAGATTTATATTGAAATTCTCTTGAATATGTTAACAAACTACTATATGAAAATCAAACATTAAACAATAAGATCTTAATTTATTGTTCTCAGTGCATATGCTGCTTGCTACATACAATGTTTAGCCTTCTTCGCCAACCTTATTAGCTAACCAAAACTCCAAACCAACCTTTCACTAAATGTTTCTACCCCTCCTCCCCACTTCCTCCTTGCAACTGTATCTCCCTTCTTGGAGTCAGTGGTCTTCCATTACCTGGCCTTGGTTGACCTCTGACCCACATCGGCGGTCACACCTCAACTAAGGGCGGCACCTGCTGCTCCAGAAGGTGAGATCCTGGGCCAAACAGTCTAATCATCCCACACTTCATTTTATACAGCCTGTAGCAATGCCTTGTCTCATCATTTGAATGTTAAACAGGTCACATAGATAACAATATAAAAACAAAGGCATGTCAGTAAAATACCTATTACAGTACAGCTGGCCATAACAGCAAGTACTGAGAAAGTTATAGGATGTTCTCCAATGTTTCAAAAGGGAATGTGATTATAGCTGCAATACTATTATTCTGGCACAACTCTCATATGCTTGCACATTAAAGAAGTATTTTAGTCCTAGGTACTGTCTCCAGGGTGCTCACATGCTATAACTATACCACTGCCAGTGAAAGTTTGATCTCTAGTTGATGTTACCTCAGGCAGAAGAGAGGGGTCATTCTGGAGCAGTAACTGGGACAACTCAGCCTTCTGCAGACCCTGAAGCTGATTAGCTTTCAAGATGTTACTGTTGTGGACTGATTGAAGGTCATGTGAGTTTCTGCATTTATTCCTGAAGACAAAAAAAACAAAACAATGACCAGTTGTATACTAAATTATACTTCCTTGGTTCCTGTTAGCTGCGTTCTTTTTCAGTTTAATCTGCTGTGCAGTCTCCACCAAATGATTATTGAATGATGAATCAATGTGATTTAGAGAAAGTTAGAATAATAATTCCCCATACCTCATTTAAGATATGGATAAAGCAAGTGAAGATATCAATGTAAGAAAACAATATCATATTTCTTCAAGTCAAACTCCTGTACCTTTAATCGTGAGTCACTCCTTCATGTTTAAATGTTTTGTAGTTGACTAAGCCCTTGCATATCAATGTGTATACAGTACAGTAGGTCAACAATTACAGTCCTGTAACTAGGGCCTGTAATCAACACCAGGCCTTGGGAAGCAAGCCCAGGCTGTGTGTTGTACTTAAAATGGTGACTACTTTAACTTGATGTATACAGAATAATGGCCACCAAAATAGGCTTTTGTTTTTTGTGAAAAAACAAAAAAACACCCCTGGGTATGTAGTGTACAGGGATTAGCACCTATGATTAAATAGTTTGTAAACATGAATTAAAATGGATATGTGAAAAGTAAAATCTTTTGATATGGTCTGTGTTTAAAACATCACGGGTAATGGAGCTTAATTCATCAAGTAACAGAATACAGCTGTGTACTAAATATTAAGACAATAACTCAGTGTTATGTTATTGTAATTTCTGTATGTACAGTGTAAGCTTCCTTAAGAGGATGCTCAAGTATCCTTAAGTATAGTATTTTCCTATAAGATTTGGTGTATGGCTCTTCTGTTTCTAAATTCTTACAAGCAATCTGACTATAGTAATCTTAATATGAATAATGTTTAAATCCTAAAGTCACTGGTATCATTATCATCATATTAGGAGTACTGTTCATTACTATTTTGTATTATTTAATTAAAGAAACAAGAGGGAAAACACAAGTATAATAAGTATTTACTGTTTGGACTGATCATAACACAGGACTGTTAAATGGCCCCTTATGAACCTACTGCTCTGTCTATATAGACAGAAGACGTATTTTGTCTCCCTTACCTTTCCTTGTCAAATCTGCAGTTACCACAAACAAAATATCGACAAAGATGAAGCCCATTGCAGTCAGCACAGTCCTCTTTCGGGTACTGTTTGCACAGTCTCACTGAAGTCTTTGCAATGATTGTGGTATCATCGCTGAGCTCACACCCTGGAATGTTTTCCTCAGCACCTTCAACTATAACAAACCTACTGGCATTCCTCAGGATCTGACAGAAAAGCGGCTCTGTAATGGTGTGATACTTGCAGACTCTCTTGTAAAGCTGTCTGTAGTCCAAGGATCCCTGACTACAACAGAGAATACTGGTAGCACAGCTAGCTACAGCAGAAGCAGACATTTTGTCAGAAGCCACTGCCGTTTTTACTTCCTTATTCAGCACTCTTGCTGCAGGAGAAATGAAACTGAAACTTACTGGACTGTGCAGGCACAAAACCAACAACAGGGGCTGCTCTTATCCAATACTGTGAGACAGGCAACTGTAGACTTGTACACTGTGCTGAGAGATAGACAACTGTAGACTTGTACACTGTGCTGAGAGACAGACAACTGTAGACTTGTACACTGTGCTGACAGACAGACAACTGTAGACTTGTACACTGTGCTGACAGACAGACAACTGCAGACTTGTACACTGTGCTGAGAAACAGACAACAGCAGATGTGTATACTGTGCTGAGAGACAGACAACTGTAGACTTGTACACTGTGCTGCGAGACAGATAACTGTAGACTTGTACACTGTGCTGCGAGACAGACAACTGTAGACTTGTACACTGTGCTGCGACACAGACAACTGTAGACTTGTACACTGTGCTGCGAGACAGACAACTGAAGACTTGTACACTGTGCTGCGAGACAGCTCATTGCTCGTTGTGAAACAATCAGTTATACGCTTGATAAAGCACCTCTGTTGAATTATTTGGATAGGGCAGATCATTGAGAATCAAAATCTATTTGAAGATACACCTTTTGTTTCATGTTGTATAGCACTGGGAAACACTATTCAAATGGTTCAGTACCAAGGCCAAATGGTAATATTATGACATACCACCGGATAATAGCAAAGGCATTTAAAAAAGATAAAAAAAGAGATTGTACTCTGACTGTACTTGCTTCAACTAAAGATTACAGATTGTCCTTGCTGTCTTTTGAAACCTATTAAAAGTCTTGAATTGGAGAATCTAAAGTGCTATAATGAGGAGCTCAGCAAGCCATCAATACGGCTCAAGAGCCACCCATTGGACAGCCCATGTATATCCATTGGACAGCCCATATATATATATATATATATATATATATATATATATATATATATATATATATATATATATATAGATAGATAGATAGATAGATAGATTCTATCTATCTATCTCGATAGATATGTTTAAAATATGTATTTTTCCCTTAGCTTTCGTTGTCATACTAGCAGTTCTGATAAACCGAAAATTTACAAAGTTTAAGGGGTTGGCAATTAACAGCTTCCTTCTGGATAGTGGTTGCACAACCCTACCAAGGTTTTAGCAATGATTTTACTGTCAGGACTCAGCCCACTCTCTGCAGTCTTTACCTTGGTGCTGTTAACTATAAAAACCCTACTAGTGCCTCCCAGGATCTGAATGAAAGTGTGGTCCGTGTTCCTGAAGTAATGAGTTACCAGTCTGTGAAGTTCTCTGTATTCCATGGATCCTCCATTGGAGCAGATCGTTTTTGTGACATAGTTGGTTATGCAGGAAACTGACATTTTCAGAAATGTGCTAACTTCCTGAGAAAGTTTTCTGTACACCGGCTTGCTGTACCAAGTACAGGGTAGTATCTATGGGATCATTGTATCTAACATTATTTGCTTTCATTTCCTGCCAAAACGTTTTTTTTTAATCCCCATGTCCTTTATGAGTCACCGTACCAGTGTGTAAAACAAAAACCAAAACTGAATTGGTACTGTGCTGGTGTTTACATCAGTTCTTCGACACGTATGTATAACAGGACTTTTTTACATCTTAGAAACTGGAGCTCTTTAAGGTTATTTTCTTTAAGTTAATAGTCAAAGCTACAGTAGTTACAGCCTCGCAGCTGCACCCTTTTGTGGTTCAGAGACTACCATGTTTCTGTTTCAAGTTTAGCACAAGTTTGTAGATGAATCAAATCAAATGACTATTTACATGCACTGTTCTTCTGCATATATGTTGATGAGTTTAAAGGTAAAATGTTTCTGTTCAAAGTAAATTAGAACAGAAACATACAGTGTAGCAATATGCCAAGTTCATTTAATGAGGAAATAGTTTCTCTCTCCTGGAGGGAACTAAAAAAAAAAACACGACATTAAGTTCAGTCTGATTTTACTTTTTGTAACCAATAAATTAAGTATTTGCAAAAAGAGGACCTGAATTCAATTAAGCACTCTAGGGAAAGCCATATCAACTTTATGTAGGTGTACAGTAAACGGAACCCGTGCACAACTATTAACAGAAACCAGCAATTCACAGCATCGCCAGCAATGGTAACAAGAGATTTGAAATAAATGTTGCACATTGGTCCTGAAACAGTAGCGTACAGTACATGGTACTGAACTATCAGAACCAGTAACACTTATAAATCTGTTAACAGTGTTGTTGCGGGCCTTAAATACAAATAATACACAGCACTCTTAAAGCAATAAGAGATAGCACTGCAACACCTAAAAAATATATATTATCATATTAAAAAAATATACAGAGAGAATGTACTCATAAGAAAAAAATACATATATGTATACCTTAAAATATATGTTAATTGTGATACTGTATATTTAGAATACGCATTGTAATTGTTTTGCATGGGTTCCCACTGCGACTGAAGATCATTTTGAAATGACAATTTTTAAAACTATGGTTCTGTCTCTTTCAGTGTCACTATGTCCCACCCTGACGCTGTGATAACAGCTCACTGCGGGACTGACCAGTTTGCCAATCTGATAATGAACATGTGTGGAACTCCACCAAAGAAAAGAAAATGAGATTTTCAAATGACCGGAAACCAAGTTGTTACTCTCATTCGTCCAACCGAAATAGTTTTGAAATTACCTCAGAATACCTCAGCCAGCTTTCCCATTTGGGGTTTGATACAAGCATCCCAAGCTGAAGTGGTTTGGAATGTGACACCTTATAAAATAGACATAAGGATAGTTCCTTTAAAGGCTTTTAAACCTGAGGTTTCAGAGCCTAGCGACCAGATGGCTGAGCACCAACAAAGAAGTGGTAGCTCGTTTTTCATAGTACATGAATCAGTCCCTAATTGGGGCTCCATCTTTTATGACCCAGTTCAGGAATCGGCCTTTGATCAACAGTACCAAATAGGCAAGACGCAAATCTGCGACCAGTTCCTTTTAGGATGTTGTTCCCTTGATTTGCGATGCCCTCTGCACCACACACCATTTCCCTTCCACTGGCAGCTGAGACGGAGGGCTAGGAATCAGTGTGTCCCAGTCAGCACAGATTCACCTTGAGAAGCTTTACTGCAGTGCTGACAACGATGAAGCAATTCTGAACCTACTGTACGTAAAAGTATCATAAACACAACTGACAATGTGAATGTGGTCAACAAAATGTACTACTAACAATGGTAGTGTATGCCACATTTATGCTGTGTAAGCCATACCTGTAGTTTGCTTCCAGCACTGATTCGGGTCATCACTGCGTAGAGTAGTCCAATGCTGGTATTTGTTTGAACTAAATTGCTAGTTAGTTTCTATAATGTTTTTTCTTATTGGTTTTAATGGATTGAATCCTTAGATATTACCCTTATGTGGAACACTTGGTGTTTTATTTTTACCAACAGGGAGTTTATATAAAGCTGAACACTTTCTAGTGATGTGCCATTCATTCAGCAAGTTTAAAAACAGGAGGCAGAATATCATGTAGACATTACTGAAACACACATAGCCCTCTGGAACCATTTAGGTTTCAAGGGTTAAATGTTAATGAACCATGATTGTTTCCATCCTGTTCTTCAGTGACAACGTCTTCACCCTGAATTTTGACACCATGACATTTTGTGATTCTGACAATTATGATGAAGCAAAAAGGCTCTCAAACACAATCAAATCTGACTGCAATCCACACTTTCCAACTGTGTGGAAGATGTACTGGAAGAATGATAATGACTTTGTGGCAGAGCACAGCTTTAGAAATTGGCAGGGATGGGGTTAAATTCCCCTACCTGCTTTGGTTCATTGTGTTCAGGTGGCTGGGGTTGATTAGATGATTAGTTTAATGATCAATCAGCACCCAGCCACCTGACATAAAAGTAGGCCTCTGCTTTTCATTTGGGAGGAGGGAGCTGAGGAAGCAGGTTGGTGTTTGTGATTTTTGAATCCAGTGAAGGCATGGTCCAGCCTGGAAACCTTTATTTTTGTGAGTGTATTTTTGCTTTATTTAGTTTATTTTGTGTTTAAGTTGCTTTGTTTTGGCCCTTGTGCCCTTTCATTTTTGTGTTTTATAATAAGTTATTTTTTTGAACTCCAGACTGTCTGTGGGCCTCTATCCACTCACCAGCCTGCCACAGACTTATTCGTTGAACATGATGAGGTTGGTCACAAATTAATCAGAAATTACAAGCATGAAAGTATTGAGTTGCAATATGTATACAGGGTGTTCCAAAAGTCAGATATCGTAGGCAATATTATATATCATGCAGAAGTTAAACCATCTGCACGACACTAAAAAGGTCTGAATTTATTCCTACAGTATTTGCTTCAAGTCATTTCCTGCCTGAAACAAACAAACAAACAATACTACCAATTATACCTGTGGTAGCTGACTTATGGGTCACCGTTTAGAAGAGGGATATTGGCATTGCTTTACTGAAGGTGTGTTAAGTCTTAGTGTCATGAAGATTCTATTGTTTTTCATATTGTGCCTTGTAGTCTATTTCAAGGCAGCTGGAAGATGCAATTCAGAAGAGAGCACTCAAGTGCACGTTCACACAAACAGGTCAACAGTACGAGGTGGACTTCTCCAACCTCAATCAGAAGAACATAGCAACAGGATTCATCTGTGAAATTAGATGAAGACCTGTCTTCCAGTCCCTGCTGGCACTTCAGCCTCATCTAAAGTAAATCAAATATCACCCAGCTATCAGGTGACTTGAGTCTAAATAGCACAGGTATAAATTGTAATGGCCTGTTGTGTTTCTGCTTCTTGTTCCAGGACTTTAAACCCTTGTGTTTATCCAGGACATGAGGAACCACAGCCTCAGGTTTGTTTGGCTGACCCTCTAGAAGACTTCATGTTGGTATCCCCCTGTCTGGAGACCTGGGCCCACAGAGGAGTTCACGAAGATTGAAGTCAACCTCTATGAAAAGGCCCACCTGAAAGTCTGAGCTGTTCCACAAAACCTTGTCTGAGACAGATGTAGAGATTTGAACATCTACCAAATCCAGAACACTTTTCAATGGGATAAATATAGAAGGTAAGGTTTGGTATAAAACTGAATCAATTACAACTCCCCTGCCCAACAGCACACACGTGTGTGGATGTTGCTGCAAGGCTTTGCCTTCAGTTGCGCAGCTGGCTCCATAACTAGAGCAGGGCTGTAGTTTTAAGCAACTTTTACCAACCCTGTTACTGAATAGACTTATCCCAGGCACAATCAGGGTACAGATGTGTGGGCATGAGTGTTTGAAACTTGGAGGTACAACTGTATGTGCAATTATGTGCAACTACTTTAAAATGATCACTGTACTTTTTAAATGAAATTCTAAAATACTTTTAAGTTGTGTCAAATTGATGTGGAATATTTAGATACTGCACTGTGCTAAAGGAAATGATCACATAACACTATGTAACACGATTTTTGTTCCTGGGTAGTAAGTGTTATTTCCTAATTGCTTATGCCTCAAGTATAGAAAATGGCTATTATTCCCCACAGACTTTGCTTTTGTGACCAGGACAGTGATATTTCAAAATCACCATTTCCAACATTTGCCCGTTTTCCCATTGGAAAGTGATATTTTGAAATATCACTGTCCTGGGCACAGAAGCAAAGTCTGTGGGGAATAATGATGTTGTCAATATATCTGAAAGGAATATGTAGCTAGGCTCCATTCACATGGGAGTGCTTGGAGCAAATATCCGCTCCCGGGAGCAGATCAGATCGATTGTAGACCAGAGAATCCTCAAACGTCTCGGTTCGCTTAAAACGATCCAATCCGAGATTAGGAAAAAAAAGGTGGTCTTGGTTAGTTTGGGCATCGACCCTGGTACGGCTTGATTTTTTTTTTTTTTTTTTTTTTTTTTTCTCTCTGTGTGAAGGGGCTGATCGTTTATAATCACACCAGCCCAGGGCTAACGCGCCGTGTACGATACACTGAAGTTTCTGCTCGTTCTGGAAATCCGATCTATTCTACGGAGTCATTTGGTAATAATTTTGATGCTAGTAGTCCCAGTCCTTCATTTGACATGTGTTATTATTTTGAATTGGGTTTTTAAGGATGCAGATTTTAAAGCAGAGCAAGAAGGTTGTAAAATGTATGCTGTTTAAGTCTGGTTTGGTACACAGTTACAATGTTCAACTGTTGCATTTTTGCATAATTGCTACATTGTATTGATGATACAAAAGGGTTACAAAGAAGAGAAATCCTACAGCAGTCACTTACTGTTCAGTTTGTCACCACGGGGTGTCGGTACACGCCCTTGATAGATTCCTATATATTTGATTACATGTTTTAGTTATGGGAGAATACATCTGAACATTTTGTTAAAGATGTGGTTGCAGGTAGTTTACAAACATTGACATTTCAATGCGCTGGGGAAACGTTGTTCTTAAGCAAATACACTGATCATCATTTTTTTTTTCTCCTGTATTGAAAAGCTCGTCGCCTTTTGAACTGTCGCTGTCGTATCTTACTGACAATTCCTGTCGCACGTTCATTAAATATTGAAATAAAACCTTAAACACGAGACAATAATAAAAAATAAACACCACAAACTTCATTGTTCACCATTATCTACACATGTCGAAAAATAGTGCAGAATAAAAATCAATTGGGGGTTTGTGAGCCGAGTCTGAATTTCTTGTGAGAATGCTAAACAACCTCAAAGCATTGCAGAAGGAAACGAGCCATCAAACGAACGCGGCTCGTTTTCACGGACTGCCCTGCTTGAATGCGCCTCCTTCTGAGCTCAGATCATTTTCTCAAACTATCCTATCGGGTATTTTGCAATTGTAACAAGCGTGTCTAATTAATGTATTTATTGTGTGTTTATTACGAACATTTGTTTAATTATGGTACTAACGTGGGTTCACTTGGTTTAAAATAATTAATTCATAGTTAGTGTCTGTGTTTCGCTAAGTTAATATGTAGTGTTCTTTTTTTGATCACTCGGTTTGGCAATTTATTTGCACTTTCTCTTGCTATGACCGCCCTGGTTAAGTAATGAACAACACCTGCCCCTCATTATCTCTCTCATTGTAGGTGAAGCGCTCCTAGTTAAACAGATCACGGTCACTCCGCTCCGAAAGCGAGAAGTATGGATCTCGTAGCACAGGGAACACTGACAAGCGTGGGCAGTACAGATAATCCAAACTGTAGAGCGCGAGTTCTTGTAGTCGTGAAGCTTTGAGTTTTGCAAAGCTCTTGAAGGGCTTTTGATTTGTAAAATACTTGTGCCGGCTCCTTTACATAATTGTCATTGGGCTTTGTCATGTAGGCACTGTATATACGCATTTTAATTACTGTGGCGATCTGGTGATCCTTGTGCTGCCTGTTTTGTATTTTGTAAATCCTCTCGCTTCTCACCTTCTGGCTTGCGGTTATAAGTGTATTTACTGCCCGACTGTATGCCCTTTAGAGAAACAATGTATTTAAGAGTTTGTGCATTATTATTTGTCAAGGTTATTTTAAGATTAATAAAACATTGTAATTTGATCTGTTTGTCTGGTGTATTGTGGGGGGAGGGGACACAGACCCGTCTTTCCTTTTAAAAAAAAAAAAAAAAAAAAAAAAAAAAAGTGGGGAACTTGAAATCAATTGGAAGTCTTCCGTCTCATACGGGAGTGGCGTGGTCGCATTTTGTGCGCCCCTATAGCAGAAGGTCACATTTCATCACACTCAATAGCTTTACACAATCGCTCCCGTGTGCATGCCGGGTGTCAAAGTCGATCATCCTAGCTATAGGTGACACAAAATTAGCAGGAAGCAGAATTTCAGATTATAGCTAAATACATTTCTATTAGCAGCAGTTTCTCTAAACCGCTTGATACTGTACCTGCAGAGGCATTCATCATTTCTGTGTATGACATGTTAATATCATGACCTAATTCCGACAGCACTGTTTAATTTTCAGTCGCTTACAGTTCAGTTTGTCACCACGGGGAGTCGGTACGCGCCCTAAACACAAGAGACAGCGAGTATATTCTGTCGCTGCTAAAAACTGTTGAATAATTTTGGTCCGAGCTCGATGCCGTAGTAATGTCAGTTTCAGGTCACAGGGTCTATTGTACTGTATTTGTTTAAAACATTGTAAGACTTTTACAAATGTTATATAATGTCATACATATTACTTTTTATGTATTGTCTATAGAAAGGGAAAACGAGCTCTCGTTCGGTCTGCATTTGCAACAGTACGCTGTTCTATATTTAGTTAAGCGATATTACCACGCACAGGTTGCGTTGTTTTGTTTTTGCTGACCGGAAGAGTATTACAGGTGTAAGGTGAATACTATGAGTGATTCGCACTTGACCCCAGTGCCAGTTGAGCAGGCGGTTTTGCAGACGTTCTTCTCTAAGCTCGGGATCTTTTCGTATGACAGAAGGCAAAGGAAAGTAGCAAGACCGCCGGGGCTAGCTGGGCATCTGTACTAGCGGCACTGGCTCACCTGGCAGCCGTAGAGAAAGCCTATCACAACATGACATTTCTGGGACAAAAACTAGGTAGGCTATGCCTGACGTCACGGTTTAGCGGTTTGCTAACAGGAAACAAGTGTCTTCAATATTTTTATATTGAGAAATTTTAAAATACAAGCAAACAACCTCCAATATAAAAGCTAGTGCAGATCATATTTATAGTGGGCTATGAATTGGCTAGCACATGTTAGTGCAAATATTTGTTCAGCACCATTTAACTGCACATATAGAATGGGTTGTCACACTATGTATTCTTTAAATTGGTACACAATTGGTCTTAACCATGTCATGGTTTATCCAATGCAATCTAGATAAAACATATAAACCTTTACCATGGTAAATTAGTAGATTATCACTAATGTAGCATTTCCCCTATGTTTTTACTATGCATTTAGCTTAGATTAGTTTTTTGCCCTGGTTTTAATGTATTACCATACCTCTCTTGGCTTTAATGATGCTTGCATATGCGTTATGATGCTCGGCTGAGCATTTGGAAATAGTTGTCATACTGTATACATTATGAAAACGGCTAAAAAAAAAAAAAAAAAAAAAAAAAAACCTGACCGGCATTAAGAGTGGAGAGAATATTCCAAAGCATATGGTACACACTTTCAAGCACATTTTATACTGTAATGAAAACCTTATGATTTGTCATGTCTGTGGGCTGGTAATCGTCATCAACAATCCAAAAAAAAATTGGTGTTTGTAACAAGTATCAATAATACTGAGTCTTTGTGGTCAACTATATTGTGGTGTAAGTCATTGTCCCACAATAGGCTAAATGCTTCTCAGAAAAAACTTATCACGAAAGGACTATTTTTAAATATATATAAATAACTGCATGCCTGGTGTCCAGGGGCAACTATCAAGAGACAGGATTGAGATTTATTGCATGATTTGCTTGACCTCTGCCCATCTCGGTCTTTAAACCAGAAACCTCACTCAGCATACTGTACATAATAACCTGGTGGGTAAAAAAAGAAGTTTCAGTGCTCAGGTTTTGAATTTAGAAGAAGGTAATATGGACCACCCTGTGCAGATGCCACTTTGACCTACATTTGAACACAAAGATAAATAATACCTTCTCAATATCATTTCTCTAAATTGAGTCTTGTTTGGGGAGCTGTGTTTTATTTGAGTCGACAGGTGGTCAGTCATTTTTCAGCCGACAGGATTACATCACGACGATATACACGTCGCTGCATAATTAGCTCAGGAAGGTGGTAACGACAGGACGCAATGCAGTGGGGGGGACAGCACCCCATCTCGAAGAGCTTCTTTCTCATCTGTCCGAACAGCTCTGCTATTTCATTCAAGCCAGAATGGAAATTGCTGACTTATGAAAAGATGTACTCCCTGAGCAGTCAGAACTCTGAGGAGCTGGTGAGCACACTGGAATCTGTTCAGCACAAATACAGTTCAAGGTTAGTTCTCCTTCAGATATAAAACAACAATCACAAATTAAAAAAAAAAAAAAAAAAAAAAAAAAAAAACTGCTAGGTTGGATATCAGTATCATGAAGAAATACAATCACTATGTAGAAAATAGCTTTTAATAAAAATGGCCATGCATGTGATTAAATCAATAGGTCAGCCACCAAGGTGTCAGTGCTATACAAAGTAGTCAATCAGCCAACATATTTACCGTGTGTAGAAGAGCTTCTGAAAAGGAACCAGGTACAGTTTAATAAAATTCAGGCAAGCTCTTCTGAAGCAAAGCCGTGACCTGAGAGTCTGAAGAAACATACATGTAAAATATAAACTAACAGAAACAAAAGTTAATTATGGTTTTTCAAACTTGCAGATTTAGCAACTTTAACACTTGACCTAACAAACTGAGGTGAGACTAAGCCCAGGCTTCACCCCACAGTATAGGTCCTATATCCTGTCATAATCCATGAAATAATTAAGCAATGCTGACATTTCTTCTGTAAGAAGCAGCTGTGTCAGCAGAAGCTGTACATGACTAAAACTACATACAGTACTACACAATGACAAAACCACTTTCAGAAACCGGTTTCATAGTTTGTAGGCGTTTGGATGTATTTTATTAATGTGCTGTTGAATTGCATAGAGAAGCTACTGCACAGAGCAAATAGGGAAGCGAAAGGGCACCCGTGTAAACTGTCTCACTGTAATGTGCTAAAAAGACCATGTGTGCTAACACTGTACATGTTATCTTTGGTTATTGAAGTCTTATAAAGGTATCAACACCTTCCAAGCATTATTTTTGGTGCAGGGAACCTGTTCACTGTGTTACCATCACAAACATGTTGTTGGTTTTTTTTAATTTTTTTTAAGGTTTGAATAATGAGGGTGTTTATAGTCACTTGGGGGCTTAACAGAAAAAGCATTGGTCACAGATTGGACACAGAGCAGTGAAATTTGGTAGTTCACAACTTGCATACATAAAAAGTGATTTTATATACAGTTTGTATAACCCTTTATTAAGATGAATGTAGTTTATTTATTCCTAGGATTACATTATAGTTAGGGCTTCTAGTTTTTGGCTTTAATTTTCCATCTCTCTCTCTCCCTTTAAACATGAATTGTTGTTAAGCCTTAACTGAATACCAGATTGTTTAAATTAGCGACGCACTACTAGAAACTAATGCAGTGGAAATTAATATGATTAGAGCCAGAAGAAAATGCAGGTTCAAATACAATCAGGTGAGAGAAATGTTACATTTGTCGACCTAATAAAAGCTAACCTAAATCAAACTAAACGTTGTTGTGCTAGATAAAAAAAAGATAAACTAAAAATAGAAGAGACCAAGAAACTAATTACCCAAGTGCAGTAATGACATCCTGTGTAATTTCTTCAAATATCCTGCACATTCCCAATACCACAGAGAATAGTAAGGGTTACACCTTTTTTTTTTTTTTTTTGCAAAATGTAGCTGATAACATGTAGCATCTGTCCTATTTGTGTGTGTGTATCTATATAAATATATATTGTTTTTAATTTGTGGCCTCTGACTACACACTGCTTAGGTATGATTTGTATGTTGGTTTTCGTAAAGTCTTTAGTGCTTATGGAACAGGAGGGACAGAGGCTCTGGCTACAGTCATGCAAAGCCAGAGACTCCATGCAAGCTTCCCCGCATGACTCTGCAAGTGCACCTTCTGAATTTAGTCAACATTCATACAGTCCCTATAAAACTAAGTGTGCAACGACACAATTACAGCCAAGGTCACATTTTTATTTTTTTGATTTCTTCAACTTTCTGTTGATTGCTTAATGCTGGATGCCTATTGTTGAAATGTTTTTATAGGCGTAAGTATTTTGCAATTTAACTTCTAAACAATGATATCCTTAACCTTCCATTCTACAACAAAATGACACAGTAGTATGTTTTCCTGTCAGATGAAATATGATAAGGCTAGTAGAAGATACAAAGTGAATGCAACATGGCTGTGTTGGATGTGTTACACAACATACTTAGACCCAACACAGGGAGTAGATTCTCAACAGTACAGGATAATGTTAGTATGCTCATGGTGTCAGTCTTACGTTGGAGAGCCACCCCTGCTGACCATCTCTCAGGTAAGACAGCATTCGACACCACCCCTTTAATGGCTGCTTTGTATTCCCCTTGTTTGTACAAAGTGCATTTAAAAATAATCTACTTTTCTTGATAAAAGGCTGGAAGTAATCTAGAAACAGCTTGCAAAAACTGAACATAATTTATCCTCGGCTACAGTTGCGTTTGAAAGTTTGTGAACCCCTAGTGTAATTCTAAAAAGGCATTGATGCATGTAGTAGAATAAAGACAGGTAAATAAGAATCTGTGCATGTGCAGAAATAAGTGAACCTCAAGTTGCATTAGCTCAATCAAGGAGGTAACTATACTCAGGTGGGTAAATAATTTGGTACCAAGTTAACCAATTAAAGAGCAGATCTCCAGGACAAAGTTTGGGTGGCACTCCTCTATATAAAGGTAAGAAACCTGGTCAGTTTGGTCTTACCCGTACAGGTCAGTGTAACACACACCATGCCACGATGTAAAGAGACATCGGAGGACCTCAGGAAGAGAGCTGTAAGAGCTCATCAGTCTGGAGAGGGTTATAAAACCATTGCAAAACATTTCGGGCTCCATCAGTCCACTATAAGACACATAGTCTACAAATGGAGAAAATTTAAGACCATGGTGACTCTACCTAGATATGGACGTCCTTCAAAATTATCCCACAGCAACACAAACAATAGAGGAGGTCAAAAGGAACCCCAGAACCACATCAAATGATCTGCAGGCCTCCCTTGCTGCAGCTGATGTCAATGTTCATACCTCAACAAGAAGATGCAAACTGAATGGAATGGTATCATGGGGGGGGGGGGGTAGCCAGGAGGAAACTTGCTCTCCAAAAAGAACATTGCTGCTCGTCTTAAGTTTGCAAAAGACCACCTGGATGATCCTGTAGACTTCTGCAAGAATTTTCTCTGGATGGATGAGTCTAAAATTGATCTTTTTGGGCACAACCAGAAACACCACGTTTGGCGAAAACCTAACACTGCCCACTACCAAAATAAGGTTATTCCAGCTGTCAAGCATGGTGGTGGGAGTATCATGGTTTGGGGCTGCTTTGCTGCCTCTGGCCCTGGACGACTCGACATCATTGAGGGAACCATGAATTCAGAGTTGTACCAAAAGATTCTGGAGGCGAACATCAGGCCATCCATCCGTCAGTTGAAGTTGTGCTGAAAATGGGTATTGCAGGAAGACAACAATCCTAAGTATTCCAGCAAATCTATCAAAGAATGGATTAAGAGGAAGTAATTTTGTGTTTTGGACTGGCCAAGTCAAAGTCCAGACCTCAACCCAATAGAAATGTTGTGGCAAGACCTGAAGCGGGCTGTTCATGCAAGAGAGCCCTCAAATGTGAAGCACTTGCAACAGTTCTGTAAGGAGGAATGGGCAAAAAATCCTCATGGAAGATGTGAGAGACTGATTAGTAACTATAGGAAATGCTTGGTTGAAGTATTCGCTGCTAAAGGAGGTCCCACAAGTTATTGAATCAAAAGGTTCACTTCTGCATACAAGGATTATTGAGTTTCTGTTACATTAACATGTTTTGTTAAATAAATAATGAAAATATACATTTTTGTGTGTTTGTTATTCAGGTTACCCTCATCAAAAACTTAGGTTTAGATGAAGTATGATGTGGTTAATGTATCGCTCATCTTCGACAATCGAGGTTCAGAGAGCTTCCAGGGCCGTGGGTACCACCACCCCCACTCCTACAGGGAAGCCCCTAAGGGGGTGGACCAACATCCGGCTGTAGTATCGCTGCCCAGTGACCGGTCAGTGATGCACTGGCCCAACGTGATCATGATTATGAGCGATCGAGCCGCGGACCTCAATATGTTGGACAAGGTGGTGCATTTCTTTGACGACAAGGTTCAGAGCACCTGCTACCTGACTTGACCTGAGCCTCACTTCACCATCATTGTCATCTTCGGATCGAAAGTCTGAGAAAGACTCCCATTTTATCTCTTTTTTGCAGGAGCTGTCCAGCTCCCTCAAGAACTCCAAACTGTTTTCTAGTGTGAAACCGGGATCAAAGGGATGAAGAGTGCAATTGCAACACAATGAGCAAAATAAGGGCTATTGCTTATATTGGATTATAAGAATTCTTTAAGAGTTGCATACCTGTCATTCTGGGCTCTGCTCCAACAGTTTGAAATTGGATTGCATGTTATTTTTTTTCAACAGCACACCTGTGTGCTTGTAGAAGAAAAGTTAACTCTCAAACAGCAGACCAGTAAACTAATCTAATTTTGTATTTTTCTGTATGAGGCACTACAGTTATTTTAATAGTTATCCTAGGATGGTTAATCTTGAAATAATTTAGTTACCCGTGTAATGTAGACTAACATCACTAACTGAAATGCAAGGGACATAGGAATAAGGCATACAGAAGGAATTGGTGACAACATATTATGGCAGTTGTAAAAGTCAGAACTACAACCCATTTAATACCTA
The DNA here is from genome assembly GCF_017654505.1 of Polyodon spathula. Taxonomy (NCBI): domain Eukaryota; kingdom Metazoa; phylum Chordata; class Actinopteri; order Acipenseriformes; family Polyodontidae; genus Polyodon; species Polyodon spathula. Next base: position 43,808,250 of record NC_054541.1, on the reverse strand, counting down.
GACAATATAGATATTACTTACTAATTATTAAAAACCTGTAGTCCAGCCATCCTCACCATTTTGCCTTTTACATTAGCCTCTGGGGATAGATGTACTCTCACATATATATATATATACACACACACACACACAGTACCTATAGAAAGTATACATCCCCTTGAACTTTTTTCACATTTTGTTGCGTCAGTGCCTCAGCGTTTCATGCATTCAAATGAGGATTTTTCCAACTTATCTACACACCAATACTCCACACTGTTAAGGGGAAAAAAGTTTTTATTCAGAAAAAAAAAATATATATATATATTAAAAATACAAAACCTGAAATCATAATTGGATAAGTCTCCACCCCCCTGAGTTATGCTTGGTTGAAGCACCTTTGGCAACAATTACAGCTGTGAGTCTGTTTGACCATTCTTTACAAAACTGTTCAAGCTCTGTCAAGTTCCTTGGTGAGCGTTGATGGACAGCAATCTTCAAGTCATGCCATAAATTTGATTGGATTTAGGTAAGAGCTCTGACTGGGCCACTCAAGGACATTTACCTTTTAGTTCCTCAACTACGTGAGTGAGCTTTGGCTGTGTGCTTTGGGTCGTTGTCATGCTGAAAGGTGAATTTCCATCCTAGTTTCAGCTTTCTTGCAGAGGGCAGCAGTTTTTTCCTTAAGGACTTTTCCGTACTTTGCTCCATTCATTTTCCTTTCTATCCTGACAAGTGCCCCAGTCCCTGCCGATGAGAAACATCCCCATAAAATGATGCTGCCACCACCATGCTTCACAGCAGGGATGTTTTTCTTTGGGTGATGCGCTGTGTTGGGTTTGCACCAAACAACGGTTTGCATTTAGTTCAAAAAGTTCCATTTTAGTTTCGTCAGACCACAAAACTTTTTACCACATGGCTACAGAATCTGTGTGTTTTGTTCAGTGTTTTGTTGCATACTTCAAATGTGATTCAAGGTGGGCTTTCTTGAGTAATTGCTTCCTTCTTGCCAGCCTATAATACAGGCCAGATTTGTGGAGTGCTTGGGATATTGTTGTCACATGCACACTTTGACCAGCCATAAAAGCCTGAAGCTCTTCCAAAGTTGCCATTGACCTCTCGGTAGCCTCTCTGATCAGTCTCCTCCTTGCTCGGTCATCCAGTTTGGAGGGACGGCCTGATCTAGGAAGGGTCTTGGTGATGCCATACACCTTCCACTTCTTAAAAATCATCTTGACCATGGTCCAAGGGATATAAAAGGCCTTTGATATTTTTTTAATATCCATCCACTGATCTGTGCCTTTCAACAACCTTGTCCCAGTGTTCTTTTGAAAGCTCCTTGGTGCTCATGGTTGAGTCTGCTTTGAAATGTACTACCCAGGAGAGGGAACCTACAGGAACTGCTGAATTTATTCTGAAATCATGTGAATCACTACAATTTAACACAGGTGGAGGCCACTTAACTTGATGTGTGATTTTGAAGGCAATTGGTTACACCTGAGTTGCTATTACAAGGGGGTGGAGTCTTATCCAACCAAGATATTTCAGTTTTTATTTTTAATTAATTTTGTACAAAGTTCTAGAATATTTTTTTCACTTGGAAGTTGTGGGGTAGGATGTGTAGATAAATGAAAAAAAAAAAAAAAACTATTTTAATGCATTTTAATTCCAGGCTATAAGGCAACAAAAGGTGAAACGGGGGTGTAGACTTTCTATAGGCACTGTATATATAAAATGGTTTGCCCTCCAGAGGAATTGTGCCATTATATCTAACCCCATGTCACTTTAAAACAAGTTCAGCTCTTGAAAACAGCAGTTTCTGTATCTATGCTATACTGTAGCGTGTTGATTTAAGCTTGCTTCATGTGAATTAAGAATCAAATATATGGCAGTTTACATGTATCTGGTTTTGATATGTTCACCAGTTAGCCAAATGGGCCAAATAATTTGTTTGTTTTGGTCTGAATTGATTGTAAAAATGATACGCAATAAAGCTTTCATTAACATATACACCTGCATCTGTACTGTTTTGTAGTAAGTTAATTTGTAGGTCATAAGAGCCTAATTGAGGGATATCTTCAGAGTCTGTCCAAGTCGAAGGGGATGCACTGAGGATGGATCTGACTGTACTAGTGTGCACTTCTGTCGAAAAAATTGTATGTCATTCTTGGTTCTCAGCATTGACATACAGTCAGCAGCAATGACTTCTTGGTACAATATGCTTGGCTCAATCTTCATACTTTTTCTGTAAATCCATTCCTTGAAATGCATTCACATTGTAATCTCCCCGTTATTCTGGTGTGACCAGGACCAGTGGCATATTGAAAGCCCTACATAACTGATGTTGTACATCAATTTCGAGCTCCAGTGCTGCAGTTACAAGCCTTCTTCCATGTTAGAATTAAGAAGCTTTGTTAGATGATATCTGTATTTGTACAGAGCACTGTTTTATAAACATAGGTTAGGCTGGCACATTAGTCTCCTTTCAGATTTTATCCTGCTTGTATTCATTTATGCAAACACTCATTCATTAAAAAAAAAAAAAACAAAAAAAAAAACACTTACACATAAAGGGTCAATAAAAAAGCCAGACAAAACAGTTCATTTATCCAAGGGTAAAAGAAAGTTTTATTTGAATCTTAGAGGGAGTGGACAAATCAATATGGAACATAAATAAAATGTAAATGCACTGTAAACTGGCGGAATTTGATTCAACAAAACCAAATGCTATAATAATAAAAAATGAATTGAAAGAAATCTGTTCAGTCACTATTTTAGAATATAGTTATGCTGTAGTTTGTTTGAAATTTGAATGCATCCATTAAAAACTTTGTATCCCAGCTCTTTGCACAGATTACACTGAGTATCATAATCTGAGAGTGTTGTAACACCTGAAGAGCGGTGATATACTTTTTAATGAGGCTAGTAGCTGTGGCAAGGGATACGCATGCATTTTACTAACATGCAGAGCTTTTTAAAATAAATAGTTTGCAGTTCATCTAAACATTTAGTGCACACCATTGCGAAAGCTGCACATTTCTGCCTCAGATTGAAGCATCACAGAGAAGTATAAAGGTGTATACAATTGGGATGTACCCTGAAGAAACACCAGCAGCACCATTAGCAAATCAGTAATAGCAACACACTGTGATACCATTGGTTTTTCAAAACATTCACATGTTATCACTGCTACTGGCCCATCGCAGTAAAGATTAGTCTTTGCTGCCATTGCCATTCAGTACTGATCAAACGCATTGTCGGATCATTTGTGATTCTTTTCCAAAGTCTTGCGATCAAATCAGGAAAATATAAAATGCGAGTACTACTGAGCAAGAAGAAATTACAGTCCAGCGGAATGCTACAGAACACACATAATATGGTCTTTGAAAGATAAGAAATTAGATGTACATGTACAAGGTCAAAAATCCAGGAAATGCACTTTTCAGCTGAGGTCTGTAGCACATAATTATTTTCCTCATCTTTAAATACTGGAAATTTCCACACATACAAATGTGTTAAAAAATCTTCTGTTTTTTTTTCTTTTTTTTTTAATCCCGTTTGCAGGACCTAAAATAGAACAAAAAATCTTTTGTAAAGCCTGTACATTTATTAGTTTCCTTCCAGTGCACCCTGACAGAGACCCTCACTTAATGCTGCCTGTCAGTTAAAAGCATTGGACTGTAGAAGGTATTCTCAAACCTCTTACATATTTAATACTCATCTTTGTTAAGGGCAATATGCTGAAGTTGTTCTCCTTGAGTAACCTACAGTATTCTCAGCAACTCAACCTTTTTTTTTTGTTGAATTTGAAACCTGAATATAACAGAGAAGTATTTAGAAGGTGTTGATTTGTCCATTTCAGTTTCACATCTGAAAGTGACTAGCTGCTTTCACTTATAATACAGTAATTAGTAACTTCCCATACTGAATACATTTTAAAACTAAAATGGAAACAATTTCTACTAATCGTTTGTGCGTTGTGGAAGAACTTGACGTTTGACAACATAATGTTTTTTAGATAACCTATCTTTGCCTCAAAAAACATTTTCAGAAAATAGCAAGTCTTTCCAACTGCATCTTTTTAAACTAGAATAGTGAAATACTGGGCATAAGATTAGTGTAAATTATTTATTTATTTTAATACTTGATGTGTCATATGGATTGAAATCTGTTATTTATCCACATAGTAAGATGTGGATTGCCAATTTATATGGGCTTGAAAAAAAAATCTTTGTGTAAACCGGAACATGAATAATTTTCTTATTTTCTGAAGTCTAGTTTCACTTCAACTTATCTGGAAGAAATAAAAGCTTAAATAGGTTTCTGTTTTTTTTTTTTTTTTTTTGTACCTAACAAACCAACCATACACGTTAGCCGTACAGCAAAGGAAATTACATTTTTATCTTTTGCTGTAACCTTGGTTGCTGTCAAGAATGTCTCCTGTAATTTGAGTGCTGGAGCTCAGGGATATTTTGTATAAATAGATGTTTTAATTGAGGAAATTAATTTGCCATAAAAAAAAAAAAAAAAGACTTGGGTCATGAAAAGACATTCTGTAGCATCGCGTTTGTTAAGGGAAGTTAGAATCGCTCTATTTAGCACACATGTAAAGCTCATTTTAATAGTATCAAATGCATCAGTACCATATTTCTTATAAAGTTTCATAGTAGTCAAATGATAGTAGGCTTTACAAAACAGTAGTATTTATATGTTAAACACATTTTTTTTTTTTGTAGGAGGTGTTTTCAAATGCCGCTATAAGGACATTACGTTATAAACATGAAACACAATGAAAAATGTTGATACAATAAAAATGTGTTTTAGAACATCCCCAATACATTGTAGCTGGTAAAGAAATGCCAGCATATCAAAATAAGTCTTTACTTGGTTGGGCGACAGTAAAGTGTTGACAGACATTGTTGCCAAACACATCCCCATTATCGCATTTCGTTGTACGATGTAATTGTTCTACAGTGTTAGCCAACTAAATTGTTTCAGTGTTGACCTAGCTTTAACCTGAAAAAAGAACCATTATGAAAGCAAGGAGAAGATTGAGGTGGGTAGAATATTTAAGCAAGGTAGGAGGATGTCTGAGGGTTACATACCATATCCCACCATAACAAGGTCCCCTTCGAGGTCATTTTAGGATGAATTAATTTTTGTGTCTTCAAACTATCAATGCAATGGTGGAGTTGATCAACATGTGCCCCGCTGGTTTAAGCCACAGCTGGATTTTAATGGAGCATTTTGCAGCCCAGGGGACTCATTCTGGATGGCATCTATTGTCGCTGGATGGCATTGCAACTGTAGACACGAAAGCCAGAAAACATAACACAGTACCTTCATACAGCAAATATAACCTTGACCTGACATAGCTACGAATGCACTACAAAAACAAATACAAACACAGGCTGACAGAACTATTTCCTTTATTAGAAAGATACACTAAGAGGAACAAACCTCAGAGTGTACTAAAACTTCATTTTTTGCTACACGCCAAAATGTACAGTACTATACATAAAAGTGCAGTGTCACAATGGATTAACAGTACATTTTCCAGAACTGTACAGTATTACATTTTGTTTTATTTATTTATGTATATATTTATTTTCTACTTGTTCATTAAATGTATGGATTGAAATGGAAATGCAACAGTACAGAACAAAGTCTGAAGTTCCTCTAAAATTTTAAAGGCACTTTCACATGTACATACTACAGATGTACATTGACACAATAAGGTAACAGTTAAAACGCAGGAAACTACCAGTACTGCGGTTTAGCCAAATTACAGTAAGGACAGATTGAATTAGGTGTGTGCGAGAGCTACCATTTAGTCTGCAGTTGTATCAGTCTTCCCTGTTACGTGTCCACTTTTTTCACTGTACTTTTTTTTTTAAATATACATAGAACCATCAAACTATTATTTACTTACACAAATGCATCTAATGGCTATCCACTAAAACATATAATTTCTAATGATTATTATAATCTCTGTAAACAGCATTTTATAAGCATTATGCGGTCCAGTACTGTATTTATCGCTATTTAAACACACACAAAATTGTGCAATTTTAAAGGTGTGGTACCTGTTTAGATTAAGTGACACAGGCTCATTACGTCACCTTCAGAAAGAGTGTGGGCCAGATTCTCCTGGCACGTGTTTTTTAGTTTCAATCTGTCTTTTTTTTTATTTTTGAGGCTGTACTTGAGTGGAAAGTGACACGTATAAATGATTAAATAGGCTTTATCACTTTAAAATCCACCAGGATTCACTGTAAAACAAACAAACAAAAAATTAAAAAACAACTAAAATCAAACAGCTCTGTGCAGTTTTCCACCTGCTAGAGAAAAGTATTATCATTCAGTTCAGTTAACAGGTATTTAATTAATACAAACAAGACAACACAATGTAAAGTAGATTTGTACATTCATTGGCACAGAGCATGTTTAAGGGAGATTTAAGAATTAATCAGAACAGTGCCTAGCACTTGAATTGTTGCCCTCTGAAATGCCCCTGGACAAAATGACCTGGTATAAAACCAGCAGTCATTGACTACTAGTTTAATATATTACTTATTTTAAACATACTTTGGGCTTGGGATGCGGATGGGATGGGCAGCTGGTTTATAATGACAACCAAAGACCATTCTAGAAATGATCAGAACATGGCAAATACAGAAGAAAAAAGCATGTGCCAGGGGTGCCCTCAAAGAGCTGAATCTGTCTTTTATTGGGGGGGGGGTCCCCTTATAAGGACCTCAATTTTGTGTCACCACCCCCAGAGACTGTGTTGGATGGCTTGCTTTGCCTAAATAAAAAGTAGACATACTACTTAACTGCTTTTTCTATTGGCAGTAGGACCCAAACCAGTGGGTCTGTTTGCTGCTGAAATAAAAGGGAGGGTTTTAAATGAGCACTTCCTCTCCTGACGGTCGCACCTTTGTTTCTTGGCCTATGTAAACAACCGACATGAATACAGCAGCTTTAAGCAGTGGTTATCAGTAAGGATGGAGCTATAGTTTCTACCTGGCAGTAAGGCCTGAGGAACAGAACACAAAAACAATCGTGTTGAAGAGAGAGAGAATGTCCGCCTTCAAAATCAACAAAGACTTCCATAATCCCTCACAGTAGGTTGTAAACTAACACTGATTTGAAATGCAAGCTTTTGGATGTTTTATTTTTGCACAGAGTCCCTTTATGTAAACTAACGGTTTAAAATTATTTTACAATATGGGAAGCCTTTGTGATTTGTGTTGCTTTTGTTTGCCTTTTTTTTTTTTTTCCTTTAAAATCCAGCAGATTTCTAAATTTTATTTCAAGTAAGTCTATGTGGTGTTTGTTATTGTCCTGAAATAACACTGTATGATAATCCAGTTTTTACAGAGGCATGTAAAAATGCCCTTTGATATTAAATGCAGCTAATTGGAGACATTTACTTTCTAACACTCAAAGAATACATAGCCAGCTTACAAATACATAACTACCAATATTTATCTTAATATCCCTTTAGTTTTGACCACGCTGTGGCTCCTTAAGCTTTTTATTTATTTATTACATTTTTTAGTTAATTGTATTTAATCATCCCTGCATTTTATTGTGCAGGTGTAACATTCAGATTCACATTGTGCACGACTTGTCTGTAGGACCTTGGCCAGCGGGGGGAGGTCCATGGCTGGGGTTAGTCTTGGGAAGAACCATTGGTTTTGGCCTCAAGGCTGGGGGTTTCAGCTGGACTCCCATGCGCGGGGCCACCATGGGTTTGAAGGTGCTCATGGTGTCGCTGGAGGAGCTGGTGCTGCGACGCATTGGCGGCTCACTGCTCTTCAGCATGATGTTGTGGAGCGGGCTCAGGGACTCGGTGGAGGTGGCCGGGGTGGGTGCGTTCTTCATCTGCTCCAGGGTGTCCAGCACTACATCAGGGGCGTGCTTGGCTGTGCTCTGGCGTTCCAGCTCCCGCAGCTCATTCAGGGCTGTGTTCATCGTCTCCTCGATATCCTGCCATAGGAAATACATTCTGGGAGTTACATAATGTTCACCTAATTACAGTGCATTGTGTGCTCCATTATTTTCTATATTTTTTTGAAAGATTAATGTAGATCTCTGCTGAATGCACTGCAGACAAAGATATCGCAAATTGAATTGTTAAAAACCTATTTGAAAAATGCTATTCCAAAAAATGTCTACAGTGAAAATAACTTGTCAGGCTTTGAGCACATGTACAGGGAGAGCCTATTTTACACCCTAAGGTGTCTTACAAAAGGAGTCATTCAGAAGTCTGTTATATAAAGGACATGTCAGGTTCAGAAATAATTATATTAAAAACACAGCATTAAAATAATCGTGTTTCTCTCAATTTAGCTCCCTCTTTTAAATCTGTCTGTAACCTTCTTTTAAGACATCATGCTGACTCAGTGTGCAATACTGATGCCTTGAAAGCGGCCTTCGTTCTTCCTTTAGGGAAGGGAATCGGATTTAAATAGTATTTTAAACCACTAAAGGGCTTTATAGCTCCATACTTATATAACCTGTTACTGAAATGCAGTAATTTGTATACTTAATGGTAGAGGCTTATGCAAAATGTATATTTTAATTGTGTCTGATTTATCCTAATCTTATTTTTGATCCTAGTCATCCTAGTCTTGGAATGCCCTCACCTCCTGAAAGCAAGGGATATCGATTCATTTAAAGCTTTTATAAAGGTGTTGAAATAGATAATATTTATAGAAAGCCTGTAGGGCTATTATTACACAGGCATGTCTGCTTGCATTACTGCAATCCTGATGCTGATGTAGATACAGCCCCTTTGAGGACGAGATGGGGTATCTCACGCGGCAGCCTGTGAAATGTGTGACCGTTGGGCGGGTCAACTGTGGGTCACCTGCATCGCTGCCAATGAGCACGATGCCTGAAACAGGACTAAACAGAGGGCCTGAACCAAACAGATGACCTTATCCTGTTGTGCGCACTTTTGTTAGGAACCTTAGTGTTTAAATGAGACAGAACATGAAACAAAAAGCGCTTACGTTCAGTACTTCTAAAAAGTAATGATCTTTGTCACAGAGCTCCTTTTCCCATACAACCGCTTCACTCAATCACCTCTTCTCTCATGTTCCCAATCCTCCTTCTTTTATACAAGTGCAGGTCAACGATGGTCAAGTAGACGACTGGCTTCAATCATCATTGACTGACATATGCACAGGTTTTTCTATTTAACATGTGCATATTGGTGCATCCATCAGCACACAGCTTAGGAAGGCTTGGACGTAGGGCAGGGAATTAACCCCTTTCCTATAGAATATACACACAAATACACTGCAACAGTCTGCAGTGACGATAAAAGAAGGAAAGGCTGGTGACTGCAGAGGTCTACGTACCTTGTCACAATACAGAAGTTTATTTTAATAATATAAACTGGAAGTAGTGAAATAATATAATGGTTAAGATGTATGGAATTATTTTGGTTAGCTAAAAATACTATCCTGCTAACCCACTTCCACAAAGCTTGTTAACACTCACCTGAGCAATGCTCTCTGGGTCTAGGGGTTTGTGCTGCTCGCTGAATCCGGGGTACTGCCCTGAAGAGGTGGACCTGCGGATGGGAGGGCTCTCCATCTTCTTGAGGGAGTCGTGGCGGCTGATGTTGGTGAGGCTGCCTGGTCCGGCACGGCGCCTCATCTCAGGGCTGTCTACAGGCAGGTTGCGGTTATGCAGCAGGGAGCGCGAGCTGTGATGGCTTTTGTGGCTGCCATGGTTACCCATGTTGGGGGAGCCCATCTCCAAAGAGGTGTTCAGCATGGGGTGAGGCGGGTGCATCATGCAGTGACCCTCGCTGGAGCGGCCGGTGGAGCGACGTGATGGGAGAGGCTCCATCCTCGTTCTGTGTCTAGAGGAGCTAAATTAAAACAAAACAAAACAAAAAACTAGCAGATAGAACACAGGTACTCAATTGTGACTCTTTCAGTGCCTTCCAAATCAGTACCTTGTTTCAAAACCAGGTCCTTCACTGATTAATTTTGCAGGTGTGGGTATCACAGTTGTTTTAACTAATGGATTGTTGTTTATATTCACTTTCTAGTTTTTACATCCTCACGACTTTTCTAACAAACGGTAACCATTAACCTGTCCCCCTGCAACCCTCTACCTATAATGGATTTAAGAAATACCACACTTGCTCAATGCAGTATCTCTTACTGATGTTACTTACATCCACCAGGGACAGTGTTGCAGGGGGACAGGCTAATGGTTACACCCCGGTGTACCAGCTGTACATGGTGGAGAGCCCCTCTGAGGCCACTGGGGTGCTTTAATGAGTTTTAACACGTCAGCAGGATAACTGACACAGAAATGACGGGTAAAGTTAAACTAAACTTTACGTTAGTTAAGATAAATGTGATATTTCATAAATGTACCAAGTTGCTTTTTAAGTGGAACATAGTAAATAGAAGATGTAAAGGGAATAATAAGAACTGAAAAAATCTTAATTCTAAAATAAAAACCCATGCTGTTCCAATGGGTCTTTGAACAGATTCCATATTGAATCGCAACAGAAGAAATGTTAATAAAAACACTGCATTAACGACTGCATTCATTATGGTGAATATATCAAGTTCCTATAATTGTCCCTGAACCCAGTATTTTGAGCAGAAATCAATAATTGTGGCACCAGCATTTCTAATCCAACTGGTGCTTATATACACAGCAATGCATCCAGGACTGATGATCCTTATTGTCCTATAAAATTACACCTTGCAGAACAGCCGGTTGCTACTTAAGGCTCTGTCACCTGCTAACATAGGTGTCAGGATGCCTGTCAGGCGGGGAGCTGATTTCCTTTGACAAACACTTGTCTTCGCTCATTGTTCCACTGCTGGCTTCACTGTCAGCTTTCAGGCTCAGTGTATCTGAAAATGTATCATCGCTGAAACCAAACAGACAAGGGAGAGATACAATTGTTAAGTTCATCAGTACACTTTATAGCTCAACACTGAATTAAACAAAGTTAATGTTTCTAAAAATAACAATCCTGCCGAAATAAACAAGGTTTGCTTAGCTGTATATTATATAATTTCAGAAGTTTGACCTCTATGTAAAAATAAATAGCATTTCTAAAGGGTATTCTTTTTTAATCATTATGAGCTCAATTCCCCCTGCCAGGACATATGGCTGAGCTATCACGACAGCTTGAATACTGTTTCGATTTCAGATTGAACCCACTCAGCCAGTGAGTTGCTGAGCTGCTGGCACATTCCACAAATATCACACTGATCTTCCTTCAAATCTCGTACTATGATCATAAATAAAGCAGGTTGACATCCACCTCTATGCGTGAGCAAAACAGTTTAAAGGAAATAAGGTACCAAATAGTGGAAGGTAACATTCCCCTTCAACACCCTGGAGAATCTGCTCACAGTGTGACTTTTTTCCCCACTGAATTTTAAACACATTAGAAGCTTTAAACTGAATTATTGATACCCACAAGACGATAAAAGTAGAAATTAATGGACTACTGGACCCACCCATAACTCCAGTCAAAGAAACAACTGGTTTTTATTAAATGAAAAGGATTTCTAACTCTTCCCCGCAGAAAGGTTTATAAATGGCCAGCCACTACTGACAGTAATGGAAAGCGCTTCTGAAAAGCTGTACCTGGAGCTGCCTTGGTGAGCTTTCATGGTTACAGTTTCACTTGCGCAGAATTCAGGAAGGGGGGGGCACTAGTTGTTAGGCAACACAAAGAGACATGCACAGTTTATCTTTCCCCCTTTGCTATGAAGTAATGTATATGACAGATCTGGATGTGGTTAAAATATATGTAGTCTAAAAAAATAAAAAAAATTAAGAAGTTTAATGATTAACTACGAAAATAAAGATACCTTAAAAAGAAGCCCATGATTTTGTTTTCATCCCAATAATTGGGTAGTATTCTATGCTTCCTTAGCTATTACAGATGGAACAATGATTTGCCTAATCTGTTACTGCTCGTCACTGCTTTGATTTTACAAGCCTCATTAAACATTCATTGATTGATTAACCTTAATGGTGCCCTACTGGGAGGCTCACGCAGTTGGCTAACTGGTAGAAAAAAAATAGTTTATATTAAATTAATGTGGATGAAATACTGTGGTCAGCTAGACAACTCTTAATATTGGTAGAACACTGTTTGGCTCCAGGGCTTCTTCAAATTGCAATGCATCAGCTGATACATGAAGTCAGCCAGCAGCCTCAGGTACTTTCCTCTTTGTCTTTTGCTAGCGGAAAGCTTACTGTAATTGTCTATGTTAATGTAATTAACCTGCGCTGGTACAGGAATGTAATGTAAATCAGCTGGATTGTGTTGTGCTGCTTTTCTCTCCCTGACTCTGAGGCAAGCAAGAAAGTTCACCTGAATGCTTTGCATCTGTATTATTTAAGTAATAATTCCTGGGGATTGTTCCATCTCATCCAAGTATTGCCCCTGGCATAATGCCCAACAGCGAATGAAACTAAAGGACAAATACATTTAAATTTAAAATACCTTCCATTCTGGAGAAACTGGCTTTGCTCTATCAAGGGTGTCAAACTCATATCCTGGAAGGCCACCGTGTCTTCTGGCTTGCTTTCCACCTGCGCTCTCAATTTCTTAATTGGTCTCATTATTTTATTAATTTGAACAAATAACTACATCAAGTCAGTTAATTGAAAACCAGAAGACCCTGCGGCCTTCAAGGACTGGAGTTTGACACCCCTGCTGTATATATTGAGTAAGTAGTCACACAAGCCTTTAAAACAAAACAGTCAAGTTAAGGTGATTTGAAATTTGCATACATTTCAAATACTTACGTATCCTGAACCACTATGTACTGATGTGGCACCAATCCATCAATCCCATTATGCCTGCCTTCCCACCAGTCATCAGAAGCACGGTGATAGAGGAGCAGGGAGGCTCCCTTTTTGAAGGACAGCTCTCGAGCAGACCGGCCAATATAATCGAACTTGGCTATGGCTTCAATGGGCTCACATTCTGAAACAGAAAAACAAAAGGAAGAAATGGCTTGACAGACGCTTACAGAACCACTGTCAGCAAAATCCATTTTCTCTAACCCTTGGGTATAATTATGGTTCGATTTAATTACTTGATTTAAGAGTAAGTAGCTTTTAAATTACATGATCTTTGTTGCTGTCCCTTTTCTTTTTTTTTATCATGTTGTCGATCACTCCTAGAGGTAAAATGCAGGCTAGATCAACCAAAATGCCTTTACATTAGTGCACAGCAGTGTACTGCTAGCAAAACAAAACCAAACTCAATCCAAACAGACCACTGGATGGCGCTGGCTCTTATTTCTATAAAGACACTTTGTCAGATCTAGCTTAAGATACAGTATAAGAAGAACAATGCAGAATAACTCCAAGGGCCAATACAATGTCAGAGCACTGGACAATTCTGTGTTCATTAATTGCTATTAAAAAAGAACACTTAAAAACTGAATATATTTACCATGTGTAATTCATAATTTTATCAGACCTTAAGAATATATGCTAAGCAAGATTGGTCCTGTTAGGAACTCCTGGTGGGAGATCTCCAAGAACACAGGGTTCTTTAAGAAAGAGTATCGGTGTCTTATAATGAAACACTCTCCCCTTTACAACTGGACCAATGCCCCTATACTGTGATGGGGGATTGTGCTGTTTGAGTTCTTGCATACTTGCACATTAATTTAACTACTGTTGCAAAGTGCCAATATAAGCATCTGGGAGATTTGGAATGAAGGGGTCATGAACCTAGTCTACCAGGATTTTGTTTTCAAATAAAATGCTGATGACAGGCCAAAATCATTTGTGTGTGCGCAAGTATTCCCTTCTAAACCATCCATACGCACATTAAAATAGAAAGTATGTGATGTATCAGCACAGGCGTTTGCATGACCATGTTTACGATTGTACTGCAAGATGAAATCAAACTCATAATCAATAGGTTAAAGATCATCAATCCGTGCAATATGTAAAATAATAACGTTCTCATGTTATTGATGCAAGTACTGCTGAAATTGCGATGTTTGTCACATATAATTCTTTCATTAATTATTGCCGTTATATTACCAAATATGCTATTATTAATATTGTTATTGGTAGTATAATATCAATATTATACCACCTCTATGATTATTACTTAATAAGCAGCAGGTATGGTTTTGTGACTCCTTGTTTTCAGCTGTGCTGTGGGTAATTACAGATGACATTAATATGATACTGTAAGTTGTAGCAGGTGTGTAGGCTATTAAGGTTTTTTTTCCTATAAATTCACATATGGTAATTAGTCAAAACATCATTAGAAAATGGTTGATCTTGCACACCTGGAAGACAACTTTCCAAAGGCAGTCCTAATGGAATTGTACGAGATGTTGGATCCTAGGTTGCACAGACTAACCAAGCACACACATCACATTGCTACACATATTCAAGGTCTGTCTATTACCATTGGCTTTTGGGGCACTGATAGCTTTCAAAGGCAGATTGGAGACATCATTGGAATTTTACGAGCCTCTTTCAGCGCATTGATGCCTGGGGTTTTGGACACAACCATTTCACTCTGTCCTCAGCACATTCAATTTCTGTGCAGGGTAGAACAGCAGATTGGCGTAAAAAGGGATTTGCATTCAACTGCTGAGTTCCTGTGGCAGTGTGCCCCGCCCATTTGTGTGTTATATGTTATGTGTTCCATGTGGTGTGTTAATGTTGGTGTATAGGTATTGGTGCACGGGATGTAAATGGTTCTGTGTCGCACGAGTGATTTATAATATATAGTTGTATTTAGGCACAGGGATTGCATAATCACTTCATGTGCAGATAAAGTATGTAATAGTATGTGAGCACGGGGCTGCACAAATTGGTTCACGTGCTGGGATTCAAGTGAATAATTAATTAGTAATTCAATCCCGGCACAACTGTATATATAGATAGACGTTTCACTCACTCGGGGTTGTGTATTCGGTGAGTGCAGAACGGGTGTGGAGAGGAGAAATAAAAAGAGAAAGAAATAACGACTGCTATGACTGCTGGAAGCACCAGCACGGTACTTGTTTGCCTGTTCAATTGGCCATTCCAACGTTTATTTTGAGTGTTTTGGTTTTGTTTAAACCTTTTATTTTACAATAAATCACTGAGCGCCACAGCGTCTCAGCTTCACCCCGACGTCACCCCTGCAGCCAGCCTATTCACAGTTCTCCAGTACGATTTGTTCTACAGACTGTTCTCATGTAACAATTAAAGCACCACGAGAGATGGAATTTAATTTTGAGAGCATAAAACAGTACCATTCGAGTCATGTACAGGTTATATCTAATTTATTCTTTAAAAAAAACAGTGTGGGTACTTGCCTAGAGCAGTGACAGGCAGCTACATTTGCCTTTCACAGCTATATAGGGAGTTTTAAATGCAGAGTTCCACGTGCAAACAACTTTAGTGACATTGAGATTTATTAACGCCTATTACTTAGAAATGTGCGTGCGACAATTATAAACTGCAAACATATCAAGTCATTTATTCACGCAAAAATGATAATTATAGGCCCTGGTCTTTAAAGGATTAAATGTAACACAGATGTTCAGGCCTTAAAAGAAATAAGAATAGAAAGCTAGCTAATTTGTTCATCCCCAGCCCCCATAAGTGGAGAAACTTTATTTTACACATCACTTAATTTATCTTTCTGTATAAATAAATCAACTCTCTGCACGCCGGTATTCCTGTGTATAAAAACAAACCAACAAATATAGGCAGTTGATATTGGTATAAATATTTTTGCCTCATTAATGTGCCAATGCTGTTGTGAATGTACACAAGAAAAAAAATATATAGATATTTTAAATACCTTGTCCAAGGTCTCCAAATCACTCCAAGCTTGCCTCTTCAATCAGAATGACAGGAGTACACCAAGTTAATTAGACCTGACAGGTTTATTAAATGTATGCTGTCTAAATGAATAAGTCATGCATCAGCAAATCTGGCTTCTAATAAAGGTAAGATAATTGACTCTATAGAGCTGTCTTGACTCTTTCAGATCTGGGATGTTTAAAATCAGCTTGTGTCTCCAGAGAGTTTAGATTCCACATCCCAAATGGGTAATTTTAATAGGAGCATTTAAGCAGACAATGTTTTAGATTTTTTGGAATTTCATTGAAAACTGACACTTTATTTTTTTGCTGTTTTCTCTGGGATAAAACAAACATGCCAGTGGTCTTAGCTCAAAGACATGCCAGTGGTTTTAGGAAAAAACAGAGCCAGTCACTGGTTTCACAGAGCTTGAGAAAAACTGATACACATTCTAAGATTCAAAAGCGTTTTTTGGAGAGCACAGTGCAAATGTAAACCAGCAGCATATCCTGTTATACAAGACTTTCAGTGTTTGGAAGCCTACTGTGGCACGATCACTTTATAGTTAACCCCGGTTATAAGCAACTGCTGCGGCATTTTACAGGTGAATCAATACAGCTTCCTAGTTTTTCTTTGTTTTTTATACAGCTCTGGTAAGGAAGATCAATATTGGAACATACAGTGAGTATTCCGCTTTATGGTTTTTAACAAAGACTGGAGTTGTATTGCTAGTCTATAATTGCGCTCTCATCACACATCACCCGAGCTGTATTCTGTGCCTGAGACCCTGCTGTAAGTGTGCTGTTTTTATTATTATTCTTTAAAGTTTAAATCTATCCCAAGGCCCATAATGAAGGTAAATAGGGGTGAAACAGCCAAAGCACTTTACTGACATCACAAGGTTTTGTGAATTTAGTTTAAGCAAACCAGCATGGTTCAATTGTCCTTGTATTTTTTATTTATTTTTAATCAGTACTGTGTACTAAAACATAACAAAGGCATTGCAAAGAAAATGCATTAGATAGTGGAAGAGAAATAAGGCAAATACTGCAACTCAACACCATATACAGTACTGTGCGAAGTGTACCTTTACCCTGGAAGCAACACAAATATGTAAGGATTTTAACCTGATTTCCCCTTTTTAGAAAATAAAGCCAAACCTGTTAGTGTATTATTATTTATTTTATTTGAAATTATTTTTTAACCCAATTTATATTTAACCTTAAAGAGTAAAAAATGCAGATCCATTATTTTTTCATTTAATTTGTTGCTGACGAATTACAATTAAAACAGTGAGCTCAGAGAAAATGTATGGAGTCAATCCTGTTAAGCTGAAGAATGAATGTGCTGGGGTGATGAAATTCCTTTGGATCCTATCGCCATGGAAACAAAACTCCACTCACAGTGATGGGAACACCGAGCAGACGGTTCCATTGTCCAGCCTGTCAACCTTGTGGCCTTTCACAAGCGAGAATGCTGAACTTCAACATTTCCATTATACCGGTTCATTTTAAGAATAATGGGTAGAGACTGCCTGAATATATTTCACGTGACCTTTACAGAGTTGGGTGATGCAGTGACTCATCCTGTTTGACTTGCAATAGGTTCCACCCAGTGTGGGGGTAAACAAGTGAGGCAAGGTCGTTAATGACATTCAATAAAACTTTTACTTCTTAAATTGTTTTATATATATATGTGTGTGTGTGTTGCTAAGGACAACAAATACTTTCACAAAGCAGTTTAACTTTCTCTATTAAAGAGTGAGTAGCTTCAAATTACTTTTTATTTTTTTGTTATTATGCTTGCAATAATGTGAGACCTGGGGCTACATAGCAAGGAGAAGTGCATGACAGGGAGAATTCATGGAGTTGTTGTGTTAGCTACAATCACTTTAGCAATTGTATTATATCAGAGCTGATGAGCAATTTTCACTCAAGTTGTCCATGAACATCAACACTCAAGTATCAAGTATCACAGGCCTCTCATCAGAGTTGTTTCAGGGAGGCAGATGATTTCAGGGAAATTGATTTAGCCTATACAGTACTTTGCGTGTTCAAGTTATTAAATAAAATAAACCTATTCACAAATCAAATCAAAATATTACAGCACACTGTCTAGTGTCTGCAGAGTAACTGCTGCAGTTTGTAAACTCGCTCCATTTTTACAATTACAAGTACAGCAGTAGGATAGACAGAAACTTTGAAGTCCTAATTGGAGAACAGAAACACAAAGCAATTGTGAGTTTGAACTTCACCCCTCATTAGATTTGCCTTTCCTTGATCTTATTTTTGCGTCCCATAACTTACTCTATAAAAGTGACCCTGTTACCAGTAGCAATGATTCTGAGAGACACTGGGATCAATTTAAACTTGTGTAGACTTGGCCTTTCATGCACTTTGTTGTCTTTTGGTTTGGTAATAAGGTCAGTACACCACTAGTATTAGTCAAGATACCACTAGTATTCGTCAAGAAGATATGAGAAAGAAGGTCTCTCCCAATTAACCTAGATGATTCCTCTAGTTGTCTAGATGCATTCTCTAGTGCCATTTCTGCTCTGTGTCTGGCTGTGGCTGTCTCTGTGGTCATTTATTTTTCTAGACTGTACTGTGCTGTTTTATTGCAGGGTAACAGCATTTCATCCCAATGAAAGGAAATGGCTGAGAGATTCCACTTTTTATATAATATAAAGTTAAAAGTGATGGTATTTAGATCAGTTGCTGTTTAGATCATTAAAATAGACCCTACTGTGTAAAATTATTTGGTGCCTAAAAAGTACCACTGGCTGTTATGTGAGGATAGATTCAGTCAGAAATGCAGCTGCGTTTGCATATGAATGCATCTACATTCCAAGACCTAGTCAAGGTCATTAAACTCAGCAGTCTGAAAAGGAGGATTATACAGAAAAGTAGCATCTTAGAAATCAGCTGCAACTGAAGAAACAGCAGCTGCTCGAAGTTAAGGAACGGCAAAGTAAAAGCCATCCATGTTGATTGATGGCTGGTTGGATTAAAAAAATAAATATTTAAAAAAAAGATTTAAGCTCTTGGTTTGGAGCATTGGTCAATTAAGACTTTGGGTTCCATTTTCTTTGTGGATTTTAGGCTACTGTAAATAACACTAAGGGCTAGTCGTCAAGAACAGAAGACCTCCAAGAACAACAGGTGCTTCTGTCGCATTAGAACTCAATCAATGCCATTGAGTGGTATAAGCGAAAGATGTCATCTTTTAAGTGATACATTATACCTAATGGGCTATTCTAAAAGACCAATAGTACACCACGTTTTGAAGAAATGGAGTCCTGGCTACACTCAATACAGAAATACCCCAAATATTACAGAACACCAGACAGTATCAATTCATGAGGAAACGCCTCTGAATATGTATTTTTGCATTACCCTCTTCTATGAGGCTTATAATAGCAACAGGAAATTGAGGGATGCTCTGGAAAAACTTGATACTGTGTACTACAATTTCAGATTCAGTTAATTTTGCTTAATAATATCGTGTTTTCTGGGAAATAAAAAAAAAAATGACTACATAACCCTCAAATATTTCAGTTTTAAGAAAATGTTATTATGACAATCAGATATTTCCAGGGCACCCCTCAATTCAACTTTTTTTTAGAGTTGAAAGCAAAATAATTTTTGGTTAATGTTGTCTTTTACACTTTAGTTTGGTGCAGTGTTGTGCCAATTACAGAAGTAGCTATGTAAAATGTGTGCAAGTGTCCCTTCTACAACAAGCCATTTGGTTTGGCAGAAGAGGTTAATACGGGGACTCACCATCTTCACTGGTGTGGGGCTCTGTACAGGTATCCTGATCGACCTCCTCTAAGGTGCCATGTTCGCTGTAGGGACTATCGCTGTCAAGGACAAATATGGAATTACTCCTCTGAGAAAGGTCATTGTCCTCTGAAAGATCCTCATTGCATTACAGTGTTCTTTCACTGCAGCAGGAAACATGCAAGGCTGCCACTCTGTTATCCAACTCTTAAGGTGGCTGCAATCAGAAGCTTTTTTTGTCTCGAAAAAGAAGTCTACCAAATTATCTCATTAACTCTCTTTTGAGTTGTATAAAAAAGCACATCTAGATTAGCCTTCAATTAAAAGGTCACTATCTTTTTTCACTTTAAATAAATGCTATTTTGCATACGTCCTTAGAGGACACCTAATATTATTTGAATTTATTATATAATTAATTCTCCCTAGGGAAAAGTGTTGTGACCCACTCCTACTGTACAAGAAACCTTTCAAGGACAAAGTCCTTGTACCTACTGGTTGAGCCAAAGCTGAAGCTTCATTACCATTAGTGTTTGCTAGTATAAGTGGCTCAGTTAATATTTGAAAAAGGTTTCCTATCACAGCAGAAGATAAAACTATCAGATTAAGAAACTCTTTGGATTTTGTGTATTCTACAATGCCATGACTTTTCCACTACTGATAAGCATTACATTTGTTGTTAAATAGCTTGTGAATAGATGAGATAAATCTGCTGCTTCTACAGTGATTACCACATCTTACATTAACTTTTACTGAGATAGAAATTGCATGTGTTGGGTGTTGAATGATTTTATCAGGCATAAAACGTAAAAACATGGAGATAGTTGCTGAAGCAGGGCTGGACTACACATTATCTGTGGCAGGCTTGATCTAAGCTGCTGAAATCCCAGGGCTGCAAGTTTAAGAAAAGCCAAAGGACTTGAGCAAAGGTCTCAAATAGTTGAATGATAGCCCCTGAAGAGAAGCTGAAGAATAATAGTTATTTATCAAAAAGGTTGTTTGGAGATCTCACTGGACACAAGGCCATGAGAGTTACCTAGCAACAGCTTCCATCATACTTCATTTTCTATGTCACCTACAACTGCTGCTTGTTCAGAACAACTGAATCAGGATCAGCTTAGAAAAGTGTGACTAAACCGAGTGGTGTAGAAGAAAAACCTACCATAAACACAAGTATGTCTTACCAGTAGTCATCCCCAGCCATACACTTCTCATACACAGGGCCGTCCAGCTCCTTGGAATCGGGGTAAATTGTCTCATGGTGAATGATGATGGTTTTGACAATTTCATTCACATGCGCCTGGCAAGAGACCTGATCTTGAATGTCTGGCACGGGCATCAAAGTAGGACCAAAACAAATTGCCAGATTATAGGGGTCCATCATGTTTTCATCACTGTACTGAGACAAGCTATGGAAGACACAGAAGAACATGCCAGCAAGCTTTACAAAAGAACCGTTTGGGAACATTAACAGTGGGGGACAAACGGGGTACAGAAAAAGGTTTCTTAACGTACCTTATAAAGGCTGTCTGATTTAACAGACGTGTTTCCTCAGATCCACTTGGGAATATCAATAGGATTAACAGATGCACACTAGGTGTGAACTGGCAGCATGCTATTGGATGAGTGTTTTTGTTTATTTATTCTCACCAGCAGTGCCAGCAGCACATCACGTGACACAACACAGTTAACTGATTTTATAATAACCCTGTATATATATTTATGTATTGCTTTTGCACTTATTTGCATTTGATTCAGACCCGCGGCTCTCCAGTATTACTCATTATCCAGGTTTAACCCAGGTTTGATCCTGGACTAATGACAATACTTACTGATTAAGGAAGGAAAAGAGGTATCTCATCACTATGAGGACAGACCTCGGCAGTGTAATAAGAAGTTTGCGGATGTAGAGAGCCCTCTCATAGAGATTTTCTATTCCTGTAACAAAAAAAGATATAATACTTAATAATAAGTACTGAAATATGCATTACAACACATGTAACAATTTCAATTCTGAGTTGCTGCTAACGTCTGTGTAAGGAATACAATATGTATTTTAAGGAATAAACTAAACTTCACATTCAAATTTTCAGCCTTATTTTACATAACATTAAATACAAGGTGGAAAGATATTTTCGAGAGAGGAGAGAGAGAGAGAGAGAGAGAGAGAGAGAGAGAGAGAGAGAGAGAGAGAGAGAGAGAGAGAGAGAGAGAGAGAGAGAGAGAGAGAGAGAGAGAGAGAGAGAGAGAGAGAGAGAGAGAGAGAGAGAGAGAGAGAGAGAGAGAGAGAGAGAGAGAGAGAGAGAGAGAGAGAGAGAGAGAGAGAGAGAGAGAGAGAGATATATGGTATAATATTCTGGCCGACACACCACGGGTCACCAATTTCTTTTTCCCGGACATTGGGTCTCCAGGGACCAAGTTTAGGGTGGAGTGGGGACTTCGGGGGGATTCGTTCAGTGAATTCGGGGGAAGAAAGTCCACTTGCAGACAAGACAAGAGAAGGAGGAGAGGATCACTGAGCAATGGCTGAACGCTGTTGTAAGTGACTCTGCAGCTGATGCATAGTTCACACATAGTCTCTGTAAGTCACCTTGGATAAAGGCACTGCTAAATAAATAAAAACATAAATGATATAGCACATATGCTACACAGTATACCAATGTTGCACTTTAAGTTATGTAAGTATTCATTAAAACATGTTTTATATATATACCTGTCGCAACTATAACCAAGCCACTCTTAAATGTACAGAGCCCTTGATAATTTGTAATTAATATTAGTAAAAACCAAAGACTTAGCACTGTGCCACAGTATTAGTATGTAAAATATCAATGAAGTATTAGGTGTGTTTTTACAGCTCCACACATCCAGGGTACATGCTACTAAAAACAACTATTTTTCTTCTCTTATTTTTGTAGGTATTCCCTCCCAGGTCCAGAAATTAAAAGGCTCTTTTTATAGAATTCTGCCTCAAATATTTCTGATGTATCACATGACTTTCAAGGTAAATTTAGCAGCAACATAATATTTTTTCAGATAAAATCTGGCTGACATTCCACTTTGCCATTCTAACTGAATACGCCTTTTCATTGATATCCAAAGGTTGTACTTGTTTATACACTATCATTTTACTAGCTTAGGAGACTTGGTCCTGGTTAAGCAGCTGGTTAAACTGGCCCATGAAAAAAACATTTAAAAATCCCTTTACTTTAAAGTTTTAAAGTCAGCTGCTACACTTTGTTTGTTGTCACTTGTTCCAATTCCCATATCTAAGCTGGTCACAAATTCAAGAGCAGTTTTGGGGATTTTCAACATTTTACAGGGTTGCGAATGTTTTTTACACTGTATATTAAAACAGGTTTCTGTTATAACAAGAGTATTTTTATGTTTAAAAGACTGCTTTTTTCACTGTGTGCATCTTTTGTCAACTGTTTCTAAAGTAGGGTTTTGAGTTGATTCTCTTTTTTCAAGCACTGTTAACCTTAGTGATTCAAGTTTTGAGTTAAACATGTGAAATATCCACCGTACTAATCCATCCGTGTTTTCCCCTCTTTTTGTTGGGAAGTCAGCCTTACATAATTAGATCCAGAACTGAACAGAAGGTCAGCATCACTGGGGCCTTATCATTAACATGTGCCTTCCCATAAACAACATGACAAATCCATTCAAAGGTTTCCCCTTGACAATAAATCAAAATGTGTGCTAGAGCAACTGTTTTGAATGTATGTCATGCTGAATCATAGCTGGTGGAAATTTGCCTTTTTCTGGAGTGCCGTGTGCTGTAACACCCATCAGGCAGTTCAAAAACAGTTAATTTAGACAAGCAGCTGCTGCCACTCACCCAAGATTTTGAATGGAAAATGTTTCAATTTTCATTTGTAGTGACTGCATCAGATTGGTATTAGTGCACTGGACCTGAATGAATTTTCCTATTTCCAAGACTTCCCGGGAATTCTCCATAAAAAAAAAAAAAATCTAATCTACTCCAGGGACAGTAATCAACAGGAAAGGACACTGAAGAGATGAAATACTGCCAAAAATAAAATTAAAAAATAATCAGAAAAAAATAAATATTTGAAGAAGAGGTTATATCGGCACAAATATTTGGCACAGTGATACTGAAAGGAAGTTATGGTAACAGACATTTCAACATCACTTACTGGGTTTCCCTTTTTCTCCCCTTTGGGATATTTAGTGCACCATTTCCTGTTGAAACAGTTCAAAATGAAACTGACCTCACGGACAGTAGAAACGTAAATGTCCTGAGATGATAACATCTATGAAGCCTGCCAGTGACCAAAATCGAGCAACATCTTAGTTTCCGGAAGGGATAAGCTTGTAACAGTTTTCCAGTTGGGTGGGAATGAAGTACAGTGAGGTCAGGTTACTCATCAAGAACAGCACAGTAAGAAAGGGGCTGGGCTGATATTGAAAACCAGAGAGTCCCTGGCGCTGCTCATTAGACAGCTTCAATGTAAAATTGTACTTACTGGTATCCATTTCATCGCCTCAAGGCTTACTCAGTGCACATGAGACCTATTTACTTTTCAAGCACTCTTCTTAAAATGGTATTTATATATGATAGGAAAATATTAATGACACAAGAAATCTTAACGCTGTGAAGCAATTGTTTGTTGGATTTTCAGGCCAAAAAATGGAGCCTTGCTGTGCTTCACAACTGTCTGGTGAATGAAAAATCGGTACTTTAAAAGTATATAATGTTCAACTGTATGACAACCATTGCTTTTCTGTTAGAATTCACCATACAACTACTGAAGAGTAGAAAAACATGGGAATGTAAAACTCTATGTGACAAACAGAGGCTAGGCAAGAGCCAGCGACCTTCCTGTTGTCAAGCAAGTGTATTCATCAGTGTTATTTTTTCAAATCCAGATCCCATTACTTTGCAGGATCCATAGCAGAAGTGCTTCACACAGCATAAAACTGCTCATTAAACCTAAGCTACCAATAATCTAACACTACTGGTGATGTTGTGAATCATGTTAGGCATCTTATTGGATCAATATTTTAGTGGTAGATTTGCAAGCTGTCATAAGTGCTACTCCTTGTACAGTAAACGAATTAACCAGCCAGAAAGACAAAGGAAATCTTCACCCCTTTAAATGGAGTTGCTGAATAGTAGCATCCTGACTTCTCATACCAGCCAAAATGAATTATTTGAGTTCCTCTGTCAGGAAACTCGACAGTGTCACTACAGAAAAATACATAAATAAATAACATTATATTGTTAAGACAGACTTACTGATACAGGAAATTAGATCATGAAATCTTTCCTTGGGAAAGAGTGGGTTTTCCAGACATCTGAAATAGAGCTTCAGGACTCCAGCTACTGAGTTAATATCATGGTTATTTTCATCATCTGTCAATGGATCGTTACCTAAAGAACAGCAAAGCAAGGACATTGATTTTATGCAGTGAACAGCAGGAATTACCAAATTTCAACTCTAATTTTACTTTAAAGTTGTTCTTTGTGGGCGCTAGAAAAAAGTGAACAAAACAAATTATTAAAAAAGACCAGGGACTGCATTAACAGCTACAGTATTTGAAGTCCTTATAGAAGTAATTAAGTTTTAAACCTTTTGTGCTACAGTATTTGTTATCTTTGAAAAAAAAAAAGTTTTGTAGATTATAAAATCCAAAACTAAATCAGCTGTGACAGGATTTTACTAGCTGGATGTCTATGAGGAAATGTAATTACTCACCTCTCTCAAATGAATTTTTAATATCATTGACTTCCACTTGTGACCCTGACACTCGGAAAATCCCTTGGTGCTGCAGACCTGGAATGGGAATACCAGAAGTGAGGTCTAGTCCAAGTAATAAAAAAAATTGCAAAGGTGTGATTCAAAGAAGGCTGAGAACCCCTGGTGAAGGTCTATTTTAACATTGCCAAGCTTACCATAAAGGTTGATAAATCTGATACAGCTTTCAACCACTCGAGGAATAACCTGTCCCGACTCCTTGAAAACCAGAAAAAATAATTAGAATGAATGACTGTTCTTCAAAACAGAAAACACTTTAAAACACATAAACACAAAAATCCATTATAATAGTGTCATCATTATTTATGTTTGTTAGCACAGCATGCTTTAAAAGGAATGTTTGCAAGATCCATAGATTAGTAATGTGAGGATGGAAGTTTGTATGAAGCATTTCAGTGATTTTATCCTGTATTTTTTCTTGTCTTTCATATCCCTTGTGTATAATTCTCCACAGAGGCGTAGCAGACAACAATTATCATTTTGGAATATTTAGTACATCACATCATCTCCGAATTAATGTTCTGCCTTCGTTACTAATCTTTTTTTTTTAATATCAGAAGCAGCTCCCTCAGCTGATTGAAATAGCTAATTAACTTCCTGTGGATGCTTGGGCCTTTTTACTGGGAAAATCGTTTGTTTATTTACTGTATCATGGGCTGTGATAATGTTACAAGTGGAACTACTAATGCCAAATTTAGGGTGGAGACAAACTGAAGCAGAGGCCAGCAAATATGTCAAGGTTAAACTGGTAAACTGTAAGCTCTTTAAATTTAACAATGTCTAGCTCCAACTTAGTAATTCTCTCTTGCATATAGCGAAACTCTTCCCCCGTTGCTTTTGTGATCTACTACACTCCCTGACTCTACAGAGCAGCCATGACAGCTACTTAATAATAGACCAGAATATTTCAGGCATTCTTGCTGGCCACCCATGTCAGTTTGACGTGTGCTGTAATCTTCTGGAGACATGTTATGTCACTATGAAGGGTCTTCTCTCTGACATAAATTAAGGAGAACACACTCTAGTCATATTCAGTGAACACTGGACTTTTGAACTGCGTCTTAATTTGAATTGCACCCCCTATTCCATATTCACCACATATTTCCCTCTTTAGCTGTAGTAGATAATGCTCTGATCACTTTAAGAGTCATGTTTGAGTCTCTCTCTCTCTCTCTCTCTCTCTCTCTCTCTCTCTCTCTCTCTCTCTCTCTCTCTCTCTCTCTCTCTCTCTCTCTCTCTCTATATATATATATATATATATATATATATATATATATATATATATATATATATATATATATATATATATATATATATACACACACACACACATAATAAAACAATGTTGTGTGGTCCCTAGGTATTAAGAAGCCTTTACAAGAAGAATTCTCATAGGGTACGATGAACATTAAGACACAACCTTGGACTAAGGTCAGAATTCAACCAAATAATACAGTACCACTTTTTAAAATATTTTGTGTATATATTAGTACCATTTTGAATTTTCGGCACTGGTTCTGAATATTTTCCGGTGTTTAACTAAAACAAGCCTGCACGGAATCACTCCCTGCTATCTAGCCAAATTGGTTGAGAATTCAGCGGTTTCAAATGCTTCCTATAATATCTGGGATTCTGTATCCTTCGCTGTTTTTAATTCAGACTTAAATCCACTTGTTTTATTTAAGCATTTCTTTAATGTGTAAAACTTATTGTTTTTTTATTTTTAACTTTAACAAAAATGACTGTAAAGGAAAGCACTTTGAGATCATTGTATGAATTGCACTATATAAAAGTTTTTCATACTTTTGCTAACACAGTGGTGTGTTCAGGGGTGTCCTCCTATGTGCGTGTCTAGGATGCCTGCACCCCATGCCCCAGGTCTAGACATTTTTCCTGGAGTGGAAATTCTTGTATTGTTTTTTCCCTATGAGGGTGGTCGACAGGAAATACTCAATGCAAAACAGGAGTTCTGGTCAGAAGGAAAGTGCAAAAAACAACCTGGATATAATCCCATTGCTGGCATAAACTCCCTTTACTTCAAAGTGTATAGTCTCTTGCAGTTGAAAATACATGTTTTTTTCATATTTAAGTCACTGTTGTTTTAAAGTCCATGCTACACATCAGCTCTAGTAAATGTTTCCTATAAAAAAGTTTACTTTTAGTGGAAGATAATCAAACAGCCTGGTTAACAGTGACTGTTTTCTATATAGAAGGTTAGTATTTTACAATAAAATTGTGGGATTCTGCAGCTTTAAGCTCTATTCAGCAAAGAAAATGACTATTGGTCTGGTGTTTCCAGCATTCCGTGTCTATCTATTCTAGAAATTGTAGCTTACTGTTTTTTTTAATGATGCTTCCAAACATCAGGCAACACAGCAACATGGCCTAAACAAATGAAGAGCTGAATCTGTATTATCAATACAAACATTTTCCTTTTGTCAAATTTTCAATTCAATAGCATAGTAGTACTATAGGATTAGTACTTATTAGGAATTAGTGTTAAAGAGTTGAATACAATGGTGAAGCCAGGCAAGTCTGCAAGTAAAGATTGAAGTGTGGACCGCTCGCTTTCCAGAAACACTGTACCTGGTGTCTTGCATGCGAGTTCCTCCGTCCCCGGCTAGTTGCACAGTTAAAGTGGAAGATGAAATTAGAGAGGTGAGATAGACAGCAAAAATAAAAACCAGAAAGCCACAGGCCAGAGCCCACACCGTTTAATTTATCAGATTAATAGTAAATATAATGCACTGTTCAAGCACAGGAAAAGAAGGAACTCAGGACCTCAATGAAAGTCACATGAATTTGTTATTTTTCCTTTGATTACAAACCAGCCGGGATTTATTGTGGGGTTGTCACGTTTAAAGCCCGCCTAATTATGAACCCCACAGCAAATTTGGATAAATGATACCAAAACAAGTCTTATGAGGACATCTATAAAATCTTAATAAAGTGAAGTAATAGCTGTATAAACTGGTGGTTGATCAGGCAGTCATGTCAATAAACACTGCTGTTGTTTTTCTTTAGATAATTTTATTTCCTATTTTATTCACAAATACTATAATAGGATTTTCTCTTTGCTCCTCTTTTACTCTGCTTGAGGTTCCAGCATTATATTGTATACAGCCCTATGTCTGAGGGGGAAACATAATGATCAGCCTCAACACGTCTGAGGGTTGTTTGATCATTATCATGAAGAGGTGAGTGGATTCGACCTCCAAGATGGCCTCCACCAGTACCTTGACAAAGGATTCCAAGTTCCCATTAAACAACATAGCATTAAACAGTGAGCGAGGCCTAGGCTTCCTCTGTTTCTGGGGTTTGGGGGGAAGATTTGGAGGCCTAGGAAATGGAATGGGAGTTAACTATATTATCTTTTAAATTATTTTAAAATGACACATAATAAAATTCTTGTTATGCCCTGCCTGCATGTTTAATAATGCTTTCTTTTACTGCAGAGTGTCTGATATTGCTATTAAACATGCTTTACAAAATATTTATATTTTATTTGACATACCCTTAAAACTAAATTGTTACTAAGTGCTGAATTATATCTGGCAAAATAATATCCAGCAAAATCAGATGAAAACATTGTCAAAGGGAATTATGCAAATGTTACCTTTAGACAATCAAATCAGACAAATCAAATTACAATATAACTGAATTATAACAGTTTTAGGGTCTATATACTTCAGTATAATTACAGTATGTTGGAAGTTTCCCCCAGGAAAAAAAAAAAAAAAAAAACAATCAATTTGCCTAGCTTTTATAAATATACCAATGTCTCAACACATAGAGATAAGTTACAAGTTACTGTTGGGACCATGAATACTGTGTTACCTTAGACTTGCCAGCCATTCCATTCTGTTTCACCAACTGTATATGGCCTAAATTATGTGCAAGGGGGCAATAAGGGCTTGGCTTATTGTTATTGTCCAAGTTCATGAAGTCATATGAGCCTTCCAGAGTTTATCATTATACTTAAGAACTCAATAATATTTATGTTATATAGCTGAAAAATGTAAGATAATGCAATTTAATGGCACCATTGTACAGGCAGATAGAGGTCTCTGAGGCTACACTATATATGGGTTTCACATGGAAAGCATCATTGCAAGCATTTAAGACTGCTACCGCACCGTGTATCTATTCAAAGGCTGTAATAATGAAAAATCGGTGGCCCGCTGACAGATGCATTGATCCAAGGCCTTGGAACACCCTGATGCCAGTGATGTTTCAAATAGGCATTTCAACAGTAAATGTACTATTACATGCATCAACCTCCTACCTGGTAGTCATGTACTCTGCTCTGTAACCTAAGAGAAGAAATGAGAAAAGAGGGATGGTTGAGTGCCTGGGAGTCTAATGTGGAGCTAGCCTGCTTCTAGACCCCTGCAGTACCATTCACACATTCAGCAAGGCATGCTGCTTACCATCTGCCTGTATTGCAATCGCTTTGTAACCAGGCTAAACAGGAATGATACCTTCTAAAAATATTACAAATGACAAGGGTAATCTATAGCATCTGTCTGGAACTACTTGTCAGGCCAACAAAGGAAGGAACTGCTGACGACCTAAACATTTATTATCATTGTAGCAGCTTTCAAAAAGGTACTTATAATTACAGTTTTGGTTTTTCAGGTACTTTTAAAAAGTGACTACCAAGTGCCATAACATTAGTAATCACAAGTATACAGTTGTTTTGTTTATACTTAATTAAATCCCAGCTTCAAACAGTAACTTATTGTGAACATCTGGAAGTAATTTGTGGTTGTTTATTGACCTTTAACTGCTTGAATGATATTGACCTACTGCTTGAATGGGTTTGAGGTTCCTCAAGGTCATGCAGGTGTATTTTCTTTCAATCTAAATTAGCACCACACAATTGTTATTGGGATGCAATCTGTATGAGAGCTGTTATGCAAGTCATGTGAAGTAAAACCATTTCAATCTACGGGTTTCTATAAATTTAAAGAGGAAAGGTAGCATTTAAACATAAAAAGCAGGGCATAGTATCTCTAGTAGAAAACGGATTACCTTCTCCGAGTGTCCTTTTCAGTAAGTCGTGCTTTGCCTGCAGCTTCGTGATGAGATTGCTTCCCTCCAGAAATTCTTTAAATTTCTATGGAGAATTGGAACAATTATATCACATAATTAAAAAAGCACAACCCAAAGCACTCTGTCCTTTATTAAGAAACACATGAGAAGAGGAGTAGGGCTCCTTTGCAGGGGGACACGTACCATGAAATAGAACTGTTCCGTCTCTTGCTGGTTCGCCCTTCTCTTGGCGATGCTGGGCTTGCTGAGGTACGTATCTGACACGGTCGATTTCACAGACTCAGTGGAGCGGCTGTGCTGGAAACACTCAGACACGTCGTAGTCCTCAATGGTCACCATATCTTGTATTGTCTGAAGTGTGGCTTCAGTGGTTTTCTTAACCTTCACAAAATGGAGAAAGGCAATTTAAGTAAAACATCCTGTGTTATAGATACATATATATATAAAAAAAAAATACAGGTAACGTCCAAAGCATGTGGGGAAAGAATGCAGAGTATTAAAACGTCACTGTGATGTTATTGCCTGAATTCTCTTTTTAACACAAAGAAGCAGGTTGTTTGCAGCTTTAACTGACAGCATAAAAGAAACTGGCCCAGAGAACATAGAGTCATATAATCACCCTATAAAGAAGTGCTTCCAGACTATAGACTGATTGTGTTCTATGTTTATTTTTTGTTTAGTTTTTTGCATTGTTGAACAGTTATACAAATTGGGAGAAATCAGGGATACAATAACTGATTCAAAATCCAAAAAATATATAACAATAATAATAATTTAAGTGTGACACACAGTACAGTGCAGCACATTCATACAAACAGACAGACAAACAACTCCTTCATTCTTCAAATTTGGGAAATAGTACAATGGTTGCATCTTACTTCATAATTGTATTAATAGTATTCTGTATAAACCAGATGAACTTCAATACCTGCATACATAACAATGAGTTTCTTTTTCTGGTGTATCATGATAGTTGTATGATAGTAGGTACCATACAGATACAGTTCTGTTATGCAGGTTCAATATGGAAACCAATAGTAGGTACTATTATACTAGTTCTGAGTACTAGTTCTCCTTCAATTCTGGATAAACAAAGAACTGTATTCTACAGTGCAGTCAATCTACTTAGCATGATTACTAAATGCACCTCAAATTAAAAGTGAAGAAACTACAAAGAGGATTAAAGCCACTTAAAATGATACCCCGCTACATAGAAGATGAAGCTAAGATGAACAGAATTCATAAATAAGGGTGTATGTGTGTGACTAAACTAGGAACACTGAAAGAGGATAAATGTCATCATAAGCCTACTAAGAACTAAGCAAGTGGGAAGCTGAAAAATTAATCACAGACTTTGAAACCCTCCACTGAAGGCTGATCAAGGCCCCACTGGCACCATCCCTACAAATGAGTCTGTACATTAGTTTTCCAGCATGACATACAACTATGAAGAAATCTTTAGGGGCCTGCATTAGGAAAATGCAAGCGCTTGAAATCACTTTTTAAACAACAGCTTGGTCTAAGGAAGAAAATAGTTACATGCTCTGATGAAAGCACTTTAGCAAAGCACAGTCATACTTTGAAACAGGTTATTCAATATAATTCACTGGATAATGAAGAAACCACTATTAAATAGAATCATTCAGGTACTTTCCACTGGGAAATACAGATAGATGAACCAAATAGTCACAGCAAAAGAATCCCAGTAATAATAAGTTCTCACTTTTTTTGTTTGTTTTACTTTTAACTGCAATTATTCTATACTTTTATTACTAATTATTTTACTAAATTACCCATGATACACCTGTTTATTTATCTTTTATTTTATTATGAAAACGCTCAACAGATGACTTGACTTTAATCTTTGAAGTTTAGTGCCTCTTTGCCTTGTCTGGTGTTGCTTGTTTTTGGAGATAATTTGTGTGTTCTACTGAAGCCCCAGAACGGCTGCTCTGCACACTGAGGTTGTAATAAAGCCCAAGGCAAGACTCGAGACAGTTCTGGTATGTGAACAAACACACAGAAAATAACCCTATTACATGAGTTTATTATGCTTCCAAAGTACAAAGAAAAAAAGAATGTTATTGATACCTTATGTTATTGCTCCAGTGTGAGACATAAAAATGTTGACCATTTTTCAGAGTATAAAATGTTGGCAGTTTGTATAGTATATCTATTTGTTTGTTGTCTTATTATGGCCTGGTTCACTTTTTTTTTTAAATGGAATTCAGGCAGTGACTTCAGAGTGCCTTCAAAGTCTGATAACATGATTTTAACTTTTATTTTTAGTTATTTTTTATTTAGCAGCAGTTATCTGGCTAAAACACAAAACCTGTTCAAATAAAGCACAGCCTCAAACACTGCTGAGAGAAACCCTTTCTAAACCCTAATCTCTAACAAAGGAAGACAGTATAAATAATAAAAACAACACGAGACGAACTCTCTTCTTTTTTTGTCCTAAAAAGTATTTAAATGTTATCTTTATAAATGTGAGGTATTTTTTCCACGAAGAAGAACAATGCTTTGGACTGTTGGTCTTGCTATTGAGCGGTTTAGTAATGAGAGAATCAAAATGGAAGGGACTCAGCAAAGGGAATCCTGAAACAATTACAAAACGAAAAAACAAATACTGTTTACTGAGTGGGAAGGGCCTTGTTAGTTTACATTTCATTTCAGCCACCTCACTATCTGGGTATGAGATACAATAAGGTTCCTCATGCCTTTGTGATGATCCCAAAGAAGACGGTTTAAACAGCTGGATAAACTTGTCTGTGAAGTCTCCCTCTCACACAGTACTGTCAGACAAGTTGCACCCAGTTGCACTTAGATAGAACTGTTAAAATAACAGTGTTTTTACCCCAAAGAAACTCTTAACCATTAGAAACACCACTGCAAAACTTTCTTCATATTGTAAGCCCACCCTTACTGCTATTGTGTGTTGGTTAATATTATGTCTTTGAGCTACCATTGAGCCTTACAGGACCACTGTAATGCCATTGTTCTGCCACTGCATTACCACTGAGGATAACTGGGTTAGACAAGACCGTTATGTTATAGCTGACGTGGTAAGTCTTTTCAAGTTTTGTGAATATAAATGTGTTTTCATATACAGTATAACCGAAGTATTTCCTATTGAATTCTGTGACAGAAAGATAATGAGTTCTGGTGATAAATCTTCCTCCTGACCTGTGAGGGCACTAAAGAACGAGAGGAGAAATATCTGGAAGGGCTGGCAGTTCGTTTCCGGGACTGGGAAGTGGGTCAGCCTGGAAAGAAGCGAGACTCTGTTGTAAGACCGTATTGACCTGAAAGGTAAACGAGGGGCAGCTGCAAGTAATAAGGCAGCTGCAACCGTTTACCTAGATGTCATGCGGGATTACATATAGGGGCCAGGGTAACGCTGATCTTTTCCTTCGTTTGGGTTAACGCTAGGAGAGAAGGACTGAGAGAGGAGCTCTCAGAGAGTATTTGTGAAGAGTGCTATACGTGTTGTGTGTTATTTTCTGTCTGTCTGTAATTGTCTCTCTTTGTCGCACTAATAGACAGTTAACGCACATCTCCGGAGCTGTCGAAAGGAGAGCACTATCCGGAGCATCACTGCTCTGAGCACCTGCACGTTTTCAATCACCCAGGACTGGTGACCGGGCCGTTGTTTTTGTTCGGGACCCCCTGTTTTCGTCATCCCCGTGCCTTACACATTGTTGTGTATTGCCGGGGATTTATTATTTGATGGTCACCAGACCTGGAAAAAGAACAATAAAGCACTTATTCACTGAATCACCATTGTCTGTTCATCACTCCTGCACCGCATCACTGCTACACCTGTTCCCCTTACCAGCCACTTTGCCACAAATTCCAAATAAGCTAACTGTGACTACTCCTTATCCTCAGAGCGAATGGAATCCTCATGATTCAATGTAGGCTCAGGAATCATTACTGAACCAATTTCCCTTGCAAGAGGGTGGAATTAACATGAACTCACCTCCTCATTCTCGATTTTGAGAGTAGTCAGCCGGGATTGTAACTGCTGGAATCTCAGCATTAGCTCTGCCTGTATGGGTTGCTGGGCACTGAGCTGACAAACCTGACAGGAAAACAACAGGCCCCATTAGTCTCTAATCGAATAACATAATTGAGTAAAACTCAGATTTATGCCCAGAGGTGGTTGCATTAACAAAATCAAAAAAATATATAAGCTCTTCCTTGCGAATGGCACGTGGTTTAAGAACAGTCATGGTAAGTATTGCATTATATAGACTCTGAGGTATATCAGGTGAAACAGTGTTAGGAACTAGTTGGTCTTGTGCTGTACCTAGGATTCTTTGTGCTGCTGCCATGGCAACACTGGTCCCTATGACTAAAATAAAGTGTGATAGTCGCTAAACTCTTTGACACTGTTGACTTCTTTAACAAAGAAGAAACTTAAAAATCAATTTGGAATATGCAGTTATTTCAAAAGACAATGTTAAATAATGCTGCTTCCTGGTACCTAGTTAGTTTATGTGTAGTAGTTCCAGCCCATTGAAATGCAATCAGACCATAAAGGTACCAGTTATCTATAGCGTATATATATATAATATATATATAGATATATATATATATATATATAGATATATAATAGATATATATATATATATATATATATATATATATATATATATATACGCTTATATACGAATATTATATTTGTTTATTTAAAATACTAAGAAACTTTATTTTTTCCTCCTGAGTTGTTTAGGTCATTATTTTCAATAAATCTCAATAAAACTAACAAGATAATATTATAAGCTACCACTTCTTCAAATACAAGACATTGACTTTTGTTAGTGCCATTGGTTGTGCAACTGACCTCATCCCCCATATGAGATTGGAACTCAAACTTAATGGGTGGGCAGAAAGCAGAGGGGAACATCTCCATGAACCTCTGCCTGTCACTGCGGGGGTCCAGGTTCTCCACTGCATTCTCAATGATATCCAGCCCCTCGTGCCGGGAGGTCTCCAGGTTGTATTCAGCAGACAGAAAGGTGCGGAGAGCTCTGTTCAGACTGGCGTGGTACCCTAGATCGCAGCACTAGACATCAGAAAAGTGAAAAAATAGGTTCTTTTTAGCAATGAAACCCTTCATGTTTGTTGGAAAAAGGCAGCATCCCATCCAAAAATAGCATTTACACTAAAATATAATGCCTTGGCATCTGTTTATTGCATTTTTCCATAGCACAGACTTCTTGGTGCTGTCAAGTTTGGTTACACATACCTCCAAAGCTAGCTGAGTCCATAGATATAAAAGTACACACAGACTTAAGAATCATCTACTGCATTGCCAGCAATGCAAAAGGAAACATGATCTTAAAAACATAAATACTTTACAAAAAGTAAGGTTTTGATCCTGAAACCTGAGCTGAAATCTTTGGTGATATGTTAAATAAAAATGAACCAACAACAAAGCAAGACTTAAAGGAGGCATTTCAGCTGGTACAAACATGCAGCTGTAATTTCAAACATCAAAAGCTACCACAGCTAGGTCAAATACAATTCAAACCTTTAGTTAAGTCTTACAAATACTGTACGTAAACCATTAGCGGCCACGCTGGGGTGTCATATGTTTTCCTTAGTAACACAAAACAGAACATACGTTTCTGTTGTGTAATACCAGAGTCAATCTGCTTAAATGAATAAAGTGAAAAATGAGTCAGTTTGTACATCTTCATTTTGATCACTGTTGATGCAGCAAAACAGATTTTGTTTTGGACAATTCCCAGAGGGAATGACACAATGCAGTTGATTCAGTAATCAGTGACGTTTTTCATTCTAAGGTCTTGTGACAGGGCAGAGTAATGGGCAATGTGTGTTCAGTGGCTGCTTTGCACATCCACAAGGTCATTGTTTAACTGTTTTATTGAGCCAGATCACCGGGCACTGGTTTAAGTATGTAGATCTGCCTGTAATTAGGCAGGCAGGTATATAAGCAGGTCAGAATGGCTGCCCTACTTATATAGCTGTGTGGTCAGATGTGAAAAGGCATTGCGACACTTGAAGTGTATTTGTTTTGGCTACCAGTAAACGGCTCAGTCGCCATATATATTTAAAATGATAAGGTTCAGTTTGTACTCCTGGAAGGAGTTTGGCTTTTGTTTTTGTTTGATTTGTTTTGTGTGTACAAATAAAGATAAGCATTTCTTAAGATATATGTCAAATGTAAGCATGACCTATGAACAGATGGACAGACATGCAGACACCTCCACACATCGCCACATTCTGAAACTCACAATAACTAATGCTAAATAGTGACCTTACCAAGTTTCATCTCAATTTGATAAGCAGTTCTCTCTATACTGTGTATGTAAAATTCTGTAAAACTATCGTTGTTGATAGATTAAATGGTAGCTGTATGATAGACAAAGGGACCCATGAGGTCTTGAAAGCTTGTGATTCATTATTGTTTAGTTAGTCCAATAAAAAAGGTTTCATATCTCCTTCTTTTCGTAAAACTATACAAATGCATGTACTGGCACCTCTGCTGTATCACATCCTCATCACCAAATAGTGGTCCTATAAAATTTAATGAGGGTTGTAAACCACTTCTCACAGGTTACAGCCCCAGTAAAAGAGGTTTATTTATTCAGCCTGTAAGAAATTATAATGATGTACTGTAAATATTTCCAAGTGAGTCCTTTGCCCTTTAGACATAATAGAATGTCCCAATACTTTAGAATCCCAAATGAATTCAAGGGGATGGTCCATTTCAAATGCTACTATAACTATATACTATTAGGTTATTTCCTCTAAAGCCATTTCTCAGTGCAAGGTGACAAGTGGTGTAATCTAAATATCTTCTTCCCTTGCAGTGTTCTGTGTGCAGCCAGGGTGCCCACCTGCAGTAATGCATGTTATCCACTGATGTGCAGGACAGGATCCTTATTGTTCTGCTCTAATTACAGGCCGGCTGTGACTGCCCCGTGCACTGAAATCATAGTCAGGTTCTAGGGGCTCTTTGAGGTCGTCGCTAATGGTGTGCTGGCCATTAAAGCGCATTATATGAATCAGCTCAATTCAGCAGAAGAGAAAGCTGTCTCTCATCAACCTGTTTAGTAGAAAAGATCTTGGTCGTCTCTTTGAAATTAGGGGCTGGGGCAA
Organism: Polyodon spathula; assembly: GCF_017654505.1. Classification (NCBI taxonomy): domain Eukaryota; kingdom Metazoa; phylum Chordata; class Actinopteri; order Acipenseriformes; family Polyodontidae; genus Polyodon; species Polyodon spathula. The sequence continues at coordinate 43,770,677 of NC_054541.1, read as the reverse complement.
ACCGGTTCTGGCAATTCTGAAACAATTGCAACCTGTAACCAATCATTTGGTCAGTGTGATGAAGTCTTCAGTGTAGGCCTATAATAAGAATGGAGCTGCTTTTAGAGCACACAGCTGAAGATTTTTAATAACATCCTGAAACAATAAAATTAGTTACATACAGTGATGCTAAGAATTATGCAGACAGCTTCAATATACAGTTTTGAATATTATACCTAGATTCAATTGTGTAATAAAGTTCCCATCACAAGTTTCTGCATTAAATCTCACTGCGTCTTCAGGAAATTCATGTGTCAACACAGAAAAACGACCAAATAATTTTTTCATTTCTTATAATGTTTTTAATCACTCCGAAAGGTTCTTATTGCAAGTACTCAAATATTGTCTTTATTTTTTTGATAAATTACTCAAATATTGAGTTTTTATTGTAGTAAGAACTATCAGAATGATTGAAAACATGATTAAAAAATAAGAAAATAAATAATGGTATACACAACTGAATCCGGCTATGATATAAAACAGCAAATCAAGAAGGGCTGTTACTGAAGACTTAACGAAAAAAGAATGTGAACAAAGGCTTCCAATTTCTCTCCAGACTGATCTGAAAATGTTGCAGTTGGAATGTAAACAGGATAGTGCACAAGACCTCTGTTACAAGGTGCCTACAATAAAAATCAAATCCAAAAGCATTTAAAATTAGTGTCAGTGAATTCACTGCACTGCTTTGAAATAAATTGATAATTACTTGATGCAGAACTAATTAATGCTGCTTTAATGCAGTGTGGCTGCTTATTTGCATACTTGTAACTAAGCAGATGTTGATTAACAAGTGAATGTAATGACCTTTGTCAGTGTCTGTGAGGTTTGATTTACATAAACTGTTGGCCATTTGCTTTTAAAATAATGTTGACACTTCAAACCTCAAATTCACCTGCTTTTTTTGTGAGAAGCCAATAAATGCCTTGACTACAGCACCAACACAAATTATTGAAACAACAAATGATTTACAGCAAGCGTTTAAAGAGGAGACAATTATCAATTCAGGGATACAAAGATATTTCTCTGTTATTGTCTTGGCATTTACACATTACACATGTGTAAATTATAGAGGGGGATCAAAAGAAGTGAAGCTAACATTCAGGAATTGGAGAGTGCTTTCTATGATTTTAAAACAGTGCTTTAGTAAACAGATTGTTATTCAGTGGATTCGTCTTTGAAATATAATAAGAACTAGTCATTGCTACACGCATTGCTGCATAGTTGTCTGTTTCAGGTACTTACATCAATTAAATCAGAGAGGTCATGAACATAGTACTTGAAAACAGAAGAGTTTGTCGCTTCCAAAGTTAGAAGGTATTCGTTCCGTGCTTTGATAGACTTCAGCTTGTTTTCAGAGTATTTGGCTTGCCGCTGATAAAAAAAAGATACAGAAATTGTAGTTTAACCAGCACAGTCATTCAAACAACACCTCAGCTGAGTTTTTGCGTGTTTCAATAAGATGAATTCTGAGGGTATACAAGATGAAGTGACACACTTACGCTTCCTTTTGACGAGTGCAATATTTAGTGTTTTAAAAGAATCATTCTGTTTTGTGTTTCCACTGTTGTTATCATTGTTGCAACAGGACAGGCTTTTGCCTAGCAGTTAATCACTTAAAGGTATTTAGCAGAGAATCGATATCTAAACCTCAAAGCGATCTACCATGCATGCCACACAATGGCTCTGTGTGGAGTGAAATGTTTGTGCTACTGTGCCAGGACAAATGAACAATATGTGTTCCTGCATCTTGTATATGGTACGTTTTAACTGCCGTTAATAATTAATCCTTTACAGCAGTAAGCTATAAGGCTCTATTATATTCTATTATACCCATTTTTCTAGAGTACAATCATCTGACCAGTGAAAATAAAATAATTATAATGATTCAATAATTAACTCTGTTAGTGGTAGGCTATTATAAGTTGGCTACTTAATGAAAGTTAAATTGGCCAACTCAAAATCAGAAACCTTGATCTTAAAGAGAAATTTAGTAATGGTATGAATTATCCAAATGATCTTAAGTAATGTATTATACTTCTTGTTAAGATTACACTCTGCCTCTAATGTACCTGATGTACTGAGAGTGTAGAAATGATTCTGGAACCTTTGTTCAGGACATACGGTAGGGGTGCTTAAAACTTTTAAAAACATCCACAGAATGTTATTACCGTACCAGAAAATTACACCTAGTGAATATAGACAACAAGAGACATTAGTTAACGTAGCTAATAAAAGATTACCATGTTAATTTTGCACATGCTTTTCTGTGGTTATGCAATGCATTTGCCATAATTTACCATGGTTTGCCATGTATTTTTTATTTTTTATTATTGCTTTACCATACCTCTATGGGCTTTACAATTCTTACTTCTGTTTTACCATGCTTTCACTATGCCCTATTACACCTTGCTGTGCTTTTACAAGGGCCATACCCATACAAGTATCTCTTTGAATCTGTGAACTCCAGAACCCGGTCTGAATGCCGTGAGAAGACGACACATTGTTAGAACAGCCACTCATGTAGACCTCTACCTTTACCTTTTCCTTCATCTTCTCAATCTTCTTCACCGAGCTGCGTCTCTGGTGCTTGTCCTCCAGGCGGATGCTGAAGACAGGATCTCCTGACCTCCCAATCTGCTTCTCAGCCTCCTTCAGCTTGCACTCAGCACTGATGCTCTCCGTGTGATACATGTGATAAGTCTTCATGACCTGTGGACAGTTAAGAAGTGGTGGGGCACAGCTTCAAACACCCAGTTACAAATTATAAACTAAAACTCAGTGAAACCATGGCATCTGTTTCCTCTTGTGTTGAGAAGATCTGCAGTAGTGTAGTTCATCCTTAACTTCAAATACTCCAATTCAGAGGTATATAACGAAAGTAGTAAATCATGGTAGAATGCGCCCTCTTTATTCCGCTATATGACTTACGCAGTAATACAATGTGAATTACTGAAGGGCACTTATAGAATAAAATATAGTGTTTGTCACCTTATAACTGGTACCTCAGTAGAAAGGGATGCCTTATGAAGGGGAGTCACTGTATTATTATAATTATTATTATTACAGTATAGGTAATAATATGTATAAGTTCTTGACTACATAAATACAGATATAGATTGATCCAAGTTTATTTTCATTTGATTTTAATAAAACCTTGCAATCCAAATGCATGCAAGTCAAGTCCTTGGAGATAAACTGCAAGAAGAGCTACAAGAGATCGATAGCCTCAGGAGGTGTTTCTTGGGAACTCGCCTCAATTTTTTTTTTTTCCTACAAATATGTCAGTTCTGTAAATTGGATCAGGATGCCTCCTAGAATGCACCTGGAATGAATATCTAGTTCAAATGGACACAATTGGGGAAAATATTAAAGGGCTTCTCGCGTCATTCATTTTAACAATGACAAATAAACTTGAAATGTCACAGTACTGTATATCACTATGTAAATATATAGTGTCTGACATTCAAAATGCCACAGTCTGAATATATATATATATATATATATATATATATATATATATATATATATATATATATATGTGTGTGTGTGTGTGTGTGTGTATGAACTGATAATTTCTCAATAAAATATTTAACAAATTACTCTCTCCACTGAAATTATATATATCAAACAAGACTTATTACCTTCAAAAGTGCAAACTGTGACCAATAATTCAATTTAACTACCAATTATTCATGCATTTGCATTTTTTTCATTGTATGTGTTAAGTATGAATCTGCCACACACTACAGAGCTGCCTGACACTTATTGCCCTGCCTGTAATTATGGTGCCAGAATGAACTATTGATTAGTCTTATAGCAGCAGCATTGCACGAGCAAGGTCATAGAGTTGGGACTGTCTCTGTGTCACTCTCAAAGATTTACTATGCAATCAATGTTAGGTGTAATGTATCTCAATATTAGTATACCAAACAGGAGAACAATGAACAGTAAGTCAAAGTTTTCAGTTATTACTTTATTATACAAGCACAACCGTAATGCTTTACGTTTACATAAGGAAATATATTTGATGCCTTTCAACCCTCTGTATGATGCATTCATGTTATTTATTTGCCTTATATCATATAAATGTAACTGCATATAGGGAATATGCAACATATACATCTATGGCCACTTTAGTAGGACCAGTCTAGCAGACTTGTCATCGCCTTAAATTAGAGAAGAAATTCAAATTGATCATGTGATGTGACATGTGATCCCTGCAGCACTATAAAGCTGTGGGAGCAGCACAACCGCAAACACTTTACCAGAAATTGGGAAAGGCATGCAAGTCAAGCAAAGTTTAAACCTGAAAGTGTGGCTGTGATTAAATCATCTTCAATGCAATTACAATTATGCTGATGAACAGGCATTAGCCAGTTTCTAAGTAACACCTCAGCATTTACATTACCAAATGTAAAAGGGTATTACAGTATGTGAATCAATAGGTGGATTAAGGCTCAAAATTTGGATTTTATTTTTTTCCTTACAATTAGTGACACAATGTACTGCAATATAAAATGGCCCTTACTGTATATAGCTCATTGAGAACTTTCATTAAATCTTCTTGCAGCTGGAACGTAATCTCTTTACTCTATATAAAAAAAAGAAGAAAAAAAGACATTAGTACAATTAAACCAAAAACTAACTTGGAGTAAACACGACAATTTTTTTGAACACTGAGGGGCACACGAGTTATTTTGTGACAAATCACCCAAACAGTTACATCCAACCGTCCAATTTAAACTTGGTTCTTGGGGTATTTCAGGCAAACTTAAATTTACATTTTTAGACTGATCAGGTCAAGAGGTCAAAAGTTCTAGAGAGGGTTAACATTAACCCAACCTTTTACTCAAAAACAGTTTGTGCTACAGACTTGTACGGCAAATTCAAAATGCATTTGAGAGAAAACAAAAGGAAGTTACACCTCAACGAAGTTCCCCTTGGGGGTGAAATGCCCCATGCAGGTGTTTAGAGCCCTTTAACCTACGTTTTAAGCGTTCAGCACTGGCCAGGATGTATTTGCCAGATACAAAGATGAAGGTTACGCTGTCGAAGGCTGTCTTGCCGAATGAATACATGCCTTCAGGGGTTACAATCTGGCCATCAGTGGGACGCTGCAAGCTCTTTTTTGCAGTTTTTCACTTGATTGTTTCCCACAATACCTTTGTGATGTGAAGTTACAATATGAAATTAAACCAGTTTTTGTATTGGGCAGCACAACCATCACTAAAATAATGAATTTTGGAGTTTGGATTGAAAGAATTCCTGGCACCTACTCTACTCCACATGAATGGGAAGTTCTCAAATTCTGAACTGAGTGCAAAACCTTGACTAACACTTTCCATACTTCACTTCATTACCATGATAACAATGCTAGTAACACCTCCTTGTAACTAAAAGTAATTGTTCACCTGGAATAAAAGGTGCTGACTTTTTCCTCACTAATGATGTGGCCTTCACCCCAAGGTCAAAGTTCAAAAACTTTGTTGAGGTGTAACTCAAGGATGGACCTATTCCAATTAAACTTGATTACCCTGGTGATTGTCTGGTCTTGTCATTGCACTCAAAGTATTTTGCTAACTCACTTATTTAAGTACTAATCGAATTTCAAAGTATTTAAGCGCAACATACTGTATGCAGTTAGAAAATCTCATAAAATCAATTTGAGCCAATAAGTTAGGTTGTAAAGCTGAGCAGGAATTTACCACATCAAACATAATCCTTTTTAACATAACGCACCATGTTGGCAAAAAAACCCAAACAACAAACAAAAAAAAAAAACACATGCAGCTGTGTTGTCCATGCACTAAAGGGTTATGATTGATGAAACAATTCCATAAATCTTACTTCTATTTGCTTTGTGAGTCTCACATGTGCAGTCTTGAAAGAAGCAAAGTGTTATAGAATTTTTTTTGGAAAAATATCTGGTGTCGTGCTGGGTTGAAGAAAGCTCTAGGTTTGCATGCCTTACGTTCAAGTACACCGTTATACTCGTGCATTCTAGGTCACTTCACCTGAGGAAGTCAAGGCAATGGCTGCAAAGAACATCAATAATATTTCTCCATTCAACCCAGAACTTCAGTTAATATTTGCTAGCTGTAGAATATGCACATAAGGGACATATAACAGTGTAATTGGTCCTTTGTGAGATAAAGGGAGAGGCCTTTTCAGGAAGGCCACACATTGCGGTTGCCACACTCCATGCAGCTGCTCACGGAGAAAGCTGCTGGAATGCTCCAGAAGGGAGTCATATGATTTGCTGCAGTACAACTGGGTTCTGTATTCACCAATTTACAGATACGATACCAGCAGACATTAGGTGTTTGAGACAAGTCCCGAATTTGATGTCCATGACACAATGCCATTTCTACGTCCTGATGACAAATACCTTGAAATCCCAACTGAAATACGGATGACCCTTGCTGCACTTCCTCTCACAAACAGACTCAAGCAAGCTTGCGTTGACTGGTTCAGACACCACAGTCTGGAATGTCATGTTTTCTGCTCCACTTCAGGAATGGTTGTCTCCAAAATCTGCAGCTGTGTTCTATACCCTATTTTTGTAAGTAGTATGGTGTCAAAGCTTTACACAAAATCCACATTTCTCAATGCAAATTATTATCAAATATATTCAAAAGCAGTTCCAGCAAAGTTTCAGAATTAAAATGTAAAAGAAGTGTCAGTTTTTCAAAATTGCAGGTTTTCATTCATGAGGCACAACATGGATAACACACTTATGATTCTCCTATTCAGTCATGTGTTATGTTCCAGTCACATGTCACCAACTGTCTTGCCATGTAAAACACCAAATCTAAACATGGGTACTAAACAGAATCATTTACACACCCCACTAAAAAAGAACACACCCATCCTCAAGAACATTTTGTTCAATATCTGTGATTTATATAATGATCAAGGCATTCAATAACAGCCTGTTCCTAGTCATGTCTAAAGACTCCTCTAATCACCATGATAAACCATCAACAGTACAAAAGAATGCATGACAAACCACCAACAGTAAAGCAGAATGCAAACAAAAAGCTGCATTTAACATAATTCATGTGTTTCTGTTATGTTCTGTACTCAATATGAAATGCACAAAGGAGTATACCTCTATGCTGATCGCACTTGATAAACGATTAAGTTAAAAGAGCTATGCTGCATATGTGTATGATATTTCATATGCTTCGTATATAAAAGAAGTCAATACACTTATTGTGCACGTTACTGAACAGAGGGTGGAAGTGTTGCTTGCAAAAGCACTGCTAAGTGTAATGCAGGGTTGCATGGCCTGGATCTGCCAGTATGTTATTGATGAAGTTCTTTCTACACCTCAAATGCTGTATTTCTCAGTGCTGTTCGAAATCCTCCATCAGTTGACAGTAAGGATGCAGGTGGTGCTGTTTGTGTCCTACTTAACTTTAGAAGGATACTATACTATACTACACACATTTTCGGAACATTTAAAGTTCACAGTTGCATAGGTCACAGAAATTACTGTTGCACACCCTATGGGGCAAATAATTCTAAAAACTACAATTATTAAATTGTAGAATACAAAACCTACATACTATAGTAAACTGGTAAGAAAAGGTAGATGGTCTCATGAGTAATGTGTAAAACCAAGAACAGGGTAAAATAACCTTGATTCATGTCCATGCTTGATGTGAATTTCAGGTCTTCTTGGTCTTTGTGTCCTTTTGTTATTTCCAATTACTATTAGTAGCAGTTACCAACAGATCATTATTTATAGCTGTATTTTAAACAAACAAAAAAATCCATGTTAAACCAATAACTAAATAACTTGATGAAAATTCAATACCATCTTAGTTAATACAGATGACATGGTGTCTCTGCTTCAGTAGTGGTAGTTTATGTGGCTCATTCCCTATATAAAGAAATATAGTCATGGAAATTACTTGTTGTGTTTTAGCTCTTTCAACACTCTATAGATGTCTTTTAAGTCAGCTATAATAAAGTATCTTTGTATTTAATGATAGGAGCACACAGAAATATACTGAAAGCCTGAAAATCTTTAAAATATGTTTTTTTTCCAAACTTTCTTCCACATATTTTAACTTGCATGAAGTGACCTAATTTATTCCTAAATCAAGATGACTGAGGAATACATTCTATGCTTGAGGTCTGTGAAGGCTGATTTAATTGGCCTAATTATTTTAATTATTTAAATCCTCTAAGACCTTGTAGATATATACCTTCTAATATAGACCAAAGAAAGATTTACAAGAACTGTGAGAAGTTGATATAAGACCGTCTCACATATCTAAATATACTATAATTTTACTGTCATTAAAAGTACGATTTGGGTGTTGTTTTGTCTTGTTTTACAGTAGGGAGCTTGTTATCCCACCCCCTCCCCTCCCTTCACCAACAAGGGATAATATATCATGTATCAATCCCCATGTTTTCTATTGACCAGGTCTATTTGTAACTGGCAGCTCTGCAGCTAGCAGCAGCAATGGCTCTCTGTGTGCTCACTTGGTTCAGCCAAGATCGACTCAGCTCTCTCATGACAAGTCTGGATCACTGCTACCATGCCAGTCAGGCAATGTGTGCATTTAAGGGCAGGGGTGGCCAAAGTTGGCCCTTCCACTCTTTGTTCCAGCCCTATTCTAAATTGTTTAATTGAAGCAATTAAACCTCCATCCGGACCCTGAAGTAGTTAATTTGCTCATTTTATCTGTTAAACCTGGAGTGAAATGGCCCACGACTGTGACTGGACACCCCACCTTTTAGGTATTATAATGGAAATTGTAGTAAATTATCAAAATTGGGTCAAAAAAAAAAAAAACAAGATTAATTATAGATTAATGAAGATTAATTTTCAAGTTAATTTGCAGCTCCGCTTTTTGTCAGAAGCCTACTCTTTGGGAACACGGCACTGAAGATTTTGAAAAATTACGAATTGTGGCCTGCATTTGAATTGCAAACCACCTGCAGCTTGCATGGAGCCTGTATTTTTAAATAATAAAGAAATGTCTACAAGGGAGTTATCTAAATATTTTACTGGGGTTGTGAAGGCAGCTTGGTAAGTTAAAGTTAGTTTCAGATAAAATGCAGAGGAAGTAAAGTATCTGCACAGTTTTATGGTCTGAAAATTGATTGCATTCTTACTGCAACCTGCCCATCTGAGCAATCAAAACACCTTTACAAATACAGTTTAACACAGTTACAGCCAAAGTGCATTTTTGAACTCAGTTTTAACAAAGTGCATTTTTGAACTTTCTTCTGGGCCAGCCTGTCTAAATAAACTAGACTACAGTTAATCAAACCCTGCGGTTTGTAGGTCCAGTGTAGGCAGGGCCATAGCCATCCATGAGAAATCATAGAGGCACTTGCCCATGCCCCGCGCAAATAATTATTAATATGATTTTAACGAGGCCCATGCCTTAGGTGCCTCATAGCTGGCTACGGCTTTGGTAGGTACAAATTTTTTTGTAGTAATGCAAAAAAATACATCTCCAACTCCGTCAAAGTTTTTTTCAAACAGCTCTGCAACAGGAACAGCTGCAAGGTCACCCCAGTGCTCTTGTTGCAAGTGTGTGGTTCAGATATGTGTGTCTGCTGGTGTCTACATCCAGAAACGGATACTGCATACCCAGTGGGGGGATTTTGTCCTTCCCAATGCAGATGAAGCCAGCACACCTGACATCTGGAAAAGCAATACATTCCCATCATGAGTGTAATTCCCCTTGCTGAGACTTGAACTTGTACCCATGAGCTGAGCAGCTTGACACTTGAAACACAAGAGCTGCCTTAACTTTGACTATGTAAGGACCTTACATCTGGGAATGTGTCTTTAATCCAAAGTGTCTTTAGTAAAAATCAACTTTGGAAAGCTGTAATTGAAAGCAGATCTAGTTGTGCTGTGCAGATGTTGTCTGAAGGATTGAAGAAAACTCTCACGCATGGTCGTAGCTTCATTGGAGAATAGCACCAAGGTGAAAAGCTAAGGTGACATTATGAATGCAGATTGAAGAAAGCTAGATTTGCTTGCAACAGCTTGTGCAAGCAAGGAATGTTTTTTTTTTTTTTGTTTCAGAATAAAGAATTATATTAAGCTTCCTTATGCATCTGTGCATTTTTTTGTGAAGTACATGATAACAAGACAACTCTGATGCAAGTTGTATGATTGTGGAATATCAGGTAGGGATCAGTTTAGGTTTCTCAAAGCAGACCAAAGCCAACTAGAGAGAGATATAGACAAAAAAGATAAATCAACACTGGAACAACAAAACCCATAACCATTAAATAGTAGGGGAAAGGTATGATATAAATGTAAACTAGCAAGAAACCATTCTGTTGCAGCAAGGAGCAGTTACAATAGAGTAGTTAAATGCAAGTTTTTCTACCAATTAAATCTTTAATAACGTGCAATAATGTTTTATGTAAAGGGTCCTTTCATTTTGGTATTGCGGTCGCGCAATCCATCTTCAGTTGCGCTATAACTGAAGAATACGCTCCCTCTCATCCTACCTTTTTGAAGAGTCTTGTGGAGTCCTCACTGATCTGCATGAAGCGCATGATGACGTTGTTCAGGTAGATGTCGCTGAGCGTGGCGTGGTCTTTGCTTTCCCGCCTCACCTGGTTCAATAATAAGTACCAGCAGTTCACAGGAGACAATAGGTTTTGGTCTCTTCTATAAAAAAAAAATAAAAACGTACATATTTACTCAATTAAAAAACCAAAAGGAAATATTATCTGAGTTCAAATGAACATTCAGATTGTAAATAGTTCCCACTTGTTTTTCAGACACATAAAAGAGATAAGGATGATGAAGGACAACAAAGCAACCACCATCCATCACCACAGCAACCACATAATGGTAGGTCAGAGATGTCTCATTTAGATTAAAGCTATTGAACTGAAGCAGCTGGGATTAAACTGAACCAGATTTAATCATATTCCTTTTTGAAAAAAAGAAAAAAAGAATTCAGGTTGTGCCACAATCTGTTTATCTGACTCCTGAATTGGTTTTGTACCAAGGCCATGGAGACTACAACTGGAAACAACTGGTACCATAGTAAACAATCAGAACACAGTGCTTACTGCACAGTGTGTATTGATTCAGTGTCTATGGTGATGCAATGTGTGAAAGAATGCAAAACAGGGATCCAGATATAGAAAGAAGACAGATGATCCATGTGTCTTCATTGTTGTCCATTCACACAACAACGATGACAAGCAGGTATGAAGGAGAAGCTGCAAAAATGATCGTAATATATGGTATATAGTTAACAATTATACTCTTGTGATACAGCCAGATAGTATGAATATGATGGAAATGTCTTTGCTTTAGTATTAGTTATACTATTTATTCTTATTTAATGTTTTGTTATTCATGTTCAGCTCCCATGGTGTGGCTAACAGCTTGTGTTCTAAAGCAACTTAAATGATATTTTATGTGTATTATAAACATATATAGTGTAAGGGCTATGTAAGCTGATTCTCAAAGCAGTCAAGGTCATGGACAGTAGGCACACCCAATGTAATGTTCTATGTACAAAACATAAGGCTAATTATAAATCGCTGCCTGTACAAATGGCCAGGTAATTGAGACAGAGTGACGTGAACCTTCTATATTATACTGCAGTAGAAATTCAACTTTGTTAAAAGCTATGAAGCTATATATAACATAAAATAAGGCAAAAGCATACAATTATGACAGCAATAATTCAAAACAGAAACAATAGCAGACATCTACAGCACAGTATTGTGGAACATATTCATCTTTACAAAGCAAAAGATATACAGTACCTACCCCATAAATGGAAAACTACAACTGGCACTTAGAATAATGAATATGCCAATGAAACTTCATTAAACAGAAGTGAGGCTAACACATTAAAATTGGTTTAAGTGTTTGGAGGAGAGTGTAATATGTTCAACACTGATAAAAAAAAAAGCCGTAGGCAGTGCAGGCACATTTGTATTAAAGCTACAGCTGATCAGCGATGAAGCAAAAATGAATTGTTTTTGGGACTGAGGGCCAGATCACACCATTTTTAAACTTCTTCTGCCAAGTCTCTCTGGGTATTAGAAATGTACTGTAATTAAAATAAACCACCTCAGCGTACACAAGACTTGGCTGAGCTTTGGAATGGTCAGTAGCGACTTAGCAGATTAGTCACCCTGTGGAGCGAAAAAAAAAAAAAAAAACATTTCTTTATGCAGTTGAATGATGCAGCTGCATGGTAACCTGCTTCCTCGGATGAAAAGGTATCATAAGTGCAATGAGGCAAGCAGGTCTAAAAATGAAACTTTTGCCCTAGTTGCATACTCTGTCACTACTTGTATCTAGCATGCAAATTAGGACAGTTAGACTTGTGAACTATTTATATATCATTTCTTATTTAGAGGTTGAAGGGGCTCTCAAAACCTGGTTTTCTGAGGTTAATGCACTCTGATCTCATGGTCTCATTGCTGTGAATTCAAGTAAAGATTCACATAGCCCATTAAAACAAACATTCACCAGCATGTCAAGCACTACAGTAATCATTTGTGGTGTGTTTTAAGTGGGAGCACTGGTATAAAAAAAAGCTGTTTTTTACCCTAATAAAATAAGTAATACTGGCAAATACACTCTAATATGCAAGACATCTATATAACTGGGTTCACAGCTTTGAGTTCCATTAAAAAGCAGCCAGCCCACATCTATGTACTCCTGTTGTGCTGTGTGTGCTATACTTCTACACGTGACAGGAAGATGCACTTTGTTTTGCAGTCTTATGCAGAGTAAAGGTCACAGTTCCAGTAAACTAGGCTAGGAAATAGAATGCCTTCTGTTAAATACTATATATATCCCAGGAAACATTACCTCACAGCTAGTAAAGTCATACCAAGAGCTGGAACTACTGCTTGCAATTGCTATTGATGTCCAACCCCCTTCCTGCTTTATTAGTCTGACTTCAGATCCTGGAGTTCAAAAAAATAAATATCAAAACTTCTGATCCGAGATTTATAAGGTCAACAAGTACAAATACTTTATAGTGCTCACTTAGGTATGGTCTCCTCAATTGGGAAATTCCATTGAGAATTTCACCTCACTGTTGTAAGCTACATACTGGCCCAGGGGGACAGAAGAATAACACACGCCTTCCATTCCTGCTGTCTAGCTAATCGCCAAAGCAGTGGATGTTTCCAACTGAAAACATTGGAGGACAAAATTCAGTCTGACCAGTAGGTGTCACTGGAGAGTGGTGAAGTAAACCAACCCCAGGCAATGTTCCCTCCCTGAACCAGCACCCCCTCGATAACTCAGCAAGACCAGGTTTTTAACCAGAAAGTTCTAGATGATTCAAACCACACTCCACGGGAGGACAGGGATGGGGACAGAAACGCCAGCTTTACTTTGGTGTTTCTATGATACACAAACTGTAGTAGCTCTCAGCAGAGCTGGAACTAGGAGTGGGCGGAGAAGCCACTCAGGGTGCAAAGCCTGGGGGGGGTGTGTGTGAAAAAATATGATTGCCTGAATGTCTAGTGGACATCAGTGTTATTGCACATGGCTGTTTTTGTTGCCAAATAGGCTATACCCATCACACAAAAAGACTTAAACTCATCGTAGTACGTCAAGCAATTTGCAGTCATGAAAACTCAGTTTATTTAAAACAAATATGGGGACCACATTTGTTGCATCTTCTTTGGCACAACATGACATTTCTGAACTAGGTTACTTCTATGTTGAATACTGTGGCTCCTGTGTATATGCATCATTAATGTACAGTTTCTTTTGAAATCCCCTATGCAGATGAGCTGCTCTAGTTTCTATAGGATGCTCTAGTCCAGCAAAGACTGTAAAGGTGCTGTAAATCTCCAAGCTGCCCTCAGATGGAATGAATTGGCTGCTTTACAGTGGAACTCTAAGCTCTGCATCCCAGTTACATGGATGCTTCACACAGTGTATTTGTTTTTGGAAATTGGCAATTCTTTTTTTTCTGTAAAAAAAATATTTCCAGTTTTCACAGGGTAACAAATCAACATATTATATGATTTTAGCAGCCAGTAAGGCCTCATATTGTTCAAATAACAGGGGGCCTTGTGGGGATCTGGTTTTGAGAAATGAGAACAGCTTTATGCTTAACTGGGGCCCATCCGAGGAACATTTTATATTTAATGCACACAGTTCAACAACCAGGAATGTCTGTGTAACCATAACTTATTTAGCTTGCCTTTCATCATAAATCTGTTTGTTTTATATGAAAGGGCACACATAGGCTTGCCTGCCAAAAGTGCCTTCCTCCACAGTAAGACAGAATTAGTTTTGGTATTCTAGATTAATTATTGCTCACACCTCTAATGCAAATTTTGAATAATCTGATTAGAGAATTAGAGAAGGAAAAAAAGCTTTTTCACAAAAAAAAAAGCACATTAGTTTGCAAATACTAGTAATGTTAGTTCTGTAAACCCAGGCAGTATAAAGTATTTATTTTTCACAATAACATATTAAAACTATTTTAATATCCACTGAGAGAGCATAGGATAATTCTTCAAATGAATGTTTCTTTATTAATTTAGAGCACATCTGGCAGAAAGTCCAAATTCCATTTAGAATGAACAGCAATTCTGATCCTGTTGAATGAAAACAGGTACAAGGAACAGTGGGCAGACATCGAACTAATATTATGCGGTTTTGATTGTCTACTTATTTACTAGTTACTTGATTTTAATATGTTTTTTTACCTTCCTTGGCTTGAGTAATTCACAAACCACTGAATGATTAACCCCATGTGCATACTTAAAAACCAAACCAGCAACATTCTTCAAACCCCAAATAAATCATTTTGAGAAGAAACATAATAGTGATTAGAATGAAAAAGTATGCAATCACATATTACTATAAACATTTAAAAACTAGTTCTGCAAAACAAAACAATACTAACTAAATAAAAAAAGTACAGTCTCACTTATATTGCTGATGGTCCTTGGTGCTTCTTGTCTTGGCCATGAACCGTTCAGCCAGCTTCTCCAGATTACGAGAATACTCCATCTCGATCTCAGACTTCTTTCGGAAGAAGTCTTGGAGATCCTGCAGGAGCTGGACCCTCATCTCTGTCTGCTGCTCCAGGCATTTCTGCTGCTCCACCAGCTGAGCACGGATCTCTGAAAGGAGAGATCAGCTAACTTAGAACTGAACCACAAGAAATAAGGAGGAACCATTTCGAGGCATTTATTTTGATGATAGAAATCAAGTTAATAAGGAGTATGTTTTTTTAAATTTATGTTTTACCAAGAAACACATACACAAAGCACAGTTATGGATCCTTATTGTTGTATCACAAAAATGGCAATGCAATGGTCTGTGCTAAGAGGCAATGGCAACACAAGAGAAGATACCCAAAGCAAGAATGGTGCACAGCTGCATCATTTCCACTTTTTTTAAAATTTAGTAAATCGGCAATAGTTTTTTTTATCATTTTCTCCCAATTCAGAATAGCCAATTATTTTTAGGCTCAGCTCACCGCTACCACCCCTGCGCTTACTCGGGAGCGGTGAAGACGAACACACGCTGTCCTTCTTTTCACACTGCAGACCCACCATGCAGCCACCTCAGAGCTACAGCGTTGGAGGACAATGCAGCTTTGGGCAGCTTACAGGCAAGCCCGCAGGGCAGGGGTCACTGGTTCACAGTGAGCCGAGGGCACTCTGGCCATCCTAAGCCCTCCCCTAACCGGGCGGAGCTCAGCCAATTATGCACTGCCCCCTGGGAGGGCCTGTCCATGGCAGGCACTGGAATAGCCTGGACTTAAACCTGCGACATCCAGGCTATAGGGCACACCTGCACTCCACACGGAGCGCCTTTACCGGATGCACAACTCAGGAGCCCTATCATTTTTACTTTTTGACATCCTAAAGAATCACGATAGTAGGAACCAATAGACCCTGGTATCCCATAGTACGGTACCTTATCAGTAGCAATGTGCTGGCATGTTAGGACCACAATGCAATATTCCAAATACACAGCTGATAATGCTTTGGTTTGACAGTTATTCTACCAGAATTCTTCAAGTATTTTGCAATTAGCCACCTGTAACAGCAGCCCATCCCTCTTTAAAAGCCTCAAGATTTTGAAGATTGGAGACCAGAAGATTCTCTCTTCAGATAAGACATGGGGGGCTATTTCAGTGATCTGAACTGCATCACTTCCACCGCTGCTCTTTCATTCTGTATAGTACGCTAGCTGGGTCTCCGCCCAGAAGCATGTTAATTATTATCTGCTGTGTCATACACAAGGCTTACATATAAAATGTGTTGCCGGGCAGTAGTTATTTTTCCTATTTGGATCCTTTTTTGTAGAATAGATTTCAATAAGTGCTCAATGCAGTCACATTACTTAAATCTCATTCATTATCAATTTATGGTGTGAACATTATGTCAGTTCATTGCAACTGTTACACAGTTCTGTCCTTGGGGAGCCCACACTGTGCATAATGTATTTCCAATTATTATATATTTGGCTGCTACAGTGTATGTTTTGCAGCTCTTGCTGTCTTCCAACACTCTCTTTAGAAATGAGATGCAAGTCTGAACAGGCTCTCTCCAGGGAAAACCAATTTCAAAAGAACAGATACATAAAAAAGAAAAAAAAGGAGATCTGCGTGCAGTTAGTAGTGTTAATGTCATGGATTCAGTCATGTAAACCCCAGCTGTGCAAATGTATAAATGACAGGCCTGTAACACCTGGTCCCCAGGGAGATACAAATCAACAGCACTAGTACTGTTTATCATCATTTAGAACAGAAATATGTTTGATATAATTCGCATTTAACATATTTCACTCCCCTTCCTCCTTTCCCCTGGAGAAGAAAAGTCTGGTTTATTCAAAATCACTCCACAGTACACAAAACAATAACTGGTTATCAGTTTGGTTTGGTGGCCTCACCCTTAGCCACAGTGGCCATTAGTCCACATCATCAGCACATAATTCCGAACAATTACCAGCCACTACTTGAGAGAGAACCAAGTGACAGAGCTACTGTACTGTATAGCAGAAGGGGACACTCTGCTTTGACTTTAGTGAAACCTAAATGCTGAAGGGTCTGTTGGTGTATTTTAACATGATTTAAATTGAATTTGAATGTATTAATTTGAAACAAACAGTGCGGTTAGCCACACCTATTGTTACTGTTAATACCTGTGTTTTTATTTTCAAAAGCTATGGGTGATTTAAAGACTACTTTTCCAATTATAAGATAATTTTAAAATCGTTCAATCGTTTCATAACAAAGCTGTTTCAATTTGCATAATGAGCTTGTATACAATGAGAATTCGCAGCGCTCTGATGGTGGTCTGCAACTTTTATACAAGAATGGCAACTGGGGACAAAACCCGCTGGGAGGTTTAATGAATCTGTGGAAAGTTCAGGCTGATGCCCTGGCCGATAGGCCCTTTTGAATAAAAAGAGAATAAAAAAGCTTTCCATCCAAGGGAAACCAATTCTGACACTGAATTATTAAGAAAGCTAATGCTCTGAGCAATGAACTATTCAGACAGTCTTCCCACTGTAAACGGATTACAAATAAGCAAATAGGTGCCTTTGGTATTTACTGTAAGTATGTAAAACAGCATTCCTTCTTTTGGCAAAGTTCAGTATCTTTCACACATGGTTTAAATCAATGTAGGAAGTACAGTATTTTGAAAACGCCTCAGTTATCAGCCCCATGCTAAAAAATTGAACCACATCCAGCATTCCATCTCTTATTCTTACACTGTATTTGAAGGGTTGTGGGTGGTATTGTCATTCGCCCTGGTGGTTTCTTGATTGAGAAGATAATATTCATTTTACAATAATAATATGAACAAATATTTTACAGCACCCTCTGATTCCAATTAGTTTGGGTAATAAAGGCCATGATAATTCTCACATACTGCAGAAAACCAAGACAGTATTGCTGTTAGAACTTAATTTTGTAATAACTGTTTATTAGATGAATTGTGAAATGTGATGTGAAATGTGAAAAGGCTTCTTCAGGTGTAAGTGTAAATTGACACCTGAAGATTGTGTGTGTGTATATATATATATATATATATATATATATATATATATATATATATATATATATATTATTAACACTATCGACTCTTCAAATCAGTTAACACAAAAGAACATGGAAGATAAACACTGGCTTTTAGGAAATCAAATACATTGATTTACACGACAAAAACAAAACCAAAATTCTCTTTTTTGATGATTGCATTATTCCCAGAGAAAAGTGGACATGTTAAAAGTCTATGAGAAGGAACTCTACATTATCCAGACATCCACCTACAGCCCAGCATGGTCTGTGGAGGTGCTGTGGTCTGGATTCGACGGAGAACAAAGATGCTGTTGTGTAGATTAATCCAATTTAAAAACATGGGACCCCCAGAGGTCTGCCGAAATTCCCTCAAGTAGTCAATCTGTGAGCCATGGAGCCAGGGCATGCATGGTGTCATGGGAATAATATCTAAACATGAACTGGTACTGACTCAGTATAGCACAGAGCAATTAAAGGTAGTGAACTCAGTTCAGTTTCCACTCAAGTGGCCGTGTGCCACAGTCATGTCTTTTTATACTCTTAAATAGTACATTGATGCCTACTACTACAGACCATGGAGGCTACTTGTAAAATAATAATAATAAATAACAGAAAGCATACCTTGCAGTTTATAATTGGTTTCCATTCCATAAAGGTAGTTTTAGTTGCAAAGGGACATCTCCCTTCGAAACCTTCTTACCTCAAAGTTCCTCCAAATCATAAAATCTTCTAAAGGAGTACAGGGTATTTATTCACACTATATCTCAGAAAGCAACGCAAAATTATAATAGGGGGAAGGCCTGCTTTTTTTTATAAATGGTGCTTTTGTTATACTGATAACATTTTAAAGTAAACCGTCATATTCGCATATATTTTCATGGTTCGTAAGGTAACAGCCTTACGTAAAAAAAAAAAAAAAACTTCAAGGAGCTTTATGCCTTTCAGCATGGTATGTTTGTTTACTTACTGTACTGCCTGAATTTCAGACACCAAACAGAAAAATACATTCAGCAGGAAGTATTTCCACAGAGATTCAAAATGCTCCAATTTGCTGATATACAGACAAGCCTGACAAGAAGCCAAAACACTCCTGAGAAACCAATGAATGGCCCCAGGCTGCTGACTGGCACAGCAGAGCTCCCAGTCCTTCATTTAAAAAGAGGACGAAGCTCTTGGATATTTCAGCAAGAACAACATTAATACTCTTAACATCTAGTGAAGCTCAGTGTTAAAACACCAGCAAACAGTCTCTCCAGCCAGGAAACACTGTCAGTGGTGGTTTACTAATAATTACACCTACTGAAAACACCTTCTTAATCTTCACAGATACCGTATAGTTTTCCAGTATTACACTATTTTAATGATTAGTGGACAGGTTACTGAGTGCAAAAGGATCACATTTGTATAAAATGGCTGCCCCCCCCCCCCTTCCCCACCACAAGCTACTTCACTATAGACGTCTATCTTTTAGTGCTTTACTCTTAAAAGACATTAAAATGGGCTCCAATTACTAATTCACATTGATTTCTTTTCAATTTACCCATCTGGTAGAGGTCCATTTGAATAACAGGGAGTGTTTCAATCCCACAATTGAGTCATTTCTTTAAGATGATATACTGGAAATTCAAGCCCAGTCATTCAAAAAAAAAAAAAAAAAAAGGGGGGGATGGGCTCCATTAAAAAGTAAGAAGCGGGGTTTATAGAGCATTATACATCTCCATGTCTTAATACAACTGTTTAAATAACACCTGAGATTTTTCTTTTCATTGTTAACATCTTACAGCTTTTTACACTTATAACTTTAAAATCTGTTTCAATGCTCTTTTCAAATTGGCCACTCTAGTGCACTGGGGTTTGAGATCTGTCCTCTAAATCACTGCAAGAAGAGCAATAAAAAATTTAAATAAAAAATAGAAACAAATGCTCTGGCTTTGTTTCCCCCGGACCACATCATGAATCATTACCGTCATCTGTTTGCTTCAGTGCATCATCAGTGCACTGAAGCAGCCTTTTGCAAAAGAGCTTTGAAACAAAGTTAGAAGTGTAAAAAGCTGTCAGAGTTAACAATGAAAATTAAAATGACAGGTATACTATTTAAACAGTTGTAGCGACATGTGGAGATGTATAATGCATTTAAGGTGGATTCTGTTTTTTATATTAATTGTGGTGCAAATTGCTACTTAAGAGAGATAAGCCATGGTAAAAATGTGGATATGATAATTCATAAATTTGGTTAGGTCATGTTGATAGTAAATTGCCATGTACTGTACTATACTTCAGTGTAAAAGAGCCCTTCACTATGTAGTGGTTTTAATGTTTTATAATTTGTTGATTTGCATGTCAAACAGCAAAATAATGAGCGCTGAATTTAATACATGCCAGAACTAACAGGTGCTGATTTTAAACCTGATGTTTTGATTTTGTTTTTGTTTTTTTTTACAATGGAAGAATGCTTTGAAGGATGGTATGTTGTCACCTCTACTATATAGAGATATATACAAACTGCTTAAGCTCACAGTTGGACTTGCATATCAGTAATGGATTCCACACATGCCCCAACACCAGGTAATAAACAACACAAAAGGAGAGTTGCAACATGTATTGCTATTTTCAGTTATTTGTCTAAATCTGTTTAAGTTGAGAATTTAAATGATATGTTCTATAAGTTATTAAATGATAGACCACAGTTCTTCTAGCATTCTAGCAGCAGCACGTGCCCACTACAGCGATACATTCCATAACCTGTGATGTCACCTGTGTTGCATCCATCTCTAATTAAATGTGTAGCCTCAGGTAACTTGAGAATGAACACATGCCATGATTCACATCAAAACTGTAACTCTAAAAGGTCACACCTGCACTTCACAGCAATCTGGCTGACAAAGGACCTAAAGTAATTCTCTTCACAGCAAATATTGATTTGAAATGACCTATCCCTGAAAACATTCTCTTAAATGATTGCAGTCTGTCATGTTCTGTGGTCCAGAGCAGACCTTACACGGCTCCTCCCTATGCATTTTGTTCAGGTTTGTGTGGACATCAGCAAGATCTGCTGATAAGCAGAATAATAAGACAAAGCTGATAATGATAGGAATTAATTGTTCAGTTAGATCATTCATGCTTCATAGACATTCTCTTAATTCAGCCAGCACATCCTTGTTCTTGTTTAGAATACAGCCAGTCAATGCTTGCTTTAAGAACTGTCTTCACAGACGGTAATAGACCTGCTGCAATCTGCTTTTTGATACCTGTCAGTTGTTTACAGAAATAATAACCTGATTCCACACTGATGCATTTTTATTAAATATCACTGAAGGTGGTTTAAAGCATGCCCTTGGTAATACAGTGAGTGAATACTGGGATCAAAACTGCAAGGAAACTTTGAGGCAGCCATATAGTATCAATACAGCAAAGCTCAACTGCTATTAGGGTGGAAATTGATTGTTTTATGCCAGGGATGTTGATATAATTAAAGCATATTTAAAATCAAAACAATCTCCATTAACTGTTACATCAATTTTGAGCTGTCCACGAAGGCAATATCTTATACATTACTTTGGTATTGGCATAATTCCTCTAAAATTAGCTTTCTCTGTCTTTTTGGAGACGACGATGCAGGCTCAAATGCTTCCTTGTAAATACATGTTTCTAATAATGCTAAAAAACTAGTAAATAGCACAGAGACACTAACAGCGCTGTACAATAACCTTGACAATGCTCACATGACAACACCATTAAAACTGATAGTTATAAATCACACTGTTTCAAATGTTTATGTAACGGTCAGGGTGTCGATGTTTTTGAAACTGAAAGCAGGTAAGGTCAAATATTTGTTAAAGTTTGACAAGTTATATGATTGACCTTCTTTCAAGGTAGTTTGTCTGGGATTATTTGGGAAATCGTCAAACAAGAAAAACTAAATGTGCAGGTGTGAAAATTCTAAAGCAGTCATTCCACATTCTTGTGAAGTGCTTCCTCCTTCATGCAATGGAGGGTAGGTGTTCTAAATAAGAGCTGTGTAACTCATGCCCAACATTGTATCAAATAACACTAGTTGTATTTCTGTATTTGATACATTACATTTAGATTTAACGTTTGCAGTTAACAAGATTAGAATAAGTTGTCATACCAATACAGTTAAAGAGAAAATTAAAACAGGTAGGTTCCAGTTAAAAATGCTCCAAAAAATGACAAAGTAGCCTGTCCCGAAATGAGGACAATGGTACTTAATGGGTATAGATGGTATAAATTGTCATTTTTTCTCCACATAGACTTATTTCCAGGGCATTCCAACAAAAAATCATGAATTGACGTTTAAGCCATTAATGTGAGGGGTCAAGCAATCCCCCTTGGTTCACTTGAGCTGCAGTGACCCTCACACGCCCTGTATTCATGCTGTTCCATGTACACTGTATAGAATCTGATTGAAGCAAAAAAAAAAAAAAAAAAAAAAAGAGAGGTTAGAAGGACTTGGAGAAGACTATCAAAAATATTTGTTTCATTTTATTTTTCTGCGGCTACCTGTAGGAGATTTTGTCGATTGCTTTACATTCAGTGTGACCTGTTGGGTCACGTATGATTGATGCCAATTTTAACAGAAACAGAAGTATTGATTCTTATCTGGGTGCCAGATAGAAAGAGATTCTAAAGATTACAGAGGCTGTGCATACTTGACCAGCCTAAAAATAACAGTACTACTGAATGTACAGAACTGTACTGCCGTGCACTGCTGCCTGGTACCCACTGCAGTTCCTGCAAACCCACTCCAATAGTTCAGCCGCAATCAGACCATGTGGCTGTATTTGAAATATTCCATAATAAGAAATTTAAAAAAAATGTGAAGAACAAAAAGATGCTCAGCACTAAAGGAAGACCAGAAAATAAGCCTAAAAATAAGGCAAGAAACTACCCAGGCTTTAAGATAATTCAAATGAGGTTGCGAAGCACTACGTGAAATGTTTTGGGTGGCTTGGTACCCCCAACCCCCAATAAAATCCTATAAAAATGGAATTTCTTCCTGTCGGTGCAGCTCAACTTGTGTGTATGTAGTTTTACTGGGGTTGCCAAGGAAACAGGCGTTGTAATTCAGTGTGTTTTTGAACATTTTTCTTCCATAGAATGACAAAACAGTGCTGGTTGAAAATGCCATTAACCTTTCCATTACCTCAACCTTCTCAATCAAAACGTGCCTGCAATTTGATTATTCATTCAACAGTTTATTTTACTAAAGAATTTCCACTAGGTAGTTGAGCATTTCAACATGTATTTATCATAAGAACCCAAACCAAAGATTTTAGGAATAATCTTCTTTTAATAACCCAGCATCACAATACACTTTTGAACTTTTAATAAATTATGTCTATCACCTCTTTCTCAAACTAAATTTTATTTAAATATTCTGCATTTTAACGTAAACTTAAAATAAATATCAAATGTTATCAGCCAAATCTCAAACCTACAAATATACAAAGGTGTGGTAGCGTGAAAATTTCAAAAAGGATATTAGTCGTTGTCATAGAAACACCAGCATGGTGTTATATTTCACACACTGTCAGGTCTCATTGCATACAGCAATACGATTTCATTAAACCGTAACAGTTTCCCCACATCTACCTTAAATGGAAAATACCTTCACATGATGAATCAATACAATTTCCAGCTGTTTTCCAATTGAGTGAATATCACTTTGAAATGATTGCATCTGCTACCCAGGCACCAAGTGTATATGCATTAAGAAGCTTCACCTCATTAACAGGACAGCAATTTGATTTAAAGTCTTCAATAAATAAATTATTTTTTATTTTTTTTTCAAATAGGAGTTGTGTGCTTCACAATATTCTAGTAAATATAGCGTTTTCCAATTTTTTTTGCTTAACATTACATAACCATATTGACTTGTTTTAAGGTGCTTCACTGAAAAGCCGCTCTGGAAAGAGCAATTCCTAGCCTGCTTGCATGTTCCTAGATATTCTTGATCTGGAGACAGCACTCCCTATTTTTCAACTCTGTGAAAACAGAACATAAGTTCATAAGAACATAAGAAACACTAATGTTTCTTTATACTGTATACAATTACATTTATATGAAATGCCACTTTAATAGACTACCTGTCTATAGTAACCACTCTGATTAATCTATTGTATATCTCCTACACTAGGTCCCCTCTATATAAAGTCCACTTCGATACAGTACCTTTATGTCTTTTCTTCTGCTGTGATCGAGTTGAAAATTTATTTAACTGAAAATTTCATTGGCAGCAGAGCAATATTAATGCAATCTAAACTAGGGTACTCACAGCACATCAAAATATATACTGAGAGAATTCGCTCATGCCCAGTCATTTCAATGGAGAAAGTTACCTACAGAGCATCCAATGTGGAGGATGCTAGAGTAGGGTTACCATACGTTCGGTTTTTCCCAGACATGTCCTCTTTTTTGGGCTTCCGATCTTTGTCCGGGTGGATTTTCGAAAAATGAACGAATGTCCATGATTGCGCCCGCTCGCCCCTTTGCTGCTGCTGATGCTTGCACAGCTGCAATTCCTGGCATGTAATAGCGCCGCACCTGCACTGGTGGTGTGCAACTGCATTGTTCACTGGAGCCGGTTGTACTGGATCCTGGATTTGATTTTGCTCCTGTGACGTACTGGGTTGTACTAAAAGCGTCAGGGTTGATCCTGAGCTCAATTTGAGCCCAAAATCTGTTACTAACTGGATCTTTCTTCAGAGCAGGATCACAATTGGATCTTGGATCTTGGAGCTTGATCAAACGTTTTTAAATGGAGGAACTTAAACTACAGCAGCTGATAGACTGAAAGACGAGACTGCGTATTTCGTGATCAGCAAAAACCTCTTTGGGTTATTGTGTTATAGCGTGCTCTTCAATCCTTTACTTTTACTTCAAAAAAATGCACTGTATACTATAAAATACAGTAAAATGAAACAGGATAAAACAGGATAAAACAGGATAACCCTTCTTTTTTGTATGTACTGAAAATATTTGCATCACGCATCATGAATACATATGCAAATATGTATTTGTCAAAGCATGTAGTCAATTAAAAACATATCTGACTTTTTTTTTTATATTTCTGTTTTTTGGCCATCACTAAAAAAATAAATAAATAACTACAAATGATATGGGCCTATATATTATACACATATTGTAACTTTTACTTCGCCGTGGATAAAGGCATCTGTCAAAGAAATAAATAAACAGGAATTATTTCATTCAGTCGCCATAACAAAATCACTATGTTAAAATGTGCTCTTTCTTATCCCTGAAAGCTAGAGTGAGTGTGGCATAATGTAGATTTTAATGGGAGATATGAGAATTCCCCTTAAAATATATTTCTGGAAATGCTGAGATTTAAATACCGCTGAGATTTAAATTGAGATATAAGTACGTATGATAAATACAGTTTGCTATTAAAATGCTACTGGTACTGTATTGGTATTTAAGAGAACTGTATTTTAAAAAAATGTCTTTGAAAGTTTCAGTTTCCATCACTTAAAATATGTAGATGTTGCTTGAATGTCAAACTGCAGCAGGGCACAGACGATAATGTAATCAACACTGAGCTGCAGTGAGCTCCAGGCTTAAAATGTTTTCTTATTGTTTAGGTAAGTGCTTTGATCAGTTCAGCCAGCTCAAGAAATTCGTGGAAGTGATGAAGAGTTCAAGAACTTGCTAGCACTCCAAAAATGGGCAAATGTTTCAACAGGTCCAAAAACATTGGATGTCACTCAGTACTGTCAAAGATTGCACAGTTCTTTTCTGTTCCCTCTCTCAATGCAAATGTAGATCGAGTTTTTTCACTGATGCAAAGCCAGTGGACAAAGGAAAGGGACAGCTTGACTGGCGAGTCACTGATAGGGATCCAGCTTGTACAGCACAACTTCAGGCAAGCATCCTGAGCTACTTCAACCACTGCTGAGAAAGATACGCTCTGCACAGAAATACGTATGGGCATGAAAAGAAGAAGCACGGTAGGACAGAGATGTTTAATGCACAGGTTTGACAGTTATCTTGCAAAGACTTTTTTGATTGCTAAGCAAAAGAGTACTAACTGTAAAAAGTTACATGTATTTTTGATGCAGGCCATTATAATTCTTTTAAAAAAAAAAAAAAAAAAAATGAAAATGTTTAAAGTAGAAATAAACTTTACACTTTAGTATAAATTTAGTTTTTCCGTGTTGCACAATGAAAGATTAATCTTGGTACTGCCAGTCAGCAACCCCCCTTTAGTGTCCTCTTTTTGAGGATCAGAAATATTGTAACCTTAAGCTAGAGACAGGGTTTTAAACCACAGCTTACACAAAACATTAAGAAAGGTCAGAGGGCTGTGAATTCATCTTACTATCAGGTAAATGAGATGAGATTGTGTTTACAGGTTGCTTTCATGGAGGGGATATGAACATTAAAAGGTTGTTAGAAAATAGGGTTGACTGGATTGTAATTATCATTCTGTGCCTATAACTCAAAGAAGACAATAACATGATACGTTTAACTGCCACCATCTCGTTAAACTGAAAGGGTTCCTGCCAGTGACATTTAGTTGAAACAGTAATACAATTCTTCAAGGGTGTATTTTTTTTATACAGTGAGTAACGATATGCTGGTCCTTCCTTTCACATAACAAATGAGTCACCGAACTTTGAGGCTCTGGACGTATTACTTGGCATTGTTGTGCGTGTGTTTGAGAGAGACCAGGCTGTTTACTAGAGATTGTCTGTTACTACAGTAACATCAATACATGGTAATGGTTAACACTGGACAGTGGAACGCCACTAGCTTTTCCTCTTTTCACATAGCTACTGCTTCACAAACAACAGGAAACCGTAGTCCAGCTGCACTACTGGGGAAGAAAACAAATAACAGGAGCTTCAACTACAGTTTTGGAGTGAGGTATTATATTGCTAAGCTTCCTTCCTGTTGAAGTCTAATGGTTTCATTTAACAGAAATGAAAACATAAACCCTTTGCGGTAGAGTACATCACCTGGAATTGTTACAGGGCAATAACTTGGTAGTCTGCTCTCCCTTATTTCTGGGAAGCTCTTAACTGTGACATCACCCATCCTTTAATCACATTGATGGGGATCAATCCACAAACTACAGGCTACATAAGTGTTTGATCTCATTTGCTGAATTGGTTTACATTATGTGGCTTAAGCACTGTTTGGCAGGTAAAGGGTGAGAAATCTTGTTAACGCATGTCTAGAGCATTACAATTTATATATTGTTTGTATTTACTTTTCTAATACACACAACCTATATTATGTGCTGAAACAATACCTCCTTTTCACAGGAACGACTGCAAATCTCAATTGTCAGAACATCTATTCTCTTAAGTAGTTTAACAACAAAACACAATAACACAGTACCTCTACAGAACGTTTTATAGGAAAAAAAGCCTGACTGCTAAAAATGTAACGCATTAAGCCTTGCAACAGAGTTGGCAGTCCTATCGTGTCTTCTTTCAAGCTACATTATTTTGCCATTTCCTTAGCTAGTTCCATGTGGTCTAATAATTAAAGTTTAATGAACCCAATAAGCTTTTCAAAATCTTTTTAGTTTAACTTCCTGACCTTGTTGCTGTGGCATCACTCCAAGGAGATGGACTTCTGACACACAACAACTCAAAGAGGCTGCCGTGTTATGAACAAGATCAATCACAGCAGCTAATTGCAATGACAGTGGAACAATTTCTCAAGACAGTCTGGGAAATATAAACAACATGAATATATGTGATGAAGCCACTACATATTCATCTGTGGCTTTGTTGTGTAATAATTATTCGGCTGAAGTGTTTGTACTGTGTAACCCTCAAGAGATTCGACATGCACCTTCTTCACTGAAGCGCCACTTG
Organism: Polyodon spathula; assembly: GCF_017654505.1. Lineage (NCBI taxonomy): Eukaryota > Metazoa > Chordata > Actinopteri > Acipenseriformes > Polyodontidae > Polyodon > Polyodon spathula. Next base: position 43,742,731 of record NC_054541.1, on the reverse strand, counting down.
GCAGCAGAACCAAGGTTAGAAGAAAAACAAGTAAACATGACAATGATACAACAACAAAGGAGCACCAAAAATGGTTACAAATTCACAGACAAAGTCCACAAAATACCTTTTTATTGCTTCTTAAATGGCTTGTAAGAAATATTACTTCTAAGGGGCATAAGGAGATATCAGTTATCAGTATAAAGCAGCTTTAAAATCTTAAACCACTTTTATTACTTGAATCTGGTTCAACTCCAAATCACTGTTTAACCCTAAGATAATGCGTATAGTATATTAATTATTATTAGTAGTATAATTGATGAATGATAATTTTCCTATAAACGTTGGTGTTTTACGTTGTTATTATACACAGTGGTGGCGCAAGACCCATGTACATTGCTCCCCCACCCTGTAGTCAAGAACCATAGTTAAGAGACCGTGCTGTTTGTGTTCCACTTTATAATGAGAATACTAGTGTTAGTGTAATTGCATTACGGGGCAAATGGGATCCATGACCGTACCTCCTATAACCCGTTCCACAGTATAATGAGCTGCCTTTTGAAGGGGGGGGGCACTGTATAATAACATTAGGTGGTGGCGCGAGACTGGTGTATAAGAAAGGTTGATGATAAAACTGTTAAGCTCAATTTTTTAAAACAAACTACCACCAGTACATGAACACAACAAAATACTGTAAATACCAACAAACAACCATGGCCTGCAGATTTAAAGCTGTATCCACAGAAGACAAGGAGAATTTTATGGAATAGCAGAACAACGCAAGTACTCTTAGAAGAACAAAAAAGTAACATACATTTCGTAACAAATGAGTTCAAGCACATGCCCTCTGTGGGATGTTAGGCAGTTTAGAAACCAGAGGCTCTTGAATGATGACGAAATCATCCAACTCCAATATTCACCACTGATTAACTGTACATTTGCATAGTATCACACATGTTTACTATAGCAACTAGGGATAAAAATGACTAGTCGACTAGTCGAAACCATATTTCTAACCTGAACTAGGCCTGGTCTCTATTGAATCCTGCTTAACACACAGCTCTGTTTTTTTTTTTTTTTTTTTTTGCTGAAACGGATACGCTAGGCTAGCCCATCAATAGGCATCGCAATTGAGATTTTTCATCAGATGACAGTTTAAAAACAGCATGTTCAGCAGCATTAGAGATGAAAATGAAGCACCTGGTGTCCCAGCCAACTGGCATAGGGCTCTGTCTGGAAGTGAGCTTGGCTGAGAATCAGAGACCTTAGTTTAGCCCTTGGTTCGAGGATGTCTTTCTCACAGAAAAAAAAAAAAAAAAAAAAAAAAAATTTAAAATCTTTGCTTCAGTAGTATTGTCATTTTAATTATGTATTTATGGTACAGTCAACCGTGTTTATAACTGTCACTCAAGTGACCATGGGGAAGGGCTGGTTCCCCAAATCGATATTTGCAGTTTTCTTTTCTAAAGGAAAAATACAACAAAGCTACTGACAAAATTAACAACTCAGGGGCTTGTAAGTAGTCTTCAATGGTTTCTTATTGCAGTAGACTTTTGCAAATTCGAACCCAGCTTGTCTAAAGCGATCTATTCTCGGAACCATGCTGTCACAATGAAATGCATGCTGATAGCAAGTGTAAAAACTTCCATGTCATAATTCTGTGGTTGGTGAGAAAATATTTCTAGCTTATTCTTGATGAAATGCAGTCAGTACTCCAAACAAATCACTAACAGAAACAGGGAGCGGCCCCAGCTTATTAGGATAAGCTTAATATAAAAAGCTAAAACACCTTTATGAAAGCTGTACAGGGGTTGGATACAACAAAGGAAGAATTACTGTAGGGGACACTTTTACATGACTGATTAATGTGTTATACAAATGAAATCTTAAGAGAAGGAAGAGATTGAATTTAAAGCTTGCTGGCAGTAAGGGCCTTTTAAATTAAGAATTTAAAAATGACTTGGTCTATTGTAGCTGAAATCAATACCAAATACTGAACAATCACTCCCACAGTATCTATACAGTGAACCGGTCCCAACCGAAACATATGTTTTGCTGATCTTAATTGAACATGCCCTGACCTTTATTACAACATTATATAAAATATGGACTGGTAGTGGAATTATAAATTTGCATTTTCTGAATAGTGGGTGGTTGAGCCAAAGCTACCTTACAACACTGCTGAGTGGAATTTAAAAAAAAAAAAAAAGTGTACTTAACCACAGAGAAATGTGCAGGTTGAGGCACCTTTGATATTGAAGTAACATTAAAATAGCATAATCTACACGTAGCAACAGTGAAAATGGCCATTCTGACAGCCAGCCTTCCCCTAAGCAGGGGATCTTACCTCAAACACACACCCTTTCTTTTTCCATTCGGCGTCAGAGTTCTTTACACATTGTCGGTTTCCCTTCCTAGCACAGACAGACACTCTTCGGCTTACCTTTCACTAACTTTGATGAATGAAGAAATGACCTAGAAAACTGCCCACACGCTGTTTGCCTTTTGCTCATCAAATGCTATAACCAGCACACATGTCACTGTTACTGCTGATTTAAAACAACAACAACAAAAAACAACTGTCGAATAGCATTAACACAACTATGCCATGGGTGTGATTACAGAGGCATGGAGAGCTGAGGACACTTGCAGCAGAACCCTTCTCTGGGTGGGTAGTTTAATGAGTGTGAAATGATATAGGCTTGTATGAATAATATGGATATACAATGCTATTATTCAAAATGAAACTGAACTGTCCTCCTTATGCGTCCGCAAGGTGTGGTTTCAGTGAGCCTGGTACGGACCACATATGGAAGAGCAGATGGTCTGCCTTTCCAATTATTACCTCAGGTCAAGTCTTTGAAATTGTAAGCTCTCCAACTCAAACAAATCCTATGAAAAGACTTGAAATTGCATGCTAACAGATACACGCTTAACTGTATTAGCTACAGGCTAAAGGGCATGCAAGTATTGTAAGCTCTCCAACTATTTTTTTTATATATAATATATATATATATATATATATATATATATATATATATATATATATATATATATATCTATATGGAACCAGCTGTCCATGTCTATATTTTTCATTTACTTTAATATACTGTACAGCACCCAAGGGATAATTTTTGCCTTGGTCTACTTATTGAAAAACTGAATTTCGAAAGCCTGGAAATGTAATGCAAAGAAATGTGTCTTTATGAGGAGAAGCACATCTAATCATGAGTTCAGGCTGTGCCACCCTTCAGCTGTTCAACAGGGTATATATTTCATACTTCACACAGGAAGAGGGCACTGTATGCAATATAGATACTGTAAAGCAGGAACATTTCAAGATTCAAAGCCCTGGGATAAATGTATTGCTCTTACCACATCTGTGGTGATACTGTATCAGCACCACAGTGCAAACTTTTGTTCTGAAACCTTTCAGTTTTCGTTGCTTGTAATTATTTAGTGTGCTAAAGGTTCTGCTGGGTTTCTCCAAGGTAATACACTAGTATTGGAATGGCAGTTACTCAACTTTTCTCTTAAGTTGAATTTAATTTTAGTTTCATTATTGTTTTAATGCCCCTCAAGTAAAAAAAAAAAGGTTCCTATACACCACATAATAAACACAAGTAACATACACCAATATTGTAATGAGGTAGACGATGGCAGCAGATCACCATGACAACGGTGACAAGCCAAGTGTGCAGCACCATACAACAATGTTTAATATTCATTGGCTAGGGGCACACACAAGGGCTGTATCTTACACACACTTACACAATGCAAACAGACCCGTTGTTTAAGAACATTCTCTAGTTTGATTCTGAGCTGAGAACTAGAGCTAAAAAAAATAAAATAAAATAAAAAGGGTAAAAAAATGATCTTTGAGAAATGCGATTTCAAATATTAGTAGACTGTGGATAATATCGCTAGCTTTTTTTTTTTTTTTAATTTTTTTTTTTTACATTTGTGACAAATTTATTGTACAGTATTAATTTAGCAATACCAAGGTCCTACCATTTATCACTACCACATACACCCAGTGATTGGAAAATAACTGACTTTTAAATGGGGTCTTGCAATTGTGTTAAACTGACAACCAAAAGCCAGGATCTAGTTAAAAAGATGAGTGTAATCTGGTACTAAACCACATTCAAAAAAAACCTGGACCAAGTACATTATAAGACCTACCTGTAGAAAATCTGCATACTTTTACAGCATCCACAGCCAAGCACATGTTCTACAGAAACCCAATCCTAAAATCTGTTCCATTAATTGTAACCATAGAGAACAACAGTAGATGAAACATATGCTATTATTTTACTGTAAATCGTGAATTTTTTTAGTCACTGCAAGGAGAAACCAACAGGAAATGTGGTTTGTGCCTCTTTGATATTCGCTGACCGCAGAGGAAGTCAATACAATCAGAACAGCACATTCATTCATAAACCTAAGCTGCAGTAACAGAACAAACGACATACAATCCAGCCAACAGGGAATAGTGTATCATATTAGCAAAATCTATGACAAAGACAAGGGTTACTTCTTCAGATGTGCACTGTATAAAAGTGTATGTGATAGCCAGCTCTTTCTACATTTACCATATTCAATATATCCTGTACTTATTATCCTGTGCATTGATGGTCGAGCTCTCAGTTACAGTTCATTCAAGTACAAAACATCCTTTTAAATGTATTAAATAAGTATAAGACATGTTAAAAGGATTCTGTTACTTGATACCACACAGTGACCCCACTGTTTTCACTGTATTCCAATAGCTAAAGCAGACACATGTGATATATTGCAAAACAATGAAATGAATAATTTATTAGAAACACTAATAAGACTGCCATTGTCCACATGTGACCAGCACTGCAATCAGCTTAGACAGACTATTAACCCTTTAGCAGTATGCAAAATTAATTTTATTTACAAATGATTTATATCAAACAATACTGATTAAGTGGACTTATTGGATGTACAATTGTTTGTGTGCAGGATTTGAGTCTGTCCACCGCATTTGATATTGTTTTCAGTTAACACCAGCACGATTAATACAGAATGCGGATATTTAGATCCACTTCTGTTTCAAGAATTAAAACACACCCTTGTGTGTGTCCTGCAATCTATGTGACTTAGATCTCTGCTTCAGTTTACTTCTTCAGGGACAAGAATCAGGACAAATCCATACATGAATTATTTTGTTTTTAAAACCCCTCACTGTGATTAATAAGTGTCTGGACAGGACTCCGGCTAAACACTACTGTCAAACATGAATGACTTACAAACTCTAAAATGGCAGTTAACATTGTCAGCTCAATCAATATAAAACATAATGGTCTGTAACCTATTTTCCTCTGTGGAGCAAAGTACTAGCAAATGTACTTAATATTACAAGGGCAATTTGCCTAAATGTAAAACAAGGCCCGCAGTATTTTATTTGACAGCTATCAGCTATTAGTAGCTCAATGTGGAAGTAGACATACAGTAATGCAAAAACTATCTGTCAAGCTAAAATAGTATGAGCGTGTTACCGAATGTGCACGTGGTTATTATTTTAGTTTTTCCATTTTATTCCAGGCCCACAGTCTGTAAATTTTAAGTTTTAAATAAACAGTCCATACACTGGTGACCACCACCACCCCCACTCTCTAAAAACAAAGGACATCCTTCAAAAACAAGCACTGCAGTGTGAACTACACAATGTCATTTCAATCTTCCACAGCCCACAGTCAATGCATTCAACAGGAAATTCTTCCTGATACACACAAAAAAAGAAGTTTGCAGGATAGAGCTTCTTTGAAGGCGAGGTCAGAGTGAATAAAGTCCAGCTTCCCAGCTTCCTTATCGCTGTGAGGCAGCTGTGCTGAGGACGTAAGACACAACACAGCTGGACTTCTGCAAGGCGTTACTCACAGCGCTGTTTTACAATGCCTTCTGTAACTTTAGATTGGGGAGAAAACAAATATTTCACAATTTTGTGAGTATCTACATTAGGTAATGCCACTATAGGAAAATGCAAGTCTGTGACACCCATCCCCCACCACGGCAGTAAATTAAAAATATCCGGGCCACATTGCATTACATTTGAATGAGCGCTTCTCCAGACAGATTTAAAACATATGATGACATACTGTAAAGACAGTTTCTATATACTACACCCCAGATTAATAAGCTAAAGAATATTCTTTCTATATACTGAGATTAGTATACAATGCATTCATTCATCGTTTTATCGTAGTAGAAACCCTGGTTTGGAAGAGGTCAAGCTAGGTCAGTTTAAATTGTGATTTTACTTTATACTCCAATGGAGCATTTTTCAAAACAGTTTCAGAGTAAGTTGTTAAAGTTAACTACAGTATTGTGTGCTTTAATGGCTACATGAGTTTAATGGTATGTCAAGAGTTTATAACAGCAGGAGTCTTATCCAAATAAAAAGCATCCAGTTTCTTTATTTGGTATTTAAAACTATTAAAGCAGCTTAAAGTCACTATACATTGCGGTTACTTTAGAGTATGTACTACAATACTCTATGGTGCATATCATTGCATGATGGGCTGCTTTGTCTGATGTTGTAATAAGATTAATTGATCATTAACTATCTATTTTTTTGTTAAAATGCCAAACTTAAATAGAACAGGAAGCATGTAGCACGTCAGATAAATCACAATTACCTGAACCATTTGGTAGCCACATATACACTGTTGTCCTTTTGTAAATCTGAGTGGCTTAGAACATTGATGCTGCGAATCTTAGTCTTGGTGTCTAGTTTGACTCCACCCCAAGCCTGAGATGATAGAAAGATGATAGTCCTTCTTATCCCTTACGGAGCAGATGTCCATATACAGTAATAAAAGCCAAGGGAATCAGCCAGCAAGCAAAAACATCGATATGGGACCAAGTCACATGGAGTTACGAGAAAGCTGATCCAAATTCAGAGGGACTGACAAAGAGTGGCCTTATTAGACAGCTGCTCTTTATAGTGAGCTGCTTAGGAGTTAAGTTAACAATAGGTGTGGGAGGGCTGCTCCGCCATAAACATTGAGGATTCTGAAGATTCAACTACCTCAGCTACTGTAAACTGCACATCATTTACAGACGGTCAAGCTGTAGGTTTCCATTCCTTTGAAAGAGCTGCCCTCATGATAGCCCATTAACTAATATGGATACAGGTCAACTTCAGTAATGAAAAAGGGTTTCAGGACAAAATGGGATTAATCCTACGCATTAAGTGCTGCTGTCTGACAAGCTGCCAATGTGCAATAACTCTAAAGGCTGGGTGGCCAGTGATTAGACGAGTAGCTATATTTCAAAGTCCAGAAAAGACTTTGAAGTCAACAACCCTAAGAGACGGGTTGTGAGAAAAAACTGGTTTGTTCTGGTCTGACATAGCTGTGTGGCCCATAGACTTTGTTAATTGTGTAGATCTGATACATGTACTATAAATTCCCATAAAACCTTGTCAAGGTTTGTAAACAATCAGAAACACAACAGATGAACAGTATGACACTTTTTTTTTTAAATATAAATTGTGCTATTTATCTGTATACAGCTACATGTGTAATTAAACCATTTTATAAAGTCTACTTGCAGGTTTCAGAAGTTCAAGTATTGGTCTAAGTAGTTTTTACTTGCTTGAAAATGTGCCTTTGTATTTGCTTCAAAATGGGGCCCACTGTTTTCACACTTTTGTTAATATACTGGTTGTCTTTTATCAAATTAATGTTAACTAGAAAAACAATGCTTTCTACAGGGTGTGACATAAGTGGAGTTCACTTAGCTTATCAATGCTTGCACCTGCTTCCGCTGAATATACTGAATTATCTGCCTGGCCTCCCGGGAAGAGGAACTCCTGGCCTGTGTGAACCAATCCCTGAAATGTGTAGCTTCTCATCAACAGCTCAAAGCAGCCTGCTCAAACCTGCTTCTCTCATCAACTAAAGTCAAGTAAGTTCCCCAGTCCTAATGGTTATCTTCTGAGGAGTAAGGCCACAACCTGCCCACCACCCTATGAAAACTATAACCACCCAAGTGTCTACTCACAGAATACTGCAAATAAAAACATAAAATATAACATAAAAAACTAAAAAGCAGCCCTTAAACTGCATTAAAACCAGGTTCCTTGTTAAGATGCCAACAGAAGGTCAACAGGTAATTGCAAAACAAAATATTAAAACAGATTCACTTCTGATTATATAGAAGCAATATGAATATTATTTGTATGCTATCTGGTATAATTTTGCAAAAAAAAATAATAATTAAAAGGTACAGATTTTTGATCTTATGCTACCTAATGAGTACCATATAAGTGTTTTCATTCACTATTATATTTATCATGAGTATATTATTGACCCAGTAACATGTGCACCTAATCATACACTACTGTATCAGTAACCATGACTGACACAGGAAGGATGACACAATATTAAAGCCTCTGCAACAGCAAAATCATCATTTACAGAACATGCAAGGTGCTTTGCACATGGGCACTTTTGACCTTTATATTTTATGTTCATGCCTTTTGTCGTATTGTATTCCCTTCCCATAAACAACATCCTTGGGGTTTTTGTTCTCCAATTTCACACATTCCTACCAAATGCTACCCCCTCGTCCTGGCCAACCGGTATTGATTTCTCAAAAAGGCATCTGTCATGAAACCAAATAAGTGATGCTGGGAGAGACACACTGCAGGCTTGCCCCTTCAGGGCACATGGGCTTGTCAGAAGATGAGAAATTAAAGAAACCCAAGTACGACACATAATTATGGTGGAAGTCAATAGTTTGGTTAGCGCTGGGCAGCTGAAGAAAGCAATGTCCTGTTATTTCCAGTGGCAAAGCTCCAAGGTATGTTTTTTTCTTTCTTTTCAAAAAACCTACTTAGGGTTCCCACCGGCACAGTACATGGACAAGTAATAACCAAATTACAGGGGCTCAAATTAGCAGTAGCCCAACTGCCTCAAGCTGCTGAAATAATGTATAATTGCCCATGTTTCGACATACTGGGATCTACGGGTGCTCACACAGAAATAAACTGGTGTGCCGAGGACCCTTGACATTGGGACGGAGAACAAATTCAAATTCCAAGCTTGCAGGTCTGAGAACTGCCATTGTTCAGCAGATGTGGGAGAGCTTCTTAATCATCATAACGGAAGCGTGTGGGTCATTCATTGCAACAACGGGATAAGTGCTTGCTCTGTAAAGACCACCAAAGACAAGTCGCTGAAAGTAGAAGTACAAACTGAAAAATCACCTACACAGGAACTTAAGTAGACCGACAAACATACTATATTAAGAAGAAAAAAAAAGTTCTGTTTTTTCTCTATTGGACTGATTCTAAGAAATAATAAAAGAATATATTTTATACTCCTATTTATTCACATACTATACGCCCCCTTAGGAACAAAACCTTTTTCTCTTGCAGTTCTTTTTTCACTGTTGCCAATTTACCGTAGGAAGCAATTCCTGGCTTTTCCATTTCCTCTTTTAACCCTTGAAGTCCCATGGGTGGATTTGGTTGTTGCTAGGAAATGACCATAATGAAACCTGAACTCAAAACTGAGCTACTTAAGGTGCAACAAAGCCCACTGAAAATACTCCTTTGCATTAGGGGTTAAGCAAAACTGCACAACTGGTGCCAAGTAAACAATAATTGTCCCAATTCTTATCCTGTGTATTCCATACACAGAACACTGCAGCACAATTAATTTTTTATACTAATTCTTGAGTCCCATCTTCATTTTTGTGATTACATTTTTTCTCTTTACCAGCCTTACTTTATTCTCACCGTTTTTGTATATTGTGAAAAATGTATGTATACAATTTGTATGGTCATTAAAATGGTGAACAAACCCACACACAGCTCTGATAAGCTGTCATTTCTGAAATATAAAAAAATGTCAGTGCACTTTAGTAGCAGTTCCTAAAATAAAAGGGGTAAATAAATAAAAAGACACTGAATGAAAAATGAACTGAAATGAAAGCAGCTGTAAATGCCTGCCATGTGCTACTGGAAATAATTAATAAGGAAGGGTATGACACAGATCCATGGCTAGCATCCTCTCTCTTCACACCTCATACATGAATGAATGTACCTGTAAAGCTGATTGTCTCTTAGATTTTGCCCAGGGGGGACTGGCTGAATTGCATCATAAGAAAACCCCACAGCGCCCTGCGCTACCTAATATTATCTTCAGTTCTTAATAACAGTGTTTATTGTGCTCTGGTAAATGATATATACATACAAGCATTGGTAACCACATCAGTTATGTATTATTTAATTTTGGTGGGAAGGGGGGCACTACATCAAGGATCACCCCCGCCTTCAGACTGGAGACTATTTTCCAGAAGCAATTTCAAGACCGTTCCTCACGGAGCACTGCCCAACCCAGACCCTTTCCGTATAGCCCTTATTCACCATATAACCATATAACCTGGTCTTACCCACCAGGTTATATATTATCATGCACACAAACGTGCAACATACTGTAGCTCGAAGGTGTTTCCTATGTATTTTTCCTCCAGTCCTCCTTCAGTTCAAACTGGTTCCCCGGCTGAGGAATTAGTAAAATCGAGCTAGATCAAGACAAAGGGGAAAAGGCACTGCAGCTGCCACCTCATTGACCAGTCCCTTTAAAGACTAGCGTGAGACCTCAGTGGAGTGGCAGCAAGGCTACACAAAACCACATCGAAAGAAAGGCCCTTTGTTATTTGCTGAGGCAGAGAAAGAGGTCAAAAGAGTCAAAAAAGCAGAATGGCTGTCTAGCAACCAGGCTTCTGATTAACATAGTATACCCCCCCGTCTTAATAAACCTGCACTTTAAATATTAAAGAAAACATGTTTCCACTCTACAAGTATCACTATAGGCAGTGCTTATTGGTTCACACATAACCTAGTTATTATAAAAAAAAAAAAAAAAAAAAAAAAAAAACGCCACTGGATTTTATTAATCTAATAGTGGAGATGAGTTTGGAAACACCTCCAAAAAAATAGAAAGGAGCTAAATGCTGCAACAATACTTTGGGTAGATATCCAAAACTATATCCAAAGAATTGCGAGTCACCCCTAAATGGTCATGCATAACATTTGAACTTTGTTCAGGCAGGGTGTTATATTTCACTTAGCTTACACGTTTGCAAAAATGTGTTATTTTTTTTCTCACTTCGTGACACAAGGCTCAGTTTGCTTGTCTAAATGCAGATAGATTTCAGATTTTTTTTGTCCAGTTGTTTTTTACATTGTCAGGTCTAAATGGAGCCAGCTAGTTTGGTCTGGACTTTGCTCAGTGGGTGTGTACGAACATGAGGAGACAAGACCTCCATACATCAGTATCTCAAAACGTTTTACAGTGAACAAAAACAAGTTACAATAAAATGAAAGTAAACAAAGAAAAATATTTCTATGAAAATATTTTAATGTAACATTTATTCAGTTTCAATATTGCCCAATAAAAAAGGCTACCATATGGTTAATTTTTCGAACTGTGTGCAGTATCTAATGCTTGCATGGTATTGCTGGAATTAAGCACAAGATCAATTCAGAGCCCTTAAGCTATGAACATTAAAGTTGAGATACTGTGTTTTTTATATATATAACTCCAGTATTGTACGGTTTACATACATATGGAAAGGCAGTTTATCCGGTCTATGTTTATTTATTTATTTATTTATACTATAAAGTAATAATTTACAGCAATTTCTTTAAAATCTCCCTGAAGTGAAAAGTCAGCTTTTAACACCCACCTCTACATCTGTCTCCTTCCAATGAAAAAGGTTGGCACAATTACAATGAATGTAGACCAAAGTGCAATTTCTTTAACATTATGGCATAAAGACTTAAAACAGCTGAAAGTTAACAGCTGAATACAGTGGCTTGCGAAAGACCCCCTTGGCATTTTTCCTATTTTGTTGCCTTACAACCTGGAATTAAAATTGATTTTTATTTGGATTTCATGTAATGGACATACACAAAATAGTCCAAATTGGTGAAGTGAAATGAAAAAAATAACTTGTTTAAAGAAATTCTAAAAAATAAATAACAGAAAAGTGGTACGTGCATATGTATTCACCCCCTTTGCTATTAAGCCTCTAAATAAGATCTGGTGCAACCAATTACCTTCAGAAGTCACATAATTAGTTAAATAAAGTCCACCTGTGTGCAATCTAAGTGTCAGATGATCTGTCACATGATCTCAGTATATATACACCTGTTCTGAAAGGCCCTAGAGTCTGCAACACCACAAAGCAAGGGGCACCACCAAGCAAGCGACACCATGAAGACCAAGGAGCTCTCCAAACAGGTCAGGGACAAAGTTGTGGAGAAGTACAGATCAGGGTTGGGTTATAAAAAAATATCCGAAACTTTGAACATCCCACGGAGCACCATTAAAGCCATTATTAAAAAATGGAAAGAATATGGCACCACAACAAACCTGACAAGAGAGGGCCGCCCACCAAAACTCACGGACCAGGCAAGGAGGGCATTAATCAGAGAGGCAACAAAGAGACCAAAGATAACCCTGAAGGAGCTGCAAAGCTCCACAGCGTAGATTGGAGTATCTGTCCATAGGACCACTTTACGCTGTACACTCCACAGAGCTGGGCTTACGGAAGAGTGGCCAGAAAAAAGCCATTGCTTAAAGAAAAAAATAAGCAAACACGTTTGGTGTTCGCCAAAAGGCATGTGGGAGACTCCCCAAACATATGGAAGAAGGTACTCTGGTCAGATGAGACTAAAATTGAGCTTTTTGGCCATCAAGGAAAACGCTATGTCTGGCGCAAACCCAACACCTCTCATCACCCCGAGAAGAAACATCCCCACAGTGAAGCATGGTCGTGGCAGCATCATGCTGTGGGGATGTTTTTCATTGGCAGGGACTGGGAAACTGGTCAGAATTGAAGGAATGATGGATGGCGCTAAATACAGGGAAATTCTTGAGGGAAACCTGTTTCAGTCTTCCAGAGATTTGAGACTGGGGCGGAGGTTCACCTTCCAGCAGGACAGTGACCCTAAGCATACTGCTAAAGCAACACTCGAGTGGTTTAAGGGGAAACATTTAAATGTCTTGGAATGGCCTAGTCAAAGCCCAGACCTCAATCCAATTGAGAATCTGTGGTATGACTTAAAGAATGCTGTACACCAGCGGAACCCATCCAACTTGAAGGAGCTGGAGCAGTTTTGCCTTGAAGAATGGGCAAAAATCCCAGTGGCTAGATGTGCCAAGCTTATAGATACATACCCCAAGAGACTTGCAGCTGTAATTGCTGCAAAAGGTGGCTCTACAAAGTATTGACTTTGGGGGGGGGGTGAATACTTATGCACGCTCAAGTTTTCTGTTTTTTTGTCTTATTTCTTGTTTGTTTCACAATAAAAAATATTTTGCATCTTCAAAGTGGTAGGCATGTTGTGTAAATCAAATGATACATTTCTGTTTTTTTGTCTTATTTCTTGTTTGTTTCACAATAAAAAATATTTTGCATCTTCAAAGTGGTAGGCATGTTGTGTAAATCAAATGATACAAACCCCCAAAAAATCAATTTTAATTCCAGGTTGTAAGGCAACAAAATAGGAAAAATGCCAAGGGGGGTCAATACTTTCGCAAGCCACTGTAGCAGCAAAACATAAATCATAATCCACAAAGCATGCATGAAACAGGCAAACAAACACATGCTAATCTCACCCTTATTTGGCATACAGTTCAATCTATGTGTGCCCATGTAATTCTTAGGTTTTGGGAGACTTCCAATAATGCATATCAGTTCCAACAGTTTTGTGATACTAAATAACTTGTCTGTGACCACCAAAAATGAGTCTCTACATTAAAATGACATTCAACTGCTATTACACTTTCAGGACTCGCACCCTGCCTGTGTTTTAGTGCTTTGCTAGTACTCTCAGCTGGACTTATTGTACAACCACTACAGCCACCCTGGTCTCAATAAATCTTCTATCAGGAACACATGTCATGAGGTGTGTGACCTAGAATTAGACACTGTAAAGTGCAGTAGCACAACCCACACAGCTCTTGAGAAGAACTTATCAGCAATGCCGCATCTAGGGCTGTAATACCTATGCCTGCTTTCCATGAATTACTCAGAAGTACCAAAGCTCTGGCTGAATACTGGATGTACTCATATCCACTTTCTTCTCCTCAAACTTTAATAACATGGCTAATTCCCCAAAGGACCCCTTTTCCCTCCCATAAATAGGATGTGCCGTTTTCATCATACCACATATTCCTGTCACTATAGCATAAGGGATAATAAAGTACTCAGCAAGCTCAAGGTGGTTGGGAACAGCATGACCTTGCTTCCATTTTATGTAGAAAAACATTCTGCGAGCACGGTGTTAATACTGTAAACTACTTCAAGCAGCAGAGATCCACAGTCATGTTCAGTTTCACACTAAAATATTAAAGCTGTTTAAATCACTGCTTAACTTACTCTACTCTCTGCTTCGTCAGAAACCATATGGTTGGGTTAGATTATATTACCTAGCTGGAGGCACATACCACCGTGACTGTGAACAGCCATTCCCAGCAGAGGATATGAATGTCATAAGACAGCTCTTTGTAATTCCTGGAAGCAAAACTGTAATGAATTGTAGAAAATAGAGGAGTTCTCCATTTTGTTTTTCTTTTTTACATTGTTGATTTATAAACTATAATATTTTACAGGAAAGACATTAAAAGCATTCTTTTCCACTGGGATTTTACAATCCTATTACAAGATTTTAAAAAAATACTGAGGCTCTACACCTTTAACTGCAGTTTAAGATGCTCCCAAACTTCTTCTGCGTAACATAATCTGAATTTCCATGACTTTGCTAACATGCTTGTACAGCAGATATATAGTAATACTTTTTCACCATGTACTGGATATTTCTACCCCTAAACCCAGGGGTGAAATTCTGCAGGTACTCTGTACCTGGACTTATTTCATCTGATGTTCATCCAACGTGGACGCATTCCATCGACTCAAGCAGTCCACTAGCGCAACATTTCTCAAATACGCTTTCATTCAGCACAGTTCGTGCTGTTTGCATTCTGTTTCCTCATACTGCTTCTGTGTTTGTTAGCTGCTATTGGCCACCATTAACGTCAGTATAATCACTGCATGTTGATTGGATTAGCTTTCATTCAGATCAGATTTCATTTTGGTATGTGTCACAAATCTCCACCCATTTCGCTTTATGTCAGTGCTCATTGGTTGCTCAACGAGAGAAGACTTTAGCAGTGCGATGTGAAAACAGCATGGAGCAGCGGCCCAGATAAGCTGCATACCTGATTCACAAATCTGAAATTCACACTTAATCTAAATTTAATGTGTAAAACACACATATCAATTTTGCTGCATAGCTTGTCTGCCCCCCCCCCCAAACTTCCACTAACAACTACATCCCACTGAATACATTGTCTTCAATTACTAGGAAACTGTACACAAGAAAAACCAACCCAACAAACATTATCCAATCTCTCATTAGCCCTGTTGTCTTTGCAGCCAATCACAGTAAGAATAAGACAAATTCGAAGCTACACAGGTTTAAGCGTAAACACCCCAGTCTAGCTACAAATCCAACTGGAACCATCATTAGAGGCAATCACTAAAAAGGGGACTATAATATTAAACAGACTGTTTTATAACTTAATGCATTTCCTTATTTTATTTATCTCTACGGCTTCATATTGAAGTTAACATGTTCACCGAGTTTAATAGCTTAATGTTAAAATATAAGTAACATAATTAATTTGCAATCAGTGTGATACCTCGATAAAAATGCGCTGAGCCGATAAAGAACCTTGTAGAACACAGGCATGACTGTACAAGAGTTCAAAGCAACATTGCAGTTAAAATGCAGTTTAATGCCTACAACAATACCATAAAAGATTATACAGTATTTATCGAGATTACTCGTGACTTCAAGTAATGTTGCACTTTACCCCCTGAAGAAACATTTTATTCTGTTAAAATTGGAGGATAAGTTACTCCCAGACCCAAACCCTTATCTGGAGCACTAGCATGGAGTAATTATTATTTTCTTAAGTGTGGAAAAATTATCTGAATATTCGAACGAACATTGCTGCACGTGAATTTGAAGGCGAAAATCCACGTCAGTGTCCGCCAAAAATTACGTAGTTGATACATAATAGAAATAAATATCAAAGAGCATTTTGCCTTGCACAGATTTCCTTGCAAGAATCTACGTGAAAGTCTCTAAATTGCAAGTGATGTGTGGGACAGTAGGGATTAACATAAAAAAAGCAAAATAAAAAACTGTGTTGCTTCAGATTTGGTGAGTCGGGGATACAGATGTAGGTGTGCTTCACGGTTTACAAACACTGACCCAACTCGCAAGGGAAATGTTAAGTATAGAGATCAAAGTTTTGTTTTCTTAGTAATTGTTTTGTTAGTAATCCTAGTGTTTTCTGTTATGAGGACTGTAACTAAGGTTGTCAACTGACTCCATAATTCTGGGCCACTAAAAAAAGCCAGGTTTTTCAACTCACCACCCTAAAAGACAAATTAATAGATTTTAATGAAAATGTAAAGTGAGTGTGAATTGCGTGAACTGTCGCTAAAGGAATGTCATTGTTTTGCTAACTAGTTCCCAAAAGCACACGCCTATCTGGGGTCAGGAATGACTTCCTGTAAGGATCGTTTCCATCAGTCCGACTGATACAGCTTGCTGATTTGCAATATTTGTCTGGTTGAAGCAGGATTATGTGAAGCAGGAAGAGGTATTAATCTTAACCACAAGGTTACACGAGAAAGAGTGCGGTGAATGCAAAATTCTCTATGGAACTATGGAATTGCACCATTTTGATACTGTTTACCATATAAGTGATACAATTTTAATACATGATCACTGGATAGAATCACTACCGCAATTAAACAATTAAACACATTTATTGAAACCACTCACACAGTTAACTTGTTGATTTAAATTAATTAATCTGCAGTTTAAATCCGGACTTAGGGTCCCGGAATTATGGGGCCAGTTGTCAACCTTAACTAATAAATGAAAACGGTGAAGTCTTTTTTCTTTGTACAATGCCCCTTTTCTACATTTTTAAAGAGGTTTTTAATGTTTACACCTGGCTGCGCATATCCCCCCACCCACCCCCCAAAAAATCCTAAAAGGCTTTAGGAACCCCTGCTTAAGCTTAATATAAGATGGGATATACAGGTTGTTTTAAAACCATGATGTAATGTGGATTTAGGGGGTAGATGAAAGCTAAAATCCTTTACTGATTTGCGTGTTTAACCATTGTTTTTAATATGCAACAGATAACATTCTATTGTTGGGTATATTACACATCATTATGAGGTCAATTATCCAAGATAAACCCAACATCCAAAATGCTACCATACAGTTCCTTTTATAAAGATTAATCCCATTAACGACACACTAAATCACTTAGTATTCCGCATGCATTAGGTGTGTACCACATGGGAAAATAAGACATCCCTCACAAAGTAAGAAAGCTAAGAATACACAAACCCCTTTTACATTTCTTATTTATAGATTTAAAATATTGTACTGCTCAGTAGAGTGGTATACCAAAAAATAACTAATTTAGTATTGTTTAAAAAAAACAAAAAAACACATTACACACCAGGATGCAAGTTTTTTTTAGAGTAGTCCTTAAATATGTCCTTGTAAAGAAATAATAAAAATAAATCATGTTTAAAAACAGACATGGTGTTAATTGAACTTTAGTTTGTATAAAATACAGAAAACAGATAAATAATATTTACAAATCTGCAAGTTGTTCTAAGATACAACCTTTCAAAATAAAGTAAAGGTGCAAGTAACTCATTTGTTTTAGAAAATAAAGCAAATAAATGGTCCAAGTGGATGCAAAATATTTAGGTATTTTTTTTATGATCCAAACACATCATTCAGAAAAGTCAACAAAGCAGGTGTGAATAAACTTTACTAAAACCCTCGACAATACAGTATCTGAACAGAAATGCTATAACAAAAACCCAATAAAAAAACACAAGTCAGTGAAATAATCTTCTTTGAGTTCTGCCACACACAAGAGAACTGGAGTACAGCAACACGTTTCTACATTTTAAGTTGTTTACACCACTTACAAAATCTAATTTAACTAGAATCCCACCAAAAATGGAAAGAACAAAAGGGCTTCAAGCTTAGTGAATTTCTTAACTGTAGATTATTTTCGGAACTAAAATATCAAGGGCTAGTCTCCCAAAACAGGCATATTAAAAGAGCAAGGTGCAAGTCTCCCTCATTAATCTTGGCAGACAAAGATGGTTTGTGACAGAAACTTAACAAAATGGGGCTTCATCCTCTCATCGTGTGCATGATAATTCATCATTGTCATTATTGCAGGTTCAGCACTTCTCACTAATGCCATTAACACTACAGAACTGGTAGCAGTGTCTATTCAGCCAAATCATTACCCAGCTTATTATAATAATAAAAAGGGTTTGTCACAAACCAAAACAAGGGGAGAGAATCTGATAACACTGAACTGTGGTATGAACCTCTTTCTTTCAAACATTTTATTTTTATGATAGCTTGTAATAGGATCGGTGGCTATATAAAATTGGCCTCTTTATTAAATGAGAGGCTGAAACTGAGGTGAAACTTTTTAAATCAACAAAGATAAAGACGGACTATAATAAGTCAAAGCCTCAAACAAAAGGTAGTTTGGGTTCCTACATCTGCACTGTCACGACAATGATGCTTGCAGCCTCATTGTTCAAGTTACAGCCTCATTGTTCAGCATCAGGATCAGGCCAGGCAAGTCCTTAGTTCTCCATGGCCCAAGTGCCTCCCTTTTCAGGGGGCTTTCAGAGACTGTTTGAAAGGCACAGCAGGAAATGTGCAGTGCTCAAACGTGGCTCAGTTTAACAAAACTGCAAAACTATTAAACAATCACAGATGTTCCTGCAATGGTCCTCACCAATATACCACTGAGGCTTCTATTACATACGAAGCAGAGAGCATCTTATTAGAAAGGTATCACAGCCACTGCAACAGAAGGTAGGTGTGTTTACTGATGTGGAGACAAGACACTCGCAGCTAAGTGCAGGTGAGAGTCAGATTTGTGATGCTGGGAGAAAGGAAGGGACTCTCCTTTTCATCCTCCTTCTTCCTAAAGGGATAATGACGTATGCAGCAATGGAATATGATATTTAGAGTTTGTCAGGAAGCCCAAAGTACATTTTGAGAAGAAAAATCTATATGAATACAAAGAAATGCCTGTAATGCGAGCCCTTGGTTTGTAAGGTTAATAAATTAAACTGAGAAATACATGGCTATTTAGTGACTAGGGCTGGAGAATGGTTGCAGTCGACTTTCGAATCCTGTCAATTTCTTTTTTTTTTATTTCTATTGAGAAGACCTGCCAGGTTTCATCATTCTTTAAGACTAAAACCTGCATAGTGCCTCGACCTCATTGGAAGTCTTCATGTCACACTGTTTGGAAGCAGAGTCCTAACCTGATCTTAAAATGATTACATCAGTTTCTGATCTTGTCTGCTTAATTAGATTTACTATACCTTCAAAATTAACTAGGCCTACTTTCTACCCCCCAAATCCTTCTTTAAAAATGGGCACTACTGTTAAATACATTGAATAATTCCTTTTCAAACACCACACATGTACTTATTCTTCAATCTTTCAAAATGTGTGAAGGGACTTCATGATATTAACCCTAGAATTACACCAATTATGGCACCAATATCCTTATAAATGCCCAAAGAATTGTCATAATTTGCCAATTCCTTGCAGTTTTCAAAACTGAGAAAATAACCAACCCAGCACAATAACAAAGTCTATTCTTATATGTTAAGGGAATGCATAAATATTGTGTTTCTAACTTTTCGTTTCACTGTATCATCCCTGAAAAAAGAAAAGGGACTTGAAATGTAGGGGGAAACATGTCAAATCCAGCTGTCATACATTTTCATAAAAACATTTTAGAAGTGGCAGGAGATATGCATTTATTCATTTCATAGGAGGTTTTAAATCCAACACTGCAAATTGTTGTGCCATTCACTTTAAATGGATCCCTTCAATCTCCATAACAATAGGAAACAGCCAGGACAGGAAAACTTAATGATGCCTGCATGACAGTTTGCACATTTTACCAGCGACCTTGTAAATCAACAGACCTATACCAAATCCGCATCCAATATGACAACATGACTGCAGACCACAAAACGAAAACATAAAATTATCTTTCGCATATGAACATAAAGTCCAACCAGATGTTTAATTTGCTGTTCACAGCAAATTCTCCACTGTGGGCTACAGTTGTATCTCTTTGCATTTATAGAAAAATATTTCCACTTGTATTATTATTTCATTCTTTATTATCTCCTGCAGGAGATCTCCAATGACATGGCTATCGAGTTCTTGAGGGTATCAGTACAAGTTATTGCAGGGTAAATTTTGGTAGCCACTTGCTTGGTTTCAATGAAACTGCATTGTATTTTATGTTACTGATGGACACCTCTCAAGGATACCTTTATATTATTCCTGGTCCCACCTTGCACTGCTTTGGCATGAGTTCACATTTCAAGTCTTTGAAACTGTTTAATATTATTTTTCCTGAAGGAACCAGTCTATTGGCTTTGGATATTTCCATCCTGTCAAACTTTCTCATAAATCACAGCTGTAGCCATTGGGAATTCTATAGCCTAATTCATGCAGCAGATTTTGGGCTACTAGCTTCAGTCTGGCAACAGCAGGTACCTACAGTTAATGCTGACAAATACTACGTGGTCCCAATTAAAATTAAGTTACAAGCCGGGAAAAACAGAATATTAGATTTGTGAAGTCTGTGTAGTTGGAGAAAACAATGGCAACCAAAACCATAAACAGATTCTAAATACAAAAAGTGTACTTAAATAAGGTGGATAATGGCCATTATTAAGACAAAGTGCTTTTCTTCTTGCTTTGGTGCAACACTGCTGAATAAGAGGCAGTTGGGGTCTTGCTGCTCAGCTCCACTGTAATAAATCCAGTCAGATTGCTTAGTTTACGATTGCTTTGCACCTCCACACATCTCAATATTTCAAGCCCTGCATCCCATGCAACCACCATGAAATTGCACACATCATATAATCATTATGTAACGAGGGCTTCTCATAAAGCTATTAGCATGTTACGATACCTCAGAGATAAACCACGGCAATTAGTTGTCTTCGCCCCAGACAGGAATTTTCAGTGATACACAGCTGTTTTCTCATAAGCCTTTAATACAAAAATACTGTATAACGGGAATTTTTTTTTTTTTTTTGACACACAAGCAGACGAAAATGATGGCGTCACCAGACAGTGTGTGTGTGTATTTGTTTGCAGACTGTACATTCTTGACTTGTAAAATTCCTCTAACACTACATCTCACAGTGATTCAAAGCAGAACATTAGAATTTGAAATCTGAAATGCTGTATGCTTGTTTAGTACAGTTGTTTTTTATTATTATTTCATGATTTTAATCTCCAGATGATTTCTTATCAGGTTTGTTTTATTCTCTTTTCAACAATGGGGTATTAATGGATACCTTTGACAACAGAAAAGCTGAGTGAAATACTATTTTTTCAATGAATCAACACAGATTACAGTTTAGAGACAGGTCCTAAAGTGATGAGGTACTCTTGAGATGACTTTCATCGTGAAAAATAGATCCTCATGACCGGCCTTTATTCGACAACTTTGCCTCAGGCTTGTTAATAAATTTTCAGATGGAGTAGGACTTGAAATTAATTTAAAAAGCGCAGTACTTTTGTTGCCCCTCAGTTCATAACTGATAACCGAAAAGGAATGCTTTCAACAACCAATGGTATATTAAGTCGTAGAAAAACAATAACAAACCAATAAATGTATTTGCCCACTATTCAAGCAGACAAACACGTGAATTATCAATATGCTTTATCAGTGAATCAGCCTGCAATTTCCATTTTGATCAAAAGAGCAGCAGATTCGAACATGTCTTCAGAACTCAAGGTTGGATATCACACACAAGAGCCACACATGTTGCTACACTTGGATGTCTAACTCTTTGTGTGGAGCATCTGTCTGGGATGGGATTATTCTTTCTTGTTTTACTTTTGGCGAAAGCTTTATTTTTTTGTACATCACTGTACAGGCCAAGCAAAGATTGCATTTAATCTCATTTTCTGTTGTAAAACGAGGTGTTTCACTAAACCGGCTTTTCAGTGTTATGAGTCAGTTGATTCTGGGCTCTGCTGATTCTGGATCATTAATTAAGGATTCTGCAAACAAGCCTAAATACATTTTGAACTGCACAGCTGCAGTCTGTTTTGTAATATTACATTTGTTGTGCTTCAAACAGTTGTAATTCTGTTTTGATTTACTTTTATTTTTTAACAATGAAATGTTGTTAGGTACATATTGTGTGACCCAACAGCACAAAACTTGCATTAAAGACAAAATTATTGTGTGTATATATATATATATATATATATATATCTATATCTATATATATATATATTATATATAATATAATATATATATATATATATATTATACATATATATATATATATATATACACACACATTTAAAGTTGAAAAGAAAGTGATTGAACAAAGCAAATGTCTTCAAGCTTGTACAAGAAATGTCATCATAGGCTTATAGCATTTTGCACTTTGTCTTTATCTTTATTACCACAGCAGACATAAGGGCCTTACCCCAATATCACTTCTTGTACTAGTAAAATGCACTGAAGCCTGTGTTCATGGTCAGCTGCTTGAAAATGGTACACCGAATAAGCAACTTCCTGCTTTATGCTTTGAATTACTGTGTAGACTTCTAAGGGTTTTTCATTATAGCCCTACAGCAGATTAATTTCCATAAAAACCTGGAGAGCAAGATTTCACTAAGCTAGACTACAGAAGAAAAGACATCATGCAGAGAATAATAACAAAAAATATATATATATATATTTGAATTGCTCATTATATTTGTAAAAATTGGAAATTTAGATATAATATGCCAACTTGCTCCAAACACTGACAGTGGGCAGCAATAAAAAGGCTATTGTAAGTTTTATTAGCAGTCCCTGTCAAAGCAATTCTGAAATAAAGCCTAGTGAAACTCCCAGCTGCAATCCTGGGGGCTGAAAGCAGCTGAGACAGTGTTACATGCTGATAAAGCCCACCCCTTTCTTTTAGCTTTCATGGAATGTATTGCACTTTATACACACCCTTGCCCTACACTGATACATTTGAGCTAAAGGTCTCAGAACCAGTCAACCCAAGCACAAAGTCTTATGAGAGACTGGTGAAGATGGGTCACATGGCATACATTTATTTACATGAGAATACGCGACAGATCAAAGGCATAGTTTAATGAGTTGGCTCCGATTAAATATACACCCTATTTCAGATAAGTGTTCAGAGCAGGATTGGCCACGTTACAAGTACCGGCTTGTAACACTGTATTTACCATTTTTTAACACTTCTACATATTCAACAACCCCTGCTGGTTTGAACTGCATTTGTTGCCAGTATATAAAATCACACCTCTTCAATGTGATACCTTGTCTTGGTCACCATAGCAAAAATCAGTTTTGTGCGATAAAAATAAGAAATGATTCATTTTTACAATTGATAAATCGATATTTTTTGGGGTTGCACTACACTTGTTGGATGTCTCACTGTAAATATTGTAGCCTATATTGTATTTGAGAGGAAATGCATATATTCAGGGATACTGAGACACTTAGCAAGGAATGGGTAGGGTCTTGATTTTATAGCATAAAAGCTTTAATGTTGTATTTTAGTATATTTGTCTCTCCTTCTATCCTCTCAACATGTTCATCCATATGTAAAACTATAAATAAAACATTTAAATACTGTAGCTTATCCCCCCCAACATGACAAAATGTTGTGCTAAATAATGCAACAAAAGTGTATCAAGCACTATCCACATAGCCGACTGGAATAGGAGCTAAAAAATAATAAAAATAAAGAAAACCTTGAAGTTATTCCAAGCATTTCAAAAGTCCTTCCAGAAAACAATGCTGTGTGTTTCGTGTTGGATTAAAATTCAATTTAGTTATTAAAAGACAAGGGTTTATAAAATGTGAATTTTGCAGAGACTAACGTGTCTATTGCCACATTCTTATTTTTCCTAAGTAGGCTTGTTAATGTTCCTACTTTGTGTCTAGTTGCAGACCATCTCCGAACAACTTTAATCTTCAGTGTTGTGTAGCATTAGAAGATGTGAAACATTACAAGACGGCATTGTTTAAAGTTAAAAAATGGATAGAAAGTGCCCATGTCCTTTTTACAGACATCCACATTGGAATTGTGCAATGCTTTAAAAGTGCTTCTATCATCCAGTAAATTCCAAAAGAGATACAACATATTTCTGGAGCACTAAATCCTGCATGCATTTGGCTTTACAAACATGTCCTCCTGAAACGCAAACAGGCAAACTCACTCTTGTGACACTCTTTAAAATTAGCAGAATAGCTGGGATTCAATCCAAAAACTACTGGCTCCAATAAAGTACCCCGTTTTAACCACTGGGTCACACAGCCTGCCAAGATATTAAGCTCAGAGTTACTTTCTTAATCAATTTATCAACTGGGTGTTCAGAGTTGCCTTACAGCTCACTGGAACAATAATCCTACGTCAGCAGTAGTAATTTGTAAATGTTTTATGATTAAGAGGGTGATAAGTAATACTGCCTGTAATAAATAAATAAATACTTAAAGGAGGGTGTGTGGTCCAGTGGCCAAAGAAAAAGGGCTTATAACCAGGAGGTCCCCAGTTCAAATCCCAGCTCACTCAATGACTCACTGTATGACCCTGAGCAAGTCACTTAACTTTCTTGTGTTCTATCTTTTGGATGAGATGTTGTTGTAAGTGACTCTGCAGCTGATGCACAGATCAAACACGACATCATTGTTCACAACCCTTTGAGCAAAGGCAATTCTAACTTAATATACAATAGCCTGAAAAAATAAAAAGTAGTCACGCTACACTGTCTGACAAATCCATTACATTTTACACTAAGATTTCCTTGGTGTCTGTTTAATACATTTATCCATAGCGTAGCCTTCTGTGAACTTTATTATTTGTTGGTGGCTGACTTTGTTTACATTTCCCAAAGAACGTTTTCGCTGCAGGATTACAAGCTTCCTCTCCATCTTGTAAGCGGTTTGCCCCTGTGAGCAAAACAAGCTGCTACTACATGCAGGAGGACGTGGTTATAGGCAATATCTTTAAGCTCTGTTATACAAAAAAAGGGATTTTACAATTGTTTATGGTTTTTTTTCTACCAGTAGCTCCATCAGAGCTCATATTAATAACTGATCATCAGAATAAACGTAAAAAATACACTTAAATATTTATGGGACACTCCACCTAAGTGGCAAAGTTTGAGAAATGAACACTGATTTAAAAAATCTGGTTCTGCACATCACAAAGGCTAACCAGAGCAATGCCCCTAAAACAATAGGTGGTCTGTTTGTTCTTTACAGTACAGTAAAAACAAATCACTTACACAGTTCACCCTGTTCATCCTACTCCAGTAACGGATCGTCACATTATAAAGTCTGAATATCAAAAAATCCAGCAAAGACATAAAACAGCTGTCAAATCAGAAAATACAAACTAGATTAAAAATATCAAGTGGACCAATAGGGGTCATTAGATCCACTAATTATTATGTTGCAAAGCTTTAAAATAATGAAGTTTTTGTCTGGGTTATCCCACACATGGGAACGATGAAGTCAAAGGTCTTCAAAATGGGCATTTTCCCCACCGTCAGACAGCTCTTCTTTAGCATGCTCACGACACCTGCCCTGGCGCAACTTTCTGAGTCACGTGCGTTTATGTATCATCAACCACAGATGGAGGAAACCCCTCTCCAGAATTCAGTCCACCGAGCTGAAATGACCCACGAGGAATGACACTTTTTCTTTTCAAGGCGGCTTCAGGCAAAAAAAAAAGTGTTTTAAGCAGTACAGCACATTAGGGCATGCAGTTTAATTGATGACACAAAATGAACATGCACTGCTTTCCTTTTTTGGCAAGACAAGTGAAGGTTAATAACCTACATCCCTGTGTACTTCTTATATCTCTGATGATGACTCACAAATGACTGTGCATTATAAAGTCATTGCAAAACTATTCTCAGTCATCACAGGGAGGATTGTTCATGTATTCCTATCTCCAATCAACAGTCCATTGTTGGTGGGTGGGGGTTGTAACTGTACCACAGTGAGAGAGATGACTTGAAGATATCTTAGGCTGCTAACTGCAAGTCGAATCTCATTGGGCAACAGCCAGATCCCCATGGTTACTACAGCGCAGCAACTGGCTCTTTCTGTAGCTCACTTAAAAATCTGTTCCGTTTGTTTGGGACTTTGAAAGCAAGCGGACAACTGTTGAGAGCCCAGCGTAAAGACAGTAAATGACACACTTCCCTTTACCCCAAGGAAGTGTTTGCAAACAATTCTATGTTATACTGTACTAGCACTCACGGGCACTGGAACTAGGGCTGCTGGGGGTGCGATAGCACCCCATGGCTTTGCATGGCTTCCATCATATACAGGGGTTACAGTTTTGTTCAATGGCTTTCAGCACCCCCACTTTAACAATTGTTCCAGTGCCACTGCTAGCATTTGTTGAATCCTTTATTGGAGTTGTCCTTTTGTGGTGTGGTCATTCCTATCCCATTTCTGTAAAGTGTACTGGTGATATTAACAGATAATATCAGTGATATTTACTGGGTTATACAGGAGAACAATAAATAAACAAAGCTCAACCTTCTGTAGTGGAAAGAAATTTTAAATCTGTCCCATTCATTCTCATGTGCATTACAAGAGACCAAAACAGGCTGAACCAGGAATGTGTCACTCAGTTAGAAAGCTGAGACAGCAAAAATCAACCTAATTGCTTTGATGGATGATGTGACCTAATGTAAAACCATATCCTAAGTATAAAACAAAGCAATATAATTAATGCTCTATTGTTCTGGAATAAGAAAAAAAAAAAAAAAGATTCACTCATTTCTTGAAAGTCAGTTGCAGATTTGGTTCTTTAGAATAAATCAATTCCCATTTACAATTTATTTTGAATACAAAAAATACATATTTTTTTAGTATTATTCTAGATTTTTTTCATGCTGTGTAAATTGTGTCAATGTAATGGTTTTCCAGGCCATGATCACTGACAGCACTCAAATCACAATGGATGCACAATACTGGTATGCCTGAACGTGTAACGATCACCTGATGCATACCACCATTTTAAAATATGACACTAGTTGGTTTAGCAGTTTATGCCAGACTGTTCTTTTCTTCTGTGTACAGCTTTATTTTACACCATACATGGACAGACATCCGTGTCTGCTCATAATCCACCAGCTTTCCTTTAATCCTAAAATCAGGACAGCAGCCTTTCAGACTAGAATTTACACTGACTAATCGGTGAAACTCATTGGGTCACTATCAATATCCAGCGTGCATTACTGGCTGATCGTATTTATTTATTTATTTTTATTTATTAGTAAGTCGCGTTCGTTTGTACATTTCAAAAACGTTCCCAGATGGGTAAAATCGGACGACCATGCCTATCCACAGATATAAGAGGGCGCCTTAAAAGAATAAAAAAGGAGGGGGGAGTATATAAATAAATAATAATAATAATAATAAAAGTTTAAAATGTGCATTCAATGTGTATTATTCCGGCCAAATTCAGATTAACGGGCGATTAAACGTCTGTAGGGTTTGTTGTTATTCTGTAAATAGCAAGAATAATTTCTAAACATAAATTTTAAACAAGAAACTAAAACCATTAATGTATTAATATGAGCTCATCGATTAAAAAAAAAAAAAAAGTTAAACGCGCGGCTGTAGACTGTGCAAGAAATGAAATATAATTACAGTTGTAGGCGTAAACGAATCACACTAACAAACTAACGGACGCTATATTTAATAAATGATTCAATTGACATTTGACTCCAACCGACGGAAATAAGACTGAACTAAATGCCATTCATGGAGCCAAAGCAACAGACTTCACTCCAGATGCTAAATCCTAATTTATTTTGGAAAGTACAATATGCAAGCCAACTTTATGAAGACAAAAATACGTGGCATACAATTGTAATGTAACTACAGTACCTGTATGCAGGTCTGTGTCGCTTTAATTCCATATAGAGAGTAAATCAATTCACGCTGTCGCCAGAAATTCTAATGGTTTTCCTAATAAATTATACATAACTTTTTTTTTAAATCAAAATGTACATTTAATCAGCGGTTTGAATCAGCAATCGCACTGTATGCTGTTAACTCAAGTCTCCGGTTCATATATAGGCAGGTACAATATTTCTTAGACCGAAGCAAATAAGGTATATAGGCGACCGGATAAAAATTAAACTTGCAATCTTACCTTTTACTTGACTTTCGTACTCAGCAATTATTTCTTTATCCTTTTTGAACCTGCTCGGGGTTGACATTTTGGAATCCTTTTTTAAAATCTTTGTTTGAGTTAAAAAGTTCGCAGTGTTTAACGAAGACAATGTTCGGTTGGTTCAGTATACAGCTCGCTGCATTCTACATGAGTAGGACAAATCAAAAACTAAAACAAAAAAAAAAAAAAACAAGAAAGGGAATGACACAGTGTATCACCTTTAAGAAATAATTCTGATCGTTGGAAACTTTATGCTATGAAGCAAAGCGTTTCAGCACATCGTTTTTTTTCTTTTCTGAAACTGGAGTCGGAATAAGTAACAGCAAGCGCCACAGAACTGAAAGCACCGTTTTCAACAGACCCCAATATAAGGCAATGCCTGAGAACTGAGAGCACCCCGGACCAACAGCATCCAAGCTTTTGTTTAAATTATTGTTTTGACCTTCTTTAAAGGGATTCGGACAAATATGACAACAACCGCGTTCACTCCAATTGAACCACACAACTCGCTGACCATTTGCAAAATGCCAGGAAATGTGCTTTAGTATAGCTCCTCTATGTGCTATTTCAGTTTCCCCACTTCACAGTCGCGTTGTCTCGGTGATTCAGACCACAGCTGCCTGGAGCTGGAGGGTCCTAGAAATGGGTGGGTTCTCTGAATCACAGAGCGGAAATTCAGACGATTGACGACAATTCCAACCAGTGGGAATGAAGAAGCTCTTTGCAAGACAGACAGTTATGAATGATTTCCAATGGTGAAATCCCTAGGTGTGTAAGGGTGTGTTTCACGTTAGCCAGGGGGGTGTCCCACAAAAGTATACCAAACACAAACAGCTATACCCTTTTAACGCAAAGTGCGATGGGAGAGAAAGTGGAGTGGGTAACGAGTACCTGATTTGTTGTGCCTGTTGAAAGCTGCTGCTGCACTGGTATCTTGAGAAGCAGGATAGCCGGGCTCTGATCTAGACTGCAGGGGGGCACACGGATGATGTTTACAGGTTTCAGTGTTAGTGGCCGAGGAATGCATGGGCCATCGAAATTTAGCAGTATGCGTTTTGGATGGACAGCTATTTTAAACGTGTTCGTGCTGTAGCCGTGACAGAACTTACAACACAATGAAAACTGTTTGGGTTATAGTAAGACGCCATATTTTTGTGTGTTTCTAGTTTCCATAATTGAAAATATGTGTCTGTATTAGGTTAATTTCTCTTGTTGTAAATATGAAATATGTGTTAAAAAAAAAAAAAAAAAAACATACAGCCAGGTCGCGTGAGACATAAAGGTATAGCCTGCCACCTAGTGGTAGTGTATTACATATGCATACACACATACAGAGGAACATAAGAAAGTTTACAAACGAGAGGAGGCCATTCGGCCCATTTTGCTCATTTGGTTGTTAGTAGCTTATTGATCACAGAATTTCATCAAGCAGCTTCTTGAAGGATCCCAGGGTGTCAGCTTCAACAACATTACTGGGGAGTTGATTCCAGACTTTTTTCTCTGTGTAATAAAGTGCCTCCTATTTTCTGTTCTGAATGCCTCTTTGTTTAATCTTCATCTGTGACACCTGGTCCTTGTTTCTTTGTTCAGGTCAAAAAAGCCCCCTGGGTCAACACTGTCAATACCTTTTAGAATTTTGAATGCTTGAATTAGGTCACCGCGTAGTCTTCTTTGTTCAAGACTGAATAGATTCAATTCTTTTAGCCTGTCTGCATATGACATGCCTTTTAAACCTGGAATAATTCTGGTCGCTCTTCTTTGCACTCTTTCTAGAGCAGCAATATCCTTTTTGTAGCGAGGTGACCAGAACTGAACACAATATTCAAGATGCGGTCTTACTAGTGCATTGTACAGTTTTAACATTACTTCCCTTGATTTAAATTCAACACTTTTCACAATATATCTGATCATCTTGTTGGCCTTTTTTATAGCTTCCCCACATTGTCTAGATGAAGACATTTCTGAGTCAACAAAAACTCCTGTCTTTTTCATAGATTCCTTCTTCAATTTCAGTATCTCCCATATGATATTTATAATGCACATTTTTATTTCCTGCGTGCAGCACCTTACACTTTTCTCTATTAAATGTCATTTGCCATGTGTCTACCCAGTTCTGAATCTTGGCTAGATCATTTTGAATGGCTTTTGCTGCTACAACAGTGTTTGCCACTCCTCCTATTTTTGTGTCATCTGCAAATTTAACAAGTTTGCTTACTATACCAGAATCTAAATCATTAATGTAGATTAGGAATAGCAGAAGACCTAATACTGATCCCTGTGGTACTCCACTGGTTACCACACTCCATTCTGAAGTTTCTCCTCTAATCAGTACTTTCTGTTTTCTACATGTTAACCACTCCCTATTCCATCTATATGTGTTTCCTTGAATCCCAACTGTGTTCAGTTTGAGAACTAATCTTTTATGCAGGACTTGGTCAAAAGCTTTCTGGAAATCTAAATTAACCATGTCATATGCTTTGCAATTATCCATTATCGATGTTGCATCCTCAAAAAAAAAAAAAAAATCAAGCAGGTTAGTTAGACACGATCTCCCTTTCCTAAAACCATGTTGACTGTCTCCCAGGACCCTGTTACCATATAGGTAATTTTCCATTTTGGATTTTATTATAGTTTGCATATAATAGAAGTCAGGCTTATTGGTCTGTAGTTACCTGGTTCAGTTTTGCTTCCCTTTTTGTGGATCGGTATTACGTTTGCAATTTTCCAGTCTGTCGGTACAACCC
Source organism: Polyodon spathula (assembly GCF_017654505.1). Classification (NCBI taxonomy): domain Eukaryota; kingdom Metazoa; phylum Chordata; class Actinopteri; order Acipenseriformes; family Polyodontidae; genus Polyodon; species Polyodon spathula. Next base: position 43,711,586 of record NC_054541.1, on the reverse strand, counting down.
CTGTGTTAAGAGACTGTTGCATGACCTTGGTTAGCGGTTTGTAAATAACTTCTTTCATTTCTTTGAGTACTATTGGGAGGATCTCATCTGGCCCAGGGGATTTGTTTATTTTAAGACCTCCTAGTCATACATACATACATACATACATAACTGTACCTACCAATAAACTATGAGATTCCAATTGATATAACTGTATTTTTCTTTTGTGTTTCTTGCAATACTATGAGGTAATGAATACAATATTTCTGTTACACTGAAGTCAGCCAAGGATTCAAAATTAATGCAGAATTCCAAATTGTGTTTTAATTAGATTAAAATTATTAATGGTGGGAGTTTAAAATGAGACGATAAATTAACCAGTTAATGTGCCGTTGATGACCCCTAGTGGTTATTTTCATATTGGCTTCGTTAGAAAAAGGAGGCTTTCAAATTTAATTCAGACGGTGTCAACCTGCATTCAGAATTCAAAACAAAACAAACAAACAAACAAACAAAAGGTTTTTGCGCGATTTTCTGGGATCTGATGCATTTTAATAGGACATATACGCTGGTAAGCGTGTGTTTTCTACATCACACAACTGTGGGTGTAAATAAAACCCGACTTACCAAACTCAACATTCATCTATTCTGTTTGGCCTGTAGTTGGTCACGGTTTGTGACACAAATGGTATGCACGTATTTATAGGTTAACTCTGTACATCACTATGACATCGCTTTCGTTTTCGGAAGGAGAAACAACATGCTCTTACTCATGGGGGGGAGGGGTGGGGTAAGTGCTGAGTCAACTAGAGGAGTATATTTCAGTTAAGAAAAAGATCTTACACAGCACTGATATACTTCTTTGATAATTCTGCAAGAACATGTTTTAGAAGAGGCCCTGTGAGATTATATATTATATATATATATATTATAGTATATATATATATATATATATTATATATCATATTATTATATATATATATATATATGAGAGAGAGAGAGAGAGAGAGAGAGAGAGAGAGAGAGAACAAAATACGTGCAAAGGTGATATTACCCAGTTAAGGTTGGAAAATGTGAAATTGGCATTCAGTCTGCTTTTCAGCATTCCTTATCTTGGCGAATTATAGGAGACACAAGGTGAGCAGCTCCTGTAGCCACTCTTAAGTCTCCCCGTACTATGTTGTACAAGCTCCTCCAGCAGAAACTAAAGGCACTTTTCGCTTTGACCTGACTTTAAAACTACCTATCGTTTCGAGATACTGAAAAATAACTCCTTCATTTTTTTTACAAATAATTCTATCTGATACAAGAATCCCCTGTGATTGTCCCCCAAGGATGCTTTGTTATTGTTCACACACTCAAGTTTTAACTTGATTCAATAACGAGTGAAACAAAAACAAAAATGTTCCACACTATTCATCCAGTAGTGTTAGAGCTCCCTCTGCTGAGCTAAAACAAGAACTCCAGTAGATCTATGAAAAGATCGTATACTGTAGTGGCTGCAATCATTACACCGTGCAACAACATTTTTTTTTTTTTTTTTTTTTTTTTTTGTTCCTGGGTAGTAAGTGTTATTTCCTAATTGCTTATGCCTCAAAAGTATAGAAAATGGCTATTATTCCCCACAAACTTTGCTTTTGTGACCAGGACAGTGATATTTCACAATATCACTATTTCCAATGGGAAAACGGGCAAATGTGTGTCATTTTGTCCACATAAAGTCAGAAAAAAACAACATATGAATCCAAATTAACATGTATTTATACTAAAGTAATACAAAAATGACTACAAAAGATTTAGAAGCGAGTAGTTTTTCGAGATTTACGATTATACTGTATTTACATCAAAGTGTAGTATCCGATTATTTTAAGTGAAATAGATCTGTGAAAATGATCTGTATCATTGGTATGTTCGATGACACCTCAGGCCTTATCATCACCCCAGGCATGGCCCGTCATATCATCACCCAGGCATGGCCCGTCATGGGCAGTTATATATATAATATATAATAATCTAATAATATAATATACTATATATATATATATATTATATTATCTCTATATATAATATATTATATATATAATATGCATATTTGATTCACTTTTAATTTGTAACTTTTAAAACAGTTGTTTGTGTATCCCTCATTTTTTGGCATTTCTTTTGTGTAAATTATTCTGATCTGCAGTTTAAATACTGAACTTCTTTTCAATAACCCGCAGGACAAAGAACAATTGAATTCAGTTTATTTCAACCAAGTCTAATGATTTTTAATCTTAACACAAGGTTTTAATAGCATGAGACGAAATATTGTATTAAACATTGATAATCTTGAGAACACAAAGCACTAAACAGACAATGAGTATTTAGAACACACCATTTTAATGCAAAGTGCTGTTTCTCAGTTAGACCCCATTTTATAGACAGTATACAAGCTGTCTATACAATAGCAGATGAAACCTCTTCTGTGTTGTTTCTCACGAGTGTTGCTACCACAGGTTGGACTTGGTAATGTTTTCTATATTACATATGTTTGTGTGTTTGTAGTTTATTTGCACTGCTAGGTGAATGCAATTAGCTTCTTAAGCTTCAAGCTAAGATATACTTTTTTGCTTGAGGCATTTATTATCCACAGAATAATACAGTACCAATCATTTTTTGTTTACGACGCTCTACATTTCACTATTTCATTTAAGGATATCTTGGCATTTATCCTGCTTTTAAAGATTTTCAAAACTCTGAAACAAAAACAAAACATAATAAATGAGAGAGAGAGAGAGAGAGCGAGAGAGAGAGAGAGAGAAAATGTAATTGCAGCACTTTCTGTTCATTGGCACATTTTTCATTAACTTTAGACTTCCTTGTCAAATGTACAACAGGACAGAATGGTGAAAAACAGAATTAGCACTGTGAAAAAAACGATTAACTTTTCAATAGCGTTTGTAATAGAGTGCAAGTAATCCAATTATTACAGTAAAAGGTAGCTTTTTAATATCCAGACATATCTATCAACCACTTTTAAAGAAAGTATTTTCTATGGCATCTGTTAATTGTTCCTTTAGATCCAGTTTGAAACGACTATACCACGCCACCAGTTTTTTTCTTCTTTCATGTTTTTCTAGCAATGTCATTTGTATCTCCTTTTCTAGCACAGCAGGTAGTTCTCCCCAGTCTTTAACAAATATAAATGGTGCCCCCATTGCTTTTAGCAATTGTAAAGGAGCACTGTGGGCTACAGATGAATTTCCGCAATTCCCAGGGGTCATGATATCTTCCACAACAGGGACAGAGCCATACGAGCAGGCTTCATAAATCCTGTAGCATTCTGTGTTTACTCCAACAGGACACAGGGTGACATCACTCTGCAGCAAAGCCTCTTGATACTTTCTTAAACTGTCTCCTGTCTCACGTGGAAGCCACCTGGAAAAAGAAAACAAATTCACGTGATACATGTTCAGATTTTCAGTTTTTTTCCTCATTTTTTCAGCTTGCAAAAACAGAAATTCTAGATTTTCTAATTAATCAAAAAAAAAAAAAAAAAAAAATTCCAAACTTGATTGTAGCCTTTATCACTTGGGCTTCTTTGAAAATTTGTATGTTATTAACAATGGGGGAAAAAAAACTAACCAACTAACTATTCTTCCAAAAAAAAAAAAAAAAAAAAAACTACCACTTTATTGAATCAACTGTTTTATTTGATCAAAATGATGGTATACAATCGGTCGTCAAAACATTTACTTTCTCAATTAAAAGGCTTTTCTGAAAGATGCTACAGAAATCCAAGTGGGTTAGAAAAAATACAGTGGAACGTGGCATATCTGACCTTCACACAACCGCCCTGATAAATAAATAAATAAATATCACGGCGCTGGCAGCAAATGCAGCTTCCGCAATGGAAACAGAAAGAAAGCGTTATAGCAATCTGCCTTTTGGTACGTTCTCCTTTAAGAGAGGCGAGCTGTGTGCGTGGGTCAGTGAGCTGCACGTAGCAATGATCTTTCAATACGCCAGTCGAGAAAACTTTTTTTTGTGCAATGTGTTTATATGATGGAGCGCACGCTTGCAGATGTTGGCAGCGTGTTGTAGCTTTTAAATGCATATGAATTAAACAAAGCAAGCTTCATATACAAAATGATTACCGACTGTTTGTTTAAAATAGCCGAAGCAATACTCAAACCGAGCTACTTATCCGCTGTTGGTAATATCTAGAAAGAGCACAAAGTACAGTGACAGAGATATTAAGAAAACAGAACCTGGGAGGCAGGGACTTCTACAGTTATGAAAGAAGCCATCAGTTGCAGGTTACTGTACGATTTACCGTTTGTTTTGTAATTCTTTTTTTTTTTTTTTTTAAAGCTTTGCGTGGAGATGGCTTATAGCAAACCGCACAGCAACACTGTGTAGTTGTAGCCTAATTAATCTTGTTTACGTTTGCTTACTTTTAAAGCAAAAAATGTCCCCATGTTTACAGCAGTTTGCTTGTTGTTTTTGTTCACTAACCTATTTACGGATGTGTAAATGCTTTTTCTATAGATGTTTGCAAATATGACTCTTTCACATATCTGCCTATACCCCAGTCCACAGAGGGTCAGATATGCAACATTGTACTAACAAATTATTATTTTTAAATGATAACATTTCACAAAAGTACTCTTTGCACAAAGTCCAGCACAGGCATTTTCCAGTGATCAGGTAACACAATAAACCGATGCAAGTGATGCAAATCAAGTGACACAGTTATGTCTGATGATCCAGAATTGATCAAATCAAAGGCAAAATACCACTAAATGTTCCCAAGAGAGATTCTGATGTTTTTTTTATTAACTTTTTTGTAACCCACTTGTATTTTTGTAGCATCTTTCATAAAGCATTTTAACTGAGAAAGCAAATATTTTGATGACCGATTGTATACCATCATCTTGATCACTCTGATTGTGCAAGCAGCAGAAAAAAAAAAAATACAAATGATTGTGAAACCCCAGGAAATAAGCTACACAATGGACGTTTCTAGTCTGTGACTGTTTTTAAATAACTGAAACGTGTAGCTAAAACAGTTTTTGAAGATGCATTACTTTTTATTATTAGCTGCTAGATAGCGTCTGTGGGGTACCAGAATTCAATTTTCAATAGGCAAGCTGCATTTCACATTTACAATTACAGATACCCTGAAATATACAGTACCAGAGTTAACTTGAAAATGGGAAGAAGGATTAACCTCTAACACTTCCTACACACTCAGAAGCTTGGAATGGAATAATCTATATCACTGTCACTTTTTTGTGCATCCATTAAATTACAGATACAGTAAATCATCACTAAGGTTCCCCGACACCCAAAGAGAGTTGGAAAAAATGTTTATGTGGCTATGGTTCTATGTGAAAGTCTGGATTGGATTGTCTGGATAATAAAATATGAATACAATCCTCTTGCACTGATTTTCTTTTCAGTTTAGTTTTACTAACAGAAATGGACATACTTGTCTCTGACAGTAGTGATGCAATGCTTGTCAAGCTCTTTGCGTCTCAAAACCTCCATTAGTGTCACTCTGGAAGAGTTCATGTAGACAGTTCCCAAGAAATTGCACAGATACGGTCTTCTTGAATTCAGCATCTCACTTCTGGGGGTTACAACTGGAAACCGTCTGTACCTGTGACAAAGACATGAAACAATCTCAGTATTCATAATTATATAAACTAAACTCTCGTGATCCCAACTGTTTCTTATTTAAACGATTAAATGATTACAACTTTTTTGAGCAGATTCTTATTTGTAACTTGCCCCTTTTTGTAGGGACTCCATATTTATACATCTGATCATTTTAGTCTGACACAAGTGTTTTAGTACAACTCCTAATAGAATAACTGGTTAAAACCCTGGGCTCCCGAGTGGTGCATCCGGTAAAGGATGCCCCATATAGCTTGGACATCACAGGCTATTCTATTGCCAACCGTGGATGGGAGTTCCCAGAGGGTGGCGCACAACTGGCCGAGCGCCACCCGGGGGGGGGGGGGGGGGGGGGGCCAGGGGGTCCTCGGCTCATCGTGCACCAGCGACCCCTGTAGTCTGGCGGGGGGGCCTACGGGCTTGCCTGTAAGCTGCCTAGAGCTGCTTTGTCCTCCAACGCTGTAGCTCCGAGGTGGCTGCAAGGTAAGTCTGCAGTGTAAAAAGAAGCGGTTGGCTGACGGCACACGCTTCGGAGGACAGCGTGTGTTCATCTTCGCCGCTCCCAAGTCAGCGCAGGGGTGGTAGCGGTGAGCTGAGCTTAAATAATAATTGGACATTCTAAATTAGGAGAAAATAATAAAAAATAATTGCCGATTACTAAATTAAAAAAAAAAAAACCCATAAAAAAACAAAAACCCTAACAGAATCATCCACACATTGTAACCTAATATTGCATTCTCTTAGTTGCTCAACCTAACACAACACCTGCTGCTATGTGATCAAAATGAAGGTACACAAACATGACCACATTAATTTCATTGTACATGTGAAATGTTTTGTTCGATTTTAATTAATTGTACCGCTTAAAATCAGTTCATCAAAAAAAGAAAAAAAAAGCTAAACTTCAGAAGCCAGAGAAATAAACCACTTTGTTTTTAAACTTACGTTGCCACTCCAAGTGGCCACTGGTACACATCTTTTTCATTGACCCAGGGGCTATCATAGACCAAGAAAAGTAAGTCAACAAATCCTCCATGCTTTCTGAGGTATGGTTCAATCCAGTTGTTATTGCACTGCTCATTACCCAAGAGCACCACTGCCACGTGAAGAACTTGGTGTGCCTGCACTAGTGTTTGTACGTGCTGCAACCACTGGGTGGCATAAGAGATCTTCTGTTCCTCTCTTCCATTCAGCACCAGAAGGACACTATCTGTATCCAGAGGTATGTGTCCTGGCACAACTGCAGGGCCTGTGTAAAAACTGTGAGATAAAACATGTTAGTGTTAGCACTACACAGTGGAAATGTCATTTGCAAACAGGAAAATTTTAAACAAGTTTCATTGTTTACAAAAATAAAAACAATGTGGTATGTCCCATCATGCGTGTAATGTTCCTATCTAAAAAAAGGTTGGCGATCACTGTATAGAGGGTTAACCCTTAAAGAAATGGACAACAGTAAATTTCCTTTTTCCACTGTAATACTTCATTACACTTATCTATAAGCGAAGCAGCCCAGTGTCCGGTAGACCACATCACAAAACATTCACAAGATTCAACACACTCTCTGCTTGAGAACAGTGGCAGGGGTGTTCATATCAGGATTTAGAGTGGGCTTGGTAAGTTAAGGTAACTATGAATTTTCTAAATGCTTTTCCAGCTGTAAAATAGTATCTAGTTGATGACATTAGTCCTTCCTTTGTCTACACTATGTGTATGTGGGAGAAACTGTTTATTAAATAAACTGAAGAGGTGCGCATGAGAAGAACATCTTGTAACAAAAAACTAACCAGCCAAGCTGAGTGTGTCCTGTTTCAATAGATTAATCAAATCAATATATATAAACTTTTGACACTAGTACTTTTTGTTACATTTTTCACTAAATAAAGCTTTAGTGGTTACAGGACATTTGAACTTAAACTTTGAACAATATATCAATATACAGTGTTTGTAAATGGTCTTTATATGTTTTTAGAGTACCAATTTCACTTTTCAAAAAAAAAGTCATATAAAAAATCAAATGCCATTTATTTAATCAAAACGGTTTTCAATTAAAATGGGGTGGATGGGCTAAATATATTTTTTTAACTACACTAAACATTCACAAGGTCAAAACAATGGTTTACTTGTACCAGTACTTAAGGATATCGTTACTCGACACTGATTAATGTTGGTTACAGGCCTATGTAAACAATGCAATTTAAATTAGTTACAGTTCCTGGAGCTTAAAAAAGAGCACCTGGACAGCTTTCCACAGTCTAAGCCACAATTATTATACTAAACTGGCATACAGACATTCATCAACCTCTGCTAGACCCAAGCTTTATTACTATGGTTTTCTGTCAGGTCTTATAAAATTGTTAACTGATTGGATAACGGTCATTTTGTTCACTCTCCACATTCCCAAAACTGTTGGTCGTTACTCCATTTTTAAAAACATTTTTTTTAGAATTACTACCCTTTTTGAACACATAAGATTTGTGAGTGTCAGATTGGCAGGACAAAATGAGAACACATAAAGACAGGCTAAATTACATGAATGAATTCCATACGTTACTGAAAATTACAACATCTACCGATTGTATGTAAAAACTGTACACCAATCACATAAACTATATAAGGGTAATGTAATAATTTCTCATCACTTACCATGTCAGGCTGAACTTTTTATTACAACTAACTACAGCTATAGGGGGTCCAGTGTCCACTGCAGCAGTCTGTGTAGCTACCTGCATCACAGGCACACAGATCTAGAGTAACTTTAAGGCTGTATTATATTAAAAAAGAAAACTGCTTAGATTAATGCAGATTTTGACTTTCAAGATGAATAAGGTTTGTCACATTAGGGCAATGATTTTGCATTCAGTAAATACATTTATGTACTGTAAATAATAAAGTGCAATATGAACTTCTCTTCAGGGACAAATACCTTATTATATCATTTTCTACATTTTTGTTTGTCTCCATTGCATCATGCTTTACTGGTACTTTGCTCAAAATGATGTTTAACACCAACTACTGTATAAGCCTTTTTTAGAAATAAAGCCAAATAAACAATTATGTTATTAACATGCTTCTCCTGCCACGTTTAGAGTTCAGACAAAACTACAGTGTCACGAAAAAAGAAGATCATCCATCACATCTATCCCCAGACTGATACTCTCCAGAACTTTGTTGTAACACAGTTAAATCACATAAGCAGTTCTCTAAATACAAGTAAACATTTTTGAAATATGTACAAAAACAAATGAACATTCAACTCCTTAAATCAACAGATTCTGACTCTCTGAAAAAACATAACCATTTGTGTGACGCATGTGCATACAGGAGGCTCTTAAACCCAGAAATAACTTTGTCTGCTCATACAGTGCATGCTAATGCTTTGAGGAACAAAACGTTTCCAATGCATTTTATTTATGTGCCCAGTGTGTTCTTTTGGTAATGATATGTATACAAGTGGTGATATTAGTGGTCCTTTTTTTGCAAAGTTTAAAGCAAAGGCTACATTAGAACACTTAATTAATCTTAACAAGAGTGTCACAGTAGGAGGTTAAGAAACCTTTTTTCCCCTTTTAGAAACAACAAATTAAAAAGAAAGCTGCTCCAAGAAATAAATCTGGTTTTGTGCAGAGCTTCAGCCCTTACTTTTAAAAGTGTACTTACTGTATACTGCACATTAACTGAAGACAATGAAAACTGAACAACCCAGATTGCCTTTCATTTTTCAATGTCAGAGATAATACTTGCTGAAATGCTATGGCTCTCCAGGATTTGCTGACTTCTATAGCTCTCATACAGTGTACTTTACTACTGACAGTCTCAGTACAGTACTTCAAAACTTACTGATCATACATTCTTGTTGACGTTGACAAACAAAGTGTTCTGGCTGGAGAACATATTGCCCCTATTTAACAGGACCACAAATTTATGCAAATTATTGCTTAGCTTTCTTTTGCTTTGGACAATAATTAATAACTGAAGATGTGAAACTCAACCGAGACACTAAATAGCCCTTGAACAGTAACATCATGGTTATAACATGTTGTTTTATAAGAGAATGACTAACTTGCTACTTACTATTGAGTAATGTATTGTTTACATGACACTCATTTTTAAAATACTGCAGGCCTTTAAATGTTATTTGCAAGACATGGAGAGCAGTGAGAATGAATTTGATTACATATTAAAGTTAATAACATGGGATCATCATTCGATAACAGCTATCATGCTAGCAGCCCACTGATCACTAAACGGAACACTGAAGACAGTTGTTTTTGTCATTTTTTCCAATCACAATGTAACAATGTCAGGCTTCAATTGTACCACGTTAGATGAGGGAGTTCATCTTCAACAAAATGTATTAGAAATGAGGCTGAACAAGGCAAAGAAAAGAGGAACAGAGAAAAGAGCGTCTTTGAAAAATATACATTTAACTAAATGTATTTTAACCAAACTTCTGGAACCCGTTTCAGCTGATTTTAATTTGCTCTTCTCTTTGTGTAGTAGTTATGAAACTCTTCATAAGCAAATATGCATACAGTACAATGCTGAAACAGAATAGGAAGTGTACAACTACCAACAATACCTGAAATGTAATTTCCCTGAACGCAATTCCCCTTCTCTCCATTGTGCTGCTGCATCAGCTGGCTCAAGCTGTCCTTCTAGAATATGTTCCCAGAGATAAAGTCCTATAAAATCACATCGCAAGAAAAGACAGTAACAGCATAACATGTATAGCACTTTGAATATCAAACACATAATTGGTATCCATAATATTTAAAATCTAACTACTTCAACCAGACACAATTTTAGACAAAATTACAACCAAAGGAAGTTCTTAATTTCAAAAACTCAGTACTTCAAATAAACCCCAAAAATAAAAAAACGATACCCAGATGTTAAAGTATTAAATATGCTATAAAGTTTAGAAAAGATTAATAAAATCAGAATTTTTAAGTCAGATTATAATAGGCCAAAAAAACAGAAAATAAAAACAAAATAATGACACCCATCTGCAGCCCTTATACATGTACATTTACAGTGTTCATATGCTTTTCCCACAGTTACGACTCTACATTTACCATAGTTTACCATGGTTTCTCATATTTTTTTAATATCCTTTACCACACCCCTCCGTTCTTTATCATGACAACTACAGAACACTTATTACCCTCTACCCATTTGTATAATCCCAGGAACCAGCCAGAGGAAATGGGTCAGTGATATGTTAAAATAAAATCATAAACGACGAGTGCAAAGGCTATTGTATTTGTGTTTATAATAAACTCGTATCCATCAATATGCCAATAATCCTAACAGGAAGTGGCCTTAAAAAGACTGAAGAATATCAGCAGCTCATGTCAAGCACCTTTTTTTTTTTTTTTTTTAAGGTTCCTTTTTGCCCACACAACACTTTGACCACCCACTCGGGAGGAAGACTGAAATAAGAAAGCAACACACTTTGATTCCACGACGGAGGAGGAGAATGCAATCAGAGTTTCTAGGTACAGTTCCTGACTTTACTCATGATTCAATCCCATCACAAGAGTCACTGTGCAGTTCAAAACAGATCAGGCCTTTGAAGAAAAGTTTAAGTTCGTCTTTACTGTTTACACCCAGCATGTAATCCAGTGTTTCGGGATAGATGTAAAACCAAGGTCCTATTGTAAGTGACTCTGCAGCAGCAGTTGTGATGCATAGTTCACCACCTAGTCTCTAAGTGGCTTTGGATAAAAGCGTCCGCTAAATGATTACTGAATTAATAAAAGTGTAGTTAGTGGCGTTACAGAAGAGGCAAACAATAAGTAAAACAATCTGTTCTGCATGTCTAAAGTAGTAAAGGCGTACTGTATGACAATTTAAAAGCAGTCTTTACTTGACCATTTTTCTGACTACAGATTGAAAAATCCCTAATTCTTAATGCAAGTAACAGATTGGCTGGGATGTACCTGCCTGTTTAATCTTAAACGCACCCTTTCATTTTTAAATCTATTTCCACAGTATTTTTGTTATACTTAGTAATGTTAATAAGTGGCTTAAGAAACAGGTTCAATATACAGTTAAAGGGTGGTATTTTAATTCACTACAGTTTTAGATTAATAAAATAGACCCCATGAGTGTGTGTAACTTAAATCAAAAGACAAAAGAAATCACAGAAAGACAGTAAAAGAAAAGACACAATTAACAAGGCCAGAATGAAAAACATTTAATAGACCTACCAATAGCAGCCTTTCCCCAGATCTGTACTTTGTGTACTTTGGGTCTATTTTGGGCAATTCGCTCTTGTACTTTAACACTGACTTTGTGCTTCTGTTGTAAAGCAATAGTGTCTAACTTGTCATCCTCTTCCCATGGATTCCAGTCACCCCTCTCGTCTGACTGAGCCAGGTCTTTTCCATGACCTAGCTTTAAAGGCTGAAGCGTGCTCACTACAAAACAAACAGAAAATCAGGCTATATTTAAAATACCAGGATATTTTAAAACACATTTTTTAATCTTACTTAATTCTGCGTAACTGTCAAATACAATATTTTTTTACGATCCAGAGGGTCACAAATTGCAAATCCGACTTTTTCACATATCCGCCTATACCCCAGTCCACAGGGGGTCGGATATGCGACGTTGTACTGTACATAGTTTTCACAGTGCTCCCCCACTGTGAAAACCCCTGCGTGATGATTGAAAAAAAAAAAAATAAATAAAATAAAATAATAATAATAATAATAATAATAATAATAATAATAATAATAATAATAATAAACAAAACCAGGACTGGATAAAAGGCGGGTGCAAGAAGTATGGTTATATGCTTTGGGCAAACTTAACAGTGCAACAAGTGATCTTGATTTTTAAAGTATACCCAATTCAATAAAACAGTACCTTTATTAAGTGTTTCTTAACTTATTTTTCTATAACCAATGATTTATGACGTGTTCTTTTTAATCCTTCAACACTGAACCAAAACATAAAATAACATGTAATATTACTACTAATATACACAACATTCACATTCTTCTCACTGCTTATGACATAATATAGTAATTTAATTTCATTCATATTATGGAATATGTCACCCTTGAGTTCGAGCGGACGAATCTCAGTGCACAACGTTGACAATGCAGAACTGTACAGAATGTGTAGCACTCAATAATCAATAACCAATCAATCTATTTTATATAGCGCATTTCATACTGGACCACCATCACAATGCGCTTTACTAGATGCAGTAACAAGAAAATCTATAATACAGAGAAATGCATAATACACTGTACAATAATGTCAGGACACCTTCAATCGCATTTATTCGGGAAAGCAGGGAGAAAGGTGAACTAAGAATTGCGACTAGTAGTTCTGCCCAGTTGCATAACAAAATGCCATGCACAGACTATATCGGCAAAATAGTAATGACCATTTCGAATTTGTTTATTCTGATTCTAAAAACAAACGCATAAATAAAAGTAAAACAATACTGTTTGCAGTTGTACAGTGTCATTGTACATTTTACAATTGATGTAATGCTTATTTTGAATTTACGAAACACTTACAGTTGGTACAATTTAGTAATGGAGTATTAATTCACCGACAGTCTGTAAAGGTGTAAATATTGTTCTGTGTCAGTTGATTAAAACACACACATCGACTTGGATAGAATCAAACTACAATTACATTTAGTGACAAAATTGGTACGGTATGAGGTTATTTTCTTACCAGTGACCCTGTGGACTCGAGAAACTGTTGCTCTCTTGAAAAAGACGTTATAAGCAGCGTAAAGAGAAAAGACTAAATACACTAAAACGATAAAAGAACAGATTCTTCTGCAACTGAATTTCATACTTTCTTACTACCATCCTGCAGCCACTGTTTACGTTCCTACAAACGTACATACGTATAAAAGGTCCTCGCAGGAGCGCATTCTATAACCAGTTACAGCTGTCTAACAATTGCCTGACGGGAAAGCAAGAAGAAATGGTTTAATAAGAATACAAATTGAATAGGACAATACTGAAATTTCATAACTTCGTTATGAAAATGTATTCTCACACGTGTACCTTATTGACGGGGCATTGTCTAGGCTTTGTTTTATATTTTTTAAACGTTTTATTTAATCAAAAAATTAGCAACCCTTCAAAAAAAATACAAGCAGATTGGATAAAGGAGGACAAGTGTTGGTTGATTTAAAGAGCATAGAAGCAACTTTTCACTTCCAGACTTCACATGGGAGGATTGCATTGTGAAATTAGTATGACAGACACTTCTTAGTGTAAATTTAAAGATTAAGTAGCTTCAAATGTTTTTTTTTTTTTACTTGACTGGCACAGGTATATGTAACATAGGCTACAGCAGCCAACGTGCCAGTGCCATCATGATCAGCCCATTTGGAGCGCATTTTTATTTGTTTTGCTGGTAGTACACTGCTGTGCACAAGATGGTAAAATAAAGATAATTGGACTGAGCTGTCCTAAATTACATATATGTATGGCAGGCAACTAGAACATTATATTATAGTGTACAACAGGACACTGCTCTGCTATTATGTTCTACGTAATCCTGTTATTAGTCAATAACTAAAAAAAAAAAAAAACTCAGTAAGTGAAATACAATTATTATTTCAGACAAACAAAGGTAAATAAATAAATAACTTTAAAAAGTTGTAGTTTAATAGTGATAATGGCATTGCTGTGGCATATTGGTAATAACGGAATGCCCTCATGAAAAATAATGCATTATTGACTCAGGAGTTCCATTATTACCTTGTAACACATCACAACAATGCCATTATCCCTTAATGAGACTGGATTAGATTACATTAGATTAGATTATAGACCTATAATCCAATTGCCCTTCAATATCTTTAGTACCATTGCATATTATTAAGCCTGAATATAAAATAACAAATACATCTAATTCCTTTTTGAAACTTCTCAAAATGTCCAGTGATTTTAGTCAAATGTGTGGTAAACTATATTGAATATCCCTGGTGTTTGCTCTTTTTATTGTTCTTTGGTGAAACTCCCATAGTCAGTGGCCACCACTGTTTTAAACACAGAAAAACCAATGATGCCTTTCAAAAAAGGACTGTAATAAAATAAGGGTCTTGCTGTATACATTACAGCCCTCTACCATAAAAATAACGAAGTTGAATTGAAAAGTCAGATGAACAACTGTAATAAAACGGTAACTTCAATTCAGTATTGCCCTTGGAAATACACATGGTATAGTTTACCATTATATAATAAAATAGTTCACTGATGCAACCACGTTGTAAATCATGGCAACTTTATTAAAGACGGTGTTGCATTCAAGGGTTAAGTAAGCAGTTAAATGTGCAGTTGGCTAGAATGTGCATATAAATGAAACTGTGACTCAATGGAAACTTTAGAACAAATATTGTATCTAGTCTTGCACAATGATTTATTAATGGAAAAACAACAAACAACAGTTCTTTAAAGTTTAATTCATTAGAATTTTGTATTATATTAATTATCAATCAACAGGGGACTATACAACCACAAGCTGAAGGCATTGTTTCCTGTAACTATGGTTCTTCCTAAGGGGCCTTTAGTTTCCCATTTTGAGCCAAGGTCTGCAGTCCATATTTGTTTTATGAATCAGCCAAGAAAGTAATTGAGGCAAGGTTGTGAACTAAATATGATTATATATATTTTGTTTAAATATAGCCGTTATAGAACAAATACATACAAATCAATAAACAATGTAGTGATCTGTAATTCCCGTTGTACTGTGTTCCTTTACCCCTCTTTATTCTCTGCAGTTGCTGGTTGACAGTCTATGTCTATGTGTAAATGTAGCCAGCGTGTGTGGTGCTTTCTGTGTGCCCCTATTATTAGCTGTTGTTTGTCTGTGCCCATTGGCCCTGGTGTGTGGGTGAGGACCAATGGGATATGTGTAAGCTCCGGTACCTGATTAGAATAAAGGGGCGGGGCTACGTCATAAACGGGCACTGCCCCGCCAATTGCTCGTGTGTGTCCTCAAAGCTGGTTACTATTCCAGCGATGCTGCGAAGCAAAGGGAGCAATGGTGTCTGAGTAATTTAAGCAACTGAAGTTGAATCAAGTGTGTCTCCTTCCTTTCTACTGCCTGCTGAACACTACAATACAGTGAACATGAGAAATGATAAATATTACATTTAAAAACATGTGAAGTACATTGCAAATTACTTTAGTTTTAAATAGTACATTAAACATTTTTATATAACATTTTTATAGAACTGACTCTCACTGTGGCATATTAGAATCCTCGGAGGAATCAGTTGAGTTTGTGAACGTCGTATTTGTATACATTGTTTGAATTTTAGGAAGCCAGAAAACACTGAAAGTGAAGTTATTATGATGATTTTAGTTTTAGAGATTTTAGATTTAGAGAGTTTGTTTTGTTGTATATTATCCAGTAGGTCGAGATTCGGGTTTGTCCGTCATTTTGCTTAGTTGTGTGAAAAGGAAGGACGTACAGCGTGATGACGTAATTTGAAGGCGTTTGTAAAAAATAAAATACATTGATAATAAGCAGCGTCACGGGGTCAGTAGGGGCAGAACGAAGGCTTGAACAGCGTAACTCTCACAGAGAGTGCACACAGGGTAGTGCTGCGTGCGCAACTTGTAATTTACGTTGCGCTTCATTCACCGTCAACGCCCCTACCACGTGACCATAAACGAGGCGTGGGAGGGGGAGAACACCGAACATAGTGATTACCCTGTGTGATGCAGTGTCCTGTTCCTTTATGTTTATAAGTGTTTTCTGTTGTATGTAGTGTGTTTAATGTTGGTGTTTATGTATAAAATACACAGGATATAAACATGGTTTGTGAGCACAAGTGTTTAAAGTGTATGTTTTGTATTTAGGCACGAGGATTGCACAGCACTTCACGTGTAGGTAAAATAATATGTGAGCACTTTTATTAATTCACGTGCAGTTGTACTGAGACTCCAATCGAATGATTGATTAGCAGTCGAGTCTCGGTACAGCTATTTAAAAGCTGCATGTTTTCACTCACTCGGGGTTGTGTGTTCGTGAGTGGAGAACGGGAGAGAGAAGGAGTTTTGGGGGTTTTGAGATAACAGTTGCTACAGCGTCTTGTTTAGTGTTGTCCGTTTTGTTTACCTTTTTATTTTGGCCTCAAGTGCTGTGTCCTGTTTTGTGTGTTTTGTTTAAACCTTTGTTTATTATTTGCAATAAAACCCTGGACGCCGTAGCGTCACAGATTCACCTCCCTACCTTTGTTGTTCTTCGTCCTTCTTCTGGTCTGACGTCACCCCTACAAAACCATCCTGTTCACACACTGGGAGAATTAATTGGTGATCCACGGACAATACCCCACGAAACCATAGGTTTAGGGTTAGGTTATTGTTATGAAATAAACTTAGTTTTAGTACCTAAATATATCAACCTTATCATGTGATTTCGCTGTAACATATAATGATGACTATTACGAGTTACGCACACAGCACTACCCTGTGTGAGCTGCCTGTGAGAGCTATGCTGTGCAAGTCTGCGTTCTGCAACAGTACCCCTCTCTCAATAGTTGGATCTATTTTTGGTCGTGTGATGAGTTTTAACATGCCAGAATTTTTAAGGACCGATTTGAATATACGCAAGGTATAAACCATGGCGGACCGTGTTGGTTTTTATGATATATACCACGCCTGGTGGTGTCTGGCCTTGTCTTTACCTGCTTTTCTAAAAGTGACACACACACACACACACACACACACACACACACACACACACACACACACACACACACACACACACACACACACACACACACACACGATAAATCAAATGATAAGATAAATGTTACTTTTGTTTTAGATTCAAAACTACTTTAGTTTTTATAGTTTTGTATGATATAAACCTGTTTCCACACTAGTTTCTTTTGAAATGTTTATTTTATTATTGTTTTTCGTTTTCTGAATGCTAGAAAATAAACTCTTTTATGTTTAATTGCTTTGCAGATGTTTGATATGGTGTGCTTGACTAAAACTTTTGAGTTGTATCCAATAGTTTGTCTTTCATTTTAATATTGATTATGTTTAAAATGTACAGTGATAATGACTGCAGTCAGTGGTTGTAGGTTTGAGCATAAACGCGGCGGTTCTATTGTTAAAGTAGTCCTTAAATGTACATGTGTGTGTGTGTGTGTGTGTGTGTGTGTGTGTGTGTGTGTGTGTATGTTTTCTAATGCCTTTCTGCTGGAGATTACATGAGATTAAGTCTGCACTGCTGAAATTCCGTGAGCCGCAAGCACGATTCCTGCTCCGGTTTACATGGGCTTTTACAGCTATTTTTATTGCGAGAAAGCGATTGACCCTGCCCTCACAGCTGCGTTGCCAAAAGGACATCCTTTGCTGTTTCACGATGTATTTGCGTGTCAAAGTCACACAGTCATTACTGTAGAGTTGATTTTCACGTGCATGTTAACGCAGCCTATGTCAGCTATTCAAATCGATTATCATACCTGTGATTCACTTTGGGTGCTATATTGTCATACATTTTACAATGCTTTGATCATATAAGGGGATTATAATAATAATAATAATAATAATAATAATAATGTTGGGTTTTAAAAGTATTTATGTACAGTATTTGTTGTATTTTTGTGCTACTTTAAAATGTGCTGTAACCAATAGCCCAATAATCAATCGGTACTTTCACTGACAAAATCCAATTAATTTCTGTGTTAAAAAATAAACATAATAAAAAGTTAAAATGAGTCAGAAAGACAAGTGCTCAATGTGACTACTGACGCTCAAGTTGGTACAGTATATTATTAAAGCACAGCTATCATTGGATTACAGCACACAGTTTTTTAAAAAAAAAAAATTTAATTTTATTATTTAGAACTTCAAATATTGTTTCTCAATCCATACTCACTGTCTTAAATTCCCATAAATCACTGCCCGGTTAATATAAATAATGACGAAATTACAAACCCTAGGAAAAGCTGTTTCATTCCTCATGGGTTTCTGTAACCTGTTGCACTTCTGGCGGGAAAGAGCCAAGAGAGAGCGATGAAGTCGTTGAAGCACGAGTCCGTGGCCAGTGTGGGATTTAAAAATTAGGGCTCTTATGATTTCCTATTCTCAGCTCTGCCTGCCGAACTGCTCAGCCGGAAGAAAAATCCCAGTGAATAAAGCAATGACTCTCATGCGTAATTATTCGACAAGAGGATAAATGACTCTTACATGCATCTTTTAAGAAGCATTGTGATATTTTTGTACTGTATAATGACTGGTAAATTATGTTTTGTGAGTTTGAAAATTCTGCTCATTTAACATTTTTCTGGGTGATGTATTTTCTGATAACAGGCAATAAAAAGACAAGTGAACTTTTTAAAACCCCCAACTGATATATGAGAGATATATGATATATATGAGAGAGAGAGAGAGAGAGAGAGAGAGAGAGAGAGAGAGAGAGAGAGAGAGAGAGAGAGAGAGAGAGAGAGAGAGAGAGAGCGTGTGTTTTTGATGAAACTTGCTAGGGATCTTTTTTTCAACACGCATTATTCAGAATCTGAGGTACATAGGGTTAGTCTGTTTCTCTGTCCAACCATTGGTCTGTATGTCACACATTTGTATACATATCTTATAACACTTGAAAAGGACATTTTCTAACACAAGTTAGTAAACGTGTCAGTATTTTAGTATTTACAGTGATGGTGGGGGTGTACTGTATGTCACTGACATTCTTTTTTATTTGTTAAAATGTAATCATACAGGTTTCACAGTAAACATTCTGACACCACATTCCCTGGGTATCCTAATGATGTGCTTATGTGTTAACCTGTTTTGTATTAGAATTGAGAACCATATATTACATCAGTTTCTGTTTTTGCAAGGTTAAAACTATTCCTTGTTCGACGTTCAGTTTTCAGACCTCAATCCACAAAAAATGTTACTCGGGCTGATGGAATTTGTGAGACATTTTAGTTACAAACTAGACAGAAAAGGCTCTCATGTGGCTTGAGCCTGTTAGAAATAGAGGGCGCTGTGTTTTAATGTGAGCTGAAGAGTACAAGGGAAACAAAAAACAGATAATGCAATCCAATTAAAATAGTTTAGCTGTAACCATAAAACACAGCAGGATATGTAGTTTACTAAAATAAGATTTTGAGAAGGACTTGTAGTCTTAACTTCAGCTTCTTTTAGTAATCTTTATAAAGTTTACTGTGATTTACTGGCATTATCATTACTTCAGAAGTTACTAAGATTTATCATGAATATAATTTTTTTTACCGTGTTTTTTCATATTTTATTGCATTGTGATTTACCTCACCTCACTTGCCTGTTCAAACAAATACCACAAACCTGAACCTATTATTATTATTATTATTATATATATGATAATAATAATAATAATAATAATAATAATAATAATAATAATAATAAAATAAATAATTTTAACATTTAAATTAAAAGTAACACACAGAAAGTACCGGTATGATAGTTGATGGTTTTATTGTATAGTTTACTATGGATGGCATTTAAGATGCAAAATATGTTTTAAGGAAACTTTGGCATAAGCCATTTATAAAAAAATTCTGGTCAGTGCAGCTTGCTACACATTAAGAATATGCCTGTCAATTTATAGAACAAAGTGTGTTTAAAGTGTAATGATTTGATTATACTTCTGAAGGCAGTATTGACTTCAGTCCATTTGTTTTAGAGAAAAAAATATTGCATCACTTTACAGACCAATAATATAGGTAAAAGTTACAGTCACAGATACCACCATACCAGAACATATACAAAAAATCTGATTTAAAAATGACATTACTGGATGAAAATATAAGTTAGTCTGTTCTATTTCATAAAACAAAAGCCAATCAAGTGAAATAACATATTTAATTTATTTTATTTGTAACAACTTCTGCTCCTGAGGTCAACGTCTGGCCCTGGTATTATAGCAGATCAAACAAACCAAATGCTAGAAAAGCAAGGTTTGCAAATTTTTCTTATACCTAATAGCTGTACCAGGTATTTCTTTTTCTACAATTAAGATATATGTTTGCTATAATATAGAGGCTGTGTGGTCCAGTAGTTAAAGAAAAGGGCTTGTAACCAGGAGGTCCCCAGTTCAAAAACCAGCTAGCTCACTGACTCACTGTGTAACCTTGAGCAAGTCACTTAACCTTCTTGTGCTCTGTCTTTTGGGTGAGACGTTGTTGTAAGTGATTCTGTTCACACACCCACTCTCTGTAAGTCGCCTTGGATAAAACAAATAAATAATAAAATAATAATATAACGTGTTCTTTCCAAAACTCCACTTTTGTGATCTATATGTTACGGTAAAAGTCAGAATATTGGCAAGATTAAGATTCACTGTTAAATGTTAACATTTACCAAGTAAAGCAGTAAATGTCCGAAATAAACATGATGGTACTTTACTTCGGACAAATAACTCTCAAGAATAACTAAGTGCCTTTACCAATAAACTTAAGTAAATCTCAGAAAATATATATATTTCTTCATAATTCTTGACATTTACATTTACAAATACTCCCTTCAGAGGGTACGTCGTTCTAATTTTAACCATTTTAAAACTTATTATTAAAATAATGACTTGACAGTTCTGTGATTCTGTGCTGAATCAGGGGAGTTGGTTTTTAAATGTTAAATGACCTGATCACAATTAACTGGACAATACATTTCTCTGAATCTACTTGGAAGCGTTTGCCAGGAGAATACAAAATCTATCTATCTAGATGTATCTAGATCAAACTCCCATACCTGTCAACTTTTGAAAATACAAAATCTGGAGTGAGTGGTGGTGGTGGGGGGGGGGGGGGGGGGGGGGGGGGGGGGGATGGGGGGGGGGGGGGGGGGGGGGGGGTGCAATCCCAATATGGAATGGCTAACACGTGTTAACTTGCCTGCACACAATGAACGGACATGACTTAACGTACAGGGTGTCCCTGGGTCCTAAACCTGGCTTCTGGGACGATAAGGGTCCTAAACCCTGCTAGATACACATGATTTTTGCAGACATTAAAGGTTTTCTGACATAAGGGGGATTAGCAGTAGAGTTTTGAGAAAAATACAAAATCTGTCCCCGTTGTCCGGGAGAAGTGTCCAAACAGGAACGTTTGGACACTTTTGGACAATGGAGGCATGCATGAACTGACGAACTGGACACACGGCAACGTTAGGAAGAATGTTCATGAGTGAAAGTTAAAAAAAAAGTAATCCCTAGTTTATCTACATGAGTGAATAAAAAAATATCAACACTATTGGGAGTACAGTAGTTTAAAAAGAAATGCTGCGACATGGGCGGAATACAGTAAGGTAATGTATGTCTTGTGAACACTAAAGGGGGTTCTGTAACACTTTAGATGAACTCAGTGTAAAAACCTGCTTGTTGGAATGTGCCACCACAATGTGCCTTTCATTCCAGTGTTATGTCCGAGTGAACAATACACTTATGTCTCCTTTCAAAATGTCTTAATATCATATACTCTTGTTGATAGATGAGGCTCTCTATTAAAAATGTGAGTGCCCTGTATTCAGTTTTCCATGTAATCTCTATATTTGTTGTTCATTCAGCAGAAATACCACACTAATAATTGATGTTAGGGATTCCTAAGGGACTAAGTCTGCTTTCTACTGGGATTTTAATTCAGTGCTAAAAACATGTTTGAGGTAACTTGCTCTTAGTTATTAACATACAGTATTAAAGCTGTATGTCTAAAAATAATTCTTACCAAATACTTTTGCCTACAGTATAAGTGTAAGAAAATTGGTATTAGACTTTCTGGAAATGTTTTATTTGAATTGGACACAATATAGCATTCACATCACCTTCATAAATAATGCTATATAACTATGTACATAATCCATCATTATTCATAATATTTTTGTCAAGTGTGTTGTCAAAACATTTTTCACGGGGCGCCTGCAAAGGCGAAAGGGGAATGTAGTGCTTGTTGGACTTGGGCTACAGAGTGTTAGTGACAAAGTCGAACAGACAGGACAGGTCCCCTACTGCTTGGAGGTCTGCTAGCTGCTTGAGCGGTTGTGGAGAGTAGGGGACAAGTGGTCTCCGGTATGGTTGGAGACAAAAACATGGATAGAGGAAATCCCCCCCCCCCCCCCTTGTTGGAGGACCTGTCCCAGCAGCTTGCCTGGTGGTAGGGAGACCCAGCTACTCCAGGGGGACAGAAAGGTACCCGGACTTGGAAAAGAAAAAGATCAAGACAGGTCCCGTCCGTAGAACCGACCTTCATCAGGCGTGAGAGCCGAAGTGAGGGCCGAGCACCCGCTGGATGCCTGCGGGACCTGGAGGAAAAGGGGAGAGGGTTAGGATAAGAGAAAGGCATATAGATTAGAGCCTCGCTGAGGCTAAAGTGCACGAGTTGCGAAAGAACTGGTGTGGCCAGGAGTCCCCTCTGACCTAAGACGAACCTGGGCGGCATAGCCAGGCCCGGCCAGGAGAGTGAGACTCACTCCCCCCCAAAGGATGGACCCTCGGCTCCCCACAGAACTGCGCCCGTGGGACAGGAAAGAAATCGCATGCCACACACATAATCGCAAGCTGGATAACAAAAAGAACCAAAACAAAATGAAAGACAAGAACAGGAAATAGTGTACAGATTAAATAGGGAAGAGAGAGAGATTGACAGATGGTACAGCCAGAGGGGATCCCTGATGTTGCACAAACCCCGCCCAGAAACCGACGAAACAAGCACAATGCCAGCTATTGGGAGCAGCTAGGAAGATGGAGCTGCTGAGTCATCCTCCGCCCGGATGCCAATAACATTGCTGTGTTCTAGAAGGCGCTTGTGATTTTTAATATGAAGACATATTTACTTATATAGTCAATGCTGCATATGTCTAACGGTAGAAAACTAGAACGTAACAGCAGCTCCCAGATTCAAAAAGTAAAAACAAGAAGAAGAAGAAGAAGAAGAAGAAGAAGAAGAAAAACCACTCAAATGATTGTTGGGACTTTAACAGTGTAAAAATGGTTTTCACTAAGCATTCTGCACCCGCTGTCAAACTAGCACTTTGCCATCATTAATCCATTTAAATGGTATTAAAATGTGTTCAAATGAGAAAAGAGCATGGAATCAGGCGGGGATCTGGAATTCTAAGTGGGTGCAAACGTTATAATAACGATTTAGCTTTGCATTTGGGCAGTTGTTGACCCTCTAAAAACTTTGCACCTTGTCGCCAGTGTAGAAGCGAGTAATTAAGAGTTTACCCACTCTGTATTGTCTAAGCACCTGTAAAATAAATGCAGATAATTCACTGTAAAGTACATATTAATTAAATTAGCACAGGACAGGTAAAATCTTACGCATTTCACACCACAGTGATTCTTCATGAACACCATGCGGCTGTAAATGCAACAGTGACAACTGCACATGGAATTAAAAATGCATATCAAAATTCAGAGCATTACAATAAACGTAATGAAAACAGTACTTAGTGTTTTGAATGCTTCATACGCTGCTGCAGACTCGTTTCTTTTCAAAAGAGAATATGTTCAATGAATCACACTGTTTGAACTTGAATTACATGCAAGACAGTTCATTTACACTTTTGATAGCTCTGGGAGATTTGTAGACTTCAGACAGTGTCAGCTGAAAAAGCATAATTAAAAAAGACAATAAAAAAAGACGACAATGTTCTGGTTCAACAACTTGATGGCATTAAAAATTCCTGCAACAGGCTGGCAAAACTGGGAAGGTAAAGTCAGTAACATCAGACGGTTTCTTATTTATTGCAAAGTACTGTTGAAGCTTGTGAGATTTGTTGTTAATGATTTACTTTATTGAGTAACGTTTGTTTACTAAAGCTGTTTCTTTATTTCAGTATTTAATTTGCATTTAGTCAAAGCGCATCTTAAGGAAGGTTTAAAAAATGCACCAAAAATTGTAGAAGTGTAAACTTATTTTATTTTTCTTGGCTGTGCACTTTTGCCTTGTGATTCAGTGATGCTGTTTTGATTTGAGCAGGTCTCAGCATGCTTTTACACATCAAAACTACTGGAGTGCAATAGCAGCCAGTTGACTGTATCAACATAAAACAATAAATACACACAGATTTTTGTTAGGTCTTCAAAAAAAAAACAGAAAATTGTTAAAAATGTAAGTAAAAACTAACAAACACACGTGACCACTGAAAAAATAACCCCTGTTTTTGTACAGTAGGGCTTTTTAACACTTGATATTACAAAAACAATTAAATCAAGATTACAGATTATGGAATGTTTCATTTTCTTTGAAAGGTTTCGATGTGTATGTTATTTTAATCTAAGCAAATGTTTACAAACAATTATCAAAAAAGCAATCCTTAAAACATTAGTTGTATTTTGTGAATAAATAACGTAATTACAATTTATTGTTCAAACCAAAGCTTGGATTTCTGGTCTTTTTTGAATACTGAAGTAACAGAAGAAACATATTTAATTGAATGTCCCCTTTCTGTAGATTATTTGAAAACAAACCAATTCAGTAAAATCAAGTAAAATTGCAAGTATGCCAACCATATTTTGTTCTCTGGTTATTTGTTGTCATTCAACTCCCACTGGATTATATAGATCAGTAAATGACGATTACATTTTTAACTGTTGAAGCTGTAGAATTTAATCTGGCTAACAAGGGCTGGAAAGTAGCTAAGTGTAATAATGAAGGTTATACACTCTGAACACAACAATTACTGTAGAACTCTACATTTCTGATAGACGCCACACCAGCCTGAATCTGAAATGCTATCTGGTTCAATAAACAATGTCAGTTAATATTGTTTAATGGTATGGAAGACTGACAAGTAAATAAGTCCATGCTCTGACCCACTTGATCCAATATTACTTTCTTTCACATTGACATGTCAATGCAAGCTACAATAAAAAATAAGCCAAGATATCGCTTGTCAAGTTACCGTAGATTATTTTTTTGTTTGTTTGCAACTATGGGCTATTTAATATAAAGAGTATGGAAAATCAAATTGACACTTGCAAAAATAGATTTCTAAAACTATATTATAAATAATTATCACTACAGAAAACCCATAAATGTTCTTACTAAATAAATAGGTATAGCAGATTTGTTTTCAGTATAAAAGATACCAGTACTTTGCAGTTCAATTGGATATTCTCCCTGCTCTATAATTGTGTATTTGTACACCAACATATTTTCCTTGAAATGTTGTTTAAGTTATGTGTTGAGGCATACAAGCAAATGGGGAGTAGAAAGAAAGCAGTACATGTCTGTATTGATCCAACCAAACCCCTCCTTGTGTGTACAAGGAACAAACTGTCATACAACCAAATATTGAGTTCTTGGAAAAGTTCAGATCAGTTGTTACACAACTAGTTTTCACGGCAATGATTCAAATTAAATGGTAGGCAATAACCTGCTGAAGTGTACCTTTGGAGGCATTTGTTCTGTTTTTAGTGTTTGTTTTTGATTGCGTAGGCTTTTTAAATTGAAAGCCATAGCCAAGGAGTATGAGAACACTGCTCCTAAAAGGAAGTTTATATTCTATACTGAGCATCAATGAAATGATGACGTTCATACAAAATCCCAAATGATGCGTTCACCTACCTATCAACTTCATAGACTATAGACATATACAATTAATAGTGCTTACGTTAATCCTGTGATCTGTTTGAATCGGGTTTCATTCACTTTCCCTGGATCGCTATCCTCTTCATTGCTGAGATGCTGGCTGAGGAACAGCTTGACTGGTATGGGACAGGGTGGTGGAAAGGTTCCAGAAGAGACAAACTAACTTATAAAATGATATTCCCAATTCCATTATTCAGTGTTTTCAAATGTATCAAAATAACTATGAACAAGATAGAAAATAAATATGAGGCTTAGTTATAAAAATATGCTTTTCAGTTTCAATATCAAGAGAGGTTATCCAGTCAAATAACTAAGTCAATATGCTAACATTCAAAGTTCAAATACATAGATTTAAAGACCCTTTCTAAGGCAGTGAGCTGAGCCAAAAAAAAAAAAAAAAAATCATTGGATATTCTAAATTTGGAGAAAATAATACAAAATAATAATAATAATAATAATAATAATAATAATAATAATAATAAATAAGTAAATATAGCGCCCAAAGAGGAGTTAACTTTGGTGATTCAGCTACTTCCAGGTAAAACAGGAAGCTAAGCCTGACTGAAATCAGTCCTTTCATTGGCTTACAGAATTTGAATGACACTTCTTTTTTTCAAAAGTAAGGTGTGTTATCAACGCTGGCAGTGTCCCCTCCTCCATAGAGAATAACGTGAAAAACAACAACATTTATAGAACAAAACTTCATTTTGTTCTAACTTTATTTATATTGATCATGGAAGGATGCAAGTTTCAGTTTCATTCTCCTAACTGAATTACTGTTACAAGCATGCTAAACAAGTTAAAAAATAAAGTAAAATTACTTAAATTAGCTAGTTTTCTTAATTTCTTTGCAGCTGGAATTACAAGATGTGGAGTGGAGATAGACTAAGGAAGCATCATGTCATTCTTGTGAGCGCTCTTTTGTACAGTATGTGTTTTACAGTGGTTATACAAACCATTTAACTCATTTTACCTTAAATGGCTGTGTTGGCTTCAGTGAGTACACATTCTCGGGCTCCTTAAAAACTGGATCACCAAATACTATTTTTAATTCAAATTTCAAAATGATAATATTGGCCTTAAAGCTGCATTAAATACTTACATATCTAGAGCTAAAAAGTTAAATTTAAAACAAAACAATTTAATTACTTCTTGGGGAATAAATAAATAAATATATAGACAAGGAATCATAATCATATGATTCAACTTTAACTTTGGCCTTAAAGTGATTATGGGCTAAAGCACATGGTATGGGAGCAGGTTATTTTTATAGATTTTGTTGCAGGGTATATATTTCCGTCCTTTAGTTTTCCTGAGCTGGTGTTACGGGAATTGCTGCGGTGACAGAGAATAACTGGACAGCCTAAATTAGGGAGAAAAACAGAGGTCACTTATACAGCATAACTACGTAAGCAGCCTGACAATTTTTACACATAGTTTATAGTACATATGCAAGTCTTTGCCAATCTTTGAGTTCAGAGCTCCACACAGCAACAACATTGTTTAATCTGTAAAACATAAATAAATGACTTAATTCATTCCATCATCATAAATAAAATGTCAATTACGCGTGCTACAGGCATCTTTCAGAAAACATATTTGTGACTCAAACATAAGCATTTCATGGCTAAAAACATACAATTACCTTATCTGTGGATCAAGTGGGGAAAACAGGGTCATTTCGAGAAACTTCAACTCTAAACTTATACTCTATCGACTGGCTTCACAGCCTGATTAGCACTAATCTTGGACTACCTTACCAAAAATAGCATTAGGTAGGTCAAGAACTTTTCTAATTGGGGTCTGTAAAACCAGCCCTATATACAGTATTTTGGTTTGGAATGAATTGCCAAGGTCCAAAGAATAAAAGAGATCTTTTTATGAGGTGAACGGTTGTTCCTCAAACTTGAAAAAAAGAATTCAGTCCAGAGGGAAAAAGAGCGGATAAAAAAAGACAAGAGAGTTTAAAAGCTGTCGACTTTGTTGGGAAAGAATGGAGATATCTATTGCCAAAGATCTTTTGTACTATTATGGATAACAAGACATTGTTAAAACCACTGTTAATATTAATTAAATTGTTAAATAAAATGGTATCTTTCTTCAGAATTCCCTAGAGTAATTAATGGCAACAGCAGTATGATTTATGCAGTAGAGCCAAACCGATATCAATAAGAAAAGCACTTGGTGAATGTCCAAAGGGTACTGCAGTATTACACCATCTCTCTAGTAAAGGCCACCTTGTTATGGGTCGATACTTTTTCTCAATCAACTGCAGAATATCTCTGACAAAAACAACATCTCTAGTAGCTGCATTACTACTGCAGGAAGACAGGTGCATATTTCAAGTGTTTTGCTGTCCATGAAACTCCCACCCCCAACCTCCCAACATATGCTTTGTACTCGTTCAGAAAATGATGATAATATAGGATGGCTCCTTAATGATCTACATAATTAACCCTGCCCTGAATGCCAGTCTGAATAACCCTGTATTTTAATGACCCTCATCCCCATTCAATTGTCGTTCTCTGACTAACAAATCTGTGCTTCTCGGCAATTCAAAATCAATTCAAAATCAATTTTTTACAGTAGCATCTTGGAATTGGTGTCCTTTTTCAGAACATTCTGGGGCACATTACAAAGTACTTCAGAAACCATGCTTTTCATTTTTTTTTCAAAAAAATATTTATTTATTATTATTATGTATTCTGCTTCGAGATACATGTATAAATCTTACAATACTTCCTGAAAGGTTTGCTGAAAAAATATTGATGTTTAGGTAAATGACAAGACATCGTTTCACCTGAGTGATTGCAATGCCATAATAAATGTTTGTTTTATACGCAACAGTGGACACTACTCTTGATTATTTTCTCAAAATAAATATTTAAAAATAAAATAATAATAATATTCAATCCCTGCCATATCCAATGACATGCGTTTGCAATATGTACTGCAAAATACGATGGCCCAGTAAGACAAAGAAACAAAGTGCGTTTTTTTTATCGTGTACAGTATGATCGTGTTTACACGATCACAGTCCTTAAAGGGTTCATTGATTGTATACCTGTATTGGCTGGACATTACTAACACTTTGAGAAAAAAAAATTTGAGCAGTCACTTTAGACCAAACTTGATTCTAACGACCTGTGTTTAAAGTTATGTTAATTAAAATAAAGAACAGTGCCTAACACTTGTTTTTGAAGACATCCGTAAACGCAGCCCCTATAAAATAAATTGCAATGATCTTTGCTTTTATGTACATGCTATGATGGATGAAGTAAGGGGCCGTACAAGCAATATACATTTCTTCAGACCAAATTAAACAACACACCAAAGCAGAAATAAAATTGGTTTTAAATCAGCAAGTGTTTGAGCTGTGTTTTACAACATTCCTGTGCCTTTGATATTATTTGGCCCCCAGCTCGCTTGAAGAAAGTAAATTCCTTTTTTTTCTTCTTTTTTTTTGACAGCTTGTTCTGTTGTGACAGACATTTCTAAAGATCTGTTTTATTTACTGAGGCCATCTTCGAATCGTAAATCTCAAATGTATTCTGTTTTCACATTTCGATTGTTGAAGCAATTTACCCAGCCAAGTTTGAAGAATACTGCTACAGTATGCAGTACAAATGCAGACAAACAACAAATTATATATTTCTACGAAGAGCATATTGTCAGTTATTGACAGAAAAGCTACTGACTGACAATAACCAGCCACGGGCAAAGACTCATAATTCTGAACGCCTAAGTGAGCACCACAGAAACAATGTTTGTCATTAATGAACGCAATGTATCAATGCTATGTTCTAGATTAACTGAACACAATACATTACACACCATTTATTTTCTAAGTGAATAGGTTTTCAAATATCCCATCCAAACAAGTTATTAAAATCAGGAACATCTCCTTCTGAGAAATAAATTAGATGCACTATATACATTTTATATTAATCAGAATGGTCTCAGAAATGCATTCTATCCCTGCCTGATTAAGTGAGGCACAGACCATAAAACCACAACAGTCTGGATGAGGTACATACATTAAACAGTACTTAGCTTAAAGTGTAATTTTATTTGGTTTTATTAGTTTTTTTTTTTTTTACACTCCACTTACTATTTTGCTCTCTATTTACTGTATTGCATGCAATACATTTAGAGTGGTTATGCGGCTCCAATAACACTGTGTAACAAAAAAAAACATATATATATATATTGTTAAAAAAAAACAACATATGAATCCAAATTAACATGTATTTATACTAAAGTAATACAAAGATGACTACAAAAGATTTAGAAGTGAGTAGTTCAGTATAATTGTAAATCTCGAAAAACTACTCACTTCTAAATCTTTTGTAGTCATCTTTGTATTACTTTAGTATAAATACATGTTAATTTGGATTCATATGTTGTTTTTTTCTGACTTTATGTGAACAAAAAGACACACATTGCCAATTTTCCCATTGGAAATAGTGATATTTTGAAATATCACTGTCCTGGTCACAAAAGCAAAGTTTGTGGGGAATAATAGCCATGTTCTATACTTTTGAGGCATAAACAATTAGGAAATAACACTTACTACCCAGGAACAAAAATTATGTTACATAGTGTAATGAGTTATGACAATTTTCAATAGCTGGCTTTGACCTTGTCTGGAGAATGGAATTTAGAGCCTTTCTGAGTTATGAAAAATGTTGTCTACTAAGGTCTTTTAACCCTTACACCCCTGAATAATATACTTTTAATGGCATTTATCTTCTTGGTTTTGTGATTATTTGTACCAGGAGTGTGCTGGGGAGGCAGGATTCAGGCTAATCTTGAGTGCGAGACTCACCTAAGGGTAAATCAAAAGCTGACATGACCAAAACATGTTATATAATTGTACGACTGCCAGTAAGGTCTGTTCCAATCCCCCTTTTTTGTTTTACTGAATCTCCACTCATGAATCCATGGGGAATGTATGGGTGCTTTGAACTATCTTGACAGGTTGTCATTTGAAACCTTTAAAAAAGAGAACTGTAACCTCAATAGGTTTATCGACCAGGACAAATTTTGACCTCTGGTGGGTTAATGCGATTATGCAATTAACTCACCATTATAAATAGAGCATTCTAATGGCATTATAAGGGCATTATAAATACGGCTTCTGTTTTTTGGTTTTTATTGATTACATTTTTCAGTGCTTATTTTGAGCTATTTTCACTTTTTATATACTTTATGAAATTATTGTTATCGTTTACTTTTCAACATTCTTGGGCATTTTTTTTTATCTGTCACAATATGTATAGTAACTCAATAGTACTTGCACACTTCAATTGTACCTTCTTTCCTTTGCTGTCTTCCACAACAAAATCCTTATGGTCACAGCTATATTCATCTGGGGTTTCTGTGTGTTTAGACTTATTTTATATTTCGACACAATTTTGAATTCAGTTTTAAATTCCATGAGTGTGTAAACACTCCCTATGATGGGACTGTAATATAGCTTTAAATATGACTAGCAAGTATTCAGAACAAATCAATGCGAGATACAAGTAAGGAAGGAGGGACATTGCCCAACTGCACTGATAACGATTCTAGGTTACTGTATTTTATTGTTTTGGTTTTTTTTGCTGGGAAAAGGGTAAAGTCGGCAAACTGTGTAACCATTTCCAGTGTTATTCCGGTGTTAATTGGATAGGCACCAATTTAATTTTTTTTTTTTTTTGTATTGGGGGTATTTTTTTGTTTTTTATCAGTTAAAACTGAAAATCAGAAGCCCTAATAATAAATAGTAATAATAAAACCCACTTAGATCAATGTATTACACCACTTATTTGGAGGGGGAGGGTTATATAATAAATATATATTTAATCATTAAGTATTTATGGACCTTTGCTACTTAAGTGATACAACTGACCAGTTGTTACCAGGGTTTAATACTGTTTAATTGAAGGGTCACCATATCCAATGTATTAGTTAGGCTTGATTAACTTGGATACAAATCACTGACATTTCCAGCCAGTCAGCTAGTTCAGAGAAGAACCATGGTTTACCTTTACTGTAATTTACTTACACTTTGCTAAAGGAAGTTTAATTGCTTTTAACATGTCTACTTGCATCCTTGAAGGTCATATATTTGTTGATAAAGATATTACTGATAAAGACACCTGCTCATAAAACAGAGTAAATCTTATTACTTTGCCATTTTTATGAGCTGTAAAACTTAAATACAGCTTTTCCTTCCTAGAACCCTCATATGCTTCAGTGCTCCCTTGATTATAATAATTAAAGTCTTAAGTCTGTACAAAGTGCTGCATTAATCTCATTCAGTAGTTTTTAATTAATATCAAATGTTGTTTTCATATCCTTTTTTTTTGCACTTTACTGTGTGTTGTAAACTGGAATTTGAGTCTCATATTTCTTATAAAATGATTGAATTCACATAGTATACTCAGAGGTGAGATACTCCAGTCCTTGAGGTTAGGAGTCCTCCAGGTTTTATAGGTATCATAAAATAAACAACTGCACAAGACCTGGAAGGAGGTTAAGTTGCTTCAAAGGCTACAGGTGCAATCCCTAATATATTATATATGCCTTCATAATGATTATATTCTCAGTCAACTACTTTTTGCCCCAGCGCTGGAAATTAAAAATAATCCTGTGGCTTTTAGTTAGTTGCTCATGAGTAAAAGTCACACAGCCTGGTAAGGAACTCACAACACATGCTGTGCCTTTTCCTCATTTTTATAAATGGGACCCTTTCAGTTAATAAGTAGAAAATAGCACTCAGATGCCTACTTCATCTGTCTTCAGAAATGTAGCAGCACATTGTCCCTGGCTTCTCCTACAATCCAATTGGTAAACTTTAGTCAGGAGCCCAAATTATGTTCCAACTTGTCTCATTTATCTGTCAGCACTTTCACACTCAGAAATCACCCCACAGTTGGTTTTGGCTTGATGCCTGTTTCAGCGCTGAAAGATTGCAGTTAAATTTAATACAATATATAGCTGTATGAGTCAAATTTATGCAGGCTAACCTGCTTATTCATAAGTTATAAGCATTTTTGTTTGGTACATACATTCTTACTGACAGTGCTGGTATTTAATGAAGAGAGGTTTAACCCTTAGTGGTCCATTTATTCAGCGCTTGTCAAGCGCGTCAGGTCCAATTTATTTTCACACGCGCTGTTTATTTTACACATGCTGTTTAAAATCATTAAAACAGGTTTAGAAGGCACTGAATCGAAAAAGGACACTCAGTACTGCATCTCCAGCCAAGCCCCATCCCTTGTTCGCTGTATTTTTCACATACCTCTTTATAGACGTGAATGCTGATAAATCCTCTCCTGATCATTTGTTTTATCACCAAACTCCTCAATAATGCGATTCGAGTCGTTATTTTATTACTATAACAGCTCAGAAAACTCTGCAAATGTCTGTGATATTCTTTGAGTGCTGGATGCGGAAGCAGCTATCTCCTTTGTTTGTATCCATTTTATCTCTGTAGGGCATGGGGCTATCAGATACACCCCTTTTTTGGCTTCATTCAGCTCCTATCAATCACACTCAGCCATTGAAAGGTTTTCTTGGCTTTTTCCAGAAAAAAAAAAAAAAAATCTCTGTAGGGCATGGGGCTATCAGATACACCCCTCTTTCTTTTTTTGGCTTCATTCAGCTCCTATCAATCACACTCAGCCATTGAAAGGTTTTCTTGGCTTTTTCCAGAAAAAAAAAAAAAACCTCTGTAGGGCATGGGGCTATCAGATACACTCCTTTTTTGGCTTCATTCAGCTCCTATCAATCACACTCAGCCATTGAAAGGTTTTCTTGGCTTTTTCCAGAAAAAAAAAAAAAAAAAAACGACTAAAGACCTGTGCTTTTGATTTCGGACAAGGACTTCAAAGGGAAAATTGTAATTGTAATGTCAGACCTGATCCGACAAAACGAGAGCAGCTACAGGGGCGAATTGCAGTCCTTTGTATTCCTGTATTTAATACGTGTTTTTACCATTGATTTGTTGGTTAGACATGGGGCATATTGTTTTAATGATTTATTGTTATTAGGCTCTGTATCATGAGACATTGACCAATTACAGAATCTATATCTAGTACAGCTAAATAATACTTTATTTGGCACTAAATTACGAATTCTCTTGTAACATTGCTACTTATTTATATATTTCTCGTCATGAAGTAACCACTGAGCCTTTGCTTGTAATGGGGACCCATTCAAGCATCGTATGTATGTTCGTCATGAAGTAGACCCCTCACCGCTACAACCTGCAACTGTGTCTATTACGAGAAGACCAACTGCATCACCACTTTGTTTTTCAGCAACGACCACATCTCCAGAATAAGAATTACATTTAAAATACTTTAAGATTTAAGTAAAATACTATGTTTCGATAGGAAATATCTACATGCAAACCAGAAGTAATAACGTTTAACATAACACTTTGCTAAGATTTCAAATACAACCAATTCTACTACGATGAACAACTGAAACAACTTTAACTGAACTGATGATATTGTGTGCATTTAAAAACAAGAACTACGAATGTCAGAACCATTTAAACATTGATTGTTTTTTTTACAAGTTTGAAGTAACTCTAAATTTAAATTTACCATAAAAAACTAATGGTAATTGACTGAATAAGTCGATTTTCTAGGCATTTTTGTGGGGCCCTTAAAGGGGGGGGACGGGGGGAGGACGGGGGGCGGTGACTAATACACCGGTGCACTAATATTTCGCAGTTTAACTAAAAACAAAAAACAACACTGTAAAATGATTAATGAAATAAAATTTTGCGGACAAGGGTTATTTCGAAACTAAATCTGTTCATCTTTCTTTATTTAACAGTGTTGAGCATGTAAGAAAAAAATAAATAGTAAAAAAAATATTTTAAACACAAAAAAGGATGTTTTCATTAAATTGAAGTCTCATAAAGGGGGGAGCGACTTTTACACCAGTATGACCTACAAAACGTTTTTATGGTAATACTAAATGCAGTTGAAACTACTTCCAAACTGAACAAAAATGCAGTCTTCCTTCCAAAAAAACCAGACGCTGCTTAAACACCATCACTGCACGTAATGTGCATGAATCCTACGTACACATGTATGCAACCATACTGAAGCCTGCCTGCTTATGAAAATATGTGTTTCAATGTTTTATTCCTGCTTGTGGTTATAATTCTGGTATTTCTAACTTCTATATTTTTTTTACTTTTGCGAGCCTTAAAAAACTTAATCATTTTAATGTGCTGAGTCTCTTTTTGTCTGATATGAGTACTAAAGTAAGCATGTATGATTGATCTGAGATCCTTAAACACACACACACACACACACACACACACACACACACACACACACACACACATATATATATATGAACTTTGAACGTTAGTATAATGACTCTTAGTTATTTGACTGGCTAACCTCTCTTGATATTGAAACTGGAAAGCATATTCTTTTAATTTAGCCTCACATTTCTTTTCAATTTTCAGATTTATATTTGAAATTTGTGAAGGACTAAAACCCTAGTTTTGTATTTAAATATGAATCACATATTCGGTGTCGTCCTGTATATTAAGAAATTAACATTAACTAATATGGTTGTATACTACCAACATAGTGGGGGGGGGAATAGGATACTGAGGTATTAATGTTAAATATTATACCTTCATAAATATACACTGCAGCGTTATACACATCCTCACTTATATGGCCTGTCTGCCTAATGGAGGGGAAATGGGGAGACAATTCTCATCCAGGAAAGTTTTCAAAACTAAATCGAGTTTAGGGTTATAAGCAGCTTTCAAACTTTTTATTTAGTCTGCATTGTCAGAAGTGCATATTCCAAACACATCTGAAATTCTTAGTTTTATTGCAGATTTGAAAGCAGTTACTGTACTGTTTTCCTCTATAAAGTTTATGGTACATTAGATTTCCAGTAAGGATATCCAACCATCCAACCATTGGGCTACACCTGCTAAGCAAAAACGGAATACAAATCTATGAATCTTTCCTAACTATAAATAAACAGCTCTGGGGCTCACTTTTACATAGCAAGATGGTAAGTTCAAATACAATAGGTCTTTTGTCCAGTCATCACCAGCTACCTCAATCACCTGCCATCTGTTTCTATATTCCACTCGAACTGTAACTGGTGTCATGTTTCAATACACCAGCTAGGCTAGCAAATACTACACCATTCTACATGGTTAAAAATACACAAACCATGCAACAATGAAAACATGTATTTTGTATGGTCTTGGAAATCACGTTTCCGTAATTATTATTCATATAATTGACAGAAACTATTGGATTAAATGACCTAACACCCCATTTTTAATAGCTTAATTTTATATATTCCTATGTAATTAACACATTTGGAACTACACCATAAACACAGTACTATCAGATGGAACAAATGCAACACATTATATATATATATATATATATATATATATATATATATATATATATATATATATATATATAGATATATATATATATATAATGAGCCTAATTCTTAAGGGAAAGTGTGGGTTGTGCTGGGAGACAAAGCAGCCAGATAAGTGAAACAAATGGCATGAATAATTTATGTTCCTGTTCTAACAATTAATTATTGAATTATAATAAATTATTTGAGGTCGCTATTGTTAGCAAGATTTTTAGAAATTTAAAACACTTTTTTCATATTCTCCCCAAATTCAATTCCAATTAAAATAATCTTCTTAAAAAAACACTTTGTTTTTTTTGTTTTTTACAATACAACAAATATTAATTCATCTAATGTAAACACCTGTGCCTCTTCCCTAGTGCATTCTGATTGGCTAGCAGGAGTGGTGTATTGAGCCCAACCCGACAAGATATCAAATTAGATGAAGAAGGTGTGTCTGGACATCAACCTCTGAAGTGATTTTATTTGAAAAAGAACACACACACACACACACAAAAAAACCCACTCAAAATACTTTACTCCTGCTTCCTCATCAAAGCCATTAGCAAAAAAGTCTGGCTGATATGAAATTGATGCAATATTTGTTAATCAAATAATTTCTTATTACATTTAATTTATGAAAAAAAAATCCCAGTAAACCTGTGCATATCATAATTTATGTTATATATCTGGAGGCAAATTCACTTGTGCAGACAGGTGGCCAGCAGTTACTATTTATTTAGCTGATAGTCCAACTGTGGGTACACACAATAACCCTGAGGGCTGCATTTGAGATACTGCATCCTGTTTTTCTGAACAGTATTAAATCTTCATTGATGTTAGGGTCTCTTATGAGGGACACTTTTACTTTCAATGAGTAATAAGTGGCCCACTCTTAAATGTATCTTCATGATCATTAGCATTCCATTCTTTCATTAAAACAGATGCTTTGGTGTTTTGTTCTTAGGTACAGAAGTACTTGAGATCAGAGAATGCAGATTATATTAGGTCAGGCATATTATGAATTATTGATTTAGCAGACGCTTTTATCCAAAGCAATTTAGAGAGACTAGGGGTGAGCTATGCATCATCAACAACTGCTGCTGTAGAGCCACTTACAATAAGACCTCAGTTTTATGTCTCACTGGAAGGACTGAGCCCAAGGAGGTTAAGTGACTTGCTTAGGGTCACACACAGTCAGTGGGTAACCCGTGGCTTCAACTGGGAAGTCAGACGGCTAAGAAAGGGGCGGGGCTACAATACCCAAACTCAATTACCCGGACAGGAAGGCGGCTCGTTAACCAAGGGGTCATGAGGGAGGGTATAAATAAGGGTCGTAGCAAAGTAATCTGTTCCTTTGCAAATGGTTAAGAACCACCTAAAAGGAGACCCTGTATTTAAAAAGATGTAAGTGTTGTGTTTGTTAGTTGTTAAACTGTCTGTTTGTTGGTTTTTCTATAAGACTACTAACATGATCCGGAGCTGCAGCCGCAGGCCAGCATCAAACCCAGACACCAGCACTTCCCTTTTCACAGAGAACTGTCTTTGCACCCCGAGCACTTCATTCAATCACCATAGAAACTGTGTCTGTGTTCTGGGTTTTGTGTGGGTGAAAGAAAGACTGGACTTTTGGTTTTGGGTCAAAACCGAGGGATTTACAAACAAAGTGATAAATG
Organism: Polyodon spathula; assembly: GCF_017654505.1. Lineage (NCBI taxonomy): Eukaryota > Metazoa > Chordata > Actinopteri > Acipenseriformes > Polyodontidae > Polyodon > Polyodon spathula. Next base: position 43,673,267 of record NC_054541.1, on the reverse strand, counting down.
CCACTGTATCACTTCCATCATTTACTATTTACAGGTGTTTGGATATTGTTAATCACATTAATAAACACCCTTGCACCTGAAATTCATTGTCTGTTTTGTATCTGCTCTGCAATGCACTCACCATTTTGCCACTGTTACATATACTGATTTTTTTTGGACACCTTTTGGAAGGTATTTGAAGAAGAACAGCTTTCCTGTTTTTTTTGTATCTGGTTATTTGCCCTTTGAGTTTAGTATTAAAGTTTGTAAATGATGTGCACTGTAGTGAACACAGCTTAGAATCCACTTTGGAATTCACCGGCAGAAGCTTTGTTCCAGTCATTGCCCTCGCCCCTCTGCAAGCAGGTTCATTCAGGTCACATAGAGTGGTTGGTAAAATATTATCAGGGCAGGTTCAACAGCACAGGGGATGTTGCAATGATAAGTATTGAACCTTGTGATGTGCTGTAGGTATGAGTGTTTCACAAGCAGTCAAAATGTAGCTTGAAAGATTGTCTGGGAAGGTTAAAACAGAAGCCCGAGGCTTGGAGTCAAAGAAAAAAGAACAAAGAAAGAGACATTTTACAATGAAATAGAATAATGAGAACTATTGTTTGGCAACTCTGAATCTAACTATATGTGTGTGGAGAATGAATGTCTTGGGGTCCAACATTTAGACAAGTCTCTATGGGTCAAGTGTTTGTGCTTTCCCCCCTGAGACTTATCAGGAAGCTTTTTTTTTATCACTGCAATAGTAGTGTTGCTGTAACAAAGCTGAACCAGGGACTAGAATGGCATTTCCTGTTAAGTATTTGTAGGTTAAAAATGCTTGTTGTGTATTTAACATTTGTTCAGAATTTGGTGGTAAATATTTGTAGCACCTGGGAGGGGCACTGCTGCTTTTAGCTCGGGTGGGATCAGTTAGGCAGAATACCAGAAGGAAATAAAAAAGCACAACAATATGCAAGCCAGCAAACATTGTTTTATTAAACGCAGGTGGCTAACTTTATTTAACTAATAGGACAAGTCTAGAATACACAGCCATGCATGGGGTTTGCGTGATTCAATAAAAACAATAAATAATTAATTATAATTAAAGAACAAAGCGCAGTGTTGCTCAATACAATTGTGGAGAAGGGGCTTACTAAAGGTGTAATCCAATACTTTAAATCTTCCTGTCTCCAGCACTCCTCTAAAATACCCAATGCCTTTTAAATATACTAAAATCTAACACAGTTAAAAAACACACACACACAGCGAAGCAGAAGCCTCGCTCTAAATGTCAGTGGCTGTTTCATTTGTTTTTCTCCCAACCCACCACCAAACACAAACAAGTTTAATTCCTTCTCTGCTCCTGCTATCCAACCTCCACTCCAGACAAACCCAGGTTCACATCAATGACAAAATCCAATCTCTCGAATGAATGAAATCAGGAACTTTTGCTCAGCTTCTTCAAATGATCCAATTGACACCTATGGGAGCTGAGACGTGCCAGTGGGAGCTGTGCTTAAACTACAAAAGCAATGTGCAATACAAAATAAATGTGCTTTAAAACAAAGTGATAAATCAAAACAAACTAACATTCAATCAAAGGTGACAAATCAAAACGTGATTACTATCATTTAAAATGTTAATAAAAAGTACCTAAATAAAGTGACGTGGGTCACCTTGTTACATCTTTGTCACATCTAAACAGAAACCACTCCAGAGATCACTGTTTCAGCTTTTATAAGTTATTTTCTTGTTAATTACTTTTTTTATGGAATGGAGTTATATGTGATTTTGATATATTAAAGTATAATTTTAAAAGTAAGTTTGTGACATAGGGGAAAGGCCCTGTGTTGTGTCTGTGCAGAGTTAAACAGACGGGAACACTATCTTTTTGCTTACAAACACAGCAGTGTATTTCATAGAGCCTGTGACAGGGTAGACCCCACCCCTGTGTGTAGGTATTATTTTGTATTTGTGTTGTATTATTATTTAAAAACGCATTGTTTAGTTTGTAAAAACACAATGTTTTGTTGTTGTTGTTTTGCAGCATGGACGGATGGGTCCATGCTAAACCTCTGCAGAATGTGACCATGTCCAGATTAATTAATTTATTGCTAATTTGGAGATGGTCACATGTATAAAAACCCACAGTTGGGGCTGAGTGAGGTTGTTGTGTTCAGAGGCAATATAACTAATAATTACAATTGCTATTCATGCTGGTTTTGTGAAAGTCTTCTGTTTTTTTTAAACATTTTAGTTATTATTAAAACGTGCAAGCAGCACTGTCATTACCCTTGTCTGGTGTCGAGATCCATTCTCTTCCGGGTCTGGTAACACCACGAAGCTACCCTGTTCATACAGCCTTAAAATTTTAACCCACTATAATAAATAGAAGTGCTTTATACAGTCTTTGTGTTGCAGAGTTATTAAGAGATCCAGTGGTTAAAACATCATGGACCAGTTAAGCATTTCCTCCAAGTTTATAAATGTTGTAAAAAACACAGGTGTCTTAAGCAGATATGCAAACCGTTCACTGAGTACAGTTTGCATTGTTGTTTGGTTTCATAACAAGAAAAGTAAAAAGGAAAGCCCCAGACCTCCACCTTTTTATCAGAATTAGCCTTCAAACCCATATCCGTTGATTCGGGCACAGCCAAGTAGGAAATTCTTATTTTTCTCTGATTGATGCCCCCCCCAGAGAACAAGCAAAGAAGCCCTTAAGAAAGTTTGTTGAAGCACCACTAAACAGCTAATGGAAATAAAAAAGGGAAAAGGTGGGAGGGGGTGTTGAACGTTACTTAACCTTTACCTCTTGAACTCAAATGCAAAAAAATATATCCTGTACATTTCCCATGTTATAAAAACAAACAGGAACTAGCTATATTTTAAATAATGATATTAACTTGAAATACAGACAGTAGCCTACTAAACACACCAATTGCTTGACATAAGTAAATAGACAGTAAAGATTTTGAAGAACACAGTGGCTATAGATATCAGCGGGATGTAGGCACACAATGATGAATGAAATGTATTTTATTTTGAGGCAAAGTAACTTGTAAAAGAGCCTAAATAAATCATTATTACCATGATTTTAACCGAGACCCGTGCCTCGGGTGGCTACAGTCTTGCTAAAGAGACTGCGCGTTGGATCCCCAGAGGTTTCATTCGTGAGGGTTATTATCGTACTTGGTGGTCCTGTCTCTGAAAAGCGATTGAGCATTCAAGTCTTGGAGTTGGAAACAACATTAAAAATAATTCATACAAAACATTCAGCTATAAAATGGTTTTGGCTGAAGAAAAAGAAAACAGGCTGCTATTGTATTATGCAATCTCTTAGTAGTTCTTGGCTTCAGTTGTTTTTCTCTTATTCTGCCTTTACATGGCTTTGAGCTTAACTTTGTCTAGAGAATCTGAAGTGCTCACTAAACTGTTCAAATCACAATTCAAATTACTTTTTAACTCTTCTAGCCCCGCATAGTCTACATTTGTGAAGACAAAGAAAGCAGAGTTGAAGGATCACTTGATTCAAATTGAATGAAGAATTTTGTCCTGGCTCAGCACATAAAATTCTCCAGATAAACACAAAATAAATTGAAAGCCCAGTAAAGACTGACTTAGAGAACTTATAAGCTCTAATGATTGCAAATACCATAAAATATTAACTTATATCTACAAGAAAAATACCTTGATTATAGCAGAACACAATTTTCAGTACCAGCCACTTATAGCAAAGTATGGCAAAAAACAGAGCAAAATATAAGCTGATGATTACTTCTTGATCTTCACATATAGAATTGGACAAACACGATCACAAAAAATGAACTGCATGTTATTTCGACAAAGCTTATTTTCCATAATTTTCAGTCACAAGCTCAGGAAATCAGATTCATGGTTTCCCTTTGTACTGTTGATTATTATCTAACTACTGTGGCTTTCACAATCGTCAGTGGTAAAACACTAACAATTTGATAAAGAAACTGGAACTCTGTTAACAGATATATTAACAGATTTTTTTTTTTTTTTTTGGAAGAAGATCCTTTCAGATAATTGTAGCCTGTCCAATCCAAACGAGACTTTCCTGGAAATACATTGAAAAATATGTGCAACAAGATACCATAAGAACATAAGAAAGTTTACAAACGAGATGAGGCCATTCGGCCCATCTTGTTCGTTTGGTTGTTAGTAGCTTATTGATCCCAGAATCTCATTAAGCAGCTTCTTGAATGATCCCAGGGTGTCAGCTTCAACAACATTACTGGGGAGTTGGTTCCAGACCCTCACAATTTTCTGTGTAAAAAAGTGCCTCCTATTTTCTGTTGTGAATGCCCCTTTGTTTAATCTCCATTTGTGACCCCTGGTCCTTGTTTCTTTTTTTCAGGTCGAAAAAATCCCTTGGGTTGACAGTGTCAATACCTTTTAGGATTTTTAATGCTTGAATCAGGTCTTCGCGTAGTCTTCTTTGTTAAGACTGAACAGATTGAATTCTTTTAGCCTGTCTGCATATGACATGCCTTTTAAACCTGGAATAATTCTGGTCACTCTTCTTTGCGCTCTTTCTACAGCAGCAATATCCTTTTTGTAGTGAGGTTACCAGAACTGAATACAATATTCTAGTTGAGGTCTTCCAAATGCATTGTACAGTTTTAACATTACTTCCCTTGATTTAAATTCAACACTTTTCACAATGTATCCGAGCATCTTGTTGGCCTTTTTTTTTTTATAGCTTTCCCACATTGTTTAGATGAAGACATTTCTGAGCCAACATAAACTCCTAGGTCTTTTTCATAGATTCCTTCTTCAATTTCAGTTTCTCCCATATGGTATTTATAATGCACATTTTTATTTCCTGTGTGCAATACCTTACACTTTTCTCTATTAAATGTAATTTGCCATGTGTCTGCCCAGTTCTGAATCTTGTCTAGATCATTTTGAATGACATTTGCTGACCTTTGATAACAACCAGAGGTTATCAATATCCAGTTCAGCAGTTTTATTTACCTTACTGATTTTTACTTTCTTTAAAATTAGTCTCCCCTGCTGTGTCAGACAGAGACAGATTGCTGTATTTTAGAATAGGTGTTTCTTTAGAAAAAACAAAAACAAAACAAGATTATGTAACAAGGGCATGACATATAGTGCAATGCCACTGAATGTGATAGCGATACCTTATCGACAAAGCTTTAGAGGGTTAACTGTCTAAATTCACGTATCTTCTTTTTAATGGTCATTGCCCTTTTACATAGTTTTTTCTTCCTAAATTATGAAAACAGGTAGAATTGTAGAACATTTTTTTTTTTATTCAAGGATTGATCATCACAAAATATACATCACCCACTCATATATCGCGGTGTTGGGGTCCAAAATAAATCTGCTATATATCAAGGGCCGCGATATAGCGAGAGACCAAATAGGCTAACAAATACTGTCCAACCACTCCCTCGTTTTATTGGGTGCGTCAGGTTCCAGTATAAATCCTCTATGCAACCCTCTTTTCCTAATTTTTCATATAAAAAGCAGAACACCGTTTTAATTCGTACAGCGGAGGGTAATTGCTTCTCATCAACTTCAGTCTCCAATTCATTTCATGAGTCTTCCTATCCTTTCTCAAACGCACAAACCCGCCGAATTAAAATGATCCATTCCCAACATAGGAGGCTTGTTGCTAGGGAGCTAACGCTAAGTGCTTATATATATTGCAGTGAAGGCATACGCAGTTAGACAGTAAAAATAGGGAACCAACTCCTGGACCGTGATATATCCGAATCCGCAGTTTAGCGAGGGGTGGGTGTATAACCAAAGAACATATACAGTGCCGTGAAAAAGTATTAACTGTAACCAAACTCTTCCTGTAGTTATTGATCAGTCTCTTACAGCGCCGTGGAGGAATTTTGGCCCACTCGTCCATGCACAACTGCTTCAACTCAGTGACATTTACGGGTTTTCGAGCATAAACTGCTCATTTCAGGTCCTGCCGTAACATCTCAATGGGGTTTAGGTCTGGAATTTGACTAGGCTATTCCAAAATTTTAAATTTCTTGTTCTTCAACTATTCTGATGTAGACTTGCTTGTTTGTTTCGGATCATTGTCTTGTTGCATGACCCAGCTGCACTTCAGCTTCAGCACACGGACGGATGGCCTGACATTCTCCTGTAGAATTCTCTGATACAGAGCGGAATTCATGGTTCCTTCAATGATGGCAAGTCGTTCAGGTCCTGATGCAGCAAAGCATCCCTAAATCATGACACTACCACCACCATGCTTGACCGTTGGTATGAGGTTCTTACTGTGTAATGCAGTGTTTGATTTTCGCCAGGCATAATGGGGCCTATGTTGGCCAAAAAGTTCCACTTTTGACTCATCTGTCCATAGAACATTGTTCCAGAACTCTTAAGGATCATCCAGGTGCTTTTTGGCAAACTTAAGACTAGCATTCATGTTCTTCTTAGTGAGCAGTGGTTATCGCCTTGCTGCTCTGCCATGAATCCCATTTTTGCCCAATGTCTTTCTGATGGTGGAGTCATGAACACTGACCTTAGCCAAGGTGAGAGAGGTCTGCAGATCCCTGGATGTTGTTCTAGGGTCTTTGTGACTTCCTGGACGATTTTACGCCTTGCTCTTGGAGAGATTCTGGCAGGACGGCCACTCCTGTGATGACTCATTACTGTCCCAAACTTTCTCCATTTGGAAAATATGGCTCTGACTGTGGTTTGGTGGAGCCCCAGAGCCTTAGAAATGGCTTTGTAACCCTATCCAGACTAATAGGCATAACAACTTTTTTCCAGACATCTTCAGGAATTTCTTTAATTGTGGCATGATGTGCCTCTAGAACCTGTGTGCTGACAACTTCACACTGATGGTAAGGGCCAAAGTTAGTCAGATTTATATTGGGCAGGGCTGACCCAAATCAGGCCTCATTGTTAACCAAAGTATTCAAACAGCTGACCCTAATTATCTCTTTAATTGGGTTGAGTTAACTAGGGGGGCAATAACTTTTTCACACCTGAAGATTGAATGTTTGATTACCTTGCACACCAAACAAATGAAAGAAGCAGCAAACTTTTGTGTCTATTTTACTCTCAGACTCCTATATACTACTACAACCCACAAAAAGATCTGACCAAATTCAATGTGAAATAATGTGCCAAAACGCAGAAAATCAGACAGGAGGCAAATACTATTTCACGGCACTGTATGGACGTGTCACAAAGATGGCCGGAGTGGGGGACATCAGACCAGCAACAGGCACCAGGAAATAAACGACAGAGAGAGGTGGAGTTTGGTGGAGCTGAGCGAATGGTTTTGCTCAGATTTTAATGAGTGAACAGAACAGTAAATAAATAGGTTCTAACACAAACAGCACACGGCACGTGAGGCCAAAATAAACAGACAAACAAAATGGACTAACATTAAACAAAACAACGGTGAGTATATATATATATATATTATATATATATATTATATTATATATATATATATATTATAGATATATATATATCTATAATAAACATTACTTTGTTTAGTTTTTGTTTCTGTGTCTCTCCTCTCCACACCCATTCTCCACTCACAGAACACACAACCCCGAGTGGGTGAAAACATGCAGCTTTTATGCAGCTGTACTGAGACTCGATTGATAATCAATCATTCAATTGGAGTCGCGGTACAACTGCACGTGAATTAATAAAGTGCAATTCCCTGTGCTCACATATTGTTATATTTTACTTGCATGTGAAGTGCTGTGCAATCCTCATGACAAAATACAAATATACATTTTAAACACATTTATGTACCAATGACTATACACCAACATTAACACACAACATATAACAGAAAATACACACAGGGGCGGGAACTTTGCCACATATACCCCCCTTGTGCAAAGCACACATGGCCTCAATGGCCACCTCCCCCCTTAAAATCCCCAAAGTCTCGCTCAAATTCCTGGGCCAAGAACAGGGACTTTAAGGAGTTGATGGGCGGCAATGTTTCCAGTAGCCAGGCTGCTACTAGCAATGCTGTCAGCAGACGTACTGACAGTAGGGCGAATCTCTCCTTCCACTGTACCACTGGCAGCGGAAATGCTGCCAATGGTGTGGCTGTCAGCAGACGTGCTGACAGCTCCCAGACTGACTCCTTCAGCCGGGGCAAGTCCAGCGGCAGAAAAGCTGCTGGGGTTGGTGGTCTCCAGACCTCCCCCAAGGTCTCCGGCAGCGAAACTGCTGCGGGGGAAGGTGGTCTCCTGACCACTCCCCCCTTTATAGCCAGCAGCTGCCTCTGGGGGGACTCCAGCCCCTAGAACTCCTGCAGCGAAATTACTGCGGGGAAAGGTGGTCTCCTGGCCTCTCCCCCCTTTTTCACAGCCGGCAGCTCCCTCTGGTGGGGCTCCAGCTAACCCCTGACCCCTGCGGCCAAACAGAGCTGACTCCGACCCCTGGAGAAGCAGTTCCAGCGACCCCAGGTGATGCAGAGCGGCTAGCAACCCCAGGCGATGCAGAGCGTTTGGCAACCCCAGGCGATGCGGAGCGGCTGGCAACCCCAGGCGATGAGGAGCGGCTGGCAACCCCAGGCGAAGCAATTCCAGCGACCCCAGGCGATGCGGAGCAGCTGGCAACCCTAGGCGATGCCAGGCAGGCATCCTTGGGCGATGCAAGGCAGGCATCCTTGGGCGAAGCGAGGCATGCATCTTTGGGCGAAGCGAGACAGGCATCCTTGGGCGAAGCAAGGCAGGGAGTCAGGACAAGCTGGGGTGCGGGTGTTGGCCCTCTTCTCGGCCACTGTGGCCGGGCGGTTCTTCCCCGTGCTTCCCTCAGCAGCCTATGTGTATATAGGTTTATATTTTACATTGTTTCAGGATATGCAAATATATACATATTTTAAAAAACAACAACTCTAAAACAACTCCATCCAGGTACCATTGATATAGATGACATGGCTTTCATCTAAAGAGTTGTCTTTCAAATATCTGCATATTCCAAGCAAGTATAAGATACAAGCAAAGACCCTAAATATCTTAAATTGAAGAAAGCGAGGAACAGTGATAGCTATTACAGTACTTGGTTTGCACTCCTTTAATGAAGCTATCATTTCTGGGGATAATAATGGCAGTTGTGGGGAAAACGGTGCAAGGCAACCTGAATAGGCAAACACTGGGCACCAAACCTGGACTCCCCAGACCAATGCCTTAACTACCACAGGAGCCAGGCTCCTTTGCACAAGCATTTATAGTGCTGGAGTATTGCCTTGTGTTGACTATATCCATCCCACCACAGCAGTGCTTTTCAGAAATGACCCAGAACTTTAAATAAGAAGATGTTGGCTAATGTTGACTAACATCTTTTTTCAGGCATTGCTTTAAATGAAATATTGATAGGTCTTAGAGTAAGACAAAACAAATAAAAGTTTACCATCATTGTGTGTTGGTTTTTCCTTGCTCTGATGCACTGCATTGCTTTTTGGGTGCAGCTTGAATATTAAAACCTGCACTTGCACTGGGCCACCATGAATTACCTCTTAAACATTACACCCGCCATAGAGTTAAAAAAAAACAAAACCAAAAAAAAAAAACTAACTATTTGTAATGTGATTTTGATGTTATCACTGGAAATGGTTACTAAGGGGTTGAAAAAAAAATCTGTGTGCAATAAAGAAGCAGGGATTTTATTGATTGATTAAATAAAATAAATAAATAAATAAATAAATAAAACTTCTTCATATTTCTTTTCCAGTTGCCAATATCCAGTAAAATATCAATATGCTACTATATGTGCAGTAGCTAATAAACAAAAAAAAAAGGTTCTTCTTTTATATGTAGACAGGTGTCCATATGGTTTTGTTAACCGCAAATAATAATTTTAAAATTAAACGTTCACACAAAACAAATATGTAGGCTACATAATCATAGACCACAATATATAATAAGTTTAATAAATAAAGTTTAAATAAAAAATAAATAAAAAGTTTAAAGCACTACTTTTCTTTCAGTAGGGATGCAATGAATCTACAAATAACTAACAATTCTAACAATCACCATATTAATGAACTTAAAATTGCACAATATATAGCAACAATTCTTTAATCAAAATGCTATTTAAAATAACATGCTTACTCTACATTGAGATTTATCAGTGCTTGTATTTCCTGTCAAGCTTGTTGCAGTCTTGCAGACCTTGGTACTTGACACTAGCCTGCCCAGAGGAGTTGTTCTGAGGAAAAAAAAAAAAAAAAAGTTTCTTGAGCCACAGTTTTTAAGATAGCTTGCAGTAAGAATGCTGAGGTGGTTGCATGCTAGGCAATTACTGTTGCAATGGTAAAACGGCCAAAAATAAACTAAATACATCCGAGAAAAGTTGAAATGTGCACGAACAATGGCAAGCAAAATATTAGCAGACTTGCATATCACTCAGCATTCACTTTCAATAAAATTATGTTTAGCCACCTCAGCAAAAATGTCACCTCACAATTATCACCACTTTTTTACTGTCCCAATTTGCTCCTGCTGATTTTAGTATGAAGCCAGTTCCATATTAGGGGCCCCCTTGTGTTCAGTAAAAAGCCACCATCAGCAGTACCAGGTGTACAGTATCAAGGCACTAAACCCTCTGAAACTTGGATGCAACAATGATGTAACTCGTCTGCATTTGATTTTTAAATAACAAACTAAAAACTAAAACAAGTTATAACACTTTACATTAAAGATACTTACAATAAATAACATTGCAGTAAAATAGCTTGACCCAACTTTTAACTCCACTATCAAGCCATATTTTTTTGGTTCCCTGACTGACCTTAACAGCAAGATTTCACTGTTCTTATTGCTTGTTTACTCAAGTTTCTCATAGTTAGTGAGTGAGTAAGTCTGAATCTCACAAAAGACTAACAAAGTCTGTAATTAACAGCCACCCTCAATGCACTTAAGGAGCATTTCTGAAAGTATTTTAATTTCCATCGTTTTTATTGAAGAATATATTTTGGCTGTTGGCAATGGGGCGACTTGTTTGAGTGATAAGCTATGATGTCACAAAGGTTTTCTATAGAGGGTCAATGCATGATCCGCTGTTAGTTTGTCTGTGTGCAGATACTCGAATGGAACAAAGCATGATAATAACTCAACACAGAACAAACCGCTTTTTCAGCATAGAATACTGTAACCCAGGTAACGGGTGAATCACCAAGTTGTGTGAGGAAAGATCGGCAGCTTTGACAATCAGTCCTGGTCAGTTGCCACAGTAGACATAGGGCCAAATATGCAAACACCTTGCATGTGTCGCAAGGGGAGTTGTAGAGAGTTAATTTGCTTGCAAATTACTATGTTGCATGGAAATCACTTAAAGGGCACATAAGGACCTTTTTATTTTATTGTGTTACATGTTCTCATGTCTTGCTAAAATTGTTTACGTAACATGTGTGGATTTTTTTTATTTTATTTTTTTTTATTTATTTTACATTTTGACCGATTTTTGAAACTTTTGAATTGCATTCCCTGCCTCAAGATGACAGGAAATGTAGTTCTGAGAGGTCCATGCTAATGCATTGGACGCCACCTTGAGGCAGGGAATGCAATCAATTGCAATAATACTGTTTCTAAGAACCGCACATTCAAAATCATAACAAGTTTATTTCAAAGAGTATTGTATGAATTTAATAATCACATATTCTGCATCATACATGCAAAGCAGTAGTATGTGCACAAAAATAAATTAAAGGCAATTGAAGCACACAAAAAAAATATGCTTATATACATAGGCATGTAACCCGTAGGACAGAGGGGGCAGTGCCACCCGCTCTTTGTAAAAAGTAGAAATGCATTCAGATGACTCCAGAAGGCCCACATTTATTAACCCCCCCCCCAAAAAAAAAAAAAAAACACACACACCCCTACACAAACATTGGTTTGACCCACGGTCCACCCTGTAGTAATATCTAGCTACAGTATATCGAACATTATCAGTGCTGTGAATGCAACAGAACCCACAGTTTGTGGAGAGTGCAATAAATAAATAAATGCATACATAAATAAACAAACAAATAAATAAATACATTTTTGTTTAGGCTAGATAGTTGTTAACATGGTTTGTTTTTATTCTCTCTTACTTACATTCTATTCATTGAAAAAAAGGAAAGAACCAGACCGCTATTATTGTTTTTATATTTTTTTTAATAGGGGAAGTGAGCAGGCAGTGTTCCTGTGTGGGGTAGGAGTACAGGCAGCATGAAAGTGTTTAAGTTCAACACTAACCCTAATTAAATGTTGTTTCTGTTATTAAGCACTAGTATAATCAGAAACAGTGATATTTAAAAATAACAGAAGCCAGTTTTCACTTTAGTGAAGTATGAAACAATATTTGTTTTCAGTAAAAACTTGTGTATTGAAATTAATGTTCAGCTTTCATGTTGAAGCTTGTTGTATACTACTCATTCAATCAAAGTAGGTTAGGAATCTGCTTGTATTGTTCAATACGTTTTTCAAATCAAGTAAGCTTTTTAATTTGTGTATAAAAAAACGACAATAAAGTTGCAGTCCTTCTTTCGCAGCCAGTGTCATATTTGTGGTACTTGGCATTAAATGTCCCTGGCAGTGGAATGTCTCTGTTTAGCGCACGCAAGAACTTGCAGAACTGATAAAACTGTGTTGAGAATTGTTAGAAAATGCAACTGAGAGATATAAACATTTAATGACATTTTTAACTTTCATAACTGAAAAGGTGCTAGGGCTATGCCTAAGCCCAAATAAACATTTTGCAATAAGTTGTGATGGTTATATACGTCGAGAGAGTTGCGGTTCATTTCCTGTGTTAATTCATTAATTTCATTCACTTGTGATTTTACGCAAAACATTCGCAAGGCAAGCATAGTTGCGAGAAAGATGACAAAATTCGCAAGATCTTTGGACATTTGCCCCATAATTTTTACCAAATCACCAAAAAAGAAATGAGGCAGGCTTAAAATATGCAGATTCAGCAGTACTGCATCTTTCTATCTTTAAATGACCTGACACTTGCTATGGTCAGGCCTATGTCCTTTATGTTTTTCTGTATCATATGCATACACAGTGAGAGCTTTAAATTGTCTCAGATAAACCATTGGTTTCACAGATGCCAATGTCAACAGCTAAGCAACAGAAACATTATAAAAGTGTTTTGTAGTCAAATGAAAACTGGAAGAGGTTAAAAATGTCGTTCTTGTCATCTGTGATGGATTGCTCCCTGATTAGAAGGGAGTCTCTTAGCCGTATTCATAAAGTACTTGCCGACTGCTGTAATAAAATGAATTTTGTTTAAAACTAACGAAAGTCGTCCATATTGCTATTCATAAAGTAATCTGAGCAAACGGGCGTCTGTCGCAAAACATTTTATGAATGGATATGCAGTCGCTCAAGAGTGAAAATCCGCCTCTTTTTGCTGACATCATCAGCATTATTGATGTTTCCTGGGTGGTGTTTTGTGTTGCAAAAAGAAAAATGGCATCCACCGACAGTAGCCTACTACCGAAACCCAAGTCTGCAGCTGCCAGTCACGGGGAGTTTGCAAAACCTCATTCCGATGCCCCTATCACGTCTGCTAAAAATCCAAGACATGTCATAATTTAAAAAAAAAAGAAAGTATTTTTTAAATGACACACGCATAAGACTTAACAGCAGGTCCAAAAAAAAAAAAAAAAAAGTGCACTGTAGAAGGACGTTTGAATAATTGTCATTCTAGATTTATTGTTATTCAATTATTATTTAATAATAATAATAATAATAATAATAATAATTATTAGAGTTAGTAAGTAACATGTAAAATTTTAAGTTTTCAAAATTATTATTATTCGTATTAGTATTATTATTATTATTATTATTATTATTAGACTTAAAGCAAGGAATCAATCAGGGATGAGTTTATGTTTATGAATCAGTGAAAGTTTCATGCTGTATTGCACACTGTACATTAAATGGATTGTTTCTAACACTGATTGAGCCTCGCACCTACCACTGAGTAGGTCTATTAACTACTTTTGACAATTATGGCTTTGGGTGTGTACTTGTTCAGTAACAGTATATTAATTACGTCTGATAATTTTCGTGTTTTTACATTAGTGTGCTGTCTAGGCACCAAAGGTGTAACATTGCATCATGTATCAATGCACTGTGATACTGTTTTTACATGATATGTCGTATTATAATATAGGTATATATCTTTTGTATTGTGATTCAAGACTAAGAACACAACATAGCTCAATATAGTTCACCAAATGGTTCCTGAATGAAGAAAAGCCTTTTACATGACAGGTGGTTCATATTTTGGTAGTTCATTCACATTCTGTATAAGATTGTATTTATAGGATTTTAATTTTATATTGATAATATATGACTAGGTGTGTTTGTTTTTTAAGTTGATTCCACGCTTAAAAAAAACATTTTAATCAAAATAGGTTGAAGCTTAGAAGCAGAAATCAGCATTACACTGTTAGCATGTGTATATTAATAAACTACAGCACAGTGCACTGAACTGATATTGTTACAAAGGAATACACTGTAAAAGACAGCCTTGTGACCTTTACTTATAACAACCTGGAAAACAGCAACATGTAATTCAATGTGCAGCTGCCTGAGAACCATGAACCATTTCTTAGAACCAATAATGAAAGTGCAAAGCAGTAAATCACTGCCTGCCACCTTTCCAAATCACATGTATCACTACAGTAATGCTCAGAATGTCAATGAAACTGAAGATGACAACCAGCTTGTCTCTTTTTGTCAAAGCAATGAAAAAACATACACATGCACAGGATTAACTGAATTGCACACAGAGAAAACATTGTTATGCTTATAACATTTATTTTCAATCAAATTGTTCTTCAAACATTTCAGCTTATTTAGGGGAAATACTCCTAGTAGGAACTGCATGTGTACATTTGAGAAATCCACGGTAACTGTCTGTAAATGAATATTGAGTGTTTAATAAAATGACTGTTGTGCTTTAAACACATTAAATAAACAGTGATAAATGGGATCCTGAGGTACAAAATGTTATCTAAAATTTAAAATAAAAAACTTTTTTTCTGTGTACAGGTTTTCTAACTTTAATTCTTAAAACAACAAAAGCAACAAAGCAATACAAATAAACATAAAAACTATATAGTCAATAATACAGTTTCAAGAACTATTGTTTTACTTCTAAGTAATCTGAAACTCAAGAATCCAATGGAATAGAAAAACAAACCAAAACATGTTTCAATTGTACAATACTGCATGAAAACACATTCCTCGATATCTGTTAAAATGTTTGTAGTGGACAAAATTAGGGAGAGTTGAGGATAGATAGATAGAATGCCGGTTGTCAATGGCGACGTTTACATGCTCAAGTCATGACAGGTTTCCTCATAATGTGTTTGCCATACTTTTCAGGAAATGCATTGCTGTGCAGTTCTGATTTAGGAAAAAAAAATCGGCCATACCAAAGCAGATTACTCAATCCATTGCCATGAAGATAAAAACATTTAACAAGAGAAATTAATTCATGTGTTGTCGCGCATATTCTGAATTACACTGCACATTAGCTACTTTGTCTGGTTACCTTTCCAACACACACACACACACACACACACACACACACACACACACACACACACACACACACACACAATTATATAAAATATAATTTCTACAAGTTTTACTAATTAGAATTTAGATTTGTGTGTGTGTGTGTTTGTTTAACATCTAAAAGTTACATTTCATTAACATTAAGAACCACCTTTTACAGTCATGTTTTTATTTTGAACATAAGAACATAAGAAAGTTTACAAACGAGAGGAGGCCATTCGGCCCATCTTGCTCGTTTGGTTGTTAGTAGCTTATTGATCCCAAAATCTCATCAAGCAGCTTCTTGAAGGATCCCAGGGTGTCAGCTTCAACAACATTACTGGGGAGTTGATTCCAGACCCTCACAATTCTCTGTGTAAAGAAGTGTCTCCTATTTTCTGTTCTGAATGCCCCTTTTTCTAAACTCCATTTGTGACCCCTGGTCCTTGTTTCTTTTTTCAGGCTGAAAAAGTCCCTTGGGTCGACACTGTCAATGTCTGTCTGACGCTGTTAGAATTTTGAATGCTTGAATTAGGTCGCCACGTAGTCTTCTTTGTTCAAGACTGAACAGATTCAATTCTTTTAGCCTGTCTGCATATGACATGCCTTTTAAGCCCGGAATAATTCTGGTCGCTCTTCTTTGCACTCTTTCTAGAGCAGCAATATCTTTTTTTATAGCGAGGTGACCAGAACTGAACACAATATTCAAGATGAGGTCTTACTAGTGCATTGTACAGTTTTAACATTACTTCCCTTGATTTAAATTCAACACTTTTCACAATGTATCCGAGCATCTTGTTAGCCTTTTTTATAGCTTCCCCACATTGCCTAGATGAAGACATTTCTGAGTCAACAAAAACACCTAGGTCTTTTTCATAGATTCCTTCTCCAATTTCAATATCTCCCATATGATATTTATAATGTACATTTTTATTTCCTGCGTGCAGTACCTTACACTTTTCTCTATTAAATGTCATTTGCCATGTGTCTGCCCAGTTCTGAATCTTGTCTAGATCATTTTGAATGACCTTTGCTGCTGCAACAGTGTTTGCCACTCCTCCTACTTTTGTGTCGTCTGCAAATTTAACAAGTTTGCTTACTATACCAGAATCTAAATCATTAATGTAGATTAGGAATAGCAGAGGACCTAATACTGATCCCTGTGGTACACTGCTGGTTACCACACTCCATTCTGAGGTTTTTCCTCTAATCAGTACTTTCTGTTTTCTACATGTTAACCACTCCCTAATCCATGTACATGTGTTTCCTTGAATCCCAACTGCGTTCAGTTTGAGAATTAATCTTTTGTGCGGGACTTTGTCAAAAGCTTTCTAGAAATCTAAATAAACCATGTCATATGCTTTGCAATTATCCATTATCGATGTTGCATCCTCAAAAAAATCAAGCAAGTTAGTTAGGCACGATCTCCCTTTCCTAAAACCATGTTGACTGACTGTTACCATCCCAGTTTCCATAAGTTTGCATATAATAGAAGTCAGGCTTACTGGTCTGTAGTTTACCTGGTTCAGTTTTGTTTCCCTTTTTGTGGATCGGTATTACGTTTGCAATTTTCCAGTCTGTCGGTACCACCCCTGTGTCAAGAGACTGCTGCATGATCTTGGTTAGCGGTTTGTAAATTACTTCTTTCATTTCTTTGAGTACTACTGGGAGGATCTCATCCGGCCCAGGGGATTTGTTTATTTTAAGAGCTCCTAGTCCCTTTAACACTTCTGCCTCAGTTATGCTAAAGTTATTTAAAACTGGATAGGAACTGGATGACATGTGGGGCATGTTGTCCGTATCTTCCTTTGTAAAAACTTGTGAAAAGTAATCATTTAACATATTTGCTATTTTTTTTTCTTCCTCTACGATTTTGCCATTTGTATCTCTTAAACATTTAATCTCCTCTTTGAATGTTCTCTTGCTGTTGTAATATTGGAAAAACATTTTGGAATTGGTTTTAGCTCCCTTAGCAATGTTTATTTCTATTTCTCTCTTGGCCTTTCTAACTTCCTTTTTGACTTGCGTTTGCAGTTCTGTGTACTCTTTCTGCGTACTTTCTTTTTGGTCCTTTTTTAATGCTCTGTAAAGTGCCTTTTTTCGCTGAATATTTTTTTTAATTGATCTATTAAACCATTTTGGCAATTTAGTTTTACATTTAGATTTGTCTACTTTAGGGATATAATTGTTTTGCGCCTCTAGTACTACATTTTTGAAGAACAACCATCCTTCTTCTGTGGGTGTTTTCTCTATTTTACTCCAATCTACTTCTGTTAGTCTCTGTTTCATACCTTCATAGTTTGCTTTTCTAAAATTGTAAACCTTAGCTTTAGTCTTTACTTTTGGGGATTTAAAAAACACTTCAAATGAGACCATGTTGTGGTCTGAGTTTGCCAGTGGTTCTCTGACCTCTGTTTTAGTTATTCTGTCTTCGTTATTTGAAAAGACTAAATCAAGGCATGCCTCCCCTCTAGTGGGTGCCTTCACAAATTGTGTTAGGAAGCAGTCATTTGTCATTTCCACCATTTCTATTTCATCCTTCGCGCTACCCACCGGGTTTTCCCATTTTATTTGGGGGAAGTTGAAATCCCCCATTAGTATGGCTTCTCCTTTGCTACACACATTTCTAATGTCATTGTATAACAGATTATTGTGCTCACCGTCTGAATCTGGCGGTCTATAGCATGCTCCTATTATTATGCCTTTTGAATTTTTGTCTGTTATTCTGACCCATATTGATTCGTTTTTATTTTCTTTGTCCAGGTTTAACACCTGGGCTTCAAGACTGTTTCTTATGTATAGCGCTACCCCTCCTCCTCTTCTGTCCTGCCTGTCTTTCCTATACAGTGTATACCCACAAATATTATATTCGTCCCCATCACTCTCAGATAACCACGTTTCTGTAACACCTATCACATCATAGTTACCTGTTAGTGCAGTAGCTTCAAGTTCTAGAATTTTGTTTCTGATACTTCTAGCATTTAGATAAATACATTTAATGGTTGTCTTACCTGAGTTGTTGTTCTTGTTTTGATGCGGTCTCCCTTCTGTTTTTTTGTTGATTTCTCCCCCCTTCCTTTCTAGTTTAAATGCTTCCGAACCTGCTCGAGGATCTTTTCTCCGAGTAGACTGGTTCCCTTTTTATTTAAATGCAGTCCATCCCGTCTATACAGATAGTCCTCGTTGTAGAATGTGGTCCAATGATCAAGATAGGTGAAGCCTTCCCGTGTGCACCACGTCTTCAGCCATTCGTTTTGATTAATTATTTCCAGCTATCCATATGGTCCTTTGCAAGGTGCGGGTAGTATACCAGAAAATACCACAGTTTTGGTTTTCTCTTTTAATTTCCTTCCTAGCTCTCTGAATTTGTTTTGCAGGGATTTTGGTCTGTCTCTTCCAATGTTGTTTGTACTGATGTGGACGACTACTACCGGGTCGTCTCCTGTTCGTTCTAGGAGCCTGTCCACGTTTTCAGTGATGTGCTTGACCGAGGCTCCCGGAAGGCAGCACACTGTTGTAGTAAGGGGGTCCAAACTGCGAATTGAACTTGCTGTGTTTCTCAATATGGAGTCCCCAACAATCATGACCTCCCTTCTTTTTGCTGTCTGGTCACCACTGTCAATGGGATCCTGGATGTTGTTCCTTTCATTCTCTTGTTGTTGGTTCTGCTCATCAAAATTCTGAAGTGACTCAAATCTGTTGGCTGTTTTGATTTATGGTGGTTGTGTTTGACGAAGTTTCTTTTTTTCCCTGCTTCTGCCTACCTGAACC
Source organism: Polyodon spathula (assembly GCF_017654505.1). Taxonomy (NCBI): domain Eukaryota; kingdom Metazoa; phylum Chordata; class Actinopteri; order Acipenseriformes; family Polyodontidae; genus Polyodon; species Polyodon spathula. The sequence continues at coordinate 43,653,966 of NC_054541.1, read as the reverse complement.
CAGCTGTTCTGACCTTCTATCTCCCTGGTGGCTTTCAGTCTGTTAGGGGTGATGCAGACTTCCATGAATTGTGGGTGTGCCAGTTCCTCAAGATCCTGTTGCTGTCTCACTTCTTCCAGCTCCATTTCTAGCATACTTACTAGTTTATGCAAATCCTGGATCGCGCGGCACTTTACGCACACTTGGTTTAGCTCCGCTGGGTTTTCTCGGATTTCCCACATCAAGCAGGTGTCACAGATTACTGGCTTGAAGACCATGTTGAGGTTTTTTTTTTTTTGAAGTTTAGTTTCTTCTGCAGCCATCAACCTGCTTTTAAACTGCTTCGAAACTGCTCTGTACTTTTCCACACCTGTACTTCTCCCACTCGCTGTCGCTTCCACTCGCTGTCGCTGGGAAGACTGCCTCGTTTAACTGCCTTGCCTCGTTTAACTGCCAAAAATGGTTGAATATAACCTAGATAGATTATATATATATATATATATATATATATATATATTATATATATATATATATATATATATATATATATATACACACACACAAAGCCTATTGTTTTCTCTACTAGACATGGCATCCATCAATTCCTTCATTTTGTACAAAGTAGATTTCATCTTGAAGCTAGCCACAGTGCTTCAGCAGAAACATTTCGAACAGGCTCAATCTGGATTATGTGCTGTGAGTGACACACATGCAAGAGAAAACATGTTACTTTCTTTTTAAATTAAAACTGTTTTGTATGTACATATACCTGTTTACACACTACTTTCTTTTGAAATGTTTATTTTATTATAGTTTTTCATTTTTTTAAGTAGTGCTTTATATGTGGTAAGTTAGAAAATAAACCCTTTTATGTTTAATTGTTCATTTAAATACAGTGTTTCGGCTGTGCAGGTGTTGATATGACGGGCTTGAATACAACTTTTGAGTTGTATCCAACAGTTTGTCTTTTATTTTAATATTGATGATGTTTAAAATGTAACTGTCATAATGACTGCCGGCGGCCGATTTTAGGTATGAGTTTAACCGTGGCGGTTCTAGTGTTAATAGATTCAAATGACACTATCCTCCTTTTCACTGTCCCCATACCATTTATGATGCTTTCAATCCTTGTTCAAATTGCATGTGTTCAAATACTGCGTTTCAGTTTCAGGGCAGCTCTTTGATTCCAGTTTTCAAATGCTTAACTTTGCTGGAACAAGTTTAATCGCCTAATAGAGTTCCTCAGGCGCCTTGGGCTTTGGTTGTAGTCTACATTGCGGTCTACAGGATGAATGGGATGAAACATGTACAATAAGCTATTGCTGGCCACTTTATTAGGCCCTGTGCCTCATATCGGGTTGGTCTACTGTCTGAGAGGCAGGTAGAAGATCGTTGTGACAAATGCATTTTTCAGGTTTATCTCAAACATGCTCGATAGGATTGAGATCTGTGAATTATAGTGGCCAAGGAAGATGCTTGAAGTCTCTATTATGCTCCTCAAACCATTCAAGCTCTACTCGGGTATGGTGGATGGGTGCATTACAGTCTTGAGGCCGTTACCATCAGGGTACAGTGCAGCATTGGCAGGCATTACAGAACACCCTGCAAAGTTTACAAGAAATGCATTACGTCACATTTTGTTTAGTCCTGTGTTGCCTGTATCGCAGAGTTATATTTTTAAATATTAGAAATATTTTTTAATCATACATCATGGAATCAACTGGAAAAAACAGATTGTTCCCGCTATATTAAATGTATTGCATGGGGAATTTCTCCTCAGTGGAAAATAGGACCCACATATTAAACTGGTGGAACAAGTTTTGTGAATTGCAAGAAATGCCTATTTGAAATTCTATATTAATTAAGGAAGAAGTAAAATAAGAAAATCATTAACCAGCTCTATGCATATATATTTTTTTAAATGGACTTTTATTATTAGATTATGATAACCATATATATTTCCACTGTGGTTTTCTACATAAAAAGTAATAGTTTGTTTGCTGTCCCCAGGTGTTTACCTTATGTATGCTTCTCAGTGCATGAATTTGATCAGCATTGCAGAATCTGAAACAATCTCCATCACCTGAACTCCATCACCCAAGAAGGCAACCCTCTGAAGTGCATGAATGAGAGCCACAGATGTCCTATACAATGAAACCCAATACTAGTTATAATAAATATTTGTAAAATATAACTGGTGGATTTTCAGATCTGTGAAGGTAGTGATGATGACATTTCCTGAGCAGTTTCTGCAGAACAAAATGGGGTTTCCAAAGAAGTAAAGAGGCTGCAAATTTGTGTTCAGTGCCAAGCTGGGCCTAACACTAGAATCCAAAGGAAGAGGCTTAGGGTTCCAACGTGTGCTACCTAGTGGCATAGCACAGCTGACAAGGGTCAAACAAAACTAAACTATCCCACCCACTGAAGCTGTATGCATCATAAGTGATGACCTGGTTCGCAACAATGTTTTTCAACATTCAAGCGTACAGTAAAGGATAAGAACACAAAAAAAAAATGCAATAATAATAATAATAATAATAATAATAATAATAATAATAATAATAATAATGAAGCTACTTACTCTTTAAATAATGTTGTGGAAGTCAGGACAGCAGGATAGACTCCAGTGTTGACTGTGATACTAATCCCTCCACCCTTGTGCAATAAAGGCTGATGCTAAAATTCCACCCTCCAGATACAAGTCACACAGACTCAGAATGTTTATGCAATTTAAACATGCTGATCGAGTTCCCAAATACTTTGACATTATTTACTGTATATCACTGTCGCTATGATACCAAGGGTTGTAGGAAACTAGTGTTTATATACATACAAATATATACAAATAGAAATACGACTCACTTTAAAACCCTTAGGATGCCAGGTTTCAATAAGCTAAAAATAACGAAGCTACAGTAAAGAAAACAAGAAAACTTTATTGGATTTTTAACAGCAACACAAAATGAGACCCGACCCGTTAAAAAAAAAAAAAAAAAAACCTCCATCCGAATTAAATGAATATATGTATAAATATAATGTATATAATCTTTATGTTAATATATATTTTACTTTATTTATTTTAGGACAGACAGTAAATGCATAAATGTCCAGTCATCAAAATGCTTACTATTTATTTGTGGAGAACGGCGTGGGTGTAGAGCCCTGTGTTTCAAACATAAACTGTATCTTTAAACTGAATGGTTTTACGGGTTTTATGTTATAATTTTCACGTTTCGCTTACGGTACTTTCAATGTTTCAGTGCAGTGTTTTAGTCCCAACGATTAAGAAACACAATTAGGTAGGCTACCTATGGTAACCATGGTAACTCTCACTGCAGAATCGTCAAGGTGGAGTTTTTAAGTTGATTTTAGCCATGGGTTTCAACTTTACTTTACACAAAACACTTACAGAAGACATACAAAATTACGACGAGACCTTTATATTTCCTGTAATCAACTGGACAGCATTTCTTTTAACTTCTTAATATCTACGCAGGCAACTGTAACTGCGCTGTAACATCGCTATGATGACTGCACAAGAAAGAAGATTTAAAATAAAAAAATAAATTGGGGTGAAGTTGAAAGAAATGCTGTCCAGTACCGTGAATAATAATAAAAAAGTCGATTACAGGAAATAAAGATCAAAATAATAATAAAAAGCTGTTGACATTGTATTTTTTTTTGTTCCGTATGTAAAAAAATGGTGAAAAAAACACGACTAGCTAAAATAAACTTAAAAACTGAATCTACCCTTCTGCCAGTTTCCCATCTGCTTGAAAACCCTTGTGTTCCCGAGGTGAATAATGTCCCTGCTTCTCAAATGGAATTTATTGATCTGCAGTGTAACTCAGATTGAAAGGATATGTTTCACGAGAAGAAATTGGTTGAGTTTTATTCCCTCGCTTTGTTCTTTTATTTATTTGTTTCTAACTATGGTTGTTGTTTAGGTTTTTATTTTAAGGGACAGTACTCCATCATACACATGAACGAGTAGTATTATATGTAGTATATTATTTAAAATTAATAATACATCTCGACTTCTTGTGCATCACAGGTTTGCTTTTTCTTGCATTCTAATTATTTGAATCTCAAAACAGCATTTCTGGCAGCACAGACTGCAAAACAACATCTCTTATTCAATAATAGACACTTACACACAATGTATGAACTTATATTAAATAAAAATATTAAAAATGCTTTTCAACATAAAACATGCTTGTTTACTTTCAAATTGTGTTGTAGTGTTCTCTAAATATGGTAAGGTGTGCTTGACATTTCATATAACTATAGTATTCAAAAGTCTTGCAGCAAACAGTACTTGGCCAAAACATAATCATGACTGTCAACCAAGACAGTAAAGATTTGCTCAAATGTTTACTCTTAATTGGGAACTGCATTGTTTAATTTTGTATGACAATTATGCAAAAAAAATAAAACACCAGAAAGGTTCTTGTGTTCTTTTGGAGCTACTGGTCAATGAAGCATTGTGACATGTCCAAACATGAAATTCTTGTTGCCCACACAGAGTTGATATGCACCAGTCAGCCAGATAATTGCAAACTTTGCTGGCAACACAATCAAAGAGAAGGTGACGTCCAATGCTCTCTCAAACAATGCAGACTAATATGAAAAAAACAATCTTTCTATTGAATGATTAATGGCAGCTGTGGTATTTCATTTTGCAATATTTAAATGAAATGGTAACATAAATTTGCTGCAGACCAACAATGTGGAATGTATATTATTTAAGAAATGTAAGGGGATTTTTATGTGAACGTTGATGTAAAATACAGCTACATTAAACTATAGTTTAATATTTATCATGTTTAGAATGCAGTTCTTTGATTGGGTAACCTGGTTATGAAAATATACACATTAACAATGTGTATTGTTGTTTTTAATATAGAGAAGCTACAGCGCTATTAATGTATCTGTATTTTGAAAGTTTATTTAATGCCTTAGGATAAAAGTCAGAAAGATTTAAGTGCATTTTTCTTTTTTTTTTATGATGCAGTGTCACAAAGACGGCCGAGTGGGTGACGTCAGAACCAGAAAAGGAATGAACACAAAGACAGGACAGATGAAGGAAATGATGAGGCGCTTGCTTGCGCTGCTTTATTGCAAATAAACAGTTTAAACAGACAAAAAGGCAGGACACGGCACTTTACGCAAAAACAGACTAACACTTAACAAGCAGTGAGTTTACATAAACAAGTATCGTGCTGGTCCCACCAGCACGTAATAGCAATTGATATATAACTCTATTTCTCCTTCTCTCTCTCTCATTCCCTACTCACCGAACACCCAACTCGAGTGAGTAAAACGTGCATCTATATATACTGTTGTGCTGGGATTCAATTAATAATTAATTATTCACTTGAATCCCAGCATGTGAATTAATTATGTGCAACCTCGTGCTCACATATTAACTACTTTAAATGCACGTGAAGTGATGTACAATCCCGTGCCTAAATACAATTATACATTTCTAAACACACGTGAAACACAGACCCGTTTATATCCCGTGTACCAATGCCTATACACCAACATTTAACACACCACACGCAACATATAACAGACAATATACACAGGGGCGGGCACTTTGTCACATGCAGCCATTTCACTTATTAATTTCTAGTTTGGATCTAGTGTGAGCACTACTGCCAGAGCATTTTACCAGAGAAAACAGAAATGGTTTCTTCAGTAAGAGTCAGGAACAGCCCCCAGCACAAAACACACCACTCTCCCAAATAACCAGTAACTTATAAATATAAACCAGTTGCCTAGTATTCTGTTGAACATGTTTTCCCAAACAAAAAGCAGTGCCTCACTAAATACCAGGCAATTCCTACATAAGCATAAGACTGAAGACAACATTTACGCTTACACATTCAGTTAAATAAATAAAATTCACTCAGAATTTGTGAGGGTTTGTCTTGAACTACTAAACCTTTCTCAATGTAAAATGGCAAGCATGAACATACTACTCCCAAAATGGTGAATTAATATAGAAAATCCCTTCATTGAAAGCTGCTACTGAAATATAGGACCCCTCCCCACCTCCCTAACACCTGAGCTTCACCAAAGTTTTTTGGCTTTTTCATACTCAGTTCTTTTGTACACTACGACTTATAATAGCTTTAGAAATGTCACTGGGCTTCTTATTGTTTCAAGAGTTCTGTTTTTATATTCACTGTTAAATAAATTGTTTGAGCATGTCTTGTATTTAAGATTAATTATCTCAATACAGACAGCTTAGTTTCATAACACCACAATTTCCAGTCACTATTCTCTGTGGAAAAACATGTGGTTTTCCTTTACGGGAAGAGAATTACAGCACCATAAATTTTCCGAGATGTTCTGTTGCAAATGCCTTGGTGTTCGCTGATGAGCAGCAGATAGAGATAGACCCTTCTCCAGCACACATTGCCACTCCTGAAGGAGGTTCTCATCTGATGAAGACTATTCTTTATAGCAATAGGGATGTCTTGATTTGGCCACTATTAGGAATTACAGTACACAACTAAATGCAGGCTTATCTTATTTTCATGAATACCCAGTTTAAAACTATAATTATAGATTTAAGAAATACGCTTTAAGAATCTGTTAATACATATCTGTTATTATTGATTTTAATAACTGTGGAGCCATAAATATGGCCTGGCCTCTCAAATTTAGACCACTGACCACTGAGTACCAGGGCTTTGAACGAAATCCATATAAGAAAATTCTTTCAAGGTTTAGGGCCTATTACCATTCCCAGCTCCTTTGAATTATCTGTAAGTCTTTTAAACTACTGGCTGTCATTTTTATTTTTGAAAAATCCAAGTAGGCTATCCGTATACATTGAATATATGGATGCCTTGGGACATTGTGCGGCATGAGACGAAGTCACGTGCCTCTAATCCTGAGAAGACCGTATATTCAACATATGGGCACCCTGAACGGCCTTATTGAATTTATAATCCAGGTCAAAAAGTGGATTTAAAAAAAAAAAAAAAAGACTTTATTTATTTATTTATTTATTTATTAAATATCCTTATGCCAATAACAGGACCACCAAAACAGTCACATTAACTTGTGTTGAATTTTACATTGCCATTGAAAAGATTCACCAGGTGGAGTTGGTACGGCACAGAATTTTTTTTCTTTGTGAGTGCAAGGCGCTGTTGTTTCAGCAGAATGGAGTAAAAAAAAAAAAAAAAAAGGAAAATAAGAAAATAATGATGTGGGGTGGAGGAGGGGAAGTCTGTTTTGCTATCTTCCAGTTCATTTAATTGTTCTTCATCTAAATCGGCATGTCTAATTACTACTTTTGGGATTTTTCAGTTTTATAGTTACTGTACATCTGCAACTGTAAACAAGATTACTAATGCTACTTTAAATTCTGTGAGACAGCATAGTGATTTAGAATATGTGACAAAGCTCCAGCTGTCTGTATCCATCCAATATACTGACAGCTGTAACCTTGCTCGACCAGTCACATTGCTTTTTTCACGTTCCATTGCCAGCCCTGGATTATATATATATATATATATATATATATATATATATATATATATATATATATATATATATATATATATATATCTTTGTTTTCACATTGAACTTGGTCACATCTTTTTGTGGGTTGTATTAGTATATACAGGGAGTCTGAGAGAAAAAATGATACCAAAGTGTGGTGCTTCTTTCATTTGTTTGGTGTGCAAGGTAATCAAACGTGCAATTTTCAGGTGTGAAAAAGTTATTGCCCGCCCCCAGTTAACTCAACCCAATTAAAGGGATAATTAAGGTCAGCTGTTTGAATACTTTGGTTAACAATCAGGCCTGATTTGGGCCAGCCCTGCCCAATGTAAATCTGACTAACTTTGGCCCTTACCATCAAAGTGAAGTTGTCAGAACACAGGTTCTACAGGCACATCATGCCATGATCAAAAGAAATTCCTAAAGATCTCCAGAAAAATGTTGTTGATGCCTATCAGTCTGGAAAGGGTTACAAAGCCATTTCTAAGGCTCTGGGGCTCCACCAAACCACAGTCAGAGCCATATTGTCCAAATGGAGAAAGTTTGGGACAGTAGTGGATCTTCCTAGGAGTGGCTGCCCTGCCAAAATCTCTCCAAGGGCAAGACGTAAAATCGTCCAGGAAGTCACAAAGAACCCTAGTACAACATCCAGGGATCTGCAGGCCTCTTTCACCTCAGCCAGTGTTCATGACTCCACCACCAGAAAGACACTGGGCAAAAATGGGATTCATGGCAGAGTAGCAAGGTGAAAACCAGTGCTCACTAAGAAGAACATGAATGCTCATCTCAAGTTTGCCAAAAAGCACCTGGATGATCCTCAAGAGTTCTGGAACAATGTTCTATGGACAAATGAGTCAAAAGTGGAACTTTTTGGCCAACATGGGCCCCATTATGTCTGGCAAAAACCAAACCCTGCATTCCACAGTAAGAACCTCATACCAACGGTCAAGCATGGTGGTGGTAATGTCATGATTTAGGGATGCTTTGCTGCATCAGGACCTGGACGACTTGCCATCATTGAAGGAAGCATGAATTCTGCTCTGTATCAGAGAATTCTACAGGAGAGTGTCAGGCCATTTGTCTGTGTGCTGAAGCTGAAGTGCAGCTAGGTCATGCAGCAAGACAATGATCCGAAACAAACAAGCAAGTCTACATCAGAATAGTTGAACCAGTTACTGAGTCTAAGAGGGAGATTACTTTTTCACACAGGTGAATTGGGTTTTGCATAACTTTCTTAAATAGATGAAATAAGTATCGAAATTTTGGGATATTTGTTCACTCAGTGTCCCTTTTATCTATTATTAGATCTTGGTTGAAGATCTGATAACATTCCGTGTCAGAAATATGCAAAAAAAATCAGACAGTGGGCAAATACCTTTTCACCGCACTGTGTGTGTGTGTGTGTATGTATATATATATATATATATATATATATAAAATTTGTGGCAAGATGGGGGTGTCTTGTCACCGTGCAGGACCTTCACAAAAAAACCACAGTTCAGATGAAACAGGACGGTGCCTGTGCATTTATTTTTCATTTACAAAAACAAATGAACAAACAAAAACCTAACTCCTTCTAGGAGTACTAGCTAAACTTTTCAACCTTTAACTGAGCTGGACAGCTAAGCTGTTTACCAGGGTTTTTAAACACAAACTTCTTGTATTGAAATACCTTTTCTAGATTTTGTCCTACAGGCTTCCTTCCTCTTCTCAGATCTTATCCCTATCACAGGCACCATAACAACCCTTTTCACCTGCTTATATTCCTGCCTGCTAATTGCAACCAGGTGTACCTAATTAAATTGAGGCAGGTGATCCTAATCCTGGCTTCATGAAACACTGATAAAATTAAACACAAACCAATTAAGCTTTTTATAGGGATTCTTAGCCCTTTGTTGACCTTCACAGGATATAAACTACGTGTGATTCATAGACCCACATACCTCCTTCCTGTCATGTACATTCTGACACTCAGTTTTAAATTATATATTATATATATATATATAGATATATATATATATATATATATATAATATATATATATATATTATATATATAGCGGCAGTCTGGCGAATGGATGAATAGAGGCCCAGAGACAGTCTGCAGTTCAAAAAAATACTAATTTTATTATAAGTAACACAAAATAAAAGTGCACAATAGCAAAATAAAGGGATTTAAACAAAAAACAAAACAAAAAACCAATACAAAAACAAACTTACAAAAACAAGGTTTCCAGGCTGGGCAATGCCTTCACTGGATTCAAATTTACAAACACAAACACAAACACAAACACAAACACAAACCTGCTTCCTCAGCTCCCTCCCCTCTACTGGGAGGCTGAGGCCTCCTTTTACGCCAGGTGGCTAAATGATAATTGATTAATTACATTAGTTGATTGTTCCCACCTGGGGCAATCAACCTGGGCAGGGAGGAGAATTTAACTCCATCCCTGCCAGTGTTTCCAAGGGCAGAGCCCTGCTCTGCCACAATATATATATATATATATATATATATATATATATATATATATATATATATATATATATATATATATATTATCAGTACTAACAGTTTATGTATTAAAAAAAATATAATGATAACTTTAACTTTAACTAGTTATTGAGTGATCAATGTGTGAAAGCAGCAAAAGTATATTTTGAAGCCTGAAAGTACAGCATAGTTTGATTCCTGAGGCATGGCAGGATTTCACACTTGGTACAAAACTTAACACTGTCAGCAGGGAAAGGTTAAAGCTTATGAAATAAAGACCAGATCTTTAGAAATTTCAATCTGGGAATGGTTTGTAAACTTAAGAACACAATCCATAAATTCAGAGAAAAGGTGAACAGAACCATATGGCTGAATGAAGCAGGGCCAAGTACAGCAGGTGATTAAGATGTTCATTGGAAAGTTCCTTGGAAAGGTCTTTAATAAAACACATTTACTGTTGAACAAAAATCTAACTAACCACGCTCAGGTGTGTTCTTTGCAAAACAATGTTTAGCCGCTCTCCCACCCTCCTCTTGAAAACTTCTTCTACCCTGATTGGTGTCTTGAAAAAATGTTTCCTTTTCAACAAAGCATATAGAGACAAGCTTGGGCAGAAGGTAAATACAGACAGAGAAATAAAATAAAGAATATTTTAAGTTAAATATTCATACGTAAAGGTATATGGAGTCTCAGTTGATAAAGGAAACAAACATAATTATTGCTCTAATCAAGTTTCTATTTAAACACCTTGCGTGTCTTGCAAGGGCAGTTAATCAGATTTTTTTCTGCTAGTCCTTTTTGCGAAAAATGTTGCTTTTTGACTTAGATTCAAAATAGATGCTGCATTTGAACAAATGGCTTTGCGAGTTGTTCTCTCATAAGTGCTTTTCCCTCAAATTTGGGGGAGAGGTCATGAATAATCCCGTCAAGTTCACCACCACAAGCTAAATTCAAAAGTTCATTTGCTCACAAATCACGATGTTGCATGGAAATGACTTAAGACTGGTTACACGCCTCTTAACTATTTCTCAGGAAGTATTTCAGGGCAATCTCTGCTTCTAGTTAAACAGTGAACATGGGTTTCAGACAGCTATATTTGCAAATCCTAGCAGAGTAACAGAAAAAAAGACAGACTCATTTCATTTGAAGTTTTAACGAGTAAGAGCAGTACAAGTGCTCTTTTTGGTTTATTAAGTGCTTTAAATGGATCGAGTAGTTACACCCTACTTTGGATCCCTGCTAATAGGCAGCCTGGGCGTTTCCAGTGCCTTTACAGGTTTAACAGCATTAGTACTTCAGTACAGTAATACAAATATGGTTATCATACATTTAGGCTATAAAATGCAAAAAGCCATCCACTGCTAAATTCTAGAACATTCAATATGTATATTACTCTCTTAAGACTAAAACATAATTTATATACCTTATAGCAATGCATCAATATAAAATAGATATTAAATTCAAATATGTGCTTATCTTCCAGTATATGGAAGTGTAGTGTAGGATATATTGAAACATAAGAACTGTCTTCAAAAGGCAAAGACTAACTTCAACCAAACAACAATCAGTTTTTCAGAGATCCTTAGAGCATGGACCACACAACCTGTAGTTGGCAAGTTGAGCGATATCGAATGGGTTCTTGCTCTGGGTTTATATAGGATTTTCCCTCCATTGAATACATCAGCAGCCCCAAGTAAATCTAATCATCACTTGGCCTTGACATTTCTTATCCTTAAGTTAATTATACATCTAGAAGGATCTGGTCCTTTTTCAAAACTGATTGGATATAACTTCTTGCCAAAAAATATTAGAACATTATTTAATTGCTGTCTTTTTCCAACTCATCCTTGTTCTAAAAAGTCAGGTGGACCAAAATTTACACAATCCTTGTAATACAAGTATATGTTTTTAATATTTAACACCAGCTCTATTTGATTATATTAAGCTGGGTCAAAATTATATGTCCCTCTTAGCTGCATATGATGTTACCTTTTTAGTGTGTTGTCAATGGGCCAGATTAACTTCATATACAAATGTGTGTTAACAAAGTATGGGACAAAGACTGCCTTTGAATAAGCATACAGTGGTCAGTTCAGTTACTTTCATTTAAATTTGAAACTATAAATTAACATGTTAAGTATAATATCCTTATTTAACTGTGTTGTTCTCGGACTATACCTGGCCTCTCTGCTTCTAAAAGTTGCCTGCTCAAGCAGGATTCAGACACTCTGTTTTCTTGCCAAGACTATTGTTTTGATTAATATGAAACACCATTGTAAACACTTCTCCAAATTCACCACATGAAGTCAGTTTTCTCCCAAAGAAAGTTGCTACTTATTTGATAATAACTGACAGTGTCAGTTAGTACTGAACTTCTTTCATTTTTACTGTAATTTGTTCTTTAAACAATAATAATGTTATTTGTATAACAATTTAACTTTAAATGATTTTATAACATGTATTTCTAATTCATTTACTTCAGTATAACAGTTGCTCCTAAAAATGGTAATATTGTTTTACTGAATTAAATCTGACCCCTTTCCAATTTTTTTGGTGTCTATTAGTATGAGACACGACCGTAAGCATTTTCTAATACTCCTACCTTCTGTTATCTGAAAGTAATGAAAGTAAAGTAACAAAAGAAACTGGCTACTTTTTCTCATAAAACTGGAATATGCTAACAAGGCCTTATGATAAGAGCCTGCCAAGTTTGACTCCTTCCAGCAGGTACTTTCATAGACTGAACACAACATCTATACAGATCTTTTTGAAAGGAACATATACAGTATTATTATAATTATTGACAAAGAGTATCTCATATTATTCCAATCAATGCAGGTTAGTTTAAATAATCCAATTCATATCTAATAACTCAGCACGTTCCCAACAGGATTGGAACTCTGCGCCAGGCTCAGCTCGGACTGGTTCTGCGAACACCACGACAGGCCTGTGCATCCAACATTTTACATCAGAGGTGTGGGCAACCAGGGCCTTTACTTGATACCTGCAAAAATCTGAATCTTGTTAGCTGGGCTCCCATCTCTACATTCCCATTCCCATTGTCAGTGGGCAAACACATTTTAACTAAATTTCCATGCACCATTACTCTATGTTTTGTTATGGTTTGGCATTTAAACGGTTTAAAATGAAATACAAAGTGGAAAGCCATTCAGGTGACTCCATAAAGCCGACATAGATATAAATAAATAAATAAACAAATAAACTACATGCACCCTACACAAACATTGGTTTGAACCATGGTTGTAATATCTAGCTATATCTAACATTGTTAGCGCTGTGAATGCAACAGAACCATCAGTTTGTGGAGTTTGCAAAAAAATAAATTAATACATAAATAAATAAATAAATACATACATTTCTGTTTAGGCTAGATAGTTGTTAGCTTGTTTTGTTTTTATTCCCCATTAATTACATTCTATTCATTGAAAAAAGGAAAGAAAGAACCAGGCCGTTCTTATTGTTTTCATATTTTTTTTAATAGGGGAAGTGAGCAGGCAGTGTTCCTGTGTGGGGTAGGGGTACACGCAGCATGAAAGTGTTTAAGTTCATCACTAACCCTAAATAAATGTTGTTTCTGTTATTAAGCACTAGTATAATCAAAAGCAGTGATATTTAAAAATAACAGAAGCCAGTTTTCACTTTAGTGAAGTATGCTACAATATTGGATTTCATTAAAAACTTGTGTATTGAAATTAATGTTCAGCTTTCATATTGAAGCTTGTTGTGTACTATTCATTCAATCAAACCAAGTAGTGTAGGAATCTGCTTATATCGGTCAAGACATTTTTCAAATCAAGTAAGCTTATTTAATTTGTGTATAAAAAACAACAATAGAGTTGTAGTCCTTTATGGCACGTAAATGGTAAAATAATTTAATGTTCATGGCAGTGGTCTCTGCTTAACGCACGCAGGAACTTGCAGAATGGATAAAACTGTGTTGAGAATTGTAAGAAAATGTATTTGAGAGCAAAACATTTAGTGACATTTTTAACTTTCATAGCTGAAGAGGTGCAGTAGCAACTGTCTCATATGCAATTAGTCATGTGGTTGCATATCGGTGACATATGCATATGTAATTACTGTGTTATGACGGTTACATTTTAAACAACATTAGTATTAAAACGAAAGAGAAACGATTGGATAAAACTCAAAAGTTTTATTCAAGCACGTCATATCAAACATCTGCACAGCCAAAACACGGAACTTAAGTTAACCATTAAACATAAAATATGGGGTGTTGTGTAAAAAAAAGGTTTAGCTTGTATTTTTTCCCAGATTTAACTTAAATCTTGTATTTTTTCCCTAGATTTATAAATGCTGTGAAAATAAATTAATATATATTTTTTTAAATGTGTACTTCAGGTATAATTTATAAATCTAGTTACAAGATTTAAAATGTAGCTAAATATTTAACCGGCCAGCTAAATCTGGAGTTTGTTGCAAATGAGCTCCGACCGACTTTGTGCTTTCATGCGATTTGATTGGCCCTTGTAATGCTAATCGGGGAATATGGACATTTCAGCATTACAATAGCCAATCAAATCGCATGAAAGCACACAGTGGGTGGAGCTCATTTGCATACAAACTCTAGATTTAGCTGGCCAGTTAAATATTTAGCTAAATATGGTCACCAGTCCTGGGTGTGTGCAGTAGTGCTCATGGTGGGTGATAACAGGTTATTTTTGTGACTGTGGTGTAGTGTTGTTCCGGCTTTGTGCTGGCCCAAGGCGACAGCTCCGGATACTTGATAGCCATCTTGTGGTTTACAAAGACAATTACAAACAGGCACAAACAAACAAAACACTCAAATATTCTCTCTTTAAACAGTGGTTACTGTGTCTCTCATGGTCCTTCAAGTTCAAGTGCGAACCAAGCGAAGGAGTAGATTGTGATTTTCCGGCCCCTTTTATGCCGTCACGAATGACCCTTTGGTAAATGAGTGCAGCTGTCTCTACAATCTGCAACTGCTACGTCATTTCCCTTCTGGGTCAATACGTTCTTGCAATGGAGTCTCGTCTTCTTCCAGGCTGACTGACTTCTGACCCTGGAAAAGAACTGTCAGGCCAGCCCATCCAGAGGGCTCTACTTTTGCTGCTTAGCACCCTCACAGGTCATGAGGGAGATTTACAACCAAGGTTCATTATATTTATGTCACAGTACACAGTATTTCTGTCAAATACATGTATTTAGAAAAGGTCATAAACATACAACTGCATAACTTTCAAGCACGCAGAGTAATTTTAATTTGAAAACCTCAAACCGTCAAAATGACTGCCATGGCGGTTCTAGTGTTATGTCATTTTTGTTTTTGCTCCCACAGTTCTAGCTGGTTTTAATATCTATATTTTTGTAATTCCCTGTGAGCAGTTTTGTTAGTTTACTGCTGAATGACTCAATACTAAACAATATAACTGATGTCTAATATTTTTTGGAAGGTTTTATCCATGCTACATTCTTTTCTATGAGCAAGACTTTGGGCAGCAGTCAGTTTTGAGTCTCCAGGATGACCAGATTCCAAATTCTTCAGCCACGTCGCCTTGAAGAGCGACTTGATACAAACCTGAAATAGCACACCCAACATAACAAATGTCTTCTTCTTGTTGTTTAGATTCAATTTGGATGTCGTTTCTGGTTTTATGATGACTTTTTAGAATTCAGAAGTTTAAAGCACCCTTGTGGCCTCAAAAGGCTATCCAACATGACTCAACTGGTACACCAGAGTATAACTGTTAACCTGTCTTTCTGCAGCACTGTGCCTGCACAGGTAAGAAAAATCACAATTAACAACTGCTGAATTTTGATGCCACTAGGATGCAATTGCTGAAAAAGAGATTGATATACAGTAAATTTAAGCAAAATTCTATGATTAATCTAACCATATGATACAATTATCCAATCTTTGGCTTTACAGACACCTACAGTATTATCACAACAGCTTCCTGGTAACCGATCATCCTGTCAGACTTGCAATATCCAGTCTTCTATCAAGTTTTTTGTTTGAGATGTTCTGTTAATAACTTTCAATTAATTTTACAGCCCTTCCCAATTAGTTACATCTTCTGCAGCATTGTGCCTTTGCTCACTTGAATTCACACACGTTTTTTTTTTTAAGAAACCTGAGGCTGTGTCTAATGTTTGCTTTAATTACTAACACATCTGTTGGCTAGCACTTAGGTCCCAGACTTTTGTCATCACCGTGCAAGTTAAATTAACCAGAACACTTTCCATTAGAGCGATCTTTTTTTTTTTTTTCTCAGCAAACAATATTTCGTGACAGCTTCTTTTATTATCTTTCCTACTTGAATAGACAGAGACGTGTTAAAATTAGAAAAAGCGTGACAGTTTTTTTTCTTGCTATGTTATCAAATTTAAGTGCTCATGTAACTGAAATTTTAAAAATGAATGCTTTTTCTCTGTTTTATGTTGTAGGTTAAGATATGTAAAAACTAAAGTTGCTGCATTTTGTAATTATTAGGGAAACTTTACCTTACGTTTTTAAAAATGGTTTGTGGAAAAGCTGAGCTGTAACAAGGACAGGGAACTTGTAAAGGTTTACAAATCTAAAGTGTAGTTCTAAAAGGTAACATAATCGTATACAGCCTCATGTTAGTTTAAGCATCTATTATAAAGAGGCAATAATGTTATAAACAAAATATAACGTTTATTTTTAATAACAGGTGGTGTATCAATAACATGTACAGGGTTGGTCAGGAATCATGTTCTTGGGGACCATTTATGTTTCTAGGGAGCCAGTATGATGAACATACAAAAAATATCTGCTAATCAAATACTCCATACCACAGCTTACCATACATTGGCAGCACCTATAATTCGAAGCTGTGGTAAAAGCTATGTTAACTAATTGATGTAGATTTTCTGGTTCATGAATTGCATAGGCATTTTTAAGAACGAAAGCACTATACTATAGTAAAATGGTGTTGTCAGTTCTGATACTAAAGGAAAAAAAAAACTGTATGTTTCTGAAAACCTACTTTCCTTGATATGCTGGAGGCGTTGCCTAGCATGTGCCTCAGGTTTCTGATTTTGTTATACAGTTTCCTAAAACAACCATCCTAAAAGTATAATGAGGGTAAAAAAAGACTGCCAACATATTCTTCTATTTAATAAAAAGGCTTGTGTTCCCTAGTAAACAAAAATAATTAGTATTTCCATAATGTATGAAGCTGTACTGTAAACATACTCTTTTTAGATAGAAGATTATATATGTAGGCAAACAACAGCCACATAAAAACAATACATGTTGTATAACCATATAAATGACACAAATATAGTACATAATAAAATATGATTGAAAAGACTGTTTTTGTATTAATGTATTAATGTCATTACAGGAAGTTTATAGGAATGAGACTATCATAGAACCCAATGCCTTTATTAATGATGATCATGGAGATTCAGTTATGCTTTAATTAGAGGATGTATTATTTGTCACCTGGTAACACAAGTTTAATAGTGTCTAGAGAGTGATTGAAAAATGTATGAATTTTCAACAGAAAAAATATGAGGGTGCTGAAATGTATTTTTTATTATGATTTTAAGCTGGACTGGTGGTTGAGAAGACCATAATTTTGGTTTGAGAGACAGCTGAAGAAAAATGTAATATTATTCAAGGCTGTAGTTTCCATTTCTGTGGTTACCAACAGGGATAAAATAAAAGATAATTATTATTTTTAAACATAATTCTAAAATGCCATTTGGATTCATGTCAATGGGGTATCATTGATTAATCTTTTATTAACCGTGCACTAAAAAAATCAAGCGTTTCTATTACACTAGTCCATTTTAATGACCCTGCAAAAGGTCACAAGGCAAAAGGAACATTCTATAGCACTCAATCATTCACATAAAAGACTGTAAATTCATTTAGCAGAAAACAGGATTTACAAAGTGAGTGTTACAGAACAACAGCTGGATTGCATTTAGGACAGAGAAACATTTATTATTTTAGACAAAGCAATATTAAACTTCACATTAATATGCCTTCCATGAATTTATAATACTAATAGACATTATAATATATTGCGAACTAAGGATTTGTATGTTTCTGATTTGGTTGACTATTTTCCATTTGGTAGGTACAATATATCACATTATATGCATTGAAGAAAATGGGAAGTGCTGTGCTTTTTAAACTATTGTGCTGTACGGGCTCGATCCACACTACTCTTAATTACCATTAGGTCATATTGTGAATGTTTCAATCAACAAGAGAATATTGTGCTTTCAGTTAAATAGGCACATCTCAATTTTTAACCTGATTTTTGCAGTCATATCAATACTGTGTGAAAGTTAATTGATCTCACAGGTACACATTGTTAAGAAGAAACATTGGAATAAGTTGGTAGAAGGTTGTGATGACCTGATTAAGTTACAGAAGCTGAAAAGTAAATGAAACTATGGAAGACATCATGGTTGATTTTATCTCTTAGTGGAGAAGAACAATAGGACTGTATGTATTTATTTACACGACCAGTGGAAGTATGAAACCATTAAATGTAACATTTTATTTGAATACTATCAACTGATTGTTACACTGTAATCACATAGGCATTTGTAGTATCTGCATTGATACTACATGTGTAGTTACACAATACTTTTTATGTTAAAACATGATGGTGTAATTATGTAACCAATATCAGTGAAATAAGCAAAGTATAACTATTGCTAATTTCATATGATCTGTTAAATATCACAGGCATTAGGCAACAATATCACAGCACTGTGCACATATGTTATTAAACTATTCTCTTTTTTTCCAAGTTGCTTCATTGGCAGCTGTGCTTGAAATTGAGGCTACATGAACACCACATTTTGTAACAACTTCTGATGCAGTGAAAAAACAAAAAAATGTAAGTAAAAATAGTGGCAGTCAAGTATAACATTTAAACTTTTGAAAAATTTAAATAATACAACTCATTTGGCTAAATTAGTTTATTAGTCTATTCATATATTACTCGGGAAGAGATTATAAAGACAGTAGCAAATGCCACACAATATGATAAATGGGTTCTAAGTCTGGGAATAAATAAATTGTGCCTTTATGAACTGTTAAATTTTGTTATTGAGATTGGATTTCAATTGTTTTAGTGCTTGCACTACTTTTCTCAGGCAGGCTTTATCCTATGAAAGGAATTTCTAAACCTTCAACTTAAAAGCAATCAAAAGGTTAAATATCCAGGAAGACCTTCTAGGGCAATACTCATGGTACTTCACAATCCCTGACCTTCTAGAGCACTACTCACAGCACTTCACAATCCCTGACCTTCTAGAGCACTACTCACAGCACTTCACAATCCCTGACCTTCTAGAGCACTACTCACAGTGCTTCACGATCCCTGGCCTTTTAGATGCAATACTCAGGTTACTTCATGATCCCTGACCTTCTAGGGCAATACTCAGGGTATTTCATGATCCCTGACCTTCTAGGGCAATACTCAGGTTACATCATGATCCCTGGCCTTCTAGGGCAATACTCAGGTTACTTCATGATCCCTGACCTTCTAGGGCAATACTCAGGTTACTTCATGATCCCTGGCTTTCTAGTGCAATACTCAAGGTACTTCACGATCCCTGGCCCTCTAGGGCAATACTCAGGGTACTTCACGTTCCCTGACCTTCCAGGACAATACTCAAGGCATTTCACAATCCCTGACCTTCTGGAGCACTACTCACAGTACTTCACGATCCCTGGCCTTGTGAAGCAGAGGTGTATATAAATAAAATAAACCACTAACAAACATTTATAAAACTGCATCTCAAAGTGCCACATGGTCCTTGGATATTTTTGGTGGAGGTGGCACCTGGTAGTGCTGGGAATGAGATGGGGGTTATTGGGAAGGAGGTGGTAATTTGAAAGCACGGCACGGTAAATACATATCCTAGACCTTCAGCTGGCAATGAGACTGTGCTCCCTATGTAAATCTCATAAGCATCTGAAGACAGAAGATGTACAGTAAATGCAGTTCTTATTACATATTACAGTGTTACATTGTTTTAGAGGTAACAATGAATAGTCAAGTGTGGGGGCTCCTAACATTTGTTCCCCGGGGCCCATAAATCCATTTAGAGGTCCTGGGAACTATTATGCAGTGCTTTTTTAATGATGAAAAATATGTGCATACTAGTAATCAGACAAAGACATGTACAGAATGAATTAGTAAGACTGGAATAATAGTCCAATTTTAGGAGTTGTTGGTTGCTATTGGACCATCATTAGCTAGCCTGAAAGGATTGTGGACAGGAGAGTGATGGGAAACATGCCCTCCTCAGCTTTCCAGGCTTAGCTGAGCATTTCTCAAGGCGAAATTGTAAGTATTTTACCCAGTGGTGAGTAACAAATCTGGTAGTTTTATCATTGTAATAAAACAAATATTATGCACAATTGCAATTCCTCTATTTGGAGTATAATTCACTACAAATAGAATAATGGCTGTATCAATGCATATTACTAGGAATAATACCATCAAGAGGTTCTGGGGACAGTGAACCTCGAGAGTGAAACTCGAGAGGCTCCTGTCCCCAGAACCTAGAGATGGTATTGCTCCTGGTTATACACACTGAACCAGCTGTTATTTTTTGTAATATTGTCCAAGTGTGGGAAATTGAGAAACTCTGTAAAACACAAACAAGAACTCATCAATATTTGACAGGTAGGACTGCAGTAGACGCAAGTCGAACAGATTTCTTAATGGTGTTTGGATTCTCTTGCTTTTGGACACTCCAGTCTTTCTTTGATAGTACTGTTGAGAGAGCCGTTACTTTGTGTTGTGAGTTTTACTCAAGCGGGGAGTCAGTTTTCAGGTCTGGGCAGCGGTTAGACTGAAAGCCGGCTCCACTCTGCACAAGCCACACCTTCTGATGTGTTTAAATCAGGGGTCTCCAATCCTGGTCCTGGAGGGCAGTGCGCCTCCTGGTTTAGGGTTATATCATGCAAAAAAGTACACATTAAGTACATTATAACTATGCATAATGACTAGGCTTGTTACTTTTTTATATTAAATCGGTAAAGCTCCTTAAACGTCGAATTCCCAAAAAATGAGACTTTGACTGAAACTAATTTATATAGGATAAATGTCGATAAAACCACTCACTGTTTTTTTATTTCCGTACCAAAAATAACCATTTAGAAATCATCTATAGTTTGTGTAGTTTTTATACTTACTGTCTGTCCTGTCTCCTTTCTGCTCTGAATGGCTAGGGCTCGCTGTCAATCATCTCAGTGATCTGTTAGTATAGTTTCACTGTCACTGTCATTTTACCCAGTTCTAACAGATGTTGTTGACTGAAGCAGCACCATAATGTTCTCATTCGTTTAAATGACTGTCACTCATCAAGACCTGTACCGACTGTGCGCTTTCATTTACCAGCTCAAGCGCCTGTCATTCAAAACATCTACCTTTGAGATTAGCAGGTTAAGGTTAAGGCTTTTGCTAGGTATACGGTGACAGTTACTAGTTTGATTTGAAAATGGGGCGCAAGAGGAGAACACTTAATGAGTATTGTGCACAATCCCCTGACCGATGTCTCCGCAGCAGAATGAAGCGAGTCTGTCTGCCTTACCATCCAGTGACTCCAGTTGTGCTAAAGAATAAGTGCAAGTTAGTTCTGTTCAACTACCTAATGTTTTGTTGAATGCTGAATATGACAAAGGGGCTTCGATAAATGAGATGTTTCTCGATGGCATAAAAGGTCTGTTTTGGTTTTTTTTTAAGGCATAAAGGTCGATATCACCCATTCTCTGCTTGAACTGAAAAATAAAGATCGAAAAGAAGTAGTAAATTCTTTCTAAAATAAATCTTGACATTAATCGTTGATTTGGCAAAAAAATAAAAATAGAAGCAAGCCTAATAATAACATTGCAATTATATGTAAGCACACACATATTTACTAAGTAACTATTATATAAATACACAGTAATTAGAGACACCTAATGTAAAGTGTTACCCCAAATACAATATCTGTTGATACTACACCAGTAGTTTGGCATGGTTAACTGTTAGATATGTCATCACCTCTTTGGCACATCAAGAGCCCCATTGTAATAATCTAAAACACAGAGACAGCATTTATACATGTCTTTTAGATCAATTGAATAGAATGCTACACATTTTTCTTTGAGCTAAATTGCAACATCTGGTTACATTTTACCAGTGATAGAGTAATTCTATTATGAGAAACACTTTGGCAATAGATGAGTGAATCACAGCCAGGGCGTTTTGAAGCACAGAGCCTGTTAATTGATGTGCTGTGTTACAGCCCACCACTGTGTGTATAGTGTTGCAAATTAACAGTTTGGATACGTGGAGTTGGGTCATTTTCCAAGGGATTTACTTACAGATCATAGTAGACCTGCATCAAAAACACCTGAGGTGCCTGAAAATCATTGTGGCATAAGCTATTCTGTTATTCTATTTAGTGAAAAAAATAGGCCGCTCTACTAAAACTTTGCCTCCGCTTGGTTTGCAACCTAAATATGCAGATGAGCATGATAGGGATGCTCAAGTATTACATCATCAAGTATTATTAGTAGCATACAATAATAAGTACAGAAGGCATAACTTTCAGCAATACATGTTTTACAAATAATTAAAAGACATTTAACCCACTAAATAATCCATTCCATTGTTATAACTAAAAAAGAAATAAAGAAGCAATATGTTTTCAGATATGTTCAAAAGGGAAAGATACAATTAAATACATCTTGCACAAAACAAAAGCATACAAGTTATATGGTGTTTCTGAGGATTAGCACAGCTGTAGCACAGCAACTCCATAACAATAAAATATCACACCAGAAACAGTAGTGTTGCCTCTTTCATTAAGGAAAAAAACTAATCTTTCCTGTTTTGTCACAATGCCAGACTAAATTGGGTGAGGAAATGCTATTTGTCTTCTCTGATTTGAAGTGTGTACACTGTGCAACACTTTAATTTCGGTCAACAGTGTGCATGTGGTAAATTCCATCTAATGCACTGTACAGTGATGCACATTAATCCACATAAGCAAACGTTGCAATCAAAATGATGTTAAAAGTAAACTTATTATTGTTGCTAGTTCACCACCACAGTCAAGTTCCTAAATTGCAGTATTTCACTTTTAAAAATCAGTATAAGATAGTCATTTCAGTAGGTTATGGTCTTGCAATGCGTTCTTGTTATTTTAAGGCTGTGTGTCTTTATGCAGAAATCATCTAATCAGCCTGCTTTAGACCAGTTACTCTGAGTTGTACCGCAGTAAAAAAAAAAAAAGAAAAAAATATAAAGCTAATTAATTAATTACTTTTATTCAAAGTGGCTATTAATTACTTTTAAATACAAGAGATTTGTCAAGTGTGCATTCAGTATCTTTTTATTTAAGATTTTTGAAGAAAAGCTAAAGAAAATAGAGCAGTTTGATTCTCGTCAGGTATGACATTACAAATTTTACTACTGTACACATTTGACTAGACAAACCTAAGATTGCTATTAAATGCATGTGACCAATAAATCGAACAGTAAAACCTAGAGTGGCACAAACAAATATACATCCCTGCTCTCGTGCCAGGCATTGTAACCCAGACCAAGCAGCTACAATTTAAACTAGGACATTTCTAAGTGTTCAATATGCATGCTCACAGCTGTGCATACAAACTAATTTGGCTTTTTCATTCAGTATCAATGTCTGGATTTAAACGGGACCTGTTTCACTTTAAATTTAAAGGTTAAAAATGTCATGCAGTTGGCTCAAATTTCATCCAAAACATATTTAACAAATTGTTTTATCTGCAGCCAGCTGTTGCAGCAGACATTCGCTCTAAGAAGATTTCCACTTTGGATGTTCAGTATGTCAGTAATCTAATCTTGCTACTGCTTATAATTAGTTCCAAATGTCCTATCACACCACTGCACTGTATAATATTGACAAGCCATTGCAATCAACCGTTTTTCATCTTTCCTTCTAAAATACTATTCCACACACTTAAAAATAACTATACAGAATGTAAATCTTGTCCATAATACTGTAACATAAATTACTGGCATTTCTGCTTTTGCAATCTCATTAAAACTGATGCACTGTCTTGGCTACTTTTGTCTTTTTCACAACTACATTCACTACAATACGATTGTTCATAACATCATAATGCAGCTGTTTTATGCTAAATTAAACTTTATATAACATCAAGAAGACAGAGCTCATTGCTGATGGAATGAAACGTTCGGCATGAATACATTTTCTGGAAATGTGAACTGTGGAATTATCAAGTGTTTATCAAAGAAGTGTATATACAACATGGAATGCTTACAGCCTTCAACAGTTCAGAAGATATCCTTTACACATAGGTCAGTGGTTGATGACAGGGTGGCCATCTGGTTAGAGATTTACCGGACACTGAGACAGAATGAATTTTCAAAATTCTCCCTAAACTACAAGCAATTGATGTGTAAATTAGCTACACCTTTGCTGAGAATAATCATGTGGCAGAATTGCTGTGCATAGCAAACAAGTCACACTGATCAGCTGATTCCCATCAGATCTATAATGATTAGCTATGGATGAATAGATGAGAAACGGGATGATGCTTTGCTTGGGATGAGTATTTGCATATTATTTTGTTCCTGGGTAGTAAGTGTTATTTCCTAATTGCTTATGCCTCAAAAGTATAGAAAATGGCTATTATTCCCCACAAACTTTTCTTTTGTGACCAGGACAGTGATATTTCAAAATATCACTATTTCCAATGGGAAAATTGGCAATGTGTGTCTTTTCGTTCACATAAAGTCAGAAAAAAAAAACATCTCTTTTCGAGATATACAACATATGAATCCGAATTAACATGTATTTATACTAAAGTAATACAAAAATGACTACAGAAGATTTAGAAGTGAGTAGTAGTTTAGAAGTGAGTAGTGAGTAATGTTTTTTTTCTGACTTTATGTGAACGAAAAGACACACATTTGCCCGTTTTCCCATTGGAAATAGTGATATTTTGAAATATCACTGTCCTGGTCACAAAAGCAAAGTTTGTGGGGAATAATAGCCATTTTCTATACTTTTGAGACATAAGCAATTAGGAAATAACACTTACTACCCAGGAACAAAAAAAAAAAAAAAAATTGTTACACGGTGTAATACAAATACATAAACATTTTGTTCATTCTTATTATAATGATACAATTGTTTGATGCACAAGATAATTAAGCACCATTATTCATTTTAGCAAAGGTGTAATGATTCTTTTACACATTTATTGCTTTCAGTTTAGGGACAAGTTTGAAATCCCGTTCTGTCTCAAAGTGTCCTTTAAACCTGGAGCCAGACGGCCATCCTAGTTGGTGACAAGTCATAAACCTATTAGGTCCAGCTCGATGTAAATATATATTTATATATATATATATATATATATATATATATATTATATGCTACGTATAATATATTTGTCTATATATATATATATATAAATAAATAAATACATAAGTAAATACACTTTTTTTTTTTTTTTTTTTTGTAAAAAGCCACTCTCAATTCTTAAAAAGTATAACGTCTTTTCCTGACAAAGTGCTAATCAAACAAAGAATAGACTTCCTCTGACTCTGTTTTTGGACTCAGTTTTTTACAATGGCCATAAAGAAACTCAATAAAAAGATGTTAATAAGCATGTTTTAGGAAACCTTAAATTCACCAGGATATTCAGTTGGCAGGTTTTTTTTTTTTTTTTTTAAATCTATTATTCATCGAGTGCATAGGCTTTTTAGAATTCTCCCAAAGTCTGGTACCGTTGGCAAACAGGTTCACTTTGAGCTCTGGACATGTCAAGGTAAGTTTTCAGAGGTGACTAAGGTCTTCAGTCTGGAATCAACTCCCCAGTAATGTTGTTGAAGCTGACACCCTGGGATCCTTCAAGAAGCTGCTTGATGAGATTTTGGGATCAATAAGCTACTAACAACCAAACAAGCAAGATGGGCCGAATGGCCTCCTCTCGTTTGTAAACTTTCTTATGTTCTTATGTTCAGCAACTCGTGCTTTTAGACATTTGGACATAGATCTAGTGTAACGCAGAAGTAGGATAACAGCAGCAACTAGGCTTTTTACATGCTTATGCCAGTACTGAGAGCTGTGTTAGGTTGTTATTTTATTATCAAATTACCCATCGAATAGAAAAAACAGTTTATTATTTTGTGTTTGGATTATGATTTATTTATTGTATTTATGTGATGGCGTAGCCGTGTGGTTTCTGTATTTGTGTTGTAGCGTTAATGGGAAGCCCCATCCATTTTAATAAACTCATGCAGATTGTAGAATAAATACTAGCTAGTTAAACCCCTCAGCAACCATATATAAGCCTGCAGTTCTCCCTGCTAGTGGTGGGTTGTTCAGAGGAGGAATGTGTATGAGAGAGAGATTGAAGAAAGAAAGCCAAAACAAAGCAAAGCAAAACAAAACAAAACTATAGTCAAAAACACCTGCTACAACTTCTGGAAGCTCCAGCACTATTTGTTTAGTTAAGGTTATTTTGTGTTTGAAACTTTGTTTTACTTGCTCTGTGAGCAGTGTTTTCTGTTTAAACCTTTTATTTTATTTTTGTGTTTAAGTAAACATGGCGCCACCACGTCTTTGCCCCTCAGTACTTGCCTGCTTGTTTATGTTCCTGCTTCTGGCCTCACATCAGCACTCAGCTACCTTGTCACAGAGCCATAAAGACATTTTATGCTTTTTTTTTGTAATGCCAGTAGTAATATAAAACTAATTTATTTTTAATAAATTCTGAAAGGCAGGAATTCTGTAAGCTGTCCATTTAGCCTATCAGAATCCTAAATGCCTATTCTAGAACTCAAACTCATAATCATTGGCTCACCTTCATGCCTGGGAAAGGACAGGACATATTTGTAAATGATTTTAAGTATTCTTTTGATTTTTATTGAAGTGCGCAGATGGATCTTTCATAATTTATGCATGATTAATTTTCAGATCAAAGACACAGGCACAAATGCCTCTATACAATGCATACAGAACAATATTTTAAATGATTGATAATATTGACAAGCAACCTTTGACTTAATTGTGATTCTACTTATTCCTATAAGGACTTAATCAAATATCTGTGATGGAGCTACTATATCCTGTAAGACTAGAAATTCAAAGACAGGCACAGCATTAATAGATATAGCATAATATTTAGCAGAGGTCAAGCAGAGCAGGGGGATGGAGGACACCTCCAGTAAAGAGACAGGGGAGAAAGATGTCAAGAAAAATGAGTTGAGTGTAAAATCTTAATATGTGGTTAAAAAGAGTAGACTATGTTTTCTATGTCTGAAACAACTACATATTCCAACATAACATTGTATTTTACATATAGCAACACAGAAAATTGATTGAAATGACCTACAGTACATGTATTTCATAAAAGTAGACGCATACTAACAGATGGGCTACATTTTTCAGATTGTGAACACTAAAAATGAATCCTTCACTGATTTCTACTATCGTATACAGAAGTTCTGAAATAAGAAAGATAACTTGATATAACTGGGTGTGAAATCGGTTTGGTTTGTCAAGTAAAGCCCTTCGCTTATAAAACTTTACTAGTGTGTTTTTCATTTGTTTGAGTTAATCATACAATGCTGAAGCTGCTGAGCTGCAGACAGTTCATTAGTTTCAGCTGGAGAAGTGAGGTGACCTTCATTTTCTCTATCAACAATAGATGCTTTCCTTTTCCTGTCAGTCTACAGCTGCATAAGAAATTATACCATCAACACAGTTTATTTTATTAAAATCTGTTTGAGCAGTGTTGAAAGGAAAATAAAGAGGCTGCGCTATTAAAAAAATTATCTTGAGCACGAGCCAATTAAAAAAATAAATATCTGCGAACTAAAAAAAGATTATTAAAACTAATTGTAAAAAGGAAAACTAGGAACCAAGCGATTTCAGTGATTGACATTCTACAGCACATGTGGAGAGAATTACTTTCTTCATGCACAGCATTCTCCAGGGAAGGTCTATCATTCCACATTTTAATTTAAGCATCATCCTTCTTTTCCTTTATTTGCATTTTAACTTTGTAATTGTGGTTTGCAGGGTAATCTAATCTTGTGTATTAGTTAAAGTTCCCTGTTAATGTTAAATGGGTTTCTGTTCTCCTCCACCTTTACAATGGTGTCTTACTTCACTGTGCCTTGGGATCTCAGCCACTGTCAGGCTGTGAAGGTGGCACTCCGAAGGGACAGAGAAGAACTCCTTGGGCCACGAATCAAATGAAATTAACTACATCTAATGAATATAGTACTCCTGCCTTGTCAATACTTGATAGGGCTCCTCGAGGCTCCACTTGGACCATCTTTAGAAAGCAAGTTGCTTTTTAATCAAACTGTGCTTCATTATAAAGCGGGAAAAACTTTTGTGATGGCTAATCTTCACTAAAGGCTCCTCATGGATTAAAAATAAATGTCCTGTGTAAGAGCTAAACAAATGTTTTGTCTCAGACTTTTCCAATGTCTGATATTTCCAGAATAAATTATTAACTAGATAGTGTGTGTAACTTAAATCTGCCTTTTATTTAATGTACATGTTGATTACCAATGGATTCATTTGCAATATATATATATATATATATATATATATATATATATATATATATATATATTAAATCAGTATTTTCCACTTGTACTACACTACGTGGTTATCAGTGATATATGTAGTTCCTTCTGTACCACCGGTTTGGTAATGAAGCAACTAGTGTCTGAATTGTGTTGCTACTATGCTACCATTTCCATTGCATTTTAATGCTTGTATAAGCCGTGTGCAGCACTATATGGAATATTATTATAATACTACCAAATGAAAAATGTTTAACATTTTCACTTGTTATAGTTGGTTGTATTGTAGTAACATCATTGTTATGGTATGGATTAATAGAGCAAACATACCAGATTTGTTTTCAGGATTTGGCATAAACTCAAAGAATTTTGACAATGTCTTCTGGTTTCTGAGAGTGAATATTGAACTCTGATGGTTGTCCTTTTTGGATGATACAGGTGGAGTGAGAAAGGTTTTTTTTTTTTGACCAAGACAGATGTGACTGCCTGGAGGGATCTGCTATAGCACTGGTCCTCCCTTCAGACAGTGGCATCAGTCCAGACCCCAAACTTCGCCAGACATAACATTCATTCTGTCCGTGGTTGCTTCCAGCAAAACAATACCTTTCAGCACATTCAGGAATTGAGCATTTGTAAAAGAAATACTGCAATAATCACACACATCTATCTTACTAATGATCAAAATCTGTCACGATACATTTATAAAAAGAAAAAACAGTGTCTTTAAACAGAATAGAAATCATAATGTGCTATCGTGAAATACAGGAGACAAAAATATACACCAGAAATATTACAGCAGACACATGTTGCACGACAAAAAAAATAAATAAATAAAATAGTCACCACAGTTTTTTGCATAATTAAGATCCATTTTACTATTATGTGTATGAAAACATACTGCATGGTTATCCAAGCTGATAGCGTTCGTTACTGGCACATTGGCACAGCATTGTAACGGTGGTGGCACGAGTACAGTGTCATCAACAACCCTTTTTACTTGTTTTCATATGCTTCAACTGATTCATTAAACAATCTGATGCCAGTAAATGGCTTTTATCAGGATCAAGGCTACAGCTCCCTGTTTTTGGATTAACTTGTTTTTTTCCGTCACTCCGACTTGGAAGGGTTATAAAACAGTGGGCACCTTTTAATATTAATTCTTCAACACTTTTATTGTACTATGGCCTATTACCACATGCCTTTGTCTAGTTTTACAAGTCTGTAAAAAGGACAATATACCATCACTGGCTTCTCAGACACATACCTGCATCTGCAGGAAAGAGCCAGACACACTGTCTGAGACTTGCTGCCAGCAGGGTTCTGTTTACAGGACTGGCAGCCAGGGATTGGCCAGTAGAGCGTCTCACTATACGTTTATTCTATTTTATTTCAGGTAATTACTACTACAGAGTTGTGTTTTTTTTTGTTTTATTTCACTACCAAAAAACTCAACAGACGTATACAAAAGGGGGAGGGGGCTTTGTTATTCAGGTTTTACTTGCTGACTTATGCCACTCCATCACATCTGTTCTGCAGGATCTATTGAGTGTTAGCTGTGTGCCTTGTGCCAGCATCAAAATATGTCTCTTAATTAAAAGAACATTACTTATAGAATATAATAGTTTCCTTTCTTTAAAATCACATTAGAGTAGAGTTGAGAATAGTAAATCTTTGAAACAGACATATTTGTCTCCTAGAAACTCATGTGTTATACACACTAGTGCCTGTGGAAACATTTTACGCTGCAAACAGCTAGTCATAACAGAGAAAAGAGAAGATGTGATTGACATGCTCAAAGCTTACTTGTTAAAGCTCTTTAGAATCTTAACCATCACTTCCAGTCTTGAAAAAGCAAAGCCCCAACATGCTGAGTTATCATCAAGTGTTTGATGCAGGAGTAGATTTCTTTGTATTCATAGACAAAGAGAAGATGTGATGCATTTTATTGGACTAACTAAACTACAGTAAGCTTTCAAGACTTCAAAAGGTCTCTTCTTCATATAAATACATGCAATTTAATTCTTGTCTGTGAAGTTCCGCCTCAGCATTATAACAATATCCTGATCAAGGCAAAGCGGGTCAGGCAGTCAAGGAAGTGCCTGGGCTGTGCTGCTGTAAGCGGTCAGTCTCGGATGGGGATCCCACAGGGAGTCTCATTAGTCCTGTTTACACTAAAATCATCAGAGACAGCTTAAATGTTGAATTTAAATCAAGGGAAGTAATGTTAAAACTGTACAATGCACTAGTAAGACCTCATCTTGAATATTGTGTTCAGTTCTGGTCACCTCGCTATAAAAAAGATATTGCTGCTCTAGAAAGAGTGCAAAGAAGAGCGACCAGAATTATTCCGGGCTTAAAAGGCATGTCATATGCAGACAGGCTAAAAGAATTGAATCTGTTCAGTCTTGAACAAAGAAGACTACGTGGCGACCTAATTCAAGCATTCAAAATTCTAAAAGGTATTGACAGTGTCGACCCAAGGGACTTTTTCAGCCTGAAAAAAGAAACAAGGACCAGGGGTCACAAATGGAGTTTAGAAAAAGGGGCATTCAGAACAGAAAATAGGAGACACTTTTTTACACAGAGAATTGTGAGGGTCTGGAATCAACTCCCCAGTAATGTTGTTGAAGCTGACACCCTGGGATCCTTCAAGAAGCTGCTTGATGAGATTTTGGGATCAATAAGCTACTAACAACCAAACGAGCAAGATGGGCCGAATGGCCTCCTCTCGTTTGTAAACTTTCTTATGTTCTTATGTTCTTAAACAGAGTAAAACAGAGGCCCCAAGTGGGTGGAGCTCCTGCTGAGTTATTGCAGTTTAGTTTTGATGTCAGTATATTGTATTTTACTTATATCCTCTTTTGATTCCATTAGGAACTAAGTTGAGCTTACAACAACATATTCTACAAGTAAGTTAAAAGATATCTATACATACATTGTATATTGGATTTTCTAAACTGTATTACTATAGTCCGTTCAAACAATTAAATTAGTCTCCCTGCATAGCAACCAATACAGCATGTTTCCAGATATTTTAGAGAGCATTCCTCACATGAGGCTATCTAGTCCTCTCCTACCCTCCACACCTCATCTACAGGTATAGTCTACAGGTATGCTTCTACAACATTTCCTTTATGAATATAAATTGTTGCAAATGGAGGAGAACAGGGTTCTGGGTTGGGAATATCAAATTACTTCATTTTGTTTGTTTGTTCGTTTTTTTAAGCTGTAAGTGGTTCATTTAGCTTTTTCAGGTTAATTCCTTGTCAATCTAATTTTGAGAAAAAGGGTTTCATTAATAAACATCAGGTCAGAAGAAACTGTAATATGTAACAATTCATTAAATTGTGTTAAGGGAATATTTGAACCAAATATATTCCTGTACATTTGTTACAGGGAAAATGCTGCAGGAGCATCCTGAGGAAATAGGGCTGAGTAGAAGGTAGATGTGGTAGTGCAGCAAATCAGTTTGTATGAGGATACTCTGAATTGACAACCTGTGAATATGATTCAATGAATACAAATGTGAATAAAATTTGTAGGAGAAAATGTGTAAAAGCAAAGTTAGCAGAGATGTGCTCTATAACTGTAAGCTAAGCTTGCCCTTTCTCATATATCATATATTTGGGCTTAGTGGGTTCAATATATATTTTGATGAGACTGTTGTTGATTGAAGCAGTTGAACTAACCCCCCCACCACAGAAACACACACACACACACACACACACACACACACACACACACACACACACACACACACACACACACCACTGTCTCCTGAGGGGTGGAGATGTCTACAATTTATAGTATCACTTAAATTGTTAACAACCCAATGTAATTACCTTTTTTTTTTTTTTTTTAAAGATTGTTATGAACGGGTCAGCCTGAAATTACATTTTCAGCCATTACATTACATTAGTTCTTCAAGTCATCCCGCAAAATTCAACTCTTGATTATATTCCAGTCTGACAATTGAATCTTTACTGAATTGGCTTGTTCTCAGTCAGGGTGTAGGTTAAGTCTGCTAAATGTTTCTTTCATCTTTCAAGCACTTCAATCTTCTTGCATTCAGAAACCACAAAAAGCATGACCCTCCAATGGCCCTAATCATAGCAAGTGTTTAAAAGGTACTTTGGTGTTCAAACTCCTTGAACCTGTGAAGAAAATACATTTCGGATATGCCATTAGAAAACTATTCACTTTAACACTGAGGCATTTAGTCTGTCACTGAGTTGTTTAATGTTCTAATAAAGCTGTCTTGCCGATGGCTAACACTGCTTAATGGTCAGTTAGATACAGTTTGAAAAAGCAATGCTGATATTAGGAGAGCATGGAACACCATTTAAAGGCTTTGCACAGGAGCGCTTTATTTTGAAGATATATAGGCTTATCGATTTTGAGAGCTAGACTTTTTCTTATTAATCATAAGCTGGACACTTAGATGGATGATGTTTATATAAATAGATTGTGGGCTGTATGTTTAAAGGTTGTTCATATCATGGGGTTTGGGGATAAAATCTTAATGCTGTTATTCTCTATTTAACTGACCTGTTATGTTTTGTTAACACCTGCTGTAAGAAGTTCAAAGGAATACCGACTGAATAAAAATAATCGCTGTAGTTCGAACAGCTGAGTGCAAAAGATGTTGGGAATTGTATTCACTTGCACCAGATTAGTGCCTCGGTAGTGTATTTTAGTGCTGTTTTGGGACTATAAATACTATGACACACTTCAAGTTGCCAAATTACTGATACTCAATTTTTAATTTTTTTTTTTTGCTGGTCCCTTGAAATTCATATTCACAAGATTTGACTGTGTGTGTGTGTGTGTGTGTGTGTGTTCAGGAATAACACCTACAACACAGTGAAAGTTCAATAAAACTGCTCCTTTATTTGGCTGTGTTGCATGTTAGTAACACTTAAATAATAAGCACAGGCTTATTACACAGCTACACAGCCACGTGTATGGCTCCTTGCAAAACAAGGGTTTCAGTCCCAAAATAATGTGACACTATATAACTACACCGAACACAGACACGACACTTCTCCAGACAGTGAGTGCTCGAGTGCAGGTATCTAAAAGTAATAAACCTCAGAACATCCCTGGAGTTACACCACCATGGAGGAAGCGTACATTATTAGGCTCCGTATGAAGAAGATATGAACAGATGAAAGTTTATACATCCATGTGACAGAGAAAGAATGAATCTTGGTTATAAATCTCCCTCCCGACCTGTGAGGGCGCTGTGTAAAGGGAACAATGTTCCCCGCACTGGTTGGTTTGGTCATTTATTCCAGAGAAAGGTGGAAGTCGGCCACCTGGAAAGGGGGTGGAGTCACAGTACACCAAGTCATCGCCCCAGTCAATATTAAATGGGAGCTGTCGCTCATGTCCAGCACCAACCCGAACAGCACTGCTGTTCACTAATAAACTGTATTTCATCACTTGCACATTAGCACTCACTCTGGACTTGTGATCGTGTTTGTGTTCTGTGTGTGTTTATACTGAGGTTTCACTGTGCAGTATACATTGCTGTGTATTGCCAGGGATTATAATTTGGGTCACCAAATGACCTGGATTATGAAACCAATAAAGGATTGATTGGACCATGAACTTTGTTGTCTGTTATCTGTTTGAACTATACCGGCGCACTGCAAACCACTTTGCCACAATCCAACATAAACAAATGAAAGTAGTATTCAAATTACGCTTAGGAACCATGAAAATTAAATGAAGAGCTGATGGATATGAAGGTATACTTTTCGTTGACTGAGTATATTTAATATTAATACTTTGTGTGTAAATCTGTAAATCTGTTCTTACGTGTACGTTCCTTAATATATATATCACATATATATATATAATAGATATTATATTATATATATATATATATATATATTATATATATATATATATATATATATATATATATATATAATGTATATATATATAATCCGAGCATAGAAGTATAATGCTATTTAGAAAATTAAAGATATAATATATATAGATTATCTTATAATCCAATCTACGAAAAACTTTTTAAAATGAAAATTAAAGTTGGTATCTAGAGTATAATTATATTCTTTGCAATGGTAATTACCTTTATTCTTTCATCCTCTTTGTCCTACAATTTGTAAAGATAATTCATTAGAACATTTACTACAGCAAAACATTATAATCAAGACTTTAATTCCCATACATTTCAGAACATTTTGTTCAACACTGGAAGTGTAAATTAGCTGTGAAACACGATGACGTAATTTCTTGTACCAGTTATTTTAATACTTTTCTGGGCTTTCAAACTGTGTGACCCGAAACTTTGACTATTACACATTATATATACGTATATTATATATATATAGGTGATGGTATATATATCAAAATTATGATATATAGTATATATAAAATGATTACCTTACCTTACCTGAAAGAGTTGTTCTGTTGTTCTTTTGTTTTCACTTATTTTCTCTCATTGTCCTTTTTTTGTACATGTACATTAATAATGTGTCACATACACAATGTCACATACCAACTGAGTCTCATAACACAGCTATGGTATATTTACCATTGTTTTACCAAGGGTCAACAATGACGATTACATCTTCATACATAAAGAACAGTGCAAAGCTGCAAATCTGAATGAAAACACATATAAGAATAGTTATGAGAAATGATTCTAACAAAATTATCATACAGACATGTTTTTTTTTATAGTACTAGTCAATGAAATCCTGCAGACAAGATTTTTGCAAAAATCCTAAACTGTCAGAATATAAAAACAATAAAATTCTAGAGCAGACCCTAGTCCCTAGCTTACTATGCCAATTACTGTTTTTATTGAACAAACAATTTGCAGGGAAAGGAGATCTTCAAAAACTAACTGGATAGCACTTCCATTAGCAATCGATCCAATCAACAATATTGTGATGCTGGTATATGGCCACGCAGTGACTGTAAGACGCCAGCATCAGTTTACTCAAAAATATGTTTCAGGAACAAAGAAACTGCTTTAAACAAAGTATATCATTTTATAGGGGAGGTATTTTTATGTTGTGTGTGGCTACTGGGATTTTCTCTGCGGGCAAGTGGGTTGAGAGTGAGCATACAAGGTTTGCTAATGGAAACAAGGCACGAGTCTGGACATTTCACTTTCCAACCCAGTGCTCCAACAAAAAAAAACGGCCAAACTTGAATACACCATAAATTACAGAGGTGAACTGTAAAGTCCTGCCATTTTTGAGCAGCAAAGGCTACAGATAAAGATAATCTACCACTGACAAGAGTAAAATGAACTACATTTTAAAATCATGTCCCTTGACTTGCAGCAGCTGTAACACCCAGAGTCCTATTTAGAAAACTGCCCCCTATTTAAATAAACAGTTTGACAACCTTGTTATTGTACCATGCATTTAAGTTTTTAGTGGATCCCACATCACTTTGAATGCTTGTTTATACCATTTTCCAGTTCAAACAAGGCAATCACATTATTTAAGACTTTTTACATTTATTACTGTCATAGGATGCTTCCTTGATTCCTTGGGGTGCAAAACAACAAGCTGTTACTCTACTTGTTGAATAAAAGGGGTTTGTCCATATTGTGGGTCTTTAATGAATGTATTGGAAGGTGAATGCTTTGATTCCCAGAGCTGATCCTAAACTACACCGCTGATTAATAACAAATACATTTTGTTCACATTTCAAAACGGCCTAAAAACCAAGATAACATTTTATACAAGGCATTTTATATTAAGGGGCTATAAAATGTCCAGATTCTTTTTTTTTAATAGACTTTCTGTTATTCTGTTATTCAAAATGAAGTCGCCCCTAAATTCAAAGAACATGAATGCAAGTCACATTCAACTCAGTTTAGTTACCAAGCTGGAAACTAAAGTTATTTAACCTGTTCATGTGGGAAGGTACAGAAGATGATGATACTTTTATATCAACCTTCTCAAAATGGCTGTCCTCATAGCTGGCTAACACAACTTTTCTTAAGAAACAAATGCAAATGCAAATTAATTAATTAATTCATTCATTCATTCCTGAATCCAAGTTGCTCCCACCTACATTATAACTTTTATTTCTGTGACGTGCAGTTGAAAAAGAAAGAGATGTGTTCAAACTCTTGGGCAATCGGTAGAAATCTATCTAGAAAGTATAATTTCATCTTAGCAGTGACCGTATATGGGTGAAATATGTAGTCAAATATGATCTTTTAAAGAATTGCATAATATATTCATCTTTAATTGACAGTGATAATTTTTTTCATGCCGTGTTTGCTGGGATGATATAAGGGGATATGACAAAATATTCTTATTTACCTTCTTGAATGTAGATCTAGGAGTTTTAGCTGAGAGTAGGACAGCAATAAATGTTGACGTGCTCGTAAAACATTCTCTGGTTTTGTTTATGAGATGAAGTTGATACTGATAGAGTTCTTGGACC
This sequence comes from Polyodon spathula, assembly GCF_017654505.1. Lineage (NCBI taxonomy): Eukaryota > Metazoa > Chordata > Actinopteri > Acipenseriformes > Polyodontidae > Polyodon > Polyodon spathula. The sequence goes on along the minus strand of NC_054541.1, from coordinate 43,616,917 downwards.
ATATTTCAAGCATGCTTTGTTTAATTTAGAGCATCTGTTGTGCTGCATTATTCTTATACTAGCGTAGATGAATAGACGACTATGCTACCGCATGGTATGAGGCTAGCAAGAGTCTAGCAGGATTCTAGTTTTGGCTGACTCTTCACACCTGTCCCTGTACACCATTTTTTTGTTTTCCAAAATGTTTACTAAGAAAATACTGAAATGAAAAGTGTCCCAGTAACTTTACATTTAGATCTGCCTGTCACTGTAATTTGTTAAAAAAAAAAAAAAAAAAGTACAGTACAGCAGAGAAATACTGTGGGCTCGCTAGTTACAATAGAGTCTCATTGTCATTGTTTCAATATATAGTGTCCAGTTTGTTGTGCAGGGTGACATGGGATTGGAAAACACACACATGCAATTCTCCTCCACACGAGCAATGGAAGGTAAACACTACTTTTTTTTTTTTAAATTGAAATGATAAAGTTTTTATTTTTTATTTTTTATTGTTTGTTGTAAAACATTGCAGAAATATTACTCCAGTGTGATTAACGGTAGGAATAAAGAGTTAAAGGTAATGCCTTTAGGGGTGTGGTTATCTACGTTAACCCCACCCCGTTTTGCCTTAATAATTAATTAATAGAAAACAATTCTAGACTTAGAATAAGGTAACGTGCTCAGATGTTCAGAGACACAGAATTGAAATTATTATTGTTACTACAACAAGCAATAGTTTCTTGAGGATAGATATACATAAACTATACATAAACTAACTGTGAATATGTATTGTGATATTATTCATTTTTGAGAAAATGCTCATTCACTTTTTATTATTATGTATTTATTTGGCAGACGCCTTTATCCAAGGCATTTACAAGATAAGAACAACTAATCATGTTTAATTGACAATGTCGACCCAAGGGACTTTTTCGACAAATGGAGATTAGATAAAGGGGCATTAAGAACATAAAATCGGAGGCATTTTTTACACAGAGAATTGTGAGGGTCTGGAACCAATTCCGCAGTAATGTTGTTGAAGCCAACATCCCGGCATCCTTTATGAAGCTGCTTGATGAGATTCTGGGATCAATAAGCTACTAACAACCAAACGAGCAAGATGGGCCAAATAGCCTCCTCTCGTTCGTAAAATTTCTTGTGTTCTTATGTTCGAATTACTTTGGGATGTACTGCACAGAGAACACTACTAAATAAATATGTTATTGCATTTGTGTAACTTGCACTGAACTAGAATGAGACTATTCAAAAGTAACCAAAAAAACCCCAAAAACAGGGGTCCCCATCGGCTCATAAAGGCATTGTCATGCAATCTGGAGCTAATCCTCAGTTCTCTTGAGCCAGACGTACAATATTAATATCTGTGTACAATATTATTTCAACACAAAGTTAATACGTTCAATGTGGTTGGACAAAGATGTGCATTGTCTTATTTCAGAATCTATTTATAACCCTATTATATTTATCACTGGCACATTAAATGGGGGGAAAGCCGTACAAATTCTGTCACAACCTCATCAGGAGCTCTAAAGTTTAGCACACTACTGCAGCCACACACTCTCTCTCCCCTGGCATGACCTAACCTGCTCCTCTAATAAACCCTTGCAAAACCAAACACAGTACCCCTGTAACATGCCCCTATTACTCCCATACCTGCTGGTGGCATTGCTGTTTCACTGGGTCCAAAAATGCTAATTTTAAACTGTATATATGGGCATAGCATATTTTGTTCAAAATTCAGTATCAGTTTGTTGTTGTGTGGGTTGAGTTTAATTCTACAGCAAACATAAAAATACATTCATAATTAAGCATGTTTTTTTTTTTTTTTTATCTTGTTATATTTACATGGAGATTAAACACTTAACTAAAACATTATGTTGCAGTAGATCTACTACAACTGATGCTAATAAGGAAGTTAATTTCTTGCTCAAGCAGTAAACAGCCCTCAGATGCAACAGGATTACTGTATTTGCTGCCATGATGTTTTGCAAGAGTTAATTTGGGGAGCAGGTTACTGTAGGACATGCCCAATGGAAGGGGACTGGTTAGCTAAAACAGGAACCCTTGTTTTATGTGAATGTACCCATTCAGCACCACAAACTAAAGCTAAAGCCCTGTGTTTGCGTTTTCAAATACACTATTTCATTCTCTCCAAATCAATTGCCTTTTTGCTATACAGGAAAACACAGATGTAAACCATAATTATTAGCACTGTATAACCTCAAAATAAAATATATGTATCAAAGTTGTATATAATTCCCGTAGATTCCTGCACATATCACCTGTATTTCTGGAATAGAGCAAAACAAATCTTATCTGAGGCCAGTCAAGAAAACAATAAAATGTGGCTTTAACAGGCCGTATGTCTGGAAATGCAAAGAGTTTCTGTAACAAATTATCACTGTGCAGTTAATCCATTTCAAATTCTCTGTAACCTTTAAATCAAGTTAAATCATCGATTATCGATGTATAGCAAAAGTATTCATAGAAGGTGTGCAGATGTGTTGGATCACCTAGTGTTGATTAACCATTCATCCTGCTAAACGTGGCAATGCTATAATTGCTGGTAATTATACATGGAGATCAAACTGTGGTTACTCAATGAATCAATGCAGTTTTAGATATGCAATAGACTCCTGTTATTCATATTATGGATGTTCATTTGCATGCTTTATTTATTTTGAATTGAAATTTAACTGATGAGTATTTAGCCTTGCAGTTCATTAACTTTAATTGAGTACAAGGAACAAGTTGAAATATCAGATTTGACTCCAGTCAGAGGTCATAGCATTGCAGAGTTGAGTTTTTTAAGGAAATGTACTTTACTGGCTACAATGACATTTGGGGTGTAGCACACCAACAAAAAAGGTTTGTTAAGAAGAAAAACGATATGCAATTTGAACCGAGATATCTCAATAAGGTTTGGAATGCACATATTTGGATCTTCGTCTGAATGCTTCAATAGCTGACTTTTTAAATAAAAAAGCAGGACCTTACGAAAAACAAAAACTAGAGCATGTATAATAGTCCTAAATTGTACATGGAGAGAACTGTCACCGACTGTTTTATATTTATACTGTACTGGGGCTGGTATTTTCCTCCAGATTGAAATTAAAAAAAAAAGATTTATACTTCTGAAAATTTCAAACATCATATGTTCATTAATCTCGCTTTCATACTTTCACCTGAAGAAGAGACCTTTGAGGTCTTAAAGACCTTTGAGGTGAATCAGGTCCGGAGTAGAACAGGTAATAGGAACAAATTTGGCATCATTTAAAATACGACCTCAACGGTCGCATGCCACGTGGCCCCAAGAGGGCTAGTTTCCTTCTACAAGAACAGAATAAACCTAAAGCACAGTGGCCTCGTCCGACTCTTGAAAGCTTAAGTGATTAATTATTGTTCAGTTAGACCAGTACAATAATACTCAAAGTCCATTAACCAGCTGAATCAGGTCCGTAGTAGAACAGGTAATAGGAACAAATGTTTGGATAAATCTCTTTCCAGGTATCGCTTGTAGGAACAGATAGGTAATCTCTTTGTTATTGAAGATGTAGTGTGAAATAGATGGTAGACGCTGTAGACACACTCTGAATTATTATGGGGGACATCTGGTGAGCACATCACAGTGAAACTGTGTTCGTTTGTTTCCGCTATTGCACTTGTCTCTGATGAAGTTCACAGACTGGAAACAAAAGTGCTCGCCCCTTCCATTATAACTTCACTTTCTGTTCGACTGAACCCACCATTTCAACAAGAAGAAACAACTGCAGTAGAAAATCCTTGACATTTCATCTGATAGACTTTGACTTTTATTCAAGCTATGTCCATTGATACCAATGTCATCTTTGAACTGCCCAGGATTAAAATGTTACACCTAGACAAACATGTTCAATTTGAAGTGCTGTACACGTGGATATTTCAATGGCTGAAAATATCAGGTCAGAAATTCGGCAATGTTATTCAACTTTAAACACTATAATACCCAGTGTTTGACATCATTTGGAGCTTTGGTCTGCTTGGCATAGAATGAGTCTCCTAACTGATTGTTTTCTTAGTTTTATCCTACCACTACTGCGTGTGCATTTTCACTTTACTTGTAGGTAACATAATACGAATACTGTAGGAAACGAGATTTGATCTTGGATGTCTATTCAAACTATAACATAGAGTACTGATACATACCTTCAAAACAGCTTTGAAAGGACCAATGTCTCCGTTCTTGTGAATGTTCTTAATTTATGTTTTCCTGTTCAATTTTGGTGGATAAAAAATGTGAAGCAAAGTTGTTTAAACTTTAGTTAAATAGCTGCCTTGTTTTTTTTGTTTTTTTCCAGCAAGTGTCTGCATTTTTTAGGAAATAAATCCCAACACCTTTAGTGTAATCAAAATTGTAATGGATGAAAAGTTTCAACTGAGAAACTGACACTAAGCTTGCAGGCATGTTTAATTTTACTGTTATTCTTGGGCAAATATTAATACTTTTTATTTATTATTGGTTATATAATAGCTCACATTTTACCATGTACAGGAAATTATCTAATTGATGGATCTGTCAAAAGACCAATATTATTCTAATAATAAGCAATCCACTGCATACAACGACCCTTCTGTATATTTCTTGAAGAATGTGTCACATCCTTTATAAAAATATAAAAGTTTTAAACATCCTAAACTATTATTATTTTTTAAACATCTATTACCTAAAAGGAAGGGGAAACCACAGACTCATCCTGCTGGGATTCACTTTGATTTTGTGGTTTTTACGACTTTTAGAATTTAGTGTTTTATATTGTCAGTTAGAATAGGAACAGCACTACAATTGAAATAAATCTAAAAGAAAAAGTAGATTCAGTAGAGCTTTGTTTAGTAAACATTCAGGACTATATCACAAATAATTTACACCACTATTCAGTTTTCACCATTATTTGCAAAAGACAAAAACCAGCTCATGTGATCCAGCAAAAAAACAATGGTAACACCTTATATTAAGTGTCTCTAGTTACTGTGCATTTACACAGTAGTTACTTTGTGTCAGGTATATTCTTGTAGAATGTGTCCCCATACCTAATCTCTTATTACTTTTTTAAAATCTACTTACTACCAGGCAAGGGAAACCTGGGATTCACTTTGAGTTTGTGGTTTTTTACGCCTTTTAGAATTTAGTGTTTTTATTGTCAGTTAGAATAGTGAAGATGAATCCCATTAAAATGTCTACAATAAGAGTTCAGTAGACTTATAGTTTAGTAAACATTCGGACTAATCACAGAATAATATAGAAACTATGAGTTTTCTACTTGATTTGCATAAAAGAGGGTAACTCAGCTCATGTACTCAGCAAACAAAAACATGGTAACACACTTAATGATTACAGTTATTGTACGTTATGTTGCATTTACATAGTTACTCAGGGAAAATGAGGTACATGTAGAGCCTCCTGCACCTAAAATACAATTTACCCATGCGTTACTGTGCATAGTTACAATGAACTTAATGTGTCAATCTTTTTCTACTCTATATGGAAGTACAAGTACACAATGTATAAGAATAGCGCATAACCATGAGGGTTTAGTACATTGACACTGAGACGTTAACTGGGCATACAAGGATTTCTGGTATGGTCCACGTGAACGTGGTGTAACCTTACTAATGGGTCCTATACCCATAAAAAAATGACACATATAACATAATGGAATAGAGATTGATTATTATTATTATTATTTTATTATTATTATTATTATTATTAGGGCTACAGCATTTGACTAACTGTCAATTTGTCTAGCGCATGTGTAGAGTAGACATGATCTTTTATATTTTCCCTATATTTATCCTTTTATAATCCACTGTGGTCAGCACCACAGCTCTTGAAAACACATTTCTTAATAAATCATTTGCAAATGTTTCTAAGAAAACATTTCTATTGATGCTATACACTTTAGAGAAAAGGTTAACTCGAGTGTCATTCTCCTGCGCTGACAAGGTGGCAGTATTTGAATGACAGGTTACTTCTATTGAGATGAGCAGGTACATCTTGATAAACTGAGCCGCTTATGCTGCTACTTTTGAAAATAAGCCAGTGTTTTTTCAAGAAGCATTTTGATGACTGGAATTTTAATTCCATTTTTTACACAGAATATTCTCTCTTGCAGGAGGCTGGTCTCTCAGAATAGTGAAAGAATGAGAGAAGCCCAGCATGTGAACTTTTTCAGGAAATGTGAAATTGTTTAAAATTAAGAACTATGCATTTCCAACACTATGCGGGTTAAACTTTGATACAGGGTCTTAAAATAAACCCCCACATTTCAACGGTAAGTCTTTCTCAGTGTATGCAGTTTGATTTGGTATTCTTACATTCTACCATACATAAATACTTTTACAGACAAAATGCATAATTTGTTATTTTAAGCAGTGTTATGAAGATTGATTAGGTCATTGACATAGTGCCTATCATCTGTGCCAAAAAGTGCTGCTTTTCATTTAAAGGAATCAGAAAGGGAAGCTGATGCTTTGAGCTGATCTTTAAGCTATTCTTTTCTAATGAAGCTATCTCTGCATCAGAAGGGCTGTGTTATCTCAGTCAGGCATTCAGTAATGAATCTTATGTACCTGTCAGTCATTATATTCATAAGAACCCCTGGAATTTTATTACACAGTAAAGGTGCATAAGACTGTTGCTATGGAGAATATAACTGATGTACAAAAAACCCTCTTTCCCTGTTATTTTCTCAAATACTGAGCCTATGTGATTATGCCCTGTGTTGGGATTTGTTTGCTCTTTTTGGTAGGTCTACAATCATGCTTCTGTTTGTAGACAACATTATCTTTCATTTTATTGCCCTGTGCTCCCAGAGGTTAATTTGCATTCGGTTCTACAACCTAGCCATGCTAATCTGTTTCACACAAAACACCCCTTTACTCCCCGACTTATAACTTGGTAATGAATTCTGGACTCATAATATACCATCACTGCTTATTGCTTACCCACTCACTACTGAGTTTGACAGAAAATTAAATTCAATTTTATCTGTCCATTAGTGAAAGAGCCACAGCTCGGCAGTATGGACCTGGTTTTTATACTGGAACAAGCCTGTGCAATGCAGATACTGTTTTGACTTACTGCACTATACTTGTCTTCACACACATCATGTTTTTTCACCCAAATCGAAATTGGTAAACAGTAGGGAGTACAGTGCGAGTTTACTCTTGTTATCAAACTGTAGCCTAGTGTGAAGATGGTACTAAAACACAGCGTCCTGAGTGTGATGACCTTATTCATTACAGGGTGTTTTCTGAGGAATGAGCTGATAAGACATGCTGACTGTGCCTGGGTCCTAATAGAGATTAACATAAGTTTTGGAAGACACATTGTTTGTGGTTTTAGATGGAAGGACTGAGGATAACCAGAGTTGTTGTATCTTTTAGGTATGCTTGGCTTAAAGCTGTCACTGAGTTTATATGACAGCAAGATCGGCTGAAAGCTTTTAAAGACAGCTAACCCTGCGCCACCTTGTTTCCAGGAGTGATTGTGATTGGAGTTTAAAGCCCAAGAGACAGGCCTCACCAGGTGGACCCAGTAAAGTGCACTTCACCTGTGTGCAAACCTGATCATAAAGGAACAAATCAGAGCAGTTGTTCAGACCTAATCCTGCTGTATTACTGACCAAACAGTGAAAGATGACCGCCCCCAGTTTAGTGCCCTGTGGAGCGGAGTCCAAGTCTATAAAAGAGCACTAAATTACATTTCCAGCCTAATCGAGTAAAAGCAATCATTATGATAAAATCTTCCTTTAAATAATTTTTTATCATTCCTTTTATGGTATCACATAAGGTGCGAAAGGGGGCCATTACAGTGAAAAAAAAAAAGACTACAACTACAAAATAGTAGTTCTATTAATCATAATATCTGTAAGAAAAATCTCTTTGTTCAAAGAGGGTTGGGAATTACGTTTAACTCCAAAGTGCCTTTTTATCAGCAAATGAAAACTAAATTAATAATAATAATAATAATAATAATAATAATAATAATAAAACAGGGTTATATTTCCTATAATTATTATGACTTTTCTTTTTATCCATCATATTTACCCCCCTTCAAAAGAGTTTCAGCATGGTTCAAATAAAGTAAAACATGTATTTTTAGTCTTATCCTTATATGCTTAATTTTTTTTTTGCTGCCTGCTTGAATTCCACATTGACTGAATTTATAAATAGATACACTTACAAACCCATCTATTCATTTTTAAAGTAAGCCATTCCAAGAAAAAATAGCTGGGAAAAACACTGCTAATAGGGATCACTTGTCTACAAGCCTGACAAAACTGTAATAAATGGTACTAAACAGGCCAGTACTAAGCACTAAATGAGCCTCTGACAATATATCATGTCCATCACCATCAAGACGAAATATAAATTTAAGACCCATTCATCATTTCTAGATTACTATAGCAGATTCACCCCACCACTACCTCAAGACCCTCAGCATGTTTTGTTTAGTTTGTTTCCCACAGCATACTTTATAACTGAACCATGCATTCTTTTGAAAAGTATATATGTTGATAAATTCCACTGAAGTAAATATTTGTGCAAATACTAGTGTTATACCCCGAAAAGGAAACCCAAGCACAGGCAATGTGACACAATGGACAAATATGGATCACAGTGGTCCTAAATACCAGGGGTGTTCTAATACTTGTACTCGTGATTGCCTTTAAGAAGTATTTATCAGCATCAAGTATTCCATAATCCATTCATTAATGTGTTGATTTTAAAACAAGAAAGGCTGTCCTTCCCTCACCTTTACAACCAAGTACCAATCCAAGGCTATTAAAGAGTAAGTAGCAGCGTAAAAAAGAAGGTTAGTACCTTGTGCACACAAGATGATAAAGCTGTACGCACGAGGCAGTATCTCGTGAGCATAAGTAAGTGCTTAATACTTGTAATAGATTGTGGGAGCATCATTTGATGTTTTCTTCTTTTGGAATTTCTCTCTCAGTCTTTGCAATACTATCATTTTCATAGACGAGCCACCCTTTTGCTTTGCAGTTGCACCCACTTTCTAAAAACAAAAGCAGAATCGGGCTCAATCATCAAAGTGTCGGTCCCAATAATAACTCTCAAATCACTTATGCTACTTATCGTGCAGACTTTCATGGCATATAATAGCTTCCTCTTTAGGAGCTGTTTACTTTTCGATGACGTAGCCTACTGTATAATGTACAGGGCATATATGTCAGTGTTTTTCTTCACGGTAAATCGAGATAAATAACAACAAATCATGAAACATAACTCAAATTACTCCTTTCGCATTTGCTTTGTAACCAGGTGAAATTTTCCAGACTGTAAGACAATTAGATTCAATAAATAATGTAGTCACAGTAAAATAGCTTGAGTCTAAAAGCACGGCAGTTTTGCATATCTGCACACAGCACTGAGACGGCTCTTGTTAGGGTAGTAAATTATCTTTTAATAAGCTCCGACTCTGGCTTTAATTCAATTTCAATTCTTCTTGATCTTAGCACTGCCTTTGACACCTTGAACCATTCCGTTCTATTAAATTGGCTTGGGAGTTTAGTGGGTTTGGCAGGCGGTGTCCGTTCTTGGTTTAGGTCTTTTCTTTCCGATAGGTTTCAATACATTTCTGTTGGGGAGATTAAGTCTGATTTGTCAGAGGTTGTCTGTGGTGTTCCTTAGGGTTCTATTTTAGGTCCTCTGTTGTTTTCATTTTATGTGTTGCCATTAGGTGACATTATCCGCAGGCACGGAGTGAATTTCCATTGGTATGCAGATGATACTCAGATGTACTTGTCTTTGAATCCAGACAATCCCTCTACTGGGGCATTATTAGCGGCTTGCTTTGCAGACATAATGTGTTGGATGTCACAGAATTTTGAATTCTGATAAAAAAGAGAGTTCACAGCACCAATTAAAAAAATGTTGATTTATATAAAATAGATCTTAGCAGCCTTTCCTCAGAACTAAAACTTGAAGCAAAAATGTGTTCTATCATTTGAGTCCCGTATTAGGACAATTACAAAAGCATCTTTTCATCATTTGAGAAATACTCAAACTTAGATCTAGTATTTCTGTATCTGATGCTGAGAGGCTAAGTCTTGCCTTTGTTTCTTAGAGAATCGACTATTGTAATGCACTTTTTTTCTGGGGTTCCAAAGTTTTTCTCGCCTGTAGCTTATTCAGAATGTTGCTGCAAGAATTCTGACTAAAACCAGAAAAGGTGAACATATTACTCCTGTCTTGGCCTCCTTCCACTGGCTTCCTGTGCAGTTTTGAATTGATTTTAAGATTTTATTTTTAACTTATAAAGAAAGCCCTTAATAGATTAGCACCCGGTTATTTACAAGAGCTGCTGGTCCCATACATTCCTAAGCGGAATCTTAGATCTCAGAATGTAGGACTCTTGGTTATTCCAGGGGTAAATACTAATAGTATGGGAGGTAGGGCCTTTTCTTGTAAGGACGTTATGAATGCTCTGCTTTTTTTTGTCAGAGAAGCTAGGAATCTTGCTGTTTTTAAGTCAAGATTGAAGACTTATATACACAGGCCTTTTTATTATAGTCTTTTATTATTACCATGTTTTTTTTTTTTTTTTTTTTTAAATATATATACATGATTGGAAATGTATTTACTTTTATTTAGAATAGTCTTTTTATTATAATCTTTTTTTATGCTATTTTAATGTTTTATTATGTTGTGTGTACTGTGTTTTCTGTATAGCACCTTGGGGTCTATGACGTAAGGTGCTATATAAATGAAATAAAATTAAAAATTAAAATAAAATTGTTATGCCATGAGGAAAATACGATGATTATCTGATATCCTATCCACGGGAACACCAGGAGGTCATTTCTATATGCACTTACAATAGCTCATCGGGCAAGTATGATGTTGGGAGCAGAATATACATTAGAAGTAGCGTTTCTATATAACATTGCACACACTAACTGGTTGTATTACTTGTCTTATTCTATCGACACCAACTTTGGTGGTGTATAAATACCAGATCTCAGCGTAACTTCCTGTTTTGAGCTTTCAAAAACATGGTTGCTCTGATGCATGCAGTGTATTTAAGGCATAGACAGCAATATTTACAAGCCAGAGAGCTTCGGCTCATAGGAATTTGACATGGTATTGGATAAAGAAATTATTGCCAAGTACCGTTTGAAGAGGGAGGATATTCAAGATCTGTTTACATTTCTTGATCCGTTTGTACATCGACAAACAAAGAGACATTGTACTCTATCTACAGAAGTGCCAGGGTTAATCACATTGAGATTTCTGGCCGGCAGATCCTTTCAGAATATATTGGGTGACACACTGGCGATTAGCAAGGCATTGGTGTGTCGATGTATTGAAAATGTGACAACTGCACTTAAAGACCACACTGCACACTACATTAACTGACCAACCGCGCCGGAGCTTCACACAGTCAAGAAAGTTTCCCATGCAATCTGTAATTTTCCAAATGTTGTAGGAGTAGTAGATGGTACACTTGTTCAAATACGGGCGCCGAGTAATGATGAGTTCCACTATGTGTGTCGAAAAGGCTACAATTCATTGAGCGTCCAGTTAATATATGACCACAAACTCATTATTAGAAATGTGGTCGCGAAGTGGCCAGGTGCCACACGTGATTCATTTATCTGGGCAAAATGTGGTGCTAGCAGATATCCCCTTCTTACTTATCTTGTAATATTGGTAACCACACTTCAAGAGCAGAACACTGACCACTGCAAAACTATATTTAAAAATGTAGTTTTTATCTTACATGAGTAAAACATATTTTCTATACCATTCAAAATAAATGATATCTTTCCGCTGCGTGATTAAGCAATTTTCATATAAAACGGTATTGCTAACCGATCTAGTCATTGAGAAATACAACACCGACGCCAATTCGAGTGGATTATGCAAACTGGCGATAACCGATTGAATTAGCAGGTGATAAGTAGTTGAAACACTGTGAACTTACGATCTCTTACGATCTCGCAGTATAGTAACGAGTCTGCATTATTTTGAACATTTACATTTAAGTATTTTGAACATTTACATTGCGTGGCATAGAATGTCAAGGAAACCATAAAAATAAACTAGGAAAATTAATACTGTAAAACATACATATTTGTGACCAAAATATTTGGTGAATCACATCCATAAAACTTATTTCGATTGAGAAATGTTGGCAACCTATTGCAATATAATTTGATATTCATGCCAAAAATGTTTGTGTTTTTTTTTCATACGCAAAAATATTTATGGCTTTACAGTACATAGATATTATAGGCAAATACTCCATGAATGAATTTCACTGACATACTTTGCCATCTACTCTGACTTTACTAAAACGCACATGGCTGTTTTTTCCCTGGATGTAGGTCACAGTAAATTATACAGAATATTACAGAACTGGTCATTTGGGAATTAATAAATGTACTCGGCTTTCTGTGTAGTGCAAAAAACAAATGCAGAACAAATCCTTTCTTGGTCTGAAATGAAACCTCTGCAGTTAATTTGAAAGGGTAGGCTTCTGAAATAATTTAGAATGCAGTGGTGCGTAGTGATTTATTCAGTGTGAAGCTGCTCATTAGTATGCAAGCCGTGCTATACGCTATATATACGCACAGCCATGTGATGCTGTTTAACCAATCAGAGGTTGTTATTTTTCTAAGCCGTGTTATAATTTGTTTTATATTATCATCTACATACAAACAACAATCAAACAAAGAAGATTAAGTGTCCACCAGAAATGTTTTCTTCAATAGATGTTTTAAACTATGCTTACCTTTTCAGTTAAAGAGTAAGTAGCTTCAAATGTACCCCCCCCCCCCCCCCCCCCCCCCCCCCCGTTAAAAGTACCACTTGGAATGACCTCACATAGATATGTAACTATATCAGCCAAAGTTTCTTTCTAAAAACACTTATATAAACACTGCAATTGACCTACATATGTTTATGGCAGACAACTAACTGAAGAGCAATTCCTTAACGAGAAGTAAAAACAACTTTAACTGAGACTTAATGAAAACACATACTCTTTTAGAATGTAACAGTTTTTTAAAGGGTATTATTTATTTATATTCCCTGTAGTCTGCTATAGGAGTCCATTGTGGCAGGTATTGTTGCTAAACCCTGAATATTGGGGTCAGCACAGTTAAAAGGTAGCTTTAGTACCATTTGAGTTGTCTTTCATTATCTGTGTTTTTTTATATACCAGGGTCAAAAGATAAATACAAAGACCGTTCAGAGTTCTTCCTTTTAAAGAGTTGTTTAGCTGCATGTGGACAAGGAGGCGAGGAAATAACTTTGTTGCCGAATTATGTTTTTAAACATCTGTACATGCTTGCAGTGTGCTATAACACAGACTTATACTCTATACTTATACTCTATACTGTAGGGAGAAGATTGCAGTGTTAAATAAGCCATCTGGAGCCTTGCAGCCCATGCAATTCTAAACATTAACATCTGGCAGTCTGACTAGAACATGGACCACATGCAACAGTTTGATTTGATAAAACAGCACTGGGATATAATTACTTCTACAGTGTCTTGTACAATCATTGGCGGACATTGGAGCAACAATCAATGGATGTAACAATCAAATATTGCACAGTAGTCCTGAAACAGTAGCTACAATGGATTATCAGTGTACAGAAGTTGTTGAAGCTGACACCCTGGGATCCTTCAAGAAGCTGCTTGATGAGATTCTGGGATCAATAAGCTACTAACAACCAAATGAGCAAGATGGGCAGAATGGCCTCTCATTTGTAAACTTTCTTTTTTCTTATGTTCTTATACCATAGTTATATCATCAAACACCATGTAGGTTCCTTATGAGAAAAAAGTGAAAGAAATTCAAAATGGTACAACTTCTCAGTGATCCCCCTAAAAATCACTGTGTTGATATTGAAGATCAGTTTGTAGCTTTAAAAGGCTTGCTATACAGTAGATCTACTAGACATACTAAAAACAATACAGACTCTAGTGTGTATTTTGTTCAAATTCATCCAGATTTCATGTTTTCATTGTAAAATATGTTCATCACAGTGTTTCATGAACAATGTTTAAAAAACATCCACTACAAATATGACCAGATGAAAATTGTATGAAATTGAATGACTAATAACTAAAAACTTGGCAGTGCTTTACTGTTAGCCTGCGTTTCTTTGCTCCACAACACCTTCTGCGGGGTGATATACATTCACAGATCTGGGTCTTATTAACTCAATTTAAGTATTTACTCCTAAAATGATACTGCTTGTTTATTATGTACAAATATAACAGACAAGAAAATTAAAAAAAATAATTAAATAACAAAATGTCAAGGACCCTCGCTTGTTTGCTGTTCTGTACCAGTCTTGCAATAAAAGCAAATCAATAGCTCATTCATTATCACGAACAACTAAAGTGAACACGGGAATTGAATAAAATGTTTTCTTTCATACAGATCCCCTAACTAGAAAACTAATTTAAAGCTTTGTTTTGCATTTAAATCTGCAATTTATTAGACAGTTACCATAGTAGCCCATGTTGAAAATGGGTAAAGTGATGTGCACTGAGTGTAAACTAAGTAAATGAGCAAATTATGAATTATGATAAAGGTGTACATAGAACGGCTCTACAGAAATCCAAAAAAGCATATTTTGACCTATTAAACGTGACATAATTGTGAAAATATATGCTTTAAATCAACAATAAAATAATCTAATTTGTAACCATCGATAGTATGAGAAATGAAGTTTAATAGTACGGGAGACCGGGGGCAGTTTTAACACGAGACGATTGTAACATCTTGAATTTCTCCAATCAAAAGCAAGTTTTTGTTGTTTACTGCTGGAACGTGAGGTTTAGTAATGTCTCCCTGTATGCCAAGCTGCTAGCCCAGAGAATGAAGGAGGCAAAGGAGAAACGTCAGGAACAGATCGCCAAGAGGCGTCGTCTGTCTTCTCTGAGAGCCTCTACATCCAAATCCGAATCCAGCCAGAAATAAAATCTTTAACATGTAAAAACAAAATAAAAAAAGTGTTTGCTCAAAAAAATAAAATTAAAATAAATAAATAAATAAATAAATAATGTCTCCCTGGGAAAATTGATCTGATTCAATTAAACATTCAATTATTGAGTTAAATTAAATGTGTTGTTGTGGGGTGACTGCACTGTGGTTGATCCCCGGAGCCAGCACTGCAGACGTTGTGTGTTCTGATGTGCTGGGGAGGCAAAATGAACTGATCCCTGGAGCCAGCATTACACTTCAACCATCAACACCAGGCAGAAGGATATCTACACCATCAAATGAAAAAAAAAAACGCAAATTGTATCAAAGCCTGGTCAAACCAGTTCAAATCATCTGCGTAATTAGAGAGAAAGGTAAAAAATGTTACAACTCTCCCCGGTCTCCCCTATTTTACAAAGGAAATTCAACTCCACAACAGCAACGTTTTCGGCATAATTAAAGTTTTCGCTTTATGTAGTAAGATATTACAGTGTTCACAAACGGTCAAACAACAAGGTCCAACTGCATCCATAGATTTTCAGGCATAAATTGTGCGGCCAAAATGATTCTATTTAGACAGTGTTCTTGATTTGTGGGGAGATTTATACGGATTGAGTGTTGAACCATATATATATATGTGTGTGTGTGTGTGTGTGTGTGTGTGTGTGTGTGTGTGTGTGTGTGTGTGTGTATATATATATATATATATATATATATATATATATATATATATATATATATATACACACACAATTATGTGTTTTCTTATGGTTATATGGCACAAGTTCTGTTATCAAATACTATTTTTATTTTTGTTAAATATGCACACCGTAAAAATTATACATTTATTTACACTAGATGGGAAGCTAGTTAGCCTATATGTTGCGTGTGCGATACACCTTTTAGTTTTACATGTTTATATAGTATATTCCCAAACAAAGCTGCCATATTTACAGCCAGCGCCGTAAAAACAATCAAACCAGAAAATATTGAAGTGTAAGTGATGTTCAAAAAACAACTTTTGGAGAGAATATTGTGCACTGGGATGTCGCGCGTGACTGTTTACGTAGAGAAAGTGGGATTTGGTAGCTTGGGAGACATTGAAATATGAACCACTCTACGAACCCAAAGCTTTCTCATTCAAGCAACATACCCAGTGCAATCACATCTTCTCAGCTGCGCTCAGCTGTCAGCGTCACATATAAGAGAAGGGAGCTGTTCAACTGACCTGCGTGTACTACATGAAAGCCAGAGGGGAGCAGGAAGAGTATCTTGCACTTTCTCGTTCACATGGAGAACTATTCAGAAACTATGACTATTCATCCAGTGACAATTGACAATAGGAGTGTTTTTCATAATGAAAGCGACCTTTTTGGAAGAAATGAAGATGTAGCCAAGATAGAGATAACCGTGCTCAGTATCACCTTTGCTGTCGCTGTCATTGGGAACTTGAGTGTTTTAATGGCTTTATCCAGGACCAAGAAAAAAATCTCCAGGATGCATCTCTTTATAAAGCACCTCAGTTTGGCAGATCTGATGGTTGCTTTTTTCCAGGTCCTGCCTCAACTTTGCTGGGAGGTAACTTTTCGCTTTTCTGGTCCAGATTTTCTTTGCAGAATCGTGAAACATCTCCAGGTTCTGGGTATGTTTGCCTCTACCTACATGCTGGTTATGATGACTGTGGACCGTTATATTGCCATATGCCACCCGCTGAAGACTCTCCAGCAACCTACCAAAAGATCGTATTTGATGATAATCAACACGTGGTTACTTAGTTTTCTTCTCAGCATACCTCAGTACTTCATCTTTTCTCTGAGTGAAATTGAAACCGGTTCCGACGTCTATGACTGCTGGGCACACTTTATAGAGCCATGGGGTGTTAAGGCATATATTACTTGGATAACTCTTGGTATCTTTCTCATTCCAGTTTTGATACTAGTGATCTGCTATGGTTTTATCTGTTATAACATCTGGAAGAACATCAAATACAAAACCCAGAAAAACCAAGGCGAAACAGCGTTCAAAGACGGAGTGATCACGTCATGTGTTAGCAGTGTGACAACGATATCCAGGGCCAAAATGCGAACTGTGAAAATGACTTTTGTCATTGTTCTGGCGTACATTGTTTGTTGGGCTCCTTTTTTCATTGTGCAGATGTGGTCAGTCTGGGATCCAACTTTCGCTTGGGATGGTATGTATGAGTTTTATTCATTTAACTCTTTTATTTTTTTATTTTTTTATTTTGTATAGTAAAACAAAGCAAGTACCTGTGATCCCAAAGAAAACAAACGGACTATACTTAATCAGTGATCAAGGGACCTGGGCATTTTACATTCTTTACATTGTTTAGCAGTTGTCTAACAGTTTCAAGTTACACGTTATTTACTGTCGTTAAACCCACTTGTTAATCTCTAAAGAAAAAAAAAATCTTGACTGCTAACTGTTAACTGACATATTAAGTAATGTTTGTATCACCTGTTGCTATCACCTCATACAAATATCAAAATGTTATTTATAGAAAGTTCTTGTACAGTACAATAAACGAATCGTTTACAGCTGAATAGGTCCATCCAGATTCTGACGATAATAATAATAATAATAATAATATGCAATGATTAATATTTCCGTTTCTTATGCTTGTCTATAATGAAAGAAAGAAGAATGTAAGCTATTAAAAAAAAAAAA
This sequence comes from Polyodon spathula, assembly GCF_017654505.1. Classification (NCBI taxonomy): domain Eukaryota; kingdom Metazoa; phylum Chordata; class Actinopteri; order Acipenseriformes; family Polyodontidae; genus Polyodon; species Polyodon spathula. The sequence goes on along the minus strand of NC_054541.1, from coordinate 43,599,231 downwards.
ACTATTGTTTTTTAAAAAAAAAAAACCTTACTGGTGTATTTTAAAGTTTACATTTCAGAAAATAATGCCTAACAATTACCACCCCAGAGTACACATTTTATTCAAGACACAAAATCTTATTAATCTTTTCTAGGTAAACCAACACATAATTGTGTTTGCTTGGTTATCACACAATGATTGTATTGCTTTTAACTCAGCACTCATCAAAAGTTGAACGTCAAAACACACACGCACACACGCACACACACACACACACACACACACACACACACACACACACACACACACACACACACACACTATAGATAGATAGATAGATAGATAGATAAGGATGACTTTTTTATACAAAATGAGTGATCTATGAGAAACTATATTATTTGTGCACTTTTCATTAGTGTTATTCCTCTGTGGTTTTATATAAAACACAGTTCCTCCGTTACCGCAAATAATTCTTTCTGCTTTTCAGACTCCGAAAACACCGCAGTGACACTATCGGCTCTGCTAGCAAGCCTGAACAGCTGCTGCAATCCTTGGATATACATGTTCTTCAGTGGGCATCTCTTGCAAGATTTTGCACACTGCTTCCCCTGCTGCCAGAAGGTAAAGCGTAAGTTTAAGAAAGAGGAATCGGACAGCAGCATCAGGAGGAACACTGTGTTAACGAAGATCCCCAACAGAAGTCCAACCTCTAGCACAGGCACCCGTGGCAGGTCTAACCCAGCAGACAGCTGAATCTGTTTCTCATTGATAATGTGTAGAACATTATGAGACAAGGAATGACCAGGCAATTGAACTATTGGAAGGACTGACTTTGGTCATCTGTTATTTTCAGTGAATTTTAAGGAATGTTAGGCTATCTAAACCTACTAATTGCCTGGTATTTCACTTCAGGTAAATTATTGAAAAAAAAAAAACTTTTTTTTTTGCTTAACATTCTCTATAATTTCTGAATAATCGTAGCAAGGACAGTGCAAGGGCAATTTGAACACAGAGGTTGGGAAAAAAGAATTATGTACAGAGCAAATGCAGCGTGTAGCAGTCTTCAGCCTATCGCATGCGGTCTGAACATGTGTGTTTCCTCAATATAACTTGCATGCATGATCGGTAGGATAGGACGGGTGCACGTCACCATTTGTTTCATATTAAACTAGGGCTCGTTGTCTCTGAAAAAAAAAAGCTGGCCTTAACTACATTTTACATTGCATTCCAATACCCCTCACTGTTTTCCATCACCTAACAGTCTGGTTAACCTTCATAAATATACATGTTTCAAGATTTGATTTATAATATCCAAAGGGTCAGTTCGTGGACAAGTTCATGACCAGCTTGTACATTAAGCCTTTTTTTTTTTTTTTTGCTTGGAGCTTAATCCTAAGAAGAGTCAATTAGTAGGCTGCTTAAACAACCTTCTTTTAGCTTAAAGCTGGAAATATTAGATAAATATATTACTATATAATAGTGTAGGGCTTTTTGGCTTGATAACCTTTTTTTTTTCTTTTTTTTTTCCATCAACCAAATGAAATTTTTTATTTTAATTTTAGTCCAAAGCAGTCATGAATATGTATAATAAATAAATAAAATAAATAAATAAAACACACACTTTTATAAAACACCTTGTCAAGGTGTTTTATTAATATTTGTCTGAATTTACATAAAATCAATTGGAAGGCAAGGTTTTCAATGTGTTGCCTTCAAGAAACATATTTAACATTATGCTTGAAACAGCGTCTTGAAAATAAGAAGCAACATATTAATTCTCCTTTGATTACAATAAATCATTCAGTCCTACAGTATGTGTTACACTATATAACAATGTTAGAGATATTTATTGATATTCTAGCAAATATTTATGGCCTTTTAATTTAAAAAAACAATGTTTTTATTATTGTTGTTGTCAACACCATATTATTACAGGCGGCATATAACAAATACTGGCTTACCTTGTTTGTATGAGAAATAATTCAATGCATATTTTATATATATATATATGGTACTTCTATTTTTGTGAATTTATCTCCAGTGACAATTTTATATATGGTATCTGTAACAATGTAAGAGGGTGACTGTGGGTAGAAACAAAATAAAGACTGACTCATTTTTAGCTTGTGTGTGTGGTTTTTTTTTACTTTGTGCTGACAAAGACAAATGCATTGTTTGCTCTGTAGTGTAGTTTACTTTTTTATATAGTGTAAAAACTAAAATCAATGAACACAGTAAAATGCTGGTTCTTGATCTTGTCTGGGGGTTGACAGGGAGTGATGACCATTGTGCTCCTGTGGGTTGGGTAGGAAAGTCAGATGGAAAGTTGACCTCATTGTGCTTCAGCAGCCCAGACTAGCTTGGCCCTTGTCTTTTGGGTTCAGAAGCTTGGTAACATATGTTCCTTAGATCTGGAGGGTACAAATAGGCATTGACTTGATCACTCAATCTTCAGTCCAGCTGATTGGGATGCAATGCAGACATTTGAATAATTGAAATTGTTCTTTACTAAACAGTTACAAGTTACATAATCTACCATTACCAAAATATGTCATTGCAAAATATTTTTTTGGCCAGTCTGTAAAGGTTTCAGATTGGAACCATTTTTTCTGTAATCCAGGAAGTCAGTTCCCCTGTTATAAGGACTTATTTTCAAAACATTACTTTCAGTCATCTATTACTTGAGCATAAATCAAGATCCTGAAAAGGCTGCTTTATGCTACATTACTACACTCACCCAATTAGTTTGACAATGTTATTCATCTTAAAAGACAATAAAATACCTATCTTTGTTTATTTCCATCTGGGTATTCCTCTGTCTGGGGTAAAAAAAATCATCAGGGCAACTAATCTTGATCAGTTTATTTAAGTTTTTTCAGCTCTCAGGGCTTGCATTAATACAAAGCGTGTGTCGGCAGATTCTACCTAATGGTGTTTTACTATGAATTATTAATTCAGCTCGATTCACAAAACATGAATTCCTGAATAGTGAATCTTATTTAACGAGTCAAAGCCTGACTGAAGTAAAACCTTGTGGAGAATGCGTCGCTTGCTTTAAGGGCACAGGAACTGAACTGTATGTTGTTGAGTAGGGTAAGTAAAAGCACCAGCAATGAAGCAATATGTATTCACCAGCAGGAATGCAAGGCTACACATAGCGCTTTTTGACTTTTTTGGCCTTTGCATTTATTGAGTAAACATACTTAGATTCCCAGCAAGTTTCTAATTAACGTTGTCTTAGTTAAATGGTATCTCCATTACAGCGCGAAAGCTCTCACATCTACCATATTCTCCATGTTTCATCTTCCACTCTTGTGATTCTTGTGACCTTGCACAGAGAAATGCAGCAGTACATCCAATGTCTAAGCATAGAAATGTTAGTAACTTAAAAGAAAATTTTAAAGATATACTGTACAGCTATGGCTAAAAGTTTTGTATCACCCTATAGAATTAACACATTTTGAATGAAACCTGCTGAATAATGTTGCGTTAACATATTGAATTGCATACCATTTTGTTTTTGGTTTTTTTATTACATGATGTTAAATAAAATATCTAACTTATGTTTATATAGTCTCAATCTTAGAAAAGCCATAGCTGTAGTACGCATACAAAGTTGGAGATGTAGAGGTTTATTTCAACCTGAGTTAAAAGTTTTATGATTCGGTCCCATGATAAACACATATGTAAATCTTCACATTCTAACCCAGATGTTTAAATCTCAAATGTTTAACTGTGTAATTCACTATTTATAAAATGTATTTAATTCCTAGGCATGTCAGCTGAGAGTAATTGTATGGGTCAAATAGTAAAGGAGCACTGTCATTACAACAACTATGAGTTTATTTTGGGCCCTCTTTACAAAGCTGTAATGAGTTTAATTTAAAGAATGTTTTGTGGGTTAAATCAGACACCCATGGAAATGGGTTTAGCATATGTGAAGTTTAAAGTGAAGCTCCCAGACGTTTACAATCTGTAAGCCTTTATTAAGATAACACTAGTGAAGGAAACTGATTATTAATATTTACCATTGTAAACCTTTTATATTGGAAATTGTAAAAATAAATAAATAAATAAATGTAATAGAAGGTTTTTGTTTTGTTTTTTTGTTTGTTTTATGCCTGGGCAAAGGGTTAGGCATTTGGCTTAAAGTCTTTGGCATGGAATATCTTTAGACCATCCATGCTCAATTGGTTATATTTTTCTTGCAAATAAATTGTTAATACTTTTTTCCAAGTCTCTTCCCTGTTCCTGTTAACACACTGCATGTCTGTGGTATTTACTTTATCCGAGTCCAGAAATGGAGCATACAACTTAACAGCTACCATTCTTAATGAAGGAGACCTTTTCCCTCAGCAGATGTGGGGCTAATCCTAGTTCCTTCTTTTTATAAACAATATTCTTTTCTTAGATCCAATACAAACTAAATACTAGACTTCAGGAGATATATCCCACATCATGAAATGCCTGTTTTGACTCCTTGCTATCATTTCAACTTATTTTCAGTTCTCCACCTTGTAGCCACATATATTGTGGATTTTGAACTACAAAAAAGAATAAACAACCCTCTACCATGTTTTATTTATACCAGTAAAATGAAGAGATACATTAGCTCTACTACAACCTGTAAATTAAGTTTAAAAATATCCCATGGAAATAAGTCCAAAAACAGCAGTATGAAGGAAATTACGTAATTATAAGATTAAAGTGTTCAAGTTAATCACTGTGGTTTTATTCTACATCTACACATAAGAGTCAAGTCAACCTGCTGAACTGTATTAAATTTCAAAAGAGCTTCTACTTGAATCATTCTTCTTGCTGTTATTCATAGTTGTACAATAATATCTGTATTTACAGTCATTTCAACTGCTACTATGGGTTGGTTTTATTAACCCCTTAGCTCCTTTTTGTTGTGTTTTACAGATGAAGTAAGCATGGGCTTACCCTTACCAGCCAGTACACCACAGAATGGATTTTCAATATTAGTGAGGAAATCACCTTCAATAATCAGCCACAAACAAAGTACTGCTAACGTCAGGTATTACTGTACTAATATTACTATCATTGCTAAAGTCAATGACAACTAAATACTCTCACTTCTCTATAGCAGCAGATCTAGTGTTTATACCACACTCAACTCTGAGAACAGTTATTTGCATAGGGGATCACTCACTATGGATAACCTTTTTTCTACACATTTAAAATGGCAAATCTAGCGTTCTTCATGTGCAAGTATCGCAGGGCTCTTTACAAAAAAAACAAAAATAATAATACTAAATAAACAGCAAACCAAAAGAATAATAATAATAATAATAATAATAATAATAATAATAATAATAATAATAATAATACATGAATGGTCTTCTTGTTAATCTCTAAGATGATGAAACATAAAGGTATCAGATCGTACAGAAAAAGACGATTCTGTTTTTCTTCATAGCGTCTCTCTGATTTGAAGTTCCAGAGAGTTTGTTTTCAGCCCTGTACCTCCATGTTCACTCTTCTATGCCAACTAGCTGACTGTGAAGGTGTGACACCACAGCTTACGTCACACCTCCTCTGAGCATCAAAAAGACCCTAATGCCAGCCACATAAACGGTGTATTTGTATATATATATTACATTGGTCCCAAATATATATATATATATATATATATATATATATATATATATATATATATACACACACAGTGCCTTGCAAAAGTATTCAGACCCTTGACCAATTCTCTCATATTAATAAATTGCAAATGGTACATTGAAATTTCGTTCTGTTTGATATTTTATTTTAAAACACTTAAATTAAAACTCATTTAATGTAAGGTGACATTGGTTTTATGTTGGGAAATATTTTTAAGAAAAATAAAAAGTATTCAACCCCCACACATTAATATTTGGTAGAGCCACCTTTCGTTGCAATAACAGATTTAAGTCTTTTGGGGTAAGTATGTACCAGCTTTGCACACAGTGTCGGAGTGATTTTGGCCCATTCTTCTTGGCACATTTGCTCCAGGTTGTTTAGGTTGGTTGGACGACGCTTGTGGACCGCAATTTTCAAATAGTGCCATAGATTCTCAATGGGATTGAGATCAGGACTTTGACTGGGCCACTGTAGGACATTCACCTTTTTGTTCTTAAGCCACTCCAATGTTGCTTTGGCCTTGTGCTTGGGATCATTGTCCTGCTGAAAGGTGAATTTCCTCCCAAGCTTCAGTTTTTTAGTGGACTGAAGCAAATTCTCTTGTAATATTTTCCTGTATTTTGCTCCATCCATTCTTCCTTCAATTGTAACAAGATGCCCAGTCCCTGCTGATGAGAAGCATCCCCACAGCATGATGCTGCCACCACCATACTTCACTGTAGGGATGGTATGTCTTGAGGCATGGGTAGTGTTAGGTTTGCGCCACTGATAGCGCTTTGAGTTTTGGCCAAAAAGCTCTATCTTGGTCTCATCTGACCACAAAACCTTTTTCCACATCGCAGCTGGGTCACTCTCATGCTTTCTGGCAAATTCCACATGTGCTTTCAGATGGTACTTTTTGAGTAACGGCTTCTTTCTTGCCACCCTCCCATACAGGCCACTGTTATGCAGAGCTCTTGATATGGTTGACTGGTGCACCATTACTCCACTCCCAGCCACTGAACTCTGTAGCTCCTTCAAAGTGATTGTTGGCCTCTCTGTGGCTTCTCCTTCTTGTTTGAGCGCTGAGTTTTGAGGGACGGCCTTTTCTTGGCAGTGCCTGGGTGGTGTGATGTAGCTTCCACTTCCTGATTATTGATTCAACTGTGCTCACTGGGATATACAAACACTTGGATATTATTTTGTACCCTTTCCCTAATTTATGCATTTGTATTACTTTATCTCTAACTTCTGTAGAATGCTCTTTGGTCTTCATTTTCCTTCAGATTCACAGCCTTACCAATGATCCTTCAACAGTGGGGTTTTTATCCAGAAATTGTGACAGCAACTTTAATGGTTCACAGGTGGAGGCCAATGGTAAGGTAATTGTGTCCTCGTTAGGGCAATTTCTTTCATCGGTGCAAACTGGGAGCTTCCACAGTACAGGGGTTGAATACTTACGCAAGAAAGATATTTCAGTTTTTTATTTTTCTTAAAAATATTTCCCAACCAACCAAAAAAAAAAAAAAAAACATTTGTAATTGTTTTGTTTGTCTGTAATTGTCTTGTTCTGTATATTACTAGACAACTAAACACGACTCAGGAGCTGTCGCCAAGGACCAGCACTAACCTGGAACAGCACGCTACCTACTCTTTAAAGACAGTATGAGTGTGAGCAACACGTATTCCGCACCCCCTAATTGTAAGCAGTCTATAATAAATAACAAATAGCTTGGGTTTCCTTCTAACCGCAAATCTGTCAACCTTAATTCTAGCAGTTCATGACATCAAGCCCCTTATAAATATGTTTAAGTAATTTATCATCTGTTTTCATCTATGATCTATGCCTGACTGCCTCTTCAATGTGCATTGAATCAAACCCCTCCAAGGTGTATTTGTGATAAGTGGGCAGAACAATAACCTGTTAACGCTTACTACAATCACAGCCAGTCAGAAATTTCATATTCCACAAGTATAGCCCTCTTTGATGCAATCTTACTGTGATATGCCCATATGTTTGAGTGGGTGGACTTGACATACTAGACAAGTTATTACCTCCCAATGGGCATGCACATCAAAGATCTGTCACACAATGGGGATGTATATCAAAGACCTGCCATGCAAGTTGTTTTTAGAAACTTACTAAGGATGATTGTTAGTGCGGGTTACTGAGTTTATAATAATCAGGTGGTACTGTGTGTGTGTGTGTGTGTGTGTGTGTGTGTGTATATATATATATATATATATATATATATATATATATATATATATATATATATATATATATATATATATCAAGCCTGTCTGACCAGCTGTCTGTACATCTCACATTTACATATATCTACAGAACCGCTGTATCCAGGACATTGTATTGCACAAGGAGTATCAGAATCTGTCTCTCAATTCATCCATATATTATTTAATTGTTATGAAACTTGTTCTGGACATATTTTAACACGAGTTATTGAGAATATCTGGGGATATACTATGTGAAGGCATCTTTTTGTTTTGTAAACTGCCGTTGCAAGGGGTGAATGTCATTGACATGCTTCTCATTAATTTGATAAACAGGCCAATATTAAAAAAAATATTTTCTATCTATCCATAGTTTTAGAAATTATAGTTTGGTTTAATTGTTTACATTGAATGTAGCTTCCTAAATATTTGTGACATCTGAATATATTGTAGAAATAAAGGTCAATGAATAACCTTGAATAACCAACACTGTTTACCCAAGGCAGAACAAAGAACCGAGCCAAGGAGGCACTTCATGTTATTACAGGTATGTCAAGAATCATAGTGTGCGGAGGGCTTTATTCCAACACACTGTTAACACACTGTAATAACAGGCAACTTGGCAACTGCACGTAGTAATTTGAGGCTCATAAATGGACCTGGAATTGGCCATCTGATCAATGGAGAAAGTTCAGAAGTATATCATTTTCAGGATCATGGAATATCATCCTTCATTTTGATCATTATCTGGCAGATTCATATTCCTGTCAACTTTGTCTGAGACTCAGACAAAGTCAAGTGAAGACAAGTGCTCTACTGTGGGGGGGCACATTGACTGCTCCTCACGGAGGTGAGGTGGAGGTCTCAATAGGTTCTCGTCACGGTTACCACCTGATTAGGAAGCACTCCAGTGGAAAGAAATATCTTCACTGATGTGGTTATAATCGTCTTTGTGCAATTTTCACAAAACCTTTCCAGTACTAGAATACTGCTAGCAAAAACTGCTGCCTTCTACCTTTCCACCTCTTTCACAAAACAGTGTCAAGAAAGAGCATGAGAGAGCTGAAACCAGATGGACAATCCCAAAGGATTCAAATAAACAGGTTATTTTATTTCAATAAATGTTCTTCTATAGAATTAAAAGTAGATTGAACAGACTGCTACCTACAGTAGAAGTGGTATAGAAACTGTCCCTAGGTGGCTGTGTATAATAAGCTAATCAAACAATGACAATCCTGCTCTACCAATTCAATAAGTACTTATTTTACTTTGTGAAGATAATAAGAGGGTAAATAAATCAATTAGTCAGAGGAAACACCAGCTAGATTAAGATAGAGTTAAAATGAAACACCAGCTAGATTAAAATAGAGTTAAAGAGTTGTAGTATGTACTCACCAGCAGCTAGCAGTCTATATTGAGGTTACTAGACTTGCGTTACAGTGTATGTGCTAAAAGTATAAAACAGTTATTTAGCAAACTTGAGCCCTTTAAATCTTGGAAGGGCTTAGCAAGATATAATTGCATTGTAATTGCGTACCATCAAATGTATGGTTACATTTTACATGTATGTTTACATGTATAATATATTTTCTTAACCTTGTAAATTTGTGAGCAGTGGTATGACTGGTTTTGAAAAAGCATTGGAATTTGTAGAGGTGAATTAATAAGAGAGTGATGTCAAAAAAACACAGGAAGTGCAATAGTTCAGTGCTTTGGTGCTTGCAATGTGATAGATTTACGAGTATTACCACTACAAACAGTGAGGCCTTCCACACACTACCACTCTGCATTGGAAGGGATGTAGTGGATAGTTCAGTCTGTAAGGCTTTCATCCAAAATAACACTTGTGCAGTTAAACAGTGGTCCATACATATATTGTGTACATGTATACACAAATATATAAAGCAAATATACTATGTGTGCGTTTAACTGCCCAGTAGGTGGTAGCACATTCAAAGCCAGGTAAAGGCAGATTGAGAAATTATAATTTCGATTGTCAATATTTCTGAAAACTCAATCAGGTCAGTAACTTGAGGCTATATTTTTTGTCAAATACAGTAGTACATCTCAATAGGAACTACCTAAACAAACCTGCCTCTACTAGCAACATATCTTCCAGATCTAGCAGGCTTCTATTTTGTATAGGTTCCTGATAATATGTTGATTCTTAACACACTCCACTTAATACAATTAACATAACCTAGCACAATATAGCAGATTGAATGTCTATGTTTTCAGTTGTCATATGTTTTTAATAATTACAATGTGTTGCACACGTACAGTATATTTGTACACATTAAATGTGAATTTAATTAAGGCACACTACAGTAGTCAATGCAATTCCTAGTACCATGTTTCCAGTTCCACCGCAAAACAAGCATATTTGTTGTTTCAATGCTATAGTGTTTTAGTGGTTATCTTCACTGGTTATTGTTCAACTTCTGATAGTCAAATCTTCGAGTGTAACTCATTTTTCTTGGTCCATTTGAAACGACATTTAAAGGGTTTGTCTAGTACCCGTTCTATACGAAAGTGTGTCAACAATTATTATCTTCCAAAGATACTGTATATTTGTTTTTCCTAAAGGGGACCCAGTTTAAACTTAGACTTTCTCTTCACCGCTCTGCAGCAGGCCAGTGAGCTTGGGGGCAGAGATTTGCTGGGAGGTCTTCAGAGGCCAGTAGCTTGCAGACATCCGCTCTCGAGTTCCTGGATGTAAAAACAACAACAACAACAGTAATAATAATAATAATAACTGGATATTACAAATTGGGAGAAAAAACTGGAGATTCTAAATGTATAAAATAAAAAAGGAAATATATATATATATATATATATATATATATATATATATATATATATATATATATATATATATATATATATATATATACACATACACACACACACACACACACAAACACATATATTACATATTCATACACATCTTGGTAATAGTACCTCACAAATGTAATCTTCTTGTTAGTAATAGTAAGAAAAACATTTTATCTTAATAGTGTCACTTCCAGTAATATAAGTGCAGTTAGGAATAACAGTTAGGACTTATTGCACAACCAATGAACTAATATATTCCAATTAAACTTATTTTTATTATTTATTTCTTTTTCTTTTTCTTGCAAAAGATAGATTGCCTGCCTATGTGTTTTCTATATAGAGAGATATTGACAGTGGAGGTACTGTATTTTGGGCTGGATGACAAACACTAAAGGTTGGTAGTAATACAGTGATATGTTTTCATAACCCCTATTCATCAATTGTCGAACTAGCATTGACTGAGCAATTCATGTTCTGGACAGTAATTTAGGTTACCAGAGGCTAAACCCGAATACCTATTCATATCCGTTACAATTGTAGCCTTTCAAAAACATTCAGGTTCCACCTGAATGTCAACCACAGTTAAATTAGGGAGGTATGCGATTATACACGAGGAACTCACCTGGTAAAGGCACAACTGCATAGTATGCAGGTCCTACAGTCATGGGAGGGCAGGTTTGTGTCCTGGCTGTGCCAAGATGCAGATCTCCACAGGGATCGTTGCATTGGCTCTGGTGGGTTATAGAAGCAGAACATGGCAAAGACACCTGCAGGGCTGACTGGCCTTTGTTCTGCTGGGAGCTTATAATAAACAGTCAATCAGCTTGGTCATGGGAGGGAAGGACAGCCTTTGACCTGCAGCTCTCCAGAGATGTTGTGAGGAGTTGCTGTTTTGAGGGTAAATAATTGGACATAATAAATTGAGGAGTCTTAACTTACAAATACTGTACATACAGAAAAGATAAATACAGCTGTCAGCAAGATTTGCTTCTACCGAGAACATTTTTTTTTTTCTCCTGGGCTTACACTATTATTATTACATTACAATTATGAAAATAAACTTCACAAACTTAATATGCAATGAAAGATGCAAACTCCCAGTTACGCTAAGTCAGTAATTTGCTGTTAGTGAATACGTACTATGGCAAAGTGGGGGGTATTTTTGGTAGGTTTGGGACCTTTCCTCTGTCTGCTTGTGCATAAGAGGTACTTCCAGAACAAAGAAAATTGAAAAAAGAGGACAGTGCCTGTTTTATTTGTTTTCACAAACACAAAAGAAATCAAAACAAAACAAACAGCCTAACTCCAACAAGGAGTGCATAAAGCACACTTTCCAGATTCTAACTAAAACCAGACAGCTAAGCTGTTTACCGGTTACAAAACGCAGGTATATATTCTCTATCACAGTACCTTTGATACGCCACAGGTCTCCTGTCAGGCCTTTGCCTTAACACAGAACCAGATCATAGGATTTTACCTTACTTTTATCTATGGTTTAATCAGCGCAGCGTCTCTTGGGTAATGTAGTCCTGATTCCCCCTGGTTAGGACTCTGGACTACATTTTCCCCTGCCAACTGGTTAAATTGGAAATATACAGAGCTGAATTATAACACTCATGTACCTTCCATCCACGATTTCTCCACGTACTTTACCACAGTACATCTAAACAATTTCTCAGTATAAAATGTTTTAAATTGTTTTATTTGAATAATAATAACTAAAAAAAAAAAAAAAAAAAAAAAAAACTAGGTAACAATTAAAGAATAAGTGGCTTCAAATTTATTTATTTGTTTTTTCTGTTCCCTTACCTTATGTAATTTGAGGCTACTTACTTTTCATAATCATTTTCATTTTAGAGTTTCAACATTCAAACAAGTTTTGCCATACTGACAGTTTTTATTCTACGGGTGCAAAATCTTTGAAAGTGCATCAGTTTCTTATACTGAGCACTTAGCGTTAACACCTTGAATTACAACTGTGGCTTGAAGGATATTTTTCTATAGCAAGAAATTTTTACTTAAAGTACACATAATCCTCATCCAAATTCAATATGTCTTGTGGCCTCGAAGACTTTTCCCACAGTCCACTGGAATTCTTCTAATTAAAATGTATTTAACCTCATGGCTGGATAAGGATTTGAAAGTATATGTACCAGAACACCCCTTTCTGTTTTTATAACTAATAATACATTCCTGTTTACAGCCTTGTTTTTTTGGAAATGACAGAAGCATACATAAGCACTCCCAAGGTGTTCCCGGTTCATAAGAACATAAGAAAGTTTACAAACGAGAGGAAGCCATTCGGCCCATCTTGCTCGTTTGGTTGTTAGTAGCTTATTGATCCCAGAATCTCATCAAGCAGCTTCTTGAAGGATCCCAGGGTGTCAGCTTCAACAACATTACTGGGGAGTTGATTCCAGACCCTCACAATTCTCTGTGTAAAAAAGTGCCTCCTATTTTCTGTTCTGAATGCCCCTTTGTCTAATCTCCATTTGTGACCCCTGGTCCTTGTTTCTTTTTTCAGGTCAAAAAAGTCCCTTGGGTCGACACTGTCAATACCTTTTAGAATTTTGAATGCTTGAATTAGGTCGCCGCGTAGTCTTCTTTGTTCAAGACTGAACAGATTCAATTCTTTTAGCCTGTCTGCATATGACATGCCTTTTAAGCCCGGAATAATTCTGGTCGCTCTTCTTTGCACTCTTTCTAGAGCAGCAATATCTTTTTTATAGCGAGGTGACCAGAACTGAACACAATATTCAAGATGAGGTCTTACTAGTGCATTGTACAGTTTTAACATTACTTCCCTTGATTTAAATTCAACACTTTTCACAATGTATCCAAGCATCTTGTTAACCTTTTTTATAGCTTCCCCACATTGTCTAGATGAAGACATTTCTGAGTCAACAAAAACTCCTAGGTCTTTTTCATAGATTCCTTCTCCAATTTCAGTATCTCCCATATGATATTTATAATGTACATTTTTATTTCCTGCATGCAGTACCTTACACTTTTCTCTATTAAATGTCATTTGCCATGTGTCTGCCCAGTTCTGAATCTTGTCTAGATCATTTTGAATGACCTTTGCTGCTGCAACAGTGTTTGCCACTCCTCCTATTTGTGTCGTCTGCAAATTTAACAAGTTTGCTTACTATACCAGAATCTAAATCATTAATGTAGATTAGGAATAGCAGAGGACCTAATACTGATCCCTGTGGTACACCACTGGTTACCACACTCCATTCTGAGGATTTTCCTCTAATAAGTATTTTCTGTTTTCTACATGTTAACCACTCCCTAATCCATGTACATGCGTTTCCTTGAATCCCAACTGCGTTCAGTTTGAGAATTAATCTTTTGTGCGGGACTTTGTCAAAAGCTTTCTGGAAATCTAAATAAACCATATCATATGCTTTGCAATTATCCATTATCGATGTTGCATCCTCAAAAAAATCAAGCAAGTTAGTTAGACACAATCTCCCTTTCCTAAAACCATGTTGACTGTCTCCCAGGACCCTGTTACCATATAGGTAATTTTCCATTTTGGATCTTATTATAGTTTCCATAAGTTTGCATATAATAGAAGTCAGGCACACTGGTCTGTAGTTACCTGGTTCAGTTTTGTTTCCCTTTTTGTGGATCGGTATTACGTTTGCAATTTTCCAGTCTGTCGGTACCACCCCTGTGTCAAGAGTCTGCTGCATGATCTTGGTTAGCCGTTTGTAAATAACTTATTTCATTTCTTTGAGTACTACTGGGAGGATCTCATCTGGCCCAGGGGATTTGTTTATTTTAAGAGCTCCTAGTCCCTTTAACACTTCTGCCTCGGTTATGCTAAAGTTATTTAAAACTGGATAGGAACTGGATGACATGTGGGGCATGTTGTCAGTATCTTCCTTTGTAAAAACTTGTGAAAAGTAATCATTTAATATATTTGCTATTTTTTTCTTCATCTACAATTTTGCCATTTGTATCTCTTAAACATTTAACCTCATCTTTGAATGTTCTCTTGCTGTTGTAATATTGGAAAAACATTTTGGAATTGGTTTGACCTTTCTAACTTCCTTTTTGACTTGCGTTTGCAGTTCTGTGTACTTTTTCTGTGTACTTTCTTTTTGGTCCTTTTTTGGTCCTTTTTTATGCTCTGTAAAGTGCCTTTTTTTGCTGAATATTTTTTTTAATTGATCTATTAAACCATTTTGGCCATTTAGTTTTACATTTAGATTTGTCTACTTTAGGGATGTAATTGTTTTGCGCCTCTAGTACTACATTTTTGAAGAACAGCCATCCTTTTTCTGTGGGTGTTTTCTCTATTTTACTCCAGTCTACTTCTGTTAGTCTCTGTTTCATACCTTCATAGTTTGCTTTTCTGAAATTGTAAACCTTAGCTTTAGTATTTACTTTTGGGGTTTTAAAAAACACTTCAAATGAGACCATGTTGTGGTCTGAGTTTGCCAGTGGTTCTCTGACCTCTGTTTTAGTTATTCTGTCTTCGTTATTTGAAAAGACTAAATCAAGGCATGCCTCCCCTCTAGTCGGTGCCTTGACAAATTGTGTTAGGAAGCAGTCATTTGTCATTTCCACCATTTCAATTTCATCCTTCGTGCTACCCACCGGGTTTTCCCATTTTATATGGGGGAAGTTGAAATCCCCCATTAGTATGGCTTCTCCTTTGCTACATGCATTTCTAATGTCATTGTATAACAGATTATTTTGCTCACCGTCTGAATCTGGCGGTCTATAGCATGCTCCTATTATTATGCCTTTTGAATTTTTGTCCGTTATTCTGACCCATATTGATTCGGCTTTATTTTCTTTGTCCAGGTTTAACACCTGGGCTTCAAGACTGTTTCTTATGCATAGCGCTACCCCTCCTCCTCTTCTGTCCTGCCTGTCTTTCCTATACAGTGTATACCCACAAATATTATATTCGTCCCCATCACTCTCAGACAACCAAACTTCAGTAACACCTATCACATCATAGTTACTTGTTAGTGCAGTAGCTTCAAGTTCTAGAATTTTTGTTTCTGATACTTCTAGCATTTAGATAAATACATTTAATGGTTGTCTTACCCGAGTTGTTGTCCTTGTTTTGATGCTGTCTCCCTTCTGTTTTTTTGTTGATTTCTCCCCCCTTCCTTTCTAGTTTAAATGCTTCTGAACCTGCTCGAGGATCTTTTCTCCAAGTAGACTGGTTCAATTGTTATTTAAGTGCAGTCCGTCCCGTCTATACAGATAGTCCTCATTGTAGATTGTGGTCCAATGATCAAGATAGGTGAAGCCTTCCCGTGTGCATCACGTCTTCAGCCATGCGTTTTGATTCATTATTTCCAGCTGTCCATATGGTCCTTTGCAAGGTGCGGGTAGTATACCAGAAAATACCACAGTTTTGGTTTTCTCTTTTAATTTCCTTCCTAGCTCTCTGAATTTGTTTTGCAGGGATTTTGGTCTGTCTCTTCCAATGTTGTTTGTACCGATGTGGACAACTACTACCGGGTCGTCTCCTGTTCGTTCTAGAAGCTTGTCCACGTTCTCAGTGATGTGCTTGACCGAGGCTCCCGGAAGGCAGCACACTGTTGTAGTAAGGGGGTCCAAACTGCGAATTGAACCATGTTGAGGGTTTTTTTTTTTTTTTTTTTTTTTTTTGAAGTTTAGTTTCTTCTGCAGCTGTCAACCTGCTTTCAATCTGCTTCTAAACTGCTCTGCACTTTTCCACGCCTGTACTTCTCGCTGTCGCTGGGAAGATTGCCTCGTTTAACTGCGTTGTTCTGCTGTGCTGTTGGCTCTTCCCCTCGCCCGTGTCTCAGAACGGCGCTGAATTTGAATCAGCTGCTCCTAGTTTCAGCTTGTTTGTTATCAGAAAAACACACGCAGCTGTTTGACTTTGAGCTGCTGTGTTTCCCCAATGTCCTGTGTTTTCTGATTAAAGCAATTAAAGATGCAATTTCTCCTTACTGCTTCTAAACTGCTCTGCACTTTTCCATGCCTTTACTTCTCCCACTCGCTGTCGCTTCCACACGCTGTTATCTAATATGGATTTGTTAAATTCTCAAAAGTTTCATAATTTTGAGGGGCACAAAGAAAAGATGAAAACGCCAGTATGAAGAAATCTCGATGTCTGTTAAAGAATAAGAGTCCATACAGTATACGCAAAAATGTTTTTTCATCAAAACAGTAAAACACAGCTGCACTGGATATAGGACGGGTCAGGTTGGGTTTAGCCTGCTATTATCACTAGCAGCATTCTCACTGGCTCCCTCTTTTTCTTGTGGTTCATCCCTGTTTTTGTTTTGAAAAAGACTAAAAATGTAAACGGTGACGCTGATTCCTGGTATGAAATGCATAGTTTGATTAGTGTCGACATATGGTGCGGTAAACTATGATCGAGAAAGTTTAAATTTGTATGCATAAATCTCACTATGATAGGAACAAAATGTATGTTTCATTATAAAAATTCAATTTACACCAGACTTGCAGGGTGAATAAGATGGCTTTGTCTGATAGTCTAATAGAAGTCGATTAACAAAATGGTAGTTAGGCAGCATAACAATACCATAACTCTAAAATACATACTATTACAGAATTCTATCTTTACCTTTGCAGAAGAAATGTACTACTAGTAGATGCTTCCAAGCCATTAAACATACAGTATCATTACTGCAGTCAAAATAGTCAAACCCGGTAATGTCTTACTCACAGACTTCCCTGCAGTGACAGTGGCACTTTGACATTGTATTTATATGTAAGACAGTGGCCAAAAATAGGTTTGCAAACCTGCCTTTTACAAGTCTCTCTATATATCACATTAAACCATACAAACAAGCAAATAAACAAAAGATCTTCAACACAAGAAAAAAACAGAACCAATGATAATGCTGGTAATGCTAAAAGAGGTAAGACTAAAAGGGTTTGAAAGCCTAGTGAAGCCATAATGTATTGGTTATATCACTGAAGTAATCTATGGTAATCCTTTCTATTAACGGAAATATAGTGACATCTAGTGGTTATGAGTAATATTTCTTTCTCCATTTGAAGACTGGTAAGCAACACAATCATTGCTATTTTGTGTGCTTTACTGGTTGGTCATTTTTTTAGAAGTTTAACCTTGTAAAACAACAGACAACAGATATATATATTTTTTTCTTTTAAGCACATCAAATTAAGACTTTCCACAATCATTCGTTTTTATGGCTGATGATTAATGGCACCTCTTTTACGATGATGCTAATTAGAATTTTGATGTCCTTTTTAGGCATTTAAATAGGACTACTTCCCCACCAAGGCGAGAGACCTCCTGGTGAATCTGGCTCTTGCTAGACTGGCCATCTACAAGCGTAAGATCACTGGGGAGGGTCTCTTTGACGCGGGGCCATGTTCAGGGCCCTGGTCCGTTCCAGGGTTAATTTGGAGCACGCCCAGGTGGAGTCCGCTGGCTTTTGTCAACCAGAAGGCACTGGGAGGCGTGCACTGTACCACCATCCCTTTTGTTTTGAATATTTAATTTACTGATTTTTTGACCATTTTTTTCAGTTAAATTAGTTAAAAGCCCATCCATTTAGCATCCTTAAACTGAGGATGCTAATTTGAATTCTTCTCTCCAGCCGTCATCTGAAGGCTGGAGTAGTCCTCTACGTTGGACGGTCCCAACTTCTTTAATAGCAAACCAGCAATCAAATAAACAACATCAACTTCCTCTGTCCTGCTATGCAGACTTTTTTTGGTGTATACTATTATTATTATTATTATTATTATTATTATTATTATTATTATTCATGTTAATAACAATGAATCATTTATGTGGTAGCTGCCTGGCCTACTGTACAAGGCAAGTCTACAAAAATGATCCTCTGGAAAAACATTTAGGGTTTAGTGTTTTACATTTTACCAAATACCGACCAAAGCATCACCATTTTCTGTCAATTATTTACGATTAAGATTATCCCCGTTAGGCAGTGTTTAGCTGATGGACAGTAGGCCTATTGCCGCACCTGGTCAGCAATTTAATATAGAGGTGTAAATTATTATTATTATAAGCACGTTATCAGCGTTTTTATATTAATATGCCGGCTAATTTCTCATTACTTAAGCACGCTCTGCTACATTTAGATTTGTCTTATCTTAACAAAGCAACATGGTTGCCAGTTTCTGAACGCCGCACAGAGGTTTCCGAGAACTCTGGCACTTATATTATCAAGACAGATGCGGCAATATTTCTTGTGGCTACTGCGGAATAAAACATTATTAACACGCTTTTCGGATTATGACTTAAATTATATTTGGTGATGGTTATTTGAAAGGTTTGGTAGAAAACATAATTCTACAAACTAACTCCATCTCTCTCTCTTTTTTTTTTTTTTGATGTGGAGGATTGGAAACGCTTGCATTTGTTGTATTTATTATAAAATGGTCGTATAGAGCTGTTTACTGCGCTACCATTATGTCTTCATTAACATACAGACCACTTACAGGCCAGACAAGCAGTTGTGCAGTTGTGTATAAAACATCAGTAATTAATAGTTTTCTTTTAATCCAGTACGGGAGCAGCATGTCTCTCTCTGTCTCTCTCTCTCTCTCTCTCTCTCTCTCTCTCTCTTTGTATACCTCGCCAGACTTTTTCCAAACGTAATGACTATCAGCGTGACGAAATAGCGCGATGTTTGTTTCATCACTCCACAAAAGACCTAAGCCCTAAGCCCTAAGCAGACACATAAATAGATAAATCCGAAATCACATAAATATGCATATTGAAGTAGTATATTATATGTATGAATTTTGTAGGATTTTTATTACATGCAATTGTGCTGTTCTGTGTATTAATGCACATTAATGTTCATTAGATGAGTCTTGTTTCTGCATGTCATTTTTCATTCATGAAACATTTCAAATGATATACATGTATACTTATGTAGACCAGACAATTGCTGGAAAATGATTAACTTAATTATATGGAGGTGGAGTACACATTTCAGCCACTGTATTCATCGCTGCAACACTTAATTAGATCTATACAGAGCAAACTGAACAGCGGCTGGATCTGTCATGGCAATATTCTGGATTTTCCTAAAAGTCCTGGTTACATGAGCAACTTCTGTTGATGGTAAATTGTTGCCCAGTTTGGACATTGTTCTATTTTGCTGACGATACGATGGCAACAAACTCAATACCAACCCATCATATCTGATCATAGTGTCAAATGGTAGAAATGAGATTAATAGATATTTTTATTATTTTCTGGGTTTTTTTTTTTTTTTTTTTTTTTTTTTTTTTTTTTTTTTTTTTTTTGCTGAAAATCGCCTTTTTATGGCATCCTAAGCACAATTATTATTTGAAAAGGGTTATACCAGGAATTTGGGGAACCATTCTCTGGTAAGTAAAATCTTCATTTGATTTCTGCTTTTGAATATAAGTAGGGCAGTTACAAATTGTATTGCCTACATACTCATTCAAATAACACATTATATTCAGAATACACATACAGCTTATGGTGGTATTACAGCAGCTGCAGCAGCCTTTCTTTGAGAGAGTAAACCTTATTCACATGACTAAATAATAATAATAATAATAATAATAATAATAATAATATAAAATAATAATAATAATAATAATAATAATAATAGGTTTTATATCATTATGTTGCCAGGATGTTGGCACCTTGTTGACAAGCATGTCTCTCCTGTGATGCAATTGTATCTTTGTCTTAACAGGGGACAGGTTTAGTTTTGAGGATCCCTAGCTATACTGAAATTAATGGAATCACTTACTGTATGAATTAGAAGTGAGCGTTACCTAATTCTAAAGCACAATTTGATTAATAATATGTTTTCATACTACCAGTGTGCAATTAAGCATATCTAGAAGGCTGCTGAATTTGTATCATCTAAGACACCCTAATGTGCATCACTCAGCAAGTACACTACCTGATAATTACATCTCCCATTGGGCCTGTTTTAAACAGCCTTAATTATGTTCATGCCTTTGGCTTTTTAGTCTTTATCAACAAGGTGCATCATTAAATAATACTTGCCCTCATTAGTTTAGCTGTAGTCCCCCACCAGTTGTGAGCAGTGCCTCTCTTGTTTGACATATAAAACCAAACTCATGAGTAAAAATAATCTCAAAAAATTATCTTCAAAAATGTTGCACTAAAGCACTTATTGTGATTAATGTATACAGTACATTCTAGTGTGTTACAGTTGGAGAATATTATACAAATGCTGACTAGACATAAGGCTTATGGTGGAAACATTGTTTTCCTAAGGGCTGAAAAGTGACTGGCAGTGGGCAATAATGTTATAAAGGGAACCATTTTCCACTGTAACTTGAAATCTAGAGTTAACACCTGTTTTGTTGAACTCTAATTTAGTAAGGGAAATTAGGTCAGTTTCTTATGCACATTGAAACATGTTTTATGTTTGAAGGTAATGGGTGGACATGTAAAACTCTGTGTGTGTTCTGATTTCTATGGGTACAGGGCTATGAAATGGTAGTTGTCAGCAGCACAGTACACAAATAGGGTTATAAATACAGACCGGAGTAATGGACAATAAAGCAATTTATTTTCTGTTGTATACAGGAGAGGTGGGTAACTAAAATGAGCATGTCCTTGAACACTTCTTGGACTGTTCAATTGTTAATACAGGCAATCAATTTTCTGTCTCTTTCCTATTTCAAACTATCAAGAATTATACATTAGCTAAAACTCAGTTAAGGTTCAACTTGAAAGAGTTTTTCCTTCAATGCAAAGTGGTTAGAGGGTTGATTATATGAACTATGCTGTGGTTTGCTGTTGATAGTCCGTATAATCACACGTATAAAGGTGTGTGGGGGGGGGGGGGGGGGGGGGGGGGGGGGGGGGGGGGGGGGAGATAGATAATATATCTCTCTAAATTGTTTGATAACTTAGTTACCCAGCAGCAGCTCTGCCAGCTCTGTATGTAGCAAACCTCCCAGTGCCTGGATTACTACATTAACTTGAATGCTAAAACTGTAAATTCACCTGTTCCACATTTTAGGCATTTCACTAAAAATAACTGTCTTGAAAAAGGATACCATTATATTCACAATTAAACGTTTTGGACAGGCATATTGGGTCTCTATAGCAAAATGTAAATGATATACACACTTTTAAGCTGTGAATTGTGTGTTACTTTATGATTAACAGATTTTGTTTAAATACAAAATTGAGTAAATTGCATCTTGGTGTAAAGACCTTGATAAAACTGGAACTTTGTGTGTTATTGGCTGTTCCATAAAAATTGTCTGACTGTATTTTCAAGCATTTCGCCAGCTACACAATAGTTTGGCAAAGTCAAAGTACAACTTGCATCATATTTTGTGTGTGTGTGTGTGTGTATATATATATATATATATATATATATATATATATATATATATATATATATATATATATATATATATATATATATATATATTTAAAAAACTAGTTATAACTAACATGCTTTTTTTGCCAGTCATTATGATCCAAACATAATAACAAATAACCCCTGGGATGCTTTAATCGTTTTATTATCAGAATAAAGTGCAAATCGCACATTAACACATCTCTTTCCTATATGTGTTTAAAAAAGAAATGCAGGAGAATTGTATCGAGTCGACAAGCATTTTAAAGTTGGCGCAATAGAAAGAAGACTGTAGTGTTATAATGCGAAGAGGTCCCTGCAGACCGGGGGTCTGCTTTTGCCCGGCAGTGTCACCACTGGCAGTAAGCACGAGCTCATATCAAGGCAGGCTGCGCTTTAAATCCAGACCAGCTCTCGGTTCGTCACATGACGCTACTGATCACAGGTTTATTTCCGCGTTCACTGGGATCCTGCAGGACTCAATGAATCCGTAACCGCTGTGCCCTATCTGTTCGTTGGCTTTTACGCACATTCTGGAACTGGGGGTAAATTGGGGTAGAGGCAACATTAGTGCAATTTCTGGAAGTTCTAGATCCACGGTGCATTAGTAATATGCTCACAAGGGTAAAGTGTGCTGTTGCCAATTTTATGGGAGGCATCATGGCTGGCAGCGCCAGTGGTGATCATCTCAGCGGCTCCGAGCTGCCTCTGAAATACCCCTACACGAGACCCGAGTTCCTTGGGCTGTCTCAGGACGAGATAGAGTGCTCCGCAGATCACATCGCCCGACCGATACTGATTCCGAAAGACACCGGGACTCTGCCATGGGCCACGGGTTATGCAGAGTAAGTATTGCATCCATGTTACTGTATCTCCTACTGTAACTGTATGTACCAAACGATTACTTGGATCAACACCTGTGCAATATTGTTAGGTAAATGTATGAAAGACACGCGCATTTTAAAAGGACCAACCTCAGATATTAAATGAAACCGGTCCTATCAAACTAAGCAATTATATGCAGGCGCAAAATGAAGATTAGCCTACCATTGCGGCAAAGCTTCCATTTAAAAAAAAAAAAAAAAACAATAATTCGCTCTTTCAGGCGAATGATATTCTAGATGTGTTTGATGAAATGAAGATCAGAACCGTGTTGACAATGAGATGTCACCCTTTTTCATGTAGACTTGTCTGATTTACTGTGATTAATAAATAACAATCCAAACTGCCATGTTTTATTAGTGAGACCTTTGGACGTTTGAGGGGTAACTCGAGTGCCGGTTACCCCATGCCAGCGAGAGACCTCCTAACAGTGGTAAAGGGGTAGCATTTGAATACAGGTCTGGTGATTATTATTTTTGCAGTGTTAGTCATAAATGAATGGCAGCACCGGGTGAATATTCTGGTGAAGAAATATCCTGTGCGTGTTTTAGCAGACTAATCTGTTATGACGTTTGAGTTGGATTAAGTGCTATCGCCATTCGTGTGTCTTTCGCTGCAATATCTGTTTAAGTATGTTTTCACTTTCAAGTACCCCTCAGGTGTTGCCAGCCAGTACCCCATATTTCAATTTAAAATCCACGCATGCCTTTAAAGCACCGAATGTACGCAGTTTATTTAATCTGGCTAAATATATTCTCCACTTGAAGATTTATGACGTTTGTTTCCCCGAAGCAGAGCGTGCTAGGTCGTGATAAACCATATGTAATCAGCTTTCCTGGTTATGCACCCTATACCCACCAAAATAAAATAAATACTGCAGTACTGAGGCAATACGTTATTGTATTAGCACTTTGGTCAGGTCTGAATAGTGCTACATTGTAAATGGCTAAAAAGAAGTACAAGGAGAATGTGAGTGGATTTGCACTGCAGACAAGTTTCAGATCATTGAGTAATCAAATTACCAGGTCTCTCTCTCCTTCAGATTCAAGAACAGCACCCTCTAACACAATTGTACTTCTTGCTGATTTTGTTAATGTTCCCAACACCACTCCTGCTATTGACCCACAGCCATTAAGCATTTTCTAACCCTAAAACATGCTTGCATCAATGGGGCGTTTTATCTAAATTACAGTATGTCTTTAAGAAAGAAAGGGGCTATTCTTTACAGAAAATGCACATGCCTGTGCTAGACTTCAAAGGTAGTTCTGAATTAAAGTGAACCGCCATAAACACTGTTGCTGTTTATATTTGGAATGTGTGCTCAGTTTTTATTGAGCTCACCTATTATTTTAATAACAGGAAAGTCTTGTTCTGTCTATAGATTTGGTGGTGCAGTACTTTACATGTTAATATGCTGCTTCATAAGTACAGTACTGTGAAATGAAGGTTCTGCCTTTGACAGTGATTTTTGAACCAAGCATTCCTTTTTGAAATAAATTACTTGAATATAGTACCATTAATAGTAATGACCAAAATGACTTAATATGTCATGTAATGCTGTTTGCTGTGTAATTCTGCCTGGTGACTGACTATTGTAGGAAGAGGACTACTGTAAACATGACTAACTTTTCTTATAACAGTGTTGCACGCTGAATTCCCACAGCAATTTTGTAGTTTTCCCATGTATTTCCTTTGGTTTTATTATGCTTTTAACATCATTTATTATGGGTTGCCTTGGTTTTTTTTAATATACTTAACCATACTGTACCTCAAAAGGAAATGTTAAGAACATCTGATTAGAATATGCTGACTTTCATTCTCACTTCATTGCAAAGTTGTACATTTTGATTTGCTGTAGATGTTACCAGTGTATTATTGTTCCTGTTTTTTTTTTTTTTTTTTTTTAGCATGATTTCATTTTTAAGTGTGGTATTTATAGTTTCAAGCCAGCTGAATTAAATGAGTTCATATTTCAACACAGTGAGATGCTCTCCTCTGTCTGTAGCATTCCTTCATAGTTTAAGACAAACTGCAGTTGTTGCCTTTCAATTGTAAATACTGTTTTTGGAAATCACTGTGACATGGCTTCATGGAAAGCATGACTATATATATATATATATATATATATTATATATATATATATATATATATATATATATATATATATATATATATATATATATCTATATATATATATATATATATATATATTATATATAATATATTATCTATATTATATTTTTCCCTGATCAAACACAATTTGAAAAAAATCAGTGTTAATGTTATTTTTAGGCCTGGTTTTCTTTGTCTTTATTTTACTCATTCAAGATGTTAAACTAGTGTAGCCAATGTCCCTCTCAACATCAACACTGGTGTTAACTTTGTAAACATAAACTGCTTCCGAAAAGAGCAACCACAGGGTTTGCCCATAGATAATACAGTAAGGCTTTGTTTTCCAGCTTCCTTACAGTAAATAGGGAAACCGGTTAGATACCTTAATTTAGCCAAAAATTTAAAAGCAAAACTGATGTATAAAGGAAGTTGTGTTGAATTTAGACAGCATTTTTAGTCATATAGCCACCCAGAGAAAGTATGTTTGAGATCTTTGTTTTCTGTGGTATATTCTCATTATCAGGACAACTCTTTAAAACAATATGTTAGACTATAAAAACAGTTGACACACAGTAAGCATGCGTCACAGCATTTTGACTTGCTTGGTTTTGGCACTTGGCCTCTCCTTTCAGGTCACTTGGTGCTGCCTTCAAAAATAAGGTCAATTTAAGGTCAACTTAAAACACAGACTGTAAAGAGAGGTAGGGTTCCATTTCCTGGTACTGATTTAAGGTGGGAATTACCTCCTTATCCAAGCTTGACTTTTGTTTATGGTTGCAAAGATTGTCCTGTCAGTCTAAAGATGATATTTGCAGGTAAATTTAGAGTTTCCTGCCTGAAACGTTGCATAACAAACATTCTTCCGTTCATAAATGGAGGTTGTTGTCGGAGATACTTTGCTGGATTTCAGTAGCTCCAAAGTATCTCCCATTGATTTAAATGTCAACTTTACATTATGTGCCTAATGCAGCTTACTTAACATTATAACAGTAGTTAAAATTCTCTGTAACAAAGTTATCATTCTGACTTGCAGTAAGAGACATTCAATACAGAATTCTCTGCACTAAGCAGATGTATCCTCAGAAGTAATTCAATGATCCATTTTACCCTATGGCAATTAGAATTGAACAAATCTAACCCATACAGTACTTAGTCAATTTGTGGTGCGAAAAAAACGGAAGTATTATTAGTGCTTTAGTTCCATAAGTGCACATTAAGCCCTTTATACATGTACACAATATAACCTTTCCAACCAATCGGAGAGCTCCGTTGCTGTAGACAATGTCACGATGCACTACAGGTTTTCTGTACAGTAAGAATATGAAGTGGAATTGTTTTTCTGCTTAAAACTAGTTCCATCATTAGGGGAACCATGGACACCATAAACGAGAGCATAGTAAAAAGCTAAATTGTATAGATGTATTGAAGTATACAGTACAAGAATAAGAAGCAAAGGGAAGAGAACAAAACTTTTTTTTCTATAAACTAATGCTGTGATTTGTTTTTAAGTGTGCACAGTGAACTTGGAGATGAACATTCCACAGTCTAAAGTAAGTGGCTTGGCAGGCCTCGTCTATAAGAATTCAAGATTATTGGGGCCTACCTTCTGACAAACAAAGTATTGCATAATTCATGTCGGTTAGTAATGATCCACTTTCATTTTTTTTTTCTTTCTTCTGGAAGCTACAGTAATTGGGATCTGTGTGCAGGAAATGCATGCAAGTGGACCCTTAATGGTTAAGCTTGATGTTCAAATGGGGCTCTGTTGGAACTAATTTAATCAGATGTGATGCCTGTTTACAAATCTTCTTATGGTGAACTTGATCTTTATGGAGTGGGTTTTCAGGAAGGCACAAAATAACACTTATATGGGGTTGATTTATCTTTGGTCATAATAAAATGTCAGAAAGTAAAATTGCTTGTTGACGCGTCATTTAAGGGATTTGAT
This sequence comes from Polyodon spathula, assembly GCF_017654505.1. Classification (NCBI taxonomy): domain Eukaryota; kingdom Metazoa; phylum Chordata; class Actinopteri; order Acipenseriformes; family Polyodontidae; genus Polyodon; species Polyodon spathula. The sequence goes on along the minus strand of NC_054541.1, from coordinate 43,572,267 downwards.
CGAGAAAGACCTGTGTAAATTCCCGTCGCCAGAGATTATTTAAGCAGTTTAATTTTACAGTCTTCTTTCAAATATTTATAATTTGTTTGTCATTTGTGAGTGTGTGTATGTGTGTGTGTACGTAAGGCAGGGGTCTCCAACCCTGGTCCTGGAGAGCTACTGTGGCTGCTGGTTTTCGTTTCAACCAATCTCTGTTACTTCATTGAACCAATTGTTGGCTTAATTAGTCAAGATTAACAGGTGTTCCAGATCTTTAGCCACTGATGATGTAAAGACACCTAGAAAACCTGCTGGATATGGGCTCTCCAGGACCAGGGTTGGAGACCTTTGGTGTAAGGCATATAAGCTAGTGTTTTGATTTGCCAGTGATCTGAAAATGATCAATTATTATGAACAAATAAATCAAGTTCTGCCCTACCGTCCCCAGAAAGCTTTTTAAGATGAAAAGCGCTTTCATCAGTGCACACATATTGACTTTTAAGAATGTTATGTTTTGTACAGTTTAAGTAATATGTGTACTGAACCAGGGCTTTCTGGTCATACATTCTGGTGCCTTGTACAGTCTCTTCGCATGACCTGGCATGAGTGGCAGTTTGATAAGAAAAAAAAAAAACAGCCAGAACTAATTTATAAAAAATTTAATCATGTTGAAATGTAGAACAAATATAGACATTGACATTCTCAGTCTTTATACAGCATGCAAGTTATTTTTGGCCCATGTTTCTTTTCAGCTCAGGAGTAGGATTAAGTGTTTGTGCATTCAGTGAAAAGTTCATTACACACCATGAAAATAAATCTGCCATCTGGTGCTAGAACTGATGAAGTGCAATACAGATTGTCAGTCCACACTCTGTAAAGCAGGGAGCTCAATTATGTGGACCTTTTATTTATTGCTTGAGTTCATGCTGTTTTGTTTTTATTATTTTTTTTTTTAAATGTCTTTTCAGATATCACATTTCTCTGCAGTTGCGGTCTCCCCTTGGCGACGTAGCTACACATGACCAAGGATTGTTTGCTGTTCTTTAAACATGTGCGTTTGTCACCCAGAATGACACTAACCCACTAATGCTTCTAGTTTCAACTAACCCCTCAAAACCTTGTGCTCTTTACAGTTCATCCAGCAACACATTAGTTCAGCTGCAAAGCTTAACATTGCACACAATATGCTTACTTAAATTCCCCAAGTTCATAATTATGCATCCACACCATGTGTGTATAGTTATTCAGCCACATTTATCATAAGAAAACTGATTAAACATGGCACTTATATATTTTTATATACAGTATTGTAACATATGGGTCATTCCATGTGAAATCAACACAGACAAACTTCAAGTCTTCAAATTACCTTCATTTTTTTAATGGTATATGCTAAACAGCAGCAGTATATTGATTATACACAGTTTAGATCAATTGTGTTCTACAGTGCTGCTGATACAGTAGCGGGATATAGCATCAATAGATTATCCTTGTGTTTTGGTTAACACAATTGTGATACTATTGGCAATCAGTATATGTGAATCATCTACCATACAGCTCTCACATGTGCTGCCCATCGTGACACCTGCAGGGCTAGACTTTTTAGTCCAAAAGTCAGTAGCTTGCCTACATCCGTTTAAGAGTTTCTAAGTGTAATGAAGCAATTGGCTTGGCTATAAGATCGGGCGATGGCCACTTGCCATCTGGTTTTCTGAGCTGTTGTGGGGAATCGCTGTGGTGAGGGAACGTAACTGGACATTGTAAACAGGGGAGAAATAACTGGCCACTGTAAATTAAAGTATAATTTAAAGGGAGTAAATAGAAAGAGAGACAATGTTTATATTCTGAGTTAAATGATCCAAGTTAGCTCTAATCGTGGACTACTGAATGTGTGGTTGGTTTCAAAGTGCCCTATTAGCACTAATCTTGGATTACTTGCCTAAGATAACATCCATGATTAGTGCTAATTGGGATCTTTGAAATCCACCCCTAATGTTACCTAGGGATTACAGTAGGGTTATCTCGCAATAAATAGGCTTTCAGAAAAATAAAAAATAAATTAAGTTGAAACCCAGTAATATTATTTGTGTGCTTTTACATTGGTTAATAGAAAGTGACAGCATTGTGAAAAGGCATGGGGCTGAAGAATTTAACACTCCTATACTGTACAACCTTTCTGTGTTTAAACAGATCTGCATTGGGTGTGGCTGCATGGAAATGTCATCTTGTTGGTGTGTGGAATACAGAGTTGAACGTTTAACAAACTGATTTTAATTAGCTTGCACTGTACTTTTAAGAGCATGTTATGCAATGCTGAAGGTAGCAGGTTTTCCATTTGTGGCTCCATAGCTGCAGAATATTGACATGCAGTAAGTGGGTTAAATATCCTGTCAGATGGCACATTGAGTGAATCTGCTTTGTTGTGATTCAAGGGATGCTTTGTTTTTATACACAAGCACACCCATGCTGAGAACCCCTTCTGTACAGTACACAGATTCTTATTTTTAGTTTTTTCCTGAAAATTTTACCAATAAAATCTGTTAGTATTGGTAGATACATTTTTATAAATAATCACACAAATTGATTTTATGGGCTGCCTGTTTAAGTACAAGATTTGTATTGGAATGTACAATATGCACAAGCATGTGCATGCCTGCGTATTTACTGTACAATCATCATTCTTAATACTGGTTAGCTTCACTAGCGTTCCACAATATTAGCAGCTTAGTAAATTGCATTTTTATCTGCCCCCCCCCTATTTTCCAGGCAGATTTTCCAGTAATATTAATATGCATACTTTAGGTTTTAGCAACATCAATTATCAATTAACGGGAGAACTTAATTCGCTTCCTCTTGTGATCCATAACCTTGTCCTGTTCCATCACAAATCAAAAATTATAAAGTGGAACTTGCAGTACTCTTGAAATAACCTATTCCAGGTAAAATTTAGCACTTTCCAAAATATGTATTCAAATAGATTTTGATTACCCCTTCTTCTTCTTCTTCTTCTTCTTCTTCTTCTTCTTCTTCTTATTGTTATTATATTTTGTAATATTTAGTTGTATTCATACTAGCAAGTTAAAGCCATTCTACACTAGCACATGGACTCTAGGTTCCTCTGCTTTAAATGGCCACACTAATGTTAGTCAGGTCTGCATTTGGAGCATTAAATGTAATTCCTTTTAAATGACTTTCTACGGTTAGGCCATGTAATTCTCTATGATTGTCAGCTATGGGATGTGGAAGTGCATTGCCTTCAGTGAAAACATAACTTGCAATAATGATGTTTCTAACACATTTATGACTAAACTATCCTTCATATCTAGCATCTTCACACTCCTGTTGCAGTTTAGCCTTGCTTTTACTAAAGTTTTATAGCTTCTATATTCTTCAGTCTTTCAGTAGGCTTTACTATTTGCTATTCTTACCATGGAAAAAGGGTAGCAACCAAGCCAGAGCTTCTTACACAGCCTCTAATAACAGTCAGAGCTTCTTACACAGCCTCTAATAACAGTCAGAGCTTCTCACACAGCTTCTAATAACAGTCAGAGCTTCTTACACAGCCTCTAATAACACAGGCAGAGCTTCTTACACAGCTTCTAATAACACAGGCAGAGCTTCTTACACAGCCTCTAATAACACAGTCAGAGCTTCTTACACAGCATCTAATAACACAGGCAGAGCTTCTTACACAGCCTCTAATAACAGTCAGAGCTTCTTACACAGCCTCTAATAACACAGTCAGAGCTTCTTACACAGCCTCTAATAACACAGTCAGAGCTTCTTACACAGCCTCTAATAACACACAGCCTCTAATAACAGAGCTTCTTACACAGCCTCTAATAACACAGGCAGAGCTTCTTACACAGCCTCTAATAACACAGGCAGAGCTTCTTACACAGCCTCTAATAACACAGGCAGAGCTTCTTACACAGCCTCTAATAACACAGTCAGAGCTTCTTACACAGCCTCTAATAACACAGTCAGAGCTTCTTACACAGCCTCTAATAACACAGTCAGAGCTTCTTACACAGCCTCTAATAACACAGTCAGAGCTTCTTACACAGCCTCTAATAACACAGTCAGAGCTTCTTACACAGCCTCTAATAACACAGTCAGAGCTTCTTACACAGCATCTAATAACACAGTCAGAGCACACAGCCTCTAATAACACAGAGAGCTTCTTACACAGCCTCTAATAACACAGTCAGAGCTTCTTACACAGCCTCTAATAACACAGTCAGAGCTTCTCTCTAATAACACAGTCAGAGCTTCTTACACAGCATCTAATAACACAGTCAGAGCTTCTTACACAGCCTCTAATAACACAGTCAGAGCACACAGCCTCTAATAACACAGAGCTTCTTACACAGCCTCTAATAACACAGGCAGAGCTTCTTACACAGCATCTAATAACACAGTCAGAGCTTCTTACACAGCATAACAGCAGAGCTTCTTACACAGCCTCTAATAACACAGTCAGAGCTTCTTACACAGCCTCTAATAACACAGTCAGAGCCTCTTACACAGCATCTAATAACACAGGTAGAGCCTCTTACACAGCCTCTAATAACACAGTCAGAGCTTCTTACACAGCCTCTAATAACACAGTCAGAGCTTCTTACACAGCCTCTAATAACACAGTCAGAGCTTCTTACACAGCCTCTAATAACACAGGCTTCTTACACAGCCTCTAATAACACAGCAGAGCTTCTTACACAGCCTCTAATAACAGTCAGAGCTTCTTACACAGCCTCTAATAACACAGTCAGAGCTTCTTACACAGCCTCTAATAACACAGTCAGAGCTTCTTACACAGCCTCTCTAATAACACAGTCAGAGCTTCTCTTACACAGCAATAACACAGTCAGAGCTTCTTACACAGCCTCTAATAACAGTCAGAGCTTCTTACACAGCCTCTAATAACACAGTCAGAGCTTCTTACACAGCCTCTAATAACACAGTCAGAGCTTCTTACACAGCCTCTAATAACACAGTCAGAGCTTCTTACACAGCCTCTAATAACACAGTCAGAGCTTCTTACACAGCCTCTAATAACACAGTCAGAGCTTCTTACACAGCCTCTAATAACACAGTCAGAGCTTCTTACACAGCCTCTAATAACACAGTCAGAGCTTCTTACACAGCCTCTAATAACACAGTCAGAGCTTCTTACACAGCCTCTAATAACACAGTCAGAGCTTCTTACACAGCCTCTAATAACACAGGCAGAGCTTCTTACACAGCCTCTAATAACACAGTCAGAGCCTCTTACACAGCCTCTAATAACACAGTCAGAGCTTCTTACACAGCCTCTAATAACACAGTCAGAGCTTCTAATAATACAGTCAGAGCTCTTACACAGCCTCTAATAACACAGTCAGAGCTTCTTACACAGCCTCTAATAACACAGTCAGAGCTTCTTACACACCTCTAATAACAGCAGAGCTTCTACATCTAATAACAGTCAGAGCTTCTTACACAGCTTCTAATAACACAGTCAGAGCTTCTTACACAGCCTCTAATAACACAGTCAGAGCTTCTTACACAGCTTCTAATAACACAGTCAGAGCTTCTTACACAGCCTCTAATAACAGTCAGAGCTTCTTACACAGCATCTAATAACAGTCAGAGCTTCTTACACAGCCTCTAGCAGAGCTTCTTTACACAACATAATAACAGTCAGAGCTCTAATAACACAGTCAGAGCTTCTTACACAGCCTCTAATAACAGTCAGAGCTTCTTACACAGCCTCTAATAACACAGGCAGAGCCTCTTACACAGCTTCTAATAACACAGTCAGAGCTTCTTACACAGCATCTAAACACAGTCAGAGCTTCTTACACAGCCTCTAATAACACAGTCAGAGCTTCTTACACAGCCTCTAATAACACAGTCAGAGCTTCTTACACAGCCTCTAATAACACAGTCAGAGCTTCTTACACAGCTTCTAATAACACAGGCAGAGCCTCTTACACAGCAATAACACAGTCAGAGCTTCTAATAATAACAGTCAGAGCTTCTTACACATCCTCTAATAACAGTCAGAGCTTCTTACACAGCCTCTAATAACACAGTCAGAGCTTCTTAGCTCTCAGTCAGAGCTTCTTACACAGCTTCTAATAACACAGTCAGAGCTTCTTACACAGCAATAACACAGCAGAGCTTCTTACACAGCCTCTAATAACACAGTCAGAGCTTCTTACACAGCCTCTAATAACACAGTCAGAGCTTCTTACACAGCCTCTAATAACACAGTCAGAGCTTCTTACACAGCCTCTAATAACACAGTCAGAGCTTCTTACACAGCCTCTAATAACACAGAGCTTCAGAGCCTCTTACACAGCCTCTAATAACACAGTCAGAGCTTCTTACACAGCCTCTAATAACACAGTCAGAGCTTCTTACACAGCCTCTAATAACACAGTCAGAGCTTCTTACACAGCCTCTAATAACACAGGCAGAGCTTCTTACACAGCCTCTAATAACACAGGCAGAGCTTCTTACACAGCCTCTAATAACACAGTCAGAGCCTCTTACACAGCCTCTAATAACACAGTCAGAGCTTCTTACACAGCCTCTAATAACACAGTCAGAGCCTCTTACACAGCCTCTAATAACACAGTCAGAGCCTCTTACACAGCCTCTAATAACACAGTCAGAGCTTCTTACACAGCATCTAATAACACAGTCAGAGCTTCTTACACAGCCTCTAATAACACACAGTCAGAGCTTCTCACAGCTTCTAATAACACAGTCAGAGCTTCTTACACAGCCTCTAATAACACAGTCAGAGCTTCTTACACAGCCTCTAATAACACAGTCAGAGCTTCTTACACAGTCTCTAATAACACAGTCAGAGCTTCTTACACAGCAGAGCCTCTAATAACACAGTCAGAGCCTCTTACACAGTCTCTAATAACACAGTCAGAGCTTCTTACACAGCTTCTAATAACACAGTCAGAGCTTTTTACACAGCCTCTAATAACACAGGCAGAGCCTCTTACACAGCCTCTAATAACACAGTAGTCTGAAGCCTTAATTAAGAGGGGCTGTTATTTCTGTTCCAACTTTTTAGAGGGAAACCACACATTATCTTTTGTATAAAGGCCCACCTTATAACTAGGAGAACTGCATAAAAAAGACTTTTGCCTCAGTGGCTGCTGTGCTGTTGAGCTGGTTTGACTATGTGTCATTATTTTCATACTTCCATATTGCATTTACTTATATCAAGAGAATTGCTTATCCTAAAAAAAAAATAAATAAATAAATAAAAAGTCCTGTTTCAAGTGATGAAACCACTTCATTCAGGATGTGGTTTCCTTATTCCTCAGCTATCATTTCCATTACCAAGCAAACCCCTAAAAACAGAGTTCAGGAATGTTGCTATAATTATTTGGTCAGTTTACATTTCCAGTTGGTTATCGCACTGCGTACAGCAGGATGCAGGTGGTCCGTGCACTTCATGCATATGCTTGAAAATGGGAACTGTTGAGTAGTTTCAGTGCTTGCATTTACTGTACTATATAGAAAGCTAAGAGAAAATGGGAGCTAATTGCAATTGAATATATTGGTTGACTATTTCATGGTTGCCAAAAGATATTTTTCAGTCCTCATCTGTATTTCCATTTGCTTTATCCAAACTGCTGGGATTCATGTTTTAATATCCTCGAGTCAGTATTTTTAAATTGTTTTAAAGGGTAAGGTTTGCCTACTGTAAGCCTTGCTTTGTACTTTGAGTTGACTTGTCTCTCCTTATAACTCTGTGGTAGATCGTGTTGCTGTGTGTGTACACTTGTGCAGGTGAAATGGCTCTGATGGCACAGTACAACATAGTCAAGGTTACAAGTGTGGATTTCCTGAATTTAATACTGTCTTTCTTGTGGAAGTAAGTGCTGATAGAGAAAAAAAAAGTCAGTTGCTTTTTAGTTCACTTAACTCGTGATCCATGTGCTGAGATGACACTATTTGCTTCTCAGTCTTCAAACATACCAAACTAAGGTTTATACCATTCCTCAAAGATCAGTATCAATAAACCTGTGGGCTTCGTAATTCATAACCAGTTTCAGTCCTAAATTTTAGCTCCTTAATATTCACCTTTTTAAGTTTTATAAAGCAACCATCCAAATATGTCATCACTAAAACTCTACCATTCAGTGTTATGGAAACTCCTCAGAATTTAACAGTACCCTCTTCTTTGATTTGTGACCTAAAATGGCTGCCATATTAGGGTCATGTGACTCTTACAGTTGGTGCACCCCAGACCACCCATCTACAAAGCTCTTATGCAAATACAGTGCCTGCAAAAGCAATCCTTTCAAAACCGCACATTCAGTCTGCTTGTTAACCTTATTAGCAGTTGTCAAAAGTTGGATCTTGGTGATTGCATTTGCTATTGTAACTTTTGTCTGGGTGCCTTACATCACAAGGGGAATTGTGTACACATGCTTTGAAATAAATAATTAAGAAGGTCCTCTGTTCTTGCACTTTCTTCGACTGGACATTAATTAATGAAGATGTTGTGTTGCCTGTAGGGGAAGACCAGTGCAACTTGTTAGCAGCAACTGCAAGATATAAAATCTCTAATTCAAATGCCAAAGAAAAAGTGGTTCAGGATTTAGTGATTTTTAAACAAGTACTTTTCAACCTGAATCTGCAAACAAACAGCGGGTTAACTGTCCCCAGTGTATCTAATAGGTGATTGTGATTCATGCCAGGTTGCAGTCGGTTTCACTGGAGTTGTACATAGTTCACATTTCAGTGATGGCAATCTGTCCTCGGGGCTTTTAGAACTGCTTGGTCAGTCTTGTGCAACAAGTCTCACCACCACCCATGACTGATGTTTGGCGAAAGTGGAAGCTGCAAGAGAAACCCAGCTCTGTTATTAGATTTATCATTTCCCACTGCACTTACCATGATACAAACCTGAAAGCGCAGCTTCTGAAATATTCCTTCTTTTTAAAAGGGTAAAGATAGACTCCTGCTAACTATAGTGTGGCAATGAAAACATTGATGCTTTCTTTAGTTCGTCCATAGATGTGTCATCAACACAGAATAGTGTGAATGGTACAGTATATTGACTATCCAATGAACAAAGCATTCTGTAAGTTTATTAGAATTTGTAGACTTTACAGATTATTTGGTACTGTCCAGAGATGTGTGTATTAAGAATATTTAAACAGTGGTAGATCTACCTCCATTTAATCGATTGAATTGCCCACCCCCAGGTCTTGTGTTGTCTCTCTGTCATTACCAGTAATTGTTTTGTTTGAAAGAGTCCTATTTTAATTAAACCCTGAGTAAGGACATGTGTTTTAAATAGCTTCATTTGTCTTGCAGGGTTATCAATGCAGGAAAAAGTTCACTGAATGAAGACCAGGCCTGCTGTGAAGTAGTCGTTTTGAAGAAGAACTCGGAGGTCTCGTCCACACCGAATAAGAATTCCACAGCAAATCGAAGGTCTTCATTGCCGAATGGAGAGGGCTTGCAGCTGGAGGACAACTCAGTGAGTACAACCATAAAGTATCAATTCAGAGAGAGCAGGACAGTGAACTAGAAGCTGTCAACCTCGTTCCCCTGGTGAACACCCTCTGAATTGGCACTTGGGCTACCTGCACTGGCCTAGTCAATTGCAGAAATAACCTCGCCCTCAGGGAGGAGTTAGGTATTACACAGACTGTACAGCAGTTATGCTAAGGCTGTCGTGCACATGGGCTACCTGCAGTCAGCTTTTGGAATTCACTTCACTGCCCTCCTGCACTCCCACATGGCTGTTTTCTCTGTGAACTCAGTTGGACACCTGCAGTGTTGGCCTTTGTCCAGTAGCCTGCCAAAATCAATGTCAAGCTCCTGGGGGTACACAGTTGATTGCTTGGCAGTGGTGTTGGAGGACACCCACTGACAATCTCTTCAGTTGTTGTGGTGAGTGTGATGAGAGCACATTATTGGATACTCCAAATTATGGATCTTTTATATATATAATATATATTCTTTTTACTAAAATGCACATCTTCCAATTTTCATTCCTCCTGCTAATGTTCTCTACTGTAGTTTCCTCCCACAAGGTATGGTAAAGAACAGCATATCGTATATTCAGCTTTCAAAAAATGTTACAAAATGTTGATTGCATACTAAATGGTAAAAGGAGAGTTCCAGTATTTCCTCAAATTACATAATGGAATGTTATTCAGATGGAAATGTTTTATAATGTGTGTATATATATATATATATATATATATATATATATATATATATATATATATATATATATATATAAATTGTGATGCTTCTGAGAGATGACACAGAAACATTTGTAGTAATGCATTTGCACAGTGACAGACTTTATTTGTTGCCACATCCCAACAGGCGAAACTCCAAGGTTATCAGCGAATCTTTTAACAGGCTAGAGTAATGTATATTAACAAAATATCGGACCACAATTACTGCTATGTTGTATCTAAGAAAATTGTTTGAATGTTCAAAGTTCCGTGTGCTAGAAATGCTTGAGTTCATTACAAATTGTCTGAGGAAACTACAGCTGAGAAATGAATAACCAGCCAAAAGAGACATCACCTATGCAGAAAATATCCTTCAGAAACCCCTATTGATACCAGAGGCTAAAGTCCAGTCCTATTTGAACATGATCTGCAAAACCTAGTTCAATCAATCTGAAGAAAAGTGAGGACAAGACAGAAGGGGCCAGGTGGTTCTAGGCCTTTGTCTGTCACCACTGGAGGCCTGAGTTTGAAGGACCTGACAAGACAGCGTTGCGAGAGGAAGCTCTTCTGGTGCCTGACCGCTCTGTGCCAAACTGCCAGCACAATTTCCCTTTCATGAATGTTAGATTTGCTTGTTATCACCTTATCCAAGATTCCAGTAGCATCTATATGTAAATCTAATCTTAACAATACATCACATTTTTATACCAAACCTTTAACCTTAATGCTGCTATATAGGATTAAAAAATTGCTATTGAGTCACCTGGCGGATAGTACAGTATCTGTACCACAGATGCTATTCAAAGTGTGGATATTCCTGTAGCGTTTAGTCCCGGACCAATCGAGAACTTGCACTAAACTTAGAAGCACCATTTAAAAAAATAAAATAAATAAATTAAGTAAATAAATAAAGAAAGAAAGAAAAAGAATAGAACAGAAAAGTGACCATAGAAACCAGATTTCCAACAATTGTCCAACATCTTATGTTATGTGTGTACTTTACATCTTTACATTGGTAGGTTTGAGATTAACACACAACCACAACACAACAAAATCAGCTGTTGAAAACCATCTCAAGCAGCACAGCGGTTATATGTATTGATGTGTTGGTTCTGTTGTTTCTGCCCTCAGGATTTGGAAGGTCTTACTTTGCATTACTGGGCCCTCTTCGACGGGCACGCTGGATCAGGGGTGGCAGTGTTCGCCTCCAAAGTGTTACAGCAGAAGATAGCGGAGCAGCTGCAGGACGTTCTGGATGTCATTAAAAACACGGCTGTGCGTCCACCCGCCTGCCACGGGGAGGACCCTCACACCACCACCCCGAATGCAAGGACTCTGACAAGGGCCGCCTCCCTGCGAGGAGCAGCCGGAGCCCCAGGCTCCCCCAGCACACCTCCAACCCGCTTCTTCACTGAGAAGAAAATCCAGCACGAGAGTCTTGTGGTTGGGGCAATCGAAAATGCTTTTAAAGAAATGGTAGGTACTATTTCTTTATAGTAAGTAGTTGATCAACAGAGCTTTTTCAAATGAAAAGTTGTTGTCTTGAACAATCAGTGAGTGATATTGGAGAGCTGGCAAGGAACAGCGTACAGTACTTAAGACCTCAAATTAACCCTTTCTTTTACAGTTCTATATAGTAACATTCAATGTTGTTTTTAATAGGTTCCTAAAGGATTGTTTCGTAAATGATTTACATCTCGCATAGCCTTATAAGTAAACTTGTGTAAATGTTGTCATTGAAATCAGTTGAAAAACAAGTGGGGTTAGATTTGGAGCATCAAGAATGAATTGTATTAAAATGTGCTGCTCTGTACAACCACTAGATGGCGTCGCTTCCCATAGTAATGCAGTGCTTGATTCCCTGCCATTGGGTAAAGATTGCTGTTCTTGGAATGTAATTTGCTGAGAATCTGAGGTTTACAGTGTGTCATTATTGATCCTGCCACTGATAACTTTCTACTACTGCCAGTAGGAACAGGAGCATGTCTGTTACAGTCTAACAAAGTGTAGAAACAGAATTCGGGAGGGAGGAAGCTATTGTAGTATCACCACAACTACCTCTGGGGAGTATAAACAAACAAAATAGTGAACAAGATGTTTTTTTTTTTTTTTTTAAATATTTAAATGGCTAAAGTGCTATGGAAGAGTGTTGTAAACACTAGAACCAGCCACACAATGGCAGAATTCAAACCTTTTTCTTAAAAAAAAAAAAAAAAAAAAAGGAAACCTATTTAGCTGTTGTCTAATCCTCCAATATAAATCTGTATAGACTAAAAAAGAAAATCTTTGGATTCAAGCAGATTATTGTCTTTTTCAGTTTCAAGAGATTGATATTCTGTGGGCATATTATATAATTACAGAAACACTGAAAGAGAAGCAGAACAGCCAACATGCTGTAACCTCCTTAGAAAATCACACTGGAGATTACAGAACATCTAATACCAGATGATTTCATCTGCCTCTCTCTGTCCTCCTGACTGCTAGCTCATTTCTCTGTATCCCATTGAAATAAAGAGCTGAAATGTTTTAACCCATTTTCTTGCCCTCTTGTTAATTTTGGAATATAACCTCGCACATGTAAATTAAACTCTGTATCTGGCTATCCTTAAAGAGGTGATAACCAGTATTTTTTTTAAATTCTCAATATTATCACTGGTCCCCATTTTTCTCTGATATTTTGGTGCTGAAGTGATGTTCCAACTTACTTAATGTCTGCATATCCCCAATTATATCCCAATTATATATAATATATATATATATTAGATATATATATATATATATATATATATATATATATATATATATATATATATAACAACAAAAAACATGAGTGAAGGGCCAATATTGACAATGTCGACCCAAGGGACTTTTTCGACCTGAAAAAAGAAACAAGGACCAGAGGTCACAAATGGAGATTAGACAAAGGGGCATTCAGAACAGAAAATAGGAGGCACTTTTTTACACAGAGAATTGTGAGGGTCTGAAATCAACTCCCCAGTAATGTTGTTGAAGCTGACACCCTGGGATCATTCAAGAAGCTGCTTGATGAGATCCTGGGATCAATAGGCTACTAACAACCAAACGAGCAAGATGGGCCGAATGGCCTCCTCTCGTTTGTAAACTTTCTTATGTTCTTAATATGTTCTCAGAGCAATAAAATGGGGACCAGAAAAACACATAGAAAGTAGAAATAATTTTAAAGTATTGGTTAGTTGTCTAAGTATTGACTTGGTTTAGAAATAATACAAACTGCACTAAATAAAGCAAATAAATGGATTACTGAAGCACAGTAAAGGAGGGAACAACTACATTGGTCCTAAAGCAGTCGCCAAAGCACACAGAAGATTTTTTTTTAAAATTGGGACCCCACAAACTTGAAGGGTTTAGTTTAGCCAGTAATTACTGTTGTGTTTATTTTTATTTTTTTGGCCGGGGGTGTGATGTGAAGAGATGGTCAGGATTTAAGTGTATATTAGAGATATACCTCTCCATCTCTATCTTATACATATATTGTAAAAAAGGGGGGGGGGGGGGGGGGGGGGTGTAATATCCTCCCTGCAGAAAACATGTGCGTATGCACATTTTGTTAATTGTTTTATTATTAATTATCACCTGCACCGGGTAGCTATTGTTAAATTAAACCCAGATGCAGGGTATTTATAGAGAGCAGCCAGTTTGCTCAAGGCTGCTGTGAGTGAAGAGCCCGGTTGCACAAAGGCAACCATAAAGTATTGTGGTGCCGAAAGGATACGTGAGTGTATGTGTGTGTGTATACGTCTTTTTGTGAACCGATAAACAGATTAGCTGTCCGGTCTGTGTAGTTAGGTTCCAGATTGTATTGTACTTAGTGCTCCGAATGGGAGCTAGGTGTTTATTTTCCGTTTTGTTTATTTCTGTTTATTAAAAGTGCGCATCAGCGCTGTAAAAATCAATTTCTTATGTCTTGGGTCTGAATTTAAAGGGGCAACGAACCGTGTGAGTGGCGCGGGCTGAGTGGCGAATCGATTACAGCACATATATATATATATATATATATATATATATATATATATATATATATATATATATATATATATGTGTAATCTCTCACACGCACACAGGGGGGGATTAGAAAGTCAGTTAACCACATCAACTCATGTATTTATTTATTTCTGCTTTGTATTTGTTGTTCTTATAGGATGCCCAGATAGAACATGAAAAAAGCATATACCATATCTCCGGAGGCTGCACTGCGCTGGCTGTGGTCTTCCTACTGGGGAAACTTTACGTAGGAAATGCTGGTGACAGCAGGTGAGGGAGTGCTTGCATCTACAGCGGGTAGCCCTGGTTCATGGGCGGCATGGTAATGAATCTGGGATCGCTGTGCGCTGAGTGGATCCACACATGTATTCTGTTAAGATCCTAACCTCATTCTGGGCCCTGAGTCACAGCTTTAACTTGGGAAATGTTTCTTCAGAGTAGGATTTAAAAAAAAATTTAAAAAATACATCATTCATAAAATCAAAACTCTTAATCGCAAAAATAAACCTTGAAAAACATATTTGTTTACTTTGTCCGAAGTCCTGTGTTAAAAAAAAAATTAAAAAAAAAAAAAACACTAATGAGATACGTTTCATTAAACTGTATTTTATTAAAAAAAAAAAAAAAAAGGTATAATGAATTTTCACAAATACCATATGAAACAACCTGCTTCAGCTTGGTGCTCTGCTAGTGCTGTTTATCATTCTGTGTCAAATAAAATAGAACCCTTTGCAGATTCTGGGACTCTTATATAATTGTCTTTGATTGACCCAATATATTACTGTACTTAATCAGGCACTAAATCTATGTTTGTTGAAAGACAATTTGGTTGTGGGGGGGGTCTGCTGAATGTTTAAAGGCACGTGCCAAAATTCTTAAGTGATTCAGTATCCTCTCACTTAACTGTTCATGGAAATAATTGAATTTCCAGACATGGCTTTATTACTCCTTATGCAATATTCCTCATCTTGTCCTACCAGTGATGTGGTCCGCTTTTAGAGCAATAGCAGCGTTCTAGTATTAAATGTTTAAACTACCAATACCATTAATCCCATCTCATTAGTTGGCCAGTCACACATTGTCGTACAGCTTGTTTTTCCCCTGTCACTTCAGCTTTCCCTAAGGGGACAGGGTGAGCTGAATTACAAACAAAGAGTAACATTTTCATTGTGTTTCCAGTAGATCCTATCCCCAGAACTTTGGTAATGATTTGTTTACAGGTGAACCCCTGGTTATATTAAACATGCCCCATCTTGATGCAAAACATGCACAAGCTGGTTACGCTGGATGCTACCATTCGTGACCCCTAACTGCCAAATGACAAGTACAGTATTCCATTTGACTAAAACAGTTTTACGGAAGTGGAGTCATGGTTTGGATTCGGTTGATTGGACAGTTCCTTGATGAATAGTAGAATAGGTTTATTGAACTAGCATATTGAGGCAGTCATTTCAAAGTGACTTCATCGTGTAATTGCAATTACAAAACCCGGCACATTATGTGATGTTTGTCTTTTTTTGTCTTTTAGGGCTATAATCATTCGAAATGGAGAAATAATCCCAATGTCATCAGAGTTTACACCTGAGAGTGAAAGACAAAGGCTCCAGTTTTTGGTAAAATATTTTGGGTTCTATTTTCAAAGCATAATCTCCACTCTCTGTTTCTATTTTTCATGAGGTGTGAAATTCATGTCATTGTTACGAAATGAAAAACAAACCATGGATTGGATTGATTTTACTTTTGTTTTACTTTTTGTTGAATTAACAGGGTTTTTTTCACAAGTTAGGAATAAATGAATGATCTAAACAGTAGCAACAAACATAGGGTCTTTCAGAAAACTTCACAGTGTGCTGTGTCAGGAACTGTCCTCTGCTAACTTGTACATATACCTGATGACCATTGTCACAAAGATGATGCTGCTTGTCCCATTGTACCATGCTTTTTATGGGAAAAGTTGTGTGTGTTTTTTTTTTTTACATTAATCCTGATGTTTTACACCATATTTTGGATAACTGAGAATTCCACAGTACATGCATTTCCACTTATCCATAGCCACAAGTAGTAATATGAATGTATACATGTGAATTTTGCATTGTATGCATGTCCATACAGTATGTGACTGTAAGAAAGATGGTGTGGAAAACCTGATATGTCCTTCACACAGCGAATGGTGAATGCTGCTCCATACGCAACCAAACAATTTATAGGTATTTGGACCCTTCAAGTCTAAAAAGGGGCAATTCCTGTAAATTGCCATAGTTATTTCGCATCTGTTCTAATTTTACCAACAGAAATCAAATTACAAAACGGTGTATAACAAATCCATAAATTCATTACTTCATGCATGTCCATACAAGGGTTGATTTATAACATTGTCCCTGGGTGTAAAGCCACCATCTATGGCATCAGCTGTTTCTAGGTAAGTCTGCAAGGGAGTATATACATGTCATTCATCAGTCATGTCATTCTTTCAGGGAATTTGGGGGTGAAAAAGGGAGCGAGTGGGTTGTTTACAGCTATCCCCATGAGTGAAATAAACACAGCACTCCATGCTTGTTCTTGGACTATTCTGTTTATATAACAAGTTCAATCTATGGAAAGGAAAGTAAACAGCTGAATTCTGGGAATTACTTTCCATACTGTAAAATCAAGCTCTACACCTGCTTAGCAACACAATGTAATTTTAAACAGTTGAATTCGGGGGTGACATTTTCTTAAAAAATTTATTGATCACGAGTGCCACGTATTGCAGGGGTTTTACTGTGTAGCCTACTTCTCCTGTTTGTCCAGTGTTCATATAATTGTGTATTCTTATGTTTTCACCAGGCATATATGCAACCTCACTTGTTAGGGAACGAGTTCACGCATTTAGAGTTCGCCAGAAGAGTCCAAAGGAAGGAGCTTGGGAAGAGGATGCTCTACAGGGCTTTCAACATGACAGGCTGGTGAGGACAAAACAGCTTTCCATTCTGTAGCCAGGAGCTTCAGAAAGCCAGTTTCAATGTAATTCTCTACCAAAAAAAGGCCAAGGGGCGTCCTTTTTAACTTTTTTTTATGTTTCCCTTTGAAAGTAGCTCACTTGAAAAAAGACCAGATTATAGCTAACACAGCAGAGGAGACAGTTTTTATATTTGATCTTGGCCTTAACCTTTCATCCACTTTCTGTAGTTTTGATAATTTGATCATATGAGGGCTACCTGAAAACGTTTTTTTGTTCAACTTGTATCTATTTTGACTGTTTTACAGGCAGTTTCATCAAATTGTCATCTTTTCAAGCTAGATTATCTTTTTCATTTCTGCTACAGCATTTGATTAAATAATTTCCTGTACTCCAATAAAGGCAGTTTGTCCATCACTGTATTACAGTGCATTATAGGATATGCAGCAATAGTAAAATGAGCTAGTGAAATTCTTTGACAAGAAGTAAAAGAAAAGACTTATTTTAATTCAACGCTACAGCTTCAGGATGTGACTTTGAAACCCAGATATTTTTTAGAACTGATACCAAGATTGTAAATACTTCTTTACTAGCCTATATGCTGAAGGGAAAAAAAAAAAAAAAAACCTTTTTAGTTTGAAAACCCTGTGGGCTTGTTTATAGCTAGGTCTGACACCATGACTTTTAAATCTCTTCTCTTCTTTCTGATCCTTGCATGGTCATGGCAACAGCATATTTTACAGATGAGTTGATTGCCAATCAATCGTTCCAGGGGCATAAAGGGATTCTTCCCGTGGAGATTTTTCTTAAAGATCAATATTAAGGGAAAAAAAAAAAATGGTCATAGTGACTTTCCCATGTAAAATTTTTTTTATTCCTGCTTTTGAACAATGTTAAAAAATAAAAGTTGTATTGCCCTGTATTTTAACATGGGGGGAGGGAATTGAGAAAGAAAGATCAAATGAGTTTTTTTATATATCAGCATATACTTTATTACCTGCGAATGCAATGAGATTAGGGCCTGAGGCACAGCCACTCCGGATATATAGTCTTATACTGGTAAATAATTAGATTAGCTATTATTAATATAATCCGGACTATTATATATATATGATATAATAGTATATATATATATATATATATATATATATATATATATATATATCTATATATATATATATATATGAAACCTACTCTAATGGGATGCACGTCTGGACACAACAATTCTGTCAAGACATCGAGCTTTGGAATCAATCGAGATTAACCCTGGTTCGGTCTATTCACATAGTAAAATTTGGTTGTGGGTTTTTTTTTTTTTTTTTTTTTTTTTTTTTTCCACAGTGAGTGTAAGGTGTCAATACCCTTGTAGTGCTCGGGTTTCTTTGCTTCAGTGTGATGTATGGCCATATGTGTCAAACAATGAGCCTTTTGGACCGTAGAAACTCAAATCATCCCACAATTGTTGCTTATTTATATTTACAAAATTATGAGCAGGTTCTGCCGGACGAACTGAAGCACAACTTTGTTTTTTTTTTCCTAATGAAATGTTGAAGAGTGCTAGATACTGTATTGGCAGCAGCTGTCTCAGTGCTTACCTATTCTCTCATTTGAACTGTTCCTTGCCTCCTGCCTGTGTAAATTGGATTGTGTTCAACTGCAGGGGAGTGGACAGGCACAGTGGGTGCAGTGCGGTCCTATGTTTTATTTTACAAAGCTAGCTTGACTGCTGCGACATAGATCAACAGAAATTAATTCATTGAGTCAGAGGCAGGGCTTATTAGAGAGGCTTCAGATATAATTCCTCAGAGACCCTCTTTAATAAACCAGTCCCATCTGATACTCTTCATTACCATTCACATTGATTCCTAAGGCATTAAAAAGAAAATGTGCTGGTCCCACTTTGTGCTGAATAATTTTCCAGCCTGAGAAAATGCTATCAAATTAAAAACCTGCCCTTGTTAAAACAATGAATTTCAGGATTAAAAAAAAAAAAACATAGCTAAGTAATTCAAGCACCGTCAAAGGAAATCTTTGTCTTTTTGTTTTGATTTCAATTAGAATTATAAATAGCACTGAAAATAAGCCTGTTGTCCACAAATTATAAACAAAAAAAATCTGTTTTTGAAAACTACCATTCATGCAATGACATTTCACAAGCTTGATGTAATAATTTAAAATGGTATGTTAACTTCAAGAATATATTTTAGAAATGTGTTTAATGCACGCAAGTGGTGTAAAAAAAAAAAAGGGCTGTGTGAGTAAGGCTATACTGAGATAATGTTGGTGTCGTGGTAAACGGTGCAAATCTGTGGGGTCATTTGTGGGATAAAGTGTTGGTAGTGTTACAACAGACCATCTGCAGTTTATTTTATGGTGACCTACTGAAAGGGAGTTTTATTCATAAAAAGAAACTAGCTGAGTTGAAGACATTTCAATAGCCAAAATATGCATGCATATAGGCTAAAAAAGAAATGGGGTGTTATTTCGGTATTGCATTTATAAGCATGTTTTTTTGTTTTTTTTTAAACTTGCTGTCCATGCTGCTACTCAGCTATTACTTTTTGTACCCATCTGTGGCAGAGCAGAGCTCTGCCCTTTATAGATTGGCAGGGATGGGGTTAAATTCCTCTCCCTGCCTGGGTTTATTGTGTTCAGGTGGCTGGGGTTGATTGGAGTAATTAACGATCAATCAGCACCCAGCCACCTGATGTAAAAGGAGGCCTCAGATTCCCATTTGGAAGAGGAGGGAGCTGATGGTTGTGCTTGCTGTTTTGTGGTTTTGAATTTGATCCAGTGAAGGCGTCGTCTAGCCTGGAAACCTTTATTTTTGTAAGTCTTGTTTTGTGTTGTGTTTTTGTGTATAAATCCCGTTGTTTTGGCCCTTGTGCCCTTTTATTTTGTGTTTTATTTATAATAAAAGTTTTTTTTTTTTTTTTTTAACTGCAGTCTGTCTCTGGGCCTCTGTCCACTCGCAAGCCTGTCACACCATCATACAAGTAGCTGCCTAAAACCAATACAGGCTTTGGAGCTTATTTCCTTTTAAAATTATGCACAAAATAGCCATAACAGACTTGTTGCTTGAACACTAATCTTGTGTTGATGCAAAATGGGCCTGCTGTGAAATTAAGCCATAGAAGTCTGGGCTTCAGGTCTTACCAAGACTGCATAAAATACTGAGCAGATTTGAGAACTATTTTTTTTTCTTCTATATTCAATTTAGCTCAAAGCCTTACTTAATTTGTCATCTTTGTGTTCACTATTACAGAATGTCTGTGTGCAGCAAAACAGTTTAGAATTGGCTGATTTAATTATTTAATGCTGTGCCCAAATCAGTACCTAATTACTGCCTGTAATGTGTGTAAAGATCTTTCAGTCCATAACAACCACCTTCAATTCACCAGCTTGTTCGATACAGCAGTGGAATTTGGATAAGAGTCACCCATTTCATACAGTCTGTTTTGAAACCGTTTCTAAGCTGTGTTCTGTGTGACAGACTCCTGAGTTAGCACTGCCTGTTAGAGGCAATGCATTTCTGATTCAAGCTGGGTATTTTCTCTAAAATGGAGGCTGTACAGCAGGATTAGTGTTGTTAAATTGTGAGCTCTGTCTCGGGCCCTGTGATGGTGATACATTGTTGTTTGCAATGTGCAGGTTCTGCATGTTTTAAAGATTCCCAGCAAGCTGAAGAAACAGCAGGAGAGTCCTGACCTGTACTGTACAGCACATCTCCTGACAGTGATGACTTACCCTGTCGGTGTGGAAAGCATGCAAGGAGCTTATCCGGTACTGTAGAGCAACTCTGCTACAACCAGCACCAAAAGATTAGAGAGAAAGAGAATAATAAGATGATATTTGACCCCCCCCCCCCCCCCCCCCCCCCCCCCCCAAAAAAAAAGTTATTTTAATAAGTACACATGTGCTGTTCAATTTGACAATACAGAGTATAAAAGAGCATTTGAGCAAAAATCACAGAAGGCCTATATAGTCTATTTATTTATTGACTTTTATAAAGATAATCAATAACCCTATTTTTTTGTTTGTTTGTTTAAATACTGTGTCTACTAAAACAATTAAACCGAAACATTGTAATAGAGTACTAAGTTCACACAAGGAACGTTGCAACTGATGCTTTCTCAAATCATTAAAAAAAAAAAAAAAAAAAAAAAAAAGTTCATGCTTGTGCAGCTTTACATCAGGTTATCTCCAGCCTGCAACAGACAAAGCACATGACCTTCTTAACAACAGCTGGCTGTTTCTGCTTGACTGTTTTTCACACTGTAAATGCAGAGTGACCTTGAGTTTCAACATCATCAAGAGACTACATCTGCCCAATGATCTTGGGTCAAGGTCTTAGAAACAACTGTTTTCTCTAGTCATATCCATATACATTGGTGTGCATCATATTGTAGTGTAGGAGCATCACAATACTACACAGTCCTGAATACTGTAAGAGTATAACATACTAAAGAATTTTTTTAGAATTGTATTTTATTTAAAAACAAAAACATGCTAATACTATCCTTGTAAAGCCAGCATATGGTATTCAATGGCAGTAGAGCTCTTTCTTATTTCTCCCCACGGAAAAGAGTAAATCTTACTATTTTGGAATGATAGCTGTATCAAGTTCTAAAAATATAATTTAAAACCAATCTCGCTGTGTCCCATGTTATCTACTCTATCAAAAGGTACCTCTCAGTGGTCATATTGATCCAGGATTGGTTTGTAAGATGGCTCGGTCTGTTTAGTCAGTGTATCTGTTACTGCTTTCTCATTGCAAATTGCATGCTTGTGAATGCATCTTTTTGTTTTGTGCTCAAGTTTACTCTAACAGCTGTTTCTTACTGTAGTCCGAAACAAGCATTTTGTGCAGTACAAGGATACTGTGAAAAGGCCACTGCAGTAAACATTTAGAATGAAATGACGTGCGGCTGCCATGAATCAACCATGACCAAACAAAAAGAAAAAATGTTGTCAATTGAACCAGTGAAATTTGGTGTATTTTTCATGACCTTTCCGAAGTCCGATATTTCAAATGTCCCCTTCAACTAAGAAGCTATCATCCTTTTTTCTTTTCATATTGTTCAGTGTTGGTAACAGTAATAATGTATAAATATTTAGCACATCGTACACTTTTGTTACAGTGTATGGTCTTCAGTCGCCCTTGTAAAGTGGAGCATTTTTTTTTTTTTAATCTGTTGCAAACTGTTTTTTTTCAACAGCTCGTATTTTATAAACCATTACAGACTTCAGTGAATCAGTGCCTCATATCCCAGAGACCATGGAGTGAATTTGCAGGGCGGTAAATGCACTGCCCTTAACATTGATCTGTGAGCCAATATGGCTGGCTTACATTAAGTACCCCTGTCTACAAAAAATTATCTTGCCATAGATAAGTTCAGAATGGACAGTTCTCCATATCCTTTAGCCTTTAATCAGCATTCTTCTGTAGAACCTGGGTGCACCCCAAAACAGCAAGACGCCTAGGAGCATTAATACATAAATTACGCTTTTCATGTATTCTTTACCAACTAACTTTTCGGAAGTCCCTTGGTACGGCTGTATTTGTTAAAATGTTATTAATGGAGACGAGTATTGGCACTGCTTTTTATTTTTTTTAAAGATGCTGTTTGATCTGCGACTAATTCCATGTATTAACTGCTTTGAATTAATTCATTAAGGCTCTAAAAATATTTAGGCACCAGATAAATTAGATATTGATGGTAGAATTAAGCGAATCCAGTTTCAATTGCTTCAGATATCTTTTAGTATATAGCATTTATTGACAGGTTTTAGTCCATATACAACCAATCACTGAAAATATTCTCTGCAGACCATAGATATATTCACAGAGGTCCTAGAACTGTGACTATGCATTGTTGTTGCAGTATATTTTTGACCCCCATTTGTCATAAGGAGGAGCAATTTCAATATACAATTATAGACTAGCACAGTCAATTTCACTGTGACTCCCAGTGATAGTGCTGTAATAAAGGAACACCGTATCTGATCTACATACCAGTTTTTCTGTGTTTGGGTATCACTTGCATCTTATGAAGAGGTGTTGTTACGTTGATTAAATAAACAACGATAAGGCTATCCTCTCTTTTCTACAGGGCATATAAAACCATAGAGGAAGATGACCTGAAGTTTCCTTTAATTTATGGAGAGGGCAAGAAGGTAAGCAGCATCTACCTTGACAAAATGATTCCCAATGTGTCCTTCAGCCTGCCAGCTAGAAGGGAAAAAGTGTCGCTCATATAAAATATGTTGGTCATCGGGGCTGTCTTCAGGGATATCTGTTGCGCGTTAATATACTGTATATGGTGTGACTCCGTATATAGACCCCCTCTCTACCTCACACAAACACACATTGCCCAGAGTTCCAGCTTCACACAGGGGTTGTAGAAAAGCTTGTTTTACTTTCTGTTAATAATGTTAATTGGGTCTACAAATTTGCAAAGGCTTTTAAAATGTATCATACACATGCACATGATGATGTTGATGATGATGTTGTTATTATTTAATTTTAGCAGAAGCTTTTACCTGATCTTGCATGATTGATGCTTTTATAACATGACCATATGTAAATCGGCTATCTGGGCTAATGTTAAAATACTGACTTTGGCTCTTGATATGTAGGCTTGTGAGCAGTTTGGTCAAATAGTTTTGAAATTACTGCTTTTGAAATAAGCTTGTAGGTACACCCAAAGAATATATGCCCAATGTATAAATAATGTCATGTTTTGTTTGTTTTTTCTTACAGGCACGTGTAATGGCCACTATTGGTGTCACCAGAGGACTAGGGGACCATGATCTGAAGGTTCATGACTCTAACATCTACATCAAGCCTTTCCTCTCCTGCTACCCTGAGGTATTCAAGCTTCTTTTTCTCATTTAAATGATGCTCAGAGTGATTGGCATATGCTTTGAAAAGCATTATTACATTAAGGTGCACTGTACAAATCATCGCTTATACAGCAACGTTTCAGGGTTTGTTTTTTTTTAAATAAAAACTAAACTTATAAATGACCGAACAGTTATTTGGTCAAGGGTGAAACAGCTGTTTCCAGAGAAATATAGTTGTTTTGAACTGGAAAGTCATGAGAGGAACACTCCAACAAACTTTCCATCTTAAGTCAGCTACTCACAGTAGAATGCTGTGCAAGTCAATTGACCTACTTGTACCTCCAAGCTGTAAAAATGGGGCAGAAATAGGACTCTGATGGAAGTTAAATGTTGCCTTGCTGTTTACTTATTCTGGCCCTATATAATAAATTATTAATTAACTCCAGGCTAGATGGAGATGTATTTTACTTGCTGTTGTGCTTAAATATATGGACCTGGTATGTGAATGCATTTGGCTTGTAGAATAATTCAGTATATCATCACAGTCTTTGGCAAGAACAAAAGTATCTCAAGTGAGATGGCCTAATCTTCTCCTGTGAAGATCTAAATCTGTTTGAAAGTAATTATGCGAGGCATAGTGGAAGTAGGAGGAAGAAACAGTGAAGATGTTTTAAATAGGAATATCCCCATTATAAATGTACCTGTAGTGAAGTAGATGCATGAAAGCCATACAGAGAATATTTAGATCAGATTTTAAATGTTTGACATTTTACAGTATGGGCTCATTCTGAAATCCAGCTGTCAGCATTGAGGGGATGTGCTTTTTCTGGGCTGTGCAAAAGGGGGGTAAAATCAGTTACAAAGTAACTGTCAGATCCTTATTAATGTTTTCTGTTTTTTCTTGAAAATCGTATTGTTTCTTTTTTGTTTTGTTTGTGTTTTTTTTAATTGGACTCTTCTCATACAGCATTTATGAAGTATATATTTAAATACACTGTTAATATATAAATTGGGTGGCAGATTACAAGGTGTGAATAGTGTGTAATTCAATTACGGTAACTGCATGGAAAGGGCACAAAAGCCATTCACATCCAATAACACTTATTTTACCAGTAGTAAGAGCAGGAAACTGTAGTTATGCAGTTATTACCTTGTTATTAAATGGTTATGTATGCCTCAATCTAAAGCGCTATAGAAAACTGTATTGTTGTGTATCATTGACTGCAAAGCTAACCTAAAGATTCATAATTTGAAATCACCTCTGTAAATCAGTCTGTGTGAAATTAATCAATCTTTATTTTATATAGTGCCTTTCATAGTGGACCACCATCACAAAGTGCTTTACAAGATGCAGTAACAAGAAGAAAATCCATAATACTTTAAATACAGAGAAATGCATAATGGATGATTCAATTTTACCTTCGTTCTTTAGGTCAAAGTGTACAACCTTAAACAGTATGAGCATGGAGTGGATGATGTGCTTGTATTAGCCACAGATGGGCTGTGGGACGTGTTGTCAAATGAAGAAGTGTCAGAAGCTGTTACAAATTTTCTGGCAAACTGTGACCCTGATGATCAACACAGGTACATGTGAGATTCTGAAATTTTGCATTAACACCAAAGGATTTTGCTCATGCAATGTAAAATGTTAGATTTCCTAAGGTAGAGGTAACATTGTTCCTGAATAGGTAATACACATTGTATACACACCTTTTTTTTTTTTTTTGCTTGGGTTGATATACACATTAAAGAAGACAAGCAGTTTTAATATTTTAAAATATTGCTAAATTTAGTCTTACTAAAGTATACACTTAAGTTGGAACAGTATTTTTACATTATATTTGAGAAGGATGTATTATAAAAATGTCTCCTTGATGAACTTTCCTAACCCAGACCCACAAGGCGAGTGAATTAGCCCACTGCCCCACCTACATCTAAACCAGCTTCAGATGTACAGTACACGTATACAAATATGCACAGTAACAGTTGTGTTTTGTGACTTGCTGGTTGGTAATGTGCATAGTGATAAATTATTTCAATTACTTATAGCAGAGTTGCTGTATTTTGTGGTGAAAGACTTCAATGGCACATAACCCTAATATTATGGCAAACCATGCCTTTTTGTTTTGTGCTGTGGCAGGTACACTGTGGCTGCTCAGGATCTCATCATGAGGGCTCGAGGAGTTCTGAAAGACCGAGGCTGGAGAATCTCCAATGACAGGCTTGGTTCAGGGGACGACATCTCTGTCTACATCATTCCCTTAATATATGGGAACAAACAGCCCTAGCTATTGCCCCGTTTAAAAGGAAGCTCACTCAGGCTAACAGGGAAATGTTATCCTCCCAATGTCACCTCATCTTCCTTATCTTTCGCCTCTCGTACGCATCACTTTGAAGGGGCTCTTGCTAACTAAACATGAGGAAGCCTTTTGTAGGCTACGCCATGACTTAAATGGTCGTATATTAAGCTTCTCAACCTGAGAGCAATCCCAGGATTCCCCAGCTACCTTTTGAAATTCCGGATCGCGTAATAAACCATAAAAAGCTGATCCAGCATTTTTTAAAAATTCTCCAGTTACTGATAACTGGCAGAAGGTAGCTTTCTGGTTGCCAACTAGCTTTGCACAGTTCTCTCTGAGTGATTTTAATTTTCGATTTTGTAAGTTTACTTGTCATGGAAGGGATATTGCAATGATTGTAGAAAGCCTGACCCCAAAATGAACCATGTGCAATGTGTTTTTTTTTTTTTTTTTGTTGGGGGTGGGGGTGTTAGAGGGGACGACAAGGGAAAAATTATTATTATTATTTTAATGTATTTTAAAGCTGTTTCAGAGAAATTATTTATTCAACCTTAATGCTTGATCAGTGAATTACTGTATAAATGATATTGTATAAATATAAATCACAGATGTATATTATTGAAAGTGCTCCTCTGTTTAAATATATTTTAAAGTGTCAGCTATTTTATTATGTGTTTAACCAGTTATGTTCTGCTGCTGTGATGTGCTGTTTCAGATTGTGAATGGCATCTCAAGCTTGTATAAACACTAAAAAGCAAACTTAAATAATAAAGTATAATTTGGCTTTCTTCATAGGATTCCATGCACCTGGATCATAATGTGTGGTACTAGTGGGAGAAATACCTAGAAATACTGATGAAGCAAATAGGAATTATTTTTGCTCCTTTAAATCTAAATTCCTCAGGAGACATTAGTAGGAACGTTTCCTGCTTTGTTTTGATATGGTCTCTTTTTATTTGCAAGTCATCTTTTAAGTTGTTTTACCATTATTCTGAGAAACTTGTTAGAAACGAGTCTGTTTTTACACTGTTAATGTGAGTGAATGCTAATGATGTGGAAAGGCAGTACATCCTGGCACTTTTGATAAATGGTTCTGGAAATGTAAAAGGCACAAAAGTGGATAGCTGAGGAATCTAAATACAGTGGTTTGTTTCTAGATCTGCAAACATTTTGGTAAAACTGTTGCTGTAAAATATAACATTAGTCTTTGTCCCAAGCATTAGGCTAATGTTCTTTGTTGATACCCAAACAGGACTCGGACCTAAATTAATTCATTGGTTTACAATGTAACCTAAAGCCATGTACATTTCCCTAATAAAATATCAGGGATTTAAAAGTAACCTGTGCACAGCATAGCAAACACTTAAACATTATCTTATAAAACATAGGTATATGTTTAAAAGCAATGTGTAATAATGTTATTTATCAAACCAATGCAAGTTGTAGTGGTACATTTTTAACTAATTATAGATCATTTTTGGGTGCATTCCTTGATGTCTATATACAGCTGTAATATATATATATATATGACATTTGCAATACCTTGCATGTGATTCATCAAGCAGGCAGACACAGAAGGTACAGTGAGCTGTTAAACAGGTTTTGTTAAACATTTATACAGCCCTCAAGAAAGGAAACAGCATTATTGACACAAAAACCTCAACAGTAGCATCAGGGGGTGGAAGGTATAAATAATATAATGCAAAACAAATTATTTTAATAAGTGGCATTTTTGAGTTTGTAAGTTGAAACAAATTCATGACACATTCCATCACGTTTTCACATTCTTCATCACTGAACCCATCCCAACCCTTTCTGTGTATAAGCTGCTATTGCTGTTTATCAAACAACACATACGTTTTGAAAAAGGACATCAGTCAGATTACAAACTGGGCTTTGCTTCATTCCTGTTTTATAAAAGTCAGAATAGAAATCCTCCAATTTCCCAGCACTTGATCATTCATGACTGTCCATGTACAATCATATTTTTAAATAATATCAAGCTATTTCCTGAATGAATGCTGTATATGCTAAGCAAGCCTAACTGAACTATCAGGGTTTATATAAGAACACTCTTTCAAAGGATCAAATTTATTATGTAGTCAAGCTCATTGCCCATTGACACTAATTTAAAAGCATGCTGGTTTGTTTGTCAGCAATAGACACATTTCCATTAGCAACTTTAGAGGTCCATTAACATTTACAGATCTAAAGCAGAGCAAACTTGTACGGTTGGTCCACGAAAGCTTGGACTTCATTAATCCAGAGGTTAAAATCCCATAGCAATCCCATTACCCTGCAAGCAGGTTCTTGAAGATGGTAGCATGTAACTATACAACAGCGTTGACTTCAGTGTTGGTTTACTTCAATTGAACAAATACGCTGCACTGGATATGCAGTAGAAGACCGCAAACCAATTTGCAAATGTGGGCACATCTGTTTGTGTGTGAGAAACCATAGACCATCCACGCCACTATTGGCAGCATGTTTTATTGTACTGAGTGAGAGTTGCCCTTTATTGTGTATGACTGTGGACCACGACTCGGTTTAAATTTTGAAATATGGTGGAGCGGTTGTTAAAGGAGCTTTAAATAAAAATTGTGTGACAAATGCAAATTATGTTCTGTTACTAAACAATGCCAACAATATTTATTTCAGTTTGTTTTTATTTCTTGTTATTTGGTACTTTCTGTAAGGTTAGCAGTGTCTTAGTGTTATCAGCATTTTAGCCAAGCCCAATTTCTGTTTCTGTGATGTACAAGTTGTTCCCTAGAAATGACAGGTTCAAAGTTTTGAGAGGCTGCATACCCTAGTATATGACTCTATCTATCTATCTATATATATATATATATATATATATATATATATATATATATATATATATATATATATATATATATATAGATAGATAGATAGATAGATAGATAGATAGATAAAGTATGTAATGATCACCCTTCTTGTGTAATCACTATCGGTTTTGACAGTGTATTTACCTGTTGATTTTCATTACACTGTTAAGGAGGATTAAACAATTGACAAATCACTGTTTGTTTTTTCTTGATGTAGTGCTGTGATATACTGGAAAGAGGCTTCCAAACCCTCCTTTTTGTACTTTCATGTTCTGCTTTTTCTAGACCCCACATTCAAATCAGTGGAAGGAAAAGGTACTTTATAAGAACATATGGATGTATTTAGGTGTATTGTATGTAAAACCATTAAATTTAGAAGAAATTTTGGACCAATGTTTTACTGTATCCTTTGTAAATGTGAAATGTAAACCTTTTGTAACCAGAGGAAACTGATGAAGTCTAAGGGTTGAAAGAAGAAAACATGTACCCAATGTGGTTTTTCAAAAATACAAAATTCTTCATTAGAACTGTGTTGTACATGTGTTTTCTGTAACTGCTTACTCTCTTTTTTTAATCTTATTAGCTCAATCGTGACTTCTAATACTAATTTAGTTTAGCATTAGTCACTGAGCTGAAGCATTGGCTGCATGGAGAGGCCCTGAGTGTGGTAGGATTTGGCCCAGGGGGTCCCCCTCTGTTCAGACAGGAGTGCCTTCAAGCTGAGGCCCAGCACAGCCGGAATTTCCGAGGCGAGGAGAGCATCACTGGACTGCAGAGAGATCAAATGTTTCAGAGGGGGGGAGGGGGAGAAACGAGGATCAAATGTGACTGGTCAGACTGGTTTTAAATAGAGGTGCTTCACTGAAACCTGCCAATGCTAAATACAAACATTAATTTCCAAATGATAACTGTGTATTACCAAAGAGAACATTAAGAACAGTGGATTCCTCTCATTAATTAGTTGACAAATCCACAATATCAATGGTAGTGAGCAATTTCATTTTACATAAATATGAGTTAAATACGTCACTGAGATATCTTAAAATGAATTAGAGATAACGTCAATTCAATTATGTTAGCCTTTGAATGAAGATTTTGTAATTTTCGAGATATCTCAAAATAAGTTAAATATAAATGCACAGGAAGTTATTTTGAGATGTCTCAACATGACCAGGAATCTAATTAATGTTAAGATATCTCAAAACAAGTAATTAGGATATCTCAATTGCATTCAAACTATATCTTAAAATTATTTTGATATTTTGATATTATTTAAATGCATTGCAGATATTATATATAAATATACAGTACCTGGAAAACGTTTTTAATATATGTCAAAACGTATTTTAAATGTTACATCTTACATTTTGACGTTTAGAACTTGTTAAATTGGGATCATTGTACTTTTTTACACAGTCAAAGCTACTGTAACTTTTATAAAAAGGGCAATCCGATTACATCAACACCATGTATACCGAGAGAAGTATTGCATTGGCTTATCCATTGCCATGGAAACTGTATTCCGATTGCAAAATCCGACTCCATGTAATTCAACTACACTAAACCGATTACTTCACACCAATCACTACATGGAATGAAGTAATAGGATTTCTCTGTAATCGGAATACACAGAATCGGTATCTCGGTATACATGGTGTTGAAGTATTTCCTTACTTATAAATTGACAGATTTACGTCATCTTGTTGTTAAATGTGTTTATATATATATATATATATATATATATATATATATATATATATATATATATATATATATATATATATATATATATATGTGTGTGTGTTTTCTCGATTCATTTTCTTACCTGATAAGGGTTAAATGCTACCGGTGACGTGCTTAGAAACTGTAGGCGCAGAACCGCCAGTCAAGGCACCATAAACCTCCGAGGGAACAGCTGTTCTCCTCTCTATTTTATTTCAGAACTTCTTTCCAGTCAGAATACAGATCGATTACACATTTTTCCAAATGTGTACTTCAGCATTTATGATGTTGATGCAATTAAACATTAATGCGAACCTTGGAGTGCTCATTATTTTCCGTTGTCAGCGTTTAGCGCTAGATCAAGGCAGACAGGGCCAGACTGACGATTACACCCCAGTTCTGTTACGTACAGCTGTTGCTAAGCGAGCCCCAGCCCGGTCGTACTGTATGGGTCAAAGAAAGAGGTGGGGATTGGTGATACATAACTATACTTAACGAATGTACAGGTGCAGATCGGAGAGACAATTTCTCTATGACTCTGCGAAATGATAAAGCCATTTATGAGCACAAAGGATATACACCTGTGTGTCAGAGACGAGACCCCATCCCATTTAATTCGTTAAGAGATTTTATTAAAAACAGTTTCCTCGTCACCAAGCTGCTTCGAGACGTCATATACTCATCAACCCAAACAACCACTAATGCTCAGGACTGCTCTCTGATTTTTGTTACACATGCGCACTGCCGAAACAACATTGTAACCCGATCATCGCATTTACAAGGCGGCGAGATCGGATTTGAAAATGATTTGAATCGGGTAAACCACGTCCGCAAATCCGATTACCGGGAATCAGATTACGGAGAGAAATCCGGTTCCCAAGTCTGATTGCAGCGTTTACATGGCAGGATTTCCGAATCTGATCAGTGAATTTGAAAGGGATTTGAAGTGCCATGTAAACGCACTGATGACGGTAAGCCAATATCTAAGACGGGGCTTCTCAAACTCGGTCCTGGGGACCCCCTGTGGCTGCTGGTTTTCATTCCAACCGAGCTCTCAATTACTTAACTAGACCCTTAATTGAACTGATAATTTGCAAAATTACTTACTTTTTACTTGTTTTCATCTCTTGAACAGTTGCATATTGCAAGTTAGCCATAACATTTGATAAGTAACTTGAACTGCAACTGTTTAAGAGCTGGTTAAATGGTCTAATTAAGCAAATTATCAGTTCAATTAAGGGTCTAGTTAAGTAATTGAGAGCTCCGTTGGAATGAAAACCAGCAGCCACAGGGGTTCCCCAGGACCGAGTTTGAGAAGCCCTGATCTAAGAGGACTGCCAAGGTGATC
The DNA here is from genome assembly GCF_017654505.1 of Polyodon spathula. Taxonomy (NCBI): domain Eukaryota; kingdom Metazoa; phylum Chordata; class Actinopteri; order Acipenseriformes; family Polyodontidae; genus Polyodon; species Polyodon spathula. The sequence continues at coordinate 43,540,048 of NC_054541.1, read as the reverse complement.
CAGTGCTTGCAGGATATGAGTCACAATCAAGACCTCTAAGAAACAGTGCAATTTCCAATCACTAAAGTAGAAACTGATGTACAGTGTAATTGTGTACTTGCAGCCTGGTGTTTTTCAAACAATATGCATTTAGGGCTTTCTTTTCTGAACTATTTGGGAAAGACACACCAAAGGTGTTTGTATCAGACCCCTGCTCCACAACACCTGGATCACTTTCTATATTCAAAATCTCTTACTGATTACCATGACTGTATGAGGTATTCAGTAGCTGTCATGAGGGGAGCTACACAGCTACACTGAAAACAGCTCAAAAAAGATGACTTGAGAATGTAGCATATAAATCAGATTTTAATTGAGATGCAACATTTAATCAATTAATTGTTCATTGATCACCAGGGCTTTTAGGCACAATTAAAAATCGATCCATCAAATGTCCTGGTGTCCTATTTTGAGCCTTGCGTATATTTTATATTATGCATTTTACAGTTGTCTATATTTTGCTTCTTTTTCAATGATGAAGCTTTCTTATATTGATTTGTACATTTATAATAATACGCACATGCATGTTTTTTTTTTTTTTTTTTTTGGGGGGGGGGGGGTTGTATTTAAAAGGCTTTTGTAAGAGTCTGCACATTTGAACAAGTGGTTTTCTGAATGCACGATTATTGTTGATTATTACCTGTCTGAATATTGTCATTAGAATATTGGTTGCTGATTGAACCTCTATATTAAAAGAAATGTACCACTTACCTAATTGTCTTTTTTTTCTCTTTTTTTTTGCCAACTGGTAACAGAATGCAGTTAGCTTATCAAAAGTATGCAAGCAAACCCTTGGCTATCTCTCTTTTCTGCTTTATCCTAATAGAGGTAAAAACTGTTAAAGGTTAAAATGGAAACAGGCTATCCTTCACTGGCAGAGTAATTTCGTTGTCTGGCAGCAGTTCAAACGCCCTGCCATTCTGATCTGAGTGAAAGGATCTTTAATAAGAGTGTGACTAAAAACCAGCCTGAGAAATGACTTTTCCATTCCAGCAATCACTGGCCTAACCTCTGTTGTAAATAGTCTCTCTGCGTTGTACAGATGGACTACCTGCACCTGGGGATCAGGGCAATCTGGGAGCAGTACAATTCAAACAGCTGGGCGCAATTGAAACAAGAATTAGCTGGTATGGGCCGAGGTATTTCATCTTGTATGTGTTATGTAAAATGGAAAAAGCAGTTCAGTAATCTTTAAGCATTTGAAAAATGCATAGTTTATGTGCTGGTCTGTTCTGAGGCGTGCTTCCACCATGCAGCTGTGATAATAATCTTACCCTGCACATCTTTCCACAAGGGGCTATAATAAGAGAGCTCTAATTTATTGCCTTGGGTCTAATAGCCTGAAACAGATTTATTTTAGCAGAGCTGAAATGGGAGTGTCACCCGAAGACCGATCATTTGCTAGATAGGCCCAGCACATCCCTGCTCTGGTGCTTGTTCATTTATAACTGGACATCCTGCTTTGCTTATTTATACACTGGAACAGCACAGCAGATAACAAGGAAAAGCAAAACACCTTTCTAGTTATACATGACCATCACACATGCAAGCAAGTTGGTTGATAATAGCTGATGTAGCAGTTCTGGTCACCTCGCTATAAAAAAGATATTGCTGCTCTAGAAAGAGTGCAAAGAAGAGCGACCAGAATTATTCCGGGCTTAAAAGGCATGTCATATGCAGACAGGCTAAAAGAATTTAATCTGTTCAGTCTTGAACAAAGAAGACTACGTGGCGACCTAATTCAAGCATTCAAAATTCTAAAAGGTATTGACAGTGTCGACCCAAGGGACTTTTTCAGCCTGAAAAAAGAAACAAGGACCAGGGGTCACAAATGGAGATTAGACAAAGGGCATTCAGAACAGAAAATAGGAGGCACTTTTTTACACAGAGAATTGTGAGGGTCTGGAATCAACTCCCCAGTAATGTTGTTGAAGCTGACACCCTGGGATCCTTCAAGAAGCTGCTTGATGAGATTTTGGGATCAATAAGCTACTAACAACCAAACGAGCAAGATGGGCCGAATGGCCTCCTCTCGTTTGTAAACTTTCTTATGTTCTTATGTTCTTATGTCCTACACAAGGGTACCAAACACCCACAAAATGAAAAGGGGGGCAGTCATGTGATTTGTTTTTTGTGCAAAGCAAAAATACTTTTTTAGTGCTTGGAAAAACAAACACGGGGTTGTCATTTTCAAATATTCGTTTAGCTGGAAAACAAAAGTACAATTTCTACTATATTAAAGAAAAAACAACTTGATACTTCATCACAGGTACTCCTATTAAATAGAGAAACATTTATTCTATCCATTGGAATATGATTTAGATACTATAATATATATATATATATATATATATATATATATATATATATATATATATATTATATATTTATATATAATATATATATATATATATATATATATATATCGTTTTGATAGTCATTTATAAATTCTCTTATTCAGTGTGAACAAACATGAAAAAAAATTGCTACTGAATACATTCAAATACTATTTGTTAAATTCTGAAAATATTTTTTTAACAACTTGAGTAACCTGTTTTCATATCTGTCAAAACAGCTGTCATAGCACTGACAACAGGGCCAGCAAGGGAAGTCGGGTCCACAGGGTTTGTTACGAAGATGCAATGTGTGTCAATTATTCTCAAGAATCATTAAGCAAGTGTTAAATCCTTCAATTCTTTCAGGTTAGTAGTTTGAAGTGGAAATCTTGTACATGCTTGCTCCAGAAGCACCTGCCAACCTCTCTTCCCCATTGTGTGACTGAAACAGACCATTTATTACAGCTTGCTTTATGCATGTAAGGTAATCATTTTTCCTTGTGACGATTAGATCTGATTAGGTTGATTTATAATTGGTCAGATTTCTACAGTAAGGTAGATGTCAACGCTAGGGCATGCCAGGCAATGTATTGCATTTGCAAAACAGTGAGCCTGTTAGCTTGAAGGAACCTTGTGTAAGATAGCTAGCTTTTCAACAACCTTGCAGCAGGATTGCTACACATGTGCAAGCTTTCTCTCCTGTTAAGGAACATAAAGTGGGCTGTGCAACCAATTATCCTGGTAAACCTTAGCTCAGTACCATGGCTTTATTATGCAGTGCTCATGTGTGGCTCTATGCAGGAATTTGAAATGTTTGTAGAGAGACCAATTGATTTCACTTCAAATATCAGTGTCTGTTGCACTATAAGATACCAATGAATTGTATTTGAAGTATCTTCACTAATACCCGGTTCACCCTACCTATACACTGCAGTTATCACATTGTTCATCAGACATGGTTTCAAGGCTGATGCCACATGATTTAAGTGGTGTAGATGTGGTATTTCATTTATTTATTTAATGTAGTGCTAAACAGTAGCACTTGCTATCCATTACTTGACAATTAAAAAACACTCTAGGATACAAGACTTTTAAAACTATTCTGCAAACCATAGCCTCCATTTAAATTCCCCGTTAAAATAAAAGATTTAAATATTTCTAGCGAAGCAGTGCATGCAATGGGACACACCGAAAATACATGCTCAAACACATTTTCTTTCCACAGCTTTCATGACAAAACTGCAGCCCTGGCTAGACAGAAGAAACCTGATTGTAGGTTAATACAAATCAGTGACAAAATGACCAGTACAAGCAGGAACGATGGGGTTAACAGCCTAGGCAAATACAGCCGAAGCTGAATCTTCCTGCTGCAATGTTGACTGCCTGAAGCCTCCCCCTTACTGGGATACATGTTCTCTGGTCCAAGAACAAAGTGAGAGTTGTAAATTCCTAGTAAATTCCTCAGATTGTCATCTATACATTCCCAGAGCCAGAGGGACACATTTGCCTGAACAGTCTGTCTGGCTTTTAGAGGTGAGATATGTGCTGTGTGTACTGTAGTAAAAATCTCTTACTCAAACTAATCTGAACCTGGGGTGTTTATAAAGTCGTTTTTATCTAACATGTACATTTAAAAAAAAAAAAAAAATAATGAAGCAGAAATAGAAATCCACGGGGGGGGGGGGGGGGGGGGGGGGATCAGACGTGCAAAAAATAAAAATAAAAAAATGAAAAAGCCGTTTATTTCATGAGATATCCCGATTGAACTAAAGGTTTGCAATACCTGTGCTGGCATTTTATTTTTGTAATATCCCTACAATACTAGTAGTGCTCGCCTATTTATTTATTTATTTATTGGTTGTTATATTGGAAATCAGTTTATTGTGCATAAATGCAATACTTTACCTTTTCATCAAGCATAGTCCAGGAATGTGAAGCGCACATAACGCAGCAATTTGATCCATTTCAGGTTTACTTACAAACCACTAGAAATTAATGACGTGTCTTTATTTCCATCACTTTAGACAACACATTTCTAAATAGTTACATATAAAAACAATCCTATTAGCAACTTAACTGGCATATTATGTAACCCCTGTTCCTCCAACAAAACGGAGTAAAAATACAACTCACACGTGTATTCAACTTTTAAATATTTATTTTATATATCTGAAGTTCTGTTACAAGCACGTGAAGGGGGTGGGGCTGGAGTAAATGTACAAACGTATTATTTGTACTGTTAAGAAACAAAACGACTTTGCTTGGCATGCATCGAACCCTGTATTCAAGAGTGTAAAATAAACAAAGGGATTCCCACTGTCATTGTCTTCGTTTGCAGTTCATCAGCGGCACTGGCAAGGCAGTAGCTTGCGCAGTTATCTCCATAGCGGGCAATGTCACAACCCATCCAACAGCACAAACTACTACCTCAGCCAGTGTTGCGGTAGACAACAGCGCTCTGCATTGAGCGAACTGAAAAAGCAGACACCGAAAAGCCGCCTGCTGTTCCTCTTCCTCTTATCTTCCGCAGACATCATCCATTCCAGGGTGCAGAATTCACGATAAAACCACGCCCCGATGCCTCAGCGCGGCCCCTCTCCTGACCTGAAACTGGCATTGCAACCAAGCCTACATTTATACTGAAACCCGTGGAAACATCAAAAAGACGCTGCTAAACATTCTAAAAACACATTGAAACATTATTATTAAATCACAATACAACAATTAAACATTTAACAAATGAAACAATTGTTATTTTATATTAAGACGCGGTGTTAGTATGTACGACTGTGCTGCAGCTGTGCCTGGGTATTGCAAAACCAGCCTTCCAATGCAGTCGGGTTTTAATTATTTTTAACCTCTGCTAGGTCATGCACTACATATTTTACTTTTGAAAAGGAACCAAAACAAGAAATTTAACATTTCCCAATTTTAAACTAATTAAAACCTACTCTTAAGAATGTATTTCCCACCAAGGACATTTCTAGAGGATAATTTTCTATCCATTCATTTTGACCCAGTCATCAATGGACACGTGCATCTCTTTACTGCAGTCCGGCGGGAAAGAAAGAAATAAAATAGAAGCGATCGGGAAACACACACCATAATTTAATATGAAACCGACTTTTCATGTTTTGTTTTTTTTTCAAATGCAATGGAACCAGACGATGTCTTTTTTTGTTTTTTTTTAAATCGTTACGGCAATATTATATCTGCTTTCTCAAACAAGGCACTTTTAACACGAACAAGCTAGAACAAATCCACAAACAGCACACGAAACGTGCCAGCTGTTCATTTGTAAATTTATTCCATCCTTTAAATCCCTATAATTGTTTCAACTGTACTGGTCGTCAATATACAATTACATTAACATCCACTAATATAATTGTTTTAAATGAAACAGCAAGAAGGAATAAACAAACATATACTTGTCATAGCTGGTAAATCTTGCGGCCCTGCAGATTCAAAGCTGCATTGAGCTGGTTGCCAAATCATGCAAGGCTCCTAAGATTTTTTTTTTAACTCACGATTCCATTCGATTTCACATTCCATGCAGGATTTTATTTTTATTTTACAGCACTGAAATATTTTACACCGCTCGGTCCCAACACTCCCTGGTGGTTTCAAAGGCTTTCTTGACCGGGAAGATGTAAAGTTTCTTGAAGACATCGGTTAGACCTCCAGAAATTCCCTTATCCCCGCGGATGCCAGAGCGATCCCTGAAATTCACGACCACCTCTACCTCTAGCTCCTTCTCTCCCGAACCCAGCTCCTCTGTCTCTGACTTCTGATCAAGTCTGCATAAAATTCGCGGGAACGTCAGCGTGGGCGTGCAGCATCACGTAAGACAAAGTGGCCTCTGGGAAACGGAGTTCTTCAGGAAAATCACGGAGTCTGAACATCTGCTGATACAGCACTTGACAATATCACTGTCAGAAAACAGTTATTTGATTAACTTCATTAAGACACACAAACAACAACTAAGACATTTCATACACCAAGTAATATTGCGTAGCAGAAATACAGCTTCATTCGTAAGACAACAAACAATAGATTGAGACAATGACAAAGCTTTAGAGTAGAATTATGTCACCAATATACAATGAACTAAACTTAGCACATTTGTTTGTGAAATATATTACCCATTCTGCAAGCATTACAAGATAACCAAGAGAAAGTTCAAATAAATGCAATGTAAATGAGATTTAACTAAAGCTAATGCAATCGAAAATGGCATGCAATATAAACTATTCAGCTTGATACTGTACTAAGAAAGAAGGGTACAGATGGTTGACTGAGCAAATATAAGGTAGGTACAAATTCATGAAACAGTTTAAGCTGACACTACCCTGGGGTTATTAATAGATCAGGTAAGTAAATTGGTCTATGATGTCATAGGCTTGCGGTAAGACAGTTATTACTGTACGGTCATGAGATCTTGTTCAGCCAATCGCAGCACTTAATTTATCCATGCCATTTTTTAATTAACATTACTGTACTGTGGATGTTGTTGAGTTACTGGGGGAGATATGTGTGTGTGTGTGTGTGTATATATATATATATATATATATATATATATATATATATATATATATATATATATATATATATATATATAGAACACTCACGCAAAAAAATATACAAAATAAAATCTCTGCACTCAATTAAAAATACTATAATTAAAAATAATATATATATCTAATAATGTATTATATATAGATATAAGATACTAACCCAAAATATATATATATATATACAAACACAACAAAAAAAAAAATACATTATAACATAATCAACTAAAAAAAAAATGTGGATATGGTTTTTTCACATAGAAAAGTACTATATATATAATATTATATATATATATATATTATATATATAAAAAACCAACCCACAAACCACACACAAAAAAAAAAAAAAAAAAACTCTGCTCAATTTCCTCTTCAGCAGATATTAGCCTTCCCTAGATGAAGAAAGAGACCTCCAGAAACCTCAGCTCTACAGTTTTCCTTGTCTGACCTGGGTATTTCAACAGTGAAATAATTCTGCTAATACTCCTTTCTCTTTCAATGGTGCCAGGAAGTACTGACCCTTTGTGATTGTAGTTATTAATCATTCATTTGTTGTCTGAATGTACTAAATATTTAAATACCTTTCAATGACAATACATATTTACCAGCAGTTAAGAATGTGTTAAGCTTAGAACAAGTCTTTTATAGGACAAGTTCTATTCATCTTTGCCAAAGCACCTGGAATGGTTAGGTTTTATGAAATTTTACAGGATTTTTGCACATCAGTTTCAAGTCCTTGTAACTTGAAGGCTGTCATCTTTCAACTACCCTATTGAAGTCGATCAAGCAAAGCCTAATTGTAATACACAAACAAGTTGCAAGACTATGACATGTTGAAAAGGCAAGTTTTTGCACGGAAGACATCCTGTACTGAAATCCAGTAACTAGGGCATGTCCCAAATTAACTGCCAACAGGGTACCAAATCCTTATTAACCCTACAAGGTGCAAGTAGATTTATATATTGGTTTTAAACTGAATTTATTAATAATGTTTTACAGTATATAAAACAAAATACGGGAATGATTAGAAAGTGCTTAAAATGACACTGGAAGTATACAACATAAAGATCACAAAAAAACCCGCTAACCTTTTTTTTTTTTTATAGAACTGTACCATTTATTTTACAAGCACACATAGATCCCTTTTTCAGGCTGCTTACAGTTGACATGGAATGTTACAGCAAGATCTTGGAAACAATAGTTTTTTGTTGTTGTTGAAAAACTTCACAAAAAGATCAGCCGTTTTCATCATTTATTTAAGATCAATAAAGTTCTAATACTTTATTTTTAATTACATCATTAACACTGTCACCACACATTTACCCTCCCATCAGAAAAAAAACAAACAAAAACAAACCACTGCGCTTTACTGTAGCATGTAATTAATTAAGTCCATCCAGTCAGTTTCAATTACTGTATTACATTGTACATAGACTTCAATTGATGTAGTTCAGACTTTTCTTAGGGTTGAGTCTCACAGTTGCCACGGGTTACTGTCTGTTAGAGGGGCTTATATTTAATAAAGACCCCTTCATTTTACGGTCAGAAAAATCTTCTTTACTTCATAAAAATCCACTCTTTAGGGTTTCTGGTATTGGTCACGACTCTCCATTCTGCACTTTGGTTACTGGTGGCTGCATAAAGTCTTTAAAGGGACCAAGTGCTTCTTTCAATGCTGAACTGACCTCAGATGATGAGCACATGATACATTCAACCAGTGTTGGATACAATGCAATTACCTGTGCCCAGGTATTGGCATCAACTGTTATTTAAAAGAAAAGAGAGAGAAAAACAACATTATTATTATTATTTGTATTATTACCTTTAATTATAATGGATTTTTGAACCACCCAAAATGCCACCTAGTGAATAAATGTCGCAATAGTAAAAAAAAAAAACTTTATGCTACAGTAACATCCTGTATTGTGCCAAAGCATAATAAAACACACTTAAAACAGAAAATTACAAGTTATGCTGATCAAGAAGTGCCTCGCAGCTTGCCCTAACCCCAGCCTTGACAGCACAATTCTAGCACGGTGGATTGGTGCATTAGCGTCTAGAAAGTAGCCATCGCAATTAGAGTACAATCGTAGCACTGTTGGGTGGACTTGATCTGCAGCAGTGCTCAGGTAAACTACGGCATGCATCCTGCCTCTTGAACAAGCAAGGGAGCCAGGGTGCTGTATAACAGGACAACATGTCCACAACCCTCTTCAGTATTTTTTTTTTCACTTACCATTTTCAGGCTGCGTTTTCTTGAGTGAGTCCATTAGAGTACTGATTGCTTTTAAAACAAAGATTATTTCAGTCACCTGTTGCCTACAAGTAAAAAACAAAACAAAACAAAACAGAAAACAATGTTTTACATTATTGCAAAACTAATTCAATATTGAATTAGATATAAATTGACTGACACTTACTACTAAGTAATCACAAAGGCTAACCTGCATATATCTGACATAGGTTAAATGTTTAACACTTAGCTAATGCTTAAACAAGTAAACTCTAAACTGTTAATAGCCCATACAGGAAACTACCAATAGAAGTCTTAATAAACACACACAAGGAACACAAAGACACTCTGCAAAAACTGAACTGGAAGTCTAGTAGACACACATAAGCACCCCTAGTGCATGCATATGCAAACTGAACATCTGTTATATATTCGTGTGGGATATACGTACGATATATATATATGTCTGCCTTCTTGTTTCCGATATATATATATATATATATATATATATATTAGACTTAGACCAATTTTAATTCAGCGGTGTATAATTTTAATTTCAATAAAATTGAATCGCTGTATGCTCCTCAAAATGAAGTTACTGAAATGTCTTTCACCTTGGGAGTGGACATCTGCCACTTAACCTCTCATCCTCCACATAGCGATGCAGCACGTCTTGTGATCTTTTTAAGAGCACTGACAGTGCCATTCGGGAGATATAACCTTCTTGAGGAGTCGTTACTTTGTTGCTGAAGGAGAACTGCAAGAGAGTCTCAAAACACACTTTGGAAAATTCTTCTCTCATCCGGATATCAATTTCTGCTTCTGTATAGATAAAATACAAAAAGTCTTACGGAGTTACTGTTGATCATCCTGTGACCTGTGTCTGTTATTTGAATCAATATAACTAATTCTGAACAATTTTTCAAATTCAATTTGTTTAAATGGAAAGCATAGAACTGAAGTTTATTAATGTGTCAAATGATCAAACCCCTTCAAACAGTTTTTTATGATGCCTAACAATAATAGTTTATCAGAAATTTTATGGTGTTAAAAATGTCTTAAAATTACTGTATATGATAAATGCATCACCCTATAACAAGAATGAAGAGATCAAATTGAAGCTATGCATAGATACAGTCTATTAATCATCTACCCATTAAAACCCACATTTCAACAAATTGTACTACTGTAACTCCAGTTTTGTAGGGCTAACCCCTAAACATTATTTGCTTTATATTAAGTGGATAACTGCCTAGATTATGCCAATAACACATGTCTGATTATTTGTTAACCCATTTCCTACCTACCTGTAAATGAAGACGACTGAGAGTGAATGGATCCTTTATTGAGCATTGCCATTATCTGGCCAACAAACTCCTTGGGAATAAAATTAGCAAAAGGCAAAATCTCTGTGCTGATGAGCTGCACAACCTGCAAAAAAAGGAAAAGATCAAAACGTGGCAACTAAAAAAGTAAATAAAGTAAATCAGATTAATGAAGTAATGAAAGCATATTACCTCAACATCTATGCCTTCATTTTTCTGAAATTCCTGAATGGACAGATTATCGGGTGGTGTGCTGAATGAAGAAATTCAATAATTGCACATTCATATTTAAATAATCAAATAAATACATAACTAATTATCTGCATTTCACTGACCAGGCACTGGAACATCTGAACTACAAAATCATCTCCCAAAAATCAAAACATTAAATGCTCATTTCTCAAAACTAGGACTTTCTGAGCTAAGATGCTCTTCCCATCAGCCAGTGAATCTACCAAAATCGTGGACTTTTTTTTTGGTGCAGTTTTTGAAATGACGCTGATGTTTTATGGATGTCTCTGATGTCTCTTTAAAGCAGGGGTCTCCAACCCTGGTCCTGGACAGCCCCTATCCAGCAGGTTTTATAGGTGTCTTTACATCATCAATGGCTAAAGATCTGGAACACATGTTAATCTTGACTAATTAAGCCATAATTAAGCCAGTAATTGGTTCAATTAAGTAAATGAGAGCTTGGTTGAAATGCAAACCAGAAGACGCTGTAGCTCTCCAGGACTAGAGTTGGAGACCCCTGCTTTAAACACTACAGGTAAAAAAAAAAAGTAAATGCACCTACCTAAAACCCTACCTAAAAAAAAAAAATCTTGTGTGGACAATAACCAAATAAATCCACACCACCATTTGGTCTGGGATAATTGTTTGTTTAAAAGTACTCCTTGAACAGCTTGGTGCTTGGTCATTCTGCTAATACTGGAAATTGTTTTTGAAAATTTGCAAACAGAAGAAGCTCCAGGGTACCTAGAGTTGGGAGACCCCTGGTGGATGCAGTACTCGCCAAAACAGGGTGATGTCCATTGCTGAAACTCCACCTACTTTCATTTTCACTGGGAAATGACCTGCTTAACTTCCCTACGTGTGTCCGAGGCAGGTTTATTGGTAGCATACCCTAATATGATCAAGGTTTAAATTCTTAAAAACAAGATGCAAGTTTCCTGGTAGCATACAGCTTCTAATAATGATCACAGGTTTAATACTATCACTAATACTGGTATTGTTTTTAGTAAATACCTTTTTGTAAATAAGAAGTCTTCAAATGCACTGGCAAGTTCTGGCCACATGGTGTCGAATTTTCCAGATGAAGCATGCTGTCTCGCAACTGGTAGTCCGATGGACAGCACTTTTAACAGGGATGAAACTGCTAACTTCCACGTACTTTCAGATGGACAGGCATATTTCAAACTGAGTGGCATTCTCAAGGTCTGTAAAAAATAAAAAATAAATAAAAAAAAGACATATTGTGTTACTCATTTTTGAAAGACTGGATCAATAATATAAAAGTGTTTAAACAATAAACTGGTGCCGATAACAATTTCATTGCATGCACTAAACATTGAAACAGCAATGTGCACCTAAAATGCTGAAAAACTTGCATATCTGTAATAATTTGTAATTATAAATCACGTAGGAAAAATCAAGCCATCCCTGCAAGAATTTGTCACAATGTCAGTACATCTTGCATACAAATGTCATTCGGTGCTTAGACCATAACAGCAAATCATAGTTTTCTGTTATTTATAATAATGAAACACATTGCGTGTTTTAGGGGTCTCTCATTAAAACAGAACTCTTTTCCCACAGTGCACCGGAACTGCATGACATAATAATTATTTTAATAATAAGACACCAACACACAATGTATTAACTTATATTATGTGTACAATGATAAAGAGTAAAGGTGCTGGCAAAATCAATAGTGTGCATGTCTATGTGTAAAGTGTTTAAATTGTTACATGACCATGTAAGATTACTGCCTCTTAATCCTTCATGAAAGCTGGCACTGAATTGCAGTAGTTGTTTCTCCAGTGGCTGTTACGACTGTTCCTTGAGAAACATTAAATTTCTGCAGTCTTTGTTACGGAAGTACCAGCTAACAAAGTGCTAACCAGCCAGACCCCTATCAAGTTCTGTTAGGTCTGCTGTCTTTGCCATTGTGACAAAACAAACGTGTAACAGGGAGATTCCGATTTTATAAATCACATGTAGGGATTTTGATTTTTTCTTTGGTACTGTACTCATGCTTTTTCTGCACAGACACACTCTTAACAAATAAAATCTATATTGTTATATTCAGTGCTCTCTCGTTACAATGCAGGCCTTTAAAAAAGATGCACACAACACAAACAGTGGAAATGCCATTCATTGGAGCAGATGACTGTATTTGTAGTTGCACAGAGCGAAATCTAACAAACTGACAGATAATCACATAAAACAGTGGTTCTTTCATTATGACAACACAACAACCAGGCCAGCAAGACAACAGCTGGTGCCTTAAAAAAAAATCCCTAGAGGGTAAGGGCTGCTTTTTGTTCAAAGATTGCAACTTAAAATGTGTGGGGCTACAAAGAGAAATCAGCAGTGAATAATAGAAAAAAATATTCCTTTCACCCTGGAGACAGAAAAGTCACCGTATAGCCCTATGTGTTATATAGAAGTCTGCCTCGGAGGGAATGGATTGTAACATGGTGGTCTTGTGATGACTCGGTTTCAGGAATACATTCTGACCAACAGGCTGAAATCTTGTTCTTGTGAAAATGTATGTAAATAACACATGTAACAACTATGAAAAGTTGCTGGTGTTATTTAAAACACAGATAAGTACAATAGCAAAACTAGTCAAGATTATATTTACTATGAGGTACAAACCATTTTTATGTTGGGGGGGGGGGCAATAAATAAATAAATAAATAAAGAGAAATAACATACCTTTATAATCTTTTTAAGTACTTTCTCACTGACCACAGCTTTATGACATGCAGTCTTCTGATATAAATCCACGACCACTTCTAATGACTTTTCAGCAAATGGAACATAGTTCAAGGCTACCCACTCGGCCTGCAAAGATAACGACACAATTGCAAAGCAATGAAACTTGCAGAATCAAACACGAAAACACATCTTCACAGTTTAGCAATGGTTCTTGAAGAGTAAGTAGCGGGGTTCAGATAAATATAGTGTTACATGTCTCCACTGTTTAATAACATACTTATTTTTCTTTTCATCGTTAACATTGTGACAACTTTTCACATGTACCTTTAAAGTCGATTTCAAAGCTCTCTTCAAAATGTCTGCTCTAGTGCACTACAGTGTAAGGATTATTGCCCACATCAAACAGGTAACACAGCAATGACGATCCATGATGTGGCACGGAACAGAAAAACCAGAGCACTTGCTATGTTTTCCTATTTTTTTATCGCTCTTCTTGCAGTGACTCAAGAGGACAGATCTCAAACCCCAGTGCACTAGAGCGGCTATTTTGAAAAGAGCTCTAAAACAGACCTTAAAGTTGTAAGTGTAAAAAGGTGTTGGATGTTAACAATGAAGCATTACAGGTATGTTATTTAAACAATTGTAGCAACGTGTGGGGATGTGTAAATATATATTTTTAGGAACCCTGCTACTTACTCTTTAATGCTTTTATAGAATTGCATGCATGATTGCAAATGATAGAAATTAAAGGGAACAATCACAGGCGGGGTGAAGCAAGTAGCTGGATTGGATTAATGCTCACAAAGAAATTTGCAAAAGAAGGACCATGTAAGTAATTCTGATGACTACAAAGATGCCTATCATGCTGTTAAATTTGTAATTTATTAAGCTATAATAATTTCAAGGAGGGTTAACTCACCGGTGCAAATAGTTGGATCTAATGTAAGTCCATTGTGTAGTAGAGCAAACAATAAAAGAAGATCATAAACAATTAAAGGAATTGGTTTGAATTTCTATAAGGAGACTTACTAGATTGCATCACGCTTTAAAATGTATGATTCACCAGTTATAATATACAGCTCTGGAAAAAATTAAGAGACCACTGAAAAATTATCAGTTTCTCTGGTTTTACTATTTATAGGTATGTGTTTGGGTAAAATGAAAATTTTTGTTTTATTCTATAAACTACTGACAACATTTCTCCCAAATTCCAAATAAAAATATTGTCATTTAGAGCATTTATTTGCAGAAAATGACAACTGGTCAAAATAACAAAAAAGATGCAGTGTTGTCAGACCTCGAATAATGCAAAGAAAATAAGTTCATATTCATTTTTAAACAACACAATACTAATGTTTTAACTTAGGAAGAGTTCAGAAATCAATATTTGGTGGAATAACCCTGATTTTCAATCACAGCTTTCATGCGTCTTAGCATGCGCTCCACCAGTCTTTCACATTGATGTTGGGTGACTTTATACCACTCCTGGCGCAAAAATTCAAGCAGCTCAGCTTTGTTTGATGGCTTGTGACCATCCATCTTCCTCTTGATCACATTCCAGAGGTTTTCAATGGGGTTCAGGTCTAGAGATTGGGCTGGCCATGACAGGGTCTTGATCTGGTGGTCCTCCATCCACACCTTGATTGACCTGGATGTGTGGCATGGAGCATTGTCCTGCTGGAAAAACCAATCCTCAGAGTTGGGGAACATTGTCAGAGCAGAAGGAAGCAAGTTTTCTTCCAGGACAACCTTGTACTTGGCTTGATTCATGCATCCTTCACAAAGACAAATCTGCCTGATTCCAGCCTTGCTGAAGCACCCCCATATCATCACGATCCTCCACCACATTTCACAGTGGGTGCAAGACACTGTGGCTTGTAGGCCTCTCCAGGTCTCCGTCTAACCATTAGACGACAAGGTGTTGGGCAAAGCTGAAAATTGGACTCATCAGAGAAGATGACCTTACTCCAGTCCTCTACGGTCCAATCCTTATGGTCTTTTGCAAACCTCAGCCTGGCTCTTCTTTGCTTCTCATTGATGAAGGGCTTTTTTCTAGCTTTGCACGACTTCAGCCCTGCCCCTACGAGCCTGTTTCGAACCGTCCTCGCCGTGCACTTCACCCCAGCTGCCATTTGCCATTCTTTTTGTAGGTCACTTTATGTCATCCTACGGTTGCTGAGTGACATTCGAATGAGTTGGCGGTCATCCCGGTCAGTGGGGAGTTGTTTTCGCCCTCTGCCGGTCTGTAGCTTTGTTGTCCCCAATGTGTGCTGCGCTGACCTTGTTCTTATGAACCGCCATCTTTGAAATTTTAAGGATGGAAGCAACCCGACGCTCACGGTATCCCTCTGCCAGTAAAGTCAGAATTGAACCCTTCTTTTCCTCACTCAAAACCTTCCTTTTCAACTCTTTGGGCATGGTCAATAGTTATTTTTGGATTCCAATTACTTTTGAGGTACTACTAGCACTGTTTTGCCATCCAGCTGGTCCTATTGCAAGAGGATAGTGATGACCACAGGAGTGTTTTTTATACTTTTCCTCGTTAAATAAGATTTGGTTCAGGTGATCTCCTAATCAGTACTTCATTCAGTAGAATGAGGTATGCCTGTGTTGGAATTCACCAGACACTGGAATGGAATGGCTGCCATACATGTAGAGATGCTGATTTAAGAAAATGTACTTTACTGGGAGTCACGGTTAAAGTAAATATTAGGGTGAAGGGTTAATATAAATATTAGTTAAACAAGTACTATGAAAATGCTTGAGTATGTCTGTGTAAGCTATGTTGAAATATGGATAGGTAAGTCAGCACTTTACAAGGACATCACACTTTGGCTGTGTGCCGAGAACATCTTGTGTGTATCGAGAACATCTTATGATACTTTGTTTCCTTTTAAGATGAATATACGTTCTGCTGCACCCACACACTATTTTGTCTTGTTTGTGCATTACTATAAAAGCTATACTTTGTGAATACGTGTCAGAGAAGCATCAACAGATTGCCTGTGTGGTGTTGCCACTCAAGAATTCTGCTTAACTGTGCTGCTTCTTATCAACTCTCAGAGAATCTTTATTTAAAATTTTGTCCCTACAGTAGTTACTCAGGTCAAGTTAGAATAAAGAATACAAAAATAGGTCATGATGTAAAGTGAAAATTAAACAACAGGGGAAAACTTGGTTGCCAATTGCTTTTACTCATGCTGGTTTCTACTGAAATAACGAGGGGCCAAGTTTGCCCTAATTGTATTCTTCTTTAACTAAGCCACTTTCACATGCCTTCTCTACAGGGCTGATCATTCTGTTTCTATAGGGCTTGGCCCCTTTTGTAGATATCACATCTTTCGATGGCTGTTCCCTATATTCTAACTTTTTCTAGCCGTGTTTGTACATGCAAAATGTCTTGAGAGATTCTGTTTAGCAAGAGAAAAAAAAAAAAAAAAAAAACCCACACTACTCATAGAAAATGTACAAAAATATGATCACATGGTTATAACTGGCCCCCTTTCGACATGGTTATATTTAGCACTGTAAAATATATGGACAGCTAAAATGAAGGCTGAAAACTTTTTGAAAAACCTTTCAGCTGCATCTACCACAGTGTTAGCACTGATATGCACCAAGCTAGCAGGAAACACAGGGGGCCCCTTGGCTGTGTGGTGTTAGATTTCTGTTATTCGCTATTCAAGATGATATTCTGCACTACATTTGTCATACTACTTTTCCATTGCATCAAGTATGTTCCCTTGCCCTTTTATTTCAAGTTCATATATATGACATAGAAAATTAACATGGTCCCACAGAATGTTTTACAAATACAGCCTGTGATTAAAAAAGCGATAACCAAGGCTTTAAAATCAGTTTTCTACATTAGCATCATACATGATCCTTACAGTATTTTATATACTATATGATCTTTTTATATTTTGCTTTTTTCATTTCAATTATTAGGCATATATATATTTTCAAGCAGCATATTAAGTTTAAACAGCTACTTGTCGGTTCAGTATCTGTGCCACAAGACATCTCCATGGAAAAGTTGGCATAGAAAGTATTAGTTTAAATCTGCTTTTTCTCTAAACTAAAGCAATAAACAAACAACATCAGAATAATACGGGGACTGGTAATAACTTTGCTAAGGCATATTCTAAAGTCTGGGTTATCACTCCTTTAAGAGGATAAAAACAGATGAAAATGTAACAGGAAGGTGCTCAGAATCATTTGGACAGTCATTACTTTGTAAAACGTGATTATGTACATTGTTATTAAGAAAATAAACAGATACAACGCTTTCCTTTAACGGAAGCCCCAAACAAGAAGCAACACAGAGAACCTCACCTGGTTGTACTTGGCATTTGCGACGTGTTTTGTTTCTAGTTTTCCATACTGCGGAGGTTTACAAGAGAATTCCACAAACAACAAAAGCTGGTGAAAGATGGCTGGGTACATGACCTGCATGTTTTCTGGTCCAACACAGATTGCCTGTAATAATAACGATATAATAAATAGAATGCATATTAACAAAATACTGGCACGGCATTATCTGGAGGACTAGAATAGCGTTTAAACAAAACCATAATTCGCAAAACAACTCAAGAACCATGCGATTAACCCTTTAAACTCTTACTAAGTATGTGAATATGTAATGGTGTCTTGGTACCCCCTACAAATCCATAATAGTAATTAAATGCTCAGTGTCTTGATACATCCTGGCTGGTAAAACCTAAATGAGTGCAATTAAAAGTAAAAATAAACAGAAAACAATAAAGCTTCACTTTACTAGGGGTGATAATAATAATGACAATTATATAATAATAATGACTAAGAATAATGACAATTGTCACTGCAAGTAGCAATCAGGCATTATAATATGATATACTGGGTATAACCTGCTAAATAACTGACCGCAGCATCAGGGAAGTGGTCCAACAGGAATGTGAGGGCAATCAGCCTGCTGCTGAAAGCATTCATGCTATTATGTATCAAAAGTTCACTACTACTTTTGGAAGACACAATGGGCTTTTTACGGTAGCATATTTAAAATACAAAAGTGAACAATTAACTGCTTTTAATATTTTATTGGGGACTGCTTTTTCTCCCTTTACAGTCTGTATGTTCCATGCTGTTTCTACTATCTGATGCTGCCTAGTTAAAAAAACTATGTAACTAATTGTTATATGCTGCTAGGCATCTGCTACTGTTAAAGTTCCAGAGATGCTGTATACCTGTAGCTCTTTTCCTGGTGCACTGTTATATAGAGTCTAAATTAGAAAAAGAGAAAATGGGAGTTGAAAATAAATCACAATTTGAAGGTCATGCTTTCTTTTCTTTCCTTCGTATTTTCTGTTCTCCAGATCTGTAGTGGCAGTTTTGAAGAACAGTCTTTTGTCTTTGCTCTTTAGAACTTATTAATACCGTGTTCTCGGATGTCTGGGGGGGTTAAACTGGAAGATAAATGTTACAAGGAAGATTATTCATACCTTCTGCAAGACATCTAAAGATGTCAAAACAGCTTCCTGAAGACTTGTCAATACTGCTTCCGTATAAGACGGCAGAATGAAAGGAGAAGCGTCGGAACTGATGGGAACAGAGACTGCACCGTGCAGTATGACTCCTAGTTTTTTCAGATCGTCCATGCTGAACCCTGTTTTGATGTGCTGGTAGAGTGCTGGGAATATCTGAATGAGGGCGGTAAGAAAAGGCTGGCTGGGTATAAATGCCAGTTTCTCAGAACTGGTTGGTGGTTTTGTACTATCAGTCCCTATCCTGTACCAGGCATTCCAAGCAGACCACCAAAGGGCAGAATCTTCAATCTCATCAGGAGGCGGGATCTGTTCAGCTCCACTGTACCTTGAGAGCCTTTCCCCGAGTGAATCTGTTCTTTCAAGTGGTCTACCAGGGCCGGAAGCAGTCACTGGATCAATAAGGATAGGCAAGTTCACGGCTGAGAGTGTGTCTGGTTTCTCAGAGTCTTTCACTGGAGTCACTATTTGTAAAATTTCCTGGAAGCTCTTCAGAGCAGCCAGCGACACTTCGTTGTTCTTGCTGAGCGCTGCTGATTGAATATGATCCAAAAGAACCTCCCAGGCTTTGAAGAAGTCACCTGAAGGGGATGAAAAATAGTCTTTATCAGATACAGAGTAAACTAACCTCCTGTTTATTGCTGTTATCTATGCTGGGTTAAAACTACGTACTTAAATGTCTTTTGAACGAAGAGGATAAAAACCATTTTAACTTTCTAAAACCAACCAACCAAACAAACAAACACAATCTTAAAGGAAAAGCAAAACAACTATATAAAACCTTAACTAGAATTGATGTAATAATAAACAAACCTTTACCTCCCTCTTCTATATATAAGGCTGTACATGTACTGTATTATAATTATTTTTAGCAAGATTTAGCAGTGAGTCACACTACATTATCTGTTGGTTTCACAAAACTTGATCGGTACTAATCTATGCTTACCTTACCTAACATAATATTTAAAACTGAAATCTTACTACTCCAGAAAAAGTTATGAGGGATTTCCATAAGCTTTTGATGTATAATAAAAAATAAAAAAAAAATTAACAATGTGTTTTCTTATCTGCGAATTACAGTAGTTATTTATAACCAACAGTTTTACTGTTCGTGATGAGTAGTGACTATATTTGGTGATTTAAAAAATGATATAAGAACGTTCTATAATGTACAATTGCAATAAGTGGCTTAAGTTTGCGAGTTATCTTGCGTTCAAACCAATACACCTCGTAACCATTGTGAACATGTGCACCATTGCACACAAGTTATACTGTAAAACCATCAGACGTATATTTAGAGCATTTCCATACAGCACAGCCCACCTAAGGACTGCAGTAAATATCTCCTGGTGTTAAAGATTCTGGCGACCCCGGCCAAAGTTAAGACCCAGGTCTCAGCCCACTGTTTCTCAGCGGTGTCTCTTGAATGATGGATGAGGATGTTGCCTCCTCCTGATTCAATCTTCTCCTTGTCTGCTGTAGTTGATGATTTTCTAACACGATCCAATAGATGGAACAAAACCTGCGGGGAAAAAAAAAAATAGAAAAAAAAGACACTTTATAAAGGCTACGATTTCCAGAAGAGTGAAGTGGTTGATTCTTTAAAAAAAGGTTCAAATCGGTACTACTTTAGCTTTATGTATCTACAGTATGATAAACAATATGCAATTGAGATTTTAATGCCTGTGCTGTATGTTAATCTTAAAGTCAGAATTGACTGAATACATTTAGAGATCTATATTCCCAAATTTACAAGCAAAATAATTATTTTACTGCCTCAAACGTTTAAAAGGTGGTCAATATTATTATTTTTTTTTTTCTAATGTTTGAACATTATACAAACTTGCCTATGATAAAAATAATAAATCTGCATTCCTAAATGTATATTTATGCAATGGCTCAGAAACAGTGACTTAAATCTCACCTAATGTTAAAATTAAGGAACAAAAAACTACAAAAACTAGGATTTCATTAAAAAAAAAAAGTTATTTTGTTTGATGGTTAAGCAAAGATTTTTTTTTTTTTTTTTTACTTTATGAATGGCATCAGACCACCCATATATAAACTGTCTACATACCCCAGTAAAAGTGAAGAGATTATTAAAAAAAACACAACTGATTTATCTGTTAAAAGATAAATGTAACTGCCATACTGCTGCAAAGCTTGTTGCAGGAGAACATTACAAAGAAATACAGTGTCAGTACCTTCCAGACAACGGTCTGCCAGGTAGCCTGCTGCAGTAAGGTTCCATGAGCGCTGATGGTAGAGAAGAGGGTCTGTCCTGCACTCTTTCTCACAGCAGGACGTGGATCCACACACAGCTCACCCAGCGTGGCATAGAGACACAACCAGAGGCAGTCAAAGGGTGGCGCAGGGTGAAATGGACGGTTCAGAGGAACGCCTTTTTCTTTTGCCTGCTTCTCCAAAATGGTCTCCTCTTTATCTAGCTCCTTTTCAATAGTTTCTCCTCTTTGGAAAAAGTGATCAGAGATATTCCACTGTAAAAAAAAAAAAAAAAGAAAGTCACCCCCCCTAGTTTTCTACAGATAAAAATGAATGTGTTTTTCAGCTTTTTATACTTTGAACATTGATAGCAATGAATGGTTTATCATAACATTAACAATATGGCCATGTGTAGATGACTGAACCAAAAATCTTTTTGAAAGGTCCTAAGGGATCAACAAAAGCTCTTAAGCATGTATTGGCAGCTTCCAGGACCGGTTTTCAAGAGGCAGTTTCTTGGTAACAGAAACACTCCTCAACATCCCTGTTCACTTCTCACCCCCAAAATATTATTTCTCATCCCGAGCAGAGAATATTGTGCTTAACAGCTTGGTTTCTCATGTCTGTGGTGGCCTCGAAACACCACAGTGTCACAAAGCAACACTTTTTACACCATTGTCTTTGTACATAAGTAAACAGCAAGATTTACATATTTATAATATACAGCTTATTACTAATGGTTAAAATACTGAGATATGCATAGTTCTCACATATAAAAAAAATTAACTATTATTGACTAGCTTTGTTTACAGGTAAAAGTTGTGTTTTTGTACTGTAATATTTACGTCTGGTTTTATAGCGAAAGGTAAGCAGCGAAATCAGACTGCTTTTCATTAAAGTTGTTTTTTAATGATGTTTGGACAGAACTTTAATGCTACAAATCTGTTACAATGGTGCCATAATTTAGTTAATGGTGCTGGAATTTAGAGCGAACATTACTAATAACTAATATTGATTCAATCCCTTTTGGTTAAGCGTTAGTGTGTTAATGTATTGATACTGCAGGTATTACTCACCAAAAGACCTATTGAAGTCAGGCTAATATTCAGTTCTTGATTTTGAAGTCCAAAGCTGCCAGCAACATCCACCACAATCTGTAGACACGTGCAAGGCATAGTTGGCAGAAAATCTGTCACAACTAACTGCAGGCACTGGAATGCTGTTCGAATTAACGATTCTCTGAAAGGACACAAATGAAAAAAGTCTCGATGGTAGCTTTTAGTATTTTTTTGCTTTTCTACGTTCTACTTACTTTCACTTTTATGTATGTATATATTGAATGAATTATAGAATAAAACCACAGTTCACATTCTTAGATGCGTAACAATTTTTATAAAACTATAATGCTATCATTGTTTATGCTCAACAGCAGTTTAGTTTTTTTTTTTAGTGTAAAAAATAATATTTTAGTTGTTGATTGTCTATTGTAAGATACGTAATTCGTGATTGATGACTGGACTTTCTTTAGAAAAATGCAGCTATGTGTTCATGTTAAACAAAAAAAGTTGTGGTCTCCGTCAACCAGGTTATATTGTGTTGTTTCTTTATATAAGCAAATATTTGTAAGGGAACTGGGGACAGACAAATATTTTTTTATGAATCTGCTTTAATGACCTTGGGGTTCCTGAAATATCAATATCAATTGATTCTGTTGTGATATTAACTGTTCTAATACTTACCCTTGATCATTCCGGATTGCTCCAATGACACCCAGAACAAGGGGCCAGCCAGGGCCCAAACTGTCACCCTGGCTCTGTAAAATCTGCAGGACACACTCCAGCTGCTTCTGTCGGATATCAGCATGGACAATGTTGGACAGTTCCTTCAATGGGTTCAGCAACAGCAACTGCAGCCTCTGAAGGAACAACAACATTGATGAATTCTACTTGTCAAAAAGTGCTGCTTCCTGGTTACTGAGCAAGTGGGGGAGATCTGGAACTAGGCCCTAGGCCAATTACAATAGTGGGTTTAACAGCCTGGTTGTTAAGAGAGAATGGGATCTCTGATGAAACAGTTTGCAAACATGAATGGACATGCGAAAATGATCATCGATGTCAATGATAACAACACTGGTATTGGAACTTGAATGAAAGAAACATAGAAAACAGCTCTGTACCAAATGAAAGACCAACATCTCAAATACTGTGGTATGCACCATTGATGTGGCCAGAGGATCACTCAATCAAAATGGCCTTTCTTTATGCACCATAAATGTAAAAATCAAGTGACCTCACTAAGACATCCATTCAAAATAAACGGCGCTGTTGGATTTTCCCTGAGGAGTTTCCAAACACTGAAAATATCAAGTTGGCATCTCAAATGGTTTATGATATGAACAGTTATGTCAGGGATAGCAGCAGAATGATAATTATATAAAAGTTCCTCAAAGGGACGCCTACACACTGTAGAAATACTACTAAAAAGAATTCAGTGCTGGGAAATACCTCAATGTTATATATACACATTATTTTGCATTCTGTGGCCAAATAGTTGCAGAATATTTATATAACTTGATTAAAAAATAAAACCCTAAAATCCATCACAATGAATTATTTAAATTATAATTATGGTTGATATCCTACCATGGGTATTAATGTTGAATATATTGACCTTTATATCTCCATGCAGCAGCTTAGACATACTGTACCTGGTTCTCTGATAGTGCTGGGTCATGTTTGTATACCAGGCCTGACTTTATCAGAGCTGTCACTGCTTCAGCTCCCCACTCTCTCATTCTAGAATTTGGATGCTGGCAAACCTAAAAAGATAAAAAAAAAAAAAAACAGTGCTAGCGATTTAAAGTGTACAAAACCATTTTTGACAATTTATGCTATCTGCGCAAGTGCTTTTATTGAAAACGAGAAAAACACATTTAAAGTTTCTGATGAGCATTGATTGCACGGAGAGTTAGTTCCAGCGCTGGTAGAATAAATGCTGCTTGGAAAAGTTTCTCACCTATTCACGGCTTTTATTTCAATCCTTTTTATTAATCAGAACTCAAAATGACATGTACTTGCATTTATGTTACAACTGCCTCTTATTATAGCTTACATTCTTTGAGCAAGTTTATCCACAACTGGTGAAGTAGTTCTCCAGATACACATAAAACTCTATTTAGACATATGTACAAGCGCTTCCACTATATCGAAGTCACACCCCCAGCAGCAGATACAAATGGATTTGTGGAAATACAGTTATGCTAATGAGAGGTTAAAACAAAATTGGTTATTACATCTTTAAATGTCTTTCCCAGCACCACAACAGATAAATCTGATAGGTTGGTCACTGAGAATTCCAGTCAACAAATATGAGGCAAATGTGGGTGCCAGTAAGGGCTTACATATATATAATATAATATATATATATTATATATATTATTATATATATATATATACACACACACACACACACAAACACACACACACACACACACACACATATATATATATATATATATATACACACACACACACACACACACACACACACACATACAGTGCCTTGCAAAAGTATTCAGACCCCTGACCAATTTTCTCATATTACTGAAATTACAATGGTACATTGAAATTTTGTTCTGTTTTATATTTTATTTTAAAACACTTAAACTCAAAATCAATTATTGTAAGGTGACATTGGTTTTATGTTGGGAAATATTTTTAAGGAAAATAAAAAACTGAAATATCTTGCTTGCATAAGTACTCAACCCCCACACATTAATATTTGTTAGAGCCACCTTTCTCTGCAATAACAGCTTTAAGTCTTTTGGGATTAGGATGTACGGAGTGATTTTGGCCCATTCTTCTTGGCAGATTTGCTCCAGGTTGTCAGATTTGCAGCTGGGTCACTCTCATGCTTTCTGGCAAACTCCAGACGTGCTTTCAGATGGTACTTTTTGAGTAACGGCTTCTTTCTTGCCACCCTCCCATACAGGCCACTGTTATGCAGAGCTCTTGATATGGTTGACTGGTGCACCATTACTCCACTCCCAGCCACTGAACTCTGTAGCTCCTTCAAAGTGATTGTTGGCCTCTCTGTGGCTTCTCCTTCTTGTTTGAGCGCTGAGTTTTGAGGGACGTCCTTTTCTTGGCAGTGCCTGGGTGGTGTGATGTAGCTTCCACTTCCTGATTATTGATCCAACTGTGCTCACTGGGATATCCAAACACTTGGATATTATTTTGTACCCTTTCCCTAATCTATGCATTTGTATTACTTTATCTCTAACTTCTGTAGAATGCTCTTTGGTCTTCATTTTCCTTCAGATTCACAGCCTTACCCATGATCCTTCAACAGTGGGGTTTTTATCCAGAAAATGTGACAGCAACTTTAATGGTTCACAGGTGGAGGCCAATGGTAAGGTAATTGTGTCCTCGTTAGGGCAATTTCTTTCATCGGTGCAAACTGGGAGCTTCCACAGCATAGGGGTTGAATACTTATGCAAGCAAGATATTTCAGTTTTTTATTTTCCTTAAAAATATTTCCCAACATAAAACCAATGTCACCTTACAATAACTGATTCTGAGTTTCAAGTGTTTAAAAATAAAATATCAAACAGAACGAAATTTCAATGTACCATTTGTAATTCGGTAATATGAGAGAATTGGTCAGGGGTCTGAATACTTTTGCAAGGCACTGTGTGTGTGTGTGTATATATATATATATATATATATATATATATATATATATATATATATATATATATATATATATATATATATATATATTTTTTCACCCAATTTTCCCCAGTTTGGAATGCCCAATCGCTTTTTTCCCTAACCGCAGCAATTCCCCACATGGCTCAGGAGACCCGAAGATTCAGTGGCCATCCTCCAATCCCATGACCAAGCCAGCTTCCTTTTTCACCCAGGAACTAGAGCAGATATAAGCGAGCTACTGACCCCTGGAAGACAAAAGGCCAGCCCTGCAGGTGTCCGCTCTGAGCTCCTTGGGTGTCTGGCCAGCAGGGTTTGCTGTAGAGCGATGAGGAGAAACAGTCCCTGCCGGTTTTACCTCCCTAACCCACGGGAGCACCTGTGCCAAGGCGATGCTCCCTTCAGAGTCCCCAGCAAAGACCGGTCTGTTTCGCACAGCCAGGACACAAACCTGCGCTGTATAACTCACCCTGCACACCACGTGGCTGTGCTTCTACCAGGTCAGCCACTCAGGGACCCCAAGGGCACAGTATATTTTGATATCAGAAAATTATTCTTATTATATTTACATCATATTAGGTAATGAGCCTAATATATCAATTTTACTATAAATGTCATTTTGCAATTCAGAAAAAGAAACTGTCATTGTTACAAAACAATAAGCAATAATAAGAATGGTATAGCAAGCTATGTAATTTAAGAAAAACAAAACTTTAAAAAAAAATGGGACTTTGGCATAAAAGCTTAAAAAATCTGACTTGATGTAATACACGTTAGCGGATGGTTTCACAGACCCTGATTAGCACTAATCTTGGAACACCTTGCCTAAGAAACAAGATTAGCTCTTATCGTTGTCTGTTAAACTAGCCGTACGTCCTGTAAGAAAAGTAATGGCAGATGACAAGCAGTGCTAAATTCCATGAACTTACCTTCTGCATAAGGCAAGCGGGTGCAAAACGAAGGGAAACAGAAAAACACAACATGAAAACAGAAACAAGTTACAAACACTGAGATCTTACAACACATACACTATGAAATCTAATTATCATAGCTTGGGACAGTGAGAAAATACTGAAAACAATACTGGTTATAGGAGTTTAATTACAGTAATATTACAAAGGTAGGGCTTTTACAGCAATACTGAATATATGGTTTATTTACGATAGCATCTCAAAGGTAGTACTTTGACATCATGGTCGGAAAACATGTGTTAGAAGGGCTATCTATGATTAGCTTGATTTACATTAGAAAAGAACCACAACTGCAGCCTGCCTCATTTGGCCACCCAAAAAAATTACATTAAAA
This sequence comes from Polyodon spathula, assembly GCF_017654505.1. Lineage (NCBI taxonomy): Eukaryota > Metazoa > Chordata > Actinopteri > Acipenseriformes > Polyodontidae > Polyodon > Polyodon spathula. Next base: position 43,512,845 of record NC_054541.1, on the reverse strand, counting down.
AAGCAAGGAAAACAAAACAAAAACCCAGCCAGCATTATACAAATACCCCAAAAAATAAATAAATAAAACTTAAAAAACCAACATTCTAGAAGGGTGCTTTGTTCTCTCCAGGCATTATTGGCAACAAAGAAAACCAAACATTTTTATCCAGGCGCTTGAAAGCCATATGCACATATGTTTCTAATGGAAATGGTGTATTTACCTCCAGGAGGTGGCCTGTCAGAGGTCTCCACAGAATTTCTATTCTGTCCATATTAACCAGTCCTGTCTCAAGCAATTTAGCAACAGCAAAGAGAGAAGGTTCCTAAACAAAACCAGACACAGACATTTACTTCATTGCAGGCATGATTTATTTATTTTTTGTTTATGACAATAAACATGAGAAAAAAGCATGATAAAATGTCCTATGCAATAATATATATTATTTATATAATGTCCTATAATATATATAGGCTTCGGTGACAACTAGCCTTACTAAATACTGTACTTGATTTTGACAGAAAGAGGTCTGCTAGGATTTTAGCTAGGTCTATCAGCTGCTTAACTGGAGGAGAGATAAATAAAATATATAACCATTTTAGCTAGGTCTATCAGCTGCTTAACTGGAGGAGAGATAAATAAAATATATAACCATTTTAGCTAGGTCTATCAGCTGCTTAACTGGAGGAGAGATAAATAAAATATATAACCATTTTAGCTAGGTCTATCAGTTGCTTAACTGGAGGAGAGATAAATAAAATATATAACCATTTTAGCTAGGTCTATCAGCTGCTTAACTGGAGGAGAGATAAATAAAATATATAACCATTTTAGCTAGGTCTATCAGTTGCTTAACTGGAGGAGAGATAAATAAAATATATAACCTCCTTAGCTTATGAACTGAAGACCCATGTAATAAGTATAATTGTTTCACAGCAAGATAAATACATTGTCAGCTCATTTAAGATTTTTGGTGCTTTAAAGACGCTGGATTACATTTTTATGACAGCTGCAAAGTGGTAAAATTAAATGAGGATCTGTTCTTAACTGTTTAATTGATTCAAATCTTCATCTGGGCCCTAAAGCAGTTCATTAACTCATTACTGCTACTGGATCTGGTTTGGAATGGCACTCCAGGACCAGAATTGGGTATTCAAATAAGAGACAACTAAATAAAAAAAGAACAGTACCTTGTTATTCCCATAAGCCATATCCATAGCTTCCATAGACAAGGAACATAAAGCATTTATCAAGTGATGCAGGGACACATCATCAAGGTGTCTGTGAAATGGAAATATTCAATTACAACATTACATCCATACCTATACAAATAAATCTAAAAAAAGCTCATATTTATATTTAGTATTATTTGATTACAAAAACAGAACATTTGCTATTAAAAGAATACAGAATAAATATCTTACTGTGAGCTCTCAAACAGTCTGGAAAGAATATTGGCAATTACTGGCAAATCCGTCATCACTGCTGTTGTCAAAACCTAGAACAAAAAAGTAATGCAACATATAGTACATGCCCCAACATGACTTATAAATACAATGTCTGATTCTTTCAATAAGTGCGATAAAGAATATCCGAACCAAGTTTCATCACAACTGAACAAGCGGTTTACCGCGCACACGTACACAATTAAGTGTTACAATACGTGAATGTAAACACACAGGCATAACAGATTCTGTATTGTGGTCAAGAATGTCCTAACTAGATTTTATTTAAAAGGCTGAAAAGCAGTTACCTACTGTGAAACATCAATTCAACACCTCCAGTGTTTATTTACAGTATTTGCCAGCAGACCCGGCTCGTATTGGAGACAGCCGATTATTTGAGACCCGGAAGTTTTACGGTAAGCACATTTACAGTATAGACAGATAGAACAATAGATATGAAGATCTATAAAATGCTGAAGCATGACAATAGCAAGGGATAATAAGTGAAAATCAAAAGTACAATAATAGGTTCTTACTGTGCTTGGCCCCTCAACAGCTCTTCCTGGTTTTAAGGCACCTCCACTGCCAGGTTTCAGCCCCAGAATCCACACAAGGTGCTGAACAAAAAAGGGCGTCATTATGCTTTAACTACATGAATGCAGTTCGCCTGAAAAGGGGCATGTTCTTGTTCTGTCATTGTTCAAATCAGAATGACCTCAACTATAATACATTTTACCTGAAGAGTTGCCAAGACCAGCTGCCAGGATGTCCCAAGAACAGCTCCGTGGCAATGGGCTAAATTCAGCAATGTCCGCATACACTGAATGTTTTTTGCAGTAAGCTAATGAAAAGAAAAACATTTTAAAATGACATACTGATTTAAAAAAAAATAAAAAAATCAACCACACACACACAACGGTAATACTCACTGTGAAGCAGCACAAGTTACACAGTCACACCACACTAATACACAAACACATATATGTTTTTAAATTGTCCGAGTCAGGATTGAGGCTAGGCAATAATTACAACTAGAATCTGTTACAAGACAACTGTAAAACAACAGTGTTAAAATAATACATAACTGCAGCATTTTTATTACTTTAAAAATTACTTTACAACATGACATGAAGCTTTATAGTAGTGAGACAGAGACATTACTATACCAGATCATGCATAGGGATGAAATGGCCTTACCACAACTGTGCCCTGGGGCTGGACAGTAAGGGGTTGCCCCACCGCCACCACCTGCTGGTGAGACTCACTGGAAGGGCTGATTATCTGAACATTCTGCCCCTGGATAGAGTATGCTACAAAATGGAAAACAAAATTGACCACTTTTATCTATGTCTCCCCTTGTGATTTATTTACTTATTAATGTTCTGCTCATTTCTTTTATTTACTTATTAGTGTAAACACTGACTGAAGGAGAAGAACCAATTACTTTATTCAACTTTTGTTTGTTAATCAGTGCATGTAGTTCACTCAATATGAACATGTCTCCATACCTAGTTAATTGTAAATGTCTCCTGTTAAAAGGCACCCTAGTAAAAAAAGAGTACTTTTAGTACAGCGTACAGACTGCACCTTACTAATGATTTACGATAGGAGCTAACCTATCAATATTTCCTGCATATGGATAAGGGGTTTTCTTTTAGATTTTAATTATTGTAAAACGACATGCAAAATCCACTCAATGAGTAGGCATTGCACTGGGTGACAGTAACATACGTCTCCAAGCCACGGCTTAAAATACAAAATGTGCACCATCAGTATCATGAAAATGTAGTTTTCCAAGAGCCACACCCACAGTATGTACAGTTAAAAATGGTCATGTCATATATGGACAGATACATGGAAATAAGTAAGTGTGGCATAAGCACAGACATGCAAATAAGCAGTTTCTGATGCTAACAATAACTTGTATTAAAGAAAGTCATGAAAAACATATAAACAAGGGACGTAAAAGCGACTCCAAGTACCGTTCCCCAAATTCTGATACTCTCAATAACTGGAGCTAAAGGATGGGCTTTCCAAGTTTCATCACAATTGGAAAGCGGTTCTCCCTCAGCGTAACATACCTACCGACATACAGGAGTGTTCACTATCTAAGTTGCCAGGGAACTACACCATTGTGATAAAAATACAATCTACATTGTTTAACTCTCCAGGTTTGGGAAGTCAGAAAATGCAGCTGCCCAGTGTAAGATCAGTGATCAGTTTGTTTGTTTTTAACTACTATATGCTCGCCTTGGCACAAATCTCTATCCTACATAGTAGGCTGAAACAACTTAACCCAAGTCTTCTCATTCATGTTGTACACATAGGGCTTGATTATCCAAAAATATTGAACACATTGCATGTGCAAAGATCATTTTATAGCTTGTACTTTTTATATTTTAATGGCAAGAAAGTAAGGAAATTCAAGAACACCATTCAGTACATGCATTAAAAACGGTGCCCCTGAATACTGATAGGCAGCATGCATGCATGCTGCACAAGATCACATTTATCTAGCAGTCATTAAAGTAGTACACATTTTAGTGTAATACTTTCCAAAGTATATGGCTGCTGTTTCTTTTTCCTTGCTGCTGGGCATACGTCCCTTATATACTGCAAATAAACAATCCATTACCGGTATAGGTTGCCATAGGGACAGCCAGAACCTTCCCACAGATATAGTCAGGCACTGTGCATTCATGAAAAAAAACAAAACAAACTGTTTACAGCTTTTGGTTCTTTTTGCACGGATCTCCAGATACTATAGGGCTGCATTAGCTCCATTTTGAATGTCCTCTGCGGGCATAATGAACAATGGTTTTTATTGCCTACTAGAAACCAAAGAGCAGCTCCAATATATGCAACAATTATTGTAGTTCCCAAAATTACCAACATAGACTGACATGTGCCCTTATTGATATAAGCACAGTCTGGATCTTTCTTCTTTTTTGGTTTTTACTGACCCAAGCTTAATGTATAAGCTTACCCATCAAATCCTTATATAAATGTGTTTCTGAAGTTTCACGAGAACACATGTTTATTCGATAGGTGTTCAAACAAATATATGCCACTGTTCTTGCTGTGCTTTGCGAAATTTACCAAAGTGACATTATCTTCCAAGTCAGACCTGCCATGAACATTTAAAAAAAAATGAGGGCACTTTTAGTATACTCTTCACCTAGCCCTTCTATTAAAACAAACTTTACACAATACCAAATACTTGTATGTATTAACCCAGTTTCACACAACAGTAACACATGTATTAGGCTAGAACTCAAGTCTACTGCACGCTTTTAAATCACTAGAGAAATCAAGCCCACAGAGTACATAGTAAACCAAGTTATTGTACAACATATCCAAACAAGGTTTCGTGAGAAACAGCACCCAACTTAATCCCCATGTTAATTAACACATTAAGCTCCCCTTCATGAAATAAATAATGAAATACACATATCTTAAAAAAAACTAAAAAAAACCTATTAAAACAGTTTACAGTGTTTACAACATCAGTTGTCAAGGCAATACACTTTCTACTAAAGGACTTTTTGTAAATCCAAATAACAGACTTACACTTGTTTGTAAGGGTGGAAGCCGAGCTGCTTAGTACAGTCAAGGCATAATGTGGTGGTAAGGAAGCTTTGCAGATAGCTGTAATGAAGGCATCTCTAGGCGTGACAAGGCTGAGTCTTCCACAGAGCGAGGCCATGGTCAATTCTGCTTTAAGTATGTTCTCAGTGGCATTTTCATCCGTGCTGAATTAAAACATGTCTTAAGGTTAGGACAACGGCTTAACATTCTGCTTCCCAGAGTTACCAATTACAGAATATAGTACTATTTTAAAAAATCATACCAGGGCTTGAAACATGCAATAGCACTGCACCGAGCCCTGGGTTTCAGTTAGTTGACTAGTTGCCAGAACAATCAGGCCCCTGGTAAATCTGCTCCAAACTGATCACACTAATCTGAGTCTGTACTTACTAACAGGTCTGTTTTTTTTCAGCCGTCACAAAGGAAAAATGTATTTATTAAACTGCTAGCTCGTGAGGATTTAAATAATATACTTAATTGAAGGTCTGAAATCCAGGACTGAAATACTAAAATAAACTTTGAGAAATCATTTGTCAAACAACTTTTGAGTGCATATAAATTGTTAGTTTGATCAAACTAGTACCATTTACTGTACAAAAACATATTATTGATTATTGCTACTTTGTAAGTTACTGCAGATACATTGTTATTAATTAAAATATTAATACATTTAAATACAAATATTTGACTGTTACACACACCTGGCATCCAGAAGTAGGGACAAAGCCGCAAGAAGGCCACACCAGCAAGCATTAACCATTTCTACCCATACTGCCCTTGTGTCTGTAAAACAGAAAAATAAAACATTCTATCTGCAATGCTGGAGGGAAACATTATTGAAATGCTGTACTTCCATAATGATTTATATATATATATATATATATATATATATATATATATATATATATATATATATATATATATATATATATATATATATATATATATATATATATATATATATACACACACACACACACACACACACACACACACACGTATACAGTGCCTTGCAAAAGTATTCAGACCCCTGACCAATTCTCTCATGGTACACAGAAAATGTGACAGCAACTTTAACGGTTCACAGGCGGAGGCCAATGGTAAGGTAATTGTGTCCTCGTTAGGGCAATTGCTTCCATCAGTGCAAACTGGGAGCTTCCATAGCACAGGGGTTGAATACTTATGCAAGCAAGATATTTCAGTTTTTTATTTTTCTTAAAAATATTTCCCAAAGTAAAACCAATGTCACCTTACAATAATTGATTCTGAGTTTCAGTGTTTAAAAATCAAATATCAAACAGAACGAAATTTCAATGTACCATTTGTAATTCAATAATATGAGAGAATTGGTCAGGGGTCTAAATACTTTTGCAAGTCAGGTGTGTCTATATATATATATATATATATATATATATATATATATATATATATATATATATATATATATCATGTAATTCATTTTCAGTGTTATTTTGTTATTCTTATAGTGTGAATGAAGTTTGACGCAATGTTGGCAGTGTAACTGTTTGGCAGCAGCAGCAAACATTTCAAGGGGTGGTGAATTGTTGGAAAATGCAAACCAACTAGACTATCAGGGTTTCTGATATAGCTGTCTGCACAATCAGCTATAATGTGGAATAATGTAGTAAACAAGACAATAAGGAATTACATTTTTGTGTAGAACTGAATGACTGTGGAACATTTTATTATTTAAAATTGTTATTTTAATTTGAGTCAGTTTCTGTCAAGCGGCATGTGGTACAGGTCTGCTGGCAGAGGCAAAGGAATACATCCTGAATGTGGTAAATAAATCATTAATTAAAACCATATACCAGGTTCCTTATCACTTTGCTCAGAAGTCTGTTTCTGTACCATGGCTGGATCTGGCCTGGTTTGGGGGGCACTTTGACCCAGCTCCTTTTCTAACATGGATGTAATGCCTTGTACAAGGTCCAGCAGGCAGCTGAAGGCCACAGACATGGCATAGCCTTCAGGGATTGATGGAGGTTCCACCTTGTCCAGCATCTCCAAACTAGAAAACAGAGAAACCAAAAAAATACATTTAAAAAAAATAGCATAAATTTATGAAACAAACAGGCCTGCAAATGAAAACTTGGCCTGCAACGTTTTAAATTATTATATATATATATATATATCTATATATATATTATATTATATATATTTACTAATGAGAACAACCGTAACTACCTTGGTTGACCAGCACTCTCAAAGATACTGTTCTTCTGAAGGACTGCCTGTATCATGTTTTGGAGCATGCCTTTTCTTATTTAAATTGAATTTAGAGATAAAAAGACACAGCAATAAGGCTCAGCTTATAAAGAAAGTAGGTCATATTTGATATTAATGAGAAACAAAAACGTTTCTGCACTGGTGTACTGTATACTCACCAAGTTGCTTTAGCACTTCCTTGCACAGTAACTGTCATTATTGGTATCCAGGTCCCCCTGTACTCAAAGGCAGCTTGAGGAGTCACTCTTCCGCTCACCCCAGCTGCTCCCGGACCACTCTGTGCTGTAGCTGGGCCACCTGTGCCAGCAGCACCTACACAGCACAAAACATTTTATTATTTCTATTTTTATTTATTTGACATTTCCCTGTTTCAAGTTTGATTGCTGAAGTATTAGGTTTTAGCATTCTACAGAACCGTGAATACTAAAATCCATTTGGCACAGCTATAGGGTAAAAGCATTAAGTCATCCAGAGAATAACTTAAAAAAAAAAAAAAAAAAGTATAAAAGAGAATGAAGAGCTAATAGGCTGCACTCTAAATGCTTCCTTTAGCCATGAATACACAAAAGCTACCACATTTAACAAAGACATCGACAGTGTTATTTGCAGTACGCATGTAACAATACCTGCTGGTGTGTTTACAATGGGTGGGTTTCCAACATTGGGGACAATAAAGAGGGACTGTATGAAGGATCCCAAGGCATTGACTATGTCCCTGAAGACCTTAGTTGAATGTTGCTTCATATCATAAGACTGACAAAACGACCTGGGGAAAAAAGAAAAAGTAGATTTTTAAAAAATGAATCAATTTAAAAATGCTGAAAGTTATAAAATCATAGGTTTGTTATTGTAGCTGGAACACAGAATCTGATGCCTCGAGACTTAAAGTTCTAACTATGACATCTCATTCGCCTAACATGCAGTACTTATTTTGCTACTTTTCTTTATCAATTGGTAAAGCACATTTATTCTGGCAGCGGAGAGTACTTTTCAGGTGACACAGTAGTGTAAAGCCCTTGTACATCGGGTACCATCAACTTTCACTTTTACAGTAGTAGTTCTTGTGTTCATACCATGGGTCATTTTAATGACCTGAACAGAGTCAGATCCTAATAGTTTTAATAAAATCCACCACAGTTTAGACTGATAAAATAGACCTGTCTGATGAAAGATACTGCAAGAGGGCTTTACCGTAACAAATGAGGCTGTACGCAAAGTCTGTGTATAGACTCAACTGCAACAGCTCTAAGCCACTGGGGTTTATCACCATCCAGAAATTTAACCAGCAAGGACAAAAAAATCTCACACTCGGTAACCTGCAAGAAACACAACAGCAAGACATTAGGAATGTACATCTGCTTCATTGAAAAGCTGATCATGACTTAAAGTGCGTACACATGTACAGCCTGAGGACAGGCTCCTCTTTATATGCTCAGACTACTGTCAACACTTTGTGGCAAAGCATGTCCTAAAACCACTCATTGTTTTCTGTGATTGTTTGTCCTACCTTTCTTTTACCCTTTTGATTAAAAAAAAAAAGTAAAAAAAAAAAAAAAGTCTTTTTGATTTTACTTTGCTTGTTTTGTACTAGCAATTACCTATCTATATTAATAAATATTTCATAACAAAATGAGGATCTACAGAACTATATATAACATAGTATATTATGTGTACTGTACCAAAAATTTAAACAGTGCATGTAGCCTAATCAGTAGTGGATTGTAACTGAGGAATTCTAATTATACTTACCAAAAGGCTATAGAAGTGCTTGATTAGAACTGACACCACTCGGAGCAAGCGCATGCAGATTGGAAAATAAGGCTTTTCAACTGGAGCTGGGGAAGAGGTGGCATTGCTGCCCTGTCGGAACTTGATATTCGGAGAGAAGAGTTTAATTACCAATGGACAAACTCTCTCCTTCAGAAGAAAACTGAACTCCTGGTGCTGAAGGGGAAACAGAAAACAGCATTAAACCAGATGAAAATGCAAATCAATGCCAAACACATTCAATGCTGGACTGAGAAAAAAATAAAAGCATAAGGATAAAGCTAGAATTGCATCGACCTTATACGTAAAGCAATTATAAGAGAATATGCCCTGGTCATATATTAGATATTATGCTCATTTCATTTTATAATGAAACCTTTGAATATATATTCATATGAGCTTAACATGCAGCCTACAGCACTCAGTATTCCCAGGTGGTCTCCCATCCAAGTACTAACCAAGCCCAACATTGCTTTGCTTAAGCATTGCACGGCAAGTTCGATCTGAAGAGCTTTTTGCTGTCAGAGACGTTGCCCAGGGGTCACTACAAGGAAGTAGCTCTTCTTGACGCCCAAACCTTTGAAGAACTTACTTGTAAAAACACTTGGGGAAAATCGTTCAAAACAGATTCCAGAAGTTCAAGGCCAAACGTCCGAGTCATTTCTGTCATGCCTGTGAGCCAATAAGGGGCGTCTGCATTGACTAACTGGCAAAGGTCCTGTTAAAACCAACAAACATGATTCAAGCGTAACACACAAGTTCATACTGAAGCCTTCCAGTCTTTACCAACGGCATTAGGTCAGCAGCTCACCTAAGCTAATTGTTCACACCAAATCAAAACAAATATTACGGCTAGTTCAGAAAAAGATGGTCAGTTTCTCACACCACTATAATCTGATCTGAGAACAGAAAGAGCTCCCTCTATCTCTCTTTCATTAAAAACATCTCCGTCTAGGTTCCATGCACATTTTTTTGCTTTCGGTCAAAAAGCAGAGCGATTTAAGAAAGTCTCCCAAATTGGGTAATATGACTAAATCCAGTATAGTAACCTTAAAGCTGGTAAGCACATTGGCCCGTTTAATAAAAAGCCTTTACTCAATGACAACAATACCACATTCACTTCTGAATAAAATATAACCCATAACGACAGGTTTGAAAAAACACCTTGACTGACACTGCAAACATGTATTGTTTCTAACAAATGCAGTTATTTACCTGAAAAAGCATGTAGGCATCTTTAGCACAGGGTCTGAGGGTATTGGTTGATCTTCTGTTACTGTTGCCTTGAATCACTGGTGGTTGCTCTATAATACCTGAAGGAGAGCATGAATCAAACCTTTAGCATTTACAGGAGGTGGCTCGCAGGCCCCAATGTTAAGACATGGGAAGGGTATTACTGCTGAAATTCTTTTGGGTCCTCCGAGATTCTTGCACCTTTAAAACATCCGGCCTGCTAAAAAATGTTTTAGGACTGCTCTTACTGATTCTTTGATAGAATGCAACTTAGAACAAACACCTTATCCAGCAGACATCATCTTTCCCATAAACAGTATACTCGCGTCAGATTAACACTGAACATTAACACAAATACAATTTCCAATTTTTCATAACAATAACAACAACAACAACAACAATAATAATAATAATAATAATAATAATAATAATAATAATAATAATAATAATAATAATAATGTGTTCTTTGTATGTCGTTAAGCATAAACTTAGCCCTATGCTGGAACTTTTGTTTACTTTCCAGTAAGGCAGCTAAGCTACAAGGACTGCTAATCTGATAAACGCTGTTTTTTTTTTTTTTTTTTAATTTAGTTTATTGTTCCTGCTGTAGGTAACTTTAGATGATGCTTATGCTAACCCTTTGGGAATTTTTTCATTTCTTTGGATTTAGGTGTTACATACAATTGAATTTTGAAGTGCAATATGATATTTATTATTCACATTGCCTAGGCAATTAACCAGTTGTGAAATAAACATAACCCCTATACATTTGTAGAAACTCAAAATCAGTAGAATATTTTGTAATAAATCCTACAATTGCATTACGCAAGGCCTGTGAATACATGCAAGTTAATAAATATGAAATCTGACCTTTGTGACGTTCATCTTCAGCAACCATTCTTTCAAACACCACCGTTACCACCTGCCGCACAGTTGCTGCAGCTGTGTTGTTGGTAATGTTGTCTTTTGTGAAGTGCAGTCGAAAGCACACCACAATCGCCTAGAAGAGATACATTTTACCTTACAGACACAATCTATACCTTAACAATTTAAGAACATAAACTGCCTGGCCATTTTATTATTACGAAATGTACTTAATATTGTGCTGGGTGGCCGTTTACCCCGATACAGGTTTGAAACAGGTTTAATGATGCATATGTTGTTCAAATTCTTCCCAAAATATGCTCAAATGGATTGAGATCCAGGGTAGACAGCTCCTCATTTAATTTCATTTTCATTTAAACCTTTATTTTACCAGAAGATTGAGAAAAAGATCTCATTTACAACGATGATCTGATCAAGAGGCAAACAACACAGCAACACAAAGCAAACAAATACAACACATAAAAAAAGAACAGTGATAAAGTGGCCAGTCAGTGTACACATACACAGACTGTAAAACATACAGAGAAATGTAAAGAAACCTTCAGAATAAAGTTTGGTGCAAAAGTCTATAAACACTTTTGTCTTTCACAGAGCAAGAGGACATGTCTTATTGCACTGCACTGAGATAAAGCAAACCTTACATGAAACAGTTAGGATGCATGATTTGCACCAAACCTGCCAAATGTGAAAATCTACAGGCTCAAATATATGTACAGTAGAACCTCAGTTGGGAATGTAGGTTGTTTGTAAGTCTGAAATGCTCGTAACTCCGAAAATTAGTTTTAAATGTTTTTAATAAATGTGTACACCTGCTGTCTACACTCTCAATCTGGCAAATAATACAAGGATACAGTACAGTAATGCAATGCTCATATTGTTATGGTTTAAAGTTTTTAAAACAGTACTATAAATGGAAAAAGGCTAAATTGAAGTTACCATTGAAATCTTAACTGTAGCAAAAAAATAAATGCCCAGGAAAACCTGGGCTAACGTGCTTGTTTTTAAACAAAATACATTCATGCACTTTGCTCAGTCATTCAACCTCCTTTGGCTTGAAAAAAAAAACTGCTTTGTTTAAAACTAAAACGTTCCCAGTAAAACTGCCCATACTTGCTTTGAAATCCGCCTCACCTTTCTGAATAGATTTGTTGGTACAGTGATTATGTAGCAGCGCCTATCTGGCTGCACTACACACGAGTGACTCCATGCTTCCGGTTGAAAGTGGGGGTTCGGTAGATGGGTCAGTTCATAAGTTTGGTGTTTGTAACTGTGGGGTTCCACTGTACTGGATATTTCTGCTATTATGTTAAAGTACCCAACTAATCTGGTTATATGAAATGCTCTACTGAAACCACACACGTCAGTTTCATTTTCAAGATATTTATTTTCAATTTGCCAACATTCCAAACTTAGCTTACTCAATTTAAAAACGTGGTGAACTTGGTGAAACAAACAGGATAACAGCTGTGACATTTTTAGTCTTGGCAGGTTTGCAAATGTCAATGGCACACTCACAGCAAAACAGCAATTTGTAGCATCATGGGATTAAACATTTGCTTATGCAGAGAAGTTTACACTTAAACAATGGTTGGAAAACTGCCAGGAAAGTCCATGGTGGTCATGTACTACTTGAGCTTGGAGAAGTTAACCATATGTGGAAGCTAATATTTAAGGAGGTGTGAGCAATAAATACAGTAGGAGTTTACTCACAGTGTTAAAAATAAATGCAATTCCTTTTTAACTGGTTCAGCTAATTTTGGTCACTCTGAGAACACCTATAAAGACTTCTTCTCAAAACTTGCATTTAACAAGCTTTTTTTTGTTGTATGTAGACTTTTGCTAACCCAAACTTAAGTAATTTGAACAGATCTATGCTCTAAATAGATATCATAATGACATGCAATCATAAAGATACTGTAGAAACTTATTTTGAATATCTTAAATTCCATAGCACTGTAACTACGTAAAATACTACAGCTGTCTCTATTTTTATTTAAAGGTTAATCGTAATCTTTGATGAAATACCAAAAACATAAAACAAAAGACTGGACAAGGCATTTTTAGTATGGTATAGCAGAAGTCTGAACAAATTAACACTCTGAACAGGGTCTGGTCCCAAGTGATTCAGATTAATGAGAGTCAACTGCATGTCTAAATATCGTGCACATCAGTGTATTGTAGTTAATAAGATTAAGACAGGCTTTATTTTTAAAAACATGTTATCCGTCAAGCTTTGTTTCTGTACCTTGGAGAGCGCTTCATCGTGTGCGACTGTGTTTGTTGTTAAAAGTACCAGCACTGTCTGAAGCAGCTTGAGTTCCTCGAGCCCGTTCTCCATCAGCTGCCACAGCATGTTGATAATATTCCCAGCTGCAGCCTGCAACACAGTTTTACAGCATTTCACCATTTTGCTTGGGTAGGAAAGAATTCCAATTTAAGACCCTTGCTCTTGCCTATTGCTCCATTCCTCATACTGCCCCCCTTCCAATCTCCAATCCCTCATGTCTCCTTATATCCACACTCGCCCTCTCCGCTCATGCTGTCCGACTTATTATGTCTTCTCTTCACTCTCCTTCCTCTTGTGCTCGCTCCTTCTCTTCCCTCGTACCCCTGTGGTGGAACCAGCTGCCGGTTATCCTCTGGACTGTTCAGTCTTTTACTTTCAATCTTTATTCATATATCTTTTTGTATGCAATAAGACACTCCAGGTTGTTGGTTGTGCTAGAATAACTACATGCCCAGGGGTGTAGTAAGGCAGACTGCCTTTAGCCCCTGGGCGTGCAGTTATTCTAGCACAACCAACACTCTGGAGTGTCTTACTGTGCTTATAAAATGGGTTAATAGGTTTTAGAAATAAAGATAGACATATTTTTATTTAAAAATGAAAACAGGTTTATTTTTTCCTAAATATATTACTATGATAGGAAAAGTAGTTCCAATAAATGTAACAGTTCCAATGAATTTAATAGATAAACAAATTATTTCTAATAATTATCAGAATATTTTCAGTATTGGTCTCATGAAGCTGACTGTACCAAGGAATGTACAGTTTTCGAAATGAAATGGATGGATATACAGTTGGACAGATTGTGCAGTAGGTGGCACTGTGGTGAGTAAGGGAGTTTGATTCTACCTTTTGTTTATGAGTTGACGACGGTACTCCAGAAAGGATGTAACTCCAGGACATCCTGTTTTTCTCAGCTGGTGCCCAATAGCTTGTTAAACTACCTTATAAAATGGGTTGGGAGATATCTGCGTCCTGAGTAACGATTACTTAAGTTTGTTTAAGTCTGTTTGGGATACAGCAGGGTGATGCTGTGACTTGTCTTTTTGTTGTTGCATGTAAGTTTTCAGGACAGAAATGAAGAAGCCGTTTGCTGTTTTAAAGTGGGTATCTGGAATTAGGTTTATAAGTAGGTCCAACTGTGGGAGAATTTAAAAAACAATTCAGGCCAGCTCGCAAGCTTGTGTAGCTGCTAACTGAACACTGTGTGTCAGCTGATGTTATCACTTCAGCAAAGAAACTTCTTAACACTGTGTTTATTTCAGTTTTAGATGCAGTTTTCCAGTGCATATTACTTTTTGTTTGTGCTGACCAATCATTAAAAACTGACACAGCCCAAGGGGTTACTTTTTTAGTATTTCGCTCTTTATTGGCTTCAATTGTATTAATAGTACTCACGGTTTTCATTTTTTTCCTGACTTTTTTTTTTTTGTTTGTTTTTTAATAAACACTGTTGGTTCTGTTATCGAACTGCTGCGGTCTAAATCCTCCAGGAATGTGTGGACATTGGAGTCACTATGTAAACTAAATTTACATGGAGGATGTCTAACATTGTACTATTATTTTGTTTTAACTGGGGGAGGTCTGCTAAATAATTAAATAATAAAAAAGTAAAAATCGAGGCATGAGCATGTCTCTATAAGACAATGGCAGGGCGATGCTGCTGGCTCCCGTACACTAGAAAACATAACAGCTCCAGAAATGACATAAGGAGAGCTATGACTTCCAACTGGGTCTTAGGAAGAGCTGGACCATGAAACAATGGGTTTAATATCTGCTACTACAAAGACTTCTTATAAATCAAAAGATGCAACCGCACAACCAGATTAACTTGTCTGTCATGTCGCTCAGCTACGAAAGGAAAATGCCAACATATTGCAAAACCTTTGTTTTCATTGTCAAACACAAACACGCTGCATTCCTACACCCTGAGAGTTGTATAATACAGGGCAGCAATGGACCACAGCAAAGGATTCTCTTACAGAGCTTGAAATAGGGATTTGTTTGGTAATGTGTTAGGATTATCTGAGGATGTTTTTCAGATGTTTTGTGCCATTTTGGTGCAGCAGGATATTTAAAACTTCTTTTGTAATGTAATGCTTTCTATTTTTATACCTTTTCTTAATGATCCTCAAAGTGGTATTAAACTTGAATATACTGAGCAATTATGTAACCAATCAGAAAATATCTATCATGAGAAGCCCTACATTAAAATGATCTCTTTTTTTTATGATACACTACAGCATTAATGAGAACGAGAATACATGTGTACAGCATTTATGTGTACATAGAAAAACTGAATAAATAACCTAACAATGCACACATCCTTAACACTACAGCTGAATATTTAGCACATGCATATTTTTGACAAGGGTTTAAAGTATATTGATAAATAAAGTTTAAATACTACATTATACCCTGTATTCTAGAAATTACAGATAACACTGAGGAACTTTCATTACACAACACATTCAGAAAAACAGAAGAAGTTAGGACTGTTTCATCGTTTGTTTTTACCTCAGAAACGACTTCATGTGTCATGAGCCGCTGAACAGCTGCCAGGCAAAGCTGGGTTATCTTCGGTTCCTTCGTTCCACAGCCCATTAAAAAGGGCTGAACCACCTCTGAGCTGTTTTCTTTCAGTGCTGAGAAGAACAAACAGAAAGAAAATCGTTTAAGAGTATGAACAAGAAGATGAAGAGTCTGATTTCACTATGTAACACAATTTTTGTTCCTGGGTAGTAAGTGTTATTTCCTAATTGCTTATGTCTCAAAAGTATAGAAAATGGCTATTATTCCCCACAAACTTTGCTTTTGTGACCAGGACAGTGATATTTCAAAATATCACTATTTCCAATGGGAAAACGGGCAAATGTGTGTCTTTTCGTTCACACAAAGTCAGAAAAAAAACAACATATGAATCCAAATTAACATGTATTTATACTAAAGTAATACAAAAATGACTACAAAAGATTTAGAAGTGAGTAGTTTTTCGAGATTTACAATTATACTGTAAATACTATTATTATACCGTAAATAAATCTCGAAAAACTAAAGTGAGTAGTTTTTCGAGATTTACGATTATACTGTAAATACAGTATAATTGTAAATCTCAAAAAACTACTCACTTCTAAATCTTTTGTAGTCATTTTTGTATTACTTTAGTATAAATACATGTTAATTTGGATTCATATGTTGTTTAAGACACACATTTGCCCGTTTTCCCATTGGAAATAGTGATATTTTGAAATATCACTGTCCTGGTCACAAAAGCAAAGTTTGTGGGGAATAATAGCCATTTTCTATACTTTTGAGGCATAAGCAATTAGGAAATAACACTTACTACCCAGGAACAACAAAAAAAAAAAATTGTTACACAGTGTTATGTAACCAATCACTGATACAGCAGTCCCCAATACAAATTAATAGACAGCAGAGCCAACTGCAATGAAATAATGGTTTACTGAATTATTGGAGTTGTTCTTTATGGTTTCAATAAAGAAAATGCAGTTTTTTTTTTTTTTTTTCTCTTTTTGCTAAACTATATCAAGGACAAGGCTACATTACTCACTGTGTTACATCATTGTCTAGAAAAGATGATATGACTTTTTCAGCAATAATTCAAATACTTTAATTTAATTTCAGAATTGACATTCTGTATATATATATATATATATATATATATATATATATATATATATATATATATATATATATATATATATATATATATATATATATATATATATATATATACTTAAGAGTTCAAATGATGAAACTGGAAAGAAAATACAGGTCACTGGAAAAACACTGGATATTTGCATTACGCCCCCTCCATACACACACACTGAATAGTGGCTACAGTATTTGCATTGTAAAATCACACAACATCTTACATTTTACCTGCAAGGACTCTTGCATTTATATGTTTCACATTAGAATGTATGATTGAGTGCTTTTTCTTTACACTATACATCCCTGAACTACGGTAAGAAACCCAAACCTTTTAACAAGAATCCTATGATTTCATAAACAGCTGGCAAACTACCACCCTTACCTGCCAAGATGCCCGTGTTTCTTGCAGCTATTGTTTTGATTTTCACAATGCCTGATTCAGCTGCCTGGGAATGAGAACAAATGTATACTGTCAGAAGATATATCTATACATATCACACACTGTTCAATTAGGTCAACATTTGTACAAGATGGTACAGTATGCAGAATACCTCTTTAGAATGATTATGTGCATTAAATTCTAAAGAGGTATGCTCCACATATAGTACTTTGCATTTACCACAGTTTTTTTAATATGCTTTACTATTCCTCTCTGGGAGTTACAATGCTTCACTATGCTTTCACTATGATTTATTGCACCGTGTTATGCTTTTACTGTGGTAAACTTGTATAAGGGCTGTACTGTGCATGACTGGGTACAGTAGTGGGAATTAATACATTCAGAACTACTGGCTGAGGGTCATGTGTTGCCTATCTTATGGCCTCAACATTACCTTTTGCTTACAAATTGTTATTTGATATCCTCAATTAGATTTCCATCCCATCTTTACATAAATACATGAAGTGATCAGGAAGCCAGTTTCTAACCAGCATCACTGCTTTTCAGTAGTAAGTTACAGAAAGAGCCAATTCCCTTAATATAATTAATTTGTTCATTTATTAACACATTTTGTGACATCATTGCTTTTGAGGGCAATGGTAATATAACTGACAACAAGAAACATCTAAATAATCCTGACTTATCCTTATACTCTGATTTGTTTCAATAACCATGTTGCATCACAATTTGAATAGTTATATGTAAATATGTAACTAACATGTACCGCATGAATAAAAACACAGCCAGGAACCTCCTTATACAGCACCCCAGATTCAGATGATCTTGTGCTAAAATGTCCTTTCAAGTCACATCACATCCGCATAGCTTTGAGCTTCCATTCCCAGTTCAACTTTATTCCCTTAATTAAATGTCTTTAATTACATTAAAACATCTTTAATCAGTTCAGCTGCCCAGATTTCAAGACATACTCAATTTACTGTGAGGTTATAATAAATTGGCTGCAACAGCCACATTCTGTATTTTGCTATTCTGTTATTTAATGTACTCTGTATGCAGTTGCAATATTTACAGAACAGAAAAACTGAAATGGCCAAATATTTATCCTATGTTAATTTGCTGCATAAATTATCAAGGGATGATGGTACTAACAAACTGCAACAAGGTAGAATGGTACACACAGAAGCACACAGTGTTACTGAGGCATTCTTTCTTTAGCAGACTGGTAGTCAACTAAAAAGTCATTTTCAAAAACTGCAAGATGATAAATTGGTTCTGCACATAGGACTAATCCCTATCGCCCTTTAGCTGGAGGATGAGCCAGGAAATGAGAAAACATACAAAGTAACTTATCACAGCAACACAAGCAGATATATAACACACAGGACGACGGCCATGGAAATCAATTTGCAATCAATTTTACTTCAAGCAATTTAAACTTGAAACACTTGGAAGATGTTTAAAGGGTCAAGATTAAATTTAAGATTTTTTTTTTTTCTAAGATGCTTTGAGACCCAGAATTCCCTGCACTGCAGACAATTTCTTAGGGCATGACAAGAAAGCAAGAAGGGTTCAAGGAGGTAGGAAGCTTGTGTACCAGCAGCTCAACATACGTTTAGGTCATGTAAACAAAGAATGTTGATCTATGTGAAAATGTATAACTGTAAACAGTGTTCAATTAACCCTACGCTGATATAAAACTGAACAGGCATACTGTGAACAGTACATTCATTACAAAGATTGGATATGCCTGGTTTACCTTTTCCCTTGGTATTTAAAGATGTGCTTAATATGCATGGTTGCTAATTTTTATTTTCCCCAATTAATTTTTACCATGAGATGTGTGTTCTAAACTTCTGCTGCGGGTTACTCATTATTTCTTTCTAAAATTCATGGCTTTGACCAATTATGTTTTACTGTACAATATGTTATAAACATGTTGCAATAGGGGAGACATTCAGGTATGGGTGTGCGGACATGTCTCTAGCTGAAGGGATCCATGAAAAATGAAAACATGAATGCTTTCCGGTCTCTAAACCTAGTAGTTTGAGGAGCTATTTCACAGAAATACCCTCCAGATTATTCTATGCTCCCCAACATACTGTATGGTGCGGTAGCACAATACTACTGATAGCTGTCATGCAGTGTCCTAGATAGTGTTTGGCATAACCGCCAGGCCTTACCATGTTACCTACTAAGAAACATGAAAACATAAGCCAGGAACAAGCTGTTTTCAACCAATTCTCCAGCTGTTGCCTGGTACTAAAAGACACCCACAGCTTAGTTATTTTCCTACTGTAGTATGGGAATTGAGAAGAAAATACAGCAGGGTATATTTTTTTCTACCTTAATAAAATTTGTGAATCAATCAAATCTAAACAAAGAAGGAGGGGGACGGTGTTTACAAATTACACTTACTGTAAATGCAAACATCAACATTTTGACAGCCACAAGTTTTAAGTACTGTACGTGAACCCAAACACTAGGAATCACATTATTTCTGCACTGCTGGCAGTATTCCACAAAACTTGATTTAGAAATTATCTTTTTCTATAAATTGTTTGGAAATCCTCTTGCAATGTTTTATGAATTCTCACATGCCATTTTAAGCTTTGTGCACTGTCTTGCAGACACAGTGACACTGCAGGGAAATAGACTGGCAAGTCTTGAAAGTAAATTAAGAAAGAAAATGGTTGCCTGTTGCTGAACTGCTTAGACTATTTGTAAATGGAATGCCGTTCCTAATAGAACGGAAGGAACATGGAAAAGTATTGTTTAATTTTAAGACGCTGCAAACACACTTCAAGTTACAGAACAGTTTGAATTATACTGTAGTAGGCATACACCTGTTGAGAGATGATGAATGGCTTAAAATAAAATGTAAAGCACAAGGATACAGGCCAAACCACGCGAGTAAAAGCAGGGTGTACTAGAAAATATTTCTGTAGCTGCAGACAGACAGTGGTGTTACTGTACAAGCAGCGACTCCTTCCCAGCAGCTGTATTGTAGATTCCTTTTTACCTGCATATTATGGACCACAAATGAGAACCATGCAGTAGCAACAGATTTTCTGCACTTCACTTAGATGCTCCCACGTGATGTATTTAAATACACAACAACACATGTGTGGCATCTTGATAATAATAATTGTACAGTACTCCCAATGTACTGCAAATGGAGAAAATGACTAGGAAAACAAAATGCATTCCTGGACACCAGCTGTAGACATTACCAAAAACTCCAACCACTAATCACACAAGTACCACTGGCCAGAGAAGGATGACAAACGCTGGTTACCCCTTCATTGAGAGCATATAGTATACAATGTCCAATACCCAGGTCTCACTTCAGCTTCCACAAGAGAATAAAGTATTTATTTATTTATTTATTTATTTATTTATAATGAAAATATAAAATATTGGCTGAGATATCAAAGACTATATCTCAGAAACCACTTGTCTGATTTTGAGGACGATTCAGTCGGTCTAACGATTAAATAAAGTTATTCGACTGACGAACTCTTATTAAGGACTGCAGCAGATCCCCAGAGGATTACACTGCTGTGTTACTATCCATTAACTTTTCATTTGTTACAACAGGGGGCCCTAAAGTTTTTCTTCGCCAACAGAACGGGTGGCTGAAGGCAGATGCCCAAATGACATACAATTCGAAGCTAATTCGGCATCTGCCCGCTACAGCTGGGCACCTTGACAACTGCCCGATTTCGGCAACGGTCCATAACATACACACACACACACATTATATATATATATATATATATATATATATATATATATATATATATATATATATATATATATAAATGTTAATAACACCATGGTACATTGAGTACATCGTTTTGTTTTTTATCTGCCAATTAAAAACTGGTGCCAGTGAATTTGACTGCTCCGCTAGCTTTTTGTTTTGGTTGTCGCTTCATTTGTGTGGTTATGGACCAAGCCTGTTCCCTAACTTGACAGCTTTAATTAACTCATCACATGCGAAACTCTTACCAACTTCATGAATTCCCCCTTTCCCGTTACGACCCCCCAGTAACAAAACATAGCAAAACTGCAATCATGGCATAACTGATTGATTACCTCTTTCACAGGAGGAAATTTTTTCTTGCACTCCATAGACAGCGACCGCAAATCAGTCTGCATATTGTCTACTAATTTCTTCACCGCTTCTGGGGTACTGGTCGACATTTTATTTTCCCCTTCGGTTTCGGTAAGCTTATGTATAAGTTAAAAGTCAAAATAAAATAATCGGACTCCTAGAGAGAACGATCTGGCCTATTGGTTTGTCTTCTGTATATAAAAAAACAAACAAACAAAAACACTAAAATATATGGACTACTACAGTATTATCAGCGTCCAGAGGCTGTGCCACTTTCTTCTTTGCAACCCTCTGTCAATCCCCAAATCGGCAGTGGTGATGGCACGCACACACTTGCTTTATTGTTGTTCTTAAACCCCAGTTCTTATTGCATTCATTGTATTCGACACCCAGGCAGATGTCCAGTTTAGGGTTTAATATCTGTATATTTCAGCCTGGGCTTTCACTGATGCTACCTTCACCATTTGCTGCACCGTTCCGATCCCACAATGCCCGAGTGCACATTGACACGTCACTCATACTTCCGTACACACAGCCCAGATCTCACTAGAATTGGCACAGCGCCCTCTCTGGCTGCTCTGAGTGCGCAGGCAGGCAGGCAGGCAGGCAATCAATTAATCAATCTATTGTTTAGTTTCTGAAATTATTAGAATGCCGCCTAGTGGCTCTATACACTACATAAACCATTATTTAACAACTACATAAATCAAGTATTTTCATTCAGGTATGAATATTATTATACAAAAAGGAAGGATAATCTATTATATAATCTAAAAGACTTTAGATTTTGAAAAAGCTCAACATATGGTAGAGATCATTTGGGGTACATTATTGGAAATATTGGAAATTTGGTAAAATAAAAATAAAATAATAGTTCAAAATAATAATACAGGCTGTTTTTTGCATAATTTTGCTTAAATTATATTTTTTAAAGTTTGGGATGGTGGTACAAATGACAACTAGTGTTATTTAATGTCAGTGTGATCCTGTGATTTTATCAGTGGTCAAAGGTCACAGTGTCCTGTTTTGACTTGCTTTTGGACCTTTCTGAGTTTATGGCTCACAAATGTGTTCAGCCTGAGCTAGAAGTGTTTAAAGGTTCATACTGTTCCTCAGATTATGGGTCAGTCTTTTGTCAAATAGATTTGATATGTCTCTTACTGTTTTGGCAGGGTGTCATAATTCTCCCTTTTTGTGTGTGGTTTTTCAAACATTCACATGAAAACCATGCAAGTTATACATTGAATGCGTTTTTTCTTGTCTCATATCATCATGTTTATTTAACATTTTCATTGATAGAATACACTTGAATAATTACGCATGTGCTCCAACACATAACTTATTATATAATTCAATTGTAGCTTTATCTCAAATTGCAAAATGTTACCATTACAACATTCGTTATTGCTATTAAATGTTTCACTTTAGACCCGTAAACAGAGAAAGTTCTATATTTCTGAAGTATTACTGAAGACACTGCTGAGTCAGCACACTCAGCATGAGGACATTTGTGTAGTTTCAAAACATTGGCAAGTTTGTTTGAGATTTTAATTCAAATTTGAGCCGAGTTTCTGACCATTACTACTGTATACTTTTGCAATAGTGTATTTTTTTTTATTTAATTTTTTTTATTTAACAGTACAGGTAGTAATTAATAAAGGATTTTAGATTTTTGTTTCTTGTTGAGATTATTATGGTAAATTCATACAGTACTTTGATATAATGTATGTGGTGAAATTGATTTGCCTGCCTGCCTGCCTGCCTGCAGGACACAAAAGATAATTCCACAGATGTTATCTACCAGTTCAACACTTCAAGTTACAGCTAAACTGAGTGGTTTCATTAACCATAAGACTTCTGGTAATGTGATTTCAAATTTTAAAACTCATGTGTAAAAAACACATAACAGTAAGCTGTGAATTGAGTCTTATAGCATTCAAAGATCGACATAGTATTCCGTGTTCATCATTTCAGTGCTATTGGCATTAATCTAAAAATCTTTGTACATGTGGCCCTATTCATTTAGGTCTTTCTTATTGATTGCAAAATTGAAAGTTTGAATAAACTAAACAAAAAAAAAATCATATATAAATCATACAGTCTATATTTATTAAAAACAATGTTAAGGTGCTACTTTAGTTTTAATCAGATAATTATGGGCTCTATTTAATGATCTAAAAAGTTGCAGATCTACAGTAAATACCACAACCCTATCGGGGGGATGGGGGGCAGTGGATCAATTCTGTAGGAAAACACTCGTGAGATTAATATAGGATTAGTTAAAAGGTGTCAGTTTTTACATCCCCAACTGTTGAGATCATTAAAATAGATCCCTGTGTGTGTTAGACATGAATTCAGGTTAAACTGAATGCTGCCACAGCAAATTCCTGTCTGGTTTTAGAACAGCACACAGCACTTTGACAGCTTTGCTAAGGGTCACTAAAAATACACTTTCCAGTGGAGATAACAAGTGCTTGATGTTTCTCATCCTCCTGTGAAAATCAAAGCTGCTTTTTGACAGTTACAACTTGACAGTATATACTGACCATTTTGAAATGTGACTTTACTAATGTTAACAAAGCACACAGGAAAACTCAAGTGCAAAACAACAGACTTGTTAGAGGAAAGACATGTTAGTAAAACTCTGATTATCATAATCGCAGTACATATTTAAATATTCTGTGAGAAAGCAAGTCGACTTACATTGTACAGCACATACCAATGACTAAGTAGGAAAGGACTTGTTCCTCTATGCCCTTCATGTTTCTGGAGTATGTGTGAAAGAAAGCAGAGCTGTCACAAAGGAAGTGGAGATAATGATAAGGAGGACTTGGGGAAATCAATTGAAAATCTGAAGGTGTTGGTGGATGACAGGGTAATATTAAATGAGTGGACTTTTAGTAGTAAAGTTGGTTTGAGTAGTTTGTACATGTGGAATGTGTTCCTAGAAACTGCATGGCTTTTATTAAATACAATCTTTTATATTTCTTATTCTAAGGTGTTTACAAATACGCAAACCAAATTTCCATTTCTTTCTACTAAATGTCACCTATCGACTCCTGATTTCTCAATGGAATGCAGAGCTAAACGAACAGCTAAATGTCTATTTTCATAATTTCTTCACAAACAAATACACATTTCTGCACCGTAGCATAAAAAACAGCAAATCAGCACAGAAGGATATTTCATTGGATAGTCTATATCTAGACCAGGGGTCTCCAACCCTGGTCCTGGAGAGCCCCTATCCAGCAGGTTTTATAGGTCTTTACATCATCAGTGGCTAAAGATCTGGAACACCTGTTAATCTTGACTAATTAAGCCAATAATTGGTTCAATTAAGTAACAGAGATTGGTTGAAAACGAAAACCAGCAGCCACAGTAGCTCTCCAGGACCAGGGTTGGAGACTTCTGATCTAGACTAACAGCACCAATACAATGTCCATTAAACTTCAGATTACTGATTCAACTATTTGACATTTTTTTGTAATGGAAACGGTTACAACATGGTATATCACTGTATATTAAAAGGTCAGAAATCACAGATGAAGGCCTTGCATATCTTTATTTAACTTGTATAAATAAACATGCACATTTCAAATGTAAACCCAAGTGAACTCAAGTGCAGACAAAAATATGAACCCCTGTCATGCGGGAGGTTAGTATTAACGTTACAAAAAAAAAAAATGAAAAAAATGTTTTGAATAATTCCAAACCAAAAAGCAACCTTAAAATACCTGGAACAAAACAGCATCCAGAAGAGTTACAGAGCAAAGCCATACCCCCTAGATCTCACACAATCCTGGTCTCACACATCGCTATCAGCAACACTAAGATAAATAAAATAATTTACCATATGTGCACTCACAGAGTGAACTTTTATATACAATATTTATAGTTTATTTTATGTTTATTTAATTTTTCCTATTTAAGACCACCTTCTCTTTATCCTGCGAGTGGGTCATTAGGCATTTACTTAGGTAGTGATATTAGTAGCGTACCCCAGCATTTGCGGATCTACTATGAAAGGTAGTCAAAAATAAAAAATACATTCCTAGAACTACATCCTACGGAAGGCATCAATCAAAACAAGTCAAAACTCCACACTTTTATTTATTTATTATTGGCATCCTGGCCCCTTTGTAGGTGACTGATCAGTGCTAAATTCGAGGCATAAAACTTACTTGATATGTGTTTATTCATGCAGATGTTATTTTAACTATGCACATCTTCTGAGATTACAGTAAGGCTATGGTGATTTTCTTCTGGATAACAAAATCAAATCAGAAGAACTACTACATCACCAATATGTATAACCTCAAAACTAAAAAAAAAATCTTCTGGCAAGGATTTGTGCAAGATGAGTGCCAATATATAGATAACATAGTTGGATTTTTTGTTTTGAAGCAAAGCTTTAAGTTCAACAAAATCACATTGAACTAGGGTACATATCCATTTGGTGTTGTGCATTTTAGGTGTTAATGGCAAATTCAATAAATCAGCTTACTTAATGAGGGACCAGGTAACAAAGAGGCATTATTACACAGAGATCTAAAACCCAGAACCAGTCAGCAGCTTTTAAAATGACCACAACTATTATAAAAAAAAGATACATGAAACTTGTCACTGTACTTCAAAGTAGTAGAAATGTCTGATCACACACATTTACACTGCAATTTAAAGGCAGTTTTTTTTAAAGCAGTAAACACTAATGTAAAGACCCTCTGAGGATTCATAAAACAACTGCTGAACTTGTGGCATTAATTTTATCTACAATATATTGGGGATGATTGTGCAATATCCGCGACAGGCCAGCAGGTTCATCAGCATTATGAAAACTCAGTTTCAGTGCTCATCTTAAGTATTTACAAAGCAGAACTTAAAATGCATATGCAAACATATGTATGTAATACCTCTGAGTAATAATAATAATAATAATAAAAAAGTCATCTCTCACAAATCTCCAACATTCTTTAAATGTGAAAATAGGGGATAGATGCGCTATATATCTGCAAGTATCCGATTCTCTTACATCATCAGCATTCAGCACTGCAGCGCAGACAGTTTATATTGTCAGCTATTAAACACATTCCCGTTCTAAATTAAAGCTAAAATGGACTCAATCTGCATGGAGGTTTTTTTGTTTATGGCTTCAGCTATTCCTCTCAGTTAGTGTGCATACAGTTTTCATTTTCTACATCGTGCTCGTTATTGTCATTTTCATTCAAGTCTTCATCGCTCTCTGCCGGAGCCCCTGCAGCAGCTGAAGCCCCTTTCTCAGCTTCCCGGTCAAGTGCAAAATATCCAGTTCCACTGATTGTGTCTTGTCTCTGGTAGAAGAGCACATAAGCAGCCTTGGACTGAAACGAAATTAACATTAATTTCATTTAGCAATTCGATAAGGAACCAATACAAAGAACAAACGTGGAAACAACACCTGGTAATTTAGGGTTAACATAACTACACATGCATAGCCTACTGAACAGTAGGACCCTTTCTGAACTGTTACAGATTTTTATAGTCATAAATACACAAACGACTTGTATGCAAAGTCATGTTTAATTTTAATAACAGCATCGTTTGAGTCTAGAAAATTGTGCCGGATTATACAGTGTACTGGATTATAGAGGTACTGTAAAATCTAATACTCTACCTAATAAAAGGTATAACAGACAAAGTGTTTGAACATATTAAATAACACTATTATAGAACAGCAGAAGTACTGTCCAGGTTTACCCCATAATTCAAGGATTGTATTATTTTTAATGTAAAGAAGAATTTTACTGCCACTATACCATACCTGTGCACAAGCGTATTTATGTACAAAACTTTATTATAAATATAGAAAAGAATAATCACACAACTTGATGCTGGACTGCACAATCAAATTTATATTAATATTTGGCAGACATATCATGCCGGATTCCAAACAGCCAGGTTCCGGGCTGTAGATGGTATTACAAATCACAAATGTGGCAGAATTATCGGTAAACAGAATAAGACAGGTTTTACTGTATTTTGGTACAAGCCCTATTGTAACCATGGCAGTATTTAGTTCTGCCACATTTAAATGAAATAATTCCACACTTCTTACCTGTAATGCACTTCCATTCACTATATTTAGATATAATCTTGGATAGCTTTGGTAAGGGTTATGGAATTAGTTCATTAGCTATAATATGGTCTATAATATAGAGGCTCCTTACCACTATTTGCTCCTCAGTTGCAGTAGAAACGCTGCTGTCGTCGAAGTAGTACCACTTACCATCATCTTTGCTCTTAGCAAAGGCAGTATCTAAAACACAAGACGAGAACGAAAACTCTGAGTAACTAAACCATTGAAGCTTGAGAGTAAAAAAAATAAAAATAAAAAAATAAATAAAAAAATAAAAATGAGTATCTTTCACACCTCTCAATTTTTACAAAACTTCAACTATGACATAGAGAGAAGTAAAATTATTTGTTACTATTTGTCAAAAAAGTATTTCTTACAGTGTCCTCCGCCCATTCCTCCATAGTGGTTAGATACAGCAATCAGATCGTATCGACACGGGCCAGCATTGGGGTTGATCAGGAACTCCGACATGTCCAAATCACTAGGTGAAAAGATACGCTTAAAAAAATAGCCACTTTTATAGAACCTTTTCACCAATGCAGATGAAGTTGGAAACCAAATAATCCACCTAATATTATAGTATGCTTGATCACTATGCATATTAATCATCATATTAAATTGTGACAGATTTTTTTTTTTTAAATCCATTAAACTATTCCACTGTTTAATTCCACAATTAAACACTGAATAATGCTGAATTTAGGAATTCTAGAAAACTCACATCCAATAACATATGTTTCATTGTCATTGAATTTGCACTTAGTTTTGTAGCAGTTGTAGTCAGTTAAATACCTTATAGGAAAATCCACCAAGGTATCCAACTTGTCCCTCATATATCTGCTGTAGGAAAAGCGTTTCACATGTACCACAAGAACTGGGGGCAGCGACCACAGGTCTAGCTTCTTAGTGGCTTGCTGGTGTTGTTTACAGTTCGGACAGTACCTTTTAAAAATAAAAATAAATAATAAAAAACAGGAATTTCAGTTATTTAGCAAGTCCCCATTTATTCATTTGTTATGCCATATTCAACTTGCATTTTAACACACGAATCTACCTGAAAGCACATACTGAACTCACCATGGATCCTCTATTCCAAGTTTTTCCTTTGTAGTGAAAAGCTCAATACAATCTTTTAATTTGACAAAGACCTTTTTTTGAGGTTTATATTCCATGCTTTCGTGCTTTTCAAAATCCTTTAAAAGAAAAAAAAAAAAAAACACATTTAAATGCTCAATACTCGACTTGCACTTCATAAAAAGTCTTAAATCAAATCTCTTCAATCTGACCTTGCTTGTTTTTTCTGACATCCTTACCTTGTTATGGTGTTTGAAATCATTTCAAGTAGTTCTCATTGCAATTACTCAAACAATGAGTCTGTTACAGTGCTTTCACTTGATTTCGAAAGGGGGTCTTCTGTTCTAGTTGCCTGATATAGACGTGTGTAATGTAGGCTAGATCAGCCAAAGTGTCTTCATAGAAGTAAGAGCCAGCGCCATCTAGTGATCTGCCACAATCAACTTCCATTTTTATTTTTTAGGGCAATGCACAACTTCTGAACTCAGTCAAAGCCCTTTATCACACAGACTAATAAAAGTCAATGTAAAACGAACCACTCAGAACAACTGCAAACATCACAGAAAAGTTAAGTAGACAGTAAAATTTCAAACTAAGCTAATTGCTCCTTTCTATCCACAGCCTTTTCTTTTTTTCATTTTGATGCAGATGAAAAACAAACAATAAAATCACGTGTCAATGAAGGATAAAGAGTAAAACGCATGCTGCAATTAGCAGCCACATTGAGCATAAATGAATGGAAAAATAAATGTGCCGCAATTTATGTAAAACTTGAATATTATAAATGATAATTACCAAAGACTGTGATTTCAGTAGAACTAGAAAATACTCTTCAGTAGTACATAAGTGTTATACAATGATTGTTTGAAAACAAACAAAACAAATGAATATGAAGTTATGCTAAAGGCAGATAGAAATGCTTTACAGAAATGTAGTGTTCAGTTAAATGTACTGGTATCTGCAATATAGCACAGTTAGTAGAAATTATACTGCCTGGCCCCTTTACTAGGATCTGTATCTAATACTGGGTTGAGTTACCGCCTGCCATGATCACCTATGGCACAACTTGGCATATGCTCGTTATTAACGCTCTTCGGGTACAACACTCATATTGTCGCGCACCTGTCCCCCCGAAACCCGCTTATAGTGAGGGAGCACTGTATTTCATGCAACTGGTTCAGAGAGATAGGCAGTGGGATCACACGACACATCAAATGGTCAGCCTAATATGTATCTGTCATTCAGGACAATGCCAAATAGAAACGGGCAGACAGGTCATAATAAAGTGCAAAGACAAACAGGCATTGCTGAACAATACTGATGCCCCAATCCTTAAGCAAACTGCTCAACATCATGAGTTCAGTGAAGTCACATGACAGTAATTTGACCAATCAGATGTGTGTAACTTTCTATTGCGGTAATAGCAGACGTAGATTTTAGTAAAGGGAGTTAAACAGCTTTATATGAAGTAAAATAAAATTAAAAAACACTACCCATATAAATTGAACTGACAAAGGCAAGGGCTGTACTGCCAAACAAATTTCAGCTTCTGAATATATGAGGTTGCTATTCTATGTATTTCAAACCAATCTTTTCCTGATCAGGTGCTGGAGTGCACCTGGTCATGACTTAGAAATAAATACATTAAACTCAATGTTTTCAGGTTCACATATACAATTATGAGGCTATAGTATTAGATATATGGTATTCACTGAATTATAGTGGTTGGGGAGAGGGGATCTACCAGTATATTTACAGTATTTGAAGGTTTACCTCAGCTGCATTGTCATCAAAATATATTTTCTTCAGTCCTGGTTCCCAGTCCAAAGACAGATAGGATCGCTCTTTATAAAAACAAAACATGTATTTACCATTGTTAAGCCATACATTGTTGAATAATCTATTTTACTATGGTAAATTAATTGCTTAGATGGCCAACTTAAGGGATATTGTTTGAAGGTTTGGAACTAGTTATAAGAGAGCTACATTTTTGTCTATAAGGAAAACGGTGTACATTTGCCACTACTATATGTACTATAAAGGAACTTGGGACCTCGTTTCAGGTAATTGCAGTTTGAAAACAAGTTACTATCTCAAATGCTCATTTATGGTTATTCTTCTTAAGGCTTAAAATGTATCACTCTTTTTTAACCCTTAAAAAAAAAAAAAAGAAACAGTCTACTGGTTCTCTTTTTGTCCAATGTAGACAATGTTCTACAGAGTAAAATTATAGCTTTTAAAAAAAGAGCAAATCTATTTTATGACTGCAGATTATTGGTACTGCTGTGTTTTTATTATTTATATTTACTATACTGAAAAATGATCGCAACACCAACATTATTCATGACTTCAAGATACCTGACTCACCGTCTAGCCTGTGTTGTCTGTCATCAAATCGTATTTGCCTGGTCTCTTCCTTCATGTAATTGAAGTCTGTGTTTCCCAAGTTGTTAAACTGGAATGTAAAGAGTCGCTTTTTGTGTCCCACAAGCTGCTGTTGCCCTTTGCTCTTTTGATCGGCACCAATCCCATTCTCCAGGTCATTATCTCCTCCCACAGACCCCTCTGATTGGCTGTTGTCATTTTCTGAAGGAAGCTCCTGATCCTGACTAGATTCGTCATCCTGTTCGTCCGTCTCCATTTCACCTACAATACAATTGTTGTTTTTTTTGTTTTTTGTTTTTGAACAAATTACCATTCCACCCCAACCATGAAAGTACAGGTCTCTCCCTTTATAAAGCTGAAGTCATAGGTAAGAGACCGTGCTGTTTGTGTTCCGCCTTATAATGAGAATACTAGTGTTAGTGTAATTGCATTATGGGGCAAATGGGAGCCATGACTGTACCGCCTATAACCCGTTCCCGTTATAAAGGGGGAGCACTGTATGTAGAACTTAAAATAGTTTCTAACCAAATATTATCAAAATACATGCCACTAACATAGGCCTTTCACAATCAAGACAATGATCAATTTACATATTAAAACTTTAATTTATTATTTTTTAAATATTTAACTAGAGTTCAAAGGCTAGCCCTGCAGGTATCTATACATGCTTTGTGACGCAAAGCACTACTAAGTTAAAGTAAGTTATTGCTTTTCTTATGTAAATATCTGTTAACATCTAAATGTATATATGCTTGATATTGCAATTGTGTTATTATATTACTATGTGTTTTGGAAGACTTCGATATTACCGATATCAAAATACGTGCATGATATCGATATACAATTTTTATATTGTTGCCCACCCCCAATTATTTCATTAATTAAAACATCAGCTGACAGGGATTGGGATTAACCCAATTCACAGTACAAAAAATTACTTTAATGCAATTACTTTAATCCATTTTATCATCTGCTTGAGGAGTTTGTCAACAGTATTGCTGTATTACACTTTTCTTCATATTGAGTTTAGAAGAAATTAGATGATTTACACATTTAATAAAATGTAGATTTAATTTACCATATTTTTAATATACTTCTATAATCTTGGAACTTGAGACTTTTTGCTTCTATAAACATGTACCTAATATCTGAAAGGTTAATGTTTGTGAAAATAAATAAATAAATAAATAAATTAAAAAAAAGTCAGTTTGGAGGTAAAGAAGATAAGTCAAGAAGTGAATAAATATGAAAACACAGACTTGTAGACGTACTTGGGGATCCTTCCTCATGTACTCCGTTAGAGCCGTTGCCATTAATACTGCGCTCTTTGCAACAGAGTGGGGTTTCTTCTCCCTCGTCATTTTCAGTTGTTGTCTGAACATATCGGCTGTGACAAAATAACATATAGCTCTTCAAATTAAATCTTAACTGCCATTCGGATAAGAGACTGCTGGAAAAATCCATATAAAACATCAATTCTATTTAGTCATTACATTACTCTTTGTATTAAACGTACATCCCCATGACAACTGTAAATGAAATATGATTAATCATTATCATTTAAAAAGTAGACCACCATGATCTACGTCCAACATAAACTGTTTATGCGCATGTAAAAATGTATGTACAGGTTCCTCCATATACCTCACAATCGTGATTCTCTTCGACCTTTTTTACACTTGCAGAGGTCACTTACCACATTCTCAACAGTAACATATTATAGAACTTGTCTTCACTTATGACTCTTGGCACAGTGATCAAGAATGGTTGACCAAACAAAGGGGAGCCACTGTGGTTGTACCCAGATTGCCTGTATTTCTCCCGTTGATACACAGGGATGATAACATGATCTGTGTCTTCTGACCTATTAATGGCCATTTCAAATCTGAAAAAGAAAGGCAGGTTTTTAATTATAATAATCCTGTTAGTATTATAATAATGTAAAATACATTTTTACCCAAAACTTTAAACAAACTGAAGTTGACAAATTTTACCTCATAAAACTAATCTACTTTACACGTCCCACAAAACAAAGAAAGAAGTCAAGTCATACTCACACATAAATGTCATCCCGTTCCATGATGCTACTTAAGTTTTCATCGGTTGCAAATATTCTGTGAAATCTATGGTTGTAGATATCTGTTACAATCATCTAGAATAAAATATAAAGGTTATTTAAAAATGCTATTGTTTCTTATTCAACCTTTCACTTAATTGTAAAATGCCAAACCCTTACCCTGTCTGCAGGTACTCCGCTTAAGGTTGAGAGGGCTGCACACAGATCTGATAGATACCCAACCTTAGGAACAACTAGCTTGTACTGCAAGAAAGAAAGAAAATATTAGTTACACTTTTTTTTTTTTCTTTCATCGCTTTAAGGATACAACCTGCTGTTATACAGGGAACTTGCTTGAGATGGTGGTTATAGCTCACAAAATAATGCTGTACTTCCATTGGCTATATGGATCTCATATGTACAGTTTTGAAAGAAACACACGGTTAAAGCATAAACAATATTTAGTTTGTTTGTTAACTAAGCATTCCTGGTAGACCCCTCATGTTTGTGTACACACACCCACAGTCCGTAACGAGATCTGATCAGCTGCCATAAGTAAGAGCTGCTTGCTTCTCCTTCCTAGAATCCTGCTGGAAAATAACTTTGAAGTGCATAGTATATTCAGTACCTCAAACCAAGGCCAAACACAAGCTGAATTGGTGCATATAATGGCCAATTTAAAAGCACTGGATCCCCACATAGTTGCAGAGAAAAGTGTGTACAAGATGCTGTAACAAATAAAGGAAAGCACAGGTTTCACATATTTATCTACAATTCTGACCAGATACGTAGAACACTTAATTGATATGAAAAGACCTGTCAAAATGCCTTCTATTTTGGGCAGTTTTGCACTTGCCAGATTATTTCATGTAGAGAGAAAAACTGTTTCCACCCCTTCAGTGCCTTCCTTCCACCCATTAACAAACCAGCTTCTTCCCTTAATGACCGACATACTTTGCAGCCAGTAACACTGATCTAAGAAGTGACTCAATAACAGACCACCTAAAAGTAAAGTGTGCAAACAGAGAGCTTTCTTTACCTTGGTATGGTACCAGGTATAACTTTTTAAAATGAAAATACAGTTTTTCTATAAAACGTGCTTTCAAAACTGCATGTGAGACCTGCAGAGTGAAAGGAAATACATAACAGATAATCTGCAACGGAATCACTGAAATATAGAGTATTACATAAGCTAGGCTGAATCCAAACAGACAGCAGTTGTCGTCGATATCTTCTGTGAATTTCACAGTATTTAAGTAAAGTGGATATATTGTACAGTTTTAAAAAAAAAAAAGTTGTCTACTAGGAGCTCTACCTGCATTGGTTTTGTAAGTGGATCCAAGCGGACCAAGTACA
Source organism: Polyodon spathula (assembly GCF_017654505.1). Lineage (NCBI taxonomy): Eukaryota > Metazoa > Chordata > Actinopteri > Acipenseriformes > Polyodontidae > Polyodon > Polyodon spathula. The sequence goes on along the minus strand of NC_054541.1, from coordinate 43,478,239 downwards.
CTTCCAATGTGCGCTCTTTCTTCATGGGTAATGGAATAGTTAGATAACAGAATGGGTCAAATGTCACTGAAACCTTACAGCACTCGGGGCAGACCAAGGTTGATTTGAAGAGGCCATGAAAAATATCTACAATAATAGAGTCATTCCGTTTTAGATGGATCTCCCAAGCTTCTTCTGCAACAACCTGTTGAGTAAAAAGCAGATCATTAGCATGTATGTATATAGGTGTATACAGTATATGTGCACATACATAGAAACTAAATGTCAGAGTTGCTACCTTATCTGGCCGCCCCTCTGTGTCTTTAAGCTGAATGTATGGCTTTTTTCTTATTCTGTTTAGATCTTCATGTAATCCATCAAGGAGGAAAGCCAAGAGCTCTTGAGAGTCCTGTTGTTGGTAGCCAGAAAACTGGGGTGCAAATCTGCCAACTTGCGTCTGGGGGTTGAAAGAGAATAGATGAAATACAGAGAACGAACTAGCTAAAAGTGGTTCAGGAGTTCTCTCAAGTACTATATAGCATTTTCATTGGCGTCACTGTCATTTTTTGTACGTTAGGTCGGCCAGGGTGTCCTCGGCTCACTGCGCACCAGCGACCCCTGTAGTCTGGCCGGGCGCCTGCGGGCTTGCCTGTTAGCTGCCCAGGAGCTGCGTTGTCCTCCGATGCTGTAGCTCCTGGGCGGCTGCATTGTGAATCCGCAGTGTGTAAAGAAGCGGTCGGCTGACGGCACACGCTTCGGAGGACAGCATGCGTTCGTCTTCGCCGCTCCCGAGTCAGTGCAGGGGTGGTAGCGGTGAGCCAAGCCTAAATAATAATTGGCCATTTTCAAATTGGGAGAAAATAAAAATAATTGGCAAAGACTAAATTTATTAAAAAAAAAAAAAAAAAAAAAAAAGAAGAATCTGAGATGGTGAGGTGTGGAAAAATCCCAAAATTGAGTCAACTTGGTATGGAATGGCCCATAAAACTCCATAAACATATTCCTTCCACAAATAAGGATGGCAGGATAACCAATGAAGCCCTACGAATTTAGAACAGTAACTTGATAGAATAAACAACAATTCTATAGTGTTAATTATAAAAAACGTTATTCAATGCTAGAACTTGTGGTTTGAACTTTAGATATAGAAGTTAATAATAGTACATGTTTCTTTACCTTACCCAAGGTGACTAATACCCATACAATAATACATTGCAAAAAAAGCAATAGGAATCATTTACAGTCCATTTACCTACAGTTCTAAGTGTAAAAAAAAAAGTTATTTAAGATTAGTGCACATCATGCATGGCCCTGTAGACAATGACAAAGACTGCTCATCGAAACATTTGTCATGTACATTTTTTTTTTTTGTGATACTAACCTTAAATGCCCTTGGAGTAATATAGTTGAACTTTCCTGACCATATTTGCTTAATAAGGTCTGCATAGGCTTTTGCTATTTCACCTCGCATCCCTAAAGGATTGTCCATGTTCAGCTCTTCCTGGTATTTATCATTTAAGAAGTACTCCGTTAGTGGGGGTGTATTACTTAAACACTTGAAAGAAAAAAAAAGAAAATTAAAATGATATGAAAACCATGACATACAGATACAAATGTGCCGTGTTAGACACATCTGTATAGTGTATAACATAGGCCTATATACTTCTGTTATGGACATTATACTATAACTTTAATTAGATTCAGTACCCTAGCACAGTTGGTAGAGCACAGAACTATCCCCTGTGAAACATAATTATCTTCCAAGGTGATTTGCAAGCACTGGATTTTAAACAGTGTCAGAGGAAATACAACTCTGAATCATTCAACTGTTCTACATTTGTAGCAAAGCAGGCACAGCACATCACATGTTCACAGGAAAAGCAAAGAAAGAGCCATTAATAGGTGTGAAAAACAATGGAGATGAGTTTTACAGTTTTCTACACACTATAGACTCTTCAAAGCCAATATGAGGTCTTCAAAATCTTATGGATGACACTTCTAATGAAGAACATTGGTTGTTGAAAGAAGCACATTATGATAACAGGGAAAAGTGCGGAACCTGACAAGAGCAAGTTGTGCAGAGGCAACTGTGGCCATTGACTGCAATTATGATAACTCCTTATTGATGAGAATTCTTTACACTATATATATATATATATATATATATATATATATATATATATATATATATAGTGTAAAGAATTCTCATCAATAAGGAATATATATATATATATATATATATATATATATATATATATATATATATATATATATATATATATAGACACACACACATCACAAAGTCAAACATGTAATCATACCTATTCCAGCGACCTACCTGTACAGCTGAGTTCATGAAACAAGTGTTCCCCAAGTTACACAAGCCACACAGGCCGGGCTGCTCATTGTGTCTTCCTTGCTCTTGATAATCATAGTTGTTATAAGAAGAGTATGATGGGATACAGTAGTTTGAGTTTTTTACACTGAAAAGAGAAAGAGATTAAAATTCACTACAGGAAGCGTTGAATAAAAACAATGTAATACAGTACTGTATGCGTAAGAACATTTTGTTTTGTAAACAGTGCGAATGCTCAACATTTAACAACAACCCGCATTTTTATAAACAGGACTTTACAATGATGCACTGTGGGTAACAATTATAATACTTATTCATTATACAGAATATTCCAGCTAAGAGTACAATACAAAAACACATCTATACCAAATTCACCACATTAAAAAAAATACCTAGATTATACCAGACCTCCAAAACATTGCTAAGATCTATACCATTGATCTAATGGAGCCGTTTCACAGCCCACTGTTCTCTCCTTTCTCCCATTTAATTCGAAACATTCTGACTTGAGGCACCACCAGCAGCACAAGAGCATTTCATTTCAGTCTCATTACATCCTGTTACAATCCCAGAGTCCCAGCTGAGAAAACTCCACAAGGCCAAATCAAGAGTGCTTCAGTCACAGGTGAGAGTGCAGTGATTCCAAGGCCTGTATGACATCACTATGCTGATGCATTAAAGACTATTTATAACCACACTGCTAAAGCAGCATAATCTAGCAAGCACTGTCATGCAGAGAAGAGCTGGAGCAGGAATAAGAAAGTCACAAAAGATACCGGCAGGCAGCTTTAAAAACAGAGGGAGACCAAAACTGTTAGCAGTTGCAATACATGCATTTCAATATAGTTGTAATGCTATCCTTGCTATTTTACATTTGTAGTTTGGTACTGTCTGTTTTTCTGAGCAGCTTTGCACAGGCAACAAAATGCTTGTTTCTACCCAGCCCAAAATAAAACACTCTCCTTCAAAATAATAACAGTAGCAGCAGTATAAGATGTTTTAAGATGGTCCTGTAAACAAGCACAAGGACATACAGCCTGTCAAGGTCACAGACCACATTAATATGCAGTACTAGAAAAATGAGTAGAACGCAGTGCTGAAGATTCTGCCAGTTCTGCCTTCCTCTTATTGCTGCATGCTTTGCAACACTTATTTCACGCAAAGATTTAATTGGAGCATTCTTTTTTTTTTATCACACAAGTGAGGGATAGCACTACTTAGAATAGAGGATTCAACCTTTTTGCATTATTTGAACAATTGAACTGTTTTCAGCTTTTAACAGAAACGCTCAATACAGTTTATAAAAAGTCTTCGATAGGCAAGCAATGAAAATGAAGGGGAACAAAAGCACCAAAATGAACAAACCAACCACCACACAAATTCACCCACACAAATATCAACCCTAGGATTTGTTTGGAACTGTATGGCCTCTTTCCATAGTGCTAATAGTGAATTCAACCTTTTTGCATTATATGCTGAGGAATGGCGTATCAATATTAAATAGATGACTGTGTGGAGTGGATGTATGCAAGCGATGAAGAGTCAGCCTGTAGTAATTCACAGCAGTATTAATATATACTATTATTAATCAACTCTTACACAATTCCTAATGTATTAATACCTGAACATTGTTTTTTACCCGGCTCTACAAGCAACACATTATGTATCTGAAGTTTCAAATGAACTATGACCCTAACAGGAGTGAGCAGGTTCTTGCTCTTACATAATACTGCTTAATACTTTGCATTACAAAACGACTCCTGTGCTTACTGACAGCATCCTCTTCCACCAGGCTAGTATTATTGGTTGTTCTCCAAACTAGAAACAAGCAAGTTGATCTTACTCACAAAACATTTTCTATTACTGTATCTTAGCAATTGAAGGCAATTTATGTTTTTTTAGCATGAAATATACTGCAAATGAAAGGATTTGTTTCTGTTGTTGCATGCTACAGTTGATGAACAACAAGGTCAAATGACTGTCCAGAAAGTTTCTTAACCGGGTTTTCTGAATATTTTAAGTATAATAAAAGGGGCAGTGGCAGGTGCGTCAAGAACAGGCAACATCTTATCTAACGAATGTGTGATGGTGTGAGTTCTAAGACGGGTACAGTATATGTGGTTCAGTATGGCACAATCTGGTAGCAGACCAGACCCACCAGCAGCTTCTTGCTGTAATGAATAATCGGGTAAATTAAAGGGGCTAAACCCTTAACAAATGCTGAAAAGGTTGAATCAAAAACTACATTTACAAACAAGCACAAATTATCCATAACATAAAAAATGACTCTAGGACTATATCATTTTTTACACTTCCTTTGTCATGTAAGACTTTTGGAAATACTTCCTCATCTACAATCGATTACTTTAACATTCTCTTGATATTCAGCACAACTCAAGCTGCTTTTTGTACAGCCATCAAGTTGGGAAAGGTTTTGGACACAGTGGGACATATTTGCAAAACATTTAGTGCAGTCTTTAACTTTTATACGGTTGTTTTTGGACATTTTTGGTTAAATAAAATTAATTATATGTATGTATACGTACTTAATCAAATACACACTGGTTTTCAAGAACCTCCTCCTCTGGGCTATGGACAAAAAACTTGTTGTTTCCACCTATGTTTTTTTACGTAGCGATTTGCTTTGAACAAACTTGACAGACAACCTATGTATGTAAGTTTCGCTTAAATCTATATATATTGCATAAATATGTATATATATATATATACTATATATATATATATATAATATATATATATATATATATATTATATATATATATATATCACATCACATCACTGTGAATCGGGATGCGTGAATGTGCTTCTTGCTTTCATCTAATTTCTATGAATGTCCTGGATATAATAGTGTCCTGGAAATCTTCTCACAGATAGCGCCAAATGTCATATCAGAGAGTAAGATTTAAAGATGTCCTGCTTTAACATGCACTAGAGTATGGTAATGGTATCATATTACAGTCTCTGCATATTTTGGAAATCATGCAACAATATGAAGCTTGGGACTAGCACACCAACAATGCTAATGCACAGCATTTTCATTCTGAAACATACAGACAGATGCTTACTTTCTGTTGTTGAAGCTGTTATAATTGTTTGATAGAGATGAAGGCGAGATCTTTGGTAAAGTAGAAAAATGTGAAGCACCTGGTGACCTTAAAAATAATGAGATCATTAAATTATAACAGAAAAAAAAACATACAGTATTAGCACTGTCAAAATGGTGATGAGAAGTTCTTTATTTAATTTTTTTTCCTGGGGATGGTGTTTCCAAAAATTTATTGACTGACTATTTATTACAATTATGTTGTATGTATTTACTAATTTGTGTATTTTTTTTATGGCTGCAAAAGTTTAAACAGTAAATGAAAATTCTAATAGACGTTTAACCAAGAAAGTACTGTTCAATAAGAATTTTGCAGTGATTTTCACTTTAATCAGTTATAGGATCTTGATACATTGTAAACCATTATACCTGAATGCTGAATGTGAAAAGCAAGGTAAAATTATTAGTATAAACAGAAAACTGAAGTATAAAATTAATATACAATAAAAATGATTTGCAGTCTTTGAAACTGCTAACATTTACAGTGCCGAGAAAAAGTTTGTGAACCTCAATCATAGTTATGGAAATTCCATAGTTTTTCCATGACAGCCTTCATGAATCAAAAACATTTTTTTTTCCTAAATATCCAACAGGGTTTATATTAACCAATTCCCTGTCTTTTGAAACAAAATGATGTATGAATTAGACAAACAATGAGTAATTAAGATTCAGGGTATGTGAAAAAGTAAGTGAACCCCTGGTTTTATCAGCTCCATAAAGGGGATAATTAGAATCAGGTGTTTAAATATTTAGGAAGATCTTCAGGGGTGAGTTTGGGAGGCCCCACCCTATGTAAAGATCAGAAACTGTGAGTTTGGTCTTGACCATACAGGTGTGTGGAAACATGTTGTGCAACGATCAAAATAAATCTCTGAGGACTTCAGAAAAAGTTATTGATGCTTATCAGTCTAGAAAGGGTTACAAAACCATTTCTAAGGATTTGGGGCTCCACCAATCCATTGTCAGACAGATAGTCTACAATTGGAGAAAGTTCAAGACCATGAATTCTGCATTGTATCAGAAGATTCTAGAGGAGAATGTCAGGCCATCCATCCGTGAGCTGAAGCTGAACCGAAAGTGGGTCTTGCAGCAAGACAATGATCCTAAACATACAAGCAGATCTAGAAAAAAATAACAGCTGCAGAAGATGAAATTCTGCATTTTAGAATGGCCTAGTCAAAATCCAGACCTAAACTCCATCTAAATGTTGTGGCAGGACCTGAAGCATGCTGTCCATGCAAGGAAGCCCTCAAATGTTACCGAGTTGAAGCAGTTCTACAAAAGGAGGAATGGGCCAAAATTCCTCAAAACAGATGTGAGAGACTGACTAACAGTTATAGGAAACGTTTAGTTTAAGTCATTGCTGCTCAAGGGGGTGCCACCAGTTACTGAATCTAAAGGTTCACATACTTTTTCACACATGGATATTGAATGTTGAATCATTTCTGGATAAATAAGTGTTGAAAAGGTATCATGTTTTTGTGTCATTTGTTTAATCAGGTTCTATCATTATGACTTAGATTAAGATCTAGTAACATTTTAGGTTTGAAATATGTTAAATATGTGAAAATCCTAAGGGGTTCACAAACTTTTTTTCGGTACTGTATACAAGTTAGTACAATTTGAACTGTTTGCAACTTTTAACAGAAATGCTCAATGAAGTCTATAACAAGATTCCGATAGGCAAGCAATGAAAATGAAGGGGGGGGGGGGGGGGGGGGGGGGGGGGGGGGGGGGGGGGGGGGGGGGGGGGAAGCACCAAAATAAACAAACCAGACAAACAAACAAATTCACCCACACAAATATCAACCCTAGGATTTGTTTGGAATTGTATTACCTCTTTGCTTAGAGATACTTTATAATTATAATAATAATAATAAAAAAAAAAAAACACACGCACCACAAGCAAAAAATGTGAGAGATTACAGACGTTTTATGCAGTGTCAGCATTATTTAATTGCACACAGTTATAGTTTTTGTAATCTGCCATAAGAGATTCGGCACCGCGACTAAAATGTAATCCTGGGGCAAGTCTCAACAGCTCTTCATTGAACTTCCCTGTACTTTATTAGTTACACATTTTGCTGGCAGGTACTGCATGTTTAACTGCACACTGTAAGACAAGCTATTTACAACTGCCTCCTCTCTGTTACAACATTGCAGTTCAGTAAAGCCACAATCACACTCACTTGGGTGTAGAAGAACCTCTTGGCCACGTTCCATCGTCATTTTTTTGCTCTATTACAAGAACCTGCAAAAGGGAAATCATCATTTCATAAATCTCTTTTTTTTCCTCCAAACAGCATCATACTAGATGAGAATACCCAAACATAAAAAAAATAGTTAGTAAAAGCTATTTACTCCGAAGTATCACAAGCACCATTTTCTCATTGAAAATACTGAGCTTGAAATAACAAATGCAGGAATTTAATTCAAAGGCCCTTGGATATTCTTAAGTTGTTTATATATTGTTTTTTGTATTTTTCTCTTTAAAAGGGTGCTAATGACACTGGGAGTAAAATGCTTGAGATTGCCATGCATAACCTTTATCAATGTAGGACAAAATGTAGAGCAGATACTTTTAAATGGATGGGATCTCTTGTCTGTAGAGCACAAAAAAATCTAATTTGGTTAGAACTGCAATATAACTAGCCATGGAGATCTGAGTTAGTCTACAGACTCTGCTGTAAAGAGACAAACGCCACTAAACGTGCTGGTGCAATACATCTGTATGCAAAGCTTTTCAGTTACGCAGTGACGCAGAATGAAGACAGAAAGCATCAACTGCTTGCCCATAGTGTCAATATGCACAAGCCTAGATTCTCTGACAGACATGCACCAAATTGCCATTTTCTTTTTCAGAAAGGAAAAAAAAAACACCCAATAAGGTTACAGAACCAGAAAGAAAGATACCAGGCATTCATTTTTTGGCTGTAGACGCATTAAATAACTCTGCATCTAGCCCACAGCATCAAACAAACGGTGTTGTGCCTTTTGAGAGAAGTATTAAAAACGTCATGAATTGCACTCTCCAGTTTACACTGCCAGTGGTTTTCTACAACAAAGTAAAATCACAGCATACAGAAAATAACCAATTCCCAGACTAAGGCTGGTCCATCATAAGGGTGAAAAAATAAACTAGACTTTAAGTATTCATTTTACAGTTTATTATTTCCAGGAGAAATGTACAAAACAGCCATTAGTATGATTGTGACGGTTAAAATGTTTATAAGGATCTCATAACACATGCCCTTCAATATCCTGGCATCTTCTCGAGCAAAAGCAATGCAGTTAGTAAAAAACAATGCAAAATGGTAGTTAAAAACACACTCAATTAAACACCACTATAGTGGGGATATACTTTATCAGTACCATGCTTAGTTAGCATACCAATTTATCATATTTAGCATATTAAGCTAATCGTTACTTCAACTGCCATGTACATTATAATCTTCATTAATTTTGCTTTGTAAAATGACACTGGAAGTTAGCTGACTTATTCACAATAAGAAGATAGTAACACTCATAACAGAAAAGTTTCTCTGTACAATGTATTAAACGCATTAAAAATTACACTGGAAATTTGATGATGAGGAATAATTGAAGTTAATACATGACACAATCTGCTATCCAATAATTAAAGCTAATTTTAATGTCACACCATTTAAATCTGATACAAACTACCTGATACATGCCCTCTGATAAAAAACATTTCAGGTGGCTGAATCAAATCAATTTCATACTTGAACACAAATTTATTCATGCTTTAAATGTAGGAATGAACAGCTTGAGGTTTGGATGTCTTTTACAGTTTGAGTCATAACTACTCAAAAATGATACTTTATCTTAATCAAATACCAATACAAAACAGATTATTCACAATAAACAGAACAGAACTGTGTATAATATTACTACTACAAATAATAATAATAATAATAATAATAATAATAATAATAATAATAATAATAATAATAATAATAATAATAAGCAAGTAGACATACAAAACCTTTTCTGCAGACAATGCGTTGTACCATACCTGTCCTTGGTAAAGACCAGCATCCTGTACAGTGCTGTCAGGTTTGTTCAAAGGTTCAAATGTGTTGCTCATGTACTTGTTCCACAATCTAGTCTCCTTTTCATCAGGAATAGTAAAACATTTTCTCATCTCCTTTTCAATTGTGTCTAAAAAAATAAAATTGGATGGCAGACTGTCAATGAAAGAGCAGGAAGTATAGGAAATGGTGTTGTTGGTACTTTGGCAAGATTACTCTCCCTTTCGTGCCAGGCATCAAACAATGCCTCTGTAATTGGGTCCTTCTGTATTAATTACCTTTGGGCTTAGGCACAATCATTGAACATGAAGACAACAGAGTTAAATCTTTTCCCCTGCCAAAATTTCAATACAAGTGAAAACACATTTTCCCTACTATGGCTAATTTAACCAAGAAAGGTTCTCATTTCCTCACCTCTTCAGTTGGGGCATTATCCTTTTCTAATATCATTATTTCTGTAAATGTGATTTAATATCCTAATATATATATATATATATATATATATATATATATATATATATATATATATATATATATATATATATATATATATATATATATACACACACACACACACACACACACACACACACACATATATATGAAGCTGCTTACCATAGCACAGAAAAGGAAAAGTATGGATGCATCTTTCTGAATGGTTAAGTTATGTTGCGGAACAATAGAGGCGTGATACTGTGACCTTTCAACTTTTTTGGCTCAACCTGATTTTTTATTTTCTAAAGTCGTCCATGTGCAGCGTATTGAATTCAGTTAAGCATAACAAATACCTTGTTAAATATAGGCTATAAAATGTGGATATGGCAAAAAAAAAAAAAAAAGAGAGCCCAAAGCTTGACTGGTAACGTTAAGGTCAGGACTGAGATGTGATCGCAGACCTATAAAGAGACTCCAGTCTAGTACTGCAAACTTACAAGACAACGATGGAGAATGGTGTTTTTACTCCTTACCTATTGTGTCTGCTTTGCTAAATCGTCTAGTTACAAGATTGTCCATGTTTCCATCCTCACACAACTTCAGTTCTGTAAGATACACCTCTACTTTGCAGTGCTTTACAAACATACCCTGTTCAACCACCTGAAAACAAGAGAATGAAAGACAAATTTAACAATAATGGATTTTAAAAAGGACAAAACAAAAAACTAATTATCAATAGTTGTTGTTTTTTCTCCCATAATACCCTGAAAAACATGTAGTTACTGCATAGCGATACAAGCTTACAGAATACACACAAACAACGCTCTTTTTATACAAAAACATTACGCTTCATAAATGTGATGTGGAGGAGTACTATCATGTTGGCTTCTAGGGGATTGAGTAAACTTATAACAAGGTATCCAATTCCTTTTCCTATCATCATTTTACAAAACAACTCGGCGCACTGGTTTTGTCGTTACAGTATCACTCAAGTCTCGCTAGGGAATGTAGTCTTGTTACTGGCTTTTCCAGAGGAAACACAAACCTGTTTTATGAAACATGACAGCTTGTGCCAAAACAACTAAGGACTATCTCAACACACAAACAACCAAAAAAATATGGAGAAAAAAACAAACAAACAAACAACTCCTAGTTAATAACATAACAAAACAGAAACTTAAAAAAAAAAAAAAAAAAACTTTTTAAAAACCCTGGACCCTATTAACTAAGCTTTAACACGAGAGTGATTTGAAGAATGTTTCTTCAAAGTCTGACATTAAAAATTCAATACACTTTGATGTTGAGGGAAGTGTTAAAAAGACTTAGAAGCAAACACTATTTAAACACACAAGTTTGAGCTTTGTGAATACGATCGACTGCTGCATTATAAATGCACTATAAGTTATCATTTAAAAAAGTTCACCCACAGCAAACCAAAACACAGTTCTTCAAACAATTCCAATACTGAAGAAAAATAACTTAATACAATCGCTTAATTTTATACAGTGTAAAGATACCAAATCAAATAAGGAAGTTGTTTTTAAAAATCTTCTTTCCAGAGATAAGATTAATAATTTGTTTTTGTTACCCTTTGGGCCCAATAGTATTCCCTTGAAATGTAAAGCAAGGGATTCTTATTTTAGCAGCTCTATTAACAGCTGTGGGTTGCCTTGTTGCTCAACCCTTGCCTGTACTAGAGGCCTCTACTTTTTACTACAACAACATAGTCCAAACAGGCTTTATTATTAAACAGTTTGAATGTCCACCCCACTATGCTTAGATGGTATAATGTATGTACAGAAAACAAACTTTTGTTAAATGAAAACACTTTGCACTATTTTCTACATTACCTACCACTGTCCCTCATTCTAGTTTGACCTCAGCTCCTGTACCTCCCACAAAACAAGGTCATGAAAAACGACCGTTGGAGAAATCAAATCAGCACCAATAAAAGAGAAGTAAAACAAACTGTATTGAGGGTCACTCTTGTTTCAAATAACAAAAAGTATTACAAAAAAAACAAACATTGAAAATAAACCTGCATTATATCTCGTAGATTATTCCAACAGCCTTTCTGTCATTTAGATTACTCTGAAAATAGCAACATGCTTGCTATTTGATACCACTGACATACATGGTAAAAAGGGAGGATCAAATAGGTAATAAAGTCCACTGTATAGCATAACACTCAGAAACTCTAGAGCCAGTATAAATTAACCACAAACTTAAACTGATTATATATATATATATATATATATATATATATATATATATATATATATATATATATAGATAGATAGATAGATAGATAGATAGATAGATAGATAGATAGATAGATAGATAGATAGATAGATAGATTTCCCCCCTCTTCATTTTGCTACCTTCAGAACAACAGCTGTATAACTGTCCTCCTGGGAACAGCGATAGCTTTGACTTTCTCCAGTATAGGGGACCATAAGGCCTCTGGTAGCATAACTGATGTTGGCTGAGGCTTTTCCAAATAACTAAATTTCATGCTGAGTGACCTCAGCCATAAGGACTCCTCCTCAGCTCCTCCTCAGAAAACTTTTCTTTTCCGGGTGCCAAGAGGACTTTGCTGTCCTTGCTCTGACATATTTGTTTGGTTTTATTTTCATGCTCCACAAATCTTATACAGCACCTACTGCTCTCTGTACTCATGGCTCCCCTCACCTCTGGGCTGCATGTATGGCTGCTAAATAGCCAGATACACATGCGGTGCTCATTACAACCCTCAGTATCATGACTGCAGCTCATTATTTGATGTGTTCAGTAATTTGCATTGCTCTTAACCTTACATAGGCTGCAATGCAAAATAATTACCTGGATTTTGCAGCTGCAATTGTTCACACTATGCCTATCCTTACATCAGCCCCCAAATGTGGAAGATGCTCTTGCATTATTTTAGGGCTATTTCAAGGACCTCTTTGGATTTGCTCCCTGACCACTAGTGTTCTAAAGTACACCGGTTGAGAACATAATTTAAATATTGTACTTTCTAAGCAACTGATAGGAACAAGACAGACACCATTACCAATTTGCACCTAAACTGATCATTTCATTCAGCAACAGATATCTACAACCTGGCAACTGGTTTAATTAAACAGCTTGCTTATGGAAGCTACAATACCTTTCTTGCTACTGGCTCTTGGTTCTCTGTCAGCCCATACCAACTGACCAGCTTATTCCAACCCTCAGTAGGTACCAGGATATAGTCCAACTCATCAATGAGGTGTTCCTTAAGAGACAGGGAGTCGCCATCTGTATAGAACAACAGGAAAGGTCATTTCATCGCAGGAGATGGGTTAACATGATATACAATTCACACTAGTACTGGGACAAATATCCAAACAAATATTTTATAACATGTACTCGGATACAAAAATCTGATCAAATTGATGCAAATGCTAATTGTATTGGACAGTGGAGGACACACACCTACAGTACTACAGAACAACATGGATACAATTTAAAAAGGTATGAAGTTCATTTTATAGGCCAAAAGTAAAATTAAATAACTGTTCAATACATTATGATTTTATAAGATAACAGGCAATGACCTAACAGGATATAAAGTTTATTCAGTGTCTACAAAATGTTAATTTATTTTGTTATAATGTTAACCCTGGTTTCACACACGCTAAAAATTAACACACAATAAAGTCATTATTACTTTATCAAAATTCTGACTATGAAGAAAAAAAAAAAAAAAAAAAACTAAACAGGAGCAAACAGGTTGAGAACATCATTTAATTACTGTACTTTCTAAGCAACTGATATGAATAAGACAGACACTGCATCCAGCGTTCAAAGAATATCACGGACATTTGCAGAGGTTTTTGAGATGTTATAGTAATAAAATAATGACTTGGATCTCGTTCTTGAGGAGTCTGGTGATAAAACGAGTAATCAGGAGAGGATTTATCAGTATGCATGTCTATAAAGAGGTATGTAAAAAATACAGTGAACAAGGGGTGGGCTTGGCTAGAGATGTAATACTCAGTGTCCTTTTGATATGCAGTGCCTTTTAAACCTGCTTTACTGTGAAAAAAAACAACTTTTAAACAGCATGTGTAAAATAAACAGCACGTACGAAAATAAACTGGACGCCTGATGGGTGCTGAATACATGGACTGCTAAGTTTTTGCTTTAGTGTAAATTGTTGTTTTGTGTCTTTTTTAAATGATTACTTCCTGCTATTGAGAAACTGAGCTTTTGACATCCACAGACTGCTAGTTCACAAAGTCAGCAAATATTAGTATGTACACCCTGTGATGTCATTACTTGAAAGTCTTTGTCAAGTCAACACATGAATATAGCTATTACTATAGCGATCTTTAATTTAGATCTGGTCAAGCCCTGTCAAAATGATGTCACATCTGTGTGTAGCAGTGTTGAATTTTGATTTGTAAAGTTAATTTGATAAGACTATAATGTCTAGTTCATTCAAATAAATAGGGTTGCTCATACTGAACTAAGAGAACCTACTTTTACCAAACAGAAGCACCTAGAACATGTACACATTGTTCTAATCATACCTGAACTTAACTGAATGTGTTGGTTTAATAATAAACTGGAATAAAAGAATGATAAAAACGTACCTTTGAGGAGTCCAGAATTGTCAATGGGACCTGGATACACATTCTGGTCTCCCATCTGGTATTTGTCCCAGTTGTCAAAACCAACATATTTTTTCCACTGTTTGAACCAGCGGCTATCAGCCAAATACCTGTAATACACAAATAAATAAATACATAATTTAAACAAGAACAATATTTATATTAAGAGACTTATTGAGATTACCCATTTTACTGCAGGAGAGGGATGTCAAAGGTGAACTTAAAAAAAAAAAAAAAAAAAAAAAGACAAGACAGAGGGAATTAAGTCAGGCTATACATTATATCTGGTATTTGAACTTTGCCAGGACCATGGTTGAATACCCTTGTTCAATAGTTAACTACCACCATTGTGACTAACAGTAACCCTGAAGAAAGTTGGCATTATACTGACCAGCTGATTCAGAAATCAACACTGCAGAATTTTTTTTCAGCATTGCAGAGCTGTAGTTTATTGTAAGACATTTTAAAAATAGTTCTTCAAAAGAATAAAAAAAAAACATCCAATGTACTGTCCACAGTTACAATGTAGCATCCCGTTTTTATAGGGCAAGAGACCCTTTCCAGTTGAAGTTCCACAGCTTTACAAAAACTGTGAGTAGGTCAATAACGCAAAGTTAAACATTATCATTCAATTACTGGAACCCATGAGGGGAAGGGGCTGGCTTTAGTCTACAGTCCAGTACCTTCAGAGTGTTCGGTTCTGACATTCAGTAAACATATTTGAAATGGCCATTTGAAAGAAAAACACAACATACTGTATGGGCCAATGAAAAGAGTAAAAAAAAAAGTTGAACGGCAGAAAAAAATATATTTATAAATCTTGGTTTTACTGAATTCTGTGTTACCTATCTAAACAGTACTTCTATTCCTTAATCAAAACATTAAAATTGGCAGACCTGGAACCTTGAATTCGTGCAAATAAGAAAATAAAACCGCACAGAAATGATTTCACTTTGTATACTGCTGGTGGTGTCCTGTGTTTGACGGGAAAATACAACTACAGTAGCAATGACTGTACTGTTGCACATGACATCTCGTTCTTTGACCACAGACACATTTTAAATTGGAAGCAGGGAGTATAATTTCAGTACTTCTCCAGTAGGCATGGTTTGCTTTACTACCCTACCGTGTTTACCATCCGTGCAAATCTGATAATGAACTTAAGTATTTGACAGGTGTTTTCATCGGCAATCTATCCTAACCAGTCCTTCAGTCAACTTGCAGCTATAACTAGACTTCACTTATTTTAAAACTTCTGTCCATAGTACAGCCCGAAACAAGTAAATACATTTATTGTTAGTAAAACAATCAAATACACCATGATTCTTAAAATAGTAAATGACCAATCTTTTTCAGCCTCAAGTGTTCCTCTGAAACCAGCCCCTTCTGAGCTAGCTTGTCTCAGAAATGTCTCACTCAACACTGGAACACCGCTGTCCGGCTATCTGTTTACCCCGGTATCCATTCGTAACATACCCCAAGACAGTTTGATTTCAAACCGCAGCAATCTCAAGTCATCTGTCACCAACCTACCAGGTCTCTCCCTTCCGCAGTTGTGTTTTTAACAGAGTCGCGATCTCCGCGCGTTGAGTTTCCAGATCAGCCGCTCCTCCCTCCGCCATCTTCCCCAATCAGGGCCCGCAGCATTGTGGGAACGGAGCGTCACTAACTTTGCGTAGCGATTCCGGCACGCTGCTGGGGGGGAGGGCGGAGGGGGCAAGAGAAGCTCCAGGATTTAGGAGACATGCAAGAGGGAAACTCACGCCACCTAGTGTAAGAAAAACGAACTACTTGTTGTATTAGTATTAGAACAGCAAGGACAGTATTATTGTATATGCTGTCAAGCGAGTTTAAGTTTGCTTATGGTGTGAGGCACTGTTGGCGGTATAAAAATGTAACACTGTAGCTCCATTAACAAACACATTGTTGCATGTTTAAATCTCAATTACACTCAAGGTCTGGAGTTGCCTGCCATATATGTAATTAGAACCAGTATAGAAGATGCTCAACCCACAGTTAAAGGGTCTTAAAAAAAAACAAACAAAAAAAAAACCAACAACAAAAAAAAAACAACATTCTATGTCATTGTATAAGAGCCACCTAGAATGACTGCAAGGTATAGAAAAATGAAAAGAAAAGGAAATTCAGTGTGAAGCTGTATGCTCTTTAAGAACACAACTAATACATAATTTGTCAGGCAATTTTGTGTCTATAAATGCCATATTTATAGATGTGCCTTGTTATGAATAAGAGTAATGTAACTCATACTTTTGTCATATACAGCTCTGGAAAAAAACCTTGTACTTGGCTTGATTCATGCCAAAGCTGCCCGATTCCAGCCTTACTGAAACACCCCCAGATCATCACCGATCCTCCACCACATTTCACAGTGGGTGCGATACACTGTGGCTTGTAGGCCTCTCCAGATCTCCATCTAACCATTAGACGACCAGGTGTTGGGCAAAGCTGAAAACTGGACTCATCTGGGGGTGTTTCAGCAAGGCTGGAATCGGGCAGATTTGTCTTTGTGAAGGACTCATGAATCAAGCCAAGTTCAAGGTTGCTTCCTTCTGCTCTGACAATGTTCCCCAACTCTAAGGAATTTTTTTTTTCTAGCAGGACAATGCTCCATGCCACACAGCATGGTCAATCAAGGTGTGGATGGAGGACCACCAGATCAAGATCCTGTCATGGCCAGCCCAATCTCCAGACCTGAACCCCATTGAAAACCTCTGGAATGTGATCAAGAGGAAGATGGATGGTCACAAGCCATCAAACGAAGCCGAGCTGCTTGAATTTGTGCGCCAGGAGTGGCATAAAGTCACCCAATATCAGTATGAAAGACTGGTGGAGATCATGCCAAGACGTATGAAAGCTGTACTTGAAAATCAGTGTTATTCCACCAAATATTGATTTCTGAACTCTTCCTAAGTTAAAACATTAGTATTGTTTCTTTGCATTATTCGAGGTCTGACAACACTGCATCTTTTTTTTAAATTTTGACCAGTTGTCATTTTCTGCAAATATATGCTCTAAATGACAATCTTTTTATTTGGAATTTGGGAGAAATGTTGTCAGTAGTTTATAGAATAAAACAAAAATGTTCATTTTACCCAAACACATACCTATAAATAGTAAAACCAGAGAAACTGATAATTTTGCAGTGATCTCTTAATTTTTTCCAGAGCTGTGTGTGTGTGTGTGTGTGTGTGTGTATATATATATATATATATATATATATATATATATATATATATATATATATATATATATATATATATATATATATATAAACTTGCAGTTTTTTTAAATTCCTGTACCTAATCTTTACTCCAAAGGGAGACATTAACGTGAAGTACGAAGATTGTATGTATTGACAAAAGGTAAACAGACCATAAAGAAGTCAACATTAGTACATTCTTACACTGGTAATTTGAGACGGTCTAGGTAAATGAGATTTACATATATGTATATAGACAAAAATAATAAATAAATAAATAAATAAATAAATAAAACATCTGCAAAAGATAGCTGATGTTTTTGACATTTTATAAAATGTTAGCATCAAATAATTGAACACAGTTTTCATAGTTTTTGTTATTTGGGTCTGTTTAAAAGGAGATGAGCATTACAGAAATGATGGCAACCTCTTTGAATGCACTTTTAATAACAAGGCCTATATCTATCTGCTCCGTTGATTTATTATTTTATTAATTTATAGAAGAAGATCATAATTCAATGCTTTGGTCATTAGAGCACAATTCTGCACATATAGAATCTCACCATTATTTTTGATCTGATTGACCACTGTGATCTGCTCCAATATTTGTTTTCATGCCACCCATAATAATCAATGCATTATGTCTCTGTATCTTTGGAATCACACTCTGCTTTATGTATTGATACACACACAGCTTTATTATTATTTTGACGGTGGGTGCCAGGGTTATTTATAATGTTTTCTTACTGTGCAACTCCCTCCCGAAGCCTACAGATTCAAGAACTACAATACTGTATAATATTAGTCCTTATTATTAAATAAAACAAAACAAGATCAAATCTGACAGAAAAGCTGTTGAGTCATTCCAACCAGTGGCCACCACTTGACCATCCCAGATTTAAAAATCTATATAGTAAGTGCACTTTTATTAAAGATTTATTCAATTACTCTTTCAATGATGGCAAGTGTAAGGGCTTGTCACCAAAATAACATCCTTCATAACATCCAACTGTAGGTAACACGGGGAAGACGCCCCATTGGGGTAAGATGCCTACCCCTATTAACTCGGGTTTTTAACACTTAATGGCGCCAAATCTCTTGTAAACACAATCCTCACATCCTACTGTTCTTTTTCAATGTATATCTAGACCGGCAGCAATGCACATGTTGAAGCTTGAGCATCAAAACCGTTTTTGGGTAAGTTTGTGTAACTTTTTGGTTTTGAAAATCAGTTGTAGGTGGACATGAATAGTTTTAGTTTGTTGTGGACAATGTGCTGGTGATAGTAAAGCATTACGAGTATACATCCAAGGGTTAAAGCACAGGGTGATAACAGGGGGCTTTTAGTAGGCCCAAACATTTGACAGATATTTGATAGACTCTGAGGCACCAGGGGCACCTTACCCCGAGGCCGGGGCAAAAGACCCCTTGAAAACAAAACATATTTGGTTAAATTACAAGAATAGCAATTCATTTTCTTTGAAAAATGTTTATGGCGTTTGTACATTGATTTATGAACTTTACTTTTACACTTCTTTCATTTAAAATGTCCATTATTTTCAGTGCATAAAATGAGATTTAAGTGTGGGGGGGTATCCCCCATGTCACCCTATACTTTATACTGCTGAAGCCAATGACATTCACCACAGCACTGAAGTAATATTTAAAGGAACACCCTCCAAATGGGCATAATATTATTATTTTTTTGTATCTGTTTATAATGTGCCATGATAAATATTAATATCCATCATTGATTACTGATTCTGCACTCATTGATATTGGCATGTTTAATAAAGGCAACAACATATTTTAACTTTGGGGCAATCTGTGATCAAACCTCAATAAGTTGGCATAGCTTTAATTTTGAAATGCCCAAAAATCAGACAGTTGATAGATACAGTCAGCCTATTGACACTGTTTCAATATTTTGTATACACAGTATATGGAACCTGTTGACAAAATATAATGAAGGGCCAACTACTGTACTGACTGTATAACACAGGGCCACTGTACAAGTACTATAGCTACGTTTTTCTGTAGTCACTGGAATGATCAGAATGCTCAACTGGTACACCAATCACTACTGTATCCCGTGCCTTCAAGATATTTAAAGGGTTTTATTTTTAAATATACAAATAAAAATCACTATAGTTATTTCCTCACCAGAACACAGACATCTTTAGTGTATAGACGTGCAGCGCCTCCGTTTGGCTCTTGAGGGAGACAATGTACAGCATTTGACTTCTTCAGCAGCTATTAATTCACAGATTCCCTTAGGATCTGTTTCAAACTTTTTGTAATGTTGACATTGGAATAATGTACCATGGGAGGATATGAAAGCAACACGGGTTGATAATCCTGTATTTAAAATGTGATTACAGTAAAGCTTGGCAATGTGCTGAATGAGTTTAGCTGTCCACTGGGTATTCTTAAAGTTGCAACGAAATGGAAATGTTTAATAATACCATTTCCAACAATACCCGCTAGAGTATGTTGTCCATATGTGGAATAAATCAAATAAAACAAAAAAAAAAAAAAAAAAAAAAAAAAAAAAAAAAAAAAAAAAAAAAATATTTACATAATGAATATTTATAGGTTATTTTAACATACCGTATTTTGTATTTACCTTGAGTGAGTGTTATATCAACATCGCATAGAAATACAATGAATTATTTGTTAGTATTTAGCAATGCGCTTTCTGTGTTTGTTGATCCAAACACTGTAGCTGTGTTCTGCGCATTGGTGTTTAATAGAGTTACAATTCAAACCACGATCTGCATGAGCCTGGTGGCTAATCTTTATGATACTATTGACAGAGGAAACAGTGGAAGGTCTAGCAGCAGTACAGTGGTACAATATTATCTATTAATTGGACTGTAGCGCACATCACAAACAGTTTACTGTCAGATGCTGGAAGCTGCAATGAAGTGCACGAGGGCTGGAAGGTTTAGTCTCCTGTGAAACTCGGAGAAGAAAGGACTGTCTCCACCAGCCACAGACTACAGTCGGATTTACTTAAAACACATGTTACTTGCAATAGTCACCTGACATACTGCGAGGGTCCACATTTGTCGCTAAGTTTTCAGCAGTGCGTATATGCTGACTGCCTGGAGGTAAATTTACTCGTCCAATTATATTTCTCTGGGGAAGAAGGTGGGAAAAGAACATCCTGAAATGTGAAAACCAAACAAGTCAGTGGTAATATGAGCTAGGTAATTTATACAGGAACCTCTTGTAATCAGTTGCAGCGCTTCAGAAGAAGACTTGATTCCTAGAATCTGGAAGGGCTGCTGCGGGACTTTTTTTTTCTACTGCAAACTGTAATTGGTTCCGAACCTGGATAAAGCGCTGTGGATTGAATTGAGACCTCGTTAGATTTGGGTTGTGAAACAGCTGTATCTGCAGCTCTTACATCTGGCTGGGAAGATTGTGAAGACTTGGCTTTAAGAATGCAAAGGGATTAAGAATGTTCTTTTTGTAACCTGAAGGAGGTTGATAGGTGTATTAAGGAAGCGGAGCAGCAGGTAGGTAGTAAAAGTGATTCATGCCTGGGATTTACAGTTTATTGATATGCGGCTATTTATTTATTTATTTATTTAATCTATCTATGTATTTACATTATCTCTGACTATACCTGGCTAAATGCAAATAGCTAAGCGGCTGACATTCGTTTCAGAATATTGTGCAATTAAAATAGATCATTAGATGTGAAAATAACTAATAATAATATGTGATTAACTCTAAATATAATTAAATTAGGACATTGGCAGTAGTTTATCGTGGAATAGTGTAGCCTACCAGTAACAAGAAAAAAAAAAGCGGCGATAATAAATTATATAAAGTTCTGATGCGTAAAGACGTACAGTTTAGTGCTGTGGTGTGTGAATGTCCTGATACTTTACAAAGACATCTGATTAAGGCCTGACTAGCTTTAATTTTAGACACCACTGAAATCAATTCCAGTTTGTAACTGTATTGGAATCTCGAAGTCAGTGCCAGTGCAGCGGCGGATCAATGCTGTGTGTCAAATTGCTTCTTTTAATTCTTCTCAATCTGTCTTCTTTAGTAGTATTATTTAATCCCATATCAGATGTGGGTGCCTACAAGGTCTTTGAAATAGTATTGATTTATGTAAGAGAAATAAAGCCCAGTCAGGGTAAATGTAACTTTATAAAACGGCTACAGTAACTGACTTCTCTGATGTGCAGTACCCGTATATTAAAACGAAGCCGGTAGTGCATATCAAAATATTCATTATGTTTATCTTCGCTTATTACTATATTTGAACACTACACCTTTTGTTTCTAGGTTACATTGACTATTCGTCGTTGCGCTTCTTCAAGTTGTTCAGGTATACAAACGTACAGGTTGCACAATACAATACAATACTGTGTAGCTAATGTCCCAATTCCAGAGTTATGATATATGAAACAGAATGTTGATTTGTGCATTAATAACCAAACATTTTTTAGCAAACAGCTTCCTTTATTTGGTGAAAACTCTATGTCTGTTGTTTTTCACCACCCAACCCCGTTTCTCTTCTCTGAGCAATAGGCTGCACTTATAACAACTTGTATAGACTACCTGTACAATGCATGGTGTATACCCACATCATTTATTTTCTATTGTTACAATTACAAATACTACTACAACTAATAATAATAATAATAATAATAATAATACAACTCGTTTTTAGTATCCATGTCGAGTATTTGCTGTTTAAATGACTGTCGTTTGAAAGATCATTGTTATCTATTTACCAGAACCAGTTCAGTACGGACATTCTGGTGGTATTTTTTATTTTATTATTTTTTATTATTCAGTTGTTTGCTGCTACATTTCAATTTGTATTTTAAATTAATATTGATAAACACCTGTCGGGCTGTGAAAACGCAGAGGCACACTATCTGAACTGACATGTCCTTAAGCCCAGGAACAGGATTACTTGCAGCTTGGATTTGCAGAATCATTAGGCGGATGGCACCGTTTTCCATATTTTAAACTCTTGGCATGTACGAAGTTCACCATGCACAAAAATAACACTTACATTCTGTCCCATCCTGCAACAAAACCCACAAAAACGCATCCTGCAACAAAACCCACAAAAACGCATCCTGCAACAAAACCCACAAAAAAATAAACCTAACAAACCTGAAACAGTTATACAATAAAAAAAGAAGTGAGCTGTCAAATATTTTTTCATTACCTAAACACTAATATGTTTTTATTTTGATCCTCCATAATTTGTCTCATTAGACATGTATGCAGGTTTTAAAAAAAATAATAATTAAATTAAAACCTGAAATTATTTAAATTTCTATGCAAGGGAGTTGTTTGAGCCCCAATTTGTGAACTTTGATTTAAAAAAGATTAAAAAACATAAACAAAAACAAAAAACAATTGAAAGAAACTGAAATAGCCTACTGTGTTACAAAAATACTTCACTTTTTTTTTTTTTTTTTTTTAACCCAGTATATAAAAGCATGTTTTTGCTAGAACAAATTGCAATCACTTGATAAGCTGCAGTTATGGTCTGGGGATATGTTTCAGAGCCCACTGCTGTCAATGTGATAACGTTTGACATGCTTATTTATAAAGCAAGGTTGCTCAACAGATTTTGATTTCATCTATAGGCTTATGTTTGTAGTCATAATCTGTTTTAAAGACAGATATAGAGAGGTATGATAGAAAGTTGTGATGTATTTAATTAGTCAAAAATCTTGTACTTTATAGATCTATTGACTATTATGAAAACAACTTCAGTATTGAAATCTCCTATATGTTTTTCTTTTTTCTTTTTTTACTTGGAATACTGGTGACTAAAATATTATTATAAGTTTAACAAGAGATAAGTGAAGCTTGTTTTCTTTGTTTGTTTAATTTTGTTCAGTTGCTTTAACAAAGTTTACCAATTTAACAAAGGGTCTACAGTACCTAGCTATAATTGTTAACATAATGTATCTACACTGTTGACATTATAATTTACATGGAGGTTTAGCACAGGGCTTGTAGTTATGGCCATAGTTATAAAGCACTCAACACCGTGCAATTTTTAAACAGATTGGACTGACGTGACTGTACTGCATTATTGAATGCTAACATGTTTGAACGGCTGCGTATCTGGAGATCAATATTAGTCCTTTAAAGCTTCCATGCAAAGTGTCAAACATTGTAGGCTTTGAGAGAGCCACCATTCCTATCCCTTTGGATGACATTTATACAGGTGGAAAATATGTACTAGTGTGAGAAATGATTGGGGTATGACAAAACTGGATTTCAAATGTCTAAACAACAGCATCACTTGTTTGCCGCTGTAAAATGTTTTTGATTTTTAGTTATTTTTTACTGTGTTTTTATTGTGTTTAGTGATGTTAATAAGAGGGCCAACCAATCACCCCTGGGGGAAACACCTGTGTTTAACTATAGCGCCAGTATGACACTGTAGATCATTAAAAGAGACCCCCAAGTCTTTGATTCCCAATATTTTACCAACATTTAGATACATTCTATGGAACACAGTCATAAAACAGCACAAGTGAAACATAATCACCACTATCTTCATTGAAATCTTTTAATATTTTAATAAGGAGCCTCTAGCAGTCATTTCTTGTGGCAGAACTCAACAGAATCAATTAACTGAATGCTGTATATTCTCACCAGTGTTGCATTACAATTATACTTATGAACTACCAATTAGTTATGCATTTCTTCTGTTTATTTTGAGCTAAAGTCATAATATAATATATATATATATATATATATATATATATATATATATATATATATATATATATATATATATATATATATATATATATATATATGCATTAAGAAAACATTGCATTAGTAGGTGACACAGATTAGGCCTATCTCAATTAAAAAAAAAAACAACAAAACACCCATGCATCCATGCATCAGGGCCGGTATTACATTGTCCATTTTTTTTCAATGAAGCTCCTCAGATATTATTGAGATTTACCTCAATGAATTGTGTAGTCTTTCTGTTGAGTTTATATTTACATATTAAACAATACAATTTATATGAACTACTAAATCTGCACATGATAATATGAACAGCAAACAATAATTCTGCACATATAAATACACACAAACCCTTTCAGAGATGTCCTGCTTTGAACAGAAACACATACACCTGTGTAGAACATCACCTGGGCGAGCTTGTTTGTGATAATGCAGTCAACTCTTCCTTTATGATCAGTGGTGTCATATAGCCTTACTCACAAAGATGGATTACTGGAAATAACAAGGAAACCATTGCAAAATGCCATTGGTTTCATGAACAGTTTCATGAGTATGAACCGGTATTGTCCTAATAAGAATAGGATTCATCACAAAGACTGTTTTTGAATTGCCTGCTTTTTTTCTTTCTTTTTTTTTTTAATAAAAAAAGATCTTTACCCTTTCTAGACTATTTGTTGCTTTGTTTGGGTAGCCTGGAAAGGTTGGAGAGCAATCATATAATTAATCAAAACAGACTTAACAACAACAAAAAAAAAGATTAATGAGTTAAAGCTTTGTGAATCTGGGTCGTAATGTGCTGTAATAGCCTATATATATATATATATATATATATATATATATATATATATATATATATATATATATATATATATATATATATATATATATATATAAATCATATGGTTCATTCATATATAATTGAGAGTAATAATGCAGAAAACTGACAACTAAACTGTAACATTCTACACAAATGATTTAACCACAGAAGGATCAAGTACTAGAATAATCATTACTATTGTATTCCATTCAATTTTACCAGACATTTGAAAGACTGTAATCCATGTGATGTGTTATTATTATTATTATTATTATTATGGATTTACTTTTTTTTTTGTAAAGCCCTTGAGGATGATTAAATCTTGTGAATATAAAGGAAATCGAGAAATGCGTTTTTCTGTTTTCACTGTATGAAATGCAAGACGCTGAAATATGAGTGAATGCGAAGGTGATGCAGTTCTTGAAGGAGATTAAATCAAACCAAACACAGAAGTAAAGATGGAGGTTTTTACAGTCAGAATCTCTCATGTCTGAGTTTGAAAATGTTAACAGATTCTCCCTTGAATAAAAGATGACATAGCTTAATTTTTCAATAAATAGGATTTGTATGTAGCGCATGAAACTTATGTTTTTTCCCCAGCAACTAAGGATAGTTGGATTTTATTTAATTGCATAGGTCTTTTGTTACAACATATTGTAATTTGGTGTACATTGTGTGGTAACAGATGCTTTATTGGCATTATTACTGATCCCCCAGGTGCTAGAAATAATTTGGTTATTTTACCTTAATTCAAGATATGCAAATATTTAAAATACAATACTATAGATAAACTACATATCCTGGGATCTTTGATTTGAACTACACCATAGGAAGTGCTTACAGTGAATATGTGGAAGAAGCATCAACTTTTCATCTACCAAGTTTCTAAGTTTTTGTATGTATTTAAACATGTTTCTACCTTATAAGCCTATGTTGAAAATATTAGCCCTTTTCAGAGGGCAGAAAGCAGCAATACACAAATTAAATACACATTAACAAGACAACAGTCTCAACATCTATACAAACATTAAAACACAAACAAGCCAGAGCTAAAGGTTCTATCAATATTTAATTAAAATCTACAGTACTGGTGACACATCACCCTGGCTCCAGATGTGCTAACCTATGCAGTACTTGCCAGTGCAGTACAGGACAGTGTATCAATAATTCCATTTGGAAAATGTCTGTTTTGCTTTCCGTTCTGAGGTATAAAATAGCTTGAAGATGAAATAATAACATTACAGTTGGTAACAACATTTTAGACTCTAGATTAAGATATTAAATAATTTTGATATTTAAAAAATGGTGTCTTTGTTATATATACTGGAGATGACGAGTGAGGTTGTAATGCTATATAAAGCTCATGTTGTTTTATATGCCATTGGCATTTTGTTTCCTTTTTGCAATGTCAAGTTGACGCTATAATAAACACCCTTACTCACTTGTTCACTTAAAGCTTAGATGGAAAGACATAATGGTGGTAATTAGCAACCATAGATAAAAGCAAAGCTCTGATGCAGTTCCATAGCAATGCAGCACATTAAACAACAAGGGCTCAAGAGCTCACCATAGAGGTGTCAGTATTAAACTGAGTTCAGGCTGAATTCTATCACAACATTACAACTCACTCAGATCCAGGTTAGTAGGACTGGCTTGAGGTAGAATTCTATTAAAGCAGTTTAACAGGCTGAGACCCCGAGTAGAGCTAAGATTAAGTTTAGGGGAATTCTATTAGAATGGCATAACTCACTTATATACAGGGCAGTGTTCAGTAGGATTTCATCACAGTCCTGTAATTGTTTCAGAGCCAAGGATAAGAATGAGACTGAAGATTGAATTCCATCATAGTGTCACAGTTCTTGGGCACATATTATAGCCACTCCAATAAAATGTAATATTTAAGATATCACACATCTTAAGAATGTACCAATAATTAAACGCAAATTGCATAAAAAAAGGGTGTTTACAGCAATTTTGTAAGTTTTCACAATGATATTAGAGAAATATTCCAATTTTATTTACCTAATCATGGCCCTGCGGGTTTACAGCAGATGTAACTGAAGCTTTCTACAGGTCATCTCTGTTTTTTATTTCTTCAAGGATGTTTTTTTATTTCTCCAGGGCACAAATGGAACTATTTAATGTGCTGTTCTAATGTTGTGTCAACATGTTATCACTACTAGTAATTAAATAAAGTAAAAAAAAAAAAAAAAAGTTTTTTACTTTCTCTAATACATTTTAGGACCTAACCATAACTTTATACTGCAAGTTACACGAATACAACGAATGTGCATTCAAATCCTAATTGAAAAATAAAAAGCTACTGGTACTTTTATACCTCGTTTTCATGGAGTTATCACGAGAATTGGCAAGAAATACTTACGAGTTAAAGATCAAGAAGTGCATTCACTGCAGATGGTATTATTGTCAATGATTTAAAAGATAAATCCATCTATATATTCTTTCATGTTTGCTTCACACAATACATATACCTCAGGCAGACTGGTATGCAAGACAGGGAAAGAAGCCCGGGAGCTATCTGCAGCGAATGTACTTCTTGACCTTTAACTCATAAGGAAATAATGTGTCAGATGTCAAAGTGGATATGAGAATTGCAGTGATGAAGCCAATTTACTTGAAAACATTACAAGTAGACTGGACATTTCCATCAAAGGATTTAAAAAATCTGAAATTGATCTGATGCGATCACAAACCCAGAGGAACTGTAAACTGTGCCTGCTTCTGTAGTAGGACAGTTGTTTTTTTTTATATTAAGCATTTTTCATGTTCTTTAATTAAGAAACAGCCAAAACTGTTTAAATGCCAGACTTGTTAGAAAGTCTGTAACAAAATGGTTGATTGTCATTGTCAATATGTTGTAGATATTACTAAAGACACCCACCATGCAGGTATCGCAAAGTCCATAAACAAAACAAAACGTTAAAATAAAGTAGTTGTGCACCGTATAAAACTGAATTAATTTTACCAGTGCTTTCTAGTCTAACTGATTAGAAGGCCCTCTTTATTGTTCTCAAAGTTGCTGCAGTGACATTGTAGATGCTAGTATAATGATTTACTGTAAATGAGATACTGTTTTAGCAGACAGATTTCATTAATAAACATTTATTTGAGTCTTTTTGGAATTAAAAGTATAAATGCAAAACTGCATTGCATTTTTCTTTATGACCGTGCTAAATAATAAATGACAATCCAAAAAACGTTAAAATTCCCCCAAGGTAGCAAATCAGCCAAAATGCCCCGTTATATGGTATGTTCCTGCCCCCTACGACATTTAGTGATGTAATTTCCTCCCAGCCCAAATTCAGAATTTAGAATTCAGGCCAGCCCGAGGAGTGAAATCAGACCAGAGATTTCGGGCTCCCGTCCGGTTTGGGAGCCAACT
Organism: Polyodon spathula; assembly: GCF_017654505.1. NCBI lineage: Eukaryota > Metazoa > Chordata > Actinopteri > Acipenseriformes > Polyodontidae > Polyodon > Polyodon spathula. The sequence continues at coordinate 43,449,454 of NC_054541.1, read as the reverse complement.
CGAGTAATTTAAAAACATGGAAACCGGAGCTATGGGGAGGCCTGGAGCACGTTCCCGAGTTCTGTGGTTTATGGAAACGTGGTATTATTCTTTTACATATTTTACATTTTTTTAAGGTTTCGATAAAAACAAACTGTTCACAAATCATGTTCGCTTTTGTGTATGACATAACTGAACTGAAGAACAGCGGCATGTAAAGAGATTCTTTTTTTTAGTATCGAGTTATTATTTAGGTTATTGGAAATACCCATGACACAACATCATCCCCCTCAGGAATATTGATGCCTGAAAGTTTCCAGACCACATAAGGAATTCTGAACAAACCGCATTACTCATGGAATATTGAGGAACACGTTTGTATTCATTAGCAACAAAAACTAGTGCTGCATAAAATCACAAAACAAAATAAGAGAAAAACTTTGTGTTACTCTTTTTTGAACAAAAACATTTTCTAATTGCAATAGAACCCTCATAGAGGGCTTTACGATTTGTTAATGCCCTTATCATTATATTTAATGACACAAGGTGGGCCTTACCAGACTGTAAAGCCCTCTTCTTCAAGTTCTATTGCTTAAATAAGTCTTGCTCAACAAGAATTAAAATGACACAATTCAGTGTTGAATAAACATTAAAACACTTTCTGAGTGAAAATCAGGGCTGAAATATTCCCTGTACTTCCATTGTTGGCCCTGCCCATTTCCAGTAATGCCACATGAGTATGAGTTTCCATACGAATATTGGTATTTGCATTTTGGTGTTAATAACTCTCACTGCTTCTAAATCTTTTTGTACATGGAGCTAGCATTTGAATCACCTACAATGTAGGGTGCATTTTACCCTACATAAAGATAGAAGTCTGGATATATTATAGATATTATTAAAGTTAAACAAATATATATATATATATATATATATATATATATATATATATATATATATATATATATATATATATATATATATAAATATAAAAAAGAATACAGCTTTTGAAAGGAACAAAGGTATGACAAATTACAATTCACCAATAATGTTATTAAATTAAATAAAATAAACTCAGTGATTGCAGAGAAATAAAGAAAGAATTGGACTGGCGCTCACAGCACTCACTGTCTAACACTAGTAAATAGCCATATGCGTAGCCCTGAATCAAGAACCTTTCTCTCAACTTTCTCTGTTGATAAATCACATACTTTTGGTTGAAATGCATGTACATGTTTTAATGTAAAATGTGTGTACACACATTTTGCAATTATATTATATATATATATATATATATATATATATATATATATATATATATATATATATATATATATATATATATATATAAATATGGGCCAAGGTTTTGAACATTGAGTCCTTTTACATTGATAGTAAATTAATAATATATGGGATACCACTGTACTTGTGGAACCAATTTCTCATTTACAGTTTTGCAGGTATTTGAAGTTTGAATGATTATCTGGGATATAATATATTTAGTAAGCAAGGAGTCTGATGGCTCTATTCGGAAACAACACGAAGCTTTGTTATCGCCTCATTGGGCCCTTTCCTCAGATTCTGGCAACAAATGTTCATTCACTCCTTGTAATGTGAACTTATAATCAAAAAGAGTAGGAAAGCCTTCATGACTAGTTTCAGAATGCTTTCTTAATATATTATGACTTTTAATAATGAAAACAAATCAAGGGTTGGTTTTTACATCCCATGGAAATAAATTCAATACTAATTCATGCAGAGAACAGAAACAGTGTATCTAAATAAATATTAGAGAAACTTTCTCTCATTAAATTAAACAAATACATTTTGAATGCAAATGTACATTCATATCTCCCATGCCACCCCCACTGAATTTCCTTCCAACTTTTTTCCTTCCAACTTGTTTTTACTGAAAAGTTTCAAACCCTAACTCAGGACCTCAGCACACTTATAGATGTTTTCCAATGTGATGAGTGCCATCAGCATATAAAAATCCAATCTGAAAATTGTTTGAGGCCATCTGAGGTGCACAGACAGACTGGTTGCCTCATGCCTGTTAGAATTTCAGTGGAGTTGTTTATATTTTGCTGCAAGGTATAACCTTGTCTTTTTGAGTAGAACAAGACTGAAATTTCAAAGTTGTATAACACACTCACAAAAAAAAAAAAAAAAAAATGCATGGAACAATCCGTAAACCCCTTCTCTTGTCAAAATAAAAACAAAAATGACCAAGAAATAAAAAAAAAAGAGTTTTGGAACTTTTATTCAAAATAGAGTTCAATTCTAGCACCACGGAAAGCACCTTCATTTATTCGTCAATCCTAACACATCAGTAGTCTCTTGTTTGTCATTGGCTGTCTCGTTCTCAACATTGTCTGTGCCTTTTTTCCAGTATAGCTGGCAACTTAGTGCACCATGGACACAAAAGGATATATTATAAAATAAACAAAATAAGATATCAACTCACTGTGAGCCTGCTCATCCTCTGATCCCACAAAAAAGCCAATTGCCTCTTTACACCCAAGATCTGTACAGCAAATGTTAAGATGCCTATGGTGGAGAAAGGACAGTCAGGCAAGGTTGAAGCCAAATATTTATTCTTCTACCATACTCGACAATCATTAAATAATACCATTAAATACAAATTTTGTGTCGTGAAGGTTTATCCTGCACTACTATTTTATGCAGTTCTGTTTTGTTTTGATGACAAGTACTGTTACATACTGGGAATTGCTTTTTTTAAACCAAGCTTTGCATCTGCTTATCAATGAAGCAAAGTCCATAATTTACTCAGTTGTTCTGTAGTTGGATTGTATTGAATGCAAGAAGAGATTCAATGAGATCTTGAAACCATGACTATTTGTTTCTTCTTGTGTCTATTGGATCATGCCATTTATCCATAACTTAAAACAATCAATGAAAAATTAGCCGAACTATTCCATGGGGAGTCAATTCTATTTGATAATTATAATACAAAATACTTTAATACTACTATTTTAAGTACTAAACACATTGCACTTCTCTTTAGCATGGATGGAGACACAGGGAATGGAAAACAATTTGAATATATTGTACAGTGGATGGGAGATGAAAAGTGTGGGACTGGGGTTACATATTGTTACATGTGTGGTTTATATATCCTGCATGCATATCATTTTCTGCATAAATGCAATGTCAATGCAATTATTCTGTACTAACAGGCAATGGTAGCACAGGGCTACTACAGTGGAATAAGTCATAGTTCAATGGTACCACAGTGTTAACCTTTTTTTAGATTTATAAATACCAATGGCATCACAATGGAATTCGTTAATACACACTGGCGATCAATTGCAACTGTGCAAAATTAGTTTCAAATCCATTAGACTGGTATAACAGTATCCGAATGGAAAGCTGTTTTTATCTTTGTAAGAATCTACTTTATCATCAGCCCAGAATGACCTCTAAACACAGCTGCTTAACAACTGTTTTCAGGGTCACTGCTGAAGAAAGTACTGTATTGCAAGCTGTGATAAGCAATGTCCAACATAAAGCCTTTATTTCCTGTGTAGCTCTAATCCTATATTCAACTACGCTAAGCACAACAAATATAAGTTTTTTAGATATACAACTCTTGATAACTTCTACCCTAAGATCACAATTCCTATTACTTTTAAGACAAGGAATCTGCAAGAAAAAAAAAAAAAAAAAAAAAAAAAAAAAATATATATATATATATATATATATATATATATATATATATATATATATATATATATATATATATATATAAATGTTCAGTTATTAGCATTGTAAATCTCGATTTTACAATTTCAGAGTTCACCAAACAGCATTCCCAGGCGTCTTTCTGCCAGTGGCAATTCAATTTTCCAGGATCATCCTCCACTTTGTGCAGGACTTGGAATTTGAGTATTTACTGTAATCTGTGGCAAATACCATGGCTGGGTTTTGAGTGATTTTATTTGTTATTCTTCACATTTCTGCTGACAAATTTTTCTGAGATGGCCTTGGTTCAGATAACAGTCATTTAAAGGAGTTGGCTTATTTGGTGTGTAAGTTTTATATTGTCAGGTCCTGTCAGGTCTATACTTAAAGCCAAACTGGGAAGAGGTACAGATTGTGTATAGAATAATTCTGTCGACTTGTTCTCTGTAAACCTTATTTGTGCTTTTTCTCGGCTGACTAGGAGAGGGTTTTAAGAAAGTTGCCACATGTAAGATTTTTACAATTCATGTTCGCTAATGGCACAATTACCATAAGCCAAACCTAATTAGAGCAAATAATGTTGCTAGATTTCATTTGTACCTTTCTCTATGAATGCGAGAACTCAATTTTCTATATAATCCAGTCTCTGCTGTATCCTTTTAATTCTGATGGAGGAATCAGGAGGTAAATCTACAACACATAAATTAAGTCATGTTTTCAGGCCAAAGGGGGCTGACTCATTCTTAATATCAATAAAGTCCTTGTAACCATCTTATAACATAAGATTAGAAATTATTGGCCTCATTATAATGTGATGGTATTATTTGTAAAGACTCCGGTATCTGGGCTGCTCTAGCTGGACTTGATTTGCTCTGCTTATCCCCTGTACAAGTCTACAACAACTTTCATGATTGTGCCTCCTTCACGAAAGGACATTCTTTTGATTTGCTGACTATTGTTAGCATGCTATTGATAGTTTCTCCACCAGAATGTCAGTGCAGTGTGAAAGAATGTATTAGTGGCAGTTAGTGGCATGTGCAGGTTACATTATTAGGTCAGTGACTCAGTGTCATTGTGACTTCAAAAATGAAAACAATTTTGGTTACCGAAACGAATTTAGTCTTAATACAATCACTAACATCAATTAATAAAAGCACTGGGTTTGCTAACTACCTACAAGTCAACAATGAAAACATGCAAACAGTCCAAAAACAAAATAGTAAATCAATTTCCCAGGAAATATGCATGACTGGATTATATATATTTTTTCTTGTTTTGGAAAGATTGAATTGCTACGGCGTTCAAACATGAAAAACAGTTTTAGATGTTATTTATTCTCTTTCTTTTTAATGAACAAAATATAATGTTTCATAATAATTTTTAACTGTGGAAACTGTAACCTTTAGCACTGCCATATTACCATTTTCAACAGAGTGTAGGTTTAGTCTTTTTTTTGTAATACTACAGTTAACAAAATATCATAGGTTTAAACAAAATGCTGTATGTTATCCTCATTTTTCAACATCTAAGATTAAAGAAAAGACACTTTTTTAATTGTTTGAATTACAATAATTTGAAACATATAGTTTGGTACTAATGTTTGTTTTTAATGATGGAGTCTTTTCACCACAACAAAGTGAGGGGTAAATTAAGGCTTTCAGAACTCAGAAAGAACAGATGTGGTGTCCTTTAAGTTCCTGCATAGATAATAAAAGAACGAGCATTTAACATTTAAGCATTTAAACATTTAAGCATTTAACATGTGCTGTTTATAGAATTAGTGAATTATTTAAAAAAAAAGAAGACTGTATTGTTGTGAAAGAGACAGAATGATTCTTGCTGATAAATCTCCCTCCCAACCTATGAGGGCGGTGCTGTGTAAAGGGAACAGAGTGCCCTGGACTGGATGGCTAGACAATTAATTCCCAGCGTTAGGCAGAAGTCGGCCATCTAGAAAGGGGATGGAGCTATGGTACACTAAATCATCAATCTGGAAGGGAAACGATGTGGCAACCACAGATTGCAGGAGTGCTTGCAATCATTAACCAAGAGGGCGTGATTGACGGTAAGGGTATGTAGCTAGGTGATCTGTTCTTTTTTTATGACTAATGCTGAACCAGATGGAGATCCCGTATTGTTATGGCTTTGGCTTTATTGTTTGTTTGTTTTGCTGTTTCTAAAATACTTGCTTGTTGTTATTAGATGGCTAACATGATCCGGAGCTGTCGCTACAGGCCAGCACTAAACCCGGACAACACTGCACTTGAGTCACTTGAGTTTACAGTTTACAAACTGTGGATTACAAATAAATAAACCATAAATTCACCAGTACCTTGTTGTTTGTCCTTGTCTTGAGCACTGCATCACCTCTACACCTGCACACTGCAAACCACTTTGCCACAATCGTATAGAAAACCCATCCACTTTGCATTTGAAATGGAGAGACAGCTAAATGCACATTGCATGATGAAGACGCGTTTATTGATTGTGGAATGAAAATATACAAAGTATGTTTTTAAGCATTTGAATTCTGCTCTGTGCCAATGAAATGCAGCAACCTGTTCACTGCAATCCTCTGTCTACTTTAGAGAGAGTGCTTCAGCCTATCACACCTCTCTTGGGGTAGGAGCATTTGCCAGTAAAAGGACATTTACAAACCTGCTGGCAGCCATTGAGAGCCATTGATTCATGACTGAGCAGAGTGTGTGTCAGTATTGAATCAATTCAATAGAACAATATATATATATATATATATATATATATATATATATATATATATATATATATATATATATATATATATATATATATATATATATATATATATATATATATATTATATTATCTATATATCGTATTATTAGAACAATAGTCAGTGAAACCGTTGGGGTATCTTCTTGTTGGTTCATTTTGCAGAGATATCTGATCACCAGCCCTCTTAAAATGTATTCTTGTATACAGTACTGTTTTGGGGAATTTATTCTAAAAAAGGCTTTCTAGAGGGTATAACCCATTTACATAAACCCCTGCATGTGCAAAAGCTTTACAGAAAGCATTTCACAGATAATGGAATGTGCAAATAGCTTTAGAGCAAGCAAACTTGTTTGTCGCTTCGAACTGAAATCCCATCTGCCATTTAGCCAGGCTGTTTATAGTTTAAAAACTGCTAATTAAAATGATTCTGGTGAAGCTGGAATCTTGCCTTTTTTTTGTAAAAAATATAGTGTTGATTACATGGTGCTTTATGCTTGGTTAATTCATTGAAAGTAAGATTTTTGCTTTACTATATGTGTGTTATAGAGAGGAGTTATTTTATTTTTGTATTTTTGTCACATGTGTGTTGTTCTGTGTCCGGCAGCACCCCCCCACCCCCTCCCACATTTATAATGCTCATATTGTGTGGCCCTCGAGACCCGTGTTATAGCGAGGGAGCACTGTAGTTCAAATTGTATGCATTGTGTATTTAAGTAGTAGCATGACTGAAATGTTCAAAATGACGATCTTAGGGGAATACAGGACTGGAATCATACTTCTCTGAGAAAAATAAAAACAAAAACAAAAGCTACCATTGCGAGAAGGCCACTGAGCTGATCAATGCTTGTCTGGTTCTGATCTGGAGGTAGTTTTGATCCCAGAACTACCTCCAGGCAGCTCATAAAGTATCCTAACAACTCAGTAGCAACAGCATCGCTCAGTAACCTATTCCATACATTCACTCTCTTTCAAAGTCTGACTGGTTATGGTCTCTGTGCTGCACTTGAAATAAACTGTTTTCTTAACCGTTTTAAGTGCTTTTGTTTCTCAAAAGGTACTGAGAAGTGTCATCAGATGTAAAAATGTAACAGTGTTTATCCTCAGAGAAAAACAAGTGTGGCCTTTAAAAAGACACTGCCTATCTCTGGTAGCTTAGGGTTCCATTTTAAGTGTCAATTATCCGGATTTGACAGAAATGTTTTCCGAACATTGTCCAAAATCTATATTTTTTCTCTGTTGTCACTGAGATTATACCAGTGATTAAATGCTAAATGGTTGTACCATTCTTAGTTAATACTATAAGAAACTAAGTCGAGTACACTAACAGCTAGTGCCTTCGTCAGTGTACTCAGTGGCTATAATCTAATAATTTCTCAATTTTATAAAAAAATAATTATATACTTTCAGGTGCTGTGCGATTATTAGATGATTATGAGGACCCTCTGTATGTTCGTACACTGGTTTTTGTACCCAGTAAGCTGTGAGAATCATGGTGGGACAAAACACTTTGTATGCTGGTGGTCATTTGGCCACTAGCTTTCAAATGGGGACAACATGAGGAGACATGTATATGTTGCACACACATTGCTTTTGCATGCTTTTTTTTCATATAATTGGTGTTTTTTTATTATCTTAAAATTATGAGAGGGGAACTATATACCATATGTGCCAGAGAACTAACTCCATAAAATTCCAGGGAACTATATTCTGTGCATACAATTCCAGGGAACTATATTCTGTATGTACAATGCCAGGGAACTACATTCTGTGCATATAATGCCAGGGAACTATTTTCTGTGTGCATAAAATGCCAGTGAGTGAAGTATATGCACACAATGCCAAGGAACTATACACATAAAATGCCAGGAAATATAGCTATATTAATCAAATGCCAGGGAAGATAACTATAAAAATTCCAAAATCTGTAGTTACATTCTCATTTTCACGGAGCTGACCAGATGTAGATTTTCCAAATCCAAATGCAAATAGATTTGACTGTTGCTTCAGTTTCTTTGACATGTTATGTAGGGTAAGTAACAGGCATTTAGAGATTATTTATTTATTTATTTAAATTTCCTGTGCCGTCTAAGTGGATCAACCAAGCGAGTCAGGGAAATTCAATGGGCTGCAGCACTGCAGCAGTATTATAACACAGAGAATTTTTAAAAGCTGTGCAGTTATTTTACCCCCCTTGTCTGTGCCATATAGCAGCACAGACACCTCAGCACTCCTTTTATCCCTGCTGGGGTGAGGGGACTCTACTTATTTTTAAAGTTCTTTAGTTTCTTAATTTTCTTTAAATTGGCAATAGCCGTCTCTTCCGAACTGTAGACAACGCAGAATAAATTCGGAATATAATTTCTGCTGTTCTACCCTAACTTGACGGGCTGGTGCATGTTACTGTGAAAACAAGAAAATTGGTTTGGTTCCACAAAAGGATTGGTTCTTTTTGCGATCAACAGGGTGGTGCAGATTCTGACAGTTAAGCAGAAAACCTTTATTATAGAATCAAAGTTTTGTTGTATATGCTGTAAATGCTTAGTCACCAACGTAACGACTTTACAGTAAAATCTACTGGCCATATTAAAATTGAAGTTCACATTTGGCGATGGGGCAACCTGATTTGAACCATCCTGGTGAGTCAACCAGAGTACTAACTGAACTATAGAAACAGAGGGCCAAGAATAGAATAAAATGGCATTCATGATATATCAAGTTAGTTCATGGACAAGACTTACTGTTACTTCCTAGTTGACCTCTAGAGAAAAGAGCATAGCTGTGATGTCTCGCTTGCAATATCCTATTAAAACTACTGTGTAGGATGAGAAAACTACCTGACAAACAGGTCTGACTTTGTTGACATCCTCAGTCCGTGACTGTTGCTGTCATTGGGTATTGCTCAAGGTTGTTTTCAGGTACACAGTTTAAGCATGGGAACCTGCAAATGCATACAGGTAAAATGTAAGATTGTGTATATGATTTTAGAAGTCAAATGACATGTCCTGCATTTTATAGAAACTGACACTTAATTAGCCTATAACATTGAGCACTTCAGTGATCCAAGTCTACTAGATGTTCAGTAGATTATAGCTTTTGGATGATAAGCTGACAGAAAAGACACATTCACTTGATTATACCATGATCTCTCACTGCCACTAACATCAAAGGCTCAAACAATTGTACAATATAATAGGGCTAAGTGTAAAGATGAGCCAGGTAATGGCTATGTCATTGCTCAAAGGTCACTCTGTGTCCATTTTAAATAACATCATTCATAACTATATTAATCCAAAGCAGTACTAGTTGAAAGGTTTGTACACTTACAGTTTAGTATTTTAGCAATTATGTTTTTCTTGAGGAAGATTCTGGTCACCTACAATTCCCTGTAGTTTTCCACCTGCAGAACAGAATCACTACACAGTAAGCCACATGCCTCTAATATGAAATAATAGTACAGATAATTAACTTTGGAAGCAGACATTAAAAACCCTTAGCCAAATGAAATCACCTTCCAGTATAAATAAATTAATGACAAATTTGATTTATTTGTACGTGTATTTTATTTGATTTATTTGTACGTGCATTTTATTTGATTTATTTGTACATGTACTTTCAAAATCTATGTTTGGATTGAAACAAAAACATTTGTTTGTTTCAGGTGTGCCTGATTTGTATCACCATGGCCCAAAGGCTTTATTGTATTTAATATCAGGTTATTTTTTTTAGTGAAATTCCATGTACACTAAGTACAGTGCAAGTCTATGCAAAGGATTTCAACAAAAAGACAAAGTGGTGTGTTCCTTTGTGCCTATCTAAACAGACTGTATTACTGACATACACAACAATACCATTATCACTATTATACATATGCATTTCTAAACTTGTGTATTTATTTACCTATGTTTACCAGAAATAATGACTGTAGTACACTTTGAGAGCAACGCTTGAACATCCGTGTGAAGCAGTTCATCAGTAAACACTGGTTTTAGAACAGGTGTCATCTCTTAGCTGTACTGTTCTATTTGCTGTTCCATTATTAAGTAATACCATAATGGCTGTCCTCTATAGAAAACAATGGGAGAGCAGTGTCAGGTTGCTGTATAATACAGTGTAAAGGGGTTGAACTAGAAGGAGTTGTTGGAAGTAAATTTTTAAGATTCTTGCCAGTCTACTTATTTAATTCAATACAGGGTATTTAAAGTGGTCTTTGGGGATTTTAAAGTCATTGTGCTTTATTTGTATGCTTCCACATAGGAATTAGCCAAAAATAAACCTTTTATGCTGAAAGTGCTCTGTTATTAAAAAAAACTGAAGAGACAAGAAAAGATTTGTTTATATTGTGTAAGGCCTCAGGTTTAGCGTTGTAAATGTACAAATAGTATTGTCCCTTTGTTCTATACCTTCTTGATCCAGGATCTGTGGTGGGAGATAAATATGGGTTTCAAGAAGATTCTTTCTTTATTCAGTCCCAGGTTACAGTTCTTAACCAGTAACTCCAGGGCTACAGTAAAGGAGAATATTTATCAATACCTTACAATGCAAACATGTCACTGGTCCAGTTTAGGCATGCATGCCATTACTGAACTGCACTGCACTGGTAATTGGAGCAATATGGATCCTTCTGGTATAGACAACAATACGTACATCGCCAGGGGCAGATTCACAACTCCCAGCTCCTTCTAAAAGTCACAGTGTCATTTAATAAAGTGACCATTACAATTACACAAATGTTAGGCATGCCATGCATAACTAGTAAGGAGATCAGCATTGATTCAAGATGTCACATGCTGTTTGAGTATGTTTTGAAAAGTTGATATTGCAATTAATTTTCATTTACCCATTCAGTTTTACTGCCACTAAATTGCTCATGCATAATTAAAAAAAAAAAAAAAAAAAGTATCTTTTAAAAAACATCAGGAAACTGATTTTGGAATGAATCCTCCAAGGCCTGAAAACAAAGAAAATGTATGTTTTCATAAAACTGTATTTTGATTTGCTATTCCAAAAACAGCAATATGTTTATTATTATTCCTAATCTATTTGAATACAGTCAAACCCATTTAATTATTTAATTTCACTCCCATTAATGTCACCCTCCGCTTAGCACCACATTTGAATGTCTCACCCAGAATATAATGGGAGTCAACAGGGACAAGCTCCTGATAATACAGTATCATTTTGGTTATTGTCACACGCCTGGTTATTGGAGAACACCTTATAAAGTCAACCCTGCTTATTCTGACCAGTTTTCTTGAGCCCTTTGTAGTGCTATGAAGAGGAGTTGACAGTATTCCTCACAAAACTAAAGGATTTTCAATAAAAATCTGCAATAGGAAAAGGTGGTAAAGGTTACGACTTTTTACTTTTGATTTTAATGAAAACATTTAATATCGGATTTGCTTGTCTTTCTATTGCTAACTTAAACATTATATGGTCTGTTTAGCCTAGCTGCAAGGATGGTACATGTATTTTGATTTCTCAGTCCTAAAGTTACCTGAGGTCTTAATGTGTGCTGGTGTAAAATCCTTTTCTAGATACTATACTGGATTTTGTTCAAATCAATCACACTTGCAGTGTGCCTGCCTGTATGCTGTAAAAATCTCTCCTGCATCATCTTGACTGTCTTCTAACAACACAAGAGTTGCACAGTCTGCTTCTGATTGGAGAGTTTGCATGGTGCACTTCTCAATCTGCCAGAGAAGTAAAACAAAAGTGCTGTGCATGCAATTTAAGCCTGTAGGTGAAGCGTACTGATTCAGTGTCATTAGTACAAGTGCAGTTTTAATGATAGAGGGCACAATTTTGATCACAGGGCAAGCCGCTTAGATCTTTAGTCCCTAATTATGGGGTGCTAGATGGGAGAAATCAGACTTTGCCTGGTGATGTGATGTTGGTACCATGTTTTCCTTTTAGTTTTTATTCTTGTGCTAACAACAGGTGTTGGCCCAAAATTTGAGGAGTGGCCTTATTATCACTTTCACCCAAGCGATTTTGAAGACTGGGCAAAGGTTTGCCATTGCAATCTAAACAAACACCCTCCATGTAAGTCTTTTCAAAGAGCAAATGCTGTCACAGCGAAACTACTGAACACACAATAAACACTTGCAAGTAAAGTTTGTAATATTGTAACATGTTATTATAAAACATTTTACTCACAGTTAAAAGTACTATTTTTTTTTATCAAATGAAGTAACACCACTATTATGAAATTATCCTATTTTTTGTCTGTTTTTCTTCCCAGTTTTTCTTCCCATTTTATTTAAAATCAGTCAGCTGAAAACAAAAATCTTATTTGAAAAGCACATTCAGTGTTGCTGCTTGCGCTCAGATACAACTGTACCACTTTATTTATGTAACCTTTAAGAAACCCCTGAGAATGTGATTGTGGCAGAGCAAAGCTCCGCCCTTTTTAAATTGGCAGGGATGGGGTTAATTTCCCCTACCTGCCTGGGTTTATTATGGTCAGGTGGCTGGGATTGATTAGTTGATTAGGTTAATTAACGATCATTCAGCGCCCAGCCACCTGACATAAAAGGAGGCCTCTGCTTCTCATTTGGGAAGAGGGAGCTGAGGAAGCAGGTTGGTGTTTTGTTTGTATGTTTGAAAGTTTGAATCCAGTGAAGGCATTGCTCAGCCTGGAAATTGTTATTTTTGTTATTTTTGCTTTTCGTCTTGCTTTATTTGTGTTTAAATCCCTTTATTTTGGCCCTTGTGCCCTTTCATTTTTGTGTTTATTTACAATAAAATAGTTATTTTTTTGAACTACAGACTGTCTCTGGGCCTCTATCCACTCGCCAGCCTGCCACATTTGGTGGCAGCGGTGGGATAGCGCCACCTAGAGGCTCAGAGCAGTATTTTTGTTTTGTTTTGTAGAATTTTTGGGATCATTTTTTTTTTTTTTTTTAAACATGGGAAAGAAGAGCAAACAGCGGCAAAGGCAGGACAAGCAGCAGCTGAAGAAATGTAAGCTGCTGCAGACACCGCTGGAGGACCCGGCCAGCCTATTCCACTGGTGTTCCTGGTGCAGGAAGGAGGACCATCGTTGGCGGTCCTGCCCAGATGTGCCACCGGCAAACTGGTATGGCCGGTGTGAGGAGGACGGCCACAACTGGCAGGATGCCCCTACAACCAGGCCCAGGAAGAGGTGCAGTGTTCACTCCAGCACCACCACCTTCACCACCGTCCCAGGAGATCTGGGACTGGTTGATGTACCCTGAGGCAGACCTCGTCCACGATCTCCCCATAGTTATCAACATGCTGTGGCGTCAAGATGGGGAGAGGTGGGAACAGTGGGAGGAACAACACCACCCAGCATCCTTCCCAGAGGTTGCCCTCATGGTGGTTAATTACCTGGCGGTAGACATGGGAGATGCCCCGGTCACTCCAATAGAGGGGTGAGCCACCTTCCCAAGAGCCAGAGAAGGGTGAGCCGCCTTCCCGAGAGCCAGAGAGGGGTGAGCCGCCTTCCCGAGAGCCAGAGAGGGAGGAGGAGCTGCCGCCGCTCCCAGAGCCCTAGAGGGAGGATCCGCCACTCCCAGAGCCCGAGAGGGAGGAGCCGCTGCTCTCAGAGCCCAGAGGGGAGGAGCTATGGCCCAAGGATGCCTGCCTTGCACCGCCCAGGGATGCCACGCCCGCTCTGCTCAGGGATGACTCATTTGGATCGCCCGGGGTTGCCTGCTGCTTCGCATCGCCTGAGGTTGCCTGCTGCTTCACATCGCCTGGGGTTGCCTTCTGCTCCGCATCGCCTGGGGTTGCCTGCTGCTCCGCATCGCTTGGGACTGCTGGTGTCTCCTTTTTGTTTTCTAGGGTTGCCGAGGGTCCGCCGCCGTCACTGCCTCCACCACCAGAGGGAGCTGGGCCACTGTCGCCGCCTCCGCCACCAGAGGGAGCCGGGCCACTGTCGCCATACTACCTTGGAGATCCAGGGCCCCTTCAACCAAAGAAGGCTTGGGGGCTCCGACATCAACCCCGCCCACCACCACCCACCATAACAGCCCACCCAAGGGACATAATTGTACTCTTGGGGGGAGGGGGGGGAGGAGGGAAGGGGAGTTGGCTGATTGCGGCCGGTGTACGTTGTACATGGGGGGAGGTGTGTGGCAGAGCAAAGCTCTGCCCTTTTTAAATTGGCAGGGATGGGGTTAATTTCCCCTACCTGCCTGGGTTTATTTTGGTCAGGTGGCTGGGGTTGATTAGTTGATTAGGTTAATTAACGATCAATCAGCGCCCAGCCACCTGACATAAAAGGAGGCCTCTGCTTCTCATTTGGGAAGAGGAAGCTGAGGAAGCAGGCTGGTGTTTTGTTTGTATGTTTGAAAGTTTGAATCCAGTGAAGGCATTGCCCAGCCTGGAAATTGTTATTTTTGTTATGTTTGCTTTTTGTCTTGCTTTATTTGTGTTTATTTATAATAAAATAGTTATTTTTTTGAAGTACAGACTGTCTCTGGGCCTCTATCCACTCGCCAGCCTGCCACAGTGATGTTTGAAAGTACTCAATGTTAAAATAAAATGGCACCTTAAAAAACAACACAGTTATTACAAAATAACCACAAGTAAAATAAATAAATAAATACAAAAGTTTGAATTGATTTATTTATATTCTCCAGGGTAATCCACTTTTCTTTAGGGTTTATCTCGGGACAACCATGTATAGGAGGCTGATGCAACCCAGGGTGATTCCTCTGCTGTAAAATGCAGCTGTGGCTTGTCCCACTGAATTATAGATCAAATTAACCTTCTGAAGTTTATTCCAGCACTATGGTGCTAAAAGCTTAACATATTTGGTAAATTTTTGGTAAATTTTAGCAGGAGTAAAAAAAATATGTATTTATATTACATACTCAGGAAAAATGTGCAAACTTGTAAGAGATACCCGCTTTTACATATTACTTAGCACACCCCAATATTAGGAACTATGGTGTGAAGTAAGTACATGCTAGTGCAGTTGTAAATAATATGTACTTGTATAAAACTTGGAATTACTGCAACTTAAATGGTGTATTACCATAATAGGTTGTGTGTCTGTTGCCACAAACAATACAGTAAGTCACAGAAAGCTGTTATTTTTTTTTTTTAAATTAATAGGAACCAAGTTTGTACCTAATTGTGTATGTATCCAAAAAATGTATCCAGATCAAATCATTAGTTCTATTCCTACTTTGAAAAGGAAAAAAAAAAAAAAAAAAAAACCTAAAAGTTCCACTCCTATCATCAGAAAAGTTATTTAATTTACCAATGCGACTTCCGTGACTTACTTAGTGAATCGTGGAGTGTGAAAAGTGCAGTGATGGAAAACAACATTTTAATATATTGTGCCGGATATGTACAAGGGATTTCAATGTGTTTGTACTCTGTAGCACTTACACTTGTAGCACTTACTTCAAAGCTCTCCACCATTACATTTTCACTGCTGGCTAGTGGAGAAAATGCTTTTCACAGCCAAATTGGGGTACAATGTTAAGAAAATAATACGATTCTACTGCTGGGGGCTCGTGCAGGCCCTCTGCCTTTTTTCTGCCTCCCTGTTTTTTTTTGCCCTCCAGTCTTTTTTTTTTAAAGCTCTTTCATAGAGGAGAACGAACAGTCAAACTGTCTTTAAAGATCTGTGAATAGGACCCATTATATTCATTTCTAATTAATAGTATTGAAAGACTACTTTCTAGTTTTATTTTATTTTATTTTATATTTAAATTCAAAGGATTTTGTTGCACAAAATAATACATGATGTGTACATGTTATGTTTGGAAATTATGTTATAAAAGATAGTGACCCATTAATTAAGTATATCTTTTGGCAGTTAACCAGCTTGACCGCTATTTTAAAAATCAAGCAAACACTGCATAAAGTTTCACTTTAAACATGGGCAAATCTCAAACTCTTTAAAATCATTTGATTCAATAATATCTAAACGATATGAACTCACCTCATTTGGTATTTCAGGATGATTACAAAGGGACTATCCAATGATGGGTTTCATTTGTAACTGTTTGTAAATATAATTGAATGGCTAATGGCTAACTAGATAACCATTTTGTGACTGATTTAAATAATCCTACAGGGAAAAGATAGACAGAATGTTCTTTGTAATTGAGGTGGTTTTAAATACGTGCACCCCTGGCTTTTTTCACACTTATCTTATCACATGCTGGTTTTGAACAACTAATTTCTTGCATTCTAATAGAAGCCGATATTTTTGTACATGTGGATTTTGATAACTGTAGATTAAAATCAGTAACCAGTAATCGATTGGTTTCCAGTTTGAAACCCAACATACTGTAGTATACATACATATGCAGCATGGAGTTGTACTGGAATTGAAAATGCATTTGCACAACACGTAGCCATATACGGCAATGGCATTTTCATTAATGCACCACTTATAGTTGTATCTGCAGTTATTTAACACAGTACAAGTAATGTTACAACTTTTCAGAATACATTTCTGTGACTCATCCGAGGGGAAATATTAACAAACATATACACTTCCGAAAGCCCATGCAGTCCAGAGATGTGGCCCTGTGCAGTTTGATTATCCTCATTCTATTGTTACTTTAACACAATATTTTTATGACATGTTTGTACACTGGTTTTGAACTTGCTTGATAAGGTACTCCGTCTTTACCATCTACAGTAACTATGGTAGTTCCCTTTTGTGGTGGGTGTGGGTTTTGGGATGCTATTTTCTAGGAAGAAGAGATGGATGCCCTGATGGGGGATAATGGTATAAATTCACACTTTGAACTAATACAGTCGGTTTTACAGGCAGTGTTTTGTGGTGTACTCTGTTATAGATTCTAGTCTGGCTCTTTTCATGCTCTTGTGTGCCATTCACTATCAGAACATACAGTTGCCATTTTTCTCATAAAAATCTCTGGGAGACCAGAAACCAGAAATAAAGTGAATAGAAGAGGGGAAAGATTACTAAAAACATATTTAAATACCAAAAAAAAATAAATAAATAACAGACAGTTTGTTAGTAAAGGTGTCATATAGAATCCCCCAAACAGTGCCTCTTCTCTTAAATAAGTACGGCAATTGACAATGTTGAATAATGAGGAGTGATGTGTTTACAGGTATTAAAAAAAAAAAAAAAAAAAAAAGTTTCTTCTCTTATGAATTTTAACACTAGAAGCCCTGCGGCGGTCATTTTGGCAGTTTTTGGTTTTTAAATGTAATTTTCTCCAGTCGTGTAACACAAAGTGTGTACACACAGGTGAAGCTGGCAACCTCGTTGAGAGTGGCAAGACATGCCAATGCCAGGTTGGCAAGCTGAATAAAAATAAAACTGTGGACAGCTGTGCTCTGTGCAGAAAGGCGGTGAGGAGAAGCACATTATCTGTGTTAATTATGAACAGCCTTAGACTCAAGTGAAAAGAATACCCTTTTGTTGAAACAAAGAAAAATAAATTAGACTTCGTTATAACTTCTTGTGCTGTGCGCTTCTGTAAAATGTTTTTTTTTTTAAGTTTATTTATCTACGTTGTTCAGTTGCTTTTGCTTATGCGATAATAAACCGATTGCTGTTGAAAAGTTAAAAATTTATTGCTATCGTTTATAAATATGTGTTTTGTTGTAAAGCCATGTCTGTTCAGATGTTTATTTAGTTAAATTTTCTTGTTTTGATTTGTAAAATAAATGTTCATATATATATATATATATATATATATATATATATATATATATATATATATATATATATATATATGCTTCAGTTATTCAGATGTTTGTGGCGTACTCAATAATAAAAATAAAAATAAAAACGAATTACAGCCTTGTTTTTGGCCATCATATTTCAATTGAAATGACACTGTCTCTTTCTCTATCGTTCCCACGTGGGTGTTCTGAATGGCAATCATATACTTCAGTGAGTTTTAAAATGATTAGGTGATAAATGATCCTGACTATAGATCCTTGTCTTTATTAAAATATTCCACAGATATTAAATTGTACAATGGTAAATCTTATTTTAAGTACTGTATAACATTTATTATTCAGTAGTACAGTACTTTAAGAAATCTGTAGTGGTAATTAGGCAAAAAGCCTGTTTTACTATTTTAAAACCTCAGATTATCATTTGCCCAAAGTGCACAGTTTTATGTTTTTATGTAGAAGTATTCAAAGATTAACTACAATTAATACTTTGATTCCACTTCCTTATAATAAAAGTACAATATATTAAATATCTTATTACAAATAAAATATTGTATGGTTCAGAATATATTTTCACACAATAATATATGTCTCAAATTACCTCATAATATAGTCTGGTGGGCCAAACTATATCGGAATCCGTGAAGGCTGCTTTATTTTTGTGTTTGTGTTGTAGTCTGGTGATCTTAAACACGTGAGAACCAGAACTGTTCTCAAAAAAAACATTTGAAATACAGACTTTTACAGAATTATACACAGTAAGCACTTAACACACTTTACACACACACACACACACACACACACATATATACTTTGCTAGAATTGACTTCTTGTGTGACAGAGCTGCAGTTTGTGTTTCTTCCTTTAACTCTTGTTTGAACACACAGTCTAGTCCCAACTTCATCAAGAGCACAGACACTTGAATGATTTGAAGGAGCATGCCTTGGAAACCAGGAAAACTAATCACGTAGCCATGAAAAATAATGCAAGATATGACAAATTGATTGGAAGAGAAAAGATTGAGTTCTTAGATTGGAGTGGATGGAAGGGTCAGACCTCTATTAAAACTGCAGACGTTTATTGTTGAATCAAAATCAAACCTATTTATGGCGTTATATAATTACATTATTAAACATCCTGGATGTTATATAATCACTATGTGTAACACTGGTAGTTGCCATAGTCCAGGATGTCTATTTGTTTAACGTGTATTAATAAAGCAGTACAGGATTGCAAGACAATTTCTTGACAAAAGTTATCATAACATACATTATTTATAAGTAAGCAGGAAATTTTCAGTCATGGTATGCATGCATTAAACATATTTTTATTTATTTATTTATTTTTTAAGTAAAGCATATACTCCTGTTTTGTATTTAGAATTAATTAAGAACAATTTGTAGATTTTATTTTTCACTTTGACATTATGGACTTTTTTTGTGTTGATCAGTGGCAAAAACTACATTAAATTAAATCAATTTTGATTCCATGTTGTAACACAATAAAATGTGGAAAAGTCCAAGGGTGTGTGTGTGTGTGTGTGTGTGTGTGTGTGTGTGTGTGAATACTTTTGAGAGCCACTGTACACATACAGCTCACGCAATGATAGCATTATTAAACATCATCACTACGGTATCTGGTATCTGGTTTTGTGGGAGGTTGATGGGAGGATTGTAGAGTTTTACACCATTATTTTCAATAGGGATTTGATCTAGACCTCAAAATTATGCTGACAAAGAATATCGGTATGAAAAAGAGGCAGGATTAGATTACTGTCTCCTTCAATAATAAAAATGCAAAAGTTTACACTTGTTCAGTCTATAGTTATGTTCGGTGTTAGATATAATGTCCATTTTATATTTTGTTTCTGTATTTTGTTATTGTTTTTTAACATGAATCTTCAGGCGTGCTATAAGAGCAACTTTGAAGATGTCTTTAAAAAGGACCTGTGTTACCTACTGCAGGTTCTACAACGCTTGAATGAATGTATTTGTATACCACCTTAAAATGACAGACCCCCTACAAGGCACTATGTTTCAGAAGCTGCAAAATCCCCTTTGTGTGGCTTCTTTTAGTTTTAATACCAAACAATTGGGCGGCATTGTGGAGTTTTATTTTAATACAAACATTTATCCTACCTTGGAATTTAGATTAAATCCACCCCTGGATTTCTTAAAGAGCCAGAAAGAAAACAAAAATAAGAAGGGAAAAAAAGAACAATGTTCAACTGGACTAAACACAGCTGTTGTGGTTATATTTTAGATTGGGATCTTAAAAAACATACTGTATCTAACTGTATACCATTTGTTGTTTCCAGTGCAGTCTAATACAAATCTGATTCACACCTGCTGGTTTGGAGTAATAGAGGCTCCCACCTGAGACTAATGCCAGTCATTTCCCTTTTCAGAAAAGCATCCAGCTGAATGTTGATAAGGTTCTAAGGTAATTAGACACATCCATCTCTACAGTAGTAATTCTGGGTTAAAGCAGCCCCTACCATGTGGGCACTCGACCGTAACAGACCAGACTAGCAAATCTAAGATTCACATTTACCCTCGCGTACATTTAGATTCTCTCAGTTTTAACTGTTTAGGTTTTCATCTGGTTATATAAGGTATTGAAAAGTCAATTCAGAATATGCTTTTCTTTTTTACTTTTAGGATGAGTAAGAGAGACACACATAAAGCAACACAAAGGACACTGCTACTTGTTATCTGTGTGATAACCCTTTGGGGGAAATCAGTAACAGCAGTAAGCCACCATAAAGGTAAGTTATTTCCCTGGGCTTTTCTTTTTCTGCATGTAACTGCATAATATGTGACTTAGTGATACTAAACAATATCAGGATTTGCTTGTATTTGTCTTCTGGCCGGTCTTTGGTCATAGCAAGCAGGGCTGTGTGCTCATACAGCTTGGAAACCAGATCAGACTTGTATGTATAAATATGTAGATTTATAGAAGTGTGTTTGGGTTCTGCGGGGCAACGTTTAAACGGAACTGAGAATTCCATATTGTAGGTATATTTGTACAGGTAATGATCTAAAGAGTGGTAGAGCTTAGCTTTCACATTTGATAGCTTGCAATGCAAAAAAAAAATAAACAAATTATTAGTTTAGTACAGCTATACTTAGGGCAGGCGTTGTAAGTAAATACTAGCTCAACAAAATGTTAAGGAAACATCTCCCATTGATGGTAACAGTATTTATGCGGTTTCCTAACTGTAAACATTTTTCTGACCTGTTAGAGATATATTTATTTCATGTTAGATGCGAGAAGCATGCATATAATGCAATGTATTATTTAGTTAGTGTGGCAAAGTGATTTGTAGTGCTCAGTAATAACAAACAACACAGTTCACAGTAAAAAAAATGGCTTTTTATTTGTGCTGGGTAGCTTGTTTGGTAACCTTAAATAATAATACCTGGCTCTACACAACAATTTGTTTAGCGCAGGTAAACCACAGGGTTCAGTCCTGAAATAATAATACTAATAATGACACACACTTTATACACACACAGTCACAAGTGCAATAGTGAGTGCTCCTAGTGCAAATGGTGATTTAATACAATGATTGGAGAGAACAGTAATGCAGTGTAGTCCTGGCTTAGCACGATAGCTCAAGGACATTTAGCTGTCTAGAACAGTGGTTCTCAAACTTTGTCATAACGAGCCTCCCTGAGCTATAAAAAAATAACTGCGCCTCTCCAGTTTACTAAAACAATATAACAAAGTGAAAATCCTATATGTTGCAAAAAAATGAATATGAAAATTGTTCAATGTAGAGCAGTATGAGTTTCACAAGTATTAATTCAAAAAGAGTACAAATGTAAGCAGCTAAAATATGTACAACAGTAAAATAAAAAATAAAAATAAAAAAGGTAATACAGTGGTTTAAAAGCCTTGTGAAAAAACACACATATGAGTACAATTAGGTTCTGGTACCTGGCTTTAAAAAGGGTTTCTTCAGCTCCTTAGAGAAATGTTGCTGTTTAAATGCAGTATTACCCAAGTGACTGAATAAATGCCTTAGCAAAAAAATTGCTTCAAGAGAAAGTATGGAAGTGTAGTGCAGAAAGAGAAACTGGCGTGTTATGGTCAGGATAAAAACGAGCTATATCAAAATAAATCTGTGTTTTCTATTAGACTAGATATGTATTTTTTTCTAGTATCATTGTCCCATATCAGCAAAGGAACGAATAATTATATATCTTCAAAACTCATTTTATAAGACTATCTTTTCTGACACTCAGACTGGCATGCCATATTTAATTTGCAGAAGGGCGTGAGAAGAATAACTTATGTTTTCTTGTTGTGCCAATCAGTGACAACAACATAAAGCTGCATGCTAAGGAATCTGCTGCTTCTAATACTCTTTAAATGACACATTGGATCTAGGAATTAATGTGTTTACCATATTTCTAAAGGACTGTTGGCAACTTTTATTATTGTATAAAGCAGCAGTTTTTTTAATTTTAATTTTAAAGACACATTGAAATGTGTGTTTTTTTGTGATGTGGCTTACTGTTTGAATTGGAAACATAAAAGTGAAACAAAATAATCTCTCTATTCTGATTTTGCCCTACAACAATATATTTTAGAAACCTAAATCTGTGAGTATTATTTTATGTACATTATAGCATCTATATTATGCAATATGTATTATACTACAGTATATATGTATATTAGTTTGTCTATAGTACTCTATATGTTATGCTACCTGTATTGCCAACGTTTTTTGTACAAATACAAATACGTTCATTCAGTTCTACTTTGTTCAGAGTTGATCTGCTGTCTTTATGAGGCTACTGTTTAACATTTTTTTATTTTTTTTGATGCAAATAAAACAGTATTATTGAGAGGACACCACTAGTAATAAAAAGTGGGCACAAGCACCTGGTATTTGTTTTCCTCTTTGAGATATGTAAGCTCAAGAGTCATTAAGATTTTGCTTGTATTGTAACTGCTGCTGATTATAATAATATTTCTAAAATATCTCAGTTTAATACACATACATTATGAATATGAGTCTTAAATATGATTTTTCCTAAATCCCTTATTTGTTGAAGGGGGTGGAAGTTGATGCAAACAGGAATCCGATAAGGATAATAGCGTTACTTCTCAACTGATTCGCTGAGACTAGTCGCATGCTCTAAGAATATCCATTTTTGCTGATATTTCTGAATGGATTTAGTGTTTTATGAAACCTTTTAAACATAAATGAAAAAATACAGGGAATCAAAAAATAGCCAATCTAATCTCCGCAGCAATCCTTGACCTCTGTCCAAGTAAATACCTCAGACTTTCTCAAGATATGGAACAAGTCAGTCAGCAAAGATATCTCATGACAGTTTTCAGTTGGAAAGGCTTAACATTTAATCTTGTTCTTGGAACCTTCGTATATCTGTAACATCAAACACTAGACATTTTTTGGTTTCACTTTGTAATCAAGTTTACAGGTCATCCCCTGGGGGATTGTCTACACACTGTTTGCTGAGATAGGCAAAGCTGTACAATTCTAAAGATGAGGGTAGTGATTTAATCATTTCCTATTGCCAAGGATTACATTTTTTTGTGCATTGTATATAGTCATTACAGAATTATCGAAGTGTAAATGTTTCTGATCCCAGATTGAATGTATAATGGGATTGACTTTTAGATGTTGTGGGATGTGAAATCACTGCTGTCTGTTTCTGGTCATCTTGCCAGGATACCCTTATAAAAGAGGGTTGGGTAAGTAGTACATTATAATAAAGTGGTGAAAAAAATTAAGAAGAAGCAGTGTAGATTCTAATTTCTGGCTTGTTTTCAAGCAGTGGCAAGGTTCAGTATTAACCAAGCAGTAACACAGAATTATTACAAAATATTAAGGGCCATATTTTCAAAGCATTAAGTCTTAAATTACATGCAGTTTTTTTAACATTGTGAAATAAGAAACTAGCAACTATGATGCTTCACTTTCACTTTTATTGATTTTTATAAAACATCAGAGAACAACAACAAAATAATGGAACCGAATGCTATCTATTTCACTCACCACCATAAGCTGAAGGGCCTGTGTGATTTTCCAGATGGCTCAGACCGATACGCTTTGACTGACGGTATGAAAGGCCTTACTAAGGTCTAACGAAATTAAAATAGATAATGATTCAGTCAGAATTCATTAAAGGGTGCTGCCTCAGTACAGTGAAATGGATGAGACTCAGAATGAAACTTCTTGAATGAGTCACCTTGAATTAAATAAGTGTGCAAGTGATCAGCTGCAGAAGAGTGCTGGCAAAGAAGGCCAAGTTAGAAATTGGCCTGTAATTGCTTCAGACATCAGTGTCTAAAAGTGTTTTTAGTGTTTTTTTTTTTTTTTTAGTGGAGGGGAAACTGCTGCCAGATAAAGAACAAAAGAGAGTATTTCTAATGTGAAGGAGTAATTTATTATTTTAGGTAACCAAAAAAAAAAAAATCTAGGCAAGGCACGCTTGACAAAAGACAATCCAAGACACACTGTGGATTTGGCTTAGTTTTATCTTGCTGCAGAGCAGTGAATAGGCAGTTTAATAGCATGGTGTAATGTAGTGGACTGGAGAGGAAAGACCCTTGGCAGAAAGATTCCCTGCAGTGTTCTGATCTCATCAGTAGGGTTCCAGTTATCTATCTATCTATCTATCTATCTATCTATCTATCTATCTATCTATATATATATATATATATCTATATATATATATATATATATATATATATATATATATATATATATATATATATATATATATATATTCTATATATCAATTAGTAATATGATTATTTTCAAGAACCTCTTCCTCTCTGGGCTATGGACAAAAAACTTGATGTTTGCACCCCTGTGTTAAAACATTTAATCAAAACCAATACATACCTCATACTAATCAGGGGAATAACATTGAAATGAGTATTTGACGTGAATAGTTCTTTTTTCCACAGCACACCATGTCAAAACAGGAACCTGTGAGGTGGTGGCAATACACAGATGTTGCAACAAGAACAAGATAGAAGAAAGGTCTCAGACAATAAAGTGCTCCTGCTTTCCAGGACAGGTGGCAGGGACGACTCGTGCTGCCCCTTCCTGTGTTGATGGTAGGGGATTTCTTCTTTTAATCATTGTCTTTTAACAAACACTAATATATTATATATATATATATATATATATATATATATATATATATATATATATATATATATATTATATATATATAGATAGAATTCTATATACCTGCTTGTTCATTTAACCCATGATAATGTCACCCTCAGCTTATTATAAAAACATTGAAATGTCCCAGACAGAATATAATGAGAGTCAATGGGTACACAACCATGATAGTATCAATTGGGTTCTTATCACATGCTGGTTAATATCCATTACATTTGTCAGATTTCTACCCAATGAAATATCTCTTTGGGATATACAGTAAAATCATGGAATAAACAATGCATAATTTGTCAAGTTGTTGGTGAACGCCTTATAAAGTCAACGTAGCTTATTCTTACCATTCTGCTTATTTACCATTATATTACATGAGTTTGACTACATGCATGCATCAATGGTTCCCAGGCCATTAAGTGCTTTACTTTGTGCACCATCAGTGGTTTATTTGGAAAGCCTACTGTACAGACTAGCTCAGTTGTTGTCTAGGGAGAGAACACTCTTTAGAGACAGCAAATCTTGAAGTGCAAGCAATAACTCCCACAAGTCTTTAAAATGTTCCAGTGCTATGGAGTTGGTGAGGCAAGTGCCCTGACATGCCGAGTCATAGCTATGAGTGAGGTCAGGTCCTATTTGAGTATCTCCCATACATTAAACGGTGGCTTTCTTGTTTATTTAACACATTATGATGATAATGTATCATTTAAGATTAGCAATACCAAATTAGACTTGATTATTGCTCCATGTGTGTCGTTACTGCGAGAACACCCTGAGGTAAGTTGATATCATGACTACAGCTGTTTTGAGCAATGTTTAGATAAACTTTGTAACTAAAAACATGACAGATTTTTTATTGTTTGGATTTTATTTAAACAGAGGCATTTTTTTGTTGTAATTGTTAAACATGATTTTGTTCATTTCAGTGGTCTTGCTAAGGTCTTGATACAAAGCTCTTAAGGTCTAGTTGCCTGCCATAGATATATAAAACATAGGCTAGATTAGCTAATGTGTCTTTACCGAAGAAGGACAGCAGCATCTCGTGATCTGCCACTTTGGATCAAGTTTTGTTTTGCTGGTAATACACAGCTGTGCACTAGATGGTGCTGCAGCTTTTTTTTTAAATACACTTTCGCTGATCTGGCAGTCAAATACAACTGATGAGCAGCCCCTAAAAGAAAAAGAAAAAAAACCAAAACAACAACAACAACACATAAGTTAAGCAATTTCAATAAAAATCACTTAAAAAGGTAGGGGGACATAAAAATAAATAAATAAATAAATAAGCTAAGGATTTTAAGCAATTTATTCTTAAATCTAATAGTGGCCACATTGAAACCTATACCCCTAAGATACCATAGACTTGTACTTAAAATAAATGCAGGAGGTTTTTACTCCACTGTGATATTTCACCCTCTAAAGAAGCGTCATTGCACTGTTAGTCAGCTTCAATTCAGCCTTCACTACAATTATGGCTTGTTTGTTTCAGCCAGTATCTGACACATTTTGTCTTCACTGTATTGACCGTAACCCTCACCCATACTTGTCAGTTTGGTTGTCGCTTGCCTATGGTGTAACACTGCTGGTAAACAGACCTGCTCTGTAAAAGATTATGGTAAACTAAACAAGATTGTGAACTACTGTAATAAAAAATAATAAAAGTTACACATTTTAATGGAATCTATTTATGGTAGATATTTGAAAAAATATTGCACAGGTTCTTTTTTTTCTCTAACGATCAAGAGGTGAGCTGAGCCCATTGACTTCTCTCATTAATACAAATCTGAAGAATTTAACATAAACAATGACTAGTTCTCAAGGTGAAAGATGCTGCATGCAAGGCAACAGTTAGATGTTATCCTGAAAATTAAACCTAAAATTGTTGTATTTGGAGATGGGTTGGTTGGTATGATGTTGCGACAGGCTGGTGAGTGGATAGAGGCCCAGCGACAGACTGCAGTTCAAAAAAAAAAAAAAAAAAACTTTTATTATAAATAAGCACAAAATAAAAGGACACAAGGGCCAAAACAAAGGTATTTAAGCACATATAACAAAGCAAAATTTACAAAATAAAGGTTTCTAGGCTGGGCGATGCCTGCACTGGATCAGGAATTCAGAAAACAGAATACAGCAAGCACAAACACCAGCTTGCTTCCTCAGCTTCCTTCTCTCCCAAATGGGAAGCTGAGGCTTCCTTTTATGTCAGGTGGCTGGGTGCTGATTGATTGTTAAATTACTCCAATCAAACCCAGCTACCTGAACACAATAAAACCAGGCAGGTAGGGGAATTTAACCCCATCCCTGCCAATCTATAAAGGGCAGAGCTCTGTTTTGCCACACACCTCCCCCCACGTACAAAGTACGCAGGCCGCAATTGGCCTTCAAACCCAAGCCCTCCTCCCAAGAGTCCCATTATGTCCCTTGGTGGGCTGTTTCGATGGGTAAGATTGATGTCGGAGCCCCCAAGCCTTCTTTGGTTGAGGGGGCCCCGGATCTCCAAGGAAGTAAGGCGATGCTGTCATGGGACTTGGACCCTCCAGCAGATGCAGCATTGGCGGGCAGGCAGCACCCCTGGACAGTGTGGGAGTGACCTCCTCAGACGGTATGGGTCCCCCTAGCAGTGTCAGACCCTCCGGTGGCTTCAGATCCTCCAGCGGCACTGGACCCTTCAGTGGCGGAGGCAGAGACAATGGCCCGGCTCCCTCTGGTGGCGGAGGCGGGGACGGCGGCCCGGCTCCCTCTGGTGGCAGAGGCGGGGACGGCGGCCCGGCTCCCTCTGGAACAGCAGGTGGGACCGGCGGACCCTCGGGACGAGGACTATGGCCACCAGTCTGCCGGTGGCACTTCTGGCCAGGACCTCCAGCGGTGGTCCTCCTTTCCACACCAGGAACACCAGGGGAAGAGGCTGGCAGGGTCCTCCAGTGGTGGCTGTTGTTGCAGCAGCTTACATTTCTTCGGCTGCTGCATCTCCTTCTGCCTTTGCCACTGTCTGCTCTTCTTTCCCATTTTTTTATTTAAATTTTATTTATTTATTTATTTATTTTTAAAATGTGGGTTGTTCAAAAAGTTCCAAAATTTTAATGGCCCCCCCCAGCTGCTCTGAGCCTCCTACAGACGCTATATCCCACTTCTAAAACCAAGTATGACAGGCTGGCGAGTGGAAGGAGGCCCAGAGACAGACTGCGGTTCAAAAAAATAATACTTTTATTATAAATAAACACAAAATAAAAGAGCACAAGGGCCAAAACAAAGGTATGTATACACAAAAACACAACACAAAACAAGACTTACGAAAATAAAGGTTTCCAGAGTAGGCAATGCCTTCACTGGATCAGAAAAATTAAAAAAAAACACAAAACAGCAAACCAAAAAACCCAGTAAGCACAACCATCAGCTTGCTTCCTGAGCTCCCTCCTCTCCTAAATGGTAAGCTGAGGCCTCCTTTTATGTCAGGTGGCTGGGTCCTGATTGATCTTTAATTACTCCAATCAACCCCAGCCACCTGAACACAATAAACCCAGACAGGTAGGGGAATTTAACCCCATCCCTGACAATCTATAAATGGCAGAGCTCTACTCTGCCACAGATTATATAAAACTAAAGCATGCTTCATCTCAGAAGGGATTCCTGTATGCTCTTTGCAGATAGCCTTGAGTATGCGCCAAAGTATTCATTATTAATATTAATAATATTTAGTGCTACATTCCATTCCGGCAAGTAGTAAATTAGGCACTATAATTGTTTCATTTTTAACCTTGTGGCTCCTCTCAACTCCAGCCAGCTGCTCCACACATTTGACTGTATTGAGAATCAGAATTTTAGTTTAGCAGATTTTTTATTTGATGATGGTTTCGCAAATGTTGTTAAGAAGGTAACTGTAAAAATTAATGTATGTCTGCAAGACAATGGTCTGTTCAAAATGGGAACCTAGCTATTTGGCATTGAAAGTTCAGTTTGACCTTCATGTTTGGCTAATAACAGGAATAAAGATCTTCACTGGTACGATATCAAATGAAATATGAATGAATTAATTAATCAATTAATTAATTAATTAATTAAAGAGTGAGAAGCTTTTTCAATACTGGATTAAACTAACTGGAAACTGAGAGAAAACACAAGCTGAGGAAACACAAGGATATCGTCTAAACTAAATGCTTTAGAAATTATGATTCATGATTCATTCACTACAGTAATTGTATGCATAATGATTTATATAATCTATGATGTCATTGTTTTTGCTTATCCGTTAATATGATGTTGACATTTTAATAACGTGTGTACAGTATGTACAAGATTACTTCAGTCATCTTCAATTGAGTATCTTTTTGACAGCTTTAAGGGTTGCAGTTTTTATAAATATTGAACATATAGAAACATTTATATTCCATAAATTCAGCTGAAATTTGCAACTTGGAAGAAAATATACACTCAGCACCTCCACTGTATAAACTTATTTTGAACCAATCGATTAAAGATGACAGATGTTAATGTTGTTGACTAATTAGATAGATCTGAAATAGTAGATAGTTAACCTACAGGCTTTGGCACATTTTATTAGTAGTATGTCATGCCTTGATAATGCTGTGTGAACAACCTGCAATTTCTACATGTTGAGAACTTTAACAATGATTTTGATGTCCAAAGTTATATTAATGATACATTGACTTTGTGTTTCCATATTAGCCTCAATTGTGGAGCAGAAATGGTGGTGTCAGATGCATCCGTGTATGGATGGAGAGGAATGTAAAGTCCTCCCAGATCTCAAAGGCTGGAGCTGTGCTTCGGGGAATAAAGTAAAAACAACTAAGGTATGTTCAACCTGAAATTTAGTCCCTTTACAGAACTTACTATTAAATTCCACATACAACGTTGGACTAAATGTTTGAGAAACTATATAAAAAGTGATAAATATAAAACTTGTAGGTCACTGTTTCAAACAACAACATCAAATGCTGACCCCTTGTTTTCCAATTAAAAATGCATGCCTACCATAAAACAGGCGTTATTGAATTCGATACATCAGTCAGTAACACAGCTGGAAATGCTACCCATCTTTATGAGAGAAATTCTATAACTTATATATGACAAAGGGTGACTGGATCTTGCTTATGACAATCAACAATAGTTAAACTATAATTCAGGTTTTGTTCAGTTCCAGTACTATATAAGACCATTGGATTAGTCCTGGTCTTTATTTTAATGAAGATCGCAGACGACAGGAAAATGGGTTTTGATCATGCCAAATTATGACATCATCAAATCAGACACAAATTATTGACCTTGATTAGTACTGAGTGATTCAGGTACTCTATGTTCCCTGGTGTACAGTAATTATCAAAAACATGCTTACAGTGGCAATCATCTCTCCTGTCATAGAAATTGACAAATTTTATAGTGTTATGCTATCTTAACTTCTGACATCACTTTTTTGAAAGGCTTGTTGCTAAGTATTAGTTGCCAAGGACCTTTAAACTAAAACTGTAGGAGATTTCTTCTATTAGAATATCTTGTATATAATATTCAGAGTTCTATTTTTGTGTATTGACAACTACATGCAGAGGATCTGATTTTTAGATTTGGATTGGTGTTCTAGTCAGTGAAATTGCGTGGGAATATTGAGTGCTTGGAAAAAGCAAATCCAAAATGTAATTCAGGTTTATGCTTAGCCCACCTAGGATAGTATCTGTCACCTTTTCTTTTTTTTTAAATTCTAATCAGTGTAGATGTAATATCTAGATTTACACATTATTATGTACTTTTAATTCAAATTCTGTTATCATCCATCTATACCTTTAAAACACAGTCTCAAAATATAATCTAAATAAAAAAAAAAATATTTAAAAAAAACCCTCAAATGTTTCTTTAGCAAGTCTTAATAGAGAAATAGCGATGCTGATTGAAGGCACTGTTGTGTCTTATCGTCAAGGTCAAAAATGTCCTTATAACACTACACTGCCCAAAAAATGTCCTCACTGATAAAATCAGTGAATATTATTATTATTATTATTATTTTTATTATTATTATTATTATTATTATCCTGTTTAAAATACACAGAAGGAGAAACATAACCTCAGGTAACGGTGACCCTGACTGTTTATTTTAACAGACAGTAATGATTATTTAAAAAGAAAATGCAGAAAGTAAAGCTGGAGAAACTAGGTGTGAAAGTACAAGTAAGAATGATGTGTGGTACTGATTTTTATTGTACCTCTATAAAGCCTAGGATATTACCTTTGAGAAGTACTGGAATAACCAATGAAAATGTACCAGTGGTGTTGGGAGGGGGGAGCTGCACTTGTTGGGTTTCACAGGCAGCCATAAATCAATAGGATATCTTTCTGACATGCCACTTAACCTTCAACAAAGCTGTAAGCCTAGAACTGCAGACAGTATAAAGATAAAAATGGAAATTTACTCACAAACTAAAGAATGATAATTCTCCAAAACCTTAACCTCTCAGTTATTGCTCATTTTTTTTTTTTTTACAGAAAGGGAGATATATAAAACAACACATTAGAAAGAAGTAACTGTTTCAATTGATGAATGAGACCAGTTATTTTATGTTGAGCCCATTTAATCTGTTTCATCTCGGCCTCAGTTTGAAAACACAATTATTCCAAATGCAATGGATCAGGTATGCAATGGATCAGGTATGCAATGGATCAGGTATGCAATGGATCACTTGTGTTTGCACTTATTTAATATGTTTCTTTGATTTTGTTTGAGGCAGTGCAATGAAGTTGGAACTGAATGAAACCTGCATTGCAAATGAGTTTTATTAGAACCTGTGCATACCATCAAGAGTTTATTTAGAAAAAAAAGCTCAGCAGGATCAAATCTGATCTGCGCAGCAAGTGTGACAGGAGTAATTTGAACACTACAACACAATACATTTGTATTGTCCACTGGTATCCACAAGCAGGAGTTAAAACTACTTGCCCGGGTCAGGGGCTGGCTTTATTCTCACGCAGCACAACAATTACGCAACACAGTGATTATAAAAAAGGCTGTGTTTTACCATTTTAAAATACCAAATGTAAGCTAAATTATGTAAAGGAGTAATACATGTTTATATTCAAAACTGTAAACAGCACTATCTCCAATCAGACTCTAGATCCAACAGGACACTCATGAATACTTAATGAAGATGAAAAGTGTTTGATAAACTCTATTTTACTAATTAACTACCGATCAAGTACAGGCTGGAAATCCCAGGATCCCCCCCCCCCCCCAGGATCTTTACAATATAGAGATATTTAGCTACTATATATATTTATTTGAACTGAAAATGTTAATACTGGTATTATCTATTTCTTTATAGGTAGCTCGATAGTTCAAGATCTGAATGGCAATCAGCATCCTGAGATTTTGAATTCGCTTCTAACCTGCTGCTGTTCCTCGAAAGCTGTGTTTTTTTTTTTTTTTTTGTACATAAAAATGGGTTTTCACAGCTTTGGCGTTTTAATGAAGAAGTATGCCTAAATTTGGAAAACAGAAGAATAGCACAAGACAAACAAGGACAGCTAGAAGAGATTTTCATATATGAAGACCTGCTGTAGAGTAAACAGCAAACAGCTCTTCTCTTAAAAAAAATATCTTTTCTGCAACTTAACTGGCACTCATAAGTATGAGGTATGTGTGAACATATGTGCTGTTTTGCAACTGGACCTCCTGTTAAGAAATGATCATTTCTGCTGTACGCTGGAATACAGAGGATAATGTTATGAAAAAACGAAATAACCAGTCTCTTTGTGTTTTAACTGGTAAGACTAAGTACACTCGAGTTTCCTTTAGAAAATGTTATTTGTCACTGTAAAAACAGGCTTATTTGCTTTAAAAGGCTTTTTTCAATACCGCTGGATTGTCTTTGTTATATGAAGACGATAATGTTGAGTAGTGATAACTGTTGACAGGCTATGCCTAAATATATGTAAATGATATACAAAATATTGATGTACTGTAAGTGAAGTTGACAGAATTGCCTAAGACTAAGCAGACACAGTATATCCTTAGGATGTCTATAAATGCTGGTAACATTCTTTTTTTTTTATTTCAGTTTTTTATTTCATGATGAGTTTCTCTCTTTAACCTTTTGGGTGCTAGGGTGTTGTTTTATATCATAAAAAAAAAAAAATATTTATTTATATGCAGCCTTCCAATTCAGAAGTGGATTCTGATTCAAGTATTTTATTTAGAAAATCTTACATTTCATTTTTTTTAGATAAACCACTGGCTTCACAGACCCCATTCACAAGTCTTGGACTACATAATACTGCCTTAAGTAAGATAGTCCCACATTCATGCTAATCAGGATCTGTGAAATCACCTGTCAGTTTTTAAATTGTCTTTTTATCTCTTATCAGTTCCTTACCTTGTAAATCTTGTGCAGTGTTGGTCCATTTCTTGTAAATTAGGTTAAAAATAGAGATGCCAAGTTCTTGTAAACAGCATTGACATTTCTAGGGCGCATTTATGTTTCTGAACCTAAGCTATTTAGTGTTTAGTGATGGTATAACCTTTGGCATTTTAAGAAGAACGCTAAAAAAACATTTTAGTTTAAAAATAAAAGCACATAACTCATTCTAATACAAGTGAAGTTAGATTGAATACTTATTTTAAATAAACAGGAAACACCAAGTGAATACTGTACACCAATTAAACCTTCTATAAACCTAATGTACCATGATTTCAGACACGTATTCCTGGCAGAAGCTAAAACAAGACGGGTCAGTCATTCAAAAGGATTCAGTTTGTTTTGCAGAACCATTTTGTTTTTCCAGTAAATGTATTTCATGCATGCTTCAGAGACTTGAAGTGAACTGAACAAGAGAGGAAAGACTTCAGTGTGACAGGCCTAAGTCTACTCAGTTCATTCAATTACATTGTGGAAATTCCAGCAACATAGTTTTGAGGGTAAAACACTACTTGAAATATTTGTGACTAATAATTCTGACATGATACATAATTTCTTTAACAGATAGTAATTTATTATAGTCTAATTTTGTCTGGAAAGGATCTGCAGAAATGTTTGAATTTATGAGATCTCTACTATTATTTTTTAGCACCAGGCACTCATTAGAAACCGTGCTGATGAAGTTAGTTGAAGTTTTTTTTTCTGTCCCCTTGACTATAGTCATATCAAATTCTTAATATACATATCGCAGGCTTTTGTTACTTCTTCTACCATATGTGCTGCAGTGATATTACATATTTTTTTAAAACCCGCCTTTGTCATCAAAATGTATTTGTACTCATTGTGAACCCAATAAACCACAATCAAGACATTTGCAATTGTACCTTTTTAGGTTAGAGCATATCTGACATCAAAAGCACTTGCACCAACGTTGAAGAAAAAATATCCAGGGCTGAACAAAATTATCCAGATTTATCTCAACTACTGTAGTTTTTAAATTACTGGAATATTAAATTATTCAATTTTTATTTAATTAGTTTTACTGAATGATAATGAGGAAGGCACTTTGAAAAGAGTTGAGGCCACTCACTGGACTAATTTGTTGCAGTACGAATATGGAAAGTTTACTTAACACTTCAACTTTTTTTAAAGCTAGGCTGTCATGTTTAATGCTTAAAGTACGCATATAATTCTAAATCATGCTTTTGGAATATTTTTTAAAAAGAAGATGTAACTGCAATGTAATATAATGTATTTAAACAACCATCCCATCTATTGGTAAAAAAATGTATTATTTACAGTAAGTTAATGTTGTCCTAAGAGCTGAATAAAATTGTGATACAAAAGAAAAACAACATATGCCTTCAACATTATTTTATGTATGATATGTGCTTTATTTTATCTGTTGTGTTGGGGGGAAAAATAAACAGGCACAATATTATTTAATTTCAGCTACACATGTAAATGTGCTGTCAAAAAAGGACTCCAAAGGTTTGAATAATAAATGCAAGTAGATATTTGCATACATATTAAAAAAAATAAAATAAGAAAAAACTCTTGGGTCACCACCCCCTCCAAATTACATAAAAATATTACCTGTGCAGTCTGCTGGGAGTGAGACACACAAGTCAATCTGAGAAATGAGTTCCATTTCAGAATAAAGTCAAGAGAAGAGAACAGTGCAAAATACCACCCAGACCATTGCTGTGTAAAGGATGAACCGCCTACCTCCAGACGTGAGGACAGGCAAGATGCAGATAGTGAACATTTCAATATGACAGGAAAGTGGCTTTATTTAGCTTCAGTTGTTCTCAGAAACAATATGGTTTTAACAAAGTGTATGGCGATCTTTGGCCCATGATCTTCTCTTAAAGAGTCCAATGCTGTTTCACACTATTGACCCATTCAGGATTTCTCAGCTGCTTATAGTACTTATATTATTGCAACAACTGTACAGAGACTAGAAATCTCAGTGTTATTGCTCAATATTATGGCATTATGGACTGCTGCAAAATGGCCTATACCACTTCCCCTGAAAAAGTTAATTTTACCTTGAGGTTTTTTTTAGCAAATGTAGGTCTTTTTTGGGTACTACGGCCCCATTGAATAACAATTACCATATGTTTACAAAGGTGTTGAAGGCTGTCTAGATCTGGTGGTGTGATATTTTTAATAACATCCCCAAATTGTTCTCTTTCTTTACAGTAGCAGAATATTTTCGATTCCTAAACATGTTATATTTATTATAGGTTTACCACAGTTATTTTAAATTGTCATTTTGCAGTCTATTATGGTTGAAGTCTAGTAGACATATTGTATAAGTGTTTGGAAGTTAGAATGAGAGGGAGGAGAGACTACACGCCGCTCCCACCTCCGCCGCCAGGAGACTACATGCCTCCGCCACCTCCATCGGCAGGAGCAGAGCAGCAGGAGCTGTCTCTGCCTCTACCACCTTTACCGGCAGGAGACTACATGCCTCCGCCTCTGCCAGAGGGTGAATGCCTACTGGTATCACTTCCCCCACCAGCAGAGGATGAATGCCTGTTGGTATCACTTCTCCCACCATCACGAGGAGAGGAGCTGGAGCTACCTCTGCCTCCATCACCATCAGGGGGAGAGGAGAAGGAGCTGCCTCTCCCTTCACCAGAAGGACTAGGACTAGATGCTGGCGGTCCTCAGCAGCCCTTGCATAGGCTGCTGAGGGAAGCACGGGGAAGAACCGCCTGGCCGCAGTGGCCAAGAAGAGGGCCAACACCCGCACCCCAGCTTGTCCTGACTCTCTGCCTTGCTTCGTCCAAGGATGCCTGCCTCGCATCGCCCAATGATGCCTGTCTCGCTTCGCCCAAGGATGCCTGCCTGGCATCGCCCAAGGATGCCTGCCTGGCATCGTCTGGGGTTGCCTGTCGCTCCACATCTCCTGGTGTTGCCTGTTGCTCTGCATCACCTGGGGTTGCCTGTCACTCCGCATTGGCTGGGGTTGCCAGCCACTCCGCATCGCCTGGGGTCGCTGGAACTGCATCGCCTGGGGTTGCCTGTTGCTCCCCGTCGCCTGGGGTTGCCAGCCACTCCGCATTGCATAGGGTCGCTGGAACTGCTTCGCCAGGGGTTGCAGTCAGCTCTGCTTGGCCACAGGGGTCATTGTGGCCGGAGCCCCACCAGAGGGAGTTGCCGGCTATGAGAAAGGGGGGAGAGTTCAGGAGACCAACTTTCCCCGCAGCAATTTCGCTGCAGGAGTTCTGGGGACTGGAGTCCCCCCAGAGGGAGCTGCCAGCTATAAAGGGGGGAGAGGTCAGGAAACCACCTTCCCCCACAGCAGTTTCCCTGCCGGAGATCTTGGAGGAGGTCTGGAGACCACCAACCCCAACAGCTTTTCTGCTGCTGGATTTGCCCCGGCTGAAGGAGTCAGTCTGGGAGCTGTCAGCACGTCTGCTGACAGCCGCACCATTGGCAGCATTTCCACTGCCAGTGGTACAGCGCAAGAAGAGATTCACCCGACTGTCAGCATGTCTGAGACAGCATGGCCAGTAGCAGCCTGGTTACTGGCAACATTGCCGCCCATCAACCCCTTAAAGTCCCTGTTCTTGGCCCAGGACTTTGAGCGAGACATTTGGGATTTTAAGGGGGGAGGTGGCCATTGAGGCCATGTGTGCTTTGCACAAGGGGGGGGGGGGGGGGGGGGGGGGGGTATGTGGCAAAGTTCCTGCCCCTGTGTGTATTTTGTGTTATCTGTTGTGTGTTAATGTTGGTGTATAGTCATTGGTACACAGGATATAAATGGGTCTGTGTAACACGAGTGTTTAAAATATATATGTGTATTTAGGCACGAGGATTGCACAGCACTTCACATGCAAGTAAAACATAATAATATGTGAGCACGGGGAATTGCACTTTATTAACTCAAGTGCAGTTGTACCGCGACTCCAATTGAATGATTGATTAGCAATCGAGCACAGTACAGCTGCATAAAAGCTGCATGTTTTCACCCACTCTGGGTTGTGTGTTCGGTGAGTGGAGAACGGGATTGTAGACGGAGGTAAAGAGAATAATAATAATAATTGTGAAAAAGAAGCTCACCGTGTTTTGTGTGTATAGTCCGTTTTGTTTGTCTGTTTATTTTGGCTACCAGTGCCGTGTCCTGTGTTTTTTGTTCAATACAAACATTTATTTTCTGTCTGTCTGTTCACTCATTAAATGCTGAGCGAAGCCATTCACTCAGCTCCACCAAAATCCATCTCTCTTGTTGTTTATTTCCTGGCTCTTGTTTGACACCACCCACTCTGGCCGTCTTTGTGACAGTACATTATCTACATTTACTTTAAATTAAGCGTTCCACTTTGCTATGATTTTCACCTAGGTTTCAGTATACCACAGTTAATTTTTATAAGGCATTTTGACTAGGCAAGTGACAGGTTAAAATCCATTACTTGTGTCAACCAAAAAGCACAGATCATTTACATTTTCTCTTTGAAGCCAATCTGGAGTCAGTTCACTGAAATCGATGCAAAATAATTAGAAAAAAGTACTGGAGGCATATCATTAATAAAAATAAGAAAAAGAAGTGAACCAAGTACAAAAGCCTTCGGGAACTGGACGAAAAAGCAAAAGTAGATGAAGTGTTACAATGATTTGGTGTAACATGAAATGTGTATGAAAGAAGAGAATGAAACTACACTGTGAATTACAATGAAAATCAGCAGCTTTCAGCTTATCAAGCGACATCAACTTGGGAAGAGGGTCCTCAGCTTTACAGGTATCGTTGTGTAAAATGAAAGGTATATTGATGACTGCCTTGACTTGAGTTTTATATAGTGGTGCAGCTAAGCCTGTTAAATAAACGTATAATACCGTGCCTCTGAATTTGTAGGCCATCCATCAAAAGAATAACATATCAATAGCATTGAATTCAGTTAGTATGCTTGATTCAGACAGTAATTACTTTTTTATTGTTAATTACTTTTCTTAATTTAGTGCTTCATTGATAAATTAGGTCTCTTGTTTCTTTTTTTATGCCAATTACTTTACCCCCGATTTGCAATGTCCAATTATTTTTTCCTTACCGCAGCAATTCCCCACACAGCTCAGGAGAACTGAAGGCTCACTGGGCAAAATGTTAAGAAGTACCACCCATGCCAGCTAACACCTATAAACTTTAATAATCACGTTCATGTAAGATTTCTTGCTATTTGACCCCCGTATATGCGATTTTAGGAGGGGTCAAATTGTGAGGGACAAAATCTATATGATTTCAGTTTTGGTGTTTTAAACATCTTAGAAGAAATAAAAAGCTATCTTCTCAGTCAGATTATGTCACAGTGGCAAAATTGTCCATAAAGTGCTTATAATAAGATTCCAGGCCTGTCTGACTTCAATGTTCTGGGGTTTACAGCAGGCCATAAATGGTATAATTTTTGGCTATTTCCTCTTTAATATGAGCAATTAGCTTATGCTTGTGTGGTTTCACCTTCGGTCTGGTACCCTGTAGCTTACTGTACTTCATCCAGCTGAGACAGATGTTCCTGGAACATCAATTGCAAAGTCATCCAGATACACCAAAAGGGAATACACTGAAGGTCAGCCGGGACCAATGTCATCAGATTAGTTAAGGTGGTCATTGCACAGAGTTTGATCTTTTCTCACCTGCCACTAGTCTGGACAACTTGAAAAGTGTTTTGCAGCAGTAAGGTGTCATCCGTCCTCAGAAGGGAGTAGAGAACTTTCAGTCTATTATTATTTACACAGAATATTAAGCCTACATCCATCTTTACCAGTACCACTGGTTGTGCACACACACTACTGTGATTCCTTAACTCTTAAACCTGTATCAGTTTGATAATAAAACAGTCATGTCATTCCCATCTTACCTAAATTCCTACAGCCTGAAAAATGAAAAAATTACTATCAAGTACAAGTATTTCCAATGTCTCTTGTTGAGGTGACTCCAGATCAGAGGCAGACTTACATTGCCAAAATGTACACATGCCATCTGTTTTGGAACATTTTGTTTCAAATCTGTGGCCTTTTGCGGGTAAATTTACAGCAATAATGTAACCTGACACATGTTTAAAAATGCGAAACCTCCTTGTAGAACTAATATCACATTAATAATGTAGCAAAATAAATTGCAACATTATTACTGTGCGGAGAAACTTCGCATTTAGCATTTCTTTTTACTTTGGAAATTCCAGCAATAACAAGAGTTAGAGTTTGCTGGTTTTCAGCTGATCAGACCAGTACAAGGACCTAAATGCTGGTTATGCAGGTCCTAGAAAAAAACAAAAAAGTTAATTCAAAGTGTCTTATAAATTGCTAAAGTCAGTAAATTGCTGTAAATCTGAACCTTTTTTTGTATGCCTTCTGTTCCAATTCCCAACTTTTGCTGGTCACCAGCTTAGCATCTAATTGCATTGTGAGTAAAACGCTTTTTGCTCCTTTAAGAAAACATTTTCTCTTTTGTTTTTTGTTTTGTAAGTAAGTCCAGTCGTTTCATAAAGTTTTGGAACATGAAAGACATGTTTGTTTTTATTTTATTTTGGTAACATAATGCTTACTCAAGTGATATGTGAGTTAATTTGACTAGCTGCTACGCCATTTAAGTAAGTCATTCAGGGCAGAGCCATTTTTTAGGTTTAAGGCTGGTTTCAAAGACCCTGATTCAGAGTTACCTTGGACTACCTAACATTGTAATGTGGTCGAGGAGTGCTAATCTGGCTCTGTGAAAGCAGCTGCAGTTTATGCTTCTCTGCAATACTGGCCTCATAACCATGTGATGTAGACACTGATATGGCAGCTGGATTACAAATACTCCACTGGATTACAAATGTGTTTTTATTCATATCATTGTGATAACACTGGCAAGTCAAAAAATAATATGCTACCACAATAGTACCACTACATTGCCTTTGGAAATCATTTGGTAAAGGCCTTTCAGTTGTATGCTTTGAAATGAATGGTGGCATGTCATTAGTAGGAGGATTCTGTTCTCAGTGTACTCAGTCTGTACCTATTGAATTGGGTGAGATGGTTCTTCTCTTTTCTTTTAATCAGGGGTCAGCACAACACGTTTCTGCAGTGGTATGAACTGACGTCTGTTGGCTTTGATCATTTGAAGGAGTGATTTTTTGTGTCGCTGCCAAACTACTT
The DNA here is from genome assembly GCF_017654505.1 of Polyodon spathula. Lineage (NCBI taxonomy): Eukaryota > Metazoa > Chordata > Actinopteri > Acipenseriformes > Polyodontidae > Polyodon > Polyodon spathula. The sequence goes on along the minus strand of NC_054541.1, from coordinate 43,408,645 downwards.
TGTGACTCACTGTCTTCTTATCTCTTGTCAGACAAAGCACCAAATCTTATCTTGTACACTGTGGGGATACATTGAACCATATAAACAATAATTTGCAGAACCCAACTCCTTTGATTATTTCTGGAGGTTTTCAACTTCAGTATGCTATATACTTTTGTAAAGGAATAAGTACATACTAACTATGTAGCATTAATTACATGTGTACTTGTAATTAATCATTTAGATTGCTTTGGTAAGTTTTGTAATATACTGGTAGCTATACTTAATCTTTTCAACATGTGTTGAACACACATTAAATACATAGTGTAAATAAGAAATACATCACAAAATAAGTAATATTGCAAATTCTTACAGTGGAACCTGATATAAAAATTGAGAATACTTTGAATAGACTCCACCTTTGTGTAATACATTGTTAATGAATTAATATGTTGTGACCATCTACAATATGATGATAGAGGTAAATAAAACAAGATAATCAAAACAAGAGGATGAAGGTAATTAATACAAGTGAAGCAGCAAGCAAAATGTGTTATCATGTTTTGAAAGTGTGATTTTGATTGAAATTAATATAATTTGTGTGATTTCAACATTATTGTACTAGTGTGGTTGAAGTAATTGTAAATGGAGGGGAGGATACATGATCCAGAATACTTTCTATTAAATCAATATTAGTTTCCAAAACTACACTTTTTTGTGTTTACATAATCTTCTGATATGTTTCAGAAAACTATTTAAACTGTTCTGAAAACTACTAACTAACAATTTAAAGAGCTAGAAAATGAGCCCAGCCCTCATTTACATTATGATTGCTCAAACCTTTTTGTAACAGCTGGTGCATCTGTATTGAGCACTAGAAATGTTTTGTTTGCTAATGCTAGATATACTGTAGAGAGCTGCCTCTTGACAGGTGCTACGTCACAATCTCAGCAATGAGGTGATGCAAAGCTACTTTCAACAGCATGAAACCCTGGTGAAATGAAGTTAGAAGATATTGCACTAATAGCAAATCACTACCAAATTCGCTTCACTATTGGAATTTGTTTCCAGTATTAAATGAGCTATGCAGCCACAAGTGATTTATACACATGATTTATATGAGTTCAAAACAATTGTGGTAATATTCCACAATCAATGTAATCTATTTCTAAAATAAAAGTATATGTTTTCATTAAAAACTGGCTTGTATTTTAAGCTGTTAGAACCTACAGTGCTTGAGCCATATTGGGTTTGACCAGCAACTACTGGCGAACTGGTTATCAGCAAGCTGTTATTTGGAATGTTTTCTAATGGATACCCATCAGCTATATAGAATCCTTCTAGCAAAGGTTTACATCAATTATTTAAGAGTAGGTGCCCTGGAGTGTCTCACCTGGTAAAGCCACAAGTGTGAAGGGTAAAGGTCTCCACACACCTGACGCAATGTGAATTTTCCTGATAAAATGGTACCTTCGGTATAGCTTAATAGCTTTTCAGAATAGTTATTTCAGTAAAGGTAAACGAATCATACACGCCAGCTATATGAAGTCTCCTGAAAATGGATGGTTAGATGTTCTCCCTCACTGCCGTATCTTTATACTTTTTTTGCCCTTTATTGTACAGCTCCGGGTTTATTGATTCTGCAAGAATGATCTTTTCTGCTGCCATTGTTTACTGAAGGCATGCAAGGGAAACTGTTCCTCATTGGTCAGTTCCCTAGCTGCCGCGTGGAAAAATCACAAAACTAGACACCAATCCTATTTGTTTGTATTACTTCAGTGCTTCCCGTCTCATTGCAGGCAATGTTAAATTTAATGTCGTGGTACCGCATGTCGTACGACACATTTGCTTGATGCATCGCATCCTGTGTGCAGAGGCCCTAAGTCATAGAACAAACATTTGCAGTTTATCAGAAAACATAAAACATTACAAAAACATTTGATTCTCTCTTTGTTTTCTAGACCATGGAACACCAACAAAACGTATTTATGATGGAAAGCTTTGCAACCAATGTGAACAAGGAAATTGGAACTGTATCATGATAAATGTTATTTAGAGTGGGCTTAATGCTTGTGAGATGTAATTGCTCAGTCATGCATATTATATGCAGATTTATACTCAGGGTCCATATTATATTCAGGAATTTACAGTACACTTTTGTTTATTCTAGAGTTTTTTTTTTTTTTTTGACAAAACAAAACATTTTGTTTCTGGGTATTTTCTTCAAATGGTGTCATGAGCTACTTGTGAAACAAGACCTTTTAAGGCATTTCTTCAGATCAGACAGTGAGTATAAGACTTCAGAGTACTATGCAATGAATCATCAGTAGACTCATTCACTCAAACTGGTTATTAGGCAATATGAAGGCATTGGCAGAAAAGTTTAGTGTTAGTGCAGTGAAGCTTTCAAGGCCTGGGAGTACTTAGTGTTGCTTTGTGAGCACAGGAATGGAATTGGTTCCATTCTGACATTGTAAAATAAGGAATGGTTGCATGAGCTCAGTTTAAAATTGGAGAATGTCTAATTTATATCACTATAATACATTTGAGTTTAAAGCTGCAGTGCCACTTAACCATGTTCGAGTTTGCAAGAAAATTGTTTTCGCGGGTGTATGTTTAGCGTTTCCAGTCTTTGAATTTTCTCCATTCTTATCAAAAAGTAGTCCTTAATGGCACAGGACAGTATTTGTGTTTTTCAATCTTTCTACCCCATTATTTTCCCAATTAAGAATGTTGAATTATGTTTCGACACAGCAGCAACTCTCTAAAATGGTTCTGGACAATTGAAGACACAATGGATGTCTGTCTGTGCTCACAAGACTTCGGACCAGTAGCTGTAAGAAAAGGTTCCACACAACAGTTCTTCATTTTTATATTTTTGTTTGTTACCCTCCTTCCCCACTAAGCACTTTGTCTGTTCACCTTGATGTAACAGGGGAGAGATAGGGAGCTGAGTTCCTTAATTCTGTGAGTTTAATTGTAAATGTTATGGTGTGTAAGGACTGTAAGCAAATGTAGGGGAAAAGATAATTCATGTGTGCATAATAGTCCTACAACAGATATGAATGCAGCTGTCCAATCCAGAAAGAATGACACACATAGTTCGAAGATCTTGCAGTCTTGCAGAAAACCAGGACTGAAGAGTGCCAGGTTCTGCGCAGCGTTGTAACCACAACGGACATTCTACAGTGGTCAAACTTAGGTTTCAAGGTATAGATGCAGTATTTATATGACTCGTTGGTATTTATTTTTCAACCTCCAAATCTATGTTACACGGCAAACCAGCTGAGAAAATTAAGGAGTCTTTTGTACTTTACCAGAATTTTTACATGAGCATCAGCATCAAACAATAACCAAGGACACCAGCTAGCTATGGCCATAGTTCTGCGCAGTTAGAGCAGAGGTGCGGATTGGGGTCTGGAGGCCAGATATCTGAGCATGGAAGCATTGGGACAAAAACAAAACAGAATTAGTGTGGGTAATGTGAACAGTTTCGCCAAAAGATAGAAGACACCCCTGAACTGCAACAAGACCGCGACAGGCATTCGGAGGGAGCAGAAAAGGACAAAAACAACCAGCATGACACGGCACGCTCCAAATGCACAGAATACATGACCTGAGACCGAATCCCAAGGTCCACATGAACTGCGGCAGGATACCTCGATAGGCAGCCGAGACTAGTTTCCATGGTGATTTCCCATGTTGGAGGAACCCATGGTAACAACATCGTTTCTAGAAGGACATCCTTGTTGACAGAACAGGACTCCTTTGTATAGATTCTAAGGCAACAAGCAGCTTTGCAAAAAGTGTAGAAATGTCTATTTGTAACTTAATGCATTCGGCTACACCCATGGCATGAAGCATACCTGACGGCGCACTGGAAATGCATCACGGGCTGTGAGTAAGAGCTAAGCTGAAATAAATTTGGAAAGTTACTTTTTGCACAAGCAAGGTGTTGTAGTCTTGAACTTCATGTCATGCATTTCAAGAGAAGTAACACTGACTACATTTACATTCCTACCTTGCATGAAGTAATGAATTGAAGAACGTTTGGCAACAAAGAAAAATGAAGGATTGCTGCAAAGACACATCGCAACGTTTGTAAGATGGATGTGGTTTGAACGATTCCTGAGGATGTTTTCCTGCAAAATCATGCAAGCTTTATATTCATTCATATCTGTGTTGTTGTTGTTTTTTAAAGAACACTCATCATTTGCATGGATGATACATTTTTTCAAGAAGAAACATGAAAAGAGGACACTTTAAACTGCATTAATACATTTCAATCACCAGGGAACATGTTTTTCCCATTACTATCATTATCATAATATTACATTAAAATAATTCAGTATTGTGTACGTTTGGGATAGTTTAATAAGTATTTAGAGGTCTAGATTTTGTGCACAAAATACTTTAAGTAGTTTCAGTGAAGCTATGACTCCAATTCAACAGCATTATAAACAGATGGTAATTATATTACTTTAATTGAATCATTTTGCAAAACATTAGGGGCTTATCACTGAGTCTGCATAATCTTTAAATGATGGCGAAAACAAAAACTAAGAGCACAACAATAAATACATGAGGATATTAGAGCTTTGAGAACCACTAAATGGTTTTGCTATTGCTTCTTAGTTATTCAGTTTTATTAAGAATAAAATGCATTGTTATTTAGCGTGATAAGTGGCATCAATTGAAATTTTAAAACAATCTTAGCACATATTAAGACAAAGGCTAGCAAGCAATATCGTTTTACAAAAAAAAAAAAAAAAAAAAAAAATTCTAAAACCTCAAAGCATAACTGAAAGAAGTACACAGCCACATGGTATCTCATAACTGATTATACAGTGCTCGGGGGGCTGATGTAAGAGCAGCATAAGAACTGGAACCAGCCAGCCCTTATGGAGATGACAGACACAAGCAGGGAAGCTGAGCAGCATATGTGAGGGACCATACACCTTTTTGCAGGGAAAATGTAGAGAAATTAGAAGGGAAACGTACCCCTCTTGACTCCCTGGAAACTTCCTAGTAGTGGTTGAACCTCAATCGTTTGGGAGTGGAGGAGAACAGCCAATTGCTGTAAATGTTTTCTTGCCAAACAACTTCCCCCACCCTCTCCCCCTGGTTAAAAATGAGACCACTGTGGATTAAATTCAGGTGCTGCTAAACAGAGTTTTTACCTGTGCGCATTCTTAGCAAAAACAGTACTGTATATTTTACTTTTCAAAAAAGTTCACTTATGTTAAAACAAGACAAAATAACAACTAATTAAGTACAAAACTTGGCCATTACTTGTTAAACATTGCTGTAGTTGGTTTCATTTTTATTTTCTTTCTGTGCTAATCTTATTAATAAGTAGGCCTTTAAAAGTGTTTTGAAAATGTCAAAGAATGCCCTGTTGCAAATAAATCCTACAGCTGAACAAGACTCTTGTAGAAATAATCAAACAAAGAAAAAACATCTCACAACAATGTATTAGTAATATCCTTTAGCTACCAATTGCAGAATTTTCCTTCACAACGTTCCACATTTTCGGTTTTTATCTTTAAAAAAAAAATTCCCAGGAGTATATTTTACAAATATTAAAATAGGGCTAAAATCAGTAAAACAGTGTTTTTAATTCAAACATTGGTAACAATCGATGTGTAGCAGTTCTGGTTTCTGATTAAGTTTAATGTCCTGGCATGTATGATAAGCAGAATCTGTGCAAGTCGAGGTCACATTTTCTCAAGCTAGCTGGTACTTTGTGAACGTTTGTGTAATTGCTGTATTGACGGAAATAGTATCTGCAGAAGGTATGAACATGACATCAGCACAAAATAAGCCAGGTTTATTCACCTTGAAATCATGAAAAGAATAGAACATTGACAGAACTGGACAGTGCAAGCCATTGGGAGAAGGGTCAAGAATCACACATTTCCATCAATGTGTTCCTTAACTAAAGTATTATAATTTTCTGTCAAATATTACAATTAAGATTGTTTGCTGTTAGGTAGTGTTTTAGCTGATGGACAGTACTGTTGCACGAATTCACCAATACATACCCCTCTGCAATAAATAGTGACAGTCTAGCAAAGCACAGTGCTCTGACAAACTCATTAACATTAATTCTGCTCGCTCTCTTTTGTTAAAGCGTGTGTAAAAGCCGCAGAAATGGATTGCTTCTCCCTCAGTTCACTTTCTTGTTTTAGTTTAATATGTCGCTTACTTTCAGTATGTTATTTGATTCTGTCGGCGTGAACATGTACCTCAATGCAGCAGTATTTACAATGCTATGCAGTTTTTGATCAAGCCAGTTTCTACACCCAACACTTGACATAATAATCAGACTATGACTGGCCAACATAATCAGGTGATAATGTGTTTTATGAACAGAGATCCAATGTGTGCAACATCTGAACATCTTTTGATCCTAAACATATCTGCTGTAAGCTAGGATACAGTGTAGGCAGCTTATTGCAATGTTGGAGCAAAAATAAACAGCATTTTAATCAACATATTGTGTATTTCCTAGAGCACATACTAGCAGAAAAAAAGGGTATAATTTAGTAAAAACGAGGTTCAGTTAAAAACATTTCTTTTTTTTTTTTTTTTGAAAAAGTGCCACAAAATCGACATGTTACATGGAGAATGGGTGTCCAGGATCTGTTCATGCTTCCCTGGTTTGCTGATTGATTTGGTAAAATGTCATGACAGCTCACAACCTTTATGTGCATGACTTGCTGTGATAGTTCAGCATTAAAGGTATTTGTTACACATACACAGTTACACTTGAATTTGAATCTAGGTCCCAGATACCACTGCTCCACTGTCAAGCTGAGTTTGGTTTAGGTTTTATTTTGTTTTTATTGTATTATTTATTTTGATTAGTTATAACTTTGTAAGATTTGCCTCACTTGTTTATTTTCCAATTTCCCCTAATTTCATTAGAGGAAGTCTTTCTTAACAGGAAGTTTTGGGAATTTAAGGTAATGTGTTTTATAGACTATGGGCATAGGTACCATTCTTAATGTAAACACAACAAGCCACTTCACATCTCATTTTGCAGTTACTGGGATGTTGTGAGAAGTAAAGTTGATAGATTTTCATGGGAGTTAAGTTAGGGGAAAGTTTGGCTTATTCAGAAGTTGAAATCTTTCAAGACATCAAAGCCAAGTGTTTAATGGAAGCAGGTTTAAATTAAAGAACAATAGAGCAACTGCAAAGGCTCTTCCGAGGATTGCTTTTGGAAATACCTTAAAAAAGTAAGTATAACCCCTTTTTAAATTGGCAGGGATGGGGTTAATTTCCCCTACCTGCCTGGGTTTATTATGTTCAGGTGGCTGGGGTTGATTAGTTGATTAGGTTAATTAACGATCAATCAGCGCCCAGCCACCTGACATAAAAGGAGGCCTCTGCTTCTCATTTAAGAAGAGGGAGCTGAGGAAGCAGGTTGGTTGGTTGGTTGGTTGGTTGGTTGGTTGGTTGGTTGGTTGGTTGGTTGGTATGTATGGTACAGTATGGTATACCATACATATGTACATTACATTACAAACCATGTTTGAAACTTTCAAACTTAGGTCACTTCCGTAATGGGTCATCAGGGACCTTTAACAATAAAACACTAGCCTGGAAATTGTTATTTTTGTTATTTTTGTTTTTTTGTCTTGCTTTATTTCTGTTTAAATCCCTTTATTTTGGCCCTTGTGCCCTTTCATTTTTGTGTTTATTTATAATAAAATAGTTATTTTTCTGAACTACAGACTGTCTCTGGGCCTCTATCCACTCGCCAGCCTGCCACAAACCCTTATAAATGTATACAACACACATTAGACATACATAATCTTTCTTACAACATAGTTGCTACAGATTATCGCTGCATCAGAGTTGTGTTTTTTCTTCGGTTTATTGAGGAATGATATTGATTATACTGATTATACCATTTGATGTTGTGCATTTGTAAAACACTTTAACAAAGATTTTAAGCATGTCAAAGTGCTATTGATTACAGTGGCACAGCAGGTATCTGCATTGCAGTCAAAGGAATAACAGCTATATTACAAAATAAAGACAAGGAAAGAGGAATTAATCTTATTGGCTAACAAGTGTTCCAGCCTGTGTAATATTGAGCTATATCTGAACACCCTGTTTTGTGTTTTTGCTGTCATTTTGAGCAATAATAATGTGAGAAAAGTCTCTTTTACATGCAAAGTCTATTTTTCAAAAAATATAATGTTAGCAGTCCAATACCATACTCAGGCCTGGGAGTATTTCTTTTGACAACACTTTACATTAAGTGTCTCTAATTACTGTGTATTTATATACAGGTTGTAGTTACTTAGTAAATGCATGTGTATTTACAACGTTATTATGCATCTCTACAACGCATGGAACTTTTTTTTCTTGATATAACCCTAGTCCCCAGATGCTTGAAATACTGCATCATCTGATTTTGTCTATAGATGCTCCATAATGAGTTACTATAAGCATCATAAATACCATGTCAGCACCCCTGCATTATAAACTAGGGTCATTTTTGGAATACGCTTAGTTAAGACAGCAGGATCTCAAACACACACACACACACACACACACACACACACACACACACACACACACACACACACACACACACAAAACAAACAAAAACAAACAAACAAAAATAAAAAACACCTGGCCTTTATCAGACCCAGCTTTTGGCTTTATCAGCAGTTTTTTAACAGAGAATGGGAAATGACCCTGACTCTTACCTGTTTCAGTGCCAGCTATCAGCTTGTCACACTTTTATCTGCACGACAACAGATACAGTTGCAAAATAACTGACATGGGAAGATATTAAATGCAATCATGCAATTTTTTTGACCTTATGGCTCCAGATCTTGTTGAGCCTAAACTTTCAAGTCTGACAATACATTGAAAATATAACCCAGTTTCCCATTGGACATTTCCTAGCATTCCAAGGTGTGTATATATATATATATATATATATATATATATATATATATATATATATATATATATATATATATATATAGATAGATAGATAGATACACAGTATATACATATACACACAGTAAAACTTGCCAAAAGTGACCACTCATGGTAGTAAGCAAAAGCGGTCGCTTGTAAGAGGTGGTCTCTTCATAGTTCGATTGTAGAATGGGCACTTTTACGATGTACACAAATGCTACTATTGTTACTCATGATGCCTGTAAAATTGTAATCACGTGCTTCAAAAGGCATTCCATTACACCATCTTAATTTTTTTACATTGGGAGTAAGATGACAGGTGGTCACTCTTCACAGTTAAATTATAGGGGAGAACGTTCCGTGGCAAATGTAAGTAGTTGCTCGTAACTAGTGGTCTCTCTTCAGAGGTGGTCACTAAGGCAAGTTTTAATGTATATCCCATTTTATAATAGTAATAATTCACCCACTGTATGCTATACTGTTGAAAGGAATGTAGTTTTTGAAAAGTAATGTACATCCTGAATCACAACATGCTTCAACAGTGCTTAACCTAGCAATGGGTTTCCAGTGCTTTTTGCATATATTTTAGATTTTGTGTACATATATATATATATTTTTCTCAAAGATTGTTAATTGTATCTTGAGGCTCTGTGTTTATTCAGTATGAGTGTGGATAAATATTTTAAAGCACCAATACTTTTAGATAAGTAAACATAATCTCACTTTTTCAACTGAATAGCCCCAAGCAAAAACTAAAAAAATCTACAGTAGGTGCATGTATTAGGCTTGCATTCACATTCCAAAAAACAAATACAAATAAATCTCTGTAGGGATACCATTTATTTTGCAAGCACTGTGCTTATTTTCACTTACTGACATTAAAAATGGACCCTTCTTAGTCCTCTATAATGGATGTAAATAATTAATAAAGCATGATGCGCATTTCAACACAGTTTTATTGAACATCATGAGGGTGATACAGTAAGCACCTTTGTTCTACCACAGTTGTTGTGTATGAGTACAAAATAACATAAACGGCATTTCTGAGCAAAGGGAATATCTCTTAAAACCACACATTCTGTATTAGAAGGCATGCCTTATGAGAAGAGCACAAAGCCATGGCATTAAAGAGTGGAATGCACATTCTACCTCGTACCTGATCGATACTTATCTACCAGCTGCTTACAGTTATTCCATCAGTGTTGTATTTTATCACTTAATTACATACTTGAGAGTGATGTTTTTGCTATACTGTATAATTCAATAGCTGTCTGAGGTACTGTTCAATTATTAATGATCATGAAACAGAGAGCATTAGAAATGGTGGAGTGGTGGGAACTTTGCTCTAGATTTTACACCTTAAACAAAAACCTATCCATCACGTGGATCAATGTAAGGCCTCCTGTAAATTATTGATCAATGTACATTACTGATAGCGTACAAGCGAGTGATAAAAAAAGAAATTAAACAAACATAGTTATATGTTACAATAGGAATTGGGTAGGATGTTACCAAACCTGAAGAGTCAGTAACTTCAAATGTCATTTTAGCTGAGTAAATGCGTTCACATATTTAGACTCTAGCACTGTTTTGCATCTAACCGGCTTGAACAACAACAACTAACACAACCCAAAAAAACACAAAGACTGCTTTATATGAAGCTGCACTAGGTAATAGTGTCATCATTTTTCTCTAAATTAACCATGCTTTGAGCTTGCTTTGAGCTTGTCTAGAGAATCTGAAGTTCCAGCATTGAACAGACTTTCTCATTTCATTCAATTCACCTGACAGTGAGACCTTCCAACTGCCCCGTCCCTCTAACTCTCTCTATATAGGTATGTATCGGCGAAATTACTTTGGTCCGTGGACTCCTTTTTCAATTCAGTTTTTAATCACTCACTTAGAGAAAGAAAGCTATGAATAATTCCAGTTTAATAGATTTTTTCCCCTGAAGTAGTGGCGAGTGGAAATTAATTTGCAAAGCTGGTGGTGCTAGAAATTACTCAAAGACCATTTAGACTGTAAAGACCACTGACTTCATGCTAAATTTCTAGAAAGCTGGGTTTCATCCTTTCAATAGTTTCCCACATAGCAATGAGTTAGCAACCGTAGTCAAAGCAGGGAAGCATTGTAAAACCCAAAGATGTATGGTAAAGCATAATAAAAAGTATGGTACATTATGATAAACACATAGTATAAATATGGAAAAGGCATGGGAAAACTAGACATGCTGTGCAAACTTACTGTGGTAAACTATTAAAAGGGCACTTAACAGTGCCATGTAAACCATACAATGTCCACTAATACTGAAAGCAGAGCTAAAAATGACTTTTTTTGGATAAAACATTATTTACTTCCAAAAACAGTTTATTAGTGTAGCGTACATTGGCTTGACATCACACATTAACAGCTCACTGGGCTTTTTAGTATTACCAGTAACACATTTCTTTATAGCCTGTTGTTTTAAGAATACCAAATACAGTCCCCTTCCACCAGAATGGTTACTTTTCATTGTACAGGGGTAGGTGTTATCAGGGGTTAATAATTATAAAGCAGTTAATAAAGACTTGTTTGTAATTGAACTAACAAGTGTGGTCAATCTGTCTGTCATCGGAAATCACCTCCAATCAATCCAAATGCTATGTATGTGTTTAGAACCGCTGGGCTTGTTGTTCTCTGTGATGACAGTTAGGGGTTAGAAGTCCATGTCAAATCTATGCTTCCTCAATCTACTGTATATTACAACACAAACTGGAAAATGTAAAGCAATACAATAGATATGAATGTCTCTGATGAGGATGGTCTGATAAAGCACAAAAGAGCACAAACTATAGTAAACATTTCAAAATGACTTCAACAGAAGCCATCTGTCACAAACAAGGCCAGCACAGAACTAGGTCTAACCTATTGGGGTCATTGTGAAGTCTGGCCAGAATCTCTCTAGCGATGGCCTGACAAGAACAATATTTCTCTTAAATAGACCATGAATATTACTTTGAGCTATAATGTAGATGAGAAGCTGTAAAGTGAGATTCACTAAGCAGATATTTGTTTTGGCATATGTTTTAAAAGTTAATTCATACATTTTTTTTTTATTACATAGCAAAAACTTTAAATCAGTATGACATAATCAATAAATTATACATTCCCAAGGATACACCTGGATTTAAAAAAAAAAAAAAAGTTTTCTTTGCTATTTGTAAATGGCAACCACTTGCTTGGCAAGTGAGTATCGTAAACACTATGCAAAAGAGCCGTGCTCACAGTATTAGTGGTTATGGAGCTTTTAACCTTATCTCATCCAACCAGAAGGGCAGAATCTGTAATGGCAGTGTATCACACAACACTGCCCATTACACTCTCCCGCTTCCTTTAACTTCAGTGATCAGCTCCAGCCAATCGATGAGATCCAGGTCATGGCACCAATGTAACAGGATGGAGGCTGGGCACAAACCGATGACCCTGTAAGCCACAAGCGAGGATCTTAACCACTATGCAAAAGAGCTGGGCTCCCCTGCATATGTGGTGGTAGAACTTTTAATCTCATCACATCTCACTGACAGGGCAGAATCCATAACAGCAGTGTATCACACAACACTGCCTGTTACATATGCAATATACACATCCAAAACAACCTATGTTTTACATACTGTATGAAAATGAATGATTTAAATCTGTAGATATTGCAGAAAATTGAAAGTCTGCTTAAAGACAATGAAAACCAAAATACAGTAAAGAAAACAAGTCTCAAAATGAGAAATTATTATGACTATGCATCTTCTCCACTAAGATCACTCTTCCAGAGTGTGGAGTTAAAAAACTAAAATGACAAGTGTTCACTGTCAACTGACATATAATTTAATGGATGCTGACACTTCTTTAAAGTCAAGCAAAAAGTTCTAAAAACAGAAAGAAAAGGCAGCAAGGCTGACTTACAGCTTGATTGATAGATTGTGTGACAAAAGGCAGCTCAGTCCTCACAGTTTTTCAAAATTTTTAATCTGGGGATCAGTGACCCAAATTTTGTAATCCTATATTCTGTGATCGAGATACTTTTATCTGGATCATTTTGATCTGTTTTTTTCTGAAAATGTCACGGCTGGATTACATTTATCCAGATAACAAATTATCACGATTGCGAAATCGTTTTTTGAAGTGGGCTACTTCTTAATAGCGTATAGTTTATTTATTTTTTTAAATTTTTTTTTAAGAGGCCAATATTTATGCTATAGCCTAATTTAACAAAATAAATAAGTTAATGGTAATAATGAGTAATACACAACTTTATTTATGTTGTTTTATATAATTTTTTTAACAGTAATCACACAAATCACTTATTTTTAGTGCACATATAACACTTGCAAACAATTGTTATTTTATTAATGTCTACTTAGCAGAAATTAAATAACTAAATCTAAATTGAATACAAATAAAACTTATGAAAAAGACATCTTCAATGTCTTCCACATCAGTCGGGAGTCTCTCAGACGAGCCTTAAGGAGGCGAAAATGAAGACGTATCCGTATGCTTTAAATTTTTTTTTTTTATTAAAGCTATACCACTAAATATGTGTTTTCCTTTTTGCTTGCATGGATACAAAACTTAAACAAATATGTAAATATGATATTATAACACTTGATTTTGACATATAGTGTGTGTTTGCTATAACAATTGAAACAAAATGTAACTGTTCTATGATCATTTAAAAGCTAAATCCACCTCATCAGTAGGATCATAATAATCCAGGTATTTTGGATAAAAATAATCATGATCTCCTCTTTAAATTCTGAAAAACCCAATTAAAAGTATGATCGGATTACCAAAACGAAATGTAGATCACAGTAATCTGATCGCATTTTGATGTTTTGAAAAACCGTCCCCAAGCTCTTATTTATTCCCTCTGGCTTATTAATGTTATGCACTTCGGCATGAGAAGCACTACAGAACAGTACAATCTTTGCTGGGGTGACATCATCAAGCTCAAACAAGATGCTTCCAGTTCAGAGAATTAGAGCACACCAATGAAAGAGCAACATAAACCTGCACCAGATTTAACCTTCATGACAACAGGCTATATAAACCAAAAGTATTTCAACTGCTTGCAGTGTTGCCAACTTAGTGACTTTGACGGGGTTCCCTAGCGACAAAATATTGTTAAAGTGGCTGGCGACAAATCTAGTGACTCACAGTCAAGTCGAAGCTATATAACCCTCTGGGTATCAGCACACTAAATGCTATACTGTGTGTGCGAACTAGGCTGAGACTCTTCAATGAATCATGCTGCACTTACAACCTCCATGACACTGCTGGACAACTGAATGGCACAACGGTAGCCTGCTCTTTTAAAGCAACAAAGCCATTTACTAGCAGTCAACAGCCTGAGCCAAAGAAGGACAAGTGGATTGGGGCAAATACATTTATTTAGATATGCAGATTTAGATTTGGAGCAATTCCAGATCATATGTATTATCTGTAATACTTGAGAAGCTGTCTATCGACATTTTTTTTAAAATTTTTTACCAGGTCTAGCTAGAGAGATCTATCGACTTTTTAAGGTCCATCTGGTGACTTTCCGCTTTCAGTATTCTCTCTCCCTATCTCTAGCTATATATATATATATATATGTAGATGACAAGTTAATAGAACTAAAGGTGCTCAAACTTTGCACAAAGCAGCAGGGATATGGAATCTGCATATTTTACAACCCACAGGGAGTTTTCTTCTTGGATATTATCCACCAGTAGTATTTTGGAAGTCCCTAAACTAAGCACATGCATTCCCAAAAAATAACTTTACCCAAATCAATCAGCAATGAGGCTTAGCATTTAACGGGTGTCCTCAAGGGATAAATTCTCAAAGCTACATTTAATCCAAATTGTTATTAGACCAATTTTTTCAGAAAGAAAAAACACACCCAACCGATGCTTCCCCCAAGGGGAACCTAGAGGTGTGAAAATGGGAAAATGAACGAGAGCTAGACAGATTTGGCCAGGGGTCCCCTTTGTTTTGCAGAGAACTTTCCCCGCGGAGGACAAAGCCAGTGCAGCTGAGTTTCTAAGGTTGGGAAATTAGCTTCACTTACTCCAGAGGGAGACCATTGCAGAGGTGGAGCGGCATAATGGAGGAGGAGGGGGTGAAAAATTGAAAATGCAAGACAGAGAGCAAGGCATGACTTGGGGTTTAAATATGGGGTTTGGCAGATATTATTGGTAGGATGGAATGGGGAGTAGGAGCCCTTGCTCCTGCCTACCGAATCACAGTAAGGTTACAATTAAGCTACTTCGGTTAAATATGTATTTTGTTTGGTCTTGTGCACATCACTGAGCTGTCCCTTTAAGCAAGTAATGTTCTGTCTATGAGGAAAGGTCAAAATGCATTAGACATGCAGCACTACTTGTACTGGGTTTGTGCATGAAATAATTTGCTAGAACTATCTGATCTGACCATTAGACTCTAAATAATTGGTTCCACTACTGCCACTGAAATGTGGCTTCCTGCTTTAATAGGGCATTACCCACTGATGTGTGAACTACCTTAACGTTTGATGTATGCATCAGCAGCACCATATTATCTGCTGTATTTGTAATGTTAGTGTTGCAGGTACAGCAGTACAACTGCAGCTGATAGCATACATCTGTGAATATGAATATAGTAAAATAAAAAAAGATGTGATTGCATTGCCTGAAATGTCCCCTCGGTGTGCAGCCAATGTGACTGCATCCAATCTTCACTTGCTCACAGTGAATTACAAGGACAAATAAATTGGATTGATCATTCCTAAAACTGCTGATTCTGTGTGTTTTTTTGTATGCAAACCATTTTGTTTAGACAAATTACTTTGATTGTTTTAAAACCTACTCTACTGTACAAAGAAACAAGCAATGTCCTCCTTTTTTGTGCTAACTCAGATATACTTCATAAAAGCTGACATTTATAATAGAGTCTGATGTATTTTGGTAAGAGAATGTATTTACATTTTTCTTTTCATTGTTAACATCCTGAGAACTTTTTACACTTATAACTTTAAAATCTTTTCAAAATGTCTGCTGTAGTGCACTAATAGTGTAAGGATTATTACCCACATTATCAAACAGGTAACACAGCAATAATGATCCATGATGTGGTACAGAACAGAAAAGCCAGAGCACTAGTTGTTGTTTCTTTTCTTTTTTTTGTAATCGCTCTTCCTGCAGTAATTTAGAGGACAGATCTCAAACCCCAGTGCACTAGAGCGGACATTTTGAAAAGAGCTTTGAAACAGACTTTAAAGATATAAGTGTAAAAAATTGGGAGGATGTTAACAATGGAAAGAAAAACTACAGGTACGTTATTTAAACAGTATCATATGGAGACGTATAACGCTATATTTTTAAGAACCCCACTACTTACTCTTAACAGGCTTGGGTATATGAGATGCAGGGACAACCTACTGTAATAACTAGAAGGGTGTTTGCATGACACAACAAATCACACCAGTGTGTGCTCACAAATGAGTATAGTCATAGATCCTTTAGCAGTCAGTGGGTGTGTTTGTGGGGTGTTTTGGAGGGTTGGTTTGATATTAATATCTGTGTCATTCTCCCGTCATTATGAAGCTTGCAGATATATGCTTTGCACATTTTCCATATACATATAATCTGCACACTTAAAACTGCAGAATGTATCTCAATCATGAGAGAGGTTTTACAGCCCCTTCTTTCACAACAGGTTACACTATTTTCAGCATTAGAAAAGGAAATCTAATAAAACAAATGTAGCAATCTCTCTTTTTATCTGAGACATATTACATGTTATCACTGCATATACTTTATATCATGTTCTCTGTAAATGACATTAATATTACAAACTCCACAGTGTCAGGAACTGATCTCCCTCTCTCTACTACATCATAACGATGGTACTTTCTTTACTATGATTTAAACTCTATTACCTGCATTATAATACACAGCCTGTCATGAATTATTGTCTGTAACATTCTGTATTATATCACTGTATATATTCAGTATACACATGGAGTAAAATGCTCTCTATTATGTTATTTGCTTTGCTTCTGTTGTCTGTAATAGGCATAGAAGTGATAGAGATATTTATCTCTAGAATAAAAAAAATAAACTATATACTGTCTATATTTTAAACAGTACATATGAGAGAAAATATGTAACAATGTGTGGCAGAGCACATGTACATTTGTGTTTATAATTAAAGTTTGATGTATCTGAATTAAAGTTTGGCAAGGGTGGGGTTAAAATCCCATCTCTGTAAAATACATGTGCAGAATGTGGTCAGGTGCTAATTGATTTATTGTCAGTTATACCCAGCCAGCCTTTGTTCTTGCTGCAGGATAGGAATGAGAGCATCAGGCTGTGTTTGCTGTCATGGCACTGAGATAGCATTAGCTTCCATGCTACATTTCTTTGATTCTTTATAAAACAACAGTGCGTGAGAAGCACTGAACTATAATCTCATGCCTGCTGCCTCTAGCTAGCCTTGACTGACCGGCTTCCCTTCCACACTTGGTGGCAGTTGGTGGGATTAGCAGAGACAGGAGATGACGGGTCAGCGCTTCTTGTGCACTTTTATTTTATTTTAACCCCTCCTTGCCAAACTTTAATTCAAATATATACATTTTAATAACCAACAAATACATAACATTTACAAGTATACATGTGCAGGGCACCACCACTGCCACCCAATGGAAATCCATTTTAGGAATATGATTGACAAATACAAACATTTTTTTGAAATATTATTGTTCTCTCTCTCTCGCTCTCTCTCTCTCTCTCTCTCTCTCTCTCTCTCTCTCTCTCTCTCTCTCTCTTTCTCTCAATTCAATTCAATTATCTTTATTCCCTCTCTCTATACAGAATTATGATCATTGGATTTCATTCTTCCCCTTTGAACTATTGATCTTTTCATAAACTCTTAGGTTTTACAAAAAAGTAAAACAAAAAAAAAGTAAAACAACGTACAGTATCAAGTACAGTGTCACAGGAGGATATATATATATATATATATATATATATATATATATATATATATATATATATATATAGAGAGAGAGAGAGAGAGAGAGAGAGAGAGAGAGAGAGAGAGAGAGAGAGAAAAAGATGTGGTCAGCTGTATAATTACATTTACAGTTGTAGCTGACCATGGTCTAGACATTATTACATTGCTATATGTTATACATTCAATTTAAAAGAGAGATCTTTCTTAAATTTGACATATTACAACTACAAAAATAGTTTTTAATTTAAATCTGCACCTTTTTTATGACAAAGTTTCTTGCTGAAAAGGTTGGTATAATAATACACCGCATTCTTTATAGCAGTTTGATTTTTATACTATAAGATACACACAATATAGCATATTCTAGTATATGAATATAACATATTGTAGTATATGTTTTGTATATTAGGGGAATGCTTTCAATTTTGCAGTAATGCATTATATTGTAATATATACAAAATCACTCATAATGTGAATATCTACTGAGAATCCCATATCCCTGTACTGGCAGCCACTGCATTTATCATCATATTTTTTATGATGCAACTACACTATTCTCTGCAAGGAGAACTGGTTGAAAACAAAATTGTACAACATTGTATCCTTGTTTATGGCCTAACTTATCTGTATGTCAATGACTTACAGAGTGTGAAGAGCAAGTGAATGGACAGAAAATCATTCTTTTAGGATAGCGCTCCTCATTTGCAATGGCTGTAAAATAAAAAAACTAAAATAATGAATGTCACGAGATTGCCAGGAATGGGAGATAAGCAGCTGAAATAAATGTCAAATTATGCTCATGCTTTGTATTGTGGGAGACATACACTGCATTTTTGCACTGTATCTTCCCATCACTTTGAACATCACCCATGTAATCTGTGTCATTACTCTTTGCTTTGATGCAAAGTATAAATTGCCCCTTAAGAATTAGTCAGAGTGGGACTGGAGAGTAAAAGGATGCTGCAGCTGCCAGTCTGAGCTCTAACCGAGGAGTTTAAGAGCACCAAGATTCGATTGGAAATTACAATGATAGAGTCAAACGACGAATGTGTGAGGGAGGCAGCACCTTTGTTGAAAACTGGAAGAAAGTGCGTGGCAAATTAAGCTGTGGAAGATGCAAAGGCTGCCCTTTGTATTAGTGATATCATCGGGCAAGTACATCATGGAGGAGGAGGCCTTGGTCTCAGTTCAGCTCCTCCTACATGGCACAAAGCAGCCCCAGCTCAACAGAGGAAGCTGGTAGTCAACGAGATGCAAAAGCAGGAGGAGAGGATCAGGTGTGTAAAGGCAGTTTCCCAGGCCTAACAGGGAGGATGTACGAGATGGTAGACTGGAACAACGCAAGATGGCTTGCGAGATCTATGGACAATGGAACAGAGCAGGATCAGTTTCCTCATCAGGTCAACATATGATGTTCTCCCATCACTACAGAACCTTAATCTATGGGTTGGAGAGGATACATAGTGTCCTTTGTGTTCATCACCAGCTACATTCAGACACATTTTGACAGGTGGGTCTTAGCTAAGGACGGTTTACTTGGCGTCATGACCAGGTGCTGCGATGTTTGGCCTTAGAAGACCAACAGGTTGCCATCAATTCCAGCAATATATGACACATGAAGAACAACATTCCTCTGTCCAGGGGAGCAACCACCAAGAAAAGGTATTAAAACCAAAACTCATCTGGAACAGGATAACTGGAAGGTGCTAGAGACTGGAAAATGCTGGCAGATGTTGGACAACAATTTATTTTCCCCACCTGAGATTGCAACCACTAACCTTCAACCTGATATTGTCTGTGGTCTGGATCAGGACGTCTTATTCACCTGGTAGAGTTTACAGTGCCATGGGAGGATGCTGAGGATGAGGTGTATGAAAAGATTTACCCAGTGGAGGTGGGTTGTCGAGGATTTGTGGCACACTCCACAACCTGGTTTCTCAGAGACATCGGATTCAGTTGTCAAGAGTTGCGACACATAGCGAAGAACTAATCTCTAGCAGTAGAGAGCAGCAGCAACTGGCTGTGGTTGAGATGAAAAGATTCTGATTGGGGGACCTCAAGCACAGTAGAAAAAAAATATTAATGTAAAGGAAGGTAAGTAAGCTGGGCTTAGCTGAGTGGGGGATGGAGAGGGGTGTTGCTGGGATGCCAGAATCACTGTCGAGCCCCCTAAGGTGTCGTGTGTAGTCGACGAAACACTAAGGATGGAAAGTGCCCACTTGAAGACTCCACAGAAGAACCCTACTCAGCTCAGTCCAGACGGTTCTCATGCTGATGTGCCAGGGAGGCCGCACTGTGGCTGATCTCTGGAGCCAGCATTATACTTCAGCCATCAATACCAGGCAGAAGGATATTTACATCATCAGATGGAAGGAAACGCAGATGCATCACATTAGTTTACAGTAAAAGAAGCTATGTCATAGTTGGTGCTTATCTTGGAGAGAGCTGAGTCCAATATCAGCATGAAGTTTTATCTCCTACTCTCATGTAATCCTTTCCCCCCCCCCCCTATAATATAGCACTATAATACAAAATATACTGAGTTTTTGTGAAAATATACCACTACTTAAATTAATTTTTTACCATTTTTTCTGTACTTTAATTAGTTTTCAAAGCTTTATTTTCCCTTAGACATTTAACCTCACTGTAGATTGACTCCCTGTGCAACAAATGGATGTTTACTTGGAGGATAAATGGGCTTCACCCGATTGAATATGAAATCTGGAAAAAAATTATATGGGACTTGCAATATAGTTGTTACGCGAATGAACAGTACTGGGTATTTTCACTTTTATATTGACCTCAGTCGAAAGAGGTGGGTCTGTAACTGCTGTGAGTTCAAACAAAGTTCTTACCTGTCAATACTTACTCCTAGTTCAACTTCCAAGCCTGTGTGATTAAGACTCGGAAACGTGCTGTGTTCTCATTACAAGTTTAAAACTCCTGAAGGGATTCCAAGAAGAGTGAAGAGGATTGACATACAAATCCCTTTTGTGCATTGAGCTACTGCGTTGTTCGGATAACTCCTTTTGTTTTTAAGCCTATTGATTTCGTTTTATGGCTCTGTTTAAGAAGACATATTTAAGACTAAGAAAATGTAAGATTCAAACTGACTTATCTAGAACTATCTTCATTTGGAACTTGACTTGCAACGTGATGTTTAAAATTCTTGACTCAGTAGGGGTAACATGGTGGAAATAATAAAGTTGGATTCTAACTGTGTAATTGACATTCATTTATATAAGTATGAAATCTAAATCTTAGTCACATATGCTTATAAAAATTATTGACGGGGGTCGCCTTAAAGTTGTTTTAGAGACAGGTCATTTAACATGGGCGTGATCACTTTAGCCAGGAGGTCTACTATACTGGTGGTTTCCATAGTTACTTTTATTCATATGCTCCTAAGTACAACCACAAATAACTAAAGTACAGTGCAATATTTTAGACAGAGCACAACTGTTTTGTACAGTAGCACTCCATAAGTACCCATGGCTACTCTGAGTACCACTGCAATACTACAGCATTCACCATAGAGTACAGCTGGGCTTTTGTGTAAGGGCAAGGCCACATTTGACAATTCCCTAATAGATTAAAGAGAGATCTTTATGCTGAAAGCACCAGTGAGTACCACCAATGTATGATCAGTATTGATTTAAAGGAGTGCGTGTGTGTGTCTTTTCAAGCCTCAACACTCTTGGGGAGAATGCAGTTTCTCCACCAGGGTTAGGCTCTGCTGTATCCCCTCCGTTGAGCGATTTTGCGGCTGCCGTGCGTGCAGTTGGGTGAAATACAAATAAATAATGTTTTATTGTAACTGTTGTTGTTTCGTGTTCACCCGTGTGTTTACCCCACTGCACAACACTGCTTTGCCTGTGTTGTGCTGCGAAAATTAGCTGCAGTGCAGTTTAAAATAAAATTTAAAAAAAAAAAAAAAAAACAGCTAGTCAGCCGTTTTCCTCCACTGGGGCTGCATTGTTACCTGCCCCGCTGTAGAGTACACCTTGCCGGCTGCCTCGGCCCGCCCACCACAAAAAAAGTGTGTTTCTCCCTGTTGTTTTTCAATTCACCCACTGCGGCTTTAGTCTGTGTGTCTCCCTGGTGTATGCTGCACGCTGACCAGGTATGTGACTATACATGGTCAGGGCAGGCACCACTGCTTTAGCTGCCCCCCGGTGCTTCGGTACCTCTGTGCAAGCTCAGGCCTTGGCACTTCGGTGCCTCTGTGCGCACGGTGCTCAGTGCATACTGTGCCTGGTGTGCATGGTGCGCATGGTGCTTCATGCATACAGTCACCGGTATGCAGGTGTCTAGTGCCTCGGTGTGCATAGCGTCCCCGGGTGCTCCGTGCACTTGGTGCCTTGATGCACTCTGCCTGTAGACAGTGCTGCACTCCACTGTAGGCTATGCACTGCCCTTGTTGTGTGACTGCATGCACTGTGAAACAGCTCTCTCAAGTTTTCTGGATTTCCCCTGCAATTTCATTGCTGGAAGCTGGCTTGCCACTTCCCTGGAATCTGAAACTCTGCTTCTGTGAGCTCAGCTTAAACGCTGCACAACTGTGCTGTGTTTAATCTTTTTCTTTTCAACAGCCTACATCATTTTGCCATTGCAGACTGCTTTTCTAACCTTAAAGCACTTGCTGTTTTGTGTTTTCCTGTACTATTTGCAGTTGGGGAAAAAAAAAAAGAGACAAGTGATCCTCCACCGGACCTCTGCCATGCCCCGCTATGGAGTTGTAAGGAAACTCATTTGTGAATAAAAAACAACAACAGAGTATGCACGCAAGAACTGTATTGAGCATTTTAAGAAAAAACGAATTTGAGAGCCAAAATTTGTATGAAATTTTTAACTTTCATAACTGAAGAGGTTCCGGGGATGTGCCCCAGCACAAATTAAGCACTGGTTGCATGCCTATAAGTGGAAGTATTTTCAAAATTTGTGTATGACCAGAGGTCATGACCCCAATTATTGCTCTATAGCAACTATTTTGCACGTTCTGCAAGATCTGCTAGAGGCGGGTTGATCCACCTCTACATTGAAAGTATACCTAGCAGCCATATCTGCATGCTAGGTCCCCGCTGCATGCTAGGTCCCCGCTAGGTCTCCTGGGCACTCATATACTCCCCAAATGGAAGCTTGATATTATACTGGAGGCTCTCACGAAGACCCTATTTCAGCCCATACACTCCATAGAATTGAAGTATCTGTTTATGAAAACAGCCTTCCTCTTGGATATGCAAAGCGGGTATTTGTGAAGATGGCAGCAGGATGTCACTACGTACAAACCCTGCTTTCCTCCCTAAGGTGATCACAGTTTTCCACGTGAACCAGTCTGTGGAACTGGAGTTCTTCCATCCACCTCCATTTTTTTTGGAGGAGGATGGGAGATTGAACTTCCTCTGCCCAGTGCATTGAGGTGTTATGTGGATAGGACAACAGCTCTGCTTCGTTCTGACCAGCTCTTTGTCTGTCACGGTATATAGAACCTAGAACAGCCCCTCTCGAAGCAGCGACTGCCTCACTGGATTTTGGACCCATTCTCGACTACGTATGATAGTGCTGGCTTGCCCCCACCTGGGAGTGTAATCGTGCATTCTACCAGAGTGTTGGCTACATCTTAGGCTCTCTTCAGAGAGGCCTCGCTGTCCGATATCTGTATTGCGGCTAGCTGGGCTACTCTGCATACTTTCTCTAGGTTTTATCGCCTCAATGTGATGGATCTTCCTTGCCTTCCGTAGGCACGAGGGTTCTTGAGGTTGCATGCTCGCACTGCTAACATTGTGTTATGTGGTTCTGACGAGTCCCTCATATGCTGCCGTTCTGTCTCCCTCTACACTGGTATACTTTCCTATAAGTGTGTTGTTGGTCATCTTTGAATTGAAAGGGAACATTAGGTTACTTACCATAACCCTGGTTCCGTGAAAGAGAAGACGACCAACAAACCTTGCGAGGTCGCATAGGTCGTGGGTTCGATGCAAAAAGAGAAATGGCTTCAGTGGTTTGACTGTTTTTATCCCTTCGGTAGGCGGGACCGAGGACGTCACCCAAGGAAGGGGCCTATCGGCAGTTCGGATATAAAGAGCTCAGTAAATACCTACCAATAGGCAGGCATATCCCATAAGTATTTTGTTGGTTGTCTTCTCTTTCAGGGAACCAGGCTTATGTTAAGTAACCTAACATTTTCTTACATTGCAAAGTAACGACTGCACCAGTTCCAAACAGTATAAGTGTTCAAAAAATGCTTTTGGGCAGTCAGGCGTGATGCAGCCGGTAATATATCAAATGGCTCCACTTCCCTTCTATATACTACTTAAATATGTTTACTGAGTTGTGAAATAGAACTGCAGTCAGAATGAAAAGAAAGTTATTCTAAAAGTTCAGAACCTGTCCATGTGAACCCTTGCTTTATTTTTCCTTTACATTTTTTTTTTAAATTAAAATATACACTAAACTATATACTTAAATGATACAAGCAGGGTAGGCTTGAATATACATACCCATCAGCCACTGAAGAAACTCCAGTAGACTGGACTGTGCTTGTCTGCCCTGTACGTTTTTCTCATTGTCATTACATTGCTTTTATTGTCTGGATGAAGGTTTTCAAAGGTATTATCACACAAGACTGCAAGACACTGTTGCTTTTATGTATAGTACTCTATGTTCAAATAATTTCTACGGTCTCAGTGTGTCGATCCAACCCCTTGCAGGGGAAATACAATTGCAATACTGTATACTGAAAACATTTGTAACAGTATAAAACTAGCCAACAACAACTTACATACAGGATGGAAACATAAAATGTCCACAAATCTGCCTTTGTATTTGTGCTTGCTTCAAAATAAGACCACCAGTACTGTGTGTGCTGTGTCCCTCTATGATAACATATGTCACAATATGGTGAAATATATTTTTTGTATGTGAGTCAGATGCTGTGCAAATGTCTTAATCATTATTCATATGTTACATTCTGTATTGCCAGTCACAACGTGTTGTCTTTTGATATTGTTTTTTCACAATTTAACATGTTAAAGACCATAACTATCATGCCAGCATCAGGATCCGATGCATGTACTGGTATGTTAAGCCTTTTTGAATACTCTCCTAACTCTGATATCACAAAAGGTGTTGTAGTGCTTATTAAAACATGTTTTAGTACAAACATTTAATTGAGCAAACTAAAAATGTGAGTTGTAACATGTGATCCATTAAAAGGGTGAGGCACCATTATCATAAACCAAAGTTTCTAAACCAGTACTTTATTATAAAATCAGCTCTGGGTTTCACTATAACTTAAATGTACTTAGCTTCAATAATGATCTCAATTAAAATAACAGAGAACAGTGTTATCAATTGCTTTATGCAGTGCCAATGAACACATAGCAATGCACACATGTTCACCACTTAATGTACAATAATTCCCAGGCTTGTATTCAATAGGCATATACTGCAGGTGTATTTCACAAAGAAAACAAGACAAAAACCTAAACATATTCGCTTCGAAATCAGGCTTGAATTGGTAACCAGAACCACACAATATACTTTAGCATAAATATAGTTGTTCAGATAGTATTTTGCAATTAAATCAGTCCCTATCTGCTATCTTCAGTGATGATTTGAACTTGTATAATGATTGATTCCTAAAAAAATGAATTTGATTAATAATAATAATAATAAATAATAATAATAATAATAATAATAATAATAATAATAATAATAATAATAATAATAATAATGTTCTAAAATTTATTCATCATGCATGAAAAAAACTTTTTCTTCTTTTAGCCAAAGTTGTATTTCATATCTGACTAGAGCAATGCACTATGAATGATTACTTTCTTGGACCCAAAAAAGAAATGTTGTTTTTGTATTAAATCTTTTTTGTAGTATATAAACAAGAACACAACATTAATCAGCAGCACCTGCTTGAGGAATCTAAGAAACAATCCCTGCAGGGAGAGGACCATAACAGAAAGTTAAACTAAAAGCTCCAGGCAACTCTCTTGATCTGGGAAGACATGGAAACAGCAATCTGGAGGCAGCAGTGAGAAACAGTTGGTCTCCACAGACTATGAAGCTGAGCATACCCAGAAGGTTTGCTTCTGCTTTGTCATCTAAGCTTCATCTGAGAATTTCTTGGTGGGCTAATGAGCTAAGCAGGTTTCCTTCCTGAAATTCAAGGAGAAAAAATAAAGAGTGGGTCAGCTTCAGACTTTGGACATATAACACCACACACTTTCAGCTACAAGAAAAGATATGGAGAGACAATGCTTCTGTAAAATAATAATTGCAAAAAATCATGAAGCATAGATTATTAAAAAAAAACAAAAAAAACAACAAAAGAAAAACCCCAATATGTTAGGAAGTGAGTAGGCAGACAGGAATTTAAATAATTGCCTACATTCCTAATGGCTCCTTTAATGCTATTGTTAGACATGGATGGATGAGGGGTATCTGAGAAATCATCTACAGATACATAGGTTGGGCTGCTGGAAAAGCCTAAAACCAGTCTGGACTGAAAGAACCACTACTCACATACTGTACAGTTCAAAACACAGAGGAGGCTTTCTGAGAGGTAACAACGGACTGGATTTGAGAGATGAGGGCCACCTACTGACGACTGTATTTTTTGAGGTGACTTACTATAATAGTGACACTCTACAGTACATAGAACCCCACAAATATCTGGACTTGCTGTCTTTTCACATTTTCTAGGTGATTTGAAGTCAGTCAGCATGCCCCCTTGTCAGTGTTGAGGATATGCACCAGGTCTTCAAGAACAGGTTTGTGTACAGGCAAGCCTCATGTAACCGTACATTATATTTTACAAAACTGACTTGAGAATCAATTTCCTCACATAGAATGTTTCTAAGGTAGTGTTTTTCAAAACAAGCCCACTGTTTAGTGAATGGGGAGCACTCAAGAGAGACACTCTAATGGAAGTACCCTCATGAAAACTTAAGAAGAACTAAAAGCTAAAGTGGAATGATGCCAAAAGACTGGACCTAACAGAGTGCAGATGATGGGGTGTCTAATGAATACAATGGGCATCTACTGTAGAGTGAGCCCAGGACTGCTAAACAGGTCCCTGCATCAAGACAAAGAAATACTTTACAAAGTCTCCCACCAACCATACCTGCATAGTGACACATTCAAATTTCACAATGATGAAGAAAGCTTGTTCTTCACTTTTGGTGGAAAATGAGAAACGCTCCATATTTTGCAGAATTTTATTTAATTCAATTGCAAGTGCCACAATTCAGAACAGAAAATAGGAGGCACTTTTTTACACAGAGAATTGTGAGGGTCTGGAAACAACTCCCCAGTAATGTTGTTGAAGCTGACACCCTGGGATCCTTCAAGAAGCTGTTTGATGAGATTTTGGGATCAATAAGCTACTAACAACCAAACGGGCAAGATGGGCCGAATGGCCTCCTCTCGTTTGTAAACTTTCTTATGTTCTTATGTTCTTATGTCTAGAATCAGCCAGTATTTAGTGCTGAAACAAATGGAACATATTTCTACATATTATAACCCCTTGACCCCTTTTATTTATCCTGCAGTTTCATATCACTAACTGATTTCTTATTTTGTTACAGATAGATCCTAACAGGTGTGAATGCTCGTTAAGCCTATCCTGTATTCAGTGTTTCTTTACAAAAAGATATGCTTGTGAAAAGATGAATCATTTACTTAATAAAATTACTTTTACAATTAACTCTCTACTGTGCTGTGTGTTTAAAACCTATCCCATTTTTAAAATGCTTATTATTTACATAGTGAACAATGAAAGGCGCTTGCTTGAGTTTCCTGGTGGTGTGTATGCAAAGCATTTAGTCAAGTCTGTTAGTATTGTAGTTAGGTTAAAAAAACTGCTTTTTGTAAAGCTGTTGGTTTAATGGTAATGATGTTTACCTTTCACCAACTCCCTGCATCACATTGACTTTGTATACATGTATCTAGTAATTGAAATAGAATAATTGATATGAGCTTATTACACCAAGTATTGTGCGCACTACTTTTAAAAATGTTACTCCTATTTCCTGTTTAAAGTAGAAATATAATTAAAGTCTATATATATATATATATAAGGTGATAATTTGAAAATGTATTTGGCTATTGTGAAAAAAGCATATTGAATATTTGAAAATACTTATTTATTTATATTAATAGCGTCTTTGAGTTTAAGGAGATTCATTATTATTTTTCTGATATTTTACATGTGCTGCTCACTGGGGCTTTTGATAAAGTACGTATTGTTTTTTTGGACGTGCCTATCTATTTATTTTAATGACTGGCATATGGAAGTTGAGTTGCATGTTTTGTATTTATGTGTATTTATTACTAAAGTGTGAAGTCTCAAATAACTACTGCTGCATATATTTTCAATTTGATAAAATGTACTGGCAGAAATGCGAATTAGGTTTTGAATATAGAGCCAAACTCTGGCTCTATACAATTTAGCACTACACCACTGTTTATAAGAAATAGTGAAAACACATATAGAACAGTGGACCTTAATTAACAAATTATCCCAGCCTAAAGCTACTACCGTGTGATCACTAAATTAAATACGTATATGGTGTCCTCCTCGAGTCAATCATCACCCCTTCTTCAGTCAATCGTCACCCATCCTCGATAATCCTCACCTCTCTTCATCAACTCAATCATCAGACATCAGACCTCACCCCTCCTCAAGTCAATCATCACCCCTTGTTGAGTCAATCCTCACCCCTCCTCAACTCAATCCCCACCCCTCCTTGATAATCCTTACCCCTCTTCAACTCAATCATAAGACATCAGACCTCACCCCTCCTAGACTCAATCCTCGCCCCTCCTCGACTCAATCGTCAGACATCAGACCTCACCCCTCCTTGACTCAATTGTCAGACATCAGACCTCACCCCTCCTCGACTCAATCCTTACCCCTCCTTGACTCAATCCTCAATCCTCCTTGAGTCAATCCTCACCCCTCCTCGACTCAATCCTCACCCCTCCTTGACTCAATCATCAGACATCAGACCTCACCCCTCCTCGAGTCAATCATCACCACTCCTTGAATCGATCCTCACCCCTCCTCAACTCAATCCTCACCCCTCCTTGAATCAATCCTCACCCCTCCTTGACTTAATCATCAGACCGCTTCAAGCCATACCATCCCCTCTCCTTTTTTTACGGTTATACTTGAAGAGCTGGACAAAAATTTATCACTACAGTTTTACTTGCTAGAGACTGATGAGTACTATGACTTTTAAAAAATAAAAAATAAAAATACATAAATTAAACAGGCCTACATTAATATAGGTAGACAAACATACGTTGATAAACTACGTAATATATTGTAGCATATGTGGGGTCTGTGAAGTACAGGAGTGGATGGAGTGGGAGGGGCTGTGTTTCGCATCAGTCCAGCAGCCTATGGGTGACGGGCACGGACCGCAGGAACCGCTGGTGATTGGTTGTGGAGTTGGATGAGGCGGGACTGGCTGGTACTGCAAACCAGTGACAGGGGGAGTGTTTGTTGTTGTTGGAAGCAGAGAGAGAAAAACAAGTAAACAGAATCATTCTACCCTGAGATTTCTTTTTAGTTTCACCCTGAGAATATTTTTGCAAAGTACACTATGTTAAAGTGACGTGGTCTTAAAATCTAAATGATATGTTCATGTGTATAGAGTGCATTTTTAAACACATGCTGGCACTGTGTAACAGTTAAATTTATTAGAATAAACTATGATGGGCACTGTTTTCTTTTGGCTAGTGGTAAAAAAGCATTTAACAGCCTTGAATTGGAGTAAAACATTAAGAATATATGAAAAGTGTTTTGTGTCAGAATACAATTCAAGATTCTGCTGCTGTTGGGAGCTTAAGGAGACCCCAGGCCCTTTGCCTTTTTTTTCTGCCTCCCCATTGTTTTTGCCCACCAGCCGCCACTAGTTTATGAATAGAGCAACAAAGACAGCCTGTTTTGTTTCGTTTTTCAAATATAAACAACATTCCTTTTTTAAAATTTTTGTACTAACAAGCTTCTAAAGTGTTCAAAATGCCAGCATGATAGAAAAGTATAGCTCAACAATATGTATTCATACATATATGAACAGACATCACAAAGAACGGTAAGCCAGATTTGCCATTTAGATATATATATATATATATATATATATATATATATATATATATATATATATATATATATATATATATATAAAAAAACTTAGAGGAATTTTTACTAAGAATGAAGTAGATATTTCATCTTAGCAGTAGGAATCAGATAACTCAAAAACATTCCTGGAAAACAAAATAATGAGATTCAGTCACCTACACCCTTGCACAGCAGTATGCTGTGTAGCATCCTTCTAACATGTCTGTTTTCTACCTGCCCATGCACAGGGATTCAGCCCTTTCCCTGAGTATCAAGCAGTAACCAGTGTACTTTTTACTATTCAGACCCTGTTAATAAATATAATACAATTTCGAGCACACCTTGCTTAGGAAATGCAGAGGAGCCTAATAAATAGAAAACATGTTTTGATGAGTACATTATCGACTACTGATTATGAAAACAATAGATGCATATGTCACAATAAAGCGAGTTAAAAGCTAACATTTGTCAAGAAATGATTTCTCTTAAAAGGTACAAAGCATTGTTGTTTGTTCACAGAATCGAAAAGCAGTAGACGACTGATAGCCAGAGTTAATTTATAGTTTTGGTATAATGTATGTTATTTTTAGTTATTAATTAGTCAATTGATTCCAGTTCCCACCGTTAGCCCTATTTGCAACAACAACATATTTTATTTATAAGAGAAGGTATATGCTGCAGCTATTCATCAGTAAACAAGTATAAACCTGGTTGACTAATGAGTTTCTATAAAAAAAAAAAAATAATTATATTAGAAAACTCCTGGGTGTTGAAAGGTTAATTCTAAACTGATTATAAAGATGCTGTTAACATTATAATTACTGGTTTAATTAAATACACAACAGCCTACATCAGTGATACATTGCCTTCCATTGATTAGCCCTTAAGTGTTAGCATGCTTTTTTCAATCAAACATTTGAACAGTACTGTATGCTTTTCAATTAACTATAATTACGGCAATAGTGTTTGAACATTCGTCAACTACAGAGAGATGGTGCTGCTTCTGTTATATTTATTACAAGCACAAGCTGCATGTTCATACAGTATGCTTTCTTGTTTCGATATCTGCTTGTTTCTATGAAAGCTTGTGAGGCTTAAACGTTTTGAATGCCTTATGGGATTGATCTGAAAATGTATATTCGGCTTCATCATCAAATATGTAACTATGATATTGCAATAACAAAATTCAGTCATTGTCATGCACACTGTGTGCTGTAGTTGTAGACATGTTGCATTTTATAACTCTAACAATTTTCTAAAAGCATCCACTATTGTTTTCTACTTTTATAACAACCTTGATTTGCATAAAGAAGAAAAAACATTGCGTGAAATAGCTCGCATCACTTGATTTTCAAGGTGTGGTATCCGAAGCATAATCAACAAGTACAGAGAAACATCATCTGTAATTGACAAACCCAGGACTGGAAGACCCAAAAAGCTGTCTAACAAGGATGAGTAATACTTGAAGATAACATCCTTAAGAAACAGAAAGAAGACAAGTGTTGAATTGACAACAGAACTGGCAGAAGGCACAGGTGTCGTTGGAATGATTAAAGAATGTGTTGCAGTAAGAATACCTCTGTTAAGAAAGGGGAACAAGACTGAAAGGCTAAAAAGAGCACAGGAATTGGACTATGGAACAATGGTCAAAGGTGCTTTGGACTGTTGATGGATGGAAAAATGCCTTTGCACAGCATATATATATATATATATATATATATATATATATATATATATATATATATATATATATATATATATATATATATATATATGATGGAGTGTACATTCCAGAACAATCTTGGTCACCTGTGAGACCGTGGCTGTAAGGAATGCACACTCCATCTGTGTAAAGGTTGTACGGATGGGTTCAAAGGAAACAAAAATAATAAAATATGAAGACAACATAAACCTACTGGCTAGTAAACAAACTGGGAAATAAACTAATGGGTTTAAAAGCAGAATTATAGTTAAATTAATTAATGCAACTTGGTTCCCACTGTGTGATTTTGTATGTTAAACTACAGATTTGGGTTTATGTTATGTTTTGTTAAAAGAGGAAAAAAGGTATTATGTTAGAAACGTTATATGAAGGTTTTAAGACCCTGTGGAACATACTGAGGTCAGCAGGGATTAGCAATTGACCTTAATTGTGTAATTACCTGATTGCCTAGGAGTTAAAATTGGTAAAGCTGAGATGGTCTGGGAAAAGAGAGAGGAGAGATCAGGAGAGGAGAGGAGAGATCAGGAGAAGATACCAAACGGTAACAGAGAACTTTAAAAGTGAACGGCGACTTTGTTTTCACGGTAAGCAGAATTAGCCTGCCCCTGCTTTGTTTGGAGAGAGAAAAAAATAAGTGCTCAGTTTAGGACCTGAAAACGGGGTAGATTTTGTTTGTTTTCCTGTTTTTTTTGTTTTCAATTAAAACCACGCTCCGGTGTGTTTCACTGTAAGAACGGCTCTTGTTTGGATTTATTCAAATATTCTACATAACATAATGTCTTTAACCTAGTAGACGACAGCGAATTCTTCACTATATATATATATATATATATATATATATATATATATATATATATATATATATATATATACAAAAATATAAACGCAACATGCAACAATTTCAAAGATTTTACTGAATTAAAGTTCATATAAGAAATCAGTCAACTGAAATAAATTAATTAGGCCCTAATCTATGGATTTCACATGACTGGGAATACAGATATGCATCTGTTGGTCACAGATACCTTAAAAAAAAAGGTAGGGGCATGGATCAGAAAACCAGTCAGTATCTGGTGTGACCACCATTTGCCTCATGCAGAGCGACACATCTCCTTCGGATAGAGTTGATCAGGCTGTTGATTGTAGCCTGTGGAATATTGTCCCACTCCTCTTCAATGGCTGTGCGAAGTTGCTGGATATTGGCGGGAACTGGAACACGCTGTCGTACACGTCGATCCAGAGCATCCCAAACATGCTCAATGGATGACATGTCTGGTGAGTATGCAGGCCATGGAAGAACTGGGACATTTTCAGCTACCAGGAATTGTGTACAGATCTTTGCGACATGGGGCCTTGCATTATCATAATGAAACACACTGTGATGGCGGTGGATGAATGGCATAATAATGGGCCTCAGGATTTCATGACGGTATCTCTCTGCATTCAAATTGCCATCGATAAAATGCAATTGTGTTCGTTGTCCATAGCTTATGCCTGCCCATACCATAACCCCACCTCCACCATGGGGCTCTCTGTTCACAGCGTTGAACGGGATTCATCCGTGAAGAGCACACTTCTCCAGTGTGCCAGTGGCCATTGAAGGTGAGCATTTGCCCACTGAAGTCAGTTATAATGCAGAACTGCAGTCAGGTCAAGACACTGGTGAGGACGACAAGCACGCAGATGAGCTTCCCTGAGACGGTTTCTGACAGTTTGTGCAGAAATTCTTCGGTTCTGCAAACCCACAGTTTCATCAGCTGTCCGGGTGGCTGGTCTCAGATGATCCTGCAGGTGAAGAAGCCAGATGTAGAGGTCCTGGGCTGGTGTGGTTACACGTGGTCTGTGGTTGTGAGGCCAGTTGGACGTACTGCCAAATTCTCTAAAACAACGTTGGAGGCAATTTATGGTAGAGAAATGAACATTCAATTCTCTGACAACAGCTCTGGTAGACATCTGTGGCATTGTGCTGTGTGACAAAACTGCACATTTTAGAGTGGCCTTTTATTATCCCCAGCACAAGGTGCACCTGTGTAATGATCGCGCTGTTTAATCAGCTTCTTGATATGCCACACCTTTCAGATGGATGGATTATCTTAGCAAAGGAGAAATGCTCACTAACAGGGATGTAAACAAATTTGTGCACAAAATTCGAGAGAAATAAGCTTTTTGTGCATATGGAAAATTTCTGGGATCTTTTATTTTATCTCATGAAACATGGGACCAACACTTTACGTGTTGCGTTTATATTTTTGTTCAGTGTATATATATATATATATATATATATATATATATATATATATATATATATATATATATATATATATATATATATATATATATATTCTTCCTTGCAAAATTGCTCAAGCTGTGTCAAGTTAGTTGGGAAATGGTGATGGACAGAAATTTTGAGCTCTTGCCACAGATTTTCGATGGGATTAAGGTCAGGACTCTGACTGGGCCACTCAAAGACATCTATTTTCTTCATTTTAAGGCACTCCAGTGTTGCTCTGGCAGTGTGCTTTGGATCATTGTCCTGTTGAAAGACAAACTTCTTCCGCAGTTTGAGTGTTTTTGCAGAGAGGTGCAGGTTTTTATCCAGGGTTTCTCTGTATTGTGAGCCATTTATCCTCCCATCAATCCTGACAATATTGCCAGTCCCTGCTGCTGAAAACCATCCCCTTGACATGATGCTACCACCGCCATACTTTACGGTGGGGATGGTGTTACCTGGCTGGTGTGCAGTGTTTGATTTGCACCACACATACCGCTTAGTATTGAGGCCAAAAAGTTCCACTTTAGTCTACCACAAGACATCAGAGCAGTATCTTCTAGGTGACGTTTTGCGAACTGTTTGCGGGCAAGGATATGGGTTTTTTTCAGCCAGGGCTTCTTCCTTGCCACTCTCCCATAAAGGCCCTTTTGTGGAATGCCTTGGAGATTGTTGATACATGAACATCATTGTACATTACAGCCACTGACTTACGTAGCTCATTCAGAGTCTCAGTTGGCCTCACAGTAGCTTCCCTAATAAGTGCCCTATTTGTCCAGCAACTATTTTTGTGTAGACAGCATGGAGAAATGCCTGCAAACAGTCTTTTTAAAATACAAAACCTTTCTGGCCTTAACTACCATGAATGAGGCAGCTTTTAACTCAAAAAGAATGGGCTCAGCTCTGGCACTCCTGCTGGTTAGAACAAAATCATCAGAGACTCCTTGTTTCTCCCTGTCACACAACAGCAGCGTGGCCACCTATGTGGCTACCTAGGGCTCGCCTATGTCTTCCTGGGACCAGCAGCTCGCCAACAGCTCCGTGGTGTAAAGAGGCAACTTGCTACACCATGGGATTGGAGGATCCCCTTGGCCTTCAGTTCTCCTGATAAGAAGCAACAGAAGTGGGCATTCTAAATTAAGGAGAAAATGGAGGTTTAAAAGAAATGTCAAGGTTCTCATGTGGCAGGTAGAGGTAGGTTATTCTGAAAAAAGAACTAGGTTTTGGTAACAAGTGGGGTATGCTGAAGTAAACACTGTATTACATAACTAGTCAAATGGATTCAGTGCAGCAAATGCACATTCTGTAACCTTTTAAATAGTATGGTTGAGTTTTGAAAGAAACAGTTACGTTTTATTACAAATAAAGTTTAGATAACCACCACTGGTCTCCCCTAAATGTATTTGTGTCATCTTTTCAATCTTAAATAAAAAATAAAAATAAAAATGTGATAATGTTAATTTTTGTTACCTCTATTTCTGCTTTTAAATTTGACATTTAAAAGTGTTAAGGTCAGACTAGTTCAACAGAAGCAAACTAATATGCCAATGACAAACATATGCAGTTACTGTAATTAGAAACACATTAACGACTGCAGATCCATTCATAATTCATGGTTTAATCTACTGGAATTTTTATTTATTTATTTATTTTTAAAATATGTTTGTCACTTAAGCATAAACTGTCTGTTGCATGGTGGTTTTGTGATGTGGATTAATGCTTTCCAAGACCTCCACCTTCATTTTACTTGTGACCAAAAGGCCATTAATATGCCAACAGTATACTGTGAGCAAAAAATGAGGCTAAATTTAAATGTAGTTAAATGCAATAAGTAGGCCGTCATTAATAAGGCTTGCATTTGTGCATTTCTTTTACTTCCTTCCATAATCATCACAATAATTTGCATTCCCAGTAAGATGCTGCCCCAAAAGCTGCTTATATGAGGGAGCTGGTGTGGAGATTTATCTACAGTAAAAGCAGTTAGATGAAAGTGTGATTCACAAGTGATTTTTAATTGCCTTCAGGGCGATTGAGTTTTGGCCATTTGTCATGACAAATTAATGCTGTGTTTGCAGTGCTCTATTTAGGTTGGGATTGGGGGCTCTGTTGTCGAATGATCCAATCTAGACAGCTGTTGAACTTCTGTTCTGATTAGTTTTTTGGTCCTTAAGTCAGCATGATTTGCACTCATTTACTACGGTATCAAATCTCCCCATTTTTAAGAAACTGGACTGGTACAGCAAAACATATTTTACAAATAAAATGTTATCAAATATTATTTTGACAATTTTTTTTACATTGGTAAATTTAAGAAGTACCATTTTCATAACATATATCTTGAGGAGTTATCTACAGGAATATCTCTACTACCATAAAAAAAAAAAAAAAAAATTGTTTTAATACCTAGATTTAGTAACCCAAAAAACACAAACAAATAAAGTTAACAGTGTGTGTTTGCAAGCACACATACTGTGTGACTGTGTATTGAGTACTGTGTATTGTTTAACAGCCACATTAACAGAAGCCTTCATTTTAATTTAATGAATGTGGGGCTGTCAGTAGTCATTGCCTTAAAATGTTACTACATTCGCTTATCAGTGTGACATTGAGAATCTGACACAACTGTATTTTCAGTGCCTTGATAATACATACCTTGTGTTGCCAGTGTGAATCAGTAAATGCAAGCATAAAAGTTAAATCATGTGTTGATTTATAACTATGTCAGTTCACAAGTCTCTAGTTACTACATGTCTTATTCACAACACGTAACAGCACGTAAAGATCTGGTGCCTTCTTTATCGTCATGTTAACAGATTCAATGGCACCCCCTTATTTACTAAGCCCCCTTAGCAGCATGGTTAAAATAATACAAAATACTGCTGCTTCCTGTATACACACCTTATTACAATGCATTACCTTGTTCACGACTGTGTCCAACTGCATGTTTAAAAGTCGCACAATGCACAATGTTTGACACTATTTTATATTTCACCACAAGGGTGCAGGCCCCTGTGTTGCCTATTACACAAATTTGAAAAATAAAAGTATAGCAATCTAAAATAACCATTACTCAGATTGTCACCTTAAAGAAACAATGAATAATAATAATTATAATTAAGTCATGTTTTAACTGGCTACAAAACACGAGCAGTATATTCAATGTTACCATGATTGTGAAATGCCCATTAAATAATAACAGATCCCCAGAGAATATCTTATTTTAAATAAGTGTACAAAAGTCTTGTGTATGAGACTTTTTTATGAAGCATCCACAAATATTATTTAGATGTTTGTCAAAAAGATTGTAAATTGGGAAGTTATTTGGAGGTGTATTTTCTAAACAGCTGCAGTGGAGTAAATGTGAATGCCAAGCTGAGCATGCATGCTTGCCTCTGGGGTATAATTATCTTTTGGTTTATTTCCAGAGCATTTTTATTTTCTTTGAATTGAAGGAGAAGTAGATGCTTATCCTAAATCATCTACAGGTATTGATACTTTTATTTATGAAGGGGTCTGAATAACCTTGAAGGGACTGTTTTAATGAGCAACACTCAAAATAAAGTGAAAACCAGACTGGTATGGTGGGTACTGCAAAGTGCTTGAGGATTATCTGAGATTTAAATGTTCTATCCAGATTAACAAAAGCTCATATATATATATATATATATATATATATATATATATATATATATATATATATATATATATATGGTCCCCTGTCACCTGGGGACTAAATCATTCTCATCATTTAAATCCAAGGTATGCTTGCTTTCTTCATGTATGTGTAGTTTGCTCCTCCACCTCTGCAAAGGTGTGCCCCCTAGTCTTGGAGACTCAAGCTGAATCTTATCCTATGAAGGTGCTCCGCCAGGAAAGATCAGGACCCCATACCTGTTGTAACCTCCCCTTCATGTACCCTGGTTGTTGAATTAAAGTTGTGGTCCTATTATGCCTTAAAGGGCACATAAGGACTGTTTACGTAAGGTGTGTGTATTGTTTACTTTTTTTACATTTTGACCACTGTTTTAAACTTTTAAATTGCATTCCCTGCCTAAAGATGGCTTCACATGTACCCATACTGACCTCCCAGAACTACATTTCCCATCATCCTCCTGCTCACATATATAACTGAGATGGATTTAACAGTAAGCAGGAGGATGATGGGAAACGTGAACAAGCTGCTTTGGTGTCCTAATGTTGGGATTCTCCCCTTGCAATGCCAGTGTAAAGTAATAAACATGACAATGGGAACAATCTTCAAATCAAGTTTAAATTATTTAAACTAGAATCATGTATTTGGGTATCTGCAGTTATTACCAATCCTAGCATTTGCATGGAGCAAGTTCTTACCTACCTTGACAACAGGTTGAAAATATGGGATGGGAATGTATTTAATGGATGTCATGTTCTACTTCCATTTCACAGATGTCTTTGAATATCAGAATACAGAAAGTGTAATCCCCCCAAAACACTGAAACTTGTTCATGTGGAAAACCGTGTTCTGGAAAAAAAAAAAAAAAATCCACTGTGGTTTCACTGGGGATTGAGATTAGGACATATTTTGTCTGCTTTTGACCCAATGGAATGGGTTGCAATGATGGTAAATCACCCGTTCTGAATTTGAATCAATCAGTAAACAAAAAGTGATGAAAACTGTATTTTGCTTGTAACATTACACTGCCATATGTATAACATCTTGCTTGTACAAGTGTTGATTCCCCAGACAAGTTCATAACTAATAAGTAATTTTCCACCGCACAAAGTGCATTAACCAGAAGAGCTTTTAATTCAACTTTAATTTATATTGCAATGTGTCTCTCAATAACAGAGCAGTAGAAAAGAAGCATACGTACAGAGTGCACTGAAAAAGAAATAATTTACAGATGGTCGTTTAGATATAATGAGTTCATAAGATGCTTGAAGGCAAGCCTTTACCTGTGGGATTTCAAATGTCTATAGCAACATCAGTTTGTGTAATGTGGAGCCAGGTGGAAATGTAAGAAGTAACTGGCATGGAAGGCTAAAGAACGGAAACTAAGAAAAACATTTTTCCTTTTAGGAAATAACAAGTAGTGCTTAGATACATTCCATATATTTTGATATTAAGATTAAATGATTCCTGTACCACTTTGAAAAAATGTTAAGTAGACATAATTTGCAATACAACAGCTGGTCGGTGGAACACCTGCAGCATTAATACAGCCATGTATTAAACAATGTAACTGCAGTATTTCAGGCAAGCATAGATACTAGTTGCAGCTACTGCATAAGTTCTATTTCACCCAAATCTTTTCAATATCACTGACTTGACTCAAGTTGAGCCTTCATTTTACCAGCCCCAAGGATCTGCAAGGATCTGGAAATCATGAAATCACAGGAGCAGTAAGGATGAGATGTTTTCTTCTCTTTAACCACAAATTCATCAAAGTGAAGCACCTCTGCTGGGAAATCCAAATCTGAAGGACTAGCAGACAGGAGAGCATTTTGCCTTGGTCTTGATGTCACAGAAATTCCTGTCAGAAAGCCAAACCAGTTATTCACAGTAATATCGGCTTTGCACTTCAGCTTTTGCAACTGCTATTCCCATTGCATGTTCTAGTGATCAAACTTGCTTAGCCTTTCTTAAACGCCTTAGTAGCACCATATATTGATGACCATCTTGTATCTGACAATGCTCAACAATGTATTCTTCCCCAGGCTTTGATTAAATGTAATTAGAAAACTAGAAGAAACTGTACATCACTGACAGAATTCAAAGTAGGGATCAAATCCATACAACTTTCAGCTGCCTTGTTTCCATCCAGATTCGATGAATGTCCAGCGCAAGGAATATCAGCTGCTTTTAACTCATTGATCCATGCTTTGACATGTTTATATGCTCCAGACATAATTGTAGTGTTGTCACAAAACTGGCCTCCTTGTTATTGAATTGAAAGTCAAAAACCGTTCAACTGGTGCACCCTTAATGTCTTTGTAGTGCACAATGATGGTGACAGTGATCAGGCTTACTGCCTCTATAGATAGAGAAATACTTGGCAATATTAATTTCTTCAATAACTGCAGATTGCACTTTATTTATAATTAGTCCAATTAACTCTTCACAAGTGATAGATGGGGCTCCACTCCTTGCATTTCCGATCCAGGCAAAGTGATCTGCCAGAAATGGATCAAATTGGGAGATAAGCTACAGGATGCCAATTGACTGTGATTCTGAAGGAAAATTGTGTGTGTGTGTGTCTATATATATATATATATATATATATATATATATATATATATATATATATATATATATATATATATATATATTTCATTTCAGCTCTGATCTTTTGAATGTTTTTTCATTCTTTAATAGTTCAGCTCCAATTAGGAAAACCCATGAGTCACATTATCATATAGATATACTTAACGATTGTAAATTTTATTAGACAGAATTTAAAGCACAGTTCTGCATAACGAACAACGTAAGATCGCTAACAAAGCTACTGCTGCTGACACCAACTGGACACTTTTAAACCGAATGTTCACTTATTCCTTTACCAAAAATTTGCATCACATGTTTCAAAACAACCATAAAAAAGATAATCTGCACATTTATTTATAACTGAATCCACATATATGTTATGCTATTTAGCTTTAGAAAGAGTAAAAGTTATAATCTTTATGAAAAAGCTTGTAAGGTAATTTTAGTCCTGTTCTCCGCCTCTTTGACCCGTATTCATTTTAACAACATGACATGTTTTTTTTTTTTTTTTTAATTTACAGGCATGAATGGACATAAAATCCATGCCTGCTCTTTCTGCACTGATTTCTGTTTGTTTTCAATCCCTCAGCAACAATTGCTGGAGATAACGTCAAAATGACCTTCCAGCTTCAGAAATTGTTTGCATTGCAAGAGCAGGGAGAGGCATTCTCGTTTGAATGGTCTTCTTTTTGTTTTTTGTTAAACTTTAATACCTATATATAAATATTCCTTCAATATCACCTCTCCGGTTCTGAGGTGCCTACTGCCAACTGCTGAGGCTAGAAGGAGAAAAGACTCCTTCACAGGAGGGGAGGAGGAGAGAGGAAAGGAGTAAGCAGCAACACAGGTAAAAAACAAGTGATGTTAAGTAGAGCTGACGGCTGTTAGGCTTTTTAATTATTTTTTTTATTATTAGGCTATCAGAGTATCCATCTGTGTGTTAATTACTGTAATATTGTAATTACACTACTAGATACTAATATTGTAAGTGGGAGGGAAATTATAGAAGGGAGACTATTAATTAATCCTTGTATAATGGGAATGTGCTACTGGTTCTGATGCAGTGCTTGGTAGAACATACAGTGAGCTGCTATCTCACACATTTGCCAGTGCTTTTTTTAATGATGCTATATTTTTCCTACACAGTTAATGAAAATCACACTAGAATATGCAGTGTACTGGTAATATATTTGAAAGTGAATTATAAAATGACTTTACGTTAAATACTTAATTCATTTATGAAATCCTTTTTTTGGTGTCATTGTGTAAATAGTAGCAAAAATGACCCATGTTGTATTGCAATATTTAATCAACACTGTAGTCTACACTACATGCAGGGAGTCTACTCTAGGAAAGACAACTGAAGGCCATCAGGGAACCTATAGCAGTAAACCGAGTAATCACTTCATTTTGGTTTGTGTTGTAAAAAGAAAAAAAATAGCAAGCAACAGGAAAACATGTTATAGCTTCAAGGTCTTCTGTTTCTCAATCAGGTGAAATACTTATGTTTGGTGTTTTAAGTAGTATGAACACTCATACATAAGTATGCTTTACTGTGGTAAATTACCTCTATAATGACAGTATGTTAAACAAGTGAACAGATATCTTGAAAGATTTTAAGAGGTTACATCACTGAAGGAATTGTGCTGTCAGTAAATGTGATTTCAAAGACAGATTTCAAGAGCTGTATAGCTGCTACACACAGATAAAAAATAAAAAAGTCTGGCTTTAAATAATAGATAAAAGTGTGCATCACTTCATTGCAAACCCTTCTCACTGTGAAGCACTGGTGGTTTATTAAAAAAGTGTAGGAGGACTGGGTAAATGCTTTGAAACCAAAGGCCTTGTGCACCGATGACATCTTTTAAAGGAATCCTTTAACCTTGGATCCTTTGATGTTGTACCACCAGAAAACAATTTTCCAGGAAGTCTTCTAAGGCCTCACGTCAGCAATTATTAACACTTTCTTTCAAGGATCCTCTGAGGTCTCTGAAGACAGCCCATAAACCTTCATTGGTTTTTAAAAGATTTCCTTTTTATGTCTGCATAACTAGCACACATGAAAGTTAAGGGTCACAGGTCTAAAGAAGACTTGCAGTCATATTTCTAAACCTTCAACTCTGCCTAAAGGGTGACTTTAATTAAGTTCCTTGGGTTACTGAAGAGCCTCCTCTTTTTTTCACAAAGAATCCATATCTGTGTTATTTGTTCTTCTATTT
The DNA here is from genome assembly GCF_017654505.1 of Polyodon spathula. NCBI lineage: Eukaryota > Metazoa > Chordata > Actinopteri > Acipenseriformes > Polyodontidae > Polyodon > Polyodon spathula. The sequence continues at coordinate 43,366,117 of NC_054541.1, read as the reverse complement.
TTGTACATTCTGCATATCAAGTTATTGAACTGTAACGCATTTCTACATTTTTTCTCCTGTTTGGGTTTATGTAACCAGTAGGGTATTGTTCTGGTGTTATGTGTTGGCTTGGCATCACATACATGTGACCTAGGAGATCAGAATAGTATCATGTCGTAATCAATTTGTGTTACCTTGACCCTCTCCTTTAGGGCTGCATAAAGTATAAAATAAAGCCTGTAACTTTGCTATATGAATTTCTGCTATCAATCGGAAACCATATATTAAGTTAAATATGGGAATGCATGTCTTACAGTCATAATATTATATATATATATATATATATATATATATATATATATATATATATATATATATATATATATATATATATATATATATATATATATATATATATAACCTAAAAACTCCTTGTAGTTGTAATTCAGTTCAGAGTAAAACATATATTGACATCAAAACAATTTAACTCATTTCCAGTATTCATTTTTGACGATTTATGGTTGTTTCAATTGACCTGGTTTCAGTTTTTATAATCCAGCTTCTACAACTCTCCTTCTGCTCAGGCATATAGCAAACACATTCGGTCAGCACTTGACATTCACTCCTAATGCTCCAGGTTTATAGAGTGAATTAAAGTCTAGCTGAGCTGCACATTCTCACAACGCATAGGGAGATCCACTAATGACTCCATCTCCACAGACTGAGTTCAGATCAGTGACAGCTGCCACTTGATTAATGATGTGCACAAAGCAGTCGGTCAGTGGAATTGTCAACCTTCTACCTCAGTACACCTGCTTTCACCTCATAATTAGTCATAGTCATTCAAAGGCATTGCCTGATGATGTCAGCAGGCAGTGCTGGTGGGCTTAATAGAAACCACTATACAGTAGCTTTAAGGCACATAAAGAATGCATACAATAGTCAAGCATGTATATAAAAAATAAATACAATCTTTTGGATTCGCTATTATTTTTCTTTGCCCGTCCACCATTTTTTCAACAGTGGCCTGTGCCAGGGGCATTTGGTCCATTTGTTAGAATGATTTTGTTAAAGAGAAGCTGTTTCAGTAGTAACCTAAGGAAACGTGATGCATATAATCAGTTTCTGTGTTGATGCTCCTGGAGCCACGGATTATCAATAACTTGCAATAATCTCCTTCCAAATCAGGCAGTGTCATTATTCAACATGAACACAGACGCAGGACAGAGTATTTGAATATTTCAACAACTTTTTGAAAATCCATACACATTCTATCTGTTTGGTACATGGGAATCAGAGGAAGGAGTAAGTAGAAAGAGATCAATTTCAGTGTTTAATGTCTTAAAATGCTCATTGGGATGACTCACAATAGCAGTGGAATGGACAAAGAATGCATAGCAGGCCAGTGCGTTAAACAAAACTGTATAAGGTGCAACATAATAAAGTGCTTTATGGAGGAAAATACCTTTTCAGAATCAATGTTTTTCACTGTGCTAGCTTTTGTCATGAAGAATCTGAAGAACAACACAACATATTGTGGGATAATAGTTTACAACCATGAAACAAGTCAATTATAACAAATACAAATAATATAAGCAATACGACAGGTTTGTGGTTGTTTTGCACTACCACAATGTAATTAAGAACATACGAACATAAGAAAGTTTACAAACGAGAGGAGGCCATTCGGCCCATCTTGCTCGTTTGGTTGTTAGTAGCTTATTGATCCCAGAATCTCATCAAGCAGCTTCTTGAAGGATCCCAGGGTGTCAGCTTCAACAACATTACTGGGGAGATGATTCCAGACCCTCACAATTCTCTGTGTAAAAAAGTGCCTCCTATTTTCTGTTCTGAATGCCCCTTTGTTTAATTGTGTAAGTGTTCTAATTGTGTAATTGTTTAATTGTTGTATTGTTTTATTGAGCCAGAATCAGAATCACCTGGCTCTAATTCAGTTAAGTACGCCTGCCTGGCAGTGATATAAGCAGGGCTGAAATGTTTGGTTTCTGTCTGTATTAAGGTTAAGGCTAAGGCCTGGCAGAAGCTGGGTGGTCAGACCTGAAAGGTACTCTGTTTAAATGCTTGGATATAAGTGTTTTGGGTGACTAGTAAACAGTTTAGCTGTGCAATTCATAGGTTAAGGAATTGCACAGTTTAGCTGGTACTCCTGGGTGGTGTTAGGTTTTGTTTTGTTTGTTTGTTTTTGTATCAATAAATAAATATACAGGCCCCACCCTATTAAAAACCCACCTGTGGTTCTGAGTGCTGTTCCTTTTACAAGAGAAGGCCCTGCAAGTGGCAAACTTACTCTGGTTTGTCACACCAAATAAAACATATCCAAACTCCCATGTAAACTTTCATTACAGATTTAAAAGTACAACTGCTATGCAATTTTAATACCAGTGTATTAACAGACAACCATCAATGTCAGCACAATGGCTTTGCTATTCCACACTGCTACTTGTATCATACTGTAGTAGCACACTGCACAATATCATAGTCAATACAGTGCTCAAGGTTGGCTCAGTTTGTTGGAGCACAGACTTTCGTTTATTGTGCAATACAAGCACAAAACATGCAAATATTTGAGTACAGACTTGCAACCATTCAGTTAAACTGACAACGTGCAATTATAGCCATGCATAACTGTAGGACCTAGTGAAACGTGCATTACAGTTAAACTAGATGTAATTTATATGCAATATTTTAGGTCAAACATAGCACATCTCATAATATCACAGTAACAGTGTTACCACAATACTTAGAACCAATTACAATGTATAAGGTGTAGTTTGTAGGTGTTTTTTTATTTTCTTTATTACAGCTACTGTCACAACACTACTTAGAGCCATATTCAGAAACAACAGGATTGTTAATGGTTGCTTAATTGATTTCACAATATGAAAAAATACAAACTGATATTAGTTGATTAGATATGTTATATCAATGACCCATTCCTCATTTGACACAATACAGTTTATTAGTTAATATTTAAAGATGCAGTCTTTATCACTAAGGCTGAGATATTGTCATGCAGATTTGTTAAAAATGATAGATCAGTCAGGGTAAATTTGATCATAATCAGAAAGGTTTTTATGGTTTTAACCAACATCAATGTGGATTGAAGTGATAAACTGATCACTTAGGTTGTCTTTGATCCTGTAATCAATCAATCAATCAATCAATCAATATTTATTTTATATAGTGCCTTTCATAGTGGATGACCATCACAAAGCGCTTTACAAGATAGTGAGGAACAATGCATAATACATTAAATACAGTGAAATACAGGGCATAGCACATTAAATATAACATCAAAAAACAATGCAAATACATTAAATATAGGCATAATACATTAAATAAAAGGCTAGGATGTGAATTCTAAACATTGTGGAAGTGTGTGTCAAGAAGAATGATACAGACAAGATGGACGGAAAAACCTGAAACAGCAATTTAGACAACAGCTAATAACAGATAGCAGGCTTAGAGAGCAGTAAAAGCAAGAGAGAACAAGTGGGTCTTGAGAGCTGATTTGAAGCGAGTGATTGTGGGAGCTGCACACACTAAAGCTGGGAGAGAGTTCCAGAGAATCGGGGCCATGAAGCTAAAAGAGTGCTCTTCGAGTGTGCTGCACTTTTGCTTGGGTATAACCAGCAAGACCTCAGCTTGCATGTAGGGCCATAGCGGGATAGAAGGTTTGAGAGGTACTCTGTACTGTGTGATGAAGGGGCTTGTAGGCAAGCAGTAAACTGGGTAAACTTTGCAGTGTAAACAGCTACACATGTTCAAATTCTTTAACATTTGTAGAGCTTTCATCGCAGCATTACAAGTCAGCAAACAAAAATGTAGGTTTTACATACCTTTAGAAAATAATGTTTAAAGTTTAAAAAGACTGTCTCTTTTTGTGCTTCTGCTGTGATACACTTTGCAGTTATTTTTACTTTTTACCTTTTTTTTTATCACAGCTTGCTTTACAACTGCAATCTACCAGTATCTTGCATTTTGAACTAAAGAATAAATCTCAGATTTCATGAAATAAATGTTTGGGGTATTGTGCTTATTTTAGCTGTTTTGCATTTTTTTTTTTTAAATATACTAAGAAACGTGGCAAAATACTGAGTTTAGATGTCAACAGCTACATTGCAAAGTGAGGCAGCCGTGAAAATATATCGATTTTTTTGTTAAGGTGCAATTATAAGTAGAGTTGGTAAAGTTAAATGCCCTCTATTAAAATCATGGACACCACGTGTGACCATCGTGTTTTAATCCCAGACTTATTTATCAGTGGTGTAAAAAAAGTTGCTTTTGCACCCAATTTAGAAATGAATTGTGTTATTAGTTAAATGTTATGTTGGGTACTATGTGGCAATAGGGCTTTTAGAAGAAAAATAAATTCTATTCAAATAGAAAACACACTTTTGCCTTACTAATATTATGCTTGCTCTTAAAAAAAAAAAAAAAAAAAAAAAAAAAAAAATCAACATAGTGAATACAAGTACATTAAATATGAATGTGATTTTAATATTGCAGAAAGAAAAGAATGAAGGTTTTGACCTCCTTATATTTTAATACACTTTCACAAAGTAAGTCCCAGATATCTGGAATGAGAAATGCATTACTGTGGTTCCAATTACATTTTCTAAAGAAAATGGGGTTCTTATCAGAAGGATAAAACAGATGGACTATAAGCAAGCAATATGTAAACTGTTTGTATTCTATTAAAGAAGCACACACACAAATACAAAGACTACAAGATGAAACAATGCTTCAGGGCCAAAGAGGACTATCTGATTCCAAAAAGATTATTAACTGAAATGAAAAGAAGGAAGGAAAATACAGAAAAATAATATTTTAAATTGCTTTATTTTACATTAATAGAGATACGCCTAGGGAGGCTCCAGGGTGGGTAATCATTATCATTATCGTGCTGTAATATAAATACACACATTGTTAATGTAGCTGATCCTGTATATTGTCCTGCAATCTTGTTTTGTATGAGAAATAACCTTAATTAACACATGCAAAGTTATGCCACACAAGGTACACACGGCAAATAAAAATACAGCATTTATCTTTTTACAAGTGAATTAATTATATTATTTTATTAAACAAAATTTAAATGAAGAACAAAACACAACTGTTGTGTTTGTGCTATAATCGAGATGCTACTGCTGTTACTTAAAAAACAAACGAACAAACAAAAATATTACTAGACTAGATTTGCATGATTTGACTACATAGTTAAAAACAGCTATCTACCTGTTACATAGCATAAAATAAAAAGTGTTTCACTTAAGTACAATACATTGCACACATATTAGTTACAAATCTGATTAGGTACTTATTTAAACTGATAAAACCAAACTTATGAAAGTAAACTGATTTATATAAATTCTTACCATTGTGTTTGGTTCATGTATTTATCTACATCCCAAAGACTCTGAATTTGAACGTACGTTTTTTCATGACGGTAGTGTAATTCAGAGTGCTCTCTCATTGGTTACTAGTGATGACATTTACAAAAGTAAAAAAGTATAAAGTGATTATACGATTGTCACTTGTGCCAGCTACCTGCATAACCTGCACGATGGGTATAGAAAGAAAAGTGGGGGAGGGGCTTAAGGCTCCCAAAGCCTTATGGCAGTACTGTCCCGGGATACATCTTTTGTAAGTTTGTACATACATCAGTGGTGTCATTGTAAATTTGCGGGGTGATATTGGAAATGAACACTGTGAGTTCATTATCCACTTCCAATCTGGAGCGGTACAAGTTTTTTATCCCAGCCAGTGCAGATAAAACCGTGTAATAATTTTTTTTTTTTTGTTCCTGGGTAGTAAGTGTTATTTCCTAATTGCTTATGCCTCAAAAGTATAGAAAATGGCTATTATTCCCCACAAACTTTGCTTTTGTGACCAGGACAGTAATATTTTGAAATTTACCTATTTTTCAGAACATTCCAGACAGATTCAGTGCTGAGTAAACTTGGAGTAACTTCTAGAACTTTCCAGTAATATAAATAGTAGTATAAATACAGGGGCCTTAAGCCCACCAGTTCAGTTTAGTTCCAGCTGCTGCCTTGAAGTATGATGAGTACAGCTGGGAGGTCATAGGAGACTTCAAAATGGTGGCATTCCTGATGGGTCTCCAAGGAGGTTTTACCAAGTTTCCCTGCTATCTTTGCCTTTGGGACAGCAGGGACACCAAGGCGCACTACCGCAGGCAGGACTGGCCACAGCGGACCAAGTAAGCAAGGCGAGCGCTTCCACCAGGATATACTGGACTTTGAACGCCGCTACCAAGGACAGTATAATGAGAACATGATGGGAGACTACATTTGGGGGCTGATTTGTGAAAGTGATTTACAGTATAATCGTAAATCTCGAAAAACTACTCACTTCTAAATATTTTGTTGTCATTTTTGTATTACTTTAGTATAAATACATGTTAATTTGGATTCATATGTTGTTTTTTTCTGACTTTATGTGAACGAAAAGACACATTTCTGGGTGCATTTCCCCAAAGAAAATATTTCTTCAAATGCCTCTGAGGGAAGTGAAATGATTCTTGTTTTGCTCCTCAAGCACTGCACAGTTCAGATTCTGTTTCTTATGGGTCAAAAACTGTAGTTTCTGATGCTTACAATTAGAAATTGACAGAATTCAGTTTGTCAAAAATATCTGTTCTGCCTTGTTGAAATTGTTATCTAACAGAAAAAGTTGAACTTTGTTTCCCCTTGATAACCTGGATAATGAATGTGATTCATTTTTGGCTTCTGTCCCGGTCACGTCCCAAAGTGAAGTGATGTGTGTCGATAATAGGTTCATATTCTTATTCTTTTCCCAAATGTACAGTATATACAGGCCACGCCAGAGCAAATAAACAGCATACAATTAGATTCAATTAGATTAATATATTTAATTTAGTTTACTTTAATATATTTAACTTTAGTTTGGGAGGATGGACAAACCACCACACAATTATCACTTAATCTAATTGAATCATATCATCTAATGAATCCAAATTGAATAATTACTGTTAGTATAAATAACTGCATTTCACATTCGTTCTTTCGCAACCCACCACCTGCCCCTAGCTCCTACTTTCAAATCCTAAGTATAGTTCTCTGGGGGATCTCCTGCCTCGTCCTACTGCCAGTCTTCGATCCAAGTAGGTGTTATGCCAAATTGTTTGTTTATGTTCATTCCTGTGCATACCTCATCAATAAAGTAATTCCTTCGCACACCTCATCAATAAGATTTGTTTATCTAAATCATTGCATTGTGGGGTTTGTCATGAACTACTTAACTGTATATTATTGTATTTCGTTTTTTATTTTGCTTTCAAATGTGTATTATTAACATATAGCCTACATTGAAGACCCAGTATCATGTCCAAATAAGTTATACAACAATACATATAAGATGTATTGGACCTTGCCATGCTGTTTCCTATCTTTCTGGATCATTTGATTTAACTTGTAGTACTTGTTCTGCATTAAGTCTGCTTTGGGCAACTCTGATGTATCCCGAAGCTTGGTGGTATGTTTACATTTTTGACTGCAGTCCAGGAATTGGTGTTTTCATTCTTCACAGTCAGCACCACAGCAACACCATAAAAGTAAACAGATGCACATATTATTCTCAGTTGAGCCCTGAACTAAGTTACAGATAGTAGCTGCTCAAGTTGCTAGGATACGGTCTGCCTGGCATGTAGCAGTGTCATCTGGGATGAATTAACTCAATGGCCTATCAGTTTTAGACAGATTTCATTTTTGTATTTTAGACATTATTAAAATGTAATTTAAAAATTTCTGTAAAATGCCGACTACAATAGTAATTGTATACCGTAAATTAAATATCATGACCACTCTAATGGTGAGCTGAGGTCAGAACCAGTGTTTGGTGGTGAGCTGGGGTCAGAACCAGGACACCTGTGCATGAAGTATGAGCAGAGCCCCACCTCAATTAACATACACTGAATTCCAGGGGGGTTTACATCCCATTTCACCTACCTCCAGCAGTGCTTAGACTGAGCTAGTTTCGGGAGTTGAACCCTGAAATAGTTGTGTTGTGAATGTTGCTGAAGGTGTTAGGGGTCGACTTGATCAACCTACCGTCTACCCTTCCGGGATAACTAGCTGGATTTTATTGGAGTGTTTAACTGCACCATTTGTGGTTATCTTGGGATTGCCCATAAACTACGTTGGTTAAATGGGGTACTGGGAATAGCAGGCAGTTACCCTTTCACGCCTAGTCTGTTAGTCTTGATGAAATGAAATTACAGAAGCAGCAGGATAATAAGATTATTGTAGTCATCATTTCTGACAGCCTTCCTCAATAAATGTATCTGACCTTTGCTACACTTCATTATCCAGATATTGATAGATTACTTTCACTGACAAAATAAATTTCTAGATCTGCGAAGATGATTTTTTTCTGCTAGGCTATATGACATGCTGTTTTTTTATCTTTAATTATATTATCTTAACTCAAAATACCTTTTTTTCCCCCTAAAAGATGGTAAAATAAATATCCATCATTTAAATTACTTAATCTGAAATTATACAGTAATCCTAAAAATTCAGGTAATCACATGTTTCAACTGAATTGATTGAAACTGTAACCTAGACAGGGGAAGGGAGGGGTAAAAAAAATATTACAAGGAAAAGAAAAACAAAAGTGAATTGCTACTGCATTTAATGTATAGTATGTGTCACTTGGTAACTTGTATGTAACAAGTGTATACTAACGTGTACTAACGTGTATACATTTAGTAAACTCCATTTGTCAAAATAAATAAATAAAATAAAATAGAAATACATGTCCTTGTATTTATGTATTATTTTGAATTCAGGCACTGTTGTCATGGTAGCAATCACACTATGAAAAAAATGGTCCGCACCCAGGTATGACTGCCACCTTGATTTGCCCAATCATCGTATCTCAGTCCTGGCATCATGGGAGTTGACTTCATCAGTGCTTTTGGGGAAACATCGAAGGTACAGAATCTTGTTTTGAAAATCATACTTTACATTTAGAACAAGTAAACTAAAATAAAATCCCTCTGCAAACTCAAATGTTAAAGTCTCTATGTTACACGTCTGTAATGAAAAATAGAGCAAACTGCACACATCTAATATATAATTACACATAAGGTGATTTACATTTTGAATGAGTGCTGATGAATGAATGTATTTTTAAAAGCTGTCATTTTCTGATTAATGGTTAATGACTACAAGCATGATTGCGTAAGAAATAGCATAGAGCATTCATGATTAATGCATTCATGTTAAAGAAGGAAAACAGCTACTTCAAATACACAAAACAGAAGATTTGATTTTCTTTTTAAATTGCATTTCTGACTTTTATAATAAGCAAATCAAAGCACTGGTTATCATGCATGTGGCTACAGTAAAGGTGAACTTTCCTAAAGGGCAATATTAATACTGAAGCTGCTTCATGTTGAAAGCTGTGCTACAAGTCACATTGTTATAGTGAGATACCCCAAGGCAGTTTGAAAAGCATACTTTAATTGCACACGTTCGTTTATTGTGAATTTCTGCATCAAAAGTGTCGTCTCACTAGAAACTAGAGGACTGACAACAAGCTGTGATGATGGGCGGAGTTTCAAATGACACTACAAGTAATGAGAGCAGCTGCGACGGAGACTGAAAACAGATCTTGAAGTGAGTTTGTGAACTCGTTATATGCGAGGCACACATATTCTAGTACGTTTTCATCCTTTTGGATCTCAAAATATGTTTTTGTTAGTTGTCGGACACACTCGCGTCCAAATTGCGCCAGAATAAATTGACGATCAAACCAGATTTTAAGCTCCAATCCGATGGTGGTGTCAGGGGACAGTGCCTTGTCTTTACCTGCTTTTCCTGACTGACAGTTCTACATTATTGCTCGCTGTCAGCAGAGATGTTAAAACCTCTACTGTTAAAATATGTATTTAATCCAGCTCAGTGTTATAAAACTGGAGACTGAATACTGGTTCCCAGTTGAACTCCTTGCACTGGCATAAAATATCCCTTAATGTTGTTGAGACTTTTTGGACTTATTTCCATAAAATGAATGTCCATGTTTTTTTTTTCTTTAAGTACATTAACCAGACCATGTTGTATGTTTTTTCAATCTTTGTTTTCTTCTATTTCATTTAGCTGTTCATCATCTACTGTTATGTGTCTACTCTTGCTAGTGTACTTATTTATTTTTTAATTTTTTTTCAGATGGACCGCTGTCTTCCCTCTACAAGTTGGTGTTGTACAGTTATGTGAAGTTTCCTCCCAAATATATATTAAAGGAAATAGGTGGAATGTCACTCATTTTTGGCAGTGGTTTTGTAACTAATAACAAATAAAATGACAGTTTGTCACGGAATTGAGAATGTAGTGGTGCGTAGTGATTTATTCAGTGTGAAGCGGCTCATGAGTATACAAGTTATGGTATATGCTCGCTCTCTCTCTCTCTCTCTCTCTCTCTCTCTCACACACACACACACACACACACACACACACACACACACACACACAGTCATGTGATGCTTTTTAACCAATCAGAGGTTGTTATTTTTCCAAGCTGTGTTTTATATATATATATATATATATATATATATATATATATATATATATATATATATATATATATATATATATATACACACACACACACACACACACACACACACACACACACACACACACAATGTTTTTGAAGACCATGACCTACATGTGTTAGATACGTTGGAGCTTTAAATCTAAGTCACAGTTTCAACCGTGTCGACTCTATGCCCTACCGGATGGTTGGGTCTAGGGTCCCAGACAATATATATATATATATATATGTGTGTGTGTGTGTGTGTGTGTGTGTGTGTGTGTGTGTGTGTGTGTGTGTGTGTGTGTGTGTATATATATATATATATATATATATATATATATATATATATATATATATATACATACACACACACACACTGCAGTTTATAATGTAATACCTGTAAGGTCTTTCATTGAATGAAGACATTAAAGAAATTACTCCAGTTACCTTGAAGTAAACAACACCAATTTAATGTTTTCAAGGGACTGTTAAATATGTACAGTACTGTATCCATAAAATATAAGATACTGACATCATACTCCAAAAATGTACTAGAAAAAAAATTAAAAAATGGAAATGATTGCTCAAAATAAAGAACAAAGTAATATATGCAATAAATCATGCATTTGCATGCAAGTCAGCCTCAAAAGCAGCCAAATGACTCCCAGAAGGAAGAGATACGGTACTCAAACCAAAAGTAGGTTTCCAGTTGATGCATGAGCTGATGACAACATTTTATAGAGATTGATGGTGCTTGCTGAATCATCTTTTAGTATACAAATTATATTAATAATACAAAGAAAAGGCTGAAAATACAGTACGTCCTAAAGCAGTTTCGTGAGGATGTACTCATATATGATGATGTAGCTGAGAACAATACTCCACACTTGTAAAGTTAAGAGCCTGCATGTGGCTCAAATTGTACTTTTATGTTAAAATCAAATGTTTGCACAGTTTCTGTCAATGTATGATTTTCTACAGTCCGGATGCCTGTCATGGGGGTGGGGCCACTAGTAAAAAAGGCAATTGTGAGGCTATAAATTAAGGTATACTTGCTAGCCTTTTTAAATTGTGCTTTATTTTTTATGCTTCTCGCAAGTTTATTAACTTTCAAGTTCGCTTACATTGTTAATAGTAAGATAGTACACAGTATCATATTTATAAATTAGTATAAAAAAAGTATAATAATATGCAACCTTAAAATATTTAAACATGTTTTTACAAAAAGCTCTATTTTACCTCAATAATTTAGTGTAGGTGAGTAGTGTTAGATCTGGCAACCCGTGTCAAGCATTACTGCAAATATAATAATTGACGTAAACGCTTTCACTTGATATTGCAAATGACATACATATATAAATAGATTTACATTATTTTGTAGGGGCATTGTGGTCCTTGTGTCCCAAAGGTATTTCCATAGGACCAATTAATGGACACCTTGGGGCCAGTGAGGTCCATAGTGTCTAAGCAAAACAACGTTATTGCTACAGTACATTAGTCACTATGGAAATGATAAACAAGTATAGCTAATTAGCATTGCTTTGTGGTGCTTGTGAACAATACTGTTTTTATACCAGCTTGCATGTGTTGCATTTGTCTTTTTTGTCCTTAAGCACAATGATCTAAAGCAGAGGTGTCAAACTCAATTTCACGAAGGGTAATACTGAAATTTAAAAATCGTATGTCTCAACTTTTTTACAGCTATCACAGGGTTACAAGGCTGCTAGCCACTGCTTAGGGACTTAGAAAAAAAATTTAAAAAAAGATTTTAAATACTGGTGCACCTTTAATGTTTTTTATTTGTTTTACTGTAATAAAATGCTCTAAATTAGTAAATATGTGTAGTTAACTTCGAGGTAAGGATAAACCAGTTTGAAAAAATCTGAAATCCTCCCCAGTAGGCCCCAGCACAGTAATAAAACCAGCTCTGTGGCCTGTATCTTCAGCCATGTTCTGAGAAAGCTAGTGAGTACTGGCCCTCGTGTTACACACCCTGTTCTAATGCAATTATTTAAACTAGTTTTGCCAAAAAAAAAAAAAAAAAAAAAAAAAAAAAAAACAGTATCTTTTTTTTTTAATTATTTTAATTTTAAATGCATGTCAGACATTTTCTGAGCATCAGCCAAACCATAATGAAAAATAGAAATACAAACAGAACGATTTCATGCTTAAAAAATGTATTTTTTAATTAGTTACTGTAATTAATATTGTAAATAGCATGATTGAAAAAAAAATTGTACATCTCCATACAATGTGTAGAAAAACTGCACCACTGCATAATGTTGATTTTGTAACAACACAAGATGTGGAATATAGGTTACAGGTCGGAAAAAAAAAATGCTTCCAGTTTGATTAATATTTCTTTTTGAATTCCCTGCAGGCAACACAATCTCATTTTGCTTCTAGCAGATTTACACAGTACATTGCTAAGTATCTTGTTGATTAAAAGACATTATGTTAGCTGACTGATGCTGGCCAGGATGTTTGGTCCCTGCGGTGGTCTTTGGTTTCGGTTTGTTTAAGGAGCTCCTATGACAACTGATCTATCTTGCATATAAATACGTATTCCTTTACAGAAAAATCTGGAAACCACCATAATACCAGTGGAATTATTATTTGTTTATTTAGCAGACGCCTTTATCCAAGGCGACTTACAGAGACTCAGATGTGTTAACTAGGTATGCATCAGCTGCAGTCACCCGAAAGACGGTGCACAAGGAGGTTAAGTGACTTGCTCAGGGTCTCATAAGGAGTTAATGGCTGAGCCGTGATTTGAAGTGGGGACCTCCTGGTTACAAGCCATTTTCTTTAACCACTGGACCACACCAAAATCTTAGGGCAATAGACACATATGTGCAGGTAGCCGTCGATTAACTTACATTCTGGCAACTGTTTATTTTGTGTTACTCAATTGTGTGTTAAAATGTTTACCTATGTTTTTTTTTTATTTTTTATATCTGTATTGGTTGATTTTGTATACATGATTTATAATCATGAATACAGAACTATTAGGAAAATAAATAAATAACATGGACAAACATACAGTACCAACATATATACAAAAAATGTTGTTCTGTGTTGAATGTTTCAATAAAAAAGAAATAAATAAAAATACAGTTTAAAAAAAAAAAAGATTATTATTAATCTGTCACTCATAACTAATGTAAGCTACATAGGGGTGACATGAAGTATGATAAAGGAATAACATTATATGATAAATTCGTTGTTTTTGTCCTCTTGTAATATAGCCTATAGGTAAACTACACTTCACTGTATGAACACATTCCACATTTCTCTTGCTAAATCTGTTACATGTGGAACAAGTGCACATGTTTTAAGTGGTATAATTTCATTTTAGGACAAACAACTGGAGAGTAAAAAGACATTTACCTCCCTGTCAGCACTGCACAATCTCCCAGACCATTTTAGATATTATAGAAACTTGGCCAATACAAACCCTTTTTATTCTAAATGTACAAAAATGAATAAACTGCTTAAAAAAACAACATTTAAAAAAGAAACTTAAGCAACACCATTTTATCCAATTTGAAATCTATTTTATTTTCTGTCTTTTTTGAGTGTGCTGGAGGCCTGGTCTTGTTTTCAGAGCTGTGCCACTCTGCGCTCTCCGCTCTCAAAATCAATTTTGAGAAATACAAAATGGCTTGGGTAATTCCAATAAATGTAATATTTATTGAATTTCAAAGGTATTGCATAATGTTTTACAGACACTATTTGTCTATATGTATTGTAATTAACAGTGCTGCAAAGAAATCCAATGATCTTTCATTACAGAGGTAAGTGATAAAGGCCCATAAAAAACACAAATAAAGATGCTCTGTCAAGCATTATTAAACAATTAAACTAATATAAAGTTACAATATTTAGCAAGACAACAACAGTAGAGATTTCACAGTGTCACATGTTCTCATACAGTGTCTCATACAAGCTAAACAATCTAGACTAGCTGAAGGTTAGAATCTATAAAAACAATAAAATGAATAGCTATGTATAAGGAGAGCTGACTTCTATTTATATACTTGAAACATGTCTAATACCAGCAACACGAGGAACGCTTCAGATGGATGCATTTTCATTGAATGTAATTTGATATAGTCTACACCAAGAATGTGAATTTCACAGCTAAAATATTATGCAATTTAAAGTCTACTCTGACATTTACTTTCAATGGAACAATGCAGTACACATGGCATAAAGGGCCCATCGGCAGCATTGCAACTGACTCCAAAATCCGTTGCTTGTGTATAAGACACAGGCAGATATTAATACACACTATATTTGTAATACACTTCCCTTTTAATCAGGTGTGTTAATAGACTCACTGCTTTTAGCCATTTCAACAGTTTGCAGACACATTATATAACCAACAGTACATTATACCAGTAAGGTGTTGCCAGATATTACCAGAAACCCTGCATACTTACGAATTTGAGTCAACTATCTGTTGGAAATTTAAGTTCGCAGAAGCCCTAATTTATAAACTTTTTGTTTTGTAAAATTGTTATAGTTTCTTACCTTTGTTTCCTAAAGAAAGGTAGGATTTGGTGTATTTTTAAAAGCAAGCGTGGTTCAGTGGTATTTTATCACAGGCTATGTTAAACAGTATGGTCTGGTTTCATAGTTAGCACGTCTAAGATTACCTAATGTTACTTTAAGAACGATATTCCAAAAAAAGTGTTAATTAGGCACTATGAAACCGGCCTTATGAGAAAATATTGTACTCAATAAAAATACAACCAGCATTATCTTATTGAAAATACAATACATTTGTAGAGTTAAGTAAGAATTACACTGAATATTATTATTATTATTATTAGTAGTGGTGGTAGTAGTAGTGGTGGTAGTAGTAGTAGTGGTGGTAGTAGTAGTGGTGGTGGTAGTAGTGGTGGTGGTAGTAGTAGTGGTGGTAGTAGTGGTAGTTGTAGTATTAGTAGTCATAGTCGTACTATTGCTTTATTTTCTGAAACATTATTTATATAATTCAAAAACTAATTAATCCATGACTTTTATGTTCCTGGCCCAAACCAACATTTAGGCAGGTGGAATGGTTGTAAACCTGCTGGTCTACTTAGATTTTTTAAATCTGTATTCTCTGCTTGGGTAGTAGTGTAGTAATGCATTGTCTATATAAGTTCACAGGAGATACATTATGTAGTCCTTCATTATCAGTCAGAGACTATGGGGGAATGTATTATGCATCTATTTTCATTTCATTGTGCACTAGTGTAGACCTAGTAAAAATGATAAATGACAGACTGTGTTGCCAGCTGAACAGTTTTAAAGTCATTGTCATTGGCTAATAAAATATCTTTTATTGAAACTGAAAAACTGAATATTGCTCAGGTAAATTATCTGTTCTTCAGTGTGATTTTAAATAAGAGCATAATAATAGAATACTTTATTATTGTTACTGATTCACTAATTAGTGGCCTACAGATTATTAAAACTAAAGATGTGATTTGCAGAACATATTGAAACACTATAGACAAACGTTAATCTTTTAAATGAATATTTAGATACACATCAGTAAATGAGTTACTAAATTTGTCTTTGGATGTCACTCTTAGAATTCAGTTTGCCTTAATTATTAGATAAGAACAATCACCTCCTTACAAACACACACATTAAAGGGATACAGTTATTGGGGGTTGGATAATCGCAAAGAAGAAACCTATTAATTTCTACACCATTCAGGGAAACTCAGAGACATGTTACAATGTTACTCATTTAACAAAACAAATCTTATAACTGCGACAAGAGCACAAAGAAATCTCATTCTATACTCATTGGGCCAGTTCTTAGACTTACAAACCACATCAAATGCATGCAATAATATCGTAATGATTATTTGCAATACAGTTATGTTTTATATATATTCGGGAGAATACAACAAGTACAAATTAGAAGTACAAATAGGACGACCAAACTCAGATACCAGATACCTTGTTACCGGCGACTCCTTCACAGCCATAGCATTCAGCTATAGGATGCGTATCTGAACTGTGCATAACATATATTTAATAATGGGCCACAGTATCTCATGGTATGTACTTTCAAAAAGCTACAACTGGACATTTAATGAAAACCTATAATCAAAACAGTGTGTT
Source organism: Polyodon spathula (assembly GCF_017654505.1). Lineage (NCBI taxonomy): Eukaryota > Metazoa > Chordata > Actinopteri > Acipenseriformes > Polyodontidae > Polyodon > Polyodon spathula. Next base: position 43,349,408 of record NC_054541.1, on the reverse strand, counting down.
TATTTTAACATACCAAGCATAGTGCTTACCTAGAATTCTGATTTCCTCACTTATATTTCCCCATAATTCTTTATCTAGATATTTCTTGGGCTGCTTATCATTAAGAACTGGATATTGCTGCGCTGCTATGATCAGACGTTACCCCCATCTTGCCTGGGACATTTGGCGCCCAAGTCTGAATACAAAAATCGCAGCAAAGTGTCGGGTGTAAAAAAACTCAGCGAATAAACGCTATAGTGTGATTAGACCTTTACACCAAGTGTGTGATATTTGTCTAAAATGATTGTTGATCCCAAAGTGTCAGCAATGGAAACATGTGCTTTTCTTGTAAAAACAAAATGTAATTTGATATGAGGTTCAGGCCATAACTACTGAAACTTAAAATACAGTGGTTTGCAGAAGTATTCACCCCCCTGCAAAGTTTTCACATTTTGTTGGCACCTGAGTGTATTCCACAACACTTTCAAATTAGACTTTACATGTAGAATCTACACAAACTACTCCACATTGATAAAGTTAAAAAATGCATATAGAATATAAATAAGTAAGATTTACAGAGAAAAACAGATTAATTTCAGTTGCATAAGTATTCAACCCCTTTGCTACTGTAGCCCTAAATCAGCTCCAGTGAAAATTATTTGTTTGAAAGGTCACAAAATTAGTGAAATGGTTTCAGCCTGTGTGTACTCAAAGTGGTTTAACTTGTAGATAATTTCCCACAGGTATATAAGGACTTTCAAGCTGAAACTCGCATTGTGATTCAACAAAGCAACCATGAAGACCAAGGAGCTTTCGAAACAAGTCAGGGATAAAGTGGTAGAGAGGCCCAGAGCAGGAGAAGGGTACAAGAAAATTTCAAAGGCGCTGATTATCCCTCTCAGCACAGTGAAGTCCATCATTAAGACGTGGAAGATGCATCATACCACCCAGACACTACCCAGATCAGGTCACCCTCCCAAACTGAGCAGATAAGCAAGCAGGAAACTGGTTCGGGATGTCACTCTGAAGCCAACAATGACCTTGAGAGATCTGCAAAGTTCTGTGTCTGAGATCAGAGTCAGTGTTCACATACCAACAACAAGCCGGTCCCTACACAAAGCTGGCCTGTATGGATTGGTGGCAAAAAAGAAGCCATTACTCAAAAAGACTCATCTTAAAGCATGTATGAAGTTTGCAAAAAAGCATGTAGATGACACTGCAAACGTGTAAAAAGGGTTTGTGGTCAGACGAGACAAAAATATAACTTTTCAGTCTAAATTCCAAGCGCTACGGCTGGCACAAGTCCAACACTGCACATCACCCAGTCAGCACCATCCCAACTGTCAAGTATGGTGGTGGCAGCATCATGTTATGGGGATGCTTCTCTTCAGGAGGGACTGGAAAGCTTGTCAGGATAGAGGGGAGAATGGATGGTGCAAAGTATAGGCGAATCCTTGAGGAAAACCAAGACAGTGACCCGAAGCACAAAGCCAAAGCCACTCTGGAGTGGTTGAACAAGAACAAAATTAATGTTCTTGAGTGGTTCAGTGAAAGTCCTGACTTGAATCCAATCGAAAATTTATGGCGAGACTTGAAGATTGCAGTCCATTGACGATCCCCAACAAACTTATCAGAACTGTAGCAATTTTCCCGTGAAGAATGGACAAAAATTTCACCATCCTACTGTGCAAAGCTAGTAGAGACCTATCCAAAAAGACTTATAGCTGTAATTGCCACAAAAGTTGCTTATACCAAGTACTGACTTCAGGGGCTGAATACAACCAATAAATTTCATTTTGTATATTTTCTTTGCAAGTTTAGCTGATGTTTAACCTTCTCCTCATATAACAGTGTTCAGTTTAACCACTACAGCTTTGAATAAAAAACGTTTGTTTGAAAAACTGTGCATAGATTATTTGTAATTCAACAAAATGTGACATTATTGGTAAGGGATGAATACTTCTGCAAACCACTGTATAAAAAATAGTACTTGAAAAGCAATAAGAGGTTTGTATTGTCCAATTTTCCTTTCTTTCAAGCTTAAATTCCTGGAACATCTTTCAGCTAGCAAAGAGAAACCTTGACAACTTTGTCTTTTATGTATGCAGTACCTTTTATGTTTGATGAGGCTTATACTTACTTCAAAGACTGATTACACTCTGACTTTTATAGTTGCTGTGAATGGTCTATTGACTGCTTAGATTGAATACATTATTGTGTTTTACATTTTTTTGTAGAATGTACTTTTATAGTGCTAAATTATTCAAATGGGGTTGTCTGGTGAAATTAAATTTTGAATTGCAGTTAACATGTATAAATGGCATGATGTCTGTTCATCTGGAGGAAAATGCTCCAGGAACCTCAACGCTTCCAGAAGTGTCTACCGATAAACAATGTCTTATACTTAAATTAGTGTGGTAGTAATCTTGACTGTATGAGACAAACATCATTTTGCAACAGTTTGAGGTGAAAAAGCAACAATTTTCGGAATAAATATACACCTACTTCCACTAGTGGTAATCATCCAAAAGCCACCTTGTGGAGACTATTTGTTTATGCTACCAGGATTTACCAAATTAGCCTATGTGGTTCTCCAATACTCCATAGTAAAGTCTAGATTAATGACAAATACAAATAATAATTAATGGTTCTGAACCAGCCTTATTTGTTACCTGTGTAAAAAAAAAAAAAGTGTGCAAAAAAATATGGCCAAAGTGTTCACATAAACCCCAAAAAGCCAGTTTCAGGTAACACTGTTGATCACCAAGTTGATCAATTAATAAAATGATGTGCACATTAGGAAAAATGCAGACTTGAATTGTTGTATATTATTTATGCCTCTATCCACTGCAAGTAATGTAAAAAAAACCTGTATTCTTTCAACTGTTCATGAATCTGTTTAGCAATATATCAATATTACTCTTCATTTATCAGCATATTGTCAGAACAGCCTGTTAAAACTATTATTATATATATATACTATATAGGATATCCTATTAAGATGGCCTTTATCTGATATACCAGAAAGGTATTGAAAGCGATACATAATATATCAAAAGCTATTTTATAAACACACGCTGTCTCGTCACATCTTATTACTAATTAAGTGATTAACGTTTATTCCAATACAAATTAGAAAAACAAAGAACCTACCAAATTAAAACTAGTTTTAAAAACTAATTGTCAAGTACTGTTTTGTTCTACTCAAAATAGATGTAATAGGCATCATAACTTTAATCATTAAGTACGCAATTGGCCAACTCCCCCCCCCCTTTTTTTTTAAACCAAAACCCTCCCCCAAAGAGTCCCATTATGTCCCTTGAGTGGGCTGTTTCGTTGCACAGTGGTGGGCGGGGTTGATGTTGGAGGCTCCAAGCTGTCTTTTGTTGAGGGGGCCCCGGCTCTCCAAGGAAGTAAGGCGACGCTGTCAGCGGCCCGGCTCCCTCTGGTGGGAGAGGCGGGGACGACGGCCTGGCTCCCTCTGGTGGCGGAGGCGGGGACGGCGGCCTGGCTCCCTCTAGTGACTGAGGCGGGGATGGCGGCCTGGCTCCCTCTGGTGGCAGAGGTGGGGACGGCGACCCGTCACACTCTGGAATAACATGTGGGTCCAGCGGACCCTCGGGATCAGCAGATGAGGACTGTGGCCACTCCGGTAGCAGCAGTTCCAACTCCTCCGGCGGCAACGGCTGCAGCCCCTCCACCACCGGCAGCGGGGGCTGTAAGCATTCTAGTGGCCTCTGAGGCAGGGCTGGTACCTGCCATAATGATCGGGTGCGCCTCCGCTGGGATCCTCTTAACAGCACATGTAGAGGATGCTGCAGAGCGTTAGCCTTCTCTGCTTCTGGCTCCCTGGTCCATGGCTCTTCCCCTCTGGGCTCTGGCAATGGCGGCTCCTCCCCTCTGGGCTCTGGCAGTGGCGGATCCTCCCCTCTGGGCTCTCGTGATGGCAGCTCCACTCCCTCTGGCTCTCAAGGCAGCAGCTCCACCCTTTCTGGCTCTCGGGGCGGCAGCTCCTCCCTCTCTGGCTCTGGGAGCAGCGGCTCCTCCCTCTCTGGCTCTCGGGGCGGCAGCTCCTCCCTCTCTGGCTGTCGGGACAGCGGCTCTTCCCTCTCTGGCTCTCAGGACAGCGGCTCCTCCCTCTCTGGCTCTTGGGATGGCAGCTCCACCCTCTCTGTTTCAATGACTGGGGCCTCTCCAATGGCTACCACCAGGTAATTAAGGACCATGAGGGCAACCTCTGGGAAGGACGCCGGGTGATGTTGTTCCTCCCAGTCTTCCCACCTCCCCCCATCTTGACACCACAGTGTGTTGATAACTACGGGGAGGTCATGGAAGAGGTCCATCTCAGGGTGCCTCAGCCAGTCCCATATCTCCTGGGACGGTGGTGAAGGTGGTGGCGCTGGAGGTAGTGAGGTGGCTGCTGATGCCTGGGGTGAAAACTACTCCTCTTTCTGGGCCTGATTGTAGGGGCATCCTGCCCAGTTGTGGCCCTTCTCCTCACAACGGCCACACCAGTCTGCCAGTGGCACTTCTGGCCAGGAACTCCAGCGGTGGTCCTCCTTCCCGCACCAGGAACACCAGGGGAAGAGGCTGGCAGGGTCCTCCAGCGGTGGCTGTTGTTGCAGCAGCTTACATTTTTTTGGCTGCTGGATCTCCTTCTACCTTTGCCGCTGTCTGCTTTTCTTTCCCATTTTCTTTTAATTGTTACAAAAGTTAAAAAAAAAAAACCTGCAGTACTGCTCTGAGCATCCTGGAGATGCTATATCCCACTCTAACACCAAGTGTGACAGGCTGGCGAGTGGATAGAGGCCCAGAGACAGACTGCAGTTCAAAAAAATAATACTTTTATTATAAATAAGCAGAAAATAAAAGGGCCAAAACAAACAAAAAAAAAAAAAAAAAAAAAACAAAAACACAAACCAAAACTTACAGAAAAGGTTTCCAAGCTGGACGATACCTTCGCTGGATCAGAAAAATTAAAAAACACAAAACAGAAAAACAAAAAACAGCAAGCACAAATACCAGCTTGCTTCCTCAGCTCCCTCCTCTCCTTAATGGGAAGCTGAGGCCTCTTTTTATGTCAGATGGCTGGATACTGATTGATAGTTAATTACTCCAAACAACCCCAGCCACCTGAACACAACAAACCCAGGCAGGTAGGGGAATTTAACCCCATCCCTGCCAATCTATAAAGGGCACAGGGGGTTATACTAAGAGGATAGAACACAAAGAACATGTACCAGTGATAAAAGTGGAGTTAAGACACAAGGTCTGTTATTAAAGCTTTACCCCTTGATTTCGCTGTAATTTACGAATATCGTAATGGCGTTTTTTCCTTGCCGTTTGATCAGCTCTCATTAATAATTCATTTGTGTTAATACCACCTTTTTACCATGATAGTGGGACCTTACCTTGTTATCTCCATGCAAATAAACTGTGGAAATTTTGGAATAAACTTTTGGAATTTTTACCAACATCAGTGTAGTTTAGTCCTGTGCGAACTGCCCATTTCTTTTTATCCCAGATAATTTTGTCAGAGGTTCTTGGAATTTTTTTGCAGGACATTGAGATCCTCTGTAAAATTTCAAACTTAAGCATCCGGTGTAATTTTACTCCTGTGCGAACTGATGATGTCAGTGTTATGTTAGAATTGATATAGCATTCCCGGGGTATTCGCCTCAAACCAATATCAGCCTTCACAATAAACCATAATATAATATTAAAATTGGTACGATCTGTCCTGAGATTCTCCATTTCAGTAAAATACTATGATTGCGCATAACCAAATTGGGGACAGGTGAAAATACAAAATATAATTGGCAACTCTTAAAAAATTGATGCTTTGAATGGTGCATTTGAAGATGTGTATGGAAATACATATCACTCAAAGGACAAAATGGTTATTCTAGCCTTTGGAAAAGAAGGTACTACGAAATTAGATATTTACACCCGGTTCATTGTTTACAAATCACAAAAGCACCTTCTTTGGCCACAACATTGCATTTTATTTTGAATTTACCGATTTTGCTTGATGAAAACTAATCCATGTCTGGGAGGTTACTAGACGTCCTCTGCTTTTGACCAACGCTAAGGACACCTGATTTTTAGTCCCATACAAATCAGCCTGTTGTCCATTGTGGTGCTCAGTTAAAATATCTTGTTTTACATGCAGTCTTTGCTAAAAGAAGCGTTTCTCGACATTTAAACCAATACATGAATATCACAAGATAATTGATCTCAGGATCTCAACTTAACCGTTTGAAATGTCAAGATATGTCAAGATAATTTATCTTGTGAACTTGACACATATATATATATATATATATATATATATATATATATATATATTATATATATATATATATATATATATATATATATATATATCTATAATTCCTTTGTTAAAACAAAAAAAACAACAACATTTCGCGAGTGTAAAGCTATATATCAATTAGTCAGAGTCTCAATTTTGAGCACAGATGGAGGGGAAAACATATTTATAACAAAATAAATGTTCTTGTTATTTTGACAACCACCTGTCATAAATTACCTCATTTACTAACAGCACTCTGTAAGGCCCACAATATCTAGTCTGAAGTGAGAATTGTAATACTTTTAAGCTTTTCTTTGTCTTAAATATTATTTACCATTGTGTCTAAACTAGCCCTTAGAGGTTAACTGCCAGAGTATGGAGAGCGACTTCTGATGTTGCTGGTTAGCAGTGTACCTATGGGCAGTGGTTAAAGTGGAGGTATGCCATACCAGCAAAAAAAAAATAAAATAATAATAATAATAATAATAATAATAATAATAATAATAATAATAATAATACAAAAAAAAAATATATCAAGTCTTTCTATTGATGCAAAACGCGGATCTTGTTTTCCATCAACAGAATTACCTGAATCAACTTAGTTGACAACTTGAGTTGCAAGCATTTCCTGCATGCAGGAAATAAAAATGTACATTATAAATATCATATGGGAGATACTGAAATTGGAGAAGGAATCTATGAAAAAGACCTAGGAGTTTTTGTTGACTCAGAAATGTCTTCATCTAGACAATGTGGGGAAGCTATAAAAAAGGCTAACAAGATGCTTGGAAACATTGTGAAAAGTGTTGAATTTAAATCAAGGGAAGTAATGTTAAAACTGTACAATGCACTAGTAAGACCTCATCTTGAATATTGTGTGCAGTTCTGGTCACCTCGCTATAAAAAAGATATTGCTGCTCTAGAAAGAGTGCAAAGAAGAGCGACCAGAATTATTCTGGGCTTAAAAGGCATGTCATACGCAGACAGGCTAAAAGAATTTAATCTGTTCATCTACGCGGCGACCTAATTCAAGCAAGGACCAGGGGTCACAAATGGAGATTAGACAAAGGGGCATTCAGAACAGAAAATAGGAGGCACTTTTTTACACAGAGAATTGTGAGGGTCTGGAATCAACTCCCCAGTAATGTTGTTGAAGCTGACACCCTGGGATCCTTCAAGAAGCTGCTTGGTGAGATTTTGGGATCAATAAGCTACTAACAACCAAACGAGCAAGATGGGCCGAATGGCTTCCTCTTGTTTGTAAACTTTCTTATGTTCATATGTTCTTATGAGTTATCATAGGTTGATTGACAGGAATTCCCTCCACTCACTTATAAATAATCACTGAGACTGACATTCGCTCTAACCTATCAGAGGCTTTGTTGAGTTGTTATGTTCTTGTTTGAACTGGTCAAGTAAAATTCATCTTGCTTTTAGTAAACACTGAGCTGAGAAATGCCACAAACTACGATGTGAACTAGTGTGGTGTGGTTTAATGAAATTAGATCAAATTGGCTACCTCTGCTTTTATGTCCAGTTAACTGTAATATGCTGCAGTACAAAAGCCGAGTTGTAGAGTATGCAGGTGCACATGGCGAGAACAGGACAAACCTTTAGCCTTTTAACTGTCAAATCATGCTTAGTTATTGTCTCTGGATTTTGCTTGTGGATATGGAATTGGATAAGTTGTTTACCTGGTTTTGTCCATTTTGATAAATATCTGCGTGTTGTATGTTGGTATTTCTTGTTTTGTTTTTACATGAGTGTAGGTGCTTTGTTGATTAGTACAAAGTGGTACTAAATCCCCCCCCCCCCCCCCCCACAGAAATGTGCATTCGGGAGCCCCTACAGTCTGTACAGTGACCCCCCCGCCCCCGCCGTACTGTGCAAAAAAGAACCAACCACTTTAAACGCTGCCCATGGTCATAAGGTTAAAACTGAAAACTTTCTAGCTTCAGCAAAACTGCTTCTAGCACTTAAGGATTGAGTACTAACATGACAGATGATAAAAATTGACACTTGTGTATAAAGCTAGGCCATGACATTTCACTTAGAGTAGACAATGCATTCTGACTGAGCTGAGTCCCTGCACACCTAATCTCAATTAGCAGAAATGTGTGAACAGCATTATGCAGGTTATTTCATGCATTAAATTAAATTCCCATTCTTTCCTGTTCCTTAAAAAAAAAAATAAAAAAAAAAAGAATTCAGGTAGTCTACAGAAATTATTTAATTTAGCTTCCAGGTCTAATAAAACAAAGTGGATTCTGAGTGTGTAAAGCAATTTTTTCATATTCTTTTTAATACTGTAAATGCTGAGTCACTATCAAGGAAACTAAACATTAATTTCCCCTACTAAATGAAGCAGATAATCAACCATTGGAGGCTGGTTTCTCCACAGTAAATATGTTCTGACATGCTAAGGGACAGCACTGAACCCTATTCACACCATCTGTCCACAAATTAAGACACATAATGAGTGTGAAGTTAATACATATACTATTCTGCACTGACAAACCCACATGGACATTCAAAATTAAATATGTTGTAAAGTGCCTTTGAGACAAAACATTTTCTTTCCTTTTTGTGGTTGCTCTGCAGTCGCTTGCCCCCAAACAAATTAAAATAAATGTTTTCAAATGAATAGTCTAAAAGCAAACCACTCCTTACACACATTACACAGAGCTGCCTTTATTTTACAACATATTGGTTCACAATTTAAAAATAAATATATAAATAAACATCAATATACTAACATTAATGTTTTGATTTTCAAACATATTTCGTTGAACAAAATCTAAAAATGTAAATGCAGTATTGATTTGAAAAGTAGGAAACTCTATAGTGGTTTACAGACGTTAAACTTGATATGGTTCTTCTTGCAGCAAAGTAGTCAGTGGGCTTCTGTATGCTGCTTGTTTCTATGTGAAGCATTGTGACGGAAAGATGAGTTCTGGTGATGAATCTTCCTCCCGACCTGTGAGGGCGCTAAAGAACGGGAGGAGAAGTATCTGGAAGGGCTGGCCTGACAGTTCGTTTCCGGGTCAGGGAAGTGGGTCAGCCTGGAGGGAAGCGCGACTCTGTTGTAAGACCGTATTGATTTGAAAGGTAAACGAGAGGCAGCTGCAAGTAATAAGGCAGCTGCAACCGTTTATCTCGATATCATGCGGGATTACATATAGGGGCCAGGGTAACGCTGATCTTCTCCTTCTTTTGGGTTAAACGAGTGGAGAGAGAGAAGGACTGAGAGAGGAGCTCTCAGAGTGGATTGTGTTCGTGTTTTGTATTGTTGTGTCTGTCCGTGTAACTGTCTGTTTTTGTATTCAGCACTAGACAGTTAACGCACATCTCCGGAGCTGTCGAAAGGAGAGCACTATCCGGAGCACCACTGCACTGAGCACCTGCACGTTTTCAATCACCCAGGACTGGTGACCGTACCGTTGTTTTTGTTCAGGACTGTGCCCTTGTTTTCATTATCCCCGTGCTTTACACATTGTTGTGTATTGCCGGGGATTTATTATTTTTGACGGTCGCCAGACCTGGAAAAGAGCAATAAAGCACTTATTCACTGAATCACTGTTGTCTGTTCATCACTCCTGTACCGCATCACCGCGACATCTGTTCCCCTTACCAACCACTTTGCCACAAGCATGCAAAGAAATGTAATGTTAACAAATACCAGCAATAGATACATTTCACAGAAATCATGAAATCTCTGATAAAAGGATTAAAATATGTGAGAAAATACAACCTTAATAATCACTTAAATTAATATTCCACTTAACATGTAAACAAGATATATAAGTGGAACATCTCTGCTATAGCGTATTCAAAACAAATACCTCTATTACAAGTGTAGTATTCAGGAATATTACCAATACATATTCAGAGTACTGAATACTTACTCCTGTTGTAGCACTAATGTTAGAGGTGGGCAAAGAGCATGGAAACATATTGAATTCTGATTAGTTGCCACTATGCTGCACGGCCAGTCTTCTTGACTAATTATACAGGGTCTGGGTATGGGGTTAGTCTATTGTTAGTGTATTGTATGTACCTCATTACCAGCTTTACTATAAACCTTTACCAGCACAACAATTGATATAATTATCTGGTGCTGTGTCTAATTTTCTGATAAAAGATAACACCCTGGGTTAGGTACACATGTTAACACTGCCAAAATAGAAATTGCCAGCTTAACCTATAAAAAAACCCTAGAAGCTTCCATGACTGTAATGCTTGACAGGACTTGTTGCTATTTTACATTCAGCTTTCAAAATGTTGGCAGTTATGCTAGCCAATTGCTATAAAATATTAAAGCTTCCTAACTCCCACTATCTGATTTTTAGATGACAGCATCTAGTTAAGTAAGGTTACAGGGGTTAGGGCATGTCATGGTTTAAAAAGGTGTTAGGGCATGTCATGGTTTAAAAAGGTGTTAGGGCATGTCATGGTTTAAAAAGGTGTTAGGGCATGTCATGGTTTAAAAAGGTGTTAGGGCATGTCATGGTTTAAAAAGGTGTTAGGGCATGTCATGGTTTAAAAAGGTGTTAGGGCATGTCATGGTTTAAAAAGGTGTTAGGGCATGTCATGGTTTAAAAAGGTGTTAGGGCATGTCATGGTTTAAAAAGGTGTTAGGGCATGTCATGGTTTAAAAAGGTGTTAGGGCATGTCATGGTTTAAAAAGGTGTTAGGGCATGTCATGGTTTAAAAAGGTGTTAGGGCATGTCATGGTTTAAAAAGGTGTTAGGGCATGTCATGGTTTAAAAAGGTGTTAGGGCATGTCATGGTTTAAAAAGGTGTTAGGGCATGTCATGGTTTAAAAAGGTGTTAGGGCATGTCATGGTTTAAAAAGGTGTTAGGGCATGTCATGGTTTAAAAAGGTGTTAGGGCATGTCATGGTTTAAAAAGGTGTTAGGGCATGTCATGGTTTAAAAAGGTGTTAGGGCATGTCATGGTTTAAAAAGGTGTTAGGGCATGTCATGGAAGCTACATATTTGCTGCCCATAAACTCTTCTGTGGAAAGTCCCAGAATGCAACATATTTTCAGATATATCCATATCCAGGCTTTCACTGACTAGCACTGCAGAGTTAATAAGAGAGAGAGAGAGAGAGAGAGAGAGAGAGAGAGAGAGAGAGAGAGAGAGGAGAAGAGAGAGAGGAGAGGAGGAGAGAGATACCCCTTAGCCAAACTGTCCACTAAACGTACTGTAGTTTTATGAATTTGGAACGACCTGAAATTGTATTGAGTATGAAATAGTCATGTGAAAACATGATTACTCTTAGTAATCATACATTTATTGGTTCTCATTAGAGTTTCAGTTGAATCAAATTGTATTACTTTTGAAGTATATTGAAATGTACCATTTTACATGAACTAAAAACAATAGTCAAAACAAAATCAATTTATTACCACACTGTTATATAGCACATCATTAAAAATAGCCTAGTTATTTTTTTTTGAAGATAAATGGACTCTGTATTTTGTAATGTATACAGCTTGCTCCAGCAATTGAATACATATTTTGAAGAGATCTATTTTATATATACATTATTTGTCATTATCAGCTGTTGAGTTGGCACATAAACAAGGTAGTTAAAATGACAATGAGATTATAAAGTCGAATCTCATGCAAGAGGTTTGTAAATGTAATATTTTTCAGCCTACACTTAAGTTTACTGATCAAATTAACATCTATAAATGTTATTAAAGATGCTGACAATTAAGAAGGAATAACAGTTTGTTAAATATAAATTTAATGAAACATTACTAGTGGAAAGATTAATGTTGTTTTATAAAGGATGTTGATACATGTTGATAACGTGTTTGATAATATAATATTATCTCATTCATCTGTAACTCAAAAGTAATTTATCTTTAATGGACATTGGATTATGACATTTCTCAATAGATTTAATCTCTTACCAAAATATATAAATCTCCCGATTTAGCGACGGTGATAATAACCTCCAGTAAATGGATTACAAAGGAAAATGTGTGCTATGGCTAATAGGTATACAAATAGTGTCCCTCTGAGCTTTCTGCATGTCAGTTTGCATCTAAAACATACTTTCAGGATGCACCACGGCAGCTTGCAGATTGTTTACAGAGACATGGTCAAAACACAGGTCTCTTTTTTCACATAAAACAGGGATGAGAGTGCCATTCAATGTGCGAGTACTGAGCACAAGCTTATCTGGTGTCAACATGCCCTTGTTATTGTGATTTGGACATTACCTGTATTAAAGCCCCAGTGCTATACATGTTCCAGTCACTGTAGAGAGGCACCAGGGAGTTGAAAATAGCCCATGGGCTGCACATTTGCTTCTTTTGGTTCACATAGCAACAAGAACGCACAACCTCCAGAGGCATACCACCAGGGAATTCTGGGAAGCTCAGCTGTCAGTGCTGGCAGCCATTCAGGAACTGGAGGTGAGTGAGATTGAAGCAAGTCCTTTCTCTGGTTCTTGTGTGGCTCTGTTTGATCTTTAGAATAGAATTCTTTTTTTCACCCATGCCCCTTTTCACGATGGAACAGTTCAGTAGGTTCAATAGCTATAAAGGCCAAACTTGGGGGGAGAGGGGGGTGGGGCGCGGGGGCGCGGGGCGGGGGGGGGGGGGGGGGGGGGGGGGGGGGGGGGGGGGGGGGGGATTCAAGTTTGCCGTTGTAACGTTGCCAAAATTTCAACGCTTTTACTTGAATTTAAAAAAAAGTGCATTGTAACATTTCAGTTGTATCAAACTTTATTTGCCTAGGATATTCAATCATGTTTTATTTGTGGGGGCAGACTAAATACAATTGTAATGTCAACAAGATGATTATGTTCTTTGCCAGAGGTGCCGTCTTTGAATAAATACATAAATACATAAAATAAGAAATGGTATATATGGTACAGGCAAAGCCTGAATTGCTGGTAATTCGTGAATTGCCCGCAGACTTTAGACAAAGCCCGAAATAAAAATTAAAATAACTTATTTCAGGCTTTGCCAGGGCAAACCACAGTCTGCCCATTGCTTCTCAGGCAGAGTCCTAATCACTCCCTCTGTTCTTTTATTCCTGGTCTGAGTGACAGTAAGACCTTCGGAACAAGAAATCAACATGAGAAACCCCATTGACACTTGAGTAATACCATCAGCAACAGCCAGATAGAAATCGAGATATAAAACCAACTTCACACTTAGGAACAATATTACTTGCAACATTGGAATAAAAATGAAAATGAGAAACCCCACTGACACTTGCGGATAAAAAGAACAGTATTATTAATAAAGTAATAACAACCAATAATAATAATAAGGAGTTGCATTGAACTGTCCAATCAGAGAGATGGATATTTCATTTTTGTGAAATTCATGTTGTAAAAAATATTTTAAGCTTCAGAACATTTTTTATTTCTTTTAGTATACATTTAATGTTGTTTTTAGCAATAATGAAATACAATAGTTTTAAAAGGAAACTCCATTTAATTTCTTTAAAAAAATCAAGACCTTGTTTCATTTTACCTTTAAAAACATCTAAATAAGCTGCCTTAGAGGCAGAATAAATCTATTTTATTTCTGTGTTAAATGTATTATAGAAGAAGTAAATTTTATACTGCAAAGTTTAATTTAAAAAAAAAGAGACAAAGATTAATGCTATCTGTTGCGTATAGGTGATAGCTACAGTATATAAGGTATTTTATAAGAAAAACAAAGAGCAAGATGGACAATGGAAATCAAAAAGAGGATACAGTTTCTTAGGCAGAAAAGGGATTAGATTTGTGGCAGTAAAATAGAATCTTGGAATTTGATATTATTGAATAGCTACTGTGTAATATAATAACTAACTCATTGTGTATAAATTAAATTGCACAAACAATAAGAATTTATTCACAAAAAACATTTCTGAAAGGAAAGATTAAACTGAATATCACTGTGAGTCTCTGCATTCATGTTCAATGTTCAATATGAAAACCAAAAAACCCCTAGAGCTTCTCTATAGCTTGGAAATTAGATGTTATTCACACTATTTCCAAACTATCCCAGTTTAAGGACTTAAAAATCTGGTCATCTTAACCATAAATAACAGGATGGGCTAAAACTGGATCTGTCCTATAAAACTATAAGCTGTGTGCCTGTGTATTACTGCAAAAAATTGCCATACTCGTTAAGGATACTTGTTTATACTTGTTCCTCGGCAAATCCATAAAGTGCTGTATGTGTACAATATGGTAGACTATATATTGAAAATACATTTTAAGGACACTATTTTAAGCAATTCAGTACCTAGTAGACCTAACATATTTCAAGCTCCACAGCACAACAGCCAATTTATTTTGTGTTTCTCTATTTTTCTTCTTTTTTTGTGCCAAATTACTGTACTATTTGAATTGCATTTAACACCTATTTCAAATGAAATTATCAAAAAAAAAAAAAAACTCCAATTAAAGTTTGATTATGTAATAAAGTACACAACCCATGATGTCATTTTACTCTTGTGTATAGTTTAATTGAATCAAACTATAATTTGCAATTTGAATCAACAGTGAAATATAAATGTATTATAGGAATCAAAAGTGATAGGGGTAGTAGTTTGTTTGTTCCCCAAAAGTAACAGTTGTCAAAATAGAAAACAGTGGTTGTGGAAAGCATGATTTATATGGCTTATAGGAGTCTAGCATTATTCTGCTGTGATTGTGTTTAAGTGTTAAAGAAGGGAACGTGTGGGTATGAACAAAAACTGATGAAGTTTAACCCTTTGCAGTCCTATGTCCGACCAGGTCCGACATTACAATTTTCCCTTTACAGTCCAATGTCTGACCCTGACATCATCATCAAAAAGACGTAGAGCACAGGTCTCTAGTAATTTTTTCCCCGGATAAAGCAAATAAAACCTTTCAATGGCCAAGTGAGACCTATTGGAGCCAAATGAAGCTGAAAAAAGGAGCGTATCTCATAGCCCCATGCACCACAGAGATAACACAGACATAAACAAAGGAGATAGCTGCTTCTGCATCCAGCTCTCAAAGAATGTCACAGACATTTGCAGAACTTTTTGAGATGTTATAGTAATAAAATAATGACTTGGATTGCATTATTGAGGAGTTTGGTGATGAATGATTAGCAGAGAATTTATCAGCATGCACATCTATAAAGAGGTATGTGAAAAATACATTGAACAAGGGGTGGGGCTTGGCTGAAGAGACAGTACTGAGTGTTCTTTTGCGATTCAATGCCTTTTAAACCTGTTTTACAATGAAAAAAATATATTTTATACAGCGTGTGTAAAATAAACAGCATTTGTGAAAATAAATTGGACCTGATGTGCCTGACAAGTGCTGAATAAATGGACTGCAAAGGGTAAAGGAGGTTTCTTAAGAAGATGTCATCAATCCTAAAATGAAGTCCATGAGCTTGCATGCCTCCTCCTCCTCCCCCCCCCCCCCCCCCCTCCTCCTCCTCCTCCTCCTCCTCCTCCTTCTCAAAGCTCTTCTATTTAAAGTTCCATACCAGTAGTGAATAAAGAAAACATCCCAATAATTAGCATAAAAAAATGGTGTATTTGTTATTTGGAGATTTTTGGTATTGATTGTGATGTGAATGTGCTTGTGTACAAAAAAGAAAATATTATATTTCAAGGCTAATGGCTGCTTATTGAATCTGCAACCTCAAAAATGAACAACCACACACGTTACATGTACATGTAAACCCAAATGATCGAAAAGGTACTACCAAAATAGCGTGCCGAGAAGATGAGACCTATTTTAATTTCTGCAGGGAAACCAGAAATAGAATTGGGAGATGAATGTCACATTCATGGCAGCTCTGTATGGATACAAAAAGTGTTTCAGAAGTCACAGTGTTTTAAATAAGTAACCACATACAGCTGTGATGGGCTAGTCATTGCTGTTCTCATACTGCCTAAAAATCTCTTCCTTGCTTTATACTGTACTTGCATCAGCAGATAATGTCTTTTCTACTGTTTACACTAGATATCTTATCTTCAGCTAGAAACACAGAACCAGCAAGGAAGAAAGTCACAGGATTACATCTTGGGATTTAGATAAGGTGACATTCTGTCAAATTGTTAAGATAGAAAAGAGCAGAGTTTTTATAAGAGCTTGGACATGCTTGTTGATTTACAAATGTGTTTCCACTGGAAACAGAGTTATAGCTATGCCAGGCTATCATTAAAAACTTTAATTTTGATCTAAAAAGAAGTCTTTAAAGATACATTCTATTTGCTGTAGGGATGAAAACACTTACAAAGTAGAGCTGTGCTAAACAAGAATTGTAAACTTGGTTGCTTTTCTGGAAGGAGAATCCGTAACCAATACGTCATCAGCAAGCGCATAAAAGCTCTGTGTATTATTCTTTCTCATCGTTTCTTTTTGTTTTGGCTGCTCAGTCAAGCAATGGGAAGCCAAAACGGGAAGTGACCGCTTAGAGTTTGGAGGAAAGGCTGTCCTCAGCCATGGATTTCCTGAGGTTTCCTCCTAAAAAATAAAAAATATGTGAGTAGGGTTTTTTTCCTTACCTGAGTGCTGAGAGGTTCGTATTTAGTTCTGCGAGGTGTGTGGTCAGGTTGGAGAGGCTGGGCTCTCCGGCACTGTCATGGTCTGTGGGACGGGCCATGTCTTAGCTGCTGATTTTCATTAAACTCAATATTTGGGGGTTAGGTGGCAGAGTGTCCTGTGGAGCGCGTTAATTATTTATTATTAGTAAATGTCAGGCACCCACGGACTAGGCCAATTTTATCTCGCCAATTGTGGGGTGCGTTAATTATTTATTATTTTTCTCCATTCATGGTTTGGCGGCCTCGTCTTTAGGGGGGAGGTGGCCCATAGCGGGCTGTGGCTCTGATATGCATGTAACTTTTCATGTATTTCCAACTGGCCTCGCACATATAGCCATTGGACACCCGCAGACGAGACCGGCACTGAGTGCCTCCACAGTCATCGGGCCCTGAGCGCCCTTTACAGCCATAGATCATCTGCAATCGATATAATTCATTCAATGCCATTCATTCATAGAGGATTCTCCTGAATCTTCTTTTTTTGATTGGCGAATACACTTTTATTATTTATTTATTTTTGCAAAGTCTGTCCTCTAGTCTAGAGAGAACTCCTCCAGCCAATCACACCTATCTGTGTGTGGGTCATACAGCAACTTGTCATTCAGTACTGTGCATGTGTGTGTGTGTGTGCACATCAATTCTCCTCTGCTTTTAATAACTGGTGTTTTGTGTCACATTTTAAGTCATTTTCCTTATGATTTAGATAGCTCACCCTTGCCCACTGTCCACAGCAAAGATGAAACAAAACAGTCAAAACAGTAACAAAACATGCATAATACTTATTAATATTTAGTTTTAAAGTGGTTTAGTTTCAAGAGAACATGTCCACTTTTAAATTCTGATTCTCTATCCCGTAGCTGAAGACTAATACCAACACAAATATAGGGTGAAACGATGTTGACGAATGATGAGGGATGGTGACTCTCATGAATTCTAAGAGTGCTGTTTGATGTTTAATGTATTCAGCTGAAGTTAATGTACTCATGCTTTCAGTTCATTAATATTTTACCTACAAAGAAGCTGTGAGATGAGGAAATGCTTCTAGGAACTTTATTTTGTCAATGTATTATGTTTATACTGTCAGAGGGAGATTTTGGGTGTTCAACTTTTGTTTTAGGGGTGATGATAGATGGTACAGAGCTACCACCGCAAGACCTAGAGAAAACTTTCATAATGACTGTTGAGATGAAACAAGAAGCTCACAAAAGCAAGGTTTCTGGTTATAGTCATGTTAATGGAATAAGTGTATTGCCATCAATGTGCATGATAATCATGTCAATAATTTAAATATGTAAACCTTATGATGGCTGTTTCCAAGAATATTTAATTTTAGGGCTGGTTGTGGTTGTTCAGAATGGCTACTATCTTACATATAATTTAACATGTCATAAAAGAATTACATGTATGGTGAATATGGACAGTGGTAGTATATTGTTTTTCAACAAAAGGGTGAAAAACAAGATTATAAGTGCTTGTTATGTTTTACAGAAATATAAGTCCATACAGTAAAGTGCTTAATTGTTATTTTTAAAATTGTATTATTATTATTATTATTATTATTACAATTTTTATTACAAAATGATCATTCCTTAGGACATATATGACTCACTAATATAAACATGTGACTCTATAAACTCTTTTTTTTTTTAGCCTCCTAGAGAAATAAATTGTTACGTGAATAATGCTCAGATATGAATATAGATACACAATTTAAGAATGATTATGAATGTAGCACATTTAAAAAAGACACCCAATGAGTTGTTGATTTCAGTTTTTCCTTTTTTTACAGGTATTAACCCTAAAATTTAACAGATATCACTGTTGAACATTGAGTAGAGACAGATCTAGGGTATGGGGTAGGTATGGTTACTGGTTACCAAGCTACATTGTCAGTTATTGACTAAAAAAACAAAGTTCTGTGATCAATTAACTACTAGGAATTGGACTAACATTGATGGTTCCAATAGCATACTTTTGTTCATCATCCTACTTTTTGTCTGAAATATGAAATTGTTCATCCAAAAGCTTTTGATGTCTTTGGATTGAATTTCTCAGTACTTTCTATACTAAATGTTTAATCATCTAAGTTTACAGAAATCCATTTTCAGATCATCCCCAGAGAAGTGAAATTGCAGCATGTGGATGTGCAGAACCCTAAAGCACAATATCAGAATTGCCTGCCAAATGCTGAAGTTTGCACAGGAAAAGATTATTTGAAAATAAGATTTGATAAGTTGATTTTCAAAGAGGGTTCTGAAATGCAACTTTCTCTTTAGAGTCTGTGAATAAAATACCCTTTGGCATAGGAAGAATTCATCTAAATATTTTCTGAAAGTTATTCATTGCTACCAGCTTTCATCCTTTTCTAATTTTCTAATCCTCCACATTTCCACTTTTTGGTACAATGGGCAGACAACTAAAAGAGGCTACCACCTTGGAGTGCAGTGGGCGTCCCTAAGGAGGATTTATACAGCAGGCCTTATAACTCATCCCATTATCACACACATGTCAGAGCAATCTTCTTCTCTTTGCATGCCTGCCTAGTTTCTGAATTTGTTATGGTTGCAGTTTGGTGGTGTCAACTGGTTCCAGAGCATGCATGCAATAAAAATGAGTCGGCAAGTGACCATTCTAATATCTGTCTGAACTAAGAAACTATTAAAAATCTTGACTTTTCTTTCAAATCCAGTACTATTGCAGTATCAGGGACTGGCATTAAATACTACTGCCAGTTGTCATTGCAAAGATTAAAGCTAGATAGTGAAAAATGGATTTTGAATATTAGTTAAGGCTTCTTATGGGAAAGGGTAACAGATCCAACTCATGCCCTTTATGAAATATATAATCATGGCCCATTTAATGTAAAAATGTGTCCTTGGCTGGCAGGTTACTCCACTACAAGGCATCAATTCAAGTCAATTTCCAGACTACTCACCCCCACATAATGTAAATAACAGACATCATATAACACCTGTAATCAGGATAAAGAAATATATATATATATATTATATATATATATATATATATATATATATATATATATATATAATATTATATATTATTCAGAATCTCGATCCTGCAGGGATGACCGTCCAAATTGAAATTCTACTTTTATCAGTGCAGATGTTCTGTATCTCTAGTTTTTCAAAATGATATAGACAAATCAATAAATACTTCACAGTTGTTCATCTGTTGGAGGGTATTCACATGAATGCAGGGTCACATAAGCAGGAACTCAGCAGACTGAATTCTCGCTATGTTAAGTTGTTGATCTAGACAGTGAGTGTTTTGGCCATTGTGCTCCTGTGGATTAGTGAAGAATGGTCTGTGCTTAGTTAATGTAACTGTGATTCAGACTCCCAAGAAGTCTAAGTAGAGACTTCACAGGCTGGGTCCTCACCTCCTGGATTCAGTAGCTTGGGTATCATCTGTTTGGTTGGCTGAGTTTAAAGAACACCTATCGATCTTCAGTCCTCTTGATTGGTAACTGGATTGCAGTGTCGACATCAATAAATAAATGCTTAAACTTATCACTGCCACTGTAAATATAAAGCAATCTATCTGGCCATTTAAACTTATACAAATAATCATATTAAATAATTGATATCATCTAAAAACAAAGACATCATATCAGAAACAATGACTTACTCTTTAATTACCGCAACCATTCAAATTTCTATCTGAAACCCTTTTTCATACAGATTCAATTTGCTGCGATACCTATTGTCTTGGGCAATGAAAAGTTTAAACAAAATACAACATTTAGTGTCTGGATGAGTTTTGTCTTATTATAAATGTATGCATGTCAAAGACCTGTTATATTTTCATATTGAAAGTTTAAACATGCAGTGATGCTATTTCTGCTGCTTCAGACCCCTATCTTCAATAGACTGTTCTACACAGAGCTTAACGTCTTGCTATCAGGCTGGCAACCCAGAAAGCTTTGACCTTGTTATAAAGTAAGTGACTTTTCAATTAGAGGCTGCTCCCTGCACCGCATAGCCACAGTATCAATTAAAGCTCTCCTCCGTGGCAGCAAAGAAAAGCAAGGAGAAATTCTTCAAATGGCATTAGCCATATTTTTCTAGTACACTATGTAGGTTAACTCAGCTTTGTGCTCTAATTGTGTCAACTGTTATGACATTTTCTTCTTTCTTCTTAGAGAGTAATTTGCCTCATGCCTGCCACCACTGGTTCACACCTGAGGAATCATTTATCAGTTATTTCTTTTTGAGAAAGTCAAGGCTGTTTAAGAAGCTTTAGGAAGGCTCATTATAGAGAGTGTCCCTGGCAGGTTACTCCACTACAAGGCATCAATTCCAGTCAATTTCCTGACTATTCACCCCTACACAATGTTAAAAAAAAAAAAAGACATCATATCCCTGTAATCTTTATTTAGGGCTGATTAGAGCTGTTATTTGTACTGGCTCTTTGTTCAGGGTCTTGCTGCTGACAATAAATAAATTACACTTGCTGGTTGGTAAATTGCACAGCTCTGCTGAGGCCTTCTTAACAGCAAAGTGATGAATCTGCAGCCCAGAGAGGTTTATTCATAAATAACCCCTCTGATTGGTTGAAGACAGGTACAGTCTTTACACATTTAAAGATAGATTTACTACTTGCAGCTATGTGGAACAAGTTCAGGCTGCTGCCAGCATAGTGCTGGGTTGTATATGAGCAAGTATTAAAAAAATAAATAAAAATAAAAAATCCCTGTTTAAAACAACAACAAAAATATAATTATTCTTACCAAATCCAGTCTTTTAAATTAAAGGAATTATTGTATTATTGGCACCATCCTTACAAAGGTTCCCATGACATTTTTTTCTTAAATGGTAAATGATCTTTAATAAAATCAACAGAGATAAATTCACGTGTCTGAAGGTATCACTCTTAATCCTGACTATGCACCATAAATCAACTGCAGCTAGTTCAGAATGCTGCTGCCAGGATCCTTACCAGATGTAAAAAACGTGATCACATCACTCCCTGCTTGCCCAGCTGCATTGGCTACCTGTAAAGTTCAAGATTATTTTCAAAACACTCCTGCTCACCTACAATGCCCTTCACCACACATGTCCCAAGTACCTCCTCAACCTGCTGACCCGCTGTGTCTCTGGCCGCAAGCTGAGGTCCTCCAACTATTTGTTATCCCCAAGCAAAAGTGCACCACACTTGGAGAATGCTTGTTTAGCTTGTTTAACTCTCTCCCAGCTTTGGTGCGTGATGCTCCCACCATCGCTCACTTTAAATTAACTCTCAAGACCCACTTGTCCTCTCTTGCTTTCCAGGCTTTTTAAGCCTGATATCTGCTATTAGCTGCGGTGTTGCTGCTACTATTTCATGTATTATGCTACTATCATGTATTATGCACTTTCTGCTGTATTTAATGTATTGTGCTACTGCATCTTGTAAAGCACTTTGTGATGGTGGTCCACTATGAAAAGCGCTATATAAAATAAAGATTGATTGATTGATGTAGGTGCAAAAGGGGAAATTAGGGGGCAGACAGGAGATGATTAACAGAAATAGAATTGCACGTGTTCATTGCACCTGTATATTGTTAGCCACAAAGGTTATTGATCAGTATATTTTGTTTATTATTTCTATTACTCTCTTGCTAATAAAGTTGGGAAGTTGCTGTAGGCACCTCAGGTCCAGTGCTTGCTACAGCTCACCTCTGATGAACATTCAGTTGTACAGATGATGCAAAAAGAATCACCAGCTCATATATTGCTTGTGGTACACATCAGATTACACAGCTATCTGATTAGTGTATAACTAGGTTAGAATAAGATGTCCTTGAATTTTTAATTTTTTTTTTTCATATTGTGTAACAGTACTGTTGGATAACATGGAAAGAAGTTGGAATGCAATATAAGATACACGTGTTTTCAGGTTTGTACACTCTGTTAGTTTTAAAAGGAGATTATCAGAGGCGGTATAGTAACTGGTAAATGCGAGATTGCATTTCATTGCACTGAAGACGCCCATCTGACTGCTGAAATAACACAATTGCACATTGCTGGAGGAACCGATGCACTCAAGAGATAACGTAGGTTAAGCACAAAAGAACAAAGGGTCACACCAAGATAACACCATCTTAGGCAGTGTGAGCCAAAACCAGTTTTCTTTACGACACGTACACAAGACCCTCCACAGGGTGCCCGGGGTGATTGAACCCACAAAGAGTAGAAAGGAGGGGGACCAAAGTCATGGCTACTTAATCAAGGTGCGCTCAGCTCAGCTCACTTTCTCTCTCAGCCAGACTAGTATTGGAGACTTGTTGAGGAGTCCTGGAGGACCAAACCTGCAGTATTGCATTATATTCTTTTGTTCTGTTTTAAATTTAAGTTTTGCTTTGTGCAGTACGCATATAAAAGTGTGTTCTGTACTGTTTTGCTTTGAGTGTTCTTTCTGCTTGCTCTGTAATGGGAAAAAGATTCCCTGCATAAATTGAATAAACAAAACTAATATCTGAACAAAAGTACGCTGTGCATTTCTTTGCATTTAGTTCACATCAAGAAACAACTACTCACTACTACTTCAGAAACTTCTTCAAGTACGATACTTAATACATCACAATTGCATGTTTTGGTCTTGTAAACTGCACTCTCTAACATGATGCATAAAAATCATCTTAAATTTTGAGTTTTTACAATTTTTATTGTTTTCAACAGACCATGCAATAAAGGGTTATAAGAACCGGTGAGCTTTTTTTTTTCAATGGGCTCATTCAGTTGATATTTCCTGTAATAACCAGATGTGACCCCCAGCTGTCAAAATGAATTCCAACTGTACCTCACATAGTTGATGTTTCCTCTCGCTCACATAAAAAGGAAAAAATGGCTCACGAGATATTATAAAAAATAATGCATGGGGTAGTGTGTAATAAATGGGAATTTATGCTCATCCTCTCAGTGGGATGCTTAGATAAACCCCTCAGGCTTCACCCTCTGGGTTTATGTAGCATCCCACCCCATTGCTGGGCATTACATTCTCATATGCCACAGTACTCCATGCCTTATTCTCTATAACTACAAGTACATTATTGTAATGTATTTTTAAAGAAATATGCATCTGTAACTGTGTCTTGTTTAAAAACAAGTAATATCTGCAAAGCTAAAAAATGTTACAGTGACATCATTTCATTGTGTGATGTAGGCAAGGTATTGGATTGTCAGCATGAGAAGTGCTGTACATTTCCCAGTTAGCTTTCTTATCTAAGAGAACTAGAAATAAGTGCAACTAAAGGGAATTCTCTCTTCTTTGATTTATTACTGCCAAGGCTATTTTTTTTTGGAGATATTCCATAATTTGCTCTGAAATTTCAATAAAAGCAATTGCTATTTTGATGGGCTTAATGGACTGTGGCATACTGTACATCTTTGCAGAGTGAAATTTGTGCTTTTTCAGTGTGCCTCAACATTGTCCAAATCAGTAGTACAAAAAAAAAAAAAAACTATGTTTACTGAATATTGTTAATAGCCACCCAGGTAGGTAAAACTGTAAATAATTGACAGTCCCGAAACAAAATCCTGGCTATGTCACTGTTCGTAGATGATGAGAAGAAACTGAATATGTGATATTGAAAACAAGAGGTCTGAAACCACAAAAAAGGAACATGCCACATGCTGATGTACATTAATTTACTATGAGGAGAAGGTACAGGGCCTGTCAATGATAGGTATCAGTAAATTAATCACTGCCAATAGTCAGTGCTCCAGTGGGGTTTGTTTAAGACTTGATAATCCTGTTGTTGTAACAAAGACAGTCAGTGTATCTCTATTGATACTCTGTCATTCAATGACAAGCTGTAGGGGTGAAGGTCTTGTTGATCTTCCAATCTTGTCCACCTGCAGCATCCAAGAATATAGATGTGTCTCAATATCATTCTACAATGCATATACCGTAAGAAAAATAAGTAGATTTGTTTCTGTATGTTTAAGGAGACCAGTCTCATTTTACTTATGACTATACGTTAACTATGACCTAAGGAAAATTGAAACTTCTGGAACAAAAATCTGTGGACTATTTTGTTCTGTGAATTGATACAAACACAACACGAAGTTGTCAGGTCTATTTACCTGTTTGATTTTAGTTGTTTCGTGTAGTTGTTCTGTTCAAATCGGTTTTGAGAATTTCAGCAAGCCAGCACTACTGAAGGGTAAATTTGCCTGCTATGTTGAAACAACACTTGCAATAAGTTCCAATGCTCTTTGATTACCAATTCTATATCAACTTACACTTTGCACTACCTCCAGGAAGTACATTTACAAATATTGTAATATTTCATAATGTAATATCCTAAATAATAAATATTAAAAAGACATTTGTATCCTTTGAGATTTATATACAGGGGAGTTCACAATCAGTAAAGGGGGAGGCCTGTTTAACCCAGTGAGTCAGTGCATTTGCCAACGTGTTTCTGTCAATTTAAGGTGAAAGAATATGCATATAAATATATTCAACAGTACATTTTCACTATTTTAATAATCCTACAATAACTTGCCATCATTTTTTCTTACTGTTTTGCATTTCACCACACTACAACTCACAACTCATTTGAATTTTAATAAAATTAATGTAATGTATTACCTGCAAAATCGCTGGTCACTCATTACAGGCGGTACATTGTGCATGAATCCCAAGATAACATTACGAGATTGGAAATCTAATTTAGAACAGAAGACTCATTACTAGTGCATTGCTTCCTGCAAGGCTGTGTGAGTGTTCTTATACACGAGCAGCCTCTTTTTAATCAGGTAGAAAGGTGCGTCAATCAAGAAACATTCATTTTGAAGTATTTTTTTTTATTCATATTTTATTTATGTTCATATTTAAAAGACATGATGCATGTGCCTCAGTCACAAATGGAATCACAACGATGGTGCTGTATTTTCAAGAATACAGTATCACTTAATGAGAACTCTGTGACCTACTTTGATTTCTCCCCAGTTATGTAAAGTATAGCTACTACGCCAGCTAGTTTCAGTTGTATTAACCAAAGTCAAATCTTTTGATAGCTTGGGCTTTTGCATATTAAAGTGCAATATATCAATAGTCAATGAATCTCAATTTATCTGCTGTAGAGCTAAGCTCTTCTTCTGAAAATGGTAATGTAAAATATCAACCTGAATTAAATTTAATAGAATGATACATATTGGGAGGACTTCAGTTGAGCATAGTTGACGTTTTACTAATATTGTCTTTATAGAAAAAACAAGAACTTTGAAACCAAGAGTTTGAATAGTAATTTTTCCAGGACATATTAAAAGCACCTTGTTTTTTAAACAACATATGTACAATGGTAAATTGTGTCTGAAAGGGGTGTCAAATAAAAAAAGGTGTTTTGCAGGACAAAGAAATGCAACTAACAAAAAATATGGCAATTAAAGCAGAATGATGGGGATGTTGTTGCTCAAGCAATTAAAGGCACGTCGGAAAACTGACACTAAAATGTGCTTTAGGACTAGGCAGGGTAACGTCATTTAAATGCAAAATACTTTAGTAAAACGATTCATCTTGTAACTTGACTTTCAACAGTGTTTGATTCATAATCATCCAGTAATGACTTTCCCATCAAATGACAAATCAGAATTGGTTGTCTGGTAACAGGGATGCATCACTTTCCTCAGATAATGTTATATATGCCTGGAAGGGTTTTCTCTGTAATGTGAAATTACCTGACAGGTTAGAAAAATGATAGCCACTCGGAAAATGTACTAAAAAGTCTCCCCACCAATATGAATAGCAAATTATTCCATTAAAAAGGTGGTGCCTAACTTCAAGGCCCATTCAGCTCAATTTGATGATGGCTTAGGAAGACACTGGTCCTGTTTCATTTTTTAATTATAGGGCATGCTCTATTATCGCCAAAAACAGATTAGTGACAAATTCCACAGTTGTATAGCCCTTCCTTTTAATAGGATGCAACAAGCCATAGTTAAAGACACACTCTCCCATTTTTGTGCATACTTAATCATTCTACAGACTAGTTCTTGAATAAAAAAGCCAATGAAAATTATATTGAACAATACTGCTGCACAAATTCAAAGTACATCATGTGTCAACTGTAGAATTTTGAATTATTTATATATTAGGTTATCAATATATATATATATATCTATATATATATATATATATATATATATATAGATATATTATATATAAAATTAACTATTTATATATATATATATGGAATCTTTGTTCTGTGTCTCCATTTCTTTCTCTGGGCTTCATTGACAGTTGTGGTAACTGCCAACACCATAAACGGGTGAAACACATATTTGGAAAGTAAGTTACACACTTGGGTATGACCATGCAGTCAATTACCAGTCCAGTGTAAGGTCTATAAACGCTAAATTAAAAAAAAAAAAAAAAAAAAAAAAAAAAAAAAAAAAGCAATACTTAAACGTCATCTTCAATCAGTTTAAAAATATGAAAGCAAACTCTTCATGACTTGCATGGTCAGTATAGCTCTTCAGCTTCATTCATGAAATAAACACTCACGCTTTACCTGATTTAGTGAAATTAAAGAAGCCTAACCTCCTTGTGAACTGCACGCAATTATTATTATTATTTCTGGGCAGATGTCCTTACCATGTAATGTGCATATGAACATTACCTTAAAGATAACATTGAAAATCGAAAGCTTACCTCAAAAAGCTGGATGAGTGGATTCATTCTTTTGACTTCTGCATCAGAAATCTTGAGCACGCAATGTGCTTGTACTGGTTTATAATACTTAGATGTTATTGTTTTTATTGTTTCAGAAATATGAAAGCCGTGCTCATGTTTATTTTCTTTGGGTAGTTTTGGGCCACAGAGTTTATTTCATAACGGTATATTGTATAATAATAATAATATATAATAATAATAATAATAATAATAATAATAATAATAATAATAATAATAATAATATCTGATGTCTGAAAAATGTCTGAAAAAAACAAATGCAACACTTACAGATAACTGGATAGCCTAGTAGTACTGAGCACTAGTGCACAGGGTAAGAAAGAAAATCTCTGGTCATCATTTTTATAGGTGTATGAAATATCTTACAGAGGCAACTATTTAAAAATGTATCTATGATATCAAAGTAAATAGTAAAACATTGTTTAATGAAGGCTGGTAAAAAAATAAAATAAAGTATTGCGGTTTCTAAATGGTTCTGCTGTTGTCAGGGGAAAATTAATCAATGGTCAGTTACTTGATGGTTGTCTTCGTGAACAGCTGTCTTTGTAAAAGTCTGCGTGTGTTTGTGAACTTGTGTACCGGTGTCTTACAAAAGAGAAAAAATTTAATTTGTTCCTGCCAGAAACCAACAAACAAAATCATTAGTCTCCGTATTCCGTGTTGAACGAAGTGATCATTGCATTGCGCGTGGACGAACTCGTTCATTTTACTTACACGGAATACATTGCTTATTTTTTTCATGCAATGCAATAACTTGCGCTGAGGTGAAATGTATTTTCGACACCGTTTAACCATTGTAAAATAGGCCTGTATGTATGATCGTTTTGTTTATGCCGTAGACATATGCATGCATGTTTATGGTTTATGGTTCGTTTTTGGTTCGTGTTTTCTCCTAGTTACATCACAGACGACAAGATTTGAAATCAGGGCTTTTTGGCAGAAGCACTCAAAACAAGATTACAATTGTAAATTTCTTACAGTTACAGCGCAAAAGTATATATATATATATATATATATATATATATATATATATATATATATATATATATATACACACACACAGTGGCTTGCAAAAGTATTCAGACCCCTGACCAATTCTCTCATATTACTGAATTACAAATGGTATATTGAAATTTTGTTCTGTTTGATATTTTATTTTAAAACACTGAAACAATTATTGTAAGGTGACATTGGTTTTATGTTGGGAAATATTTTTAAGAAAAATAAAAAACTGAAATATCTTGCTTGCATAAGTATTCAACCCCTGTGCTGTGGAAGCTCCCAGTTTGCACCGATGAAAGAAATTGCCCTAACGAGGACACAATTACCTTACCATTGGCCTCCACCTGTGAACCATTAAAGTTGCTGTCACAATTTCTGGATAAAAACCCCACTGTTGAAGGATCATTGGTAAGGCTGTGAATCTGAAGGAAAATGAAGACCAAAGAACATTCTACAGAAGTTAGAGATAAAGTAATACAAATGCATAAATTAGGGAAAGGGTACAAAATAATATCCAAGTGTTTGTATATCCCAGTGAGCACAGTTGGATCAATAATCAGGAAATGGAAGCTGCATCACACCACCCAGGCACTGCCAAGAAAAGGCCGTCCCTCAAAACTCAGCGCTCAAACAAGAAGGAGACTTGTGAGAGAAGCCACAGAGAGGCCAACAATCACTTTGAAGGAGCTACAGAGTTCAGTGGCTGGGAGTGGAGTAATGGTGCACCAATCACCCATATCAACAGCTCTGCATAACAATGGCGTGTATGGGAGGGTGGCAAGAAAGAAGCTGTTACTCATAAAGTACCATCTGAAAGCACGTCATGCGAGTGACCCAGCTGGGATGTGGGAAAAGATTTTGTGGTCAGATGAGACCAAGATAGAGCTTTTTGGCCAAAACTCAAAGCGCTATGTGTGGCACAAACCCAACACTGCCCATGCCTCAAGACACACCATCCCTACAGTGAAGTACGGTGGTGGCAGCATCATGCTGTGGGGATGCTTCTCATCAGCAGGGACTGGGCGTCTTGTTACAATTGAAGGAAAAATGGATGGAGCAAAATACAGGAAAATACTGCAAGAGAATCTGCTTCAGTCCTCAAAAAAACTGTAGCTTGGGAGGAAATTTACCTTTCAGCAGGACAATAATCCTAAGCACAAGGCCAAAGCAACATTGGAGTGGCTCAAGAACAAAAAGGTGAATGTCCTACAGTGGCCCAGTCAAAGTCCTGATCTCAATCCCATTGAGAATCTGTGGCACTATTTGAAAATTGCGGTCCACAAGCGTCGTCCAACCAACCTGAACAACCTGGAGCAAATCTGCCAAGAAGAATGGGTCGAAATCACTCCGACACTGTGTGCAAAGCTAGTACATACTTACCCCAAAAGACTTAAAGCTGTTATTGCAGCGAAAAGTAGCTCTACCAAATATTAATATGTGGGGTTGAATACTTATGCAAGCAAGATATTTCAGTTTTCCCAACATAAAACCAATGTCACCTTACAATAATTGATTTGAGTTTAAGTGTTTTAAAATAAAATATCGAACAGAACGAAATTTCAATGTACCATTTGTAATTCAGTAATATGAGAGAATTGGTCAGGGGTCTGAATACTTTTGCAAGCCATTGTGTGTGTGTGTGTGTGTGTGTGTGTGTGTGTGTGTGTGTGTGTGTGTGTGTGTGTGTATATATATATATATATATATATATATATATATATATATATATATATATATATATATATATATATAGAACACTATTATAATGTAGTTTAATAACATATAATTAGATTGTAATGTGAAATAGGTGACATAAGGACTTTACACTTTTAAATTGCATTTCCTGCCTCAAGATGGTTTCCCATGTACCTGCATCGACTGCTCAGAACTACACTTCCCATCATCCTCTTTCTCACATATGTAACTGAGATGAATTTACCAGAAGGATGGTGGGAAATGTTGTTCTTAAAGGTCCATGCAGGTAGATGGGATACCATTTTGAGGTAGGGAATGCAATTTAAAAGTTTAACAAAGTGGTCATAATGTAAAAAAAATAATAATAAAAATACACCCACCTTACATGAACAGTTCTAACAACACACGGGAACATGTAACACAATAAAATAAAGTAGGTCCTTATGTATCCTTTAAGTTATTAACCTTATGTAAACGCAATGAAACATCATACAATGCTTGTTAATAGCCTTAGATCAGGGAGTCAAAGCACATTTAAAAGCAATTATGTTGCCTTTTTTTTGTATGACCCTGCCCACTGGTGCCTGAATGTTTCACAGCAATCTCTGCCTGTCTGATCAGTGACACCTGTGTAGCCTGCTAGGTGGAGAAAACAACACACCACACTGTGCATGCCAATGTGAGAGTGGGTTAGAGACTTTGAAAAGGTAACTGCTCAATGAAGCAGAACTTCATCTTATTTTATCCCACCCTCCTTCAGTCATTCACTCTGAGCAGGGCTTTATCACATAGCCTTGTACTATTGTCAGCAGTGGAAAGAGAATATTGAACTTTTTTATTATTTCAAAGTGACTTACTTGATTGCAAGTGACAGCTGATATTGCATAACATGTACAGGTACTGGATCTTTAGCTATGATTACAGTTCCTTGGAAGGTCAATTTATCAATGCCCTATGTTGGAGCTTTGGTCATTTATCCCCATGTCCTCTTCCCTCACAACCTCATCTTACAGTTGGTTGAATTCGCGAGACCAAAACAACAATGTAATAAATGGCAATATTAAAATAAATGGGATTGAATCAAAGTGTAAAAGCTATTAAGGCATGGCTGGAAGAAATGCTTTCCATGAGCGCAATATTATACAACAAGCTGTATAATCCGGGTTATTGAGAATGATTCTTTGGAAGCACAAATGCAAAAATGCAATACTTACAATTTGACAGAGATGTGACTTGTTATTCCTTGCATCACTTATTTATTTCATTTTCTTTTAAGTGCGTGAGGACCAATCTTCAACATTAAAATGAAGGATCTGACTTTACAAATACAGGTATACTCAAAATGCATCAGCTATAATCAAATCAGCCTCAGTTTCGGAAGTTAACTGCAAAGCATCTAAGAAATTACACAAGCCCAGCTGGACTGTGCACACTTTCCCTCCTTCTCATTTAACTGTGATTTTTTAAAATATCATTTAAGGTACCAATGTAAGAAAAAAAAAATTAGTAAAACCTGTAGTGTTAAAATTAAACCGGTCATGAAACAATGATTATTTTGATTACAACAGTTATGCTCACTGTATCAAAACGTAATCTTATTGTATCCATATCTGTGGCAGCCACTCATTCTTGTTCATGTTTTATAACTCTAAGCTTTTTACTGTGTGAAACAGAATAGTTGCAATTTAACTTTGCACTTAATTGCACCTATCCATTGGGCATGTCGAGTGCGTTTCTGGGGAACAAACCAGTTCGTTTATTACCCTAAATCTGTTCAAATGGGACCCCCAAAAAAGGGTCAGTGAACAGTGTTATGTTATTATCAGAATAACAACGTCTTATATTACAAATTAAGATGGGATTTAAGCGCAAAAGTTATTTATGGACAGCTAGGTAAAGGTTCCTGTGATACACAAGATGCTTATTGAAGTGACTGTAAATTAGTTCAAATATCATATCTCTTCATATTATCATTAATACATATTCAGAGACAGAGGGAACACTATAGCCCTATTCACGCTTGCATTTTTATACCGGTATCATTGCAGAACAGTATGTCTGTTCACACTGGAGTTGTTACCGGTGTCGTACCAGTATAACTGTATCGATATGAAACCCAGTCAATAGCAAAGTTGTGATATGACTCAGAACAGTGATGTGTGGACAGGTGGATAAGTCTGACAATGGAATGGATAAGTCTGACAATGGAATGGATAAGTCTGACAATGGAATGGATAAGTCTGGCAATGGAATGGATAAGTCTGACAATGGAATGGATAAGTCTGGCAATGGAATGGATAAGTCTGACAACGGAATGGATAAGTCTGAGGCGTGGATTTTTTTTTATATTGACAGATAAGTTACAGTAGTAAATTATCAAAGTGAAATTTCAATCAGTGGTTAATAATAATAATAATAATTAAAAAATATATATAAAACTGATGGCTAATACCAATAAATCCAAGTTTTATAATTGAACCCGTCTACTCTAGCTCTGTGTGAAATGTACATCTCTGGTACTGCATTCAGAAAAGGTCATTTTTCGTATAAATAATGGTATGTCATTGTTACCCACGGGTTATGCTTATTGTCAAGACACCATGGGCAAGAGCAAAACAGAAGTTTTAATTTTATTTTTAAACATTGAAAAAGAAGCTCAAAAGCAGTTCAATCAGATACCGCTCTACTGTTAGACTGTTAATAGAAAATCTTCTCACAAGCTCTCTGTCCTACAACCCTTTGCATGCAGCATGACAGAGGTCTCTATAGAGAATCGGTGGAGTTGAGTATCTTCTGTATCCTTGATGTAAATCCCCTTTCACATTGGCACTCCTATGCGAGCCTCGACCTGGGTTCTGGCTACCCGGGTCACAATGAAACCACGTACCTGGGATGTACCTGAGTTGACCTTCTCAGGATGTGGGTCAACATGCTTTGACCCTGGTTGAGCAAGACAAAATGTATGGCAGCTGTTCGTAAGCCGATGAAATAACAAATAGCCACGACTGTATGTAGGTTTCACTTTCTGTTTATTCTGTTCAGCCGTATTTTTGTTGCATGAGACAGATTGTAGCAGGATGAGGAAACATTTGCTCTAATCAACATTTGGGCCAACGGTTCAAACTATGAAAGGGAAAGAGTTTTTTCATATGCTTTCAAACATATCGAACCCTACTCTGCTAAAAATAAACAGCTTAAGTAAACCAAGTGTGAATTGAACCTTTATGTCACACAAAGCAACTATACAAAGGACAGAATGCTCTTAAAAGGTAGAATAGTATTTAATCCCAATATTCACATTATGGTTTACTTGATTTTAAAAGCACAGTTCTGCCTTAATCTTATTTGTATTTGTTCTCCTTTCTTATATAATACTGCACTGTATCTGATTGTCAGCTATATCATTTCAGTAAGTTAAATCTACATACTACTATTTAACAGCTGGCAGGAATATTGGTATTTTACCTCTGCAAATGTCTGATCAATACTCTTATGTATTTGATGATGCTGCATTCATTTCATCTTGTTACACAGCAAGTGTCATGATAACAAGATAATGACCAGTAAAGGACCAGCTACTGATGTACAGTATCTCAAAATTACATTTACCGCATGTGGCAGAGCACAGCTCTGCTCTTTAGAAATTGGCAGGGATGGGGTTAAATTCCCCTACCTGCCTTGGTTCATTGTGTTCAGGTGGCTGGGGTTGATTAGATGATTAGTTTAATTAACGATCAATCAGCGCCCAGCCACCTGACATAAAAGGAGGCCTCTGCTTTTCATTTAGGAGGAGGGAGCTGAGGAAGCAGGTTGGTGTTTGTGATTTTTTAATGTTTTGAATCCAGTGAAGGCATTGCCCAGCCTGGAAACCTTTATTTTTGTGAGAGTATTTGTGCTTTATTTTGTTTATTTTGTGTTTAAATTGCTTTGTTTTGGCCCTTGTGCCCTTTCATTTTTGTGTTTATAATAAAATAGTTATTTTTTTGAACTCCAGACTGTCTCTGGGCCTCTGTCCACTCACCAGCCTGCCACACCGCATCACAGATATCTAAGCATCGTGCTGTTTTCCAGGGTTTCATCTTACCCGACCGCTCTTGCTCGAATTTGCTACTATTCAGTTATTATGTTGCCTGCTGCACTTTGTAATCCAGGGGCACAGTTGTAAAGAAACCCTGCATAGCACATACAATTTACTACCTCGCTGTCAGAACTGTGACCTGGTTGATTGGCTTGTGTTCATGGTCACCGAACTGCTGCTGTATGGCCTCCAGTAAAGTGAGAGTGGAACTCAACAGCAGTAAACAAATACAGATTCTGTGCCAGAATCATTTGAGGGCCACAGTTTGTTTCAGTGTCTAAAGAGCTCAGGCATAAAATAAATCAATGGGAAAGTCATTGTAGACAGTTATGTGCCTTCTGTGTATAAGTCAATTAATATGGTGGCACAATTTGGGGTATATAGGT
Source organism: Polyodon spathula (assembly GCF_017654505.1). Lineage (NCBI taxonomy): Eukaryota > Metazoa > Chordata > Actinopteri > Acipenseriformes > Polyodontidae > Polyodon > Polyodon spathula. The sequence goes on along the minus strand of NC_054541.1, from coordinate 43,314,701 downwards.
TCCAAACATATTTATGGATAGATGAACTGGAGGTACTACAGCTGGACTATTGTATGGCAGGACAAAGATTAAGGGCAAATCAGTTCTGAGGGAAAGCAAATTATAGCCAAATAGCTTTAGATTTACCCCAATGAGCAACTAGCATACCCCACTCATTGGACATAGCTTATTTGTCCTGTTGTGATAAAGGCCAGATATCTGTCAAATTGTTTTTAATGCTTGATCTACTATATAGTAGCACACAAGTTTTGTATTCTCCGCTAAGCCATACAATGATCATTCACAAGTAATACGCTGTGAATGTTTCAAGCCTAAGTGCCGTTTATTTTAATGAGACATCTGAAGAAAATGCAGCAACAACTGTAAATGACTTCCCTTCAACTGTAAATGACTTGCCTCCATCACTGCAGCTTTTGAATGAATGCAAATGAGAAAAAGCATGCAAGTAATATTAATCACAACTGTTCTACAGCAAATAGATTAGCAAGTTCTAAAAGGATTGTAAAAAGAATACTTGTTCTTCACCTCCAGATATAAAATGCATTATACATGATAAACAGTGGACAATGCATAATACATGATAGTAGCATAATACATGAAATAGTACAGTAAATACAGTGGAAAGTGCAGAATACATGATAGTAACAATACGTGAAATAGTAGCAGCAGCTAATATCAGGCTTAAGGAGCATGGAAAGCAAGAGAAAACAGGTGGGTTTTGAGAGTTGATTTAAGTTGGAGCATCACAAACCAAAGCTGGAAGAGAGTTCCAGAGGGTCAGAGCCATGAAGCTAAATGAGCGTTGTCCAAGTGTGGTGCGCTTTTGCTTGGGGAGAACAAGCAGTCCAGAGTCGGAGGACCTCAGTTTACAGGCAGAGACATGATTCCTTTCAGCAGGTGCTTTCATAGACTGAACACAACATCTATCCATTGTTTTCTGCTGAGTATACAGATCTTTTTGAAAGGAACATATATGGTATTATTATAATTATTGACAAATAGTATATCATATTATTTCAATCAATACAGGTTAAATCATCCAATTCATATCGAATAACTCAACACGTTCCCAACAGGATTGGAACTCTGCACCAGGCTCAGCTTGGACTGGTTCTGCGAGCACCACGACAGGCCTGTGCAGATCTGCAAATAAAATTTTCTAAAACACATTACAGTCATTACAGTATTTGTTGCAGTTTCACAAATATTCAATTTTTATTCCAAAGATCAGCCTGCTTCCAGTAGCTGTGACAGTCTTGGGTCAATTTCTGCTCTCAGTGAGTCAGTTTCTTCTCACAAGTATGAGTGACAGTATTTAAAATCTTGATACCTGCAAAAACATAAATCTTGTTAGCTGAGCTCCCATCTCTACATTCCCATCCCCATCATTAGTGAAGACTTCAAATAAATTAAGCTGTTTCTATCAAAGAGCCAACCATCTCTGCCTCATACACCTTCCACTCAAAAAAGGTGCTCGCACCTTGTGCAAGGGAAGATGGGTTTTAGGGTCACTCCATAACAATACTGAATAGCTGCCATAACTTATTTAAACTTAGATGATCCTGGTGATGTGATTGTTCTGGTGACAATGCTGTTTGAACAAACTGCTAATTCAAGTCATTTATTTACTGTCCTTTGGTTCCAATTACGGTATTTCAACAAACAGTTGTAGGATAATGTCCAGCAGGGTTTAATGCAGCTGACAAGGTGATTTACAGAAAACAGTGTCTTTCCCCCTAAATTAATCCAATATGTTGTGTATGGTCTCAGCTCAGGGTCTCAAATAGTCCTGGTAGGCATGACATTATCAGAGTGTATGTATTTGCTTTATTGTATAGCATTGAGTTATAGACTGACTAGGGCAATCCACCACTTCTCAGGTAGATCTTGGATATTTTTTCAGGACTTTTTTTTGTAATATTTTATTTCTTGTTCATGCCACATAGTTTTAAACTACAGTATATGTATATTTTAATGTTTTTTTTGATGTATGATGGATTTAAGGCCTAACGTTTGTGAAGGCCTAAAAGCCTCTTGCTATTAAAGCAGCTTTGCCAGATTGTATTGAGAGTTGAAAGAACTGGAGAGAGGTGCTGCTCACTGAAATCAATTTACTGGTGAATATGTTAGAATTCCAGCACACCTTTGGAGCTGTACTAGCTGTATAAATGTTTATATTATATGTTTAATATCTGTTTCTAAGTTAGGACATTAGTTTCATTGAAGAACATGTTGAAATGTGATTAAATGTACTGATAAATAATTCCTGAATGTTTTGTCCCAATAAAATATGTTACACAGTTCAAGTCAATATCCAGAGCACCTATAATCTGAACACATAACCTTCTTTATTTTTAAAAATAGTAAAAGGAAAGCAAATATTCATGAAAAATATGTACTGTTAAGAAAAAGCTTTCTTCTGTAAGATAAATTGCCAAAAGGGCCAGTGTGTCTGTGAAACATGTACTGTAGAACGTACTGTATATTGAAGTGGAGAAAGCACACTGGGGCTAAGCAGGAGAGAAATAGGGCCCTCAGAAGAAAAGTCACAAACACCAGTCTGAAAGACTGCATGACAAAGTAACCAGTCTGCATGACAAATGACTGACAGCATCTGTGACAACAGCGTTGTTTCATTTACACTGATCATGACATCTACCATTGTGAAGAGACTTTTTGTAACAGTTCCAAATGGCATGTAAAGCTACTGAGGTGGAACAATGTGTGATGCATTATATTTAGGGCAATACATAAATGCCCACCACAGAAGAAAAAAAACAAAAACAAAACATTACTACAGAACATGTTTTACACAACACGTTTCCAGGCCCAGGCTTTAGCAAAATACTTTGGTAAATGTATCCCATTACAAAATAGAAATTAGTTTGGATACACAATTTTCATAGCTCATCCAGAAAAACGATGTTGTCAATAAAGGAACTGAAACAGTGAGCAATAAATATGTTTCAAGCTACAATACACTAATATTAAAAATGGAAGGTCCGCAATGTGATGATTTATTGAATTGGAATTGAACAGACGATTTAATGATGGACAGCTACCCACACATTGGTAGGGGGACCCCTCAGGGAATCCATGGCTCAGAGTAGCCCTTCCTCCAGGCTCTAAGTCGGTGGTCTCCCGCTCTGTCCTCACCGCGTGAGACTGAGAGGCCAAAACAAAAGAAGCAACATGATTGAATGCCACATTGAGTTTTTTTGGCACTTGGTGATGACGTGCTGGTTAGGGGCAGATTCTTCTTTCCAGAAAAGCAACCAAGTTTCCAAAGATTAAGCATTGTCTATTTCACACACATATATGGCTATTTATGGAGTTCAATAGATGCATTATTGTTGGTTATCATGCAAAAAATAAAGTAGCCTATAACAAGTAAGGGAGTTTATTACAGTATCAAACTTTGTGTGTGTGTGTGTTTGTTTATTAGACTGCTACCGAGGATGCCTGTTATTTTACACAGCTCTGTATATTAGTATTCTTGCAGTGTATAGGTTGTTTGCATTTGAAATCCTGCAATGGGCAGTGCGGTAATTGAAAGACATAGCAGCAATGTAAAACTATGTACGCATAGAAATGTATCTTTTCAACACTAGCCTTTGCATTACAAATTACAAAATACAAGTGCAATGAAAACATGCTTTTCAAGTACATGCATTTCTGATACTGCACATCCCTGCCCAGTTCATTTCAAAAGTGCATCAGGTTCCTGGACTATACAGAGGTACCCGTCAGTCCGTTCCTTCATCCGTCAGTATGTCACACTTCCAGTTGTGCATATATCTGGAGAATCGGTTATCATTTTTATTTGAGACTAATTGATACATACTGTTCATATATGTCACAGTTGTCACTTTTTTTTCACCATACCGATAGCTGTAATGGTACCTACACATCTTTAATTTACCTGTGTGTAAAAAATGATGCTATAGTCACACGTTTTGTAATTGCACCTCTTTCACGTGGTCTTCGTATTTATTTTTAAAAATGGTAAAATAAGGGAAATGGTAAATTCTAGGCCACCCGACAAAAATGATGAATTCTGAGGCATTCAGGACTATGCAGTAAAAACATGTGTTTGGTAGTAATATGGTGCTTTGTTTATGAACAATTGTTACTAAATACAGTATTACAGAATACATGTCAGTAAGACCATTTGCATAACTAATTAATCATCCAGGCAAGGGTCATTCCATTTACATAGCTCAGGTGTGCCTTGTTCAAGCCCTATACAGGGATTCTATAGACAGACTGTACAGTTGGAGTGCATTTACCCAAACACGAGCAATTCCCAATTCACTGTTAAGTACTGTCTTCCTGCACTTTAACATGCTGACTGTATAGTAAAAATAGCAGAACCACAAACAAATATGAAAATGTTATGAACAAGGCAGAGCTAATCTCTGTTCACAGAGTGATTATTAATGGTATATTTTAATGAAACAAAGTAAAATCTCAGCGTAGAAATATCTGTTCTCCACTCTTGCAAACACATCCTTTAAAATGTTAATAACTTTCTTATGATCTCATTAATTCTGAAGCTATGCAGAAGCACTTTATTTATTTATTTATTTATTTATTTATTTTTTTAATTAAACGGTCTTTTTATAAAAAAATTAAAAAGCATAAATACATGTACAGTATATTTCTGGCAGAGAGCAAGAACTGTTCTTTGACCAAACTACATCAAGTGGTTTGATATAAAATACTGGAAGTACATAATTCCAAGTTTTAGGGTCCGATTCATAACATTTTAAGGACTTTTAAACAGGAACTTTTTTTTTTATATAGATCATTTTCATTAATTAAATCAAGTTTGTAGTTCACAAAACCTGAAACTAGTTTTCACTAGTTATGGGGAGACATGAGGTATATTATTTACAGCATAAAAAGAATGAGAGAACAGGGTGCCATGCAACCAGTGGTACTATGTGGCGTATCATATTGTAAATTACCCGTTCAACTTTTTTTTAAAAATCCTTCAGTGGCTTTTTGGTGTCTGACTATTATTATCTTATTACTGTCCAGTAGTAATGGGAAACTTCCTGGATGCTATGAAAGCTTTGACTTTGAAAGGAGGATTGTTTATATTACAGTAGATAAATTATGCATTACTGTCTAAAAGAGCTAAATCAGGAGATTGAATTAACAGTTGGCACACGCAAGTTTGCAGCGCCTCAAATGGAAACAAAATGTCTTCGGAATAGTTTGACGATCTAATAGAGACAATACATAGCACATACATGTCAACAGGACTACAAAGTCAGCACAGAATTCCACCAGGGGAAAGCCTCTGTAAGCCAGTAAACTTCTGTTTTCTGTTGCATTTGTCCTCTGTCTTTACAAAAAACAGCTCTCACAATGTTTTTATATTTTGGCTGTCACCCATTTACTTCCTTGCAATTTACAGATGGTAGATTTGTATTTTCAGTGAATGAAATACAGCAATGTTTAAAGTAAATAAAGAAAGCACCTAATCAAAATGTATTTTTACATCCGCTTCCTAGATTTCACTGACTTCATTCAAATTAATACTTTTCACGATTTCCCTGACCTCCATAACAAAATCGTAGCCTTACGTATGGTTGGTGACAGTGAATAAGGTATTTTGTGTAGCAGGGCCTTTTTGTCTATGTAGGTATCCACCTAATGGCTGTTTCTTTGAGTCGGTATAGTTTAGTATTGATCTCATGACCATCTTAATCTTCTCATTACCAAACTGCTCTCAAGTGCCTCACATATCCAACAAGATGGGCAAGTCACCCTGTGGCTGGGTATCTCCGCTCGTGTGTGTATTTTTGTGTTTTATGTTGTCTGCTATATGTATTATTATAGTGGTGCACAGAGTGTGGGTTATGTAGCAAAGGTGATGTAAAATGTATATTTGTATTTAGGCACAGGGATTGCACAATCACTTCACATGCAGATTAATATGGGTATTTGCATGGGGGCACAGGAAGTGCACAATTAGTCCACATACAGACTGTGCTGAGATTAAAATGAATGATTGATAAGCAATAGAGCCTCGACACAGCTGTGTAAAAGAATGAATGTTTCACCCACACAGGGTTGAGGACAAGAGAGAGAGAGGAGTAGTAAAATAAAGTAAATAAAAAATAAAAACTGCTATTTCATGCTGTAAGCACCAGCACGTTACTTGTTTGTCGGTCTCACCATGTTTGTTAGTGTCTGTCTGTTTTGGCCACCATGCCATTTCTTTTCTTCTGTGTTTTGTTTTTTGTTTTAAACATTTTTATTTTCTGTTTTACAATAAAACACTGAGCATCTCAGTTTCTCCCGCAGTTGCTGTGTTTTTGTTTTCATTTCCTGGCCTGACTTCACCCCTACAGACAGCCTGTTCACACACTCACACAAAATTGTTAAATTTGTTAAAAGGAGTTATTGCTTGTTATTTAAAGACATTTGTGTGTGACCACACTTGAGATTGCATTGTTGACTGCTTGGCATCATTCTGGCACTCACAAATTCAAATTATTACAAATAAACTTCACACCCATATGAAATGTTACTTTTATTTATTTTATTCTATTTTTTTTTAAATTTATTTAGTATGCCTAATTATTTTGCCCCTGTTATTCTACTAAATTTAGAATTTGCAGTTATGTTCCCTTCAGCAATAATCCCCACAATAGCTCAGGAGAACTGAAGGTCAGTGGACGTCTTCCGATAACCCAGTTGTATCTGTACACCCAGCAGCTCTATAATGGATGTTAACAAGCTATCCTGGAGAATAAAGTCCAAAGTGCACTGTGAGGAAAAATGTTGTCTCACTAACCTATAGGAGGGCCAGAGCCAATGCAACGTTCCCAGGTTACATGTTTGTACAGCTAGGATGCAAAGCTGGGGTGCCTTGACAGCACAACTCACTCTGCACACCACATTACCCACTCAGGGAATGTTTTCTTAATTCTGATCTGGGATGGTTTTTCTTTTAAGTATTATTTTCTGCTATTCCAACTTGTTTAATTGCATGTTGGTAAAATTTAGAAAATATCTGTCATCTAAAAATCTAACATCTAGAAATATAAAATCTGGATATTCTACTCTTATTAAAAAAAAAAAAAAAAAAAAAAAAACCTTTTACATCCAGGTCTCAATGACCTTTTAACCCAAACTTTGTATTTGTTGAGATCAAACACTGTCTAAAAGCTAAGTCCTGGTCTACAAGGCCCTCTTCTGCTTTGAAGGGACTCTAAAACCCAGCTGAACCTTTTTGAAAACAAATAAATGTGGGAGGAGAGGAAAAGCATTGCCTTGTCATCCTGTGCTGGAAAGTATTACCATTATTATTTTATTATTAAGGATTTTTAATATATGGAGAGACCTTCCAGAACGTAATGTACAAGTTGTTATAGCTGCATGAGTTTTGCACAATGTTTTACAAATAATGGTCACATACTGGGAGCTATTTCTAACAGGAAAGTGTATGTGCAGTTTTTTAAATAAATCACAGATTAATTATTTTTTAAACAGCACATGATAACTTGAAAAAGGGCAATTTGTACCCAAGCGGTTTAGGGTTAGTCTATTTATCTAAAACATTGAAAGGACAGAATAGAATTAAAGGTATGTTGTGACCAAAAAAAAGAGAATCTGTGTGTACCCAGTACAGGGTGTGCGAGGAATAATAAACAATACTTGTTCTGGTAAGGGTTTAAACCGGAAGCACTAATGTGTATTTAACCACTGGGGACAAGACTAAGTTACTAGCTCAATATTACTCATGTTTCTTTTAGTACAATGTGTCATATACCATCAAAAGATTAACTCTGGTAAAAGCTTAACAAAGTGCAGTAAACCATGGTAAAAGCATGAGAAAAACATGCAAAATTGTCGTGTACATTTTTTCTAGGGGATACTGTAATCATTCTTGGGTCCTCTCCTGTTCTCTTTCTATACTTACTCCCTGGGCCCCCTCATCGCATCCTATGGTTTATCATCCCATTTCTATTCTGATGATGCTCAGATCTTCCTCTTCTTCTTCCTCCTCTGACCCCACCACCCCCTCCCGTATCTCTACCTGTGTGTCTGCTATCTCCTCCTGGATACACTCCCATCACCTCAAACTCAACCACTTGAAATCTGACCTCCTTTTCTTCCCCTACTCATCTTCCCCCTCTTCTGATCTCTCGATCTCCATTCCTCTGGAATCTACCATGATCTCTCCCTCCTCCTCAGCAAAGAACCTCAGAGTAACCTTGGACCCCTGCCACTCCAACTCCCTGCACATCTCCACTCTAGCACGCACCTACCGGTTCTTCCTGAGCAACATACAAAGAATCTGACCCTTCCTCACCAACTACTCTACGCAACTCCTTGTCCAGGCCCTGGTACTCTTCCGCCTAGACTACTGCAACTCCCTCCTGGCCAGCCTCCTTGGGTCTGCCACCCGCCGGCTCCAGCTCATCCAGAACTTGCTTCTCACCTAGTGTTCTTTCTGCCTCGCTTCTCCCACACTACTCCACCGCTGTGCTCTCTCCATTGGCTTCCGATTACCGCTCACATCCAGTTCAAGACTCTTGTACTCACCTTGACCAGACTGCACCCAGTTACCTCAAGACCCTCATCTTTCCCTACACCCCCACCCGATCTCTCTGCTCTGCCTGTACTAGAAGACTGTCTGTACCTCCTATACACTCCCATGCCTCCAGAGCCCGCTGCTTCTCCACCCTCACCCGCAGTGGTGGAATGACCTTCCCATGGATGTCAGGACTGCCCAGTCCCTGACCACTTTCCAGCGCCTCTTCAAGACACACTTATTCAGACAACACCTGTAAAACTCAACTCTCCCTCTGGACAATATAGCACTCTGCCTTTAATGCACTTTAACTTGCACTTATCTGCTCCCTATTGTACTGTATTTAATCCTGCATTTAGCCCAATCTGTAGTAATGTGTATTTTACTTGTACTTGCACTAACCCCACACTTATCTGCTCTCGAACTGCCTGATATCAAACTGTACTGTGTTTTGTATTTGCTCTTATTAAGACTGAAGTCATTGTATTTTGTATCTTGCTCTTAATTGTACTGTAATTCTTGATATGTATTTTTGTATACAACTGTAAGTGGCCCTGAGTAAGGGCATCTGCTAAGAAAGAAATAATACTAGTCATCTGCATCCTAATGTAAAAGTATCTTCACTGCTGCAGGATGCAGCACACTTTTTATATAAAGAATGTAAAATGAAATTTCTTATGTGCATCTTAAAGATCAGAAAGTGGAAATAAAATCCTCAAAAAAGCATGCAAACTTCCCAAGCTGCTGAAACAAGGGAGCAGGTGTTCACAGGCAGTGGCTGTGGGTGAATGTGAGGGCAGGCCCCTTCCACCACTCTCAGCAGGCATTGTAATCAAACAGTGCTGTCTGAGGCACAGTGTGCTGGTGCAGGAGAGGGGAAACTGGACAGGCACACATAATTAGAAATTGTATAAATACTGTATCAAAGTCCCCCATTGCTTCATCTTGAAATTTGTGCCCCAGGAATTTCCTGAGATATCCATACAAAAACTGTACACCCTGCATTTTATACTGTATATGCCATGTGTTATGCCATTCAGATAGATTTGCCCTACATATTTTTTCTTTTAATTGTATTATTAAACGACAAAATTATTTAATAAATCTTCCCTGCTGTACAGTTCCATTCGTTATAAAGATCTCATGTGCAGTTTTGAAAGAAGCACATGTCACAGTAAAAATGTAGTTTTAATTTTAAAACATTGTATGTTACTACACTTTGTAAACTGTATCTCTGTTTGCACACCGTGATTTCAGGAAGCGTTACATTTGCTTGGCCATTACAACTGGCGGATTAAACCGTCCCCAGCCCTTCATGGCTTCCTTCCAGTCATTAATCAACCAGCTGCTTCCTCTGTTGACTGACATGCTTTCAGCCAGTAACATGCTTCGACCCAGATGGCTCTGCTGAGGTGAAATGGCCCAGAAAGATTTATGGAATTATTCTGTTATCTACAATTACTTAAGGCAGGCTGTAGACTACAATTACAACAGCCTGTTACATCAACCAACCTTGTTAGCACACATTACATCATGCATCACAGTGCCTGATACACTTTATATATGTTTCTGCACTAATTTCTTATGATATGCTTTACATCTGATTAGCTTAAGTAAAGTAGATGTTTTTTTCTTTTTTTTTTTTTTTCGAATAAAGCATTCAAGTTGGGAAAATGCATATTGTCAGTGTGACCAGTGGTAATGAAGCACCACATATCTGTCCTAATAACTCCAATCTTCCATGACCTTTAGGCATGTGCTGCTGTGTAACTTCTTCATGGATAGTGTATTAAACACATAACATAGGACTTTAACTCTGCAGTGATAAAAGACTTTTATTGTGTTTTTATTCCTACTGTATGTCCTACTCATTGTTGCCTCCAGTTATAAACTTACAGTGATTTCGGTTTCAATATACATTCGGTTTCAATATACATGCCTGAAATGCTAAACAGTTAACATATTTAAACTATATATATATATTTACTTTGGGTTAAAGGAACAATGTTGCATGTTGCCGTGAGTCACCTTATTAATTCCTATAAAACCAATGTAGAAATTAAATGAGCAGCTTGTAATCAGAGTTATTATACATTACTGTTTTAAAAAGGCCCGTCACACATTCATGCTCATTTTTGTATATTGCATTTTATTATTTATTAATTTCCTGCTAGCTGCCTTTCCAGCTCCAGGAGTGGGTGTGACTGTTTGAAGGGCAGTGGGAAAGAGGCTACGTCGCTATTGGGAGCTATTCTATCCAACCTCAAACATTGGTGGCCTGTGTGTGCTGAAGCAATTGTGTGCCATTTGGAGCATAAAATACACAAACTACAAAACAGTAGGAAAGCCTATAGTAAAATATATCACACTGATACACCACTAATGTGCTAAGAACTACCACCATGCAAATGTTATTGTCATTTAACATGTTTTATCAATATTTTTTATTATTGTTATTATTATTATCGATAACAAAAAGGCAATAACATATGTGTTAATGATACAAACAATTTGCCAAACAAAATGTACACAAAATTGACATGCAAAATGTTTGAGTATCATCTGTACATTGTCTGTACAAAATCTATTTTCCCTGCCGGGGATGACATTTGAAAAAGCAGAGCCAGGGACACATCCCTGTCAAATCGCACCCTGCTAACATACTTTGCATACATTTTTTCTAAACAAAGTTGTTAAGGTACAAAGGCAGACAAAATTCGTCAAGCACATCTGTGGACAGGATTACGTCACTGGTCAGGCTGCAGTAACCAGGAAGAGATTCAGAGGCAGAGATGGCAAGTTTATGTGCTGGTGCGCACATTTTAATACGTAAATAATCTAAATAAACACGCTACAAACACTTAACAGAACACAGCTGACAAAATAAACGGCACAAGGGCCAAAACAAAAAGCTACACAAAAACTCACGAAACGTGTTCAGGACGAGACAGCACAGAACACAGACAATCCTTCACCTCTCACCAACATCAACATTTCACACACTAACTATTTCACCACCCGTGATCGCCTCATTTATACACCTGTGGCTGGAATCTGATTTTTGACATCGTAGTAAATATGGTTGCTTGTTCAATGTCAGCAGCAGTCATAGTGAGCAACTATTTCTGTGAGGTCCCCGTCTTGCCAAACTTTGCATTACTTTGAGATATGTGCATGCGTTAACATTTCATATTAATGTATTCATCGTCATGGTTTCATAGTGAACTTTCAGCATTATACATTAAATGTTCTTTTTAGACATCAAAGCAGTATAAAAACACCAAAACACAAAAGAGAGCAAGTGAAATGAACACAGTAGCAGTACAGTAGCAGTATATATATATATATATATATATATATATATATATATATATATATATATATATATATATATATATATATATATATATATAGTTTTGCGCTGTAACTGTAAGAAATTTACAATTGTACAGCTTGTTTTGAGTGCTTCCACCAAAAAGCCCTGATTTCAAATCTTAACATCTGTGATGTAACTAGGAGAAAACACGAACCAAAAACGAACCATAAACCATAAACATGCATGCATATGTCTACGGCATAAACAAAACGATCATACATACAGGCCTATTTTGCAATAGTTAAAAGGTGTCAAAAATACATTTCACCTCAACGCAAGTTAATGCATTGCATGAAAAAAATAAGCAATGTATTCTGTGTAAGTAAAATCAATAAGTTTGTCAGTGCACAATGCCACGATCACTTCGTACAACACGGAACACGGAGATTAAAGCTTTTGTTTGTTTATATATATATATATATATATATATATATATATATATATATATATATATATATATATATATATATATATATATATATATATATTCACTTTTGAGGGGGCACTGCCTCCCATGCCTCCCAAGGAGACTCCACTGAGATATACACTATACACAGGGTGATTAGAAAGTGAGTTTACCACATCAATAATATGGTGCATTGATGTGGTAATCTTACGTTCTAATTACCGTGTATATACATGTTACAATTCATATGTAAAATCGGTAAATCTATAGATTATCCAGTAAATGTGAAGATTTACCAGCTCATCGGTCACTGTATAAAATAACTAAGGAGATGGTAGTAAACAATCCCTTCTACTTACATCCTTGATCACTGTTGGGCAACAATTCACAATATGCTGAGATGGTAAATCTACACATATACTGTTTATTTTATAGATTGACCGATGACCTGGTAAATCAACACATTTACTGGATAATCTATAGATTTACAGTTTTTACACATGAATCGGAACACACATAGATATGTGTGGTAATTGTGTACTAATCATTATATTCATTGCACATTATTTTACCATTTTGTACATGAAGAACAGGTTTCAAGGTCATATGAATTCAGTTTTGAGTTTAATCAAACAGTTTGAACAGAACAAAGTAGGTTTGCAAACACTCGGCTGTATCTTGCTGCAAATCTATGAGGAATTCTCTCATGCTGACACTTTATCTTAACGTGTAACACAATCTCCAATTAGTGTCAAAGTTACCAGAGCCATCAAACTCAAATTACATTAACCTTACACACTGGTTCAAGGAAAATGCAATCAATCCACTACCAAACTAATTACTAACATTAAAGTTGTCATTAAATAGTTTCTTCCAAAAGTACTTTAAAATCATGCAGCTAAATATCAAAGAGGCTGGCACACATAAGTATGTTTTAATTAACCTGAAACCATGTTGGTAGTGGAAATATATTGTATGAAGAGGATTTGTGAGACCATCTTTTTCACCTTTTACAGGTCAGACTTGCAAATGTGGCACTGTATTTGAGAACAGCAGTAATTCTTCTAGTGTTGAAGCATGTTCATGGGTAACAATGGCAAAGCTCCATAAGTATCTAATTTATTGTCTTAAATATGAAAATATTTACCAGTTCCCATGAGGCACTGTGAAAAACTTTCAGACAAAGTAGTGGAAATTTTAAATCTAAAGAAATGTATTTTGGGGGGGCTTTCAACTTCTTGAAAGAATACATTTTATTCATTTTATATCCAGTTAATCGACAATAAAAATGAATAAAGTTGGCTATTCAATGGACCTAAACAATGGCAGATCCTAATACTGACCTTGTTTAAGAAGACAATGAGTCCAAGGTTATAAAAATGAAACAGTGTTTGTGCCTTTAGTTTAATTCTCTCTGGGCGATTGATTTATGCGATGACGGTTTAGATCTATTTAATGGACCCCCATTATATTATACATTTCATTAGCTGGTTTACAGTAGAGCTCCAGCTTGTGATGACGGTAAGCCTATTTTTAAATCATTTGCAAATTGGATTTAATGACAGCCATCTATAAAGTTGATTCAGGAAATGAGAGAACAGGCCATGCAAAAAGTCCCTGTATTCAAGGCTGGGCTTATCTGTTTTTATCAGTCAACTTGATATTAAATTAATATACAGCAGTGCCATAGCTTATGAGAGACATTGTTTATGATTACACCCACTGTACCTTATCTTGCCCACTAGTGCCAGCAAACAATTCCATTTATTACTGTATTCAAGTTGAAGATAGACCAATTGCAGTTGTCAATATATGTTTGATCACTTTCTCCAATAAAAGCATGCGCATGTCCTGAAATTTAACAAGACCAATAAGTTCAAATGCACAAAAAAGAAGACAAAAAAGAAGCAATACAATGCAAAGATAATAGTCATCAGATAGTTTCTTTAGTAAGATTATTTCAGAAATCAGCTTGAATTTAAAGGAAGAGTATATATAATCTGTTTATTATCCTACAGTACCTGTTCCTAATCATCATGTATTACTGTTTCTGCAATCCTAAAACAATCAATATCTAAGATAAAATGTTTTCTTAAATGTCATACACACATTGGAAGTAGAGAATGTGCTTTGAGTACTTGGAATTTTTTCCTTTGGGATTGGGATTTTTGCCAGCCAAGAACATTTCTATGCCAGTGATATTTTAGTTTGTATAATCAGATAAAGTTGGACACATTTACTTGTGCGTGATGCCAGCCCTCAGGTAAATAATTATTCAACAGGAAAAATGCTGTAATATTATCACTTTGGCAAGTGTTAAAGATACTTCTAAAGTTCTAAAAAATGTTGGTGTACTACAAGGAACTGTTGTTTCTAAATGATTTGTAGTGTAACTATTATTGCATTCAAGAAAATACACGCCCCTGATTAGAATGCAAAACTTCAAAATAACAGAATGCGCTAAAAAAAAATAAAAAAAATATGAAGGTTATTTACACCAATACTAAAAGGTTTTAGGTGTTACATCCTTACAGATGTATTCATACAGGAACCTTGCAGTTGCAAAATGCATTGATTGCATTTGTAAGATGTCCTAAAATCAATATTTTATCAGTAATACAATATCCACTGATATAATTCCTGTGTTAATTAAACCTAAATGTAATTGGTCAAGAAAGGACATATAAAGTTTAATAAAGGCTATTTTAATAATGTATTAGATTGATTTCTTAACAAAGGGCTATTGTTTACATTACAGTAGACTCTCGCTAATGGACTTTTAGCAAGCCAGAGCAGTACGGTATCTTCTCTTAATACACTATTTTGTCAGACATCTAATTTACCATTTTTAAGTGGTGGCTTTTTGTGCATTCTTAAAAGATAACAGGTGGTGCAGTGAAAAAATAGCTTTATAAAGCAATAGCTGAGGGTTCAATTTGAATCTTGCTCTGAGATAGCATTCCAACCACATACTATAGGGTAGGTTATTGCCTGCAAACTTTACACAATACAAACTTTATAGAAGAGGCAGAATGCTATCGGTTAAATGCAAAAGATCACAAAAAAGACTTCACTAGTGAGTGGAAGATCTGTCTCACAAAAAATATACAGTACATACACACACTACTTCATTGGACTGAATTGCGATAATAGGCTGCCTATGTTTTTAGTTATATAGTCACAGAAATCTGTACCATCCTAAAAATGCCTTTTTTTATTTATTGTTTTTATATTTCATCAAATCTGTAATAAAAATGCAGACAGCTGTTATGTTTTACACATCTATCATAGAATTATGATATTGAAGTTTGGGTTCTACAGATGCTGTTAGCATAGGTTGTGTTCTGATAGTTCGGTTTTAGGTTAATCAGAAACAAATTAATCAGAGTCTAATTTTTTTGTATATTGAAACTGGCAAATTTACAGTAGGTAGAAAATGTATTCTTATATTATTTGTAAAGTCATGTGAAGTGTCTTGTTTTGTTTGCATTCAGTCTTGGTATATAACCATAACATGATGAGGACACTGAAAGAATATCTTTGGGAAGACACAATGTTTTATATTATATTTCCAGAACTTAAACTTCTATTTGATATCAAGAGGGGCAGGCTGACATGTGAGATGTTTGTGAAGGTTTACAATGGACTCCAATACATTTAGAAATCATCGTCTCTCAAAAATACATGTGTGATTCTTGAAAACAAAAACAGCTTGTAATAATCTCAAATTTGAGGTTAATTGACTCTTAACACTCTTCTCGTATTTAGCTAGGAATACCACTTGGCAAACAGAAAGAAACCCTCTTCTGCCGTCACCCTGTTTTTAAAAATCAGTATTTTATGTGTATGAATGTATCAGGGGTGCCTTGAGGTGTACTTCTGTTTATTGTCTCAAAAGCTATTCTACCGGCAAACCAGGAAATCAATATTCTATTCAGATTGAAATCAGATATCAACCCCTATCCAACTCTTTTTGGAATAGCTGAAAGTTTTTTTTTTTTTTCCAGTCCCATCTATAGCTTTTGAAAATAGTTACAAAAGTATCTCTCCAGTTTGATTCCCCTACTTGCCAAAATTTAATCAGCAAATTGCATGCACTGTTTATTTTCCCATTTGTAATTTGAAGAGTGGTTAATATATATATATATATTATATAATTATACTATAATACGGATATATTATCTCATAATATGTATAGTATCTATATATATTATCAGGTATATATATATATATATATATATATATATATATATATATTATATTCCATAAATA
Organism: Polyodon spathula; assembly: GCF_017654505.1. Taxonomy (NCBI): domain Eukaryota; kingdom Metazoa; phylum Chordata; class Actinopteri; order Acipenseriformes; family Polyodontidae; genus Polyodon; species Polyodon spathula. Next base: position 43,298,093 of record NC_054541.1, on the reverse strand, counting down.
TTATTCTTGTTATCTGAAAGTCATTATTCCCTAAAACAAACTTGTATTTACTTAAACATTTTAAAAATTACTTTAAACTGTCCAAACTTTGTAAATTTTGAGTCATTATTATAAGTTAGCAGTCACAGCTATCTGCAAATCAATGTTTTGACTCTCAACACTATCAACTGCAGGGGGTTCAAGAGCTCCTTCCTTGTAGTGATCCCTGGGCAACATCTCTAACGGCAAAAAGCTCTTCAAATCGAACTTACCGTGTAATGTTTAAGCAAAGCAATGTTGGGCTTGGTTAGTACATGGGTGGGAGACCACCTGGAAATACTGAGTGCTGTAGGCTGCACGTTAAGCTCATACGAATATATACTATCAACTGCAGATGTTCTCCCTTGAAAGTTATTTTTCTCACCTAAACCATTCTTGTGCTGGCTTCACAGTAGAGGGGAAACTGTATGAATTTCCCTATCCCAATTAAATTACATGGAACATATTCAATACTCCCCAGAAGATGTTTACTTGCATGCAATGTCGAAGCAGGCTTTGAAAGTACACCTAACCAGTGCAGGGTAAAACTGAAACAACTGAAACACCATGCTGTTAAAGATCAGAACAAATGATCTGGAAAAAGGATAATAATTTGTCACTTGTTTGAAGACCTTGAAAAAATACTTGCAAGGCTGTAAACAGACAGTGCATGATGGGATACTCTCATGCTAAGTTCCACAGTCCATTGCGCTGCTAAGAACTGGAACCAAACTGCTTTAATAGTGTGTGTACGCATTAAACATGAAACGGTACTTTAGTATGGAAGCTTTGAGCTTGATTATTTTAAATGTTTTTGAGTAAGGATCTCTAGATCGGTTATCTAGTGTGGACAGGGCCTACACATAGTCAAGGGAATGCATTCATATACATCTTTGTAGTGTCTATCGAGACCTTGACTGAAAGCAAACATTTGCTCTGGCTTAAATTAGACTGTTTCAGAGAGCAAGATGTCCTAATATACTGATCAATAGTTGCTTATTAGCACCACTACCACCACTGAAGCTAAAACTATGGATGGATCTGAACCAGCGACAACATAACAAATGAAACAGCACTAAAAAAGTAATTGTTAATTATTATTAATATTCAATGTTGATAATATATGTCCCCAATTTAGCGTCCAATTATTATTATTTGTTTAATATGAAACATGTTTGATAGACATTATTTGTAATAGATTTAATCTATTTGGAAAATATATATTGTTGTAGTTTTGCTGTCTCTGGTATAAGAGTAAAAAGCACAAACCGCAAAATGTAATCGATGTGAAGCAGAACCCAAAGAAGTTATATAAATGTCTCAACAAAGTAAGTAAGTTGGATTGTATTGCTATTGATTCTATTTAACCGTAGTGGTTTGCTTGTTCACCATACTCCAGCATTAGTAACCCAGGGGTGGCAAACATTACCATTGATCAATAGTATGAAATTGCAGCACTTGAACTTTCACCTTTCATTCTGCTGTGCTGCAATGTGCTCCAAACAATGATGCCTTTGAGCAGAAGAGCGGCTCTGCGTAGGCATACATCTGAAGAGCTTGAAACTTATTTTCAAGACTAAAGAACAGAGAAGCCAAATAAAGCTGTCAGATGGATTCACCTCTAACTATCAGGAAGCTTGTTTAATGTGCTCTTGACTTGTGTGTAAAATGGGAGGTACCGTTCATGAATGATTAATTTGTTATGCAGATAGTATGATATACACAAGCTGTATCTCAAAACTGCACAAAGGCAATTCTAGAGACTACACTTCCCTGTATAAATTATACTCTATCATCACTTGCTATATAATGTGCAACCATCATGTGTTGAAAGCGTAATTATGAAAGAAGTGAAGCGCAATCACATGGTTTCAATGCCTGTTGATGGTTTATTTTAGTTTAGTACATTCACTTTGTGTCTCCTAGGGCCAGCACAGGTACATTTAAATAGTGCAAGTATTCATATAAGGAAACACCTAAGTAAGTAGTCCATGTTATAAAATAAAAGCACAGGTGATGCTGAACTGCAAATTTCAACCCAGAGTGGCTTGAGAATGACACAATGAGATCAGGAAGGACATTCCAAAACCCAAAGGCTGTTCCAAAGAAAGAATCCCAAACATCAAGAGTTTTCAAGCATAGATTTCATAAAGATAGAATGCAGTGAATGCAAAACCTTATAGAACAAAGTTTGACATTCTACCACTTAGTGGTTTAAGGGATGAGAAACTAAAGTTAACCTCTGAGAGATGCTTGCCTAATGTTGACTTTTAATACTGTACTGAAAGAAAATCATAGAACACAGTATAATAGCAAGAGGTTCAGCTTCAGTGACCAACTTGATATTTTATATTGTGTCCTTCCATAAGTATGTTTTTCACATTGGGAGTATTGAAAATGTAGTTATTAAAACGCAGACTTTGAAAGTATTTTGCAATTTGAGTGTTTACCTGTAGGATATTTATACATCTGTAAATATAATGTAAATAGCTTTATCCAGGCAATTTTAAATACATGTTGGAAAATTCAATAAGTTGTAAGCAGGTTTCCTCTTGTGCAGTGTACCAATTACAGCTGTAGAAAGCAGTAAATTATAAACCAGTACTCCTACGGCAATCTATGTAACGTAACACATGGATAAAAATGTTTATTAGATGTTTTATTTGCTTTCTGCAGCTTTTTCTAAATGCTGCAAGGATACACTTTAATTATTCACAGAACATTAATAATCTTTTATTTAGCTTTCTTTCATGCTTTATAAAGAGTTAATGATGTCACAGTTTTAAACAGTTAAGAATATTCCGTATTAGAACACAGTCTGTAGGAAAAATGTTAACATTTACTGGATTCACATTAGCCCATAGTAATTTTTGAATTTTTACCATCACACTTTACATTTTTTACATATATGGAGAAACCTAATTCCAATTCATGCTATTGAACATTTGATTCTGGGTATAAATAGTACAGTCGTCTGTCTGTCCGTACTTGTGTCTATTACATCTTAATACCTTTATGCAGGTTACATCTTTTCACATCTTGTTCTTTTGCTACAATGACACTATTTGTAGATCTCAGTAGATTTTTTCATTCTAATGAAAAAAATTATTTGTGTTCTTGATTGTTTCATATGAATTCAACCCCATGTCTCCAGGTGAGGCTGCAATGATAGACATACACACATAGATTTCCCCTGGTACTACAGCTCCTTCCTATACGCCATTCATCAGCACACCTTAGTGCGTATGAGCTCAGCTCTCCCTGTTTTATAACTGGTAATTGAAACCAATGATACAATTGTATAGGACTACATTGTTTTATCCAAACAATAAGACAATAATAAATAAAAGTAGTGAATTATCAGAGAAATGAACAAAACATAACTACAGGCAATGCCACTAGCTTAATGTCACACTGTGCTTATTATCACCACATTAAAATAGTTTATATATCTTTTAAAATATTTAACTATACGTATTGTATACATATTGCTAATGGGGTCTATAAATTAAGGGGTAACACCTTTCGAAATGAACAGGAGCACATGATCGGATTTCGTCCATAGCTGCCTATTTAACGGCAGTTGCTATTCATAAGAGATCATTGAGATGCGTCGCTAAGCCCCAATGAATTTCGTCTATGAAAGCATGTTTTAAATGAATTGAGATCAATCTTAACGATCACCACACTAGCATAAAGTTTTCATCGGTCCTGAGCGTCAGCTTGCTATTCATAAGAGTGAACGACAGCAAAATGCTGTTGACAACTTGGGGTTATTGAACGCTGGGGGCGGTGGAGTCTAAACTAACGACAGCATCAAAATGACAGTGTCAAAACAGTTATCTGATCGCATTTACCCCCCCCCCCCATGAATAAATAAATAAATAAAAGTCACAAATTGTTACAGCTTTTTTTTTTTAATTAAACTGTGTTCGTATAAAAGTTGATGCCCCCATGATGAACACTGCCTATTTTTTTTTTTTTAAGTAATGCTGTGTCTGTGTTAAGCTGAAATAACAATTGAAATAATTGATTTACAATTTGTTGTGTATGTCCTGCAAAGCAAAGGAACATTAACAATTATTATGGTAATTTCAATAACATGAACACGATCGCACGCTAGTATATAAATCATGCATCATACAGGCACGTTGTTAATAACACGATGGATGTTGCTGTCAGTAGATTCCATTTGTTTATGTTCCCAACAGTTAACAATGGAACTGCGCAAATGTTTTTAGAGCTGATGATGTCATCAAAAGGAAATGGATTTCAGTCGTGAACTAATATATACCCATTCATAGTCGTCGGTCTGCACAGATCATTTTATAAATATTAATATGGACGACTTTCATTAGTTTTAAACAAAATTTGATTACCTAGGACGGTTGGCAAGTACTTTTATGAATAGACCCTAATGTATACATTGTAGACATATAGTATTGACTAACTGCAGCATAACTGTATAGCATTCTTAAATATGTATGTAACAGGACCTTGCCCATTACAAGTCTATGTACATATTGAAAAAATATAAAAACAGCAGGGCAGGGATTAATTCCCTGCTTCTGTCAGCCTCATTTTCCCAGGTGAGAAGGTAACTGGAATGGGAGAGATACTGATTGGTTGGCCAACTGGCAATCAATCAATCAATTAAAAGCCCACCTGCTTGACTGTGAATATAAAATCTGTTGTCAGCACAGTGGGAGAGGAAGGTGGAAGGCCACAGAGAAAAGTTGGCTAACAAGGAGGGTGTTGTGTTAAGAATGCCAACAATTAAGTATATTATTTGTCTGTCTAACTCAAAGAAGTGTTTTATTTTCGTTTGTTTGTTTATTTTGAGCTTTAGTTAAAAATAATAAAAGTGTGTCAAAATGTGGCAAACTGAAATCCCACCCCAATCCCTTTAGCTTACAAAAAACAAAAACAAAAAACATGGATGGTGGCTTCAGTTCAATAGTTACAACTCTGTGGCTCAGTTCTCTCTTAACTATATGTTGCCACTACATTAAACTGATATCTTAACTGATAGCTCCAATAACAAGTCTAAACAAAGTATTTTAATGTGTTATTTCATTTCGAAGAAAACACAATGAAATGTACTGTGAGAAACTATGAGAAAAGCCTTCAGGTGGGCACTGATTAAAACAACTGTTCATTTTGAAAGGGAAAACAGAACATCTCAATTTTGAAGGTACAGTATAACAAAATAAATCCAAACTATTATTAAAAAGCGAAGGTTGACTTCAAATAAGTTTGTGATGGTCATGAGATTTTCTTACATTTTTATATCTCAATATAAACAATAACACACAAGGGGCAGTGCCTTCAACTACCTAAAGAGAAGATCAGTACAAATCCAAGCCTTCAAGTGTGTTATACAGCTTATAGAATATAAAGCAATCCTGCATATTAAAACTATTTATTAGTGTGATGACGCTACTGAAACCCTGCCAGGGAGGTTGAACTGAAACAGCTGCATTACCCATTCAGAGTGATTTGTTTTTCCAGGTCGTTTTATAATAGTAAGCTGTATAGTGAAAAGGAATTTGAATGAAAATTATATTTTAATTCAATGTGGCTGTATTAATGGTTTATCTGAAATGTTATAATTACAGCACAATAAATATTTAATTATTATATTTACCAGCTGATCTATTTATTTCTTAAAGACATGCGTGCATCAGTATCAACAGGTAACATACTGATCCCATTGCAAGCCAGCATGCCAGGCCAAATTAACCCTTTAGGAAATGGGTTCTATTAGAACGGAATCTTAGCAATTCAACATGTTTCTTAATGAAGTCATAATGGAAGTAGTGAGAGAATGCTAGAGGGGTGTCATGCATGAACTGTCAGACAGAAGAAGTCATTAATGTTGCCAATCATAAAGCAGTCATAGTTACTGGTGGATAACCCAGCCTGCAGTTTCACACAATAACCTTCAACTAATGCTGCAAAGGAAACACCTTAGGGCTCTTTCTTATCATTGTATTTAATTTAATTTAATTTAATTTACATGTGGAGTTTTGTTGATTTTATTTGCATTTGGTTACTTACCTGTGATATTTTTTTTCTATTTATTTTCGTTTGCATAAAAAAACCTGCACCAGTCTGTTGCTAACTGGTGGTAACTGGTCACATTTCTCATTAATAACATATATATATATATATATATATATATATATATATATATATATATATATATATATATATATATATATATTTATATGATTTTCTTGTTTACAGCTGATATATTATTTATTTCTAATAAAATAAATACAAATAAAATAAATCCATAAAAGCCACATTGAAGCATTAACTGAACCTCATATATGTGTAGCTTGTGTTTACTCTCTGCTCAAGTTCAGAATGCAAATGATGCAATGTAAGAAGAAACAAGTAATAAAAAGAACTGCTGATGTTCCTTTGGGTTTTGAAACTATACACTGTAAGGCTTATTTCAAATTACAATTGCATGTTTTACTACGCGTTGTTCAAATGCATTGTTAGACAATTTTAACTTGGATTAACCAGTTTTAAATAGAAACCAAAAAAAATATGTCAGAGTAGGGATAGCAAAGTCCTCTTGGCGCACAGAAAGAAAATCCCAGCTCAAATATTTTTTTCCAATGTTAAAAGGCACATTGCATATATCAACTGCAGTATTTTACTTTTACTTTGTATTTGTATTTGTCCAGAACTATTGTACTATTGTATTCTTACTTGTTACATGTCCAGGACTATTGTTCTATGCTTACAGTACATTCCAAGACTGCAATGATCTGCATCCTATGGGTTTGTTTTTGTTTGGAAAGTGTGCTGAACCCTATTTGAAACCAGTCCTGTAGATGAGACTGTGTCAGCCCCAGTTAGGGGCTCCTAGATGTAGGTCATTACCAATGAATAAATGGGCATCCAATGCAAATTACACTTGAAAGGTAAATGTTAAAGCTTGAAATGTAACCCAAAAAACACATGTAAGCAGAACAGAGGGCTATTCATTTCTCAATATAATTATATGACCAGTGAAATATTACAGGCAGATAAAGAAATGCACATGTTAATTATATATATATATATAAAAAAAAGTAATACAAGTTAGCTTACAAAGAGCAGAGCTGTATTTAAGTTTGCTATTGGACTAAATTGAATCTAGATTTAATGAGGGGTTTCATAGTATAGATGCATGAAAGGGGTTTGTCAAAAATAAATAAATACAAGAACCATGTCAGCTTTACATTAGTCTGCATTATTCAGAAAGCATAGCAAGTGCATGGGCTAAATGGATTCTACTAACAGTCACACATACAGTAAGAAAGTACAATGCATTGCTTTGTGTGAACACTGTTTCCTTTCATTACTTGTATTTTCTTAAATAAGCAAGTTTCTCATCATGTTTTTTACAATTATAATGAAGATTTATAGTGCTTATTTATGGAAAGTATACAAAGGCACCTTGAATTGGCTCCATTTACTGTGATCTTGCTTTAAAGTAAACTGTTTATTGTAACTTATTGTCCAGAGTATTTATTAAAGCGACATCAATAATGTCATATTCTTCATTATTTAAATTTTCATTTTCGGAGGCTTTGTACTTCTATAAGCTAACAGTGAGATGCTGTCTGAACCATAAACATAGTACGCACACACACACATAGTTCAGCAACAGAATGCTGCAGGCCATTGCTGAATTTTTATATATTTTTACATTCCATAAAGAAAGTGTTTTGCACTTTAAAAGTAAAGTCTGTGTTAGGTTTGCAAAGAGATTTCAAGCCTTTAAGTTGGCTTACTCATTGAAATGGGGGACTCTATTTCATGTGTGGAGAATGTTGTATAAATACTAGCCTTATATATAGCCTTATATATATATATATATATATATATATATATATATATATATATATATATATATATATATATAATGCACAGAACAGTTCCAAGGCTTGTCTTGGTTGGAAATAAATGTATTCTCTTGACACTATTATGATGCGTTACCACACAAGTATTCGGGGGGGGGAGATTTAGGTTGGCAAGGTCCAAGTCCTTGGTTCACTGTGCACCAGCGACCCCTGTAGTCTGGCCAGGCTCCTGCGGGGTTGCCTGTTAGCTGCCCAGGAGCTGCATTGTCCTCCGACACTGTAGCTCCTGTATGGTGAATCTGCAGTGTGTAAAGAAGCAGTCGGTTGACGGCACACGCTTTGGAGGACAGCGTGTGTTCATCTTCACCCTCCCAAGTCAGCGCAGGGATGGTAGCAGTGAGCTGAGTCTAAATAATAATTGGGCATTTTAAATTGGGAGGAAATAACAAAAATAATTGGCAACGACTAAATTAAAATATATATATATTTATTAATAGTTTATATTAAAGGCAATAATTGCATTTTGTTTTGGTTTAGCCTATTTTATATTTGAATGTGCTTTATTTTAAAGTTACATACACTTTATTACTTGGTCCTAGAATGATAGACTGTGATACGCTGCTCCTTCTACTTGCTTTTAGGTAGGAAAAATATGAAACAGAAGCCACGAGATGCTTCACATAATCAAAACGATCTATATAGGTAACACCACTCGGAAGCAAACATTTTACGCATAGTCTGAAAGGAAGTACAGCAAAAACAGTATTTCATCTTTGGTCCCGTCAGAAACAGTAAAATTGTGAAATCGTCCCTTGTTTTTAAGTACAAAGCTGAATCTGTGTGCTCAGCAAAATAATAGCAGAGTAATTTATTAGGTTGTGTTACCAAAAATAAAATGAATAATCTTATGGATAGAGTATGCATTTATTACGTGTTTCTCTCTGCAAACATGGTGACCTTAAACTATGCGGACAGTGCAAGAAACTAAACCTCGGATACCAACATCCAAGCCGAACAACTGGACAGAGCTCACAAATATTCAGTATTTTCTCAAATTGCCCACAGTCGGAACCCGTGCAGTGACACATACAGCACGGTGGGGGGCAGGTGTAATGCATAAACTGATGTAATGCATAAACAAATGAAACATGGCAAGAAGTATTGTAGCGTGCACGGGGGAAGGCAGCAGCAGGGCTGGTGGTGATGTAATCACAGACGAAGACATGATGCGCTCCTTGCAAGTCCTGGAAGTCACTACTGAACTGCAATGTTAATTAGAAGAAAACATGGACAATTTCTCATAAATATGCCCTATTGCCAAAAATTAAAGAGATTCAGTTTATTATCATACATAGGGTTTATCCAGTTAATTATTATATGAATGAAATACATTTAAACACTGACCCAAATTGCACCTTTTGCAGCTCTCATACTGAAACAATCTCTCATTTGTTTTTCAGTTGTACATTTTCTAATGTATTTTGGAGAAGAGTTACTTACTGGTTTCTTGATTCTTGCAGTATCCTCATTTATTTCTCGACAAAAGATTTAATTTGTTATTTTATGGACTCTGATCTTGATTGTTCTCTTGTCTTCCTAGTAAATGTCATTATTTTATTTGGAAAATATTACATAAATAAATGCAAATTGATGAAAACCAAACCAAACTTTTCCCATTTTCGCTCTGATTGTAAAATATATCTTAATTCTTTGAAGATGTTTAAAGACAAGAGAGCTATCAGAACATTGGATGCCTTCAGTGGTACTGACTTTTGAACATATTCTTTTCTTGAATTATCAATTTTAATAGTCTTTAGATATTGAAAAGCCCTGTTTATAGATTATTATTATTTTTTCTCTTTTTTTATTTAATGCCTTCAGTGGTATTGACTTTTGAAAATATTATTTTCTTTGAATTATCGATTTTAATAGCCTTTAGATATTGAAAAGCCCTGTTTATAGATTTTTTTCTCTATTGATTTATTTATTTGTATTTTCTTTTTATTGTTATTAATTCATTATGGAATATATGTATGCCTCATTGTTGTTCACTCCTTGCAAAGGAGCCTGTTCTTTTGTGTATTGGTGCTATGCGTTAGTGCAAGATGTCCCGGGTTCGCGCCCGCCCTCTGCCTGCCTGTGGATTGCCTCGCTCTGCGGGATTTGCCTGCCTGCGTTAACAGAGTTCGCTATAATATTTACGCCTGTTGTATGTACTGTACTTATTTTATAGTTGTCTGCGATATTCTTAAATTAAATTCAGCACTAAAAGCATGTAGGGAAGCATGCAGAATTACAATGCATATGTACCATTTTAAACTTCTATATATAGAAACAAGCTTAGTTTTATTCATGCTTTGTGTTTTTGGGGACCCTTTTAGATTACGTTTTGGTTTGTCGCTGTGCCCGGGGTCTGTTTCTGCTACAGTATTACATTGCAATGTTTACTTTACTACCGGAAGTTCTAAATCGTGACGTTCAGCGCTCCAAATCTATTTATAATGAAATGCAAACTCCGAGTTCTCCTATATAATGAACAGTAATTTATGCTTGCAGTGAAATTACGATAGTTCTTCACCAGAAAGAGCTGCTTAGTATAACACAGAAATTCTACGAAGGACGGAGGCTACGAATTCGCGGCATTTACGAACATGTAAGTAACATTAATACACAGAGCCATCTGTGTCTTATTTCATGCTCCCTTTTTAAATTAACTTTAAAAGGATGCAATGTTCGACATTTAATGCTACATTATTAATGGATATTTTACATTCACACATGAAAAAAAATAGCAGAGGCAAGCACCTTGTACTGTTCAGAATCTATTTATTCAGAAGATTATTGGAAAACATGCACATTCGTTGAAGAGTTTTGGCTTTATATTATTTGCAAATTATTTATGTTGGCTACACAAACTGTTTGAAAAGATGTCAGGATCTCTTCTAAATTGAGAAGGCATATGCCACTGTTTATTACTTCGGAGAGTGGTGCTTATCATTATTAATATAACTTTTTGATGTTTCAGCTGCTCCCTTCAAAAGGAATAAATAACTGCAAGGACTAGTCATGGGAGTAACAAGATCACTAACAATAAGCTTCAAAATAATGAAACCTTTTCTAACAGGGGTCCCCAAGTAGCTCCCTCAAGCTTTGCTATGACACTATTGTTGCCACCCGAGACAGCACCTCGTCTGCATTCGATAAACCAATATGTCCGTGCTATATACGTTTTTTATTCTATAGACTCATTTGGTAAAGTAATTAATACCATGCTTGGAGGATTCTTAATAACACTTGAATGTCCCCAAGAAGCAAACAACAACAAATGTAAATGTTTTGTGGAAGCTTTCAGGGAATTGAATATGGCCAGGACTTTTTTGTTAACCAGAAGTTTCTCCCCAGAGAGACAAACACTCTCTGAACTCTGTTTATTTTGTGTCTGAGGCAAGATTAAACATATACTAAGGGAAACACAGGGACATATTTGCAAGACAAATACTGGTAGTTGTTCTGATATAAACTACACAGAGATACACACAGGAAACTTCACCAGCCTGGAGGAGAAAACTCTGATCAACTGTAAAGAGGAGATAAAGCTAACATTTGTTAGAAATGTCAATACACACAAAGCTCTGATATACAAAACGATGCAGAGAGTTCAGTCTCCTATCTCCTGAGAAGAATTAAAAGTGTTATTTATTACTCATGTAATTCTATGCTGCCTGTCAACTATAGTGTGTGGACGTAAGGACATACACTACAGTACAGTGAGGTGTTTGAGTTCTGCGATATTTCAGTAACTAGCCAATGACTCACATCTTTTTGCCTTAAACTAGGGGTGTCAAACTCCACTCCTCAAGGGCCTCAGGGTCTGCTGGTTTTCATTCCAACTTAAGTGCTCAATTAGCTTAATTGATCTAACGGTTTGTTCAATAGGACATATTTAATATTTTTTCAAGGTCTTTTACAGTTGATGGTTTAATAAATGCACTTGATTCAAGGCACACTACCTATAAAACATTTTGAAGTCTGGAGAGAAGTGTTAAATGTGTCCAATTAATCACATCATTAGACCACTTAAGTAATTGAGAGCTCGGGTGGAACGAAAGCCGGAAGACAATGCCGCCCTCCAGGAACTGAGTCTGACACCCCTGCAGGCTTAAACCAATTAAACAAAGCACGTAGTGTCACATGCGTTAACGCACCAAACTGGTGGAGAGGTGACCAGGTGACAATAAACCAAACACTGTTAACTGTGTACAAAAGTTAACACTCCCATTTTCCACACTCTTGACAGGTTTTGGAGATTCTCCTATATTATAGTAGAATAATATAGTAGCAAATCAATCAAGCAATGAAAAGTGAAAAAGTGCAGTGCTCAATTTGGTCACTTATGACACGAAGCTTATTTAGCGAAGCATAATATCTATAGCTTAACTGTAGGAGATGAGTTAATGTGTCATGGCTGTGCTTCGTTCACAGTTATTTATTTACACAGATAATACTGAACATTGTTTGTATTCAGCACAGTTGCCAATGGAACATTATAAATTAATGTATAATCGTCCATCGCGTTCGATCATACTTGTCCTTGATATCCTCGGACCAAGGACATCCAAGGCCAAGGTCAAACCAAGGTCAAGGCCGTCAACAAAGTATTCTTGAACTGGCCTTGAAGTCGAGGACTGACCTTGAGGGGCTCTTATTATTTTCACTGCTAATAATTCTTAAACTTTGCAGTTTTTATTTTCCAAATCTCTACCTGCCATTAAATGCTAATTAGTAATTGTTAAGCTGTCTCTGCATTCTAATAAAGAGAAAACTACTAATTAACGATTGGGTACTAAGGCAATTTTTTTGCAAGAATGAAACACAATTAGGATCAGTGATGAGCAATTAACGTAATTTGTCACGTCTGTTTCAAATAAAAATTAAGCAAATCAGAATCAGGCCGAGTCAAGATATGATGGTAAAAACAAGTGACATTGTGTTGTAATTAAAAACATCCTTTTGTGAGTTTAATTAGGTAACAGAACTGGCTCAAAGTTTAAAGGGAGGTAATCAAACATAGAACCTGAACATTTCCAGCCCTGTTTATAAAGCTTAGTGAAGCCTTTTGACGATTAGTTTAAACTTGAGCAATTCATACTTGTAACAGCACATATGTTCTACTCAGCATATAATGTACATATTTAAAACAAAGCAAAACAAAAAAAAAGAGTTATAGCCTGCCATTTGTTTTCCTATTACATTTCTCTCTATAGAAAGACCTTCACATTACATAGCAAAGGCAATAGTTTATAGCTTACTTTTGCTACCATTAATGTCTAATTTATCACTTGTTCAGTCGATTGTACTTGACAAGCAGCTTCTTGAACTTGAACTTTGTCATGTGGTGACAGATAACTCTGCCTGTTTGCTCAATTTCCTCTTTTGCAATAGCATCACTATGATCTGTCTTATTATAAATCATTGCCTGTAGATTTGCCATGTATCAAGTCGAAGTATAAAAAAAAGAAAAAAAAAGAAAGAAAGATGAAGCACTAGAACATGCTGTATCACCTTGAACACAATGTCCGCTCTAGGTGTAAGCATAGATGAGCACAGTGGCGCAGCAGTATGGTAATAATGTGTACCTGAAAGTTTAAGGTGCATAACCTGATGATGAAGTTACATGCATCATTTTCTTATTTGTCAAAAAAAATGAGTGTTGCAGATGAGAGGAGGTTTTTGTAAGTATATTCTAATATGTATAAAGACGGCATCAAACAGCTGTCACAAGTACAAAAAACAAATATTATATCATCTTATAATCTACTGACCACCACAGTAACACTACTCAGAGATGTGAATCAGGTAACTGGTTTGCAGGCTGCACTTAGGCTGATATCTGCAATGATTTGGAATGTTTTTTTTTTTTTTTAATTGTTTTTTTTGCCACATATTAGTATTCACATACTGTATTCTCATGCATAACAATTCATCACTGGCCTTTAGAAAGCAGAAAGTTGTAGATATTGTGACAGGGTAAGTCCACTGTTAAGAAAAAGGCTGTTTTCGTTATACAATAGTCTCTTCATATAGGAACACCTCTTAAGAGAACACTTCGTCTAAGGGAACACCCTTGTGGTGAAACAGTTTTTACCATGGTAAAAACTCTGGCTAAAGGAGCAGGAACTTCGTTTAAAAGAACACCTTCTTCACAACGGATACAGTATGGTTTTGTATGAATACAAAAAGTTGGAAATTTTTCAATCTCTTGAAAAAAACGTGAATCAGACAGACGGTGCTGTGTGCTGCATGCTGCGTGACCGACTGCACAATGTTCTTGAGGAGTGAGCATTCTACAGAGTGAGTGTCAGAAGCTTGTATTTGTTTTTTGTACTGAGTGATCCATTTATTCTGTCATTTTAGAGAGGTAAAGGGAGCAGCCCTCCTCAATAGTTGGAGAGTTGTTTGTTTAGTTAGTGCCATTGACGGCAAGTTTTGTTTTATTATTTTGAGCTGAGAGTTTTCCCATACTTTTGTTAAACTTTCACACCAAAATAAAACGAGTAATTTGGCAAAAAAAATCCTGGTGTCCTTCATCTGCCTTCTTCACCTGCATTGAACATTGCACTGAAGGAGGTATTGCCCTCACTACACCACTAGGGTCAAACTTAAGGCCCTGTGAAAATGCTGAAATTTTCTTTAAAATTGACGCCAGCGTCACAGGTAAAGTATTGTATTTTGTGGAATGTGCACCAAACTAGTTTATAAATTATGTGTACAGAATATATATATATATATATATATATATATATATATATATATATATATATATATATATATATATATATATATATATATGTGTGTATGTGTGTATATATATATATATATATATATATATATATATATATATATATATATATATCTATATATATATATATATATATATGTATATGTGTATATTACACATATATATATATTATATATATATATATATATATATACATATTAGTATTATACATATATATATATTATATATAGATATCATAATAATATATAAATTTGTCGTTTATATAAGAGATAAATGCACTGACATCATCAAAATCAATGTCAAAGTTATTAGAAGCACTTTAAACTATTTTATGAAATGGTGTTGTCATTAACAACCTGTAGGTAAATTGTGAAATTAGCCTGTAGGCTAATGTGACGATTTCCATGAAGCCTGTGAAATTGCGATTTACATAGGGCCTTATTTATTGGGTATATGAGAGAGAGAGAGAGAGAGAGAGAGAGAGAGAGAGAGAGAGAGAGAGAGAGAGAGATTGATTTTCAAAATGATTATACCTTCTGAATTTTTTTTTTTTTTTTAAAACAGTCTGGGACACTACACCTTAAAATGTAATTGCTGAATCAAGCATTTATTAAATAAAACGTTTTCACCCCAATCACAGTCTTTATTGGGTGTACCTGTAAAAGAAAAATATTTTACATTGATTATATCCAATTCAGCTATCAAGCAACCAATAACAGAGTTAAGGGGAGAATATGAAAAATGGATGAAGCAGAGGAAATGGAAGCTGAAATGAAGTTGCACTCCTTGGTAGAAGTGTGACGAAGTATTCCTACTCTATCACTTGTCATGCGATAAATGACCTTGACAGCATCTATTCCAGCACTTCATTCCTGCAGCTTAATGATCACACAAATGAACAACATCAGGTCTTCAAAATGTGACCAAATCCAAACATGGTGATGTAATTAAAACACCCCACAAACCAAAACAGCACAGATAAAATAAAAACAGCAATTATAATGTGTCCTATCTAAATATTACGCCATCTTCAGCTACTTTATGCCATTATTCTATCCACTAAGAAATAATTACTGTACAACCTTGTATTATTCCAAACGTCTTCTGAATGTGGTCCACGTGCCCTTTCATATAACATGAAGCACTGTTTAGTTTGATGTTGTATGTCAGATAAGATTAATTAATAGAAAGAAAGATATCCCTGTAGTAAGCCATAAAAATGCTGTTCTCATTGATTTCATCAAGCTTTTAAAAAGTTTTTATGCTGTAACCTAACACTTTTTTTTTAAAGCCATACTGCCATGGAAACAGCTATATTACAAGGCACCGTACATTGGACAGTGGACATTGACAAATCACCTGCCCTGACATATTCCATCAACTTTACAGTAACTGTAGCATTGGTGTGGGAATTGTTCTGCACCTCCAAACCATCTAGCAAGTGTTTGCTGACCTTCACAGGTCTCTCTATTCTTGCCTCATTCAGCACTAATACCTGCATTTTCCCTCATGTTCCACTACATATTTTGGCAAACTCAATCTGTTGACAAATTCTAGTTAATTTTTATAACAAGGTGTGACAGAGAAAGAATGAATCTCGCTTATAAATCTACCTCCCGGACCAGTGAGGGTGCTGTGTAAAGGGAACAGACTACCCTGGACTGGATGGCCTGATAATTCATTCCCAGGGTTAGGTGGAAGTCAGCCATCTAGAAAGAAGGCGGAGTTACGGTACACCAAGTCATCGACTCAGAAGGGAAACGTTGTGGCAACCGCAGATTGGAGGAGAAACGATTGTTTCGCTAACAAAGGGGTAGTGACTGATGCTACAAAAGGGAACGTAGCAATGTGATCTATCCCTTTGTATGGTTAAGCTGAACAGGAAGGAGTACTGTGAATTACTGTGAGTGTTTTTTTTTTCTTTTTTTGTTGTGTCTAAAAATCTACTTGTTTGTTATTATTAGATGGCTAACACGATCTGGAGCTGTTGCTAAAGGCCAGCACTAAACCCAGACAACACTGCACCATTGTACATAGTTAAATTGTATTTCACCACAAGTACTATAGCACTCACTTTGGACTTGTGAACGTGTGTGTCTTTGTATGTGTTCTACTGTGTTTATTATTTCCAAACTGTGTCTTATTATTTTGTGACTACAACCCATTGTTTTGGAACAGTGCAATACACATTGCTGTGCATTGCCTGGGATTATTATTTGAGGTTGTCAGACTAGGATTATAAAAATAAAACCTGTTTGGATCGTGAACTTTGTTGTCTTTCTTCTGTTTCATCATCACATCACCACTACACCTGAGCATTGCACACCACTTTGACACACAAGGTTATTTAGTTCTAAAGACATGCAGCCAGAACACAATGTATGCATTCATTGAAATGCATTATTTTGGAGTCCTCCAGTGGTTCACCTGGTAAAGGAACTGTCGGCATAGTGGTACGGTTGAATCATATAGTCAGGGGAGTGCAGCTTTGTGTCCTGGCTGTGCAAAGTTGCCAGTATTTGCAGGAGATTCCACAGGGAATGTTACATTGGCTCAGGTGCTCTTGCAGGTTAGGGAGGCAAAATAAGTGTATAGGAGTGGAGTAAATACAGCCTAAATTGAAAAAAAAATGGCAGATTGTAAGATTCTGACCAGTGCAACGGGGCCCACATAGTATGTTTGCAAACATCTACAGTATATTGTTTTGTTTTAATATGGTCTGTAAATATAGAGCATTAGGAATGTTGCTTAATAAGAAGATAATATAAAATGTATGGTTATTCTAACAATTCTATGAAACTGAAAGAAAAACAGATATCTTTTGCAATCGTAGCTTAATGAAAAGGGGGTTTAGATTTTGTTTAACTCCTTTAATCTCTGCACCGAAGCTCTTGCCTGTCGGCAACAAACAAAATAATAATCAAACAAAAACACAAAACAAATTCTAACATCAGTACAATGTCACTGAACTCATAAAAACAGTTTTGAATTCCAAATGGGTCTGGGATTAAATACTCTTTTTAGCTGCTGTCTGACCAGCCAGCAGCTATTTTGTAGAAAAAAAGGGCAAATACATACAGAAGACATGATCCAGAAGGAGGAGCCCCTGGGATCCAAGTTTAGATAAAATAGAAACAACTAGAGTAGATATACAGGGCCAGACATAACTCTGAAGTTCCATTAAGATGTTGTCTTAAAAATAGTACTTAAAAGTCTTGGGATCACAGCAGAAAGATTATTTTGTGAACTTTCATTTCTATATATGATTTTCATTTCTCATTCATGCCTCGGTGTACCCAGTATCTGATGCTATCTCCAACAAATGCTGTTTTGTTCAGCTTGTTATCTTTGATGAGAAAAATATAAACGTGTGTTAACCCTGAAAGCCTGTACAGGAGCTCACAAGAGCTAAAAAAAATACAAAATAAAAAAAGGAATTTAGCAGTCTTTTGCAGTTTTTTTTAGCAGTAGTTTTAGTTTTATTAGATTGCTTAAGTGGGGAAGTCGCTTTTAGGGAACCAAGTTTAAGAGTTTTCTGGGTTTTTTTTGTTTTTTTTCCATCCCACAGCAAAGATTAAAAATGAATAAAACTAAAGCTTGATGTAGGTGCCCTGGTGTTCCATGAGAAGAGGTTTCATAAAAATACATTCAAAAAGCATATTTTTGGCTGAGCTTAAAGAGTGACTAGCGGGGTTCCGAAAAGCATAGCGTTACACATCCCCACATGTTGCTACTGTTTTAATAATGCACCTTTCTTTTCATTAACATCATAACAACTGGCTTTTCTGTTCCATATCACATCATGGATCGTTATTACTGTGTTACCTGTTTGACAATGTGGGCAGTAATCCTTACTCTGTAAGAGGTTTTTTTTGTGATTTTTATGATAATAATATAAAGAGTTATTACTAAAGAAGCTGGGTTTTCCAATTACACTTAGTAGCCAGTTTCATCCTAGTTACAATCCATGCTCCAATTAATATTAATACAGTACGATGCACTAATAAGAGAGCAGGTCACATTATTTCAGCACTAGTAAACTTCTAGCCATATTTACTTTATTTTCCAACAATGAGAGGGGTCTCTATAGGTAAAAAGACAGAACTGCTTTTAATTAGTCCTTTGTGTATCTATCTAGTCACACATTAAAATAACCGCTTGTTCAGAATGAATTAGAGTGACAACAACAGTTTTTTCTCCCCACTTTCTGCTCAGGGATGTTTTGATTATTTTCTTTACTGTGTTCATTAGCTAATGTTTCCTGGTAAAACCTTGACTCGGGGCAACTTAAATAAGGCACATTAAACACTGATGTTATCGAATTAAAACATAAGCGTACATACCAAATACAGTATTTCATTTTCATCTGCCACCTGGTGGCAGCTAAAATGAAGTGCAGCTGAAAATTCAGAATTGTTGCCATACCCGCCACCAAGGGCTGCATACAGCAATCTGTGGCAAAGGGTCAGAATGTAGTGTATTCTTTAACTGTCTTGAATTTTTCCACTGCAGAATATATATATATAATTTAGTAACTTAAGAACGGCAAAGACGAACACACACTGTCTTCCGAAACGTGTGCCGTCAGCTGAACGCTTTTTTTCACACTGCAGACTCACCGTGCAGCAACCTCAGAGCTAAGGCGTCACAGGACAATGCAGCTCTGGGCAGTTTACAAGCAAGCCCGCAGCTGCACAGCCTGACTACAGGGGTCGCTGGTGCGCGGTGAACTGAGGACACCCTGGCCGACCTAAGCCCCCCCCCCCCCAGTTGTGCACTACCATCCTGCACTCCACTCAGAGTGCCTTTACCAGATACACGACTCGGGATCCCCACTGCTGAATTTTTACATACAATTTGAAGTTATTTTGCTTATAAGTTGAATATCAGATGACAGTGAAGTAGCAGTAAACCGCAAACAGGAAAACATTATGGAAGCTGGCTCAATGACACCTGTGCACCATTAAAATTAAAAATTACAGACAACCGGAAGATGGTTTGAAGTTAAAATGCAGGTCTTCTTGAATAACAAGTGTTTTCATGTATGTGTTTTTGAGATGTAACATACTGTTATCTGCTTGTTTACACTGTGCATTTGTACTAGCATCACCAGTATACCACACTGGGAAATGTAGATGATGTATCCCACTGTGATAATTCTGCCCTTTGCCTCAGTCAATAATGTGTGAGTTCTTTCAATTCTGCACAACCTGACCTGTAGAGAGCAATCTGTGTGAAACTTCACACGACACCTCTTGTCAATGCCAATTTTAAGGTCTACTATTCTTTTAAACAGCAAATGAACAGAGAAAGGAAAAACAGACATTTCCTTTGACTCACACTACAAAGGCTGCTCTTCAAAAGCTGTTTTTCAGGCAAAAACAAAATGTTTGACAAGTCTTTCCCCCACGAGCTCTAGCCAGAGAGGCTACAATATGCAAACAAGGTTCACATTGTAAGAGAAGCCCGTGGAAGATGCTACCTGCCATCTCCATAACAATGGTATTCATTTAAGTGCATTTTATCAAGTGGGCTTGTCGAGTCTTTGGGGATTTGGGCAATGTTGTTTGTTTCTTTAGGTAACCATAGCTGTTTTCACAACAGGGTACATCCTCATCCATCAACCAGTTTGATACCTCACCCCCTTAAAAACAACAGAAATAACAGAAATTTTCTTTGAAATAGAAAATTGAAATTGAAAATTGTGGTCAATATTTACATTTGTTGGTAGGTTTCTCCAAACTCTTGCATATCATCAGTTTTGACTGCTGATCTTTTCAAAATCCCATACCACCTATTTAGCCATCCTTATGATATGTAACTTCTCAGAAACCCAAGCATAGGAATGCATTAAGATGCAGTGTTTTTTTCTTTTTTTTCTTTTTTTTTTGGAGTGAGACTCCTGAAATTAAAGCCAAAAAGTGACTTCTAATGAGTGAGACTTCAATTCTTTATCAAGTATGCCTAATTGCTTTTAATTATGATTGTGTAGTTAATTCTGTGCCATGTAAGCTCATGATAATTATATTAATTACACATGCATTTGTGTGCGGTGGACTGGTGTCCCGTCCAGGGTGTAGTCCTGCCTTGCGCCCTGTGTCTGCAGGGTTAGGCTCCGGCTCACCGCGACCCTGTAAAGGATTAAGCGGTTAATGATAATGGATGGATGGATGGATGGAACACATGCAGTTGTGTATTAAAGTAATTACCATGCGTGCTATTAGATTAAAATACAATTGTTAATGTAAAAATAAATCTTGAATATGGAAGAATTGACACAAGGCCGCAGACTTAAGATTCTTTATATCATCTACTGTATATTTTTCACAGAACTGTATGTGTCACCTGTGTATTACCCTGTTATGACTGTATAGTTCTCTATTTTAGTTTGAGCTTGTTTATTATTCATGCTTCAGAGTGATTGAAAATCATTAATTGTTCTGTTGTTTCCGCGAGATGAGGCCTCACATTGGGAGTCAGATTCATACTGTATGATGACCTATTCTGTTCTCTGTTACCAGGTACTGGTAGTATAGTACGTATAGTGCTTAACAACCAAAAACCAAACAGAAAGATTTGGAAAACATTTGCCACATAGATTTGGTTCAGGAAGTTCTGAATCCATAATAATGTGTGTTTCCACATGTTTTGCTCATATGCTGTACCGTGCTGTATGTTGCTATATATTACTAAAAATATGATTGCAATAAACAAACACCTCATTCAATAATGTCTAGTTTGGTTTTCAATAGTTTACAGGTACATTTTTGGTAAAGGCATGGACGCATGGATAATACGTCTCTTACGTTGGTTCGTCTGACCCGGGTTCGCAAGGATCATTAGGTTCATCACTAGCTGTATCCATGCAAGTTCTCCTCACGTCTATGACAGGGATGCTGATATCCTGCGAACTGTGGTTTGCCTCCTGTCGCTGGATTTCATTCAACTGACTTGACTGACTTTGTAAGAAGTACAGATCAATACGAGGCCCTTGTCCCTTCTCCCTCAAGCATTTCATTCTCCCTTGATGAATCTTCAAACCCCTGACCGTTTTCGCCTTGCTCCAGCCACAGACACAAACCTGGAGTTCCATGTTTTTGCTAACTGCTGATCTTAAACTAGCCTTTTGTGAAGTACTCTCCATTCTCATATCTGTTTCTGTTCCTAAGTTGTTAACCGTGTTATCCAATGTTGAGTCATCTTCCGCCCCCACTATCACAGACTAGGGGTATTTTTCTCTTTAATTTCTTAGAAGCCTTGTGCGGGTGTCTCCAGCATCCTGTATACCTTTGAAAACAGAGCTGGACACTGCCGACCTGGGTAGCTAACCCTTGCCAGCCCCAATGGGGTCTCTTTCCTCCTGTCAGCTGTCTCTCTATGCTGTCACAAGGGCTTTCCCTTGTTGCCAGCTGCACTATTCACAGCAGTCACTAGATGTATCCAGATCTTCATGATTTCCATTACATGAGAGTAGATGTTGAACTTCATGCTGATTTGAACTCGGCTCTCGTCAAGATAAGCACCAACTAAGACGTAGCTTTGCAGTAAACTAATGTGATCCATCTGCATCTCCATCCATTTGCGTTGTTTTTCATCTGATGATGTAGATATTCTTCTGTCTGGTGTTGATTGCTGAAGTGTAATGCTGGCTCCAGGGATCAGCTCATTTTGCCTCCCCAGCACATCAGCACACACAATGGCTGCAATGCTGGCTCCGGGGATCATCCCAGTGCGGTCTCCCCAGCACATCAGGATGACAACCGTCTAGATTGAATTAAGTAGGGTACATCTCTGGAGTCTTCAAGTGGGCACCTTCCACCCTCTGTGTTTTGTTGACTAGCCCACGACACCTCAAGAGGGCTCAACAGTGATTCTGGCATCCCAGCATCACCCCCTCCGTCTCTCACTCAGCTCAGCCCAGCTTACTTACCTGTACATCAACGTTGCTTTCTTTCTATTGTGCTTGAGATCGCCATCCAGAATCTTTCTTTGACGTCTCTGAGAAACCAAGTTGTAGAGTGTGCCACAAATCCTCGACAACCCACCTCCACTGGGTAAACTTGGACTCTCCGTCCTCGCTGTTCCGCTTCAGCAGCTAGTTGAGCATACCGAAGTTTCTTCCTCTCATATGCCTCATCCACAGTATCTTCCCATGGCACTGTTAACTCTATCAGATGAACAAGGCGTGCTGATCCAGACCACAAGACAATGTCTGGTCGAAGGTTAGTGGTGGTAATCTCAGGTGGAAAAATAAGCCATTGACCAACATCTGCCAGCATCTTCCAGTCTCCAGAAGCTTCCAGTTGTCCTGAGTGAGGCTTGATTTTAACACCTTTTCTTGATGGTTGCTCTCCTGGATGGAAGAATATTGTCTTTTGTGTGTAATGCTTTGATGGAACTGGAGGCAACTTGTTGGTCAAGTTACGCTTGTCTTCCAATGCTAAGGCCAAACATAGCAGCACCTGGTCATGGCGCCAAGTAATTATATACTATAGCATACTAACAAACAGAAACCTGACAGACTTGTTAAAATAACAAGAACCAAATACTGTATGAGAACCTTGATGATATCTACTTAAATTACCTCAAAGTACCAGTGTTCAGAATGTATCTTCCTGTTGTGCTTTCTGTGGTTCCTGTGTGCTTTTAAGACCCATTAAAGCTCAGTTCTCATGCAATATTTACAACTTCTGTATCAGACAGGTCATACCATTGCTCAAACGGAGGCAGTACCTTCAAATTGCTTTACAGGTCAGTGGATAGCATTAAATCAGTCAACAGCTTCCCAGAGGAATTATTGCATTAGGCAGCTACTTAGCAAAACACACCTGTCTCAGGTTAAGAAACAGCCTAATGTAGGTCAGTACAAATATTGCAGGATTTAGAATCTCAACCACCATCTACTATAGATTATCATTGTTTGCAAGCATGTAGGAGCCATCTTACCAAATGTTGTTTTTCTCTTAACCTAACTGATGTGATGGATGACAGAAGCTTTAATCTTGAGCAAAACATTAAATTATGTTGATAATATGACATTAAAGGCATTCATTCGGCTTTACCATCTATGAAAATAAACATGGTCTGTGGGTAGAATTATACATAGTTTTTTTTTACATTTTATTTATTTTATTTATTTTTTATATAGTTTTACGTAACATTTATAATTCAGTGTTTAAAATTACAGATGACCAGTTTTCATTTCTCTTCATACAGGAGCGTCTTCAGTCTCATTCAGTATTAATTTAGCATTTTGATCTGGTATATAGACATCTTGTTTTAACGCTGTTCCTTTTTTAGTGCATTTTTATGAATTTTGAATGTTTTAATATTTGTATGCTTGTTGCAATATTAATTAACAATTAAACATTTCTTAACCCATTTTTGCACTTTTGCCTCTCTAAGCAGTATTGTGGAATCCCCAGTGAAAACTGGCAACTTTGCACAGCCAGGATGTGAACCTCACCCTGCACACTACACGGCCATGCCTTTACCAGGTGAGCTACTCGACGACCTCTTACAAACCTTCCAGTTCTTGCTTGTGCTTAACCAAACATGTTGGAAAAAAGGCAACAAAAAAGAGCAACATAATTGTAAGCAAAACACTATATTACCAATATTACTGTACATTTAATTATTGGTGTGTTTTAAAGCAGCTTACAGGTGGCCTTGAATATACTTATTCATGGAAAAAAATATGAAACCTAAGAAGCAATTCAATTAGAAAGTGTGTTTAATAAATCAGCTTACTTTATAATGTCACATATAAAGAGATGCATATTTGATCAATAATCTATATCAGTTAGGCAATTTAAAACTCAATTCTAAATATAATAATATTATCTGGTATCAGATAAGACAAAATGCACACTAAGATATACTGCACTGTTTGTTCGGTATTACCCAATTCCCTGAGCAACCTTGTTCAAGCATTGGAGATCAGCCAGAAGATCTCTGGGGTGTTTACAAGCATGTCTACATGTGACAAAAATTAATAAAATAGTGCAACAACTTTCTCTAAACATCTTCTGTAGTTCCAAGTCTTGCTCCCTCCTGGCCCATCTTTGTTCTGATGTAGTCACAATCTCCTACGGATTACTGTGTTTTAAGTTTAGATTAATTATTCCAAATCAATTACCTTATCTGCAGTCAATCTATTTTGAATGGATTTACACCTGTTACTTAGCAGCAAGCACTAGCAACCAGTCTGTCAGATCAACTTCCAGTACCTAATAGCTCTTGCGATTCTAGATTTCTTTAAACAGCTTCACTGTAAACGATGTGTTGAGATGCTTTGATCCCTCGACAGAGATGGCAATCCTGATAACACTGGCTAGTCATGGCATATTGCTCTTTGCACATCAATCCTCACATTCTAGTATACAAAGGAAAACGTGTGCTCCAAAAAGTGCAAGATACAGATTAGTTGGGAAACAACTAATGGCACAAATCATTAAAATACAATATACAGGATCTTAGACAACTGATGCATATATAACATGCTCTGGGTTCTATCCAATAGGGAGCATATATTGCACCCTCTACTGGTAAAGGGTTGTTATCAGTGATTTTGTTGTCACAGTGATGGATGGTGCCAGCTCTTTTAGCTCAACTCATAACACAGTGAACATCACAGGGTATGTGTTTTGGCACCTCAGATTTTTGCAGGTATGACCAGATGAGTGCAAAAGATCATTGTTTGTGCCCAAGTTGATACGTTCATACAGCTGTGGAAGAGCGAACTCAGACATGGACAACCATGTGAAATTGAACTAAATCATTGAGTCAACCAGTATTAGCTTTACAGTGTCACTTATTTGTATTCATCCTACACCAATATTATACAGTATCTTGCTCACTTCATAGGATTAAATCAAAATTGAGTACAATATGTTCAGATGAATCTGAATAATTGAAAGGTACCTCTGATAACATGCTTAAATTGCAGTTTGTTGAGATTTTAATGTCTGTCACTGCCTCAGTGCCATACGTTGCTAATCACTGTAGCATATTGCAAGCCATTGCGATGGGCTTGGCAAGTAATATGTTTGTTTTTGGTAAGACTGGACTTAAAAGCTAAGATTGTTCAAAATTGACTTTTAAAAGGAAATTACAAATACATCTGTTTTTATTGCTTTGGGTTTACACATAATTCTCTTAACAAATAACAGACAGAGTATTATGTTAACTGTTTTCAACTGTACTACTATATGGCAAAAAGAGAGTCCATTTGTTAAAAGGCCATCATAAATTGTACCAATTTCTTTTTTCGCAACTACAAAAATAAGAACATGTGCAAGTGCCTATGAAAAGTGAGGGACAGCGGTAGGCAACATACAAGATTAACACCTATTCTACAGTAAGCTTAAACACCCTTTTCAGACATTAGCCTCTTTTAAGCAGATACTACCAATGGTCACAAATTGTGTTGCAGTTTTGTAACGTGGACACTGGTCCATACAACCTAACTCATCTTACTTATGATCCAAGATTATGCATACTGTTTGGCACGTATATGACATAGAATTTCTTTGCTATTCACTTTCATTTTGGATAACAAATGCTGCAATAAAATGGTATGGTACAGTTTGCATAAACTAACATCATAAAGAGTTCACTGACAGCATAGTCACAGCAGCCTGTCAAACTCCAATCAGAAGTGACACTTACTGTAACTGGCAGTAACTGACAGGCCCTCAAAACAAAAAAAAGACCAAAACACTTGTCATATTGTAGCTGTTACTAGAAGATGCATCAAGTGTCCTTGGAGATAACAGTCTTTACTAGTCCTAACTAGGAAAACATCTTCAACATTGTCTTGGATTTTATCCACTCAGAAGACTCCTCATATACTTTTTTTTTTACTTGTACAGTGTCTATAGTTATTCACCCCCCTTGGACGTTATCACAGTTTGTTGTGTTACAACCTGAAATTTTGATGCATTTAAATGGGATTTTTTTCCCTTTGATTTACACAACTTACTCAACACTTTCAATGTGTGAAAAAAATGTGTGTGTGTGTGTGGTGGGGGGGGGGGGGGGGGTGGATGAAAAATAAATCAATTAAAAATAAAAAGTGAAAAGTCTTCCTTAGATAAGTATTTGCTATGACACTCATAAATAAGCTCAAGTGCAACAAATCGCCTTCAGAATTCACACAATAAGTTAAATGGAGTCCATCTGTGTGCAATAAAAGTGGCTCACATGATTTCAGATTAAATACATCTGTCTCTGTAAGGTCCCACAGTTGGGTAGTGCATTCAAAGCAAAGATACTACCATGAAGACCAAGGACCTTTCAAAACAACTCTGGGATAAAGTTGTGGCAAGGCACAGATCAGAGGGGTATAAAAATATTTCAATGGCATTGAGTATCCCTTGGAGCACAGTCAAGTCGATCATTAAGAAGTGGAAGGTATACGGCACCACCCAGAATCTGCTTAGAGCAGGCCATCCTCCCAAACTGATCAGCCGGGTAAGAAGGGCATTGGTCAGAGAAGCCACCAAGAGGCCAATGACAGCTCTAAAAGAACTACAGCGTTCCACAGCTGAGATGAGAAAAACTGTACATGTATCAACAATAACTGAGGTACTCCACAAATTTACCCTTTATGGAAGAGTGGCAAGAAGGAAGCTATTTCAGAAAAAAAGCCCATGTAAAATCCTGTGGTCCGATAACAACAAAAATTGAACTATTTGGCCTAAATGCAAAGCGTTATGTCTGGTGCAAACCCAACACAGCACATCTCACAGGTAACACCATCCCTACTGTGAAATATGGGGATGCTTTTCATCTGCAGTGACTGGGAAGCTTGTCAGGGTAGAGGGCAAAATGGATGGAGCTAAATACAGGCAAAGCCTTGAGAAAAACCTGCTTCAGTCTGCAAAAGACCTAAGACTGGGATGGAGATTCACCTTTCAGCAGGACAATGCCTCCAAGCACACAGTCAATGTGACACTAGAGTGGCTTAAAAATAAGAAAGTGAATGTCCTAGAGTGGCCCAGTCAAAGCCTGGACTTCAATCTGATTGAGAATCTGTGGCAAGACCTGAAGATTGCTGTCCACCAACAACTTGACAGAGCTTGAACAATTTTGCCAAGAAGAATGGACAAATATTGCATGATCCAGATGTGCAAAGCTGATAGAGATTTACCGCAAAAGAATCATAGCTGTAATTGTTGCCAAAGGTAATACTGACTCAGGGGGGTGAATACTTATCTAACCAAGACATTTCAGTTTTTTTTTTGTTTTCATTAACTGTTGTTTTGCAATAAAAATTCTCTTTCCTCTTCAGTGTTGAGTAGGTTGTGTAAATCAAAGAAAAAAAATCTGATTTAAATGCATCAAGATTTCAGGTTGTAACACAACAAACTGTGAAAACGTCTAAGGGGAGTGAATACTTCCTATAGGCAGTGTAGTTTCCATTTCAATAGGCAAAAGCAATTCTAAGTATATGTTAAACTGATTAGGACTGTGCAGAAACAGAATAGTAGAATTCCAATGAGATTTGTTTCTGTAAGCACTATCATTTTCTCAATGTCTGTCTTGTTATGCGTTTATGGTATTTTTTTTTTTTTTTGTGTGGTTTTCATAAGGGACACTTTCAAATGCAATTGTGCTTGAATGCTTTGGATATTCACATTCATCCTGAAAGACTATATAAAACATTTTGGGTGTTAGACGGTGCAATGGTGTTGGATGTGAAACTGTTACTTGTCAGTTAGGACGATTTGAACTGAGTGGTCTAAATTAAAGAAGGCATGAGCATTCTGTGCATATAAAGCAGCAAGCCAAATTAGCAGAGAAAAGCCATCTGTAGTCAGTTTATGAGCGAAGTGAAGTTGCTTATAAATTAACAAATAATAATCAGTCACAACCACAGAGGGGGAATTTCCTAACCTTATATAAATGTGTGCCAAGTGATGAGATATTTAACATTGCCGCGTCTGACATTTGTCTTACCTGTGCTTTGCAACATGTTGAATAAAACTAATTGCTGTGTAGAACTAAGAATACAATTAGCGTCCATGTTCATTTCCATTTGGCATTGTAAGCTGTGTCTTTCTTTGGCTGAAATCCCAATGAAAAACTCCAAAACTGTGAAATGTGAAATGTTTGTAGCCTCCAGTATCTGCTGGTTCACATTTGGGAAAGTGCACAATAGTTATATTCTGTCTAACTCTTCTGCTCTGTCCACATGCAGGGGTCAAAGCTCTTACTCAAGTTTATGTTTTTAACAGTGAAAAATCAATGACAGAGCTACAGAATAACAAAGATTTGACCCAAGAGTGCTTAAGACCTTGGAATAAGCTACTAAATGACTTGATTGATACACACACACACACACACGCACACGCACTTTATTTTATACATAAACAAAACGATGTTATGAACCTGTACATTTTAAATATATACAAATAAAATATGAAAGCCTTGTTCAAAAGTTACTTGTTGTCTCATTTACTCATATGTCATATTATCCTATTTGGTGCTTAGTGTTTTTTTGTGATCCCAAAGCAAACATCTTTTTTCCTTTTTAGACAAATTGATCAGTGTTTCTCAGGAATTGGCTTTGTGCCTAGTATCCAAGAATGACAACCATTCTTGCGAACTGAGTTAATTAAAATTGACTGCTGGTGTCAAGCAGAAGAAATAAACTCAAAATGCTTCTGAAAAACAAATAGAAAGATAAGACAAGTTTAAACTAGCAGTTCCTTCTTTGACAAGCAGCTGTTGTTTTCTTGATAACCTTATGGAGTTATGTGTATTGCATTGTAAACTGAATTGAACTCAAGTGCTTTATATGATTTTAAGCATATTTTAAATGTATTTTCGGAAATGTTGCTAGCTATTTTGCATTTTTGTTTTGTTTTGTTTTGTTTTTTTAACTAACTGTTTGGTAAAGGCTGCAGAGATTTAGAGTGTTTTTTTTTTTTTTTTTTTTACAACTTTTTTGTAAATTGAGAGTAAAGAAAAAAAATAGCAGATATTACTAATTAAAATGCTTAAAAACTGTGTTTTACATATTTATGATGCAGTCTGTAATTATTAGATATTTGGCCACCTTTTGAAGATGACTGTACCTTGAAAGGAACAACAAGAGAGGTATATCACTCACACAAGTTTTCTAAATGCAGCTGCATTTTGAGTCAAACTTAATAAAACAATAGTACCAAGCTAGCTTTATAAAAACATGTGTCTGAATGTGAAATGACACATTGAAATTGTTCATTTGGTTTCTGTAGCTTTGTCTGCAGTGGCTTTACAACATATTCGCAAAGTCATTGCCATCTGCATAATGGATGCAGCCTGTTACTGAAAAGAGTTATCAGCAGAGAAAGGAAAAATCCTCTCTTCTTTTTCATGACTGCAATCTTCTTGTAGTGAAATCCAAGATCCTATAGTAGTGGAGGGATCTGTAAAATATGAAGGTGGTTCTGTTAAGGGCGATTTGTATTCAGCACAAGCACTTAACAATCATTAAGTACAGTTTTCTTTCTCTTGGATATGTCTCCGTGCAGCTTGCTCACATGTATGTAATTATTTTGGTTGGCCAACTCCCCTCTGCAGTTCTCAATATTTTATTTTACGGCAGAATACAGAATGCACCTTGGTAGAGCATGTTGTGGGATTCATGAGAGAACATTGTGACTCCAGGAGCATCTACACACTAACTGAACTTGTCAGTATTTAAAATACAGTGTCTTCTTTAGGACCAACCACATTTTCTTTGTCTTAGGATTACACCAAACACACATAAAAATGTCCTTAACCCTAAAAATTATTAATCTAACTACCATTTATATAAACATATTAGTTAATCAGGGGAGGAACTATCTTAAACTCATTTTAAAGTTTTTATTATACTTACAGAAACAGCATAAAAGTAAGACTTTAATATTTCCATAACTTAAGGCTCATTTAAAAATCCCTACCAGCTGTCCAACAAATACCTGAATACTGAAAGAGCAGAAATATTCAAATATGTTTTATTTTTTCTAACACAGCAAACAGGGGCTCCTGTAGCAATTCACCATCACATCTCACTCTTCTGTCAGAATGTGACAGGTTAAATGCTATCATGTCTCTCAGGTATTTCCTCCCGTCTTAGAAAAATGTGCCATTATGATAAATGGAAAGCACAATTACATTAGACATGGATGTAAGAGCGAAGTCGTGTTATTGTCAACATGGCTACAACCATGGCAGAGTGCTGTCAAGTCTATACACCTCAGCCCCTGTATTGTGTTCCCTTGTTGGAAATCTTTTCCAGCAGAAATATTGATTAAAATGTATAGCTCTCTCCCTTCTTTCACAAACAGAATGCTAAAATACAGTGGCACAATCTATGTAATGTAGATTGCATACAGTATTCACAGGAGTAAGGTCTGTGAGGAATAAGCCCTGGGACTTGAAACAAAAATGATGTGCCTGTGACTATAGGAGGATGACAAGCTTTGGAAGATGATATTCTTTCCCCTTGGCTCGCAGAGAGCCACCCTCGTGGAGCTGAGACGGAACCGATCACCTCCAAGGCTAGGAAGCAAGCGTTACTTCCTCCAAAGGGAAAATGAAGAGGAGAGAGGATACATTTGAGAAGACTAGAAGAAGTCTCCCCAACTAACAAGGAGCGCCGACACTTTGGGAGAATGCAAGGTTTCCTCTTAGCTCAGGGACACCTGCCGTCTTAGAGGGGGGACCCCTCTCAGAGGTGAGATCGAACCGATCGGCCTCCATGACTGGGGGTCATGCATTCTGCCCCCAGGGTGAACCAGGGTTCATAAAGGAACATAGGTTAATAAGTGACAATCAATATAAGAGGATTTTTTTAAAATAGTATTATTATTATTATTATTATTATTATTATTATTATTATTATTATTATTATTATTATTATTATTATTATTATTCAGGACTAATCTTACCTGTTCTGTGGAGAGGAAAAACACTCCTTAATTGGGAGGGAACCTTTGGTCCCGGTGGAGAGATTGCCCCCACACCGGGCATACTAGCAATATTGTGTTGGGCCGAATAAATATCAGGAATTGAGGAACAAATTATTTCATATATATGGTCCCCCCATAGGGAAAGTATCAGATATTACACCAAAAATAAATAAAATGAATATATTTAAAAGAACTAATTACAAAAATCTGATATGACTATAGAAATTCACTTGGGGCAAGGGAGACCACTAGTGGGAGAAACTGGCAACTACTCAACAGCAGATAGGTTAATTTGTGACAGTGAGCTTGTAGCGTACATCTTCAGTTGGGAGTTTATGGCTACTGCTGAAGAGAGAAAGGATATTGCCTGGTCAAGATGCAGCAGATTGCATAGTGAGCATTACAGGATTGAATACGATGACATGAGAATGAGTCAGCTCAATTAGATCAAGGATAGGCCAAAGCAGACATCTGAACCGTTCGATCAAGCGATCCCATGATTCAATGCCCGTAACACTACATGCGCCATTATTGGGGCCCACTCGGAGGTGTGGTTAACAAGCATTGCCACTTCATAATTAATGTAGACAGAACTATCACAGACATGAGCATAAGGAGCACGGCGGTAATTAAATATTTTAGTAAGAATGAATGTGTTGCTACTAATTCTGGAGCCTGAATGGCTCAGGGGGCCGAGCCAGCAGGCTCAGGATTGTTCAAACAAATAATCACAACTAAACACAAAGCAAGCAATCAATCAATCAATCCCTTGATTTAAATCGTGCTACCCCATGATTCAATATGCGTATCACTATGGATGCCATTATTGGAGCCCACTCAGGAGGTGGAGGTAAACGAAGCATTGGACAGACAGTAGAATTTTTTTTTTTTACAATTTCTAATTTTGAACTTTAATAGCATGTGTCTGGATACATGCTGCCATAAGTAACGTAGAGAGAATCAACACAGTCGTGACGATAATGTAAACACAGAGCAGGGCGGTGCATACACGGACACTGAGAGGTGTAACTGAGAGGTGTATGGCCCAATATAAAATAAAACAGCCAAAGCACAGAAAAACATGTAAGCAAAAACCTGGTGAAGCGTAGAGAACCACAGACGGCAGAAATTAAAACGACAATTGGGATCTGCAATGCTGAGAGGCAATATGCAAATGCAAATGCAAAAAAAAGAAAAAAACCAGCAGAGAATGAATGTTTCACCCAGGGCTTAAATAGAGCTTAATTGATAGATTGCCTTGATTAACTAGAGAGGAGCCCCTGCACCTGCTCCTTAAATAACACCTAAAGGTTACAATAAAATATCCTATTCATTTTTATTATTTCTTTTCTAATTATACATGTATTTACAATAGGGAAAGTATTATTATTATTATTATTATTATTATATTATTATTATTATTATTATTATTATTAGTAGTAGTAGTAGTAGTAGTAGTATTTACTTTGAAAACATTTATCTTATTTTCATTAACACATTTTTAGACCTGAATTTTTTGTTTTGTTTTTTTCATCAGTGCAGTATATCCAGTTTGAATTATGGGGTTAGCTGTAGTGTGACTGTGATTTAATTAGGCTTAAAAGCAGGACACCCCTGGTGATGCAATTGTTTAAAACAATACCACAGAGCAGCTTGCTATTATAAAAAATGTGAAAGGCCATGAAAGGTTGCTTTTGATTTTTTATATTTATTTAATTTAATTGCATAGTTTATTTGTATTGTATTAAATTTGTTTTTGCATATATTCATTATTGCCTTTCAACAGTGATTTAATTCCTTCAAAAACTCGCAGTGTGTTTTATAATCCCCAACACCTAAATTACAAGGTAAATTTCAACCAAAAATGCCGCTG
The DNA here is from genome assembly GCF_017654505.1 of Polyodon spathula. Classification (NCBI taxonomy): domain Eukaryota; kingdom Metazoa; phylum Chordata; class Actinopteri; order Acipenseriformes; family Polyodontidae; genus Polyodon; species Polyodon spathula. The sequence goes on along the minus strand of NC_054541.1, from coordinate 43,264,592 downwards.
TTATTTTTTGTTTGAACAATTCATCTTTGGAAAAAGTTCTACTTTGATATGTCAGAACAAGAAAGAGAGTTATATCATCTCCTAAGAAAAAATAGTTGAGTGTGTATGTGTGTGGGCAGGTATTACTATCAATGTGGGGACAAAATTTGAGAAAATGTCCCCACTTTGTAAAACACTTTCTAAAGAACATTTTTAAAGAACTAAATATGCCTTTAAAAAAAAACTGAAAGTGAAAAAATATTTAGTTTATTGTCGACTTTCACCCTGTGTGGAGTTTATCTGAAATAGTAAATAAAAATATAGTGAGAATCAATGAGAAGTCCCCACAAGTATAGGAATACAAATGTGTGTGTGTGTGTGTGTGTGTGTGCCAATATATACAGCTCTGGAAAAAATTAAGAGACCACTGCAAATTTTTCTTAAATCAGCATCTCTACATGTATGGCAGCCATTCCATTCCAGTGTCTGTTGAATTCCAACACAGGCACACCTCATTCTACTGAATGAGGTACTGATTAGGGGATCACCTGAACCAAATCTTATTTAACGAGGAAAAGTATAAAAACCACTCCTGTGGTCATTACTATCCTCTTGCAATAGAACCAGCTGGATGGCAAAACAGTGCTAGTAGTACCTCAAAAGTAATTGGAATAAAAAAATAACTATTGACCATGCCCAAAGAGTTGAAAAGGAAAGTTTTGAGAGAGGAAAAGAAGGGTTCAATTCTGGCTTTACTGGCAGAGGGATACAGTAAGCGTCGGGTTGCTTAAGGTCAAGCAGCACACATTGGGGACAACAAAGCTACAGACCGGCAGAGGGCGAAAACGACTTCCCGCTGACTGGGATGACCGCCAACTCATTCGAATGTCACTCAGCAACCGTAGGATGACGTCAAGTGACCTACAAAAAGAATTGCAAACGGCAACTGGGGTTAAGTGCACGGCGAAACAGGCTCGTAGGGGCAGGGCTGAAGTCGTGCAAAGCTAGAAAAAAGCCCTTCATCAATGAGAAGCAAAGAAGAGCCAGGCTGAGGTTTGCAAAAGACCATAAGGATTGGACCGTAGAGGACTGGAGTAAGGTCATCTTCTCTGATGAGTCCAATTTTCAGCTTTGCCCAACACCTTGTTGTCTAATGGATAGACGAAGACCTGGAGAGGCCTACAAGCCACAATGTCTCGCACCCATTGTGATATGTGGTGGAGGATCGGTGATGATCTGGGGGTGCTTCAGCAAGGCTGGAATTGGGCAGATTTGTCTTTGTGAAGGACGCATGAATCAAGCCAAGTACAAGGTTGTCCTGGAAGAAAACTTGCTTCCTTCTGCTCTGACAATGTTCCCCAACTCTGAGGATTGGTTTTTCCAGCAGGACAATGCTCCATGCCACACAGCCAGGTCAATCAAGGTGTGGATGGAGGACTACCAGATCAAGACCCTGTCATGGCCAGCCCAATCTCCAGACCTGAACCCCACTGAAAACCTTTGGAATGTGATAAAGAGGAAGATGGATGGTTACAAGCCATCAAACAAAGCCGAGCTGCTTGAATTTTTGCACCAGGAGTGGCATAAAGTCACCCAACATACAAAAATGACTACAAAAGATTTAAAGATTTAGAAGGGAGTAGTTTTTCGAGATTTACGATTATACTGTATTTACAGTATAATCGTAAATCTCGAAAAACTACTCCCTTCTAAATCTTTTGCAGTCATTTTTGTATTACTTTAGTATAAATACATGTTAATTTGGATTCATATGTTGTTTTTTTCTGACTTTATGTGAACGAAAAGACACACATTTGCCCATTTTCCCATTGGAAATAGTGATATTTTGAAATATCAACTGTCCTGGTCACAAAAGCAAAGTTTTTGGGGAATAATAGCCATTTTCTATACTTTTGAGGCATAAGCAATTAGGAAATAACACTTACTACCCAGAAACAAAAAAAAAAAAATTTTAAAAAAAAATTGGTACACGGTGAAATCAGTGTTATTCCACCAAATATTGATTTCTGAACTCTTCCTAAGTTAAAACATTAGTATTGTGTTGTTTAAAAAAGAATCTGAAGTTATTTTCTTTGCATTATTCGAGTTCTGACAACACTGCATCTTTTTTGTTATTTTGACCAGTTGTCATTTTCTGCAAATAAATGCTCTAAATGACAATATTTTTATTTGGAATTTGGGAGAAATGTTGTCAGTAGTTTATAGAATAAAACAAAAATGTTCATTTTACCCAAACACATACCTATAAATAGTAAAACCAGAGAAACTGATAATTTTGCAGTGGTCTCTTAATTTTTTCCAGAGCTGTATACTGTATATACAGTTGTAGTCAAAATTTTACGGAAATGTATAATTTCTAGAAATTTCTCGAAAACAAAGTTTTGCGTTTGTGAATGAGGAAAAAAGTTACAAGAATTATTTCAATTACAATTATTTATTTCAGCATTTTGTTTGCAAATCTCTTTCAACAAGAAAAAGTAGAAGAATTGCAAGGAAGATTAATAACAATCAAAGATTGGCTGCCAAAGATATTCAAAGTGAATTGGCTGCAAGGGGGACTGGGGTTTCCATTTCAAAGATAGGTTGAGTATTGCATGGTGAAGGTCTCAATGGTTGCAGGCCAAGGAAAAGGCCACTTTTAGGAAAATTCATAAAGACAACCACTTAAAGTTTGCAAAACGGCATGAGGGATATTCCTTCTGGACAAAGGTTTTGTGGAGTGATGAAACAAAAGTTCAAGCAATTTGGTCATGCTGATAGTCATTAAGGTTGAAGAAAGTCTGGTGAGGTGTACAAAGAAAAGAACACCATACCTACTGTCAGCATGGTGGCGGTAATGTCCTTCTATTAGGCTGTTTTCCTCTAATGGCACAGGAAATTTAGATCCAATACATTGTAAAACGGATTACATAGCATACCAAAAGATATTGGCCAATCAACTAAAACCATCTGGTACAAAACTTAGTTTAAAGCACAACTGGACTTTCCAGCACAACAACAATTCTAAGCACACATCAAAATCTACTTCAGAATGGTTAAAGAAGAATGAAATCAAGGTCCTGGAATGGTCTAGTCAAAGTCCCAATCTAAATCCGATTGAGAATCATTGGTATGAGTTGCTTGTGCACAAGAGAAGCCTTTTGCTCAAGAGAAATCCTCAGAATTTGAATGAACTGGAACAATTTTGCGTTAAGGAATGGTCAAAAATGACTATAGCTCATTATCTCATTGACAGATATCCTGATCGTTTAAGAGGTTATTATTGTAAAAGGTGCCTCAACTACTATTACATTAAATTTTCTTGTCAGGGTATAAATATTTTTGAATTAGCATTTTGGGAGTTTTGCAAAAAAAAAAAAAAAAAAAAAAATATATATATATATATATATATATATATATATATATATATATATATATATATATAAGTTAGATATTTATTTATTTCTTGTAACCTCTTTTTTCCTCATCCACAAAGCAAAGCTTTTGCTATGAAAGATTTTTCCAATAATTCTTTAAGAAATTTCTAGAAATTATAAATGTTCATTGGGCTATGTAAACTTTTATATATATGTGTGTGTGTGTGTGTGATTTCTGATTATCCAGGTGTATTTAAAAGGTGAATAACTATACTTATAAATATCAGTATTTATAACCAATTGCCCTTATACAATGCATTTGTTTATTCCCTTTCTGCCACTTCAAATATATGTTCATTTTTGTGGCATCTAAATGTTTGTGGCATTCATCTAGCAAGATTTAAAACTTGGGTTAATGTATTTTGCAGATAAAATCTCACAACATTGTTAGAAAATGGAAAACAAAAGGTACTGAGACTAAAACTCTGAAATGCAGCACAATAGAAGTAATAGGCTAGATAACACTCAAGACCAGAAAGAAGCTACAAAGAACCACTTTGTGGAAATTCTTCTATCGTGGATATCAATTACAGGAAAAACTATTCGTTCTAGGGTGTCTGAAGAACTTGATTCTTCAGCAAAATCCATTTACAATCTTCAAAGTGACACTGACTATTAGAGGCCAAGTGTAAGTAAGCGTTCAAGCTTAGCTGAACTGCTTAAAACATTGAGAGTGAAGTGAAAGAATTATCACCTAGCTAGAAAAAGAAAACATCAAAACAAACCACCAAATGTCACAACAAGCCTTGAAGTAAACGTCAACTACAGTAGTCGCTCGCTAATCTGATTTTAAAAAAAGTACAAGCTAATGTAAACTGTAAAAACCGAATTTCCAGGCAGGAACACTTAAATATCCCTACAAATATATACAGCTGTTTCTGGATTTGTTTATTACATAATCCAAACTCTTAAAACAAAGGCATTTTTCGTAGGGTGCAATTAGCAATCAGTACACTGAACACTGAACTGACTACTGTAGCATCAAAATGTCTACTTGGCTAATTGAGTATTGTAAAGGAATTTATGTTTATGATAAATCATAATGTTGCAAAACCTGAAATAAATATCTTTATTTATGGACTAAAAATGAAACCACTTGTTTTGTAACATAAACTAAATTTACACTGGAGCATAAGGTTTTAATACAGGCAAAACAGATCTTGGAAATTATATTAAGTGTTAGATTTCACCATAAATATCATAAAAAACATAAGAAAGTACATACAGAACACTGAGGGAAGCTTTTTCTAGTTTAGCCAATAAGATTAAAATATGTGTGTAAAAATGTATCTGTTGCAAGATTTTTAATATTAATATGTTTTATATGTTTTGTATAATCTTCTTGCTAGGAGTGTTGGCCAATACTTTTCAACCTACACCCTTGTGGTAGAGTCTTCCTCTCAGCAAGTGACGTTGACTGAATTAATAATTCACATGCCTATCAGGTCAAATTACTGTCATCTTCAAGCAACCAGGAGACTTTCACAGCTGTCATGGCTTCATGGTTCTACGTGTTTTGTACAGCAGGCTCATGGGAAGTAGCTTTACGAAAAATGACAAACTACTTTCTTTTTAGGATATGAAAGCCAAATTCTTCCACTTAAAAATGCATTCGGTAATCATATTTTTTCAAGTTCTTTACTCCCATTAAAATATACTTTATTTTTTAAATATCAGAAAAATATAACTGTATTTTTTAAATATCAGAAAAATATAACTATTAAGACTTTAGTGTATCTCCGATCTCTGGCCAGAAAATCTCAAACCCCTTAACAATCCCTGAAACGTCATCTACAAGTTCCTATGAAAGGTAAAAGGACCTTAAAGTGGAATAATTTCAGAAATCCTACCTGTTGTAATTTTCAAATCATTATATAGTAGGACTCTAATGTACATTTTTGAAGGAAACACATGTTACAGTAAACATGCTTATTTTTAGAACTTGGCATCTGGTACTAGAATCCAGCCAGCAGTGTTCTTAATGTTGCTGTACTCTATGTATATGCACTGCAATTGTAATAGAAACATATAGTTGCTGCATATTATATATATACTGTATAAATACTGTGTGTGTGTGTGTGTGTATATATATATATATATATATATATATATATATATATATATATATATATATATATATATATATATATAACATGAGCAAATGTTCTACAAATGATTAGAAAACGGTTCTGTACCATCATCCAGTCAGCTTCCAGTTCTAGCAGGCTTCTATGAGACGGTAACTTTAGGTACAGTCTTAACAAACTTATCCCCACTATGTGATATATAGACAGATAGCATCATATGTCATCTGCACATCCTATCTATACTAAAAGAGCAATTTCTAAAGGAATACAAAAAACAGGGAAAGGAATTAAAAATAAATCTTAAGAAAAGAGGATATAAAAAAACAAATTATGAGAGAGAATTGAGAAAAGTTGACAAACTCAATAGGAATGAATTACTTGATTATAAGAAATTCAAAATTATTACCCAACATTTAAAAAATTGTTTGGAAGCATTTACATATACTTCATAATTAAGAAAAAAAATTCCAAAAGCACCGATCGTAGCTTTTAGAAGGGATGCAAATTTGACTGACATTTTAGACCACAGTAAACATAAAGGGACATTGAAAGCACACGTAAAGTGTGCAAATATACTGGTAAAGATAAAAGTGAAATCACAAATAAATAAAAGAAACATGCAGTCTTAAAAAATCTGTCATGCAAGGATAACAACCTCGTATATGGTCTATTTGCAGAAAATGTAATACAGTAACATATGTAGGGGAGACAGGTACATCATTATAGAAGAATACAGAACCACGATCAAATATAAGAAATACAAAAAAAAAAGTAATTGAACCAATAGTTCTGCACTTTACAAGGAACAGACATACCATGGATGACCTAAAGCGTGTGGTTTTAGAAAAATAATTAGATAATGTACAGTATAGAAAAAAAAAAAAGTATAAATAGACTAGATACCATAATGCCTGAAGGTTTAAATAGAAAGGAATAGTAGAGCATTACATCATTGGCTATATAGTGAATGATATCTCAAAGACATTAGATTTAAAGAGGAATTTATTGCCATGGCATCAAAAGCCTATAAATACATTCAATGTTTGTTTTCAAAGACACTTTCCCTTGGTTATGTGTTGGTAGTGGCTGGCAGGGATGGGGTTAATTTCTATCCCTGACAAAAAAACATATGAACAGGTGGGTTTTGTGGCTGTGGTGCACAGCCACAGGTGTAATTGATTATGTGTTTAATTGTGTCATTAATTGAATTAGTGTCACCTGTCTATAATTAGCAGGCGGGTATATAAAGGGCTGTCTGTGTGAAAGACCAAAATCCTGTGTGGAATAAAGAAAGAAAGAAAGAAAGAAAGAAAGAAAGAAAGAAAGAAAGAAAGAAAGAAAGAGAAAGGTGCTGTGTGAAGTGTGCTAACTGTATGTGAAGCAAGTGTTTTTTGGCTGGTAAACGACTTAGCCACCCAATATGTTTGTTAAGAGTGAAGAAACGTTTAGTTTGGCACTCTGATGGGAGTTAGGTTTTTGTTTTTGTTTTATTTTCTATAAATAATAAAAGTGCTAAAAAAAAAAAAACCAATTTGGGTCTGCTGATTAAAAGGGTGCAAATGAGCCTTAGACTAACACAGTGGGGATGGGTTAATATCTTCCCTGTAGAAGACATGTGCAAATGCACATGTTTTGTTTAATTATTTTATTGTTAATTATCCCCTGCACCTGGCTATCATTGAAAATTAGAGCCAGGTGCAGGGTATTTAAGGAGAGCAGTCAGTCTGCTCAGGACTGCTGAGTAGAAGGAGGCTTCCGAGCAATCAATATAACAGTAAGTGCTGTGTAAAACTGTCTGTTTTGTTCTGACAGGTAAACGACTTAGCCATCCTGCGTGTTAGTCAGGGACCTGGTCAAAGTTTAGTTAGTGTTCGAAATGAGCTAGGTGTTTATTGTATTGGTTTATTTTTGTGTATTAAAAATAGCGCGTCAGCATTTTAAAACTCCATTTCTGTGTGCTCGGTCATTTTTAAAAGGGCAAACGAACGACCATGAGTGCCGGTCGGTTACATATGGTGGCAGTGAGTGTGGGCACCCCTACGACCCAGAAAATGGATTTAAAAGAATTGATCACTAGGATCAATAGGAACACCACTGCTCCAGTGGAGCAGAATGAAAAGTGAAGGCAGGAGGTAGGACTGCTGGAGCGAGAGCCGACCAAGCTGGAGCTGTTGCTCCAAAAGAGGGAGTTGAAGCCTGCATGACAAGCCTCGCTGTCTTCAGCATCTGAGGAGGGGAAACCATTGCTGCCTCTGGAGCCAGAGAAGGAGCCGCTGCAGTCAAGGGGGAGGCGGTGAGGAGCCTACCTCCACCACAGCCCCAACCACCACCCCTGCGATACAGACCGGCACAACTGCGGGTGGTCCTTTGCCCCTTGCTACTGGACACCCTGCTGGTCTGCCTGTACCTCCATACGCTAAACCTGGAGCCCAGGAGTGTGCACCACTGGCCACAGCTCTACCCCTGGTTCCCTACTCTGCTCTCCCCGAACAAACAGACATCGCTGGGCTGCTGGTAGACGTCGCTGGTGCTCTGCCTGTTCGCTGCTTCGCTCCCCTTGGGTGATCGGACATCACTGTGCCGGTCCCCAGGTGAAGACCTCTGCCCACTGTTGCATTCTCTAGTTCCCCGGCCATTGCTTCGTCACCCTTGTCATCCCAGTGGCGTCCTGAGTCGCTGGTTTGTGGTCCCGCTCTGGAAGTGCCGGAAGAACCAACCCACCCTCAAGTTTGTCCGTGGAAGAGGGTGAAGATTAAAGAAATTGGACTTTAGGGTGGGTGGTCTTTTTAGGGTGGAGGGAAGTGGCCTTGGAATGGCCAATCAGTGTTGCACACTGGAGGGGGAGGATGTGTAACACAGCAGGGAGGGGGTTAATATCCTCCCTGCAGAAAACACATGCAAATGCACATGTTTTGTTTAATTATTTTATTGTTAATTATCCCCTGAACCTGGCTATCATTGTAAATTAGAGCCAGGTGCAGGGTATTTAAGGAGAGCAGTCAGTCTGCTCGAGACTGCTGAGTAGATTGAGGCAGAAGGTGTGCTCTGCTTCCGAGCAGTCAATACAACAGTAAGTGCTGTATAAAACTGTTTGTTTTGTTTTGACAGGTAAACGGCTTAGCCATCCTGCGTGTTAGTCAGGGACCTGGTTAAAGTTGAGTTTGTTGCTCGAAATGAGCTAGGTGTTTATTTTGTTGGTTTATTTTTGTGTATTAAAAATAGCTCATCTGCGTTTTAAAAATCCATTTATGTGTGCTGGGTCATTTTTAAAGGGGCAAACAAATGACCATGACTGCCGGCCAGTTACAATATATACAAACACACACACAAAGGGGAAATGGTGGTATATGAACATGCAGAGATTCCACATATAATAAATAAAAACATACTCAGAATGTGCAATCCTAGTAGTGCTAAACATGAACTGTCTTCAAGTTATCGCCAGGATATGGTGGTTCTGGCATTTTTGATGCTGCATAAAGGCAATGTGAGCCATCAAGGTAGAACAAAGAGCACTGCAGTAGCTGTAGCTGTACTGTGCATGAAGACCAGTGAAGGAGAATGGATATCTTCTGGGAAACAAAGAACATCTGTAGTACTAGTCTTTGCATGATGTTGGCTTGTATAGAATGAGGGGATACATGGCAAACATGGAACTCTCTTGGGTTGACAACACACAGATACTTAAATAATGTATTAGAAAAGGGATTCGAGATGCCGGGGAAAGAGTGTTTCTCTAACAGCCCAATAAAATGCATCCAGAATAAAAACAACAGATAAAGGACAACCTCCAGACAGATAAGAGAAAGCCTGCTGTCAGGATGCAGTGACATGTGTTTATTAAATTATTACTTAACCAGTAAATCCCCTTGAGGTGTAACAGCTCACTTTCAAGAGTGCCTTGGGAGACAGTTAAGGCAAAGCAAAAGTAGGCATAGAGTTTTAGCGCACTTGCACTCACACAGCGCACAAAGGAAGGGAACAAAGGATTTCAAGGTAGGATCAAGTAAAAGTGTACCTTGTTTTTGAACATTTAGCATAATTTGGCATTTGAAAGCAATAACGGGAGGCCATAGTTCCATACTCTGTAACTTCTACTGTGTATGGCTTGCTCTGTTTTGTGGCCAAGCCTTGCATTGCTGCTAATTAAATAAAAACAAAATAGTGAACTTAACAACATATGCCACTTAATGTTTGGGGGGGTTTAGTTTCTCTGCGTACATGTGTGTGTTTGTGAGGGAACGGTCATATGTTCTGCTCCACTGCAATATGAAGTACTGTGTATGACAAAATGAAAGTTTGTATGGGAATCAAATCAGATAATTCAAAGATTGCATTTTGAATACCTGTTATTTTACGGTATCCTCACATGTGGCTTAGACCAGGTAATACTTGCCTAATAAGGCACTGTCCTATAGAATGTATCTTTCCTTTTAGTCGCTTTATTGGCTTTGATGTTGATCATTCACCTGGTACAAAATGCCCTGGAACATTCACACTTTGAATTGGATTTGTTAATGTTTTGATCGTTCTGGTGGGGGACAGAATTACAATTCTGTAATTTGTGACTGTAGTTAAGGATTAGGTTTGGGCTAATAGTGTGATTAAAGGTAGGATAAAGTCTATTTTACATGTTCTTGGATTATTTGGCTATGGACCAATGTACAGCTTACTTTATTAATATTACTGCCGGGCACCTTTTTACGTGTGAAGAATCATTCTGTTACTCACTTGTTTTTATACAGTACTTCAATTCAGGGTATGAAAATATTTCAAATACAGTCAGCACTGCTTTACTGGGATACCTCGGGAGAAGTAACAATATCCAGAATAAGCGGCTGTGCCAATTAAACGAGAGGCAGTTAAGATGATGTTAGTCACACTTTTTTTTGTTTCTAAATGAAAAAAAAATGAATGAAATCGCATCACATTATGATTAAATGTTAAATACATCATTTAAAATACAAGTTAATGTTTTTTTTTTTTTTTTTTTTAATTCCTAAACAAAATCAATCACTGTTTTTTTTTTTTTTATTTCTACATGAAATGAAAAAGAATGAAATCACATCTTATTACAAGGTGAGGAACCTGCAATGTTGACACGCTAACTTTCTTTACAATAGCAGCCTGAGAAAACACAGGAAACTCCTCCTTCAAGAGTTCAACGTGGTTTACACAAGTCACAGGGTAATCACATACTCACTGCACTCTGCTACACGAAGCTGTCTTGCTCTGAAAAACGATCTTCATTCTCATTTCAAAATACTCTATCCCAATTATACATAGTGATGTCCCAATTAAACAATATAAATAGCATTGGGAAGAACTGTCTCCCAGAGTTGTATCCCATTTAAGCAGACAACTCAGTATCTTGATTAGATGGTGCCAACTGTACAACAAATTTTCATCTATAGAGACTTGTTTTTGATTTATATGCATATTCCAAAATGTATAAAACACAAGCAAAATATATTCATCAGAATTAAAGGGGGGCCTAATAAATAAATTGATATTTTGTATAAAGCTTAGATTTGAATATGATCCTGTTACACTTTACTTTTTTTGTTCTGTTATTAAGTACAGTATTTATAAACGTGTTAACATTGTTAATTATTAACAGACAATCGCTTCAGAATCTAGTTATAGTAAAAAAAAATAAAAAATCTCTGCATTGACTGATGTGGAAACAGTGAACATAGATTACTGACAAAGGTGTCAGGGTTTATTTGTCTAAATCCTACCCAGTTTGCCAATATTAGTGATTGAGAAATTCAACAACATAGTTGAAATGACCAATTCTGTACAAGGCATGAATGATCAATTGTTTATTCATGGAGATTTGCCTCATGAAGAGAACATGGCAGAATGAACAGCACTGTAAGCCCATAGCTTGTACAGTTCAATAGTCAAAGAGATTTATTGATGGTTTACAAGTTCTGAGACTTGTTTAATACCTCTTAAGCGTGTACATATGATGAACTGTGTTGTCTTTTTTTATAGTTCCAATAAATCATACTTCATAGACAAACCTGTCTTTTATACTTGATTTTACTTTAATGTATCTCCTACCAATTGTCACCTATTTTAAAGCAGGAAATCTGTAAACATGATTGTGTGAATATCTTTTTAACCTTGGATATACAATTATGCAATGGTGGGTCAAAGGTGTGTATTTACTTATGTAATTTCCATTGTGGTAATAATGGATTTTTTTTTATTTTATTTTATTTTTTTTTGATATGCTATCTCAGAAAAATCTGACTAATCCTAGCACTGTGTTCAGTAGTGCACAGATTGTTTAAAATGAGGATTAAATGGCACATGTGGCAGAATCTTTTTCCTCTCACAAAAAACCTTTTTGCAGTCGGTAAGCAAAAACATATACAAGGCAGCTGAATAGATATGTCATGCTGTTTTTGCAAACTGTACTGTTGATAAGCGTTTTTCCATTTCCATAGCAGACACACAGTTTCGTCTTAAAATCACTGTACATAACAGGGGTGGGCAACCTTTCATGAAGCAAGTACCACAAAGCACGATTAAGTTAAAAACATAGTACCTTGCAGCTATTTACAGCTACATAAGGAAATACAGTTACAATTAGCAAATTAGAGGTCTATTTGTAAAAGGAGACATATTTAATTTGAATTTGACAAATAACATAGCTGGTTAATGTTCTGAAAGCATGTTAATTAATTGCACTGTATTGTTTGATACGGTACTAAACAGCTATCAGTTATGCATGGGTGGAGGTAAAATTTCTATAGCACTAGGGCAGTGTTATTAATAAATACTGTATAAAATACTTGATAAACCAAGAATAGTGTTTATTTCAGATTCAATCACAAATTCATTGTCATTTGGAAGATATGCGTTATTAACACAATAACAAAGCTGTCTGTTATCAGATCCATGTTTGATTAATATATTTAACAGTATCTTCCTATGTAAATTAGACAACATTAAATTGTAATACTAACCTCAGTACACAATGATTATGAATAGATGTGTGTAAGTCACATCATTGGAATCCATGAAGAATGCAAGCTGTTTTCCCCTTTTTCTCAAAATCATTTCTGAAAAGAAACATATACACACAGGTAGGCTTTAAAAGTGTTTCTTTTTTTGGGACCTCTTTCAACAAATCTTTCAAAATCAGCTGAAAAGCAATACATCCTCGAAAATCCTAGGGAACTGTGGTGTATTGGCGGGTGGTGAGCGGCAGAAAAAGCAAACCCAGTGTGACAGAAATACAATGAATCTTGGTTGTAAATTTCCCTCCCGACCTGTGAGGGTGCTAAGCAGTGAGTTCTTTGGACGGGCTGGCCTGACAGTTCTTTCCCTGGGTGGGGAAGTCGGTCATTCTGGAAGAAGGTGAGACTCCGTTGCTAGAACATATTGACCGGGGAAGGGAAACAATGTAGCAGCCGCAGATTGTAAAGGCAGCTGCAATCGTTTACTAAGGGGTCATGCATGACAGCATACAAGGGGGACGAAGAATCGTAATCTGTTCCCTCGCATTGGTTTGTAGTGAGTAAGAGTCACAAGGACAGTGAAAGTGTATTGTTACATAAAATCGTGAGTGTTGTGTTTTTGTTTGTTTGTAATTGTCTCATCTTGTCTTGTACGTTACCAGACAGTTAACATAGTTCCAGAGCTGTCGCCAGGGGCCAGCACGAAACCAGACAACACTGTACCTTTGTCACAGATATAAAACTGTATCACCCACCACGAGCACTACTGCACGCACTCAGGACTGGTGACTATGTTTGTATTATTGTGGGATGGATATTTGTTTATTATTTGGGACTGTCTGTTCTTGTTATATACCTCTTGCTGTACACATTGGTCTATACTGCTGGGGAACGATTGTTTGGTCGCCATACCTGGAAATACAATAAAAACATTTCTAAAAACTGAATTATATTATAAATGTCTGCTTCTTTCACACACTGAGGTTGTGGGCTTTAACAAAATAAAATCAGCTACTAGAATGAATAAAGCTCTAGTCATTTTTTTAACTGACATGGATTTGATAAATAAGCTAGTGGAGGAGGGTTTTAGTGTGCAGGGGTCTTTTATTGAATTTTCACCTTTAGTGACACCTGTAACCAAAGTAATACTGTCTAATGTTCCTCCCTTCTTAAAAAACAAGCTACTGGAAAGAGAGTTATCAAGATATGGAAAATTAATGTATCCCATTAAGATGATCCCTCTAGGATGTAAAACTCCCAGTGTGAAACATGTTTTGTCTTTTAGAAGACAAGCGTCTTCAAGCGTGAAAGTTGAGGAGAGTGAGGCGATCCCCAACTGATGCCAGAAGAGGAGCGGACATCCTCCCGGAAGGCTGTGCCACCTTGCCTGGAGGAAAAAAGCAGTGAAGAACTGTCCCAGTGTGACTACAAGACAGGTAGAAGGACAGGGGGCACCAAGGCTGAAGCTGTGGCGGTGAAGAGCAGCGAGGCCGCTGAAGAAGACTAGGCAGACGGTGAGGAAGATGAGGGCATGTACAAGTTGGATGACTGGGGGGCTCTCTGATTCCTCGTTAACCTGACTGCCAACCCATCAGAAAAAAATAAACACGTTGCAGTATATTAACAACTTTTGTTCACAGTACCAAAGGTAAGAGGGGAGTGGACATTAAAAGTGTTTTTCCCCCAATTTAAAATTGCTTTTACATTCTGCGCATGCAGTCTCCAGGAAGTCCACGCTTCAGGAGCTAGATCAGCAGAAGAGATTCCATTTAAAAAAGTAGTACAGACTGTAAAGAACATGATATGGTCCCAAACATCTTTTTAAAATTGATTTTTTTAACACAACATTTTTATATTGTTTGTTTTATTGAGGGTCTTAAATAATTTAGCCGCCATGGAAAAGTCTATTTTTATTTCTTTTAACGTTAATGGTTGTAAACAATCTTTTAAAAGAGCACAGTTATTTGATTTTTTAAAGCAGAAAGGGGCTGGGGTTGTGATGTTGCAGGAGACGCACATTGAGCAGGAGAATGAGGCTGTCTGGCTGTCACAGTGGGGAGGTCAGTGTGTGTTCAGTCATGGCTCCAGCACCAGCACGGGAGTAGCGGTGCTTTTTAAATTAGACCTGTGTGTCAGTGTAAAGCAAGTAGAATAGATTGAGGAAGGGAGGGTTTTAAAAGTACAGACACAAATATTTGGTTTTAATTTTACTTTTATAAATATTCTAAATTTAGAAAATAATGAAGATCACTCTAATGAGCAAACCTTATAAAAAATAAATGTGTTGGACAGCTTGCTGAAGGAGAAGGTGAAGGGGGCATTGGTGCGCTCTCGCTTTGTGGAGCTGAGGGACATGCACGCTCCTACTTTTTTCTTCTTTGGCCTGGACAAGAGATCATGCAGCCAGCAGCTGCGGCAGAGAACTACACAGCAGAGAGGAGATCAGTGTGGTGACTGTGCAGTTCTACAAGCAGCTATTCTCAAAAGAACAGTGTAATCCTGATGACAAAGAGACCCTGCTCCAAGATCTACCTAGCCTGATTGAGGAGGAGCAGAGTGAACTGAATACAGATCTGACCTTCAAGTAACTGACCACTGCAATGACACAGCTATCCAGTGGAAAGGCTCCTGGGATAGATGGCCTCCCTGCTGAGTTTTTCAAACATTTCTGGCCGGTGATTGGGGATGACTTCTTGCAGGTGCTAAAGGAGAGTCTGGAGAGAAAAGACTGCCTTTCAGCTGCCGCAGGGCAGTGATCACACTGCTGCCCAAGAAAGGAGACCTCTGCCTTTTAAAGAACTGGAGACCTGTTTCACTGTTATGTGTCGATTCAAAAATAATTTCCAAGTGCCTCGCAAATAGGCTTAAAATATGTATAAGTACAGTAATACACAAAGATCAAAGTTATTGTATCCCAAGAAGATATATTTTTAATAACCTGTTTTTAAATTAGGGATTTTTTTAACTTTGAGTGAAACAGTCATTTTAATGTGGGATTGGTCTCTTGATCAAGAGAAGGGTTTTGATAGGGTCGACCACACCTACCTTGTGAAAGTCCTGAGAGCCTTTGGTTTTGGTCCTGTTTTTATTTCTTACATAGAGCTTTTATGCTTAATGTTTTTAGTGTTTTAAAGATTGATAGTGGGTTGAGCAAACCTTTCTGAGTGAGCCGGGCCATTAGACAGGGCTGCTCTCTGTCTGACATGCTGTATTCATTGTCTATAGAGCCACTGTTGCATCTTCTGAGGGGCAAGTTGTCTGGCTGGGTGGTGCCTGCCTCAACCATCCCTGTGAAAGTATTAGCCTACGCTGATGATGTGAACATGTTTGTGTGCAGTGATGGGGATGTCCAGGCCCTGACAAGAGCTTGGCAGTGTTTCAGAGAGCATCGTCAGCACGGATAAACTGGGCAAAATGCAACACCTTCCTGTCAGGCGGTTGGCAGGAGGGCCCCCCCCCCTGTCCCCCACAAGTCCTCAGGCGCTGAAGTGGGACAGGACTGGGATTAAGGTGCTGGGGGTGTTCTTTGGGACAGAGCTGTTCATGCAGAGGAACTGGGAGGGCCTGGTGGATAAGGTGAGGTGACGGCTGCACAGCTGGCAGGGGCTGCTGGCTCAGCTGTCATTCAAGGGTAGGGTCCTGGTCATCAATAATTTGTTGGCTTCCATGTTATGGCACAAGTTGGCATGTCTAGACCCCCTACGGGGAATGGTAGAGGAGATTCAGAGAATATTGCTGGATTTCCTCTGGAGCGGGAGACACTGGCTGATGCCAGCAGTTCTGTACCTCCCCACTGATTAAGGGGGGCAAGACCTGGTCAGTATTGCCAGCAGGGTGGCAGCCTTCAGACTGCAGGCAGTGAAAAGGCTCATGGACACTGAGGAAGGTGCTCACCGGAGAGAGATAGCCTTTTATTTTCTGAGAAGAGTAGGAGGAATGGGGCTAAATTGGAACTTGTTCTTAATTGATTTTGTCAGGTTAGATAAGACAGGTCTCCCCTCTTTGTATGTTATTATTTTTAAAATTTGGTAGACAGTAAGAGTGGAGAGGGAGAAGGGGTCAGTAACAGGGCAGTCTTTACTAGAGAACCCCCTCTTCTTTAATCCCTTTTTTCCCCATTCAGTTTTTTTAGTCGGGTATGCTGTGTGTCAGTTTTGTTAAGGCCAATGTAACCTGACTGGCTCACCTGATCGAGTCAGGCCACCTCTGTTGAATCTCAGCAGCTCAACTGGCCAGGTGGCTGGGCTGGTGCTCGGAGAGGCTGGCTGAGAGAATGATTAATGAGCTGAAGAACTCTCTCTTCCCAAAGCTCAAGGAGGCTTTGGGGGAGGGGCTAGCTGGGGGGTTGGATCAGGCAGGGGACCCCTTTTTTCCTACATTTTTTTTATCCCCAGGTTTAGGTGAGGAAGAGGGCAGGAAAGGAGAATAGGGAAAGCGGAGTGAGTTAAAAATATAGCTCTCCACACAGCAGAGGGGAAAAAACTATATGAGCTGCACGTTAAAACAGTCCAGTCCAAACAGCTAAAAGGGACTGTAGACACAAAATGGAGAAGCCGTTTACAGGTAGCAGAACAGAATGAGCTGGTTTGGAAGGTGTTTTATAAACTGCTCTTAACCAAGAGAACAGGAAACTTGCAGTGGAGGATCCTGCACTGTGCTGTGTCCTCCACAGAGTGGACCCCAGCATCAGTGCAGAGTGCTGTTTCTGTGGAGAAGAGGAGACAGTGTTCCACACATTCAGTGACTGTGTTAGGCTGAGGTCATTCTTTCACCTTCTACAGGGACTCCTGCAAGATCTTGGGGTGAATTTCAGCAAGGAGATTATTTTTTGGTTCCCTTATATTTTTAAATCAAGGAATAGGAGTGTTTTAATTAACTTTATTTTAGGGCAGGCAAAATTGACCAATTTAAAATGCAGGAAAAATAAGATTTTAGAGGCAGGACTAACAGAGGTTGTCAGACTATTTCTTATTTTAGTAGTTAGCCTGGTAATGGTGGATTTTAATTATCTTAAAATGTTCAGTAACCTGGAGGGCTTTCAGGTGTGGGAGATGCCTTGTGCTCACTGAGTGAGGAGGGAGAACTGCTGTTTAACTTCTAGTTTTAATTTAAATTTGGTTTTATGTTTTAGTGTTTTTTACTTTGGTTTTAATCTGTTTTTATGGGAAATGCACTGTTTAGATTTTTTTAATAAGGTTTTTTGTGTTTTATTTACATTTTATGATCCTTTTATTTGGTTAAAATCTGTTTTTAAAGGAGAACATGATGTTTTTTTAGGATTTTATGCTGTTGTGCTGGGGAGGTTTCCCCAAAGCCAGGAGGTGTCTTAATTGTGTTGTGTTTTACCTTATTATTGTTATTGAATGGATTTTAATTGCAATGATTTAATAAAGGATCTTAAAAACCAAGGAGTCTCTCTCTCTCTCAAACATTTTCTTGGTTCTTTTTTTATAGACTGGGCCAGGGGTGATTGACAATCAATAAATCAATCACCACCTTGCCACATTCCGCACTTTTCAATTACCTATTAAAACAATTAACAATTTAACAATTAAGCATTTAACTAACATGTGGCTGTTACCAGGCTGTTCCTTTACACCTAAGCCAAAGATGGCTGTCAGCCACATTTTACTGCCTTGTCAGTCAGTTATATAATTTAGTTGCAACAAAACAGAGTTTTAATCACACAGGTGTGACTTCAGTTTTTACAATTGTACATTGATTGAACTATTGGGTGTACTTTATTCCACATTAAATATGACACTAGCTATATGTGCAGATTGAAAGCCTAATTCAACTCTATATATTGTAATGTTAAAAACAGTAAAACAATGCACATGGAAAAATGTATTATATTTATACTATGACTAGAACAAAAACAGAATATGCTGCATTGCCTCTGAAGCTTTTCATTCTGTGTCAACAAATAATTTTAATAACATGTCTGTATTCCCAACCATATGACAGCCTTCAGGCTCACCATGTTACAGAAAGTTAGAATGGAATCTCATACAATTGATATTTTGAAAAATATAAAAAGTTTCTATTCTATTTGAAAGAAAGACTTTTCTAACAGGAATACATCAATTCCAACAGATTAATCTGGCAAGCCACAGTTTTCAGGGAGGAAGAGGGTCTTTTATTGTCGTGGAAAGTATTTTGCAAATGTTGAAATTGTTTATACCGTTCAAAAATGACTTTGCCCTAAATGTCAGTATTTTTTATACATTTTGAGACAGGCATCTTTTTCACAGTGTTATCGAAAGTATGGTTAAGAACAAGAAAGTAAAAATGTCATCTCATACAATCAGTATTTTGAAGCATTCATATAGAAGAACTAGAATAAATGTCACATCATTTTGGATAGTGAAGTGATTGATAGACTGCTGCATAAATGAACAGCAAAATGTAGAATTACATTTTGAAGGTATGTTTTCATCTAAATGGTCTGGTATTTATTTACCTGACTATCATAAATCTATTAAGGGAGCAAAATAAAATGCTTTCCTTTAGTGCTTTAAAACTGCTGATTTATATAAAATGCAACATAAATACAGATACAGACAAAAATATGAATGAAACGTACTGAAGTGATGGTAAAGTGTACTAATGTGTAGCCCATTTGGTATGTGAATTTTACTTATTGCTCCCCTTTTTTATTTAGAGGGAATGACTATGTTTATAGGCGTTACAGTAGGTGGCTACCTATAATCAAGTTGAGAGTGTACTTTCTCTTGCACTCTTTGTATGACCTGACTCTCTTCACTCACGGGCTGGACAAAGCAAAGACTGCACGAGAATTACACTCTCAACTACTTGATTAGAGGTAGCCACAGAACACTTATAAACATGTGTTTGATGTAACCTTCTGGCACAATCTCTGCATGTGTATTTTTACAGTTACCTGTGCCTGAATATTTGCATTGCTTTACATTCCCAAGATATGCTATTCAAATACCCTGGAAACTTAGTGTCTAGAAAGGATAGCAGCATTACAACAGATTACACTTTTGTGCCACATCCCACGTGATTACCTTTGCACAACTTTTAACACTTGGCAACCAAGGTAGCAAACAGGAAACATTACATTAAGCACATGACCAGACACTGAAACAAAGCTAGTTTTTCTTGACCTGTCAGAATCATTATTTGATTGCATGACAAACTCAATTTGTTAAACATTTTTTGTAATTAAGTGTGCTATAGAAATCTATTATGCCTCCTTTTGTTAAAACATTTAATATCAATGCTTGGTGTTATGCTTGCACATAATGCACATTCTCCATAGTTGTGAAGAGAATTCTGTATGGAATATACTATACCATAATAAAAAATAGCAATAGAGCGTATCAAAAAATAACTACTTTTTTTTGTGCAATAAAATAATATTATATCAATATTTGTAAAAAAAATAATAAAATAATATCATATCAATAATTGAATCAGAATTCAATTGTCTTAATAAACTGCCATACTTGTAAACGTCTTATTATTTTTAAGTAATACTTCTTAATTTCTTATTCATGACTGACAAAGAAATAATCCCTGAATTCCCAATAATCCAAATCCATAGTGCAAATAGAACAGGACCACAGAAGCCATTGCTAGGCTACAAATAACATGAAATCAGGGTAAGAAAGAAGGAACTATCAAGCAGGGGACAGCTTTTTCAGGGATGAGATTTACTATAACCACCACACTTTCTGCAAAATGCTTTGTGCCTTGTGGTGCTTAATAATTACTGCAATTATCTTTAATAACTTTAGGGTTTAACTGGTTTAAAACCTTTGTACTGTATAATTGCCAACAGCGATTCACCATTAATTAAGAGCAAAGAAAGAGAGAATTAAATGCAAAACATTGAAGCTTAATAGTGTAGAAATTGTTTTTAAAGAAAAGAAAATCTTTTTTGTTTGATAAATCAAATCAGAATAGGGTATTTTTTGCATACCACAAAAGCTTGACTGATGAACTGGGAAACATCCCACATATGTCACATTTGTTTCATTAACAGTTTCTAAACTATTGTTGTCTCGTTCAAATAAATGTAGTCACAAAAAAAAAAAAAAACCCTCTACTACCGCTGTGCTGCCTTTATATCTTAATGCAAGTGGGACCAGAAATATTGCATGAAACTAGGACTTTAACAGTATAATAAACGAAATTGGGAAGAAAACTTGGATAGATAGATAAAGATAGATAGATCTGTATTTGTTTTTAATACAGTACAATGCTTTTGGAATGATGGAATGATAATGGAACTGGCTACAGCTAGGAATGGGGCCACCAAATGTAACAAACTGCGTGCGGTTTGTGATTTGGAGCAGTGTCCTCTGGGTGCTAGGTCCAGGCAACAAAAATACATTTTACTAATAGCATAACTGAACCCAGGCGTGAGAGGGTAGGGAATTGACCTGCTCCCTTGAAGATGAAATCAAAAGCAAGAAAGACACTGAACTGAAAAAAATCCAAGTTTAATACATCAAACAGTCTATCTTGTAAATAGCATGCTATGTTTTAAGATCTGTCAGATGAATGCTACTCTTTCAAGTAGCTACAACAATTTGAAAGTTTTTGTTGTTATTATTATTGTTATTTTATCGACAGCATGCTGCAATCTATACCAAGGGCTACTTTCTTTATATGAGCTAGCAACACAGAATAATTAGTCAGGGTACATGAAATTTAACTTAATAAGCACCAAATAAATACACAAATAGCATCTTATGACGTTATATCTGTATAGACATGGATTCAAATACGTTGTCTGTAGGTCTGTATGTGGACCCAAATTTAAAAGTGCAGGTTTAATAGCATATTTTGGAAGTGCAAATGTGGACCACAATTCGATTAAAAATAACCATTCTCAAGGCATAGAAACTGAATATTTTAAATAAATGATGACAAATAAATATTCATAGCGCAAAAGAAAAACACTGGGGCAAAACTAGTTCATGCAAACATTAGCATTGGATCACTGTAGCGCTATACTTATGCTGTAATGTGTTTAATTTAACCTTTGTTTGGTCTTCTGTTTGCCATTCACTGCTAATAATGTAGAACAATAGTTAATGGTTATTTTGTCTTTTTATTATTAATTGGATTTGAATGCGGACCAAAACATTTCTGACTGTCCTCAAATGAGAACTGCCCAGCTATTTGATATTTGAACCCCTGCGTGTAGATGAAGGGGATGTTGGGTTCAGAAACAGTTCAGAAACAGATGCATTTTATGATTTTATAAATATGTATGGACAGGCAATATATTATTTTCCACACCTAAAGTATGTGATTTCAAAGATGGTGTAGATTCAACTCATTCAGATCTGCTATATGAGAGCAGTGTGAATTAGATCTGGGTGGTCAAATTTACAAGCTTTTTTTCTGCCTGCCAGCACAAGCCTGGGCTAGTTTTGCATCTGTTTAATTTGATGTATGCATTCTTTTGGCTACACTTGAGTGGAGAGAGATGCAGAAACATTCCCCACATGTGGAAAGGTCTCTACAAATTAAATTAATAGATACTCCTGTTTTTTCTATTATTATAGCCCAAATAAAACGTAATGGGAATGTCAATGTTTTCTTACTTGAATTTGTTTCTTATTAAGCTTCACCATTTAGTTTTGAGTGTTTTAAAATGGGTTAAGTTTTGCCATAACTTACCGTTGCATCCATCTACACAGTACATATACATGCACATTATATTTGTTTTGCCATCGTCTGGGAAATGTTGTATTGTGGTTGACTGCCTTCAGCAACTGAAAAATGAGCCAGAATATGCTAATCAAAACATAAAAAAATTGGAGATTATGTTGAAAAAGTATCATAGGGATATGTCAAAATAATGAATGTCATCCATAACTACAGTATAAAATACTCAATAGTGGTACATATAGGAATACTAAAATACTTTGTAATGTTTGACACAGAAGTTTATTTTCATAAACTGTAAAAATGTCTTTCCAGACAGATATTTTAGAAAAAAAAAAAAAAAAAAAAAAAAACATATCAATATCTTTACTGTGAAAGTAACAGTGACAGTGGTTGGTACTTCTGGAAGATTTTTTAAATGATACACTGTAGATAAAAGCATATCTCTATCTAAGACAACTTCTTAAACCTATGTGGAATAAAACTGTAAGTTAGTTTAAAGCAATCTGGGTCATAAGTCAGCTGTCATTATTGTTCCAAAAATCTAACTTATACATTCCACTTAATTTAATTGACATGACTGACTTCAATTTCAAATAAATCTTGCCGTAATTTTTATTTTTAATGAAATGATGGTCTTCTTTACCTTCATCATGTGATTCACTATGAAAAGTGGAATTATCCAATAAGGTTATTGTAAAGTACTTAATATTTTTCTTCACTTAACATACTTATCAGTTAATTCATCCCTAGTCCCTACACTTCATACCATTTAGCATTACTATTAAGTACTTTGCCAGCTTCACTTTGCTCTGTTATAGTCTGTTTAGTTCTTTATTTTTCCTGTGAAGGATGCCTGAGGCTGTGTGGGTGACTTGCTTTTCAAGTATTTAATTTGATGTGATATCCCAACTTCCATCATGGAGAGTCTTAAACCCTATTTCCACCAGACAGAGCGACAGGAAATGTTTGGGTACTGACAAAAAATACAGGGCTCGAGCAAGCTAAAAATAATTGATGCAACTTTACATGTTCAGAACCTGTACATAAATGAAACAGGATGGAAGGGACTGAGTCACCTACTTGCACTGTGATTTGCTTGTAGATGGGATTGGAGGACACCCACTGACCTTTAGTTCTTCTCAGTTGTTGTAGGGATTGATGCAGTGAGGGAACACATTTGGACATTCTAAATTGTGCAGAAAATGTGGTTAAAATGTGATTTTACCTCAAGGACCACATAGAAGTAAAACTATTTTGACACTGAGAATGAAGTTCACATCTAAATTTAAGTAGTAACTTATAAATATTTTCAGACAATATGCTTTTGTACTGATTGATTACAAAGTAAACAAATAAATGCAAAATATACTGCATATGGGAAGGATCAGTAAAAAATGCAATTAAATCCAGTCTTCTATTGCAATCCTGTTGCAAAATTCTTGGTGCAATAATTGCTGTTTAAGCACATTTGTAGGTCATGCATATTCTGCTGAACTTGTGTTATCCAATATTCACATAATCAATATGTAGTGTTAGCATACATAGTAGATACTTTCCAGGGGTATGCTTATTGAATTTATTTTAATTAGTCAGATTCACAAAACTGTCCTTCAGTCATTTGGAGACTTTCAGACAAACAGGAATTCTGCCGAGATACAGAAGCAATGACATTTTTTATCTCACTCTGGATTCTAGGTTCTGAAAATCGAAAACAGTTTAATTATCCTTTAACTTTATTAGTCACTGCTTGCAAATGTCATCTTTTGGATCAATATATATCAAGCTTTGAAGATGTTTTGAAGAAGACTTAGCTTTTTTGCAGTGTAGGATTAGATTTCTGAAATATCTAACAGATGGCTGAGAATTGTCTCATAAGATGATTGGCTTCAAACTGACCAGTGCATTGCACTATAATGTATGTGCAGCATTCGTTATTACTAATGATTACGATTTAAAAATGTGCCAGTGAATTGCATTTACTGTTGTCTTGTTGTGTGGGTTTAAAAGCAATTGGAACATTCAACCCATATCAGATGGAAAATCTGGATTTATGGCCAGTTTTCTGTCCAGTGCATATTGCTATGACGATAGTGTTGCTATAGTGTTTATACTTTGAATGACCTAATACAGAAATATACTGTAAAAAAGATTTAGTTATTTCTCAGTAAAACAACTTGAGAGGTAAAACTGGCAGGGACTGTTTATCCCCATCATGCTACAGTGGACCCAACTGGACTGGTGTCGGGTGATCTCAAGCAGGTGCCTCCAGGCCATGATGTCATATGCATGGGGCACTTGGAAGCATTCCTCCACCCACAGATTTCTTTCAGGGGTGCATGATCAATAGGATTTGTATACAATAGACGAAATATTGGAATACCTTGTATGAACTGTGTGTGTGTGTGTGTGTGTGTGTGTGTGTGTCTATCTATCTATCTATCTATCTATCTATCTATCTATCTATCTATCTATCTATCTATCTATATAAATTAGAAAGAGAATACATGTATGTCTCCAGTCATATTTGTGAGTGGGTAAACACACAAAATCACAAAATATTAAACATGTTTAAACTTTGCGAGACGACTGAAATTGATTGGCCGATCCTGTAAAATCGCATCGCAAAGCATAACACACTGCCCGATGCAGTGTGTCCAGGTCTGAACAGGTAATATTACAACAGGCAATAACAGGCTGTGACAAGAAGACTCTATATACTCTATATTCTATAAGACTTTATACGTCTGAAGTGTGAAGAGTTTTTAAATTGATATTGTCATTTCATTTTCTGTATGAGAAGACCACTTGTTAATTTTAATTTAAATAGTTTCCGATTTTGTACGATTTGGGTTTGTGGACACTCACTCACTGCTGTAGTAAGGAATAGCCCCTCTAGTACATGGAGTTGAAAATGACACATTTTTTGTAAATTTGAGTTTCATTTAAAAAA
The DNA here is from genome assembly GCF_017654505.1 of Polyodon spathula. Taxonomy (NCBI): domain Eukaryota; kingdom Metazoa; phylum Chordata; class Actinopteri; order Acipenseriformes; family Polyodontidae; genus Polyodon; species Polyodon spathula. The sequence continues at coordinate 43,239,511 of NC_054541.1, read as the reverse complement.
TAAATAAATAAATAAATTTAAAACAAATTAGAGAAGTGTACGGATTTCCATTCCATACAGCAAGTGAACTCATACTGCTAATGGAAAGGTGGTGCTGACAACCACAGCATTTAATGTGTGTTTCTTATAAATGGTGTGTTTTAATGTCTGCAGAGGTTTTTTACGCTGCTTGTCTGACTTTTCTAGACTACCTCAGGTATTCAAATCTTGTTTGTTTTGATATATATTTAAGTAATGCTTTTGATTCCAATCTCTTGTAATGCTAATAATAAAATATATGGTAAAATACTACTATTTTCAGATTGATAGTTCATTTCTGGGAGACAGCTGTACTAGTTTTGACTAAATGCAAGTTATTTTGCTACTTGCAATATTTGGCTGTATTCACGTCAGGGTCTAATACTGTTAAATCCAGGTGAGTATATGCTTTATAATGATCTTTCTAACCCTTTGCCCACAGACTGTTTTTGATTTTGAACTGACCACCCCGACATTCCCAATGTGTGTACAGAAACCACATGAACCGGCAAGTAAAAAAGCAACAATAATAATGATTGCTTTAATAGAGGAAATGCTACAATGTAATACAGCTTACTTTATAAGACAATTTACCCCCCCCCCCCCCCCCCCCCCCCCCCACCCAAAAAAAAAAAAAACACCTTTCAGTATACATAAGCTATCATAAAACTGCATCAAGTAAAACCTTCCATAAAAAAATGTAAATAAACATTGTTAGCAGGCTACCTGTGACTTCAAGGGGCTATTAGTATTACAATTATTCAACTCCACACAATATATTACCACAACAGTCCCAAACAATATAAGCAGCAGTTTGGTGAAACAATAATGCTAGTATATTCATCTGGGCCTCAGAAAAGGCCTAGAAAACTCAGTTTATAGGTCCTGTATGACAAGTTACCAAACACTGTCCCGGTAGAAACGCTAACAACACCCCCCTAATCTGTTTGTCCCAGTGTAAGGCTTGTATTTAGTGCACCACGACGCAGGATCCTGCAATGGAAGAACAAACAGCACTTGATCTCCACACTCCCTCTGTGTCCCTGTTCATTCATTACATACACCCCGATCTCAGACCTCCTTACTTCTGATCTGGTCTTCCGACCCAGCCACTGGTACTTAATTTAAGTAGGGTAGGCTCTTGTGTCACAGGTAACTATGATTTATTTTTGTGTGGTATTATGTATGAGGTTGACATTATAATTTGTGTTTTTTATTGTATTATTCACTGTTTTGCTTATAGCAGGTAAAGTCAATTTTTATGAACACAGTGATTAACATGTTATTTAATTTGTTTCCACACAGAGAGAAGTGCTTAGCAACAAGGACGCTAAACAAGCTGATTGAGATTGATTACAGGTACAGTGAGGCAATCCCAATATAAGCAGTAGAAAAGAGAACTGTAGGAGAGAAACCAGAGCAAGAGATGAAAATGAGAACGAGAGAGAGGGGCGCAAACAACAGAAAAGTGGAGCGAGTTGGAAAGCAGCAGAGAGGCGAGCAGATAGAGAAGAGAGGTAGAGAATCCAATCTAGGACAGAGGAGCTGAATCGGCAAGCAGAAGCAAGAGGCAGGGCATGCCAGAGAGATGAAACCAGGAGAATAATAAATCACAGCTGAAAAGTGGAAGCGAAGCAGTTGACTTTGCAACAACTAAGGCACATTGATAAAGAAGAGTTAAGTAAATTGTATTGTAATTACACTTGTGGTTTACTACACACATGTATTTATGTTCTGGTCTGTCCAATGCACCCTGCTGATAGAATTATTAATTGCACTAACAGATAGTTGATTTGATATGTGTTGAAGCATTTTTCTAGTAAAGGAATTAAGCAACTTGAACTCTAGTTCATTTCATCCTTGGCCTGCCATATGTACCCAGCTTATAAAACCTTCTAACTATTAGTATTAGGTAGTGTATAATGATTTTTATTATCTAGAAGTGCAACTTATTCAGTTAACTGATGATTCTAGTGTTTTAGTATAATTGCGGGGATACTTCTCTTGTCTATGTATTTGATGTGTTTATAGATATGAATATTCAATTGAAATCTAGGATATTTTATTGTGATTGAATGACACATTTTTATTAAATACTCAGTCCTCCTGAATTGGAATACGGATTGAGAGTGATGAGAAGTGGTTAATAGGATTTCTGTTCTTTTCTGTTGGTGTGCTGGAGGGCCAGAGAGGGACTACTACCACCCCAGTACTGGAGGCAGCGCTGGACCATTGATGGTGTGCTGTGTGCAACGGAAAGCACTACCTCACTGATGGTGTGCTGTGTGCAACGGAAAGCACTACCTCACTGATGGTGTGCTGTGTGCAACGGAAAGCACTACCTCACAGATGGTGTGCTGTGTGCAACGGAAAGCACTACCTCACTGATGGTGTGCTGTGTGCAACGGAAAGCAATTCCTCACTGATGGTGTGCTGTGTGCAACGGAAAGCACTACCTCACTGATGGTGTGCTGTGTGCAACGGAAAGCACTACCTCACTGATGGTGTGCTGTGTGCAACGGAAAGCACTACCTCATTGATGGTGTGCTGTGTGCAACGGAAAGCACTACCTCATTGATGGTGTGCTGTGTGCAACGGAAAGCACTACTTTGTTGGAGACTGGCCAGCGGGGGGCACCAGTAGCACCAACAAAAAACTGTCTGGCTAGACCGCTTTAGTCTGTGGGTTGGGCTCGGTGGTGCCCCCTGTTGTGGGTGAGGGGAATTCAGTTAAACTAGTTGCCAAATCAGGGAGTAAGAGATTGGAACCACATCTGGTACCGATGACCTGGCTAGGGAAATTGGTTAGTGAAATTGCAGCTGTACTGCTTATTAGTTATTCATATTCTTTTTAACCGTGTCTGGCTGTTGTCCTCCACTTTGTATGCCTCGAACCTGTGTGATCCATGTAATATTGTGTCGGAACGTATCAGCTGTGGTACCATCATACTCATGTCATGGGTGTGTCCAGGGAGCTGGCAGTCCGTCTCATGGTTGGTGCCTGTTTACTCCTCCGGGGCATTGGTCATGGAGAGGTGTGCCTTAAAGGGAAGCAGTACAACACCTTATAATCCTCAAGTAATCAGTAGATCTATATAATTCTGCCAAATGTCTTTACCTCTGAATCATTTGTCAAACATCACACGGTCCTCGGCATAATAATATTAATAACTTACAACAATAAATAACTTAAACACAGCAATACAAAATAAGCAACAACATGCCTCCCTTTGGGTAATAAACTAAATAACATGTGAAACATAACCGGTCAATTGCAATGAACTGAAAGCTGCGTACTAACTGGGCATGATCCCGTGGTTTACACAGCTCTGTACTAAACTAGTACGCAAGTTAAATACCAATTGCAACGAACTTGGCGGCCGAAGTTAGTCCCCAGCTGCGTACTAAAAAAGGTCTCAATTGCAACAAACCCAAAAATAACTGCTGCTGCCCTCTAGAGGATACCAAGCACGAGACTAAGTTAGTCTAACCCTTTCTATAGACTAATGATTTATAGTACCGTACTAAGTGAAACAAATGTGTGTATATATATATATATATATATATATATATATATATATATATATATATATATATATATATATATATATATATAAGGGATGTCATTGCTGGCATTGCAATATATTCGCGTAGCGCTGGAATGAGTTTTGTGACATATAACAATACGGAAAACGATACCCCCACACTGATCAGATCGCTTCCACAGCGGAAAAAATTATCTAACGGCAAAATATTACAATTACGGTTGAAAGGATTTATTAAAAATATTCTGAAATAATTGAGAATATATTTAAAGCTGTACAGTAATTATGCATTACCTACATGGAACATAATTGCAAAATGTAATATATGAGTTATATATAACAGGCTATATGTATACTTGTATCAAAGTATGCTTTTAGTAGCCAATGCTACATATTAGTAGGCTGCAGCATGCATGGGGAAGGGGTCAGGACTGGTAGGTGACACAACACAACAATATTGATTCACTCATAAAGGGTCGCGGCTCTCTTGTACAGCGGATCGGGGGGATTTCTCATTTTGATTAATAATAAATAAATAAATAAATAAACCAAAAGATAGTGCTGTACTAGCTGGTGCGCAACTTAGTACGCAGTTAGTACTGCAATTGACCCAACAAGTGTAAATGAAACCAAAATACTAATATAATAAATACAAAGCAAACATAATGTTCATAACCCAAACTCCTTTATAGTCATTTGTGACATTAGTGTTTGACAAGTTTTGGTCTAATTGAAACACAATTAAAAATTGGACATTGAGACCTTTTTGTATGTATGACTGATTGTGTATTTACATTTCTTTTTTCTTTAATTTGTCTGGTAGAGCTGCTAAAGCTTTCTTTTAATGCAGGTGTTTAAAGACTACTCTCTCTCTCTTTGATTTACAGTATGACATTTTTTTAAATACAGTTTATTTGAGCCTGAGTGTAGCCAGTGTGTACACATGACACATACCTTAACAGCTAGATATTATATTGTCAGGGCAGGGTCAGTACGAAGGAAACATATTCTTCAAATATAATTTTAATGCCACAGCTTGCAAGAAAAAAAAAAAAGATTCCCAACTTAATTGCTTTTGAAGATAGTGAAGTAGAAATGAATACTAACTGATTGTAATTAACTAGCTGCCTCATTTTTATAGTTTTCAGCAAATATATTGTGAAAAAACTTTGACATATATAACTGAGTAAATAAGTTCAAATCTGGATTTAGAACAACTAATTGGACAGTGTATCATAATATACGTGTGAAGCTACCAAGTCATTTAACACATCAAAATGCATAGGTTACTAAGTGATATTTAAAAGTCTTTGCCCTTGAACCATATCTAATTTAACAAATATAGATGGCATCCCATGTCCACATAAATCATTTGTTGATTCACATGAGCTGCTAATGATAAGCAGTTCCTTAATCAAGGAAATGAGACTTAATTATTTGCATGGACTAATGTTTAAATGAGTCACATTAGCTAGCTTGTTTGGTTTTCCCACACACAAACCAGGTGTGACATAGCAGTTTGTTTTTCAGCTGCCAATTGCAGAGATAACAGCTCAAGACAGATTTAATCCAATTAATGAGACCGTTCTCATGTGAGATGTAAAAAAAAACTGCTGACAGTCACTGTGACTGTCATTTGGAATCTTCTTTTACTTCGTTTTTTTTCTCTAATCATTCCCTGCTTTTTTTCTTGAGATGTCATCCATTGTGCACATGCAACATTGAAATTTTAGGAAGAAACCATCAACCTGTACTAACAACATTACATGCCAGTGCTATACTCTGAATTATTCATTGTCTAGACTGTTATAGAAATACACTACTGCTTTAAAGGAATAGTGTCCCATAAGGGTTTAAAATAGAATGCACACATAGGCTCTATAACTCTCTATAGTCTTTGTCTATATCAAAAAAAGTAATAATTACTGAATATGTAGTGAAAAAGTCCATGTGTTGTTACACCAAGTAATCATTCATTTATTCAATTATTCAATTTTGTAGAATTTCCAGCTGTTCAAAGATTCTAATATTAAGTAATATTAAGTGATTGCATTATTGGCCATTGTGAGATGTCCTAGCCAGTCAGACACCTAGGTAGGGGGTACTATACTGTATGTGTATACTAAGATGAATCTTGCTTGATTTCAGCAGAAATTGCATAGCACATATCCTTTCCACTGCATTCCTTGTGTACCAGTTGTATCACTTTGTCCCATTGCCAGCTGATAAGACAGGAGGACACTTTTACCTACCCATACATAATTTGGAGATACAGTCAGTAAAATAAATAGCCATTTGCTGTAGCCTTCAAAGCAATTTCCTTTTCTCTCAGCCAGGGTGAAATGTTTGACATGTGGGATTGCTTAGTATCTGGCACATACACTGACAGTTTCTGATTTATTTATAAAACATTGTGGAGCCAGGCAAATTAGGTATAATACTGAGCTACTGGCTGCACCTTATTCAGTGTAAACCTTGCTTAGTATTTACTGGAATTTGAGTTTTAGTGGTGTAGGAAGGCTAGCAATTCCAAAAAAGTTGTTCTTAAACACCAAACTATGACTTGGCACAGAGTTCTTTTTCCAGTAATCGTAATAAAAAAAGACAGCATCTAATTTAATAAATCAGTCAGCATGCTATTATTCCACAATTATGTTCCAGCTGGTCATTCATTAACAACAAACACTAGACAGGACATCACATGCTCAACCTTCTGAAGAATACAGTCCCCAAAAATAAAATAAAAAAAACACTTGAAGGGCAGGGGCATTGCATCTTGACGGCATGTTTACACTCTTTGTGATGCATTCATTATTTAAAAGGAAGAATTGTTTATTGAGCGAAAATGTGACCAGACCAAAGCCAGTGAAGCTATTATTTCTGCCAAATGTCTTTGTCTGCTCCTTTTTGATTTGGCAAAAATACAAATTCAATTGAATTTAAAATATTTTTAAAGTAGGTTTTGGATGCACGAAACAGCACTACATTTTTTATAATGCTTGTTTTATAAACTGTTTCACAGCATCACAGTTTAACCTACTCAGCCCATTCAAAAACATATTGTACATGATAATGCTTTTGTAAATTACTGCATCACAATAACTGACTGTGACTGTGGGAATATGTTAGTTTATGTAGATGCATAATGCTGACAGATTTTTGCTCCTAACACATTTCACCAGTGTTGCCAAGGGTTTGGGTCAAACTACAGCATCACAAATTGAATAAAAAACAATATCAATGACTTTTTAACAAAACCCCGTTACTGACACACTGTTCAGCAAGAATGCTGGAAAAGTTACCGATTTTAACACTGTTTATTACTGCCACTGTTTATTCAGTGGTGTCGGGCTATATTTAAAAGTGCGGGGTCGCTATTAAGAGCGAATGAGACTGAAGTGCAACCGTTTGCAAAAAAAGATGTGTAAGGCCACATATATGGGTCTAAAAATAAGAACTGTTCCAATTATTACATCTAAATGTAAAGCGCTAACACCACATTATTCACACCTGTTGTTCCAGACCAGGCGTGCTATATTCAAACTTTTTTCATTATTTATCTCTCAAGGGTTATTGTATTCTTTGCTTATTTGTAGGGGTTAGACACATGTATATACACATATAAGATCTCGCTTCCAAAAAGTAAAAAAAAAAAAAAAAAATTATCATACACAATCAAACGAAGTATTATTAACATATAATTTGTTTAGTGTTTATTTGTTTAAAAGTGAAAAATGTTACTGCGAGACACTCCTTGATGATACTGGATGGGTCGGTGGCTTCCGAGGGACACGCCCACTGTCTGTTCAGGGATCTGCAGCTGGCCAATGCACGGCAGCCATTCCCTGTAAAAACAAAACCCTGGCAGAGCCAATCCAACTGAGTGGATGGTTCTTTTCATCAGTCGCACGCTTACCGCCATAAAAGCCATTGAGGGTACGTTGGCAAGCTACTGAGTCGTCAATAAATAATAATTGCTGAACCTACATTAAAATATATATTTAAATAACTGCTTTCTTTTGATTTTGCATATATATGAACTCCTGTCCCCTGAAATATAAAGATACAGACACCATGAGCAAGAATGGAGCTGTAGGGAAAAAGAGATGTCAAGTGAGAGGTGTGACTTTATGACAATGTGAGCCAGGAAGGATGCTAATGTAATTCTGGGGACAGACGCTATACTCATACACATTTTGGGTAATTTCTGGATTTAAGTTGGGTGAGTAGTCCCCTGTCACATACTATGGTAACTTTCCCATTGTAAATAATTGTTATTGTAATCATTTCATTTTTGAGTTGGAAAGTGCACAGTCTCGTGAGTATGTTGGAAGAAGCAGCATGAATAAAGATGTCAGGAAACCCATCTTTGTGCATAAGTTAATGGGAGATGATTGTGTAATTGACTGCTGATTGACAAATGAATGACTCTATAATGGCTGTAGGCTGTATAAGGACTAGTTTGAGTGCTGACAAAATTACTAAGTGCTGCTAAAAAGTGTTGCATGTTTAAGTGAGACACAAGTTCTGCAGCTAGAAAGCTTGTCTGTGTCAAAAGAAGAAGGTGGTCTGTTTTTTTATTATTATTTTGTGTCGATAAACAATAAGAGTACGTAAATTTGTTTGTGTGTCTGATTGCCCATGTGACCACCTACCATATAGCTACCAATCACAGGGTTCACAACATGTTTTATTTAAAAAATAAAACATTAAATAAGAATTGTACCTCTTCTTTGTGAATAGCAAGCATGCTGTTAAATCCTTTCAGCTTTGGTGTACGAGGAAAGTTTCTAAACGTGACAGCTACCTATTGAAAGCATCAAACTTTCACACTTCCATTAAATAGAATGCCAAAGAAAGGCAGAACAATAGTGGCAAGTACACCCTTTTAGACCCATAATCAATGTTGCCAATGCTGTATAAACATTAATTATTAACAATGGATGTGGTTTGGAGTGTTTTACTTGTGTCTTTTCTTAGAGCAGTTTTAACAGTTTACCAGTGTCAAATACCTCCATTAAAGTGCCAGAGCCAATGCAATCATTAAAGTGAAGCGAGGCTAGGATATGAGATATATGGATAGACAAGGTGCCCAACACCACAAGTGAAGTAAATGTATAGTAATAATAATATGTCGCGTATTGTCCAGCCAATGCTAATGTGGTAGTTACAATCAATTGCCTGAAACGTCAGTTATCAGAGCTTGAAAAGAAATATCGGTTACATGCTGAAGTGCTGAAACTTGAATCATATTTTAAAGCCAGCTATAAGCCTTACTTTGAAACAACTGGAGATGCCATAAGTGTTAAAAAGATAGACTGCTACTGTGTAATATACAATGCACAATCATTTTAGAATGATGTAAGGCCCTTTTCTCTTAAGCCCTTGTTGAAGGTTTAACACTAATATTGTGTACAGGCCAGAAACATGTGTTTTTTTTTTGTTTTTTTTTCATAATCATTTTCATATCCGGCTTTAAAGATGTGACTTTTTCTTCCCTATGACCACCAGTGATTTATTGTATAGTAACTTAACAAAAATGCATTTTTAAATTTCTGTTAGGAAAGACATTAATTTCTGCAGTGCTTTGCTGACACGCCCAATTGTAAGAACTGTGTCTGTTTTTCTCCACATTCTATCCAGTGATTCCTCAAGAGGCTGGCAGGCATATCTATCAGTGTAGAGGTACCTTTTGTTTAGAATATATTTTTGGCCTCAATAACATTCATGAAGGGTTTTTTTGTAGCAGTGAATACACATTTTTCAAAACACAAAAATGAATTCTGAGGTAACATGATAAGAAACCATAGGCTTCTTTTAACAAATGTCATTTTGTTTTCTGCTGAAATGGGAGATTCTATATATGTATGACACTTCAAGGTGTGTGCGGTTTGGAACTTTGCATACAGCTCGATGTTAGCTACACTTCACGCACACTTTGCCTGTCTTTCTATTTCATCCTCCCCTGGTTTTAGGTTATTAGCAAACCACACATGGAACGCCGTGCTTCCCTGACATGGAGTCTATGGAGAACCCTGACAAGTCCTTGACTTTCCCATCGTTCTCTGGCAGTGTATATTCTCTAGGAAATATTTCACCACAGCTAACTGCTCATAAACCCAGAGGAGTGTTGCATTGGCTCTGGTACTCCGACGGGTACGGGAGGCAAAACTGGCAGGAGAAGCATTGAACGAAAGAATGCAAATAGGTAAGTACTTTCAGACTAAACCATTTATAGTAGGCAGGGGGTTTGTGGTGATCTGTCTGAATTACAGAAAGCGCATATGTGTGTGTGTGTGTGTGTGTGTGTGTGTGTGTGTGTGTGTGTATGTGTATATATATATATATACACACACACACACACATATGTGCATTGTTGTAGTTCACAAACAGATCACCACAAACCCCCTAGTGGTGTATGGGGGTTCATATATATATATATTATATAAATATATATATATATATATATATATATATATATATATATATATATATATATATATATACAGTGCCTTGCAAAAGTATTCAGACCCATGACCAATTCTCTCATATTACTGAATTACAAATGGTACATTGAAATTTCGTTCTGTTCGATATTTTATTTTAAAACACTCAAACTCAAAATCAATTATTGTAAGGTGACAGTGGTTTTATGTTGGGAAATATTTTTAAGAAAAATAAAAAACTGAAATATCTTGCTTGTATAAGTATTCAACCCCTACACATTAATATTTGGTAGAGCCACCTTATAATAAATAACAGCTTATAATCAATAACAGCTTTAAGTCTTTTGGGGTAAGTATGTACCAGCTTTGCACACAGTGTCGGTGTGATTTTGGCCCATTCTTCTTGGCAGATTTGCTCCAGGTTGTTCCAATTGGTTGGACAAAGCTTGTGAACCGCAATTTTCAAATAGTGCCACAGATTCTCAATGGGATTGAGATCAGGACTTTGACTGGGCCACTATAAGACATTCACCTTTTTGTTCTTGAGCCACTCCAATGTTGCTTTGGTGCTTGGGATCATTGTCCTGCTGAAAGGTGAATTTCCTCCAATGCTTCAGTTTTTTAGTGGACTGAAGCAGATTCTCTTGCAGTATTTTCCTGTACTTTGTTCCATCCATTCTTCCTTCAATTGAAACAAGATGCCCAGTCCCTGCTGATGAGAAGCATCACCACAGCATGATGCTGCCACCACCATACTTCACTGTAGGGATGGTGTGTCTTGAGGCATGGGCAGTGTTAGGTTTGCGCCACACATAGCGCTTTGAGTTTTGGCCAAAAAGCTCTATCTTGGACTCATCTGACCACAAAACCTTTTCCCACATCACAACTGGGTCACTCTCATGTTTCTGGCAAACTCCAGACGTGCTTTCAGATGGTACTTTTTGAGTATTGGCTTCTTTCTTGCCACCCTCCCATACAGGCCAGTGTTATGCAGAGCTCTTGATATGATTGACTGGTGCACCATTACACTTTGTAGCTCCTTCAAAGTGATTGTTGGCCTCTCTGTGGCTTCTCTCACAAGTCTCCTTCTTGTTTGAGCGCTGAGTTTTGAGGGACGGCCTTTTCTTGGCAGTGCCTGGGTGGTGTGATGCAGCTTCCACTTCCTGATTATTGATCCAATTGTGCTCACTGGGATATCCAAACACTTGGATATTATTTTGTACCCTTTCCCTAATCTATGCATTTGTATTACTTTATCTCTAACTTCTGTAGAATGCTCTTTGGTCTTCATTTTCCTTCAGATTCACAGCCTTACCAATGATCCTTCAACAGTGGGGTTTTTATCCAGAAAATGTGACCGCAACTTTAATGGTTCACAGGTGGAGGCCAATGGTAAGGTAATTGTGTTCTGTTAGGGCAATTGCTTTCATCGGTGCAGACTGGGAGCTTTCACAGCACAGGGGTTGAATACTTATGCAGCAAGATATTTCAGTTTTTTTATTTTTCTTAAAAATATTTCCCAACATAAAACCAATGTCACCTTACAATAATTGATTCTGAGTTTCAGTGTTTAAAAATAAAATATCAAACAGAACAAAATTTCAATGTACCATTATATATATATATATATATATATATATATATATATATATATATATATATATATATATATATATATATATATATATATATATATATATATATATATATTTTTAGTGGTTCTGGGTTCCTTTTCTCCAATGTTGAGCATTTATTATATTGTGTATATACATACAGTACTTCCTCATTCCAATCATATGTCCTTTCAACTCTGCTTGCACCATGAGACTACAATATACATGGTCTAGGTGGAAAAATATAATAAATAAATAAATAAAAAAAATGTCATTTGAAACCATGTATGCTTAAATTATGCATGGGATAAAGCTTTCAGAACTGGACCCTTAATAAATCTCAATAAAATGCTATTCATTCAAGTAACTATGGATTATTTAATTTTTTTTCACATTATGTAGTGTTACAGGTGCATTTTGCCAGCTAGATATCAGAAGTGTTCAGTCAAGAAGCCCTAAAGAGTGTTAAATGAATGGAAGATGATGACACAACATGTAAAAGGCTAACAGACAAGTTCTACAAATCTGATCTATCATTCAAGGGAAATAATTGGAGCCACTGTGGGTAACCAGCGTCCATTCTCTCGCTGTCTTCTTCAGTTCTCTTAATGCATTATGCAGCTTAAATAAACAAACATATCTGACCCAGTCATCTGAATGTGTCTTTGCTCCGATGGAGTCTCTGGGGATTCTTCTGTATACTTTCTGCTACATTTGATGGAATTTGAGATGACTGTTTTGCAGGCAGCAACCTTTTTAATGTGTCTGCCATTTCCATGCAGTCTTACAACCATGTCACTTTGGGAGCTAGCTTGTATCAGTAACTTTGCCTTTTATTGCAAAACAAGATGTAAGAAAATAAATGGTTACTAAAGACAGTTTTGTTACAGTAATAACCTACAATGTAGCTTAAACCATGCTGTATTGTAGTGTAATCTATGTATTTTGCTCTGGTCTGAAAGATGTATTGTTGTTATTGTTATTAGTAGTAGTAGTAATAGTCATAATGTATGTTCATGTAATGCATTTATACAGGTAATAAGAAATTCTAGTTTCTAATAAAAAAGGTATTTTCTTTAGCAAAGTACACCATGGTTGGGATAAGGGTGTGGGTATTTGATTGACGGTCCTTTGAAAAGAGCAGAGGCTCTATTTGATGTTATTAATTACTGCTTTAGGATGGAATTATTAAGACTGAGATAACACTGCTCTAACGACGTCCTCTTTGCACCATATTGAATTGTTTTTGGTAAGCATTAGCACATCTTTTTATCTATGCACACACTGTTTAGATATTGGCAGAGGGCAATTTAAAAATAAATCAAGACACATTTCATGATTGTATTTAAACTGCACAAAATGAGTAGATAGATATTTTGGCTCAGATTAAATCATTTTTAAAAAATGCATTAGCTACTTTACCATTTAGCTGCAAATATGAAATGTTCACAGGCTTATTAAACGTATTACAGATAACATGTACGTTTCTAAGAGATTCTTTATATGGGAGAATTTTTATTTTTTTATTTATTTTTTTTGGCAAGAGTAGGAAAATTTGCAATGGGGATCCAGGCTGGGCAAAAACAACACTGATATGAAATCAATATTTAATTAATCAGTAAAGCCTGGTGCTTCAATTTCAGTTCATTTCTATTACAGTACATTAATGTGGTGGTTCATCCATAACTTTAAACACTCAATCATGAGAGATACTGATAAACAATAGTTCTTTACTATGTGTATTACTGTGGAAGCCAGTCCAAATCTCTAAATAAATCTTTTCAAACCACCTGTCAGATGCCCAAAGCTGTTCAGCAACCACAGCGTGCCACAGAATCGATTGATTGATGGGCATCCGAAGAGTGTTGTTGTAATATTTATATTGACAGTTACTGATCTCAAGGATTGTCTCAGCCAGAGAGGTTACAAACATCACATAAGTAGTGGAGATGCTATGTAGAGTTGGAAATTTATTAAAAACATACAATTTCAAGTAACCTTAGCCATTCTTTCCAAAATTAATCTAAAAACAAGTTTAAAAATATGTCTTGTGTTTTATAATAGTATCTATATGGATAATTAACTTTGTCTTTTGTTGCCTTCAGCTTAGGTCACCCAACAATCACAGAGGTCAGTTAGCCAGTAGGTAGACATTAATGCTTAATTATAAACACACACTGAGAGAGTTTCTACCAATCATAAGAACATGAGAACATAAGAACGTTTACAAATGAGAGGAGGCCATTCGGCCCATCTGGTTCGTTTGGTTGTTAGTAGCTTATTGATCCCAAAATCTCATCAAGCAGCTTCTTGAAGGATCCCAGGGTGTCAGCTTCAACAACATTACTGGGGAGTTGATTCCAGACCCTCACAATTCTCTGTGTAAAAAAGTGCCTCCTATTTTCTGTTTTGAATGCCCCGTTGTCTAATCTTCATTTGTGACCCCTGGTCCTTGTTTCTTTTTTCAGGCTGAAAAAGTCCCTTGGGTTGACATTGTCAATACCTTTTAGAATTTTGAATGCTTGAATTAGGTCGCCACGTAGTCTTCTTTGTTCAAGACTGAACAGATTCAATTCTTTTAGCCTGTCTGCATATGACATGCCTTTTAAGCCTGGAATAATTCTGGTTGCTCTTCTTTGCACTCTTTCTAGAGCAGCAATATCTTTTTTATAGCGAGGTGACCAGAACTGCACACAATATTCAAGATGCGGTCTTACTAGTGCATTGTACAGTTTTAACATTACTTCCCTTGATTTAAATTCAACACTTTTCACAATGTATCCGAGCATCTTGTTAACCTTTTTTATAGCTTCCCCACATTGTCTAGATGAAGACATTTCTGAGTCAACAAAAACTCCTAGGTCTTTTTCATAGATTCCTTCTCCAAATTCAGTATCTCCCATATGATATTTATAATGTACATTTTTATTTCCTGCGTGCAGTACCTTACACTTTTCTCTATTAAATGTCATTTGCCATGGGTCTGCCCAGTTCTGAATCTTGTCTAGATCATTTTGAATGACCTTTGCTGCTGCAACAGTGTTTGCCACTCCTCCTATTTTTGTGTCGTCTGCAAATTTAACAAGTTTGCTTACTATACCAGAATCTAAATCATTAATGTAGATTAGGAATAGCAGAGGACCTAATACTGATCCCTGTGGTACACCGCTGGTTACCACACTCCATTCTGAGGTTTTTCCTCTAATCAGTACTTTCTGTTTTCTACATGTTAACCACTCCCTAATCCATGTACATGTGTTTCCTTGAATCCCAACTGTGTTCAGTTTGAGAATTAATCTTTTGTGCAGGACTTTGTCAAAAGCTTTCTGGAAATCTAAATAAACCATGTCATATGCTTTGCAATTATCCATTATCGATGTTGCATCCTCAAAAAAATCAAGCAAGTTAGTTAGACATGATCTCCCTTTCCTAAAACCATGTTGACTGTCTCCCAGGACCCTGTTACCATATAGGTAATTTTCCATTTTGGATCTTATTATAGTTTCCATAAGTTTGCATATAATAGAAGTCAGGCTTACTGGTCTGTAGTTACCTGGTTCAGTTTTGTTTCTCTTTTTGTGGATTGGTATTACGTTTGCAATTTTCCAGTCTGTCGGTACCACCCCTGTGTCAAGAGTCTGCTGCATGATCTTGGTTAGCGGTTTGTAAATTACTTCTTTCATTTCTTTGAGTACTACTGGGAGGATCTCATCCGGCCCAGGGGATTTGTTTATTTTAAGAGCTCCTAGTCCCTTTAACACTTCTGCCTCAGTTATGCTAAAGTTATTTAAAACTGGATAGGAACTGGATGACATGTGGGTCATGTTGTCAGTATCTTCCTTTGTAAAAACTTGTGAAAAGTAATCATTTAATATATTTGCTATTTTTTTTCTTCATCTACGATTTTGCCATTTGTATCTCTTAAACATTTAATCTCCTCTTTGAATGTTCGCTTGCTGTTGTACTATTGGAAAAACATTTTGGCAACGTTCATTTCTATTTCTCTCTTGGCCTTTCTAACTTCCTTTTTGACTTGCGTTTGCAGTTCCGTGTACTCTTTCTGCGTACTTTCTTTTTGGTCCTTTTTTAATGCTCTGTAAAGTGCCTTTTTTCGCTGAATATTTTTTTAAATTGATCTATTAAACCATTTTGGCAATTTAGTTTTACATTTAGATTTGTCTACTTTAGGGATGTAATTGTTTTGCGCCTCTAGTACTACATTTTTGAAGAACAACCATCCTTCTTCTGTGGGTGCTTTCTCTATTTTACTCCAATCTACTTCTGTTAGTCTTTGTTTCATACCTTCATCGTTTGCTTTTCTAAAATTGTAAACCTTCGCTTTAGTCATTACTTTTGGGGTTTTAAAAAACACTTCAAATGAGACCATGTTGAGTTTGCCAGTGGTTCTCTGACCTCTGTTTTAGTTATTCTATCTTCGTTATTTGAAAAGACTAAATCAAGGCATGCCTCCCCTCTAGTCGGTGCCTTGACAAATTGTGTTAGGAAGCAGTCATTTGTCATTTCCACCATTTCTATTTCATCCTTCGTGCTACCCACAGGGTTTTCGAATTTTATTTGGGGGAAGTTGAAATCCCCCATTATTATGGCTTCTCCTTTGCTACACGCATTTCTAATATCATTGTATAACAGATTATTGTGCTCACCGTCTGAATCTGGCGGTCTATAGCATGCTCCTATTATTATGCCCTTTGAATTTTTGTCCGTTATTCTGACCCATATTGATTCGGTTTTATTTTCTTTGTCCAGGTTTAACACCTGGGCTTCAAGACTGTTTCTTATGTATAGCGCTACCCCTCCTCCTCTTCTGTCCTGCCTGTCTTTCCTATACATCCTTTCACATGCAACACTGTGCTTTACCACAGAACGAAAGTTATTAGGGAACAACGACACTGCCCTGGTTATTATTATTAGTCATCGTTGTAGTATTTATTAAGTACAAAAGGCCCATACTAACACTATAAATCCCAAACAATAAACTAAACAAGCTGAATACGACACATATTCCCATTGTACGGGTTTTGCAGCTAGACCTGACACTGGACCAGGTAAAATACAATTATATTATTATTTTAAATTTTATTTCAAATAAAAATGCTAGGTAAAACAGTGTAACAACAAGTAGAAAACGTTTCTGTCTAGTGTTTACTACACTGATGAAGACACTAGGTAAAACAATGTTTCTGTTACATATCAGGATTTCTGGCTTGACCATGCCTCAGTGTGCACAGAATGTACCTCCAGGTGTTATAATAAAGTGTGAGAGAAAAGCACAAAGAAAGACCAACAACAGCGTGTATTGAAGAAAATAGAATTGGAAGTACACTATATATACACTTTATATGTAATATATTTTTTATATTCAAATATTCTATCTATTCACATGTTCCTACTAGCTAATGGCAAAAATCAAATACTTTTCCTTCAATTTCATTTTTTTTTTTTACCCTTTCCCTAGAGATTAGCTATGGGATGTCACTGGGAAAGGTGATCTTTATTGATAGAGTGATTAAACGATGTGCAGCCTGTTCTCCTGTCTGAAGGTGATAATTATACTGAGAGCCACAGCTAAGTAGGGAGCGTGCTCCCCTGGAGCAGAAGCCAGAATAAACACATCACATGTGTGACGTCCTTCGCAGCACACGGCCTCTCTTCATTACTGACCCATCATTCTTTTACAATTGATCCCATTTCATCCAGTTTAATGAAGTTTAAAGCAAAAAGTCACAGAGGAATTTCAATGTCATCTCCTCAGTAGCTAACTTACTCTTTGACAGGTAAGGCAGCGCTGTTCAGAAGTACACAGTTTGACGGCTTTTTGGCTTATTATTTTAAGACAAGATTTTAAGACATCTTGTTAAAATGTTGTAATACTTATCTCTCAAAGCAAAGTAGATGTTCAATTGAATTTGGCAAAAAAAAATGAAGAAACTAAATAAAAATAACTAAATAAGGGAAATGTAACCCTAACTTGTAACTGTTAGATTGTGCCTTGCCTGAAGTTCACTAGAGAACATCACAACTGCATTTACAGGCTTAGTGATATAATCAGTAGTCTATGCAGCTGATATTAAGTTTACACTATGCTGGTATGTGTTCTAATTTATTTAGCTGTCTTGGTTTTGAAATGGGCAAACATAATGCAATTCATCAATGGAAGCAACTGATCCACTTTTCTATTTGATTTAGTTATTATATCATGCTGTCAATGCAATGTTCCCAGTCAAAAACACTTATTTTATTTTTTAAAAGTGGAGAAAAATTAACTTGTGTAATATTTCATTTAATTGAACAGAGGAACACCATCCATAACTATGAAAAAATAAATAGTGCTTAGCTTAGACTTTCTAAAAGAAATCTAAAGTCCAGTGGAAGTTCAGATAAAATATAAAAAATCTAGACTGTGAAATACAGACCTGGAGCACTATCTCAAATACTGTTCACTATTAATGGGAACATATCAAAAAATAAAAAATAAATAACGGACAATCAATCCTTATTTATTTGAATAGTACACATTTCAAAGATATATAGATTGCATTAGATGCATGGATTTGATTATTTTAATTATATTTCAGTTATTCTTCAACTATTGATCCACCACTGGTATATGGCTGGTTATTTGAACTTTGGTTTGCAGTGAGTCACGGGGCTGCAAAACTCGTTGCTCGTCTAGATTGAGTTTCAGTACGTTATCATTTGAGCCTCTTAACCCTTTCAACCTTGGTTCAAAAATCCACCCCCCTTTAGAACTATTGACTATTGAGTCAAACTAAAACAACATCAGAAAGCTCTGTATAGTCTTCAGGGTCAGTGGCGGGGCAATAGCAGGTGCACTTAGAGAGCCCCGGGGTGGTTCGAAAGTTTTTTTTTCTTTTTAAACAATGATAATATCCTTTGCATTTATATTTTCAGATGTTACACAATTGTATCACTGTAGCTGTCGGTGTGCGGTGCCAGTAATTCAAATTAATCCTCCCTCATTTCAACAGGTATCGCTATTGTCTTAATTATCCTAACTTTTTCCCCCCCGGAGGCTGGTACGAGGCACATCTTCATGGAAGGTTTTGGGGTACTATTCAGCACAGACATCTGCAGTTATATTCTATGTGCACGATTCATCCTGTAGTTTAGACAGAAGCTGTTGGGTGGTGCTGCGGTCACCAAAATAAACTACAGCAAATCAACATGACTGTATTTCTGATTTAAATAATAAATAATAATAATAATAATAATGATGATGATGATAATAATAACACTTTTTCTATGTGAGACAATTTCTGCCAATGTCTTTGCAGAATTGTGAATTCCGTAGTAGGTGAGTGGAAAACGTTCTTACGCTGTACTGTTTCATACATGCTAACATTCTGACAATTAAATATAGTTCAATATTGAACACTTGATTTGGGTGTTTGATGTTTATAAATAACGGTTAAATTAACTTTTGGGGAGGGGCCCACAATAATGTCCTGCAGTGGGGCCCATCTTCCTTTTCCTCTGCCACTGTTCAGTGTCTTCAGTCTGTTGTTTCCTTGGTTGTCAAAATTCTAAGAACTGACTAAATATTTAAGGGAAATTGTAGCAACTAGTGAGTGGAACCCTTAAGCATCCTTTAAAATTATAATATATTAGTGACTATTTTAAGAAACGACAGCTCTAAACACAGTACTATGAGAACTAAGTACTACAGTGAAGAAGAGACCAGCTGAAATCTACTTGACTTACAGTTGTTTCTTATAGTTTTACCTTAGAATTCTGATCTACTGTTTTTTTTTTTTTTTTGGAAGAATCCTAATATACAGTAGCCACTGAAAAACTCAAAGACCAGAACTATTACAGACCTTTTTTCACTGTTTTTATTTTTTTTATTTTTTTATTGATGTCCAGTAATAATAGATAATAGAGATGCATAGCAATAAACCATAACAGGATTGACATATATTCAAATCATTAAAACAGATCCTCATTCAGTTGGAAACAGGATCATACTGGTGCTCGTTCGAAATGACTATTAGCCTATGGTGTGGGCGTCATAGACTAAGCCAATTTCACATTCATAACTGCAGTTTTACGTAATTGATGAGTGTTTGGTATGAGTAATTGCTGTATCTGTGCTACACCACTGATGACAGCTGTGTCCATATAACCCATATGTCCATGTTACCCCCAGCTCCTGTATATACAGGATATACATGTTGAATGGTTTGAAACAATATGAATGACAGAAGAGTAGGCAAAAGTTCCCTGAGGTGCACATTGGCAAGCAAGCCAGCAGTGCAATTAGGTCGTGCTAAATCAACAGCAGTCGACAGTGAGTGATTTTTTTTTATCACATTTTATGTCTTGCTATATCCCCTTTAAAGTTTCTTTTTGTCTAGAGGTGCTCTTAGAGATTCTCCAAGTTCAGAATGCATTTTGTGTTGCAGAGGAACCTAATTTAGCCGTGAGCAAAAGCTTTGAATTTTTTATTATGAAGTAATTTGCAGATGCTAGGAGATAAATTAGCACAACAAATTGCAGCTCAATTGCATAATCACACAGATTGATTTTGTGTTACTCTCCAAGATGTATAGACACCTTGTGGCAACAATGTCAAGCAAAGGAAATGAAAGTTAAAAAGACTTTCAATTTCGCTGGAAAACACAAAGAAATACACTGAAGGACAACTGTAGGTGTTGTCTGAATCGAATCCCTGTCAGTATCTTTAAAAATGACTCTGTCCCAGATTACATTAAGGAATACTATTTTATAATATACACAACAATGGCATCGAATACAATGGCATGTATTTTGGTCTACCAAAAAAAGAAAAAAAAATCACTAAATTGTAATATCTGTTTCAAACTTGAAAAGGTATAAATGTTAGATTTGTGCAGTTGGCTGCAACATTATGATCCCAACTGCAGCAGTCCAATATGTAGCCAAAAAATTAGAAAAGGTTCCTTCACCTTGTATCCAAGACAGTCCCAATCACTCCAGTATGATTGCACTGGTTTGATTTTGGTGAAGGTCTGATTAAAGGTGACTGAATGGTGACCAACTATGGCTATTTATTTGGCATTTCAGTTCATCATTTTGTAACTCTACAAAATTGATATTTTTTTTTATGACTTTACTTGCTACAAAGTAGTTAAATGTTGTGTCCACTATTTAATCTTATGTATTTCATTCTATGTCTGTTGCAAGTAGTCTGTATTGAACCAGGGTCTGGTGTTTTCCCCCTAGGGCTGGTTTTATTGACCTCCATGCAAAAACATGCAGAATAGGATCCAAGAGCGGTTTTAGGGAGGCATTTAGTTCACTGTTTCAATCATTAAAATTACAATGTAATAGCCCCTATATATATATATATATATATATATATATATATATATATATATATATATATATATATATATATATATATATACACACACACACACACACACACACACACACACACACACACACACACACACAGTGCCTATAGATATATATATATATAATATACAGATGTATGTCTACATTGATGAGGGACACATACAGTGTATGTTCCAAGGCCATCAGTATATCCGTCAATCTGCCTATTGTCACAAAGTCTTTAGAAATATCTGAACTGAGAAAAAACGGTCAGTTTGCTCTGTGGTATACCATATGTATCATTAAATTGTATATGTAAATGAAAAGTAGGGGGAGGGGTGTACAACACATCAATAACTGAAAACAATACATGAAGCATGTCTCAAATGGAGCACTTTAATGACAAGTCCTTACTGTATTTACAAAAATATATACACTATGCAATAGCATACTGTAGTTCAATCTGGAAAAAGTCACATTCATCCTACAGTAAACACTTTAAAAATGTATTGTTTTGGAAACATCACTGAGCTAATTTGTAAAACAATCCTTAACCTTGAAAGCCTATAGGAAAGCACTCACCTATGTAGTGTTAAACAGTCTTCAGCGGGAAGCCTTTTCAAAACAGCTCCTCCTTTTCTAAATCTTTTTTTTTGTATTATGGAGTTGTGTTTCAGGGCTGTATTGATTTCCATTCTGTCCCTGGTTGATTAATGTTTCAGGAAGGCGTCAGGTGCATTAGTGCCGAGCTGAATAGAGAGAGCTGGGATTTATTTCAGTAACAAACAAAAACCTATAATGTTATCAACTTATAAATGTACACCAAAGCACCATCCCTGATTAATAATTGCATATGTATTTGTTAACAGAATTTACAGCATCGACCACAGACGCTAGATCTATTATTACTGACCATCAGTGTTTTCCAGAGTTGAGAAAGCTGCTTGTCTGCCCAGAAAAATAAGTCAATATGATCAGTTGAAATTGTTCATATTTCCTAATTAAACTATTACAAAAAAAATACAACATGTGAGAAGGTACTAAACATTTTCTTTGCATATTTAATTATTTATTGGGTTAAAATCACAGTACGTGTATTCTGTATGATTGCCTTTTGTTGTTTCAGCTTCTGTAAAAACCCTTAAAGGGTGTTTTTCTGAAGTGAGCATACTGTATGAGTGATGAAAAGACTTCTTCTATGGCAGCGGTTCTCAACCGATGGGCTGCGCAAATGTTGTTTTTTTGTGTGTGTGTTTTGTTTTACCTATGATACCAGTACTCATTTAGTCTGGAAGGCCTTGCTTAATAAAGGACAGACCCAATCCACAGGCGCTGTTGTGTTTAAGAATCACTGACAGTTGTGTTGCTGCCGAGGTGTACCCTTGTTCAGTACATAAAATGGATCAGTTTGTGGAACGCGAAAAAGACGCCGCAGGTGCATCATCGTCAAAAAGAATGAAATGCTCAGAAACAGGAAGAAAGCTGCTTGGAAATTGGCTTTCCCTTTGTTGGCACTGCAGATGAACCTTGTCCTCGGTGTGTCCTCTGTGGTGTTGTACTTGCTAGTGACAGAAAACTTTTTAAAAACAGAAGTGCAACTGGAGAAACTTGGGTTTTTTAAAGCAATTCTAGCAATCTCAGTAATATTTTCTGAGGTGAAACTAGTGTCAGGTTCATGAACATAAAGAAAGAATAAAGATGTTCCATTCTATAAACACTACCAGGTATGTCTTTTTTTTTAACATTGGAGTTAAGTGTGGTGTTCTATGTACTGATGGCATCTGTACACAGGATAACATGTACTGGATTTATGGCAAATACTTCACTGTGATTGGCTGATTTCTGGTGCGATCAATATACTTCCCCACCCCACCTCAGAAAATTGGCTTTTAGTCGTCGTCCACCCTGTGCCATGTGAGACTGTTTCACAGTGGCAGCAGTAAAATAAGCCAGACATACTAAGCAAGCACTTTTTTGTTTAGTTTGTTTACATTATGAATGTATACGCAGCGGCTCAATGCAAATTCAAGCAAGATGTTGAATGTTTTTTTTTATTTCGGTATCCCTTCTGCTTAAGGTTATAATCCTAGATGTCATATTTTAACTTTTTCACATGGGTAGCTAATTTTAAGATATTTGTAGTCTGGGACTTTATTAGTCTGTTACTCGTGTTATGGTGATGTCAAGTATAAAAAGAGTAATTTACTTCAAAGGTAATATTTCCAAGCAAAATTGCTTTTTCACAAAAACATTTCTTCTAAAAAATCCCATCTTTCTTAAAACAGTCTTTATTGTTTTGTAAAAAATGGTTAATGATCACTGTATTTGAAGACAAGGTTTTGTTTCAGGGTTACAGGAGTCCCAGCAATGGTCTTAAAGTAGTTTTTCTCCTCTGATTAAACATGGTCAGTATCTCCTGTAAGCAACTCTTCAGCTAAATTGATCTCCAGAGATCCAACTAGCATGCCAAAGGCATTTGTTGCCAAGTATTTTAGATAACAACTAGACTACCAATGATTCAGTTTCCTCAGTCCTATGGAACAGCCTATCTCATTTTGAGGTGCTAACTGTCCCTCATTTAAGGGCTAATGTAAAGATATTTGTGGCTGCAAAACACCCACCTTAGCTATAAGGACTCTCAGCTCCTCCTCAGAAAAAGTATCTTTTTTTTTTTTTTTTTTTTTCCGTGCACTGAGAGGACTTTTGCCCCTTTTTTTTGTTTGGTTTGATTTTTGTGCTCCACAAATCTCATACAGCACCTACTGCTCCCTCTACCCATAACTAACCTCACCCCTGGACTGTAAGTGCAGCCGGTAAATAACTTGATGCACAGGCAGCGCTCACTGTGACCCTCATTATCATGATTGCAGCTCATTATTTGTGTTGCTCTTAAGCTTACATTAGGTTGCAGTGCAAGATATTTGCCTGACCACTCGGCAATTTGGATATTGCAACCGCAATTGTTTGCACTGCACCTATCCTTACATCAGCCCCTTGGCACGTTTATCTATTATTTGTTTTTCTTTGTTCATTTCTTTTTTTGTTTTATATCAGTTGTGAGAAGCACAGGTGCATTGTAACAGAGGATTCACTTATGAAAAGATAGACCAGAATCTTTTTAATGTAAAGCAGTAGTAGTGAACTCGAGATCCATTCCAGTCTGCCGAACATGCTTGGACTAAAAACCTGTAGTGCATCTTGACGACCAGAGTCATACACCATTGGTAAGAGGGTAAGAAAAACAAAGAATACAGCTGTGAATCAAACATTAGGACAATAGCTCAAATAAATTATGTAGAGTACTTCTTGTAATTGACATACAGTATATGAATCCCCCTATATGGTGACTAGTTGATATATCATACTATATTATGAGTGAATCTACCTTTGTTACAAGATCATAGAACATGTCCTGTGAGACAAGTTAAATCTGTATCTTATAAAAGGATAAAATAGTTATGACATTTTCATGCAATCATGCAATATGGTTTCTGGAATTCAGTAATAAAGCCTAAACCTCAATTCCTACTATTATATCAGTTTACATGTATTGCAAAACATGAAAAAAAAATCAAACAAACGTTTTACTACCACACTGTGAAAATTAAAGGTGTCATAATGCACATGCAGGCATTTTCTTACTGCAGATCATATTGTCCAGATCAGCCTAATAACAAGAAGTGAAAAATTGAGGTTTGAAAATTGATTTAAGTTAATGCAAGAGAGGAACGTTTAAGGAGTTTGAAGTCCACAGGTGACCCTCAGGCTTTCCATTGAGCCTCAGCTAAGGTATAGGGCATTTTTACACTGTGGATAAACTAATGCAGCACTCTTCAAGGACACAGCTCTATGGTAGCAAGAATGGCATCTGGACTCACAGAGGTGCTTCCTCTAGAGGTCTATCTAACACATTATACATGGATGGATGTTTTAACTGTGCAATGAACGTTCATTTGTAACATTTTCTGGATAAAAACCCCATTGTTGAAGGATCATTGGTAAGGCTGTGAATCTGAAGGAAAATGAAGACCAAAGAGCATTCTACAGAAGTTAGAGATAAAGTAATACAAATGCATAGATTTGGGAAAGGGTACAAAATAATATCCAAGTGTTTGGATATCCCAGTGAGCACAATTGGATCAATAATCAGGAAGTGGAAGCTGCATCACACCACCCAGGCACTGCCAAGAAAAGGCCGTCCCTCAAAACTCAGCGCTCAAACAAGAAGGAGACTTGTGAGAGAAGCCACAGAGAGGCCAACAATCACTTTGAAGGAGCTACAGAGTTCAGTGGCTGGGAGTGGAATAATGGTGCACCAGTCAACCATATCAAGAGCTCTGCATGACACTGGCCTGTATGGGAGGGTGGCAAGAAAGAAGCCGTTACTCAAAAAGTACCATCTGAAAGCACGTCTGGAGTTTGCCAGAAAAATGAGAGTGACCCAGCTGCGATGTGGGAAAAGGTTTTGTGGTCAGATGAGACCAAGATAGAGCTTTTTGGCCAAAACTCAAAGCGCTATGTGTGGTGCAAACCTAACACTGCCAATGCCTCAAGACACACCACCCCTACAGTGAAGTATGGTGGTGGCAGCATCATGCTGTGGTGATGCTTCTCATCAGCAGGGACTGGGCATCTTGTTACAATTGAAGGAAGAATGGATGGAACAAAATACAGGAAAATACTGCAAGAGAATCTGCTTCAGTCCGCTACAAAACTGAAGCTTGGGAGGAAATTCACCTTTCAGCAGGACAATGATCCCAAGCACAAGGCGTGGCTCAAGAACAAAAAGGTGAATGTCCTACAGTGGCCCAGTCAAAGTCCTGATCTCAGTCCCACTGAGAATCTGTGGCACTATTTGAAAATTGCGGTCCACAAGTGTTGTCCAACCAATCTGAACAACCTGGAGCAAATCTGCCAAGAAGAATGGGCCAAAATCACTCTGACACTGTGTGCAAAGCTGGTACATACTTACCCCAAAAGACACACTGCATATATTATATATATATATATATATATATATATATATATATATATATATATATATATTATATATATATATATAGCTAAAAGTAAAGACTGTGACTGTTTTAAATGGTTGTTCACAGCATTTCGAATGTATAATGTAAACCTCCCTTGGATTGAGTCTCATAATATTCCAGATTTTAAAAGATTTACAGCTGCTCATGTTTATCCAGTGAAAGTCTCCTGCCATTTAAAAAATGTATACATTATATGAGGATATTGTTTATTACAGTTTAAAATTTGCTCTATAATGTCTTATTATTTGTAAGTTTCATTTTCTAATACGTCTTGTGTTTGTTTGGTTTTTTCTCTCCAGCATTCTTGTTTCTTATGGTCTTTCATAACACAGTGATGTATTATTGATGGTTCCTAAAAATTGTTCTATTCTCATTTAAGCATGTCGGAAATATCGATAGAAAACACTTCAACCCTCTCAGGGGTCTCAGCTTGTTAGCAAAAGGATTCTTTTCCTTCATGATCACTTCAGCAACTCGGTGTACTGTTATACATTTAAGATAACTTCTTAAATCTTCTGGTATTTTTTAATATAAATCATTTGGCACTACAGTTATGATTTTCACAGACAATGGGAAAAATATCATTATGGTCACTGTAAATCACAATATGTTCCTTTGTTGTGCAGCAACCGTAAAGAAATCTGTGCTTGAGGCTTATTAATAGGTCCCACAGCTAAGCATCTTGTCTGAGAAAGCATCATTAGTCTACCACAGGTGAATTGGTACTGTGCTAGATGAATGCAACCCCATGCTGTATGGGAAAGTAAATTATTTTATGTATTGGTACTCCTTATTAGAGATAGAATCTACAAAGGCATTTTCTTTAAAGAGTAGCAGTTCCCTGTGAAGGATTCCAATCCAATCTTACAAACCACTCCCATGCTTGGCCTGAAGCGACAGCAACAGAAAGAAATAAACCTAATACCAAATTTAGCAGTGGAATCAGTCCAATTATCAAGGTGAGAGTGCACTTCCAGATTAGACGATTGTGTTCTTACACAAGCCTTGCAACATATTCCTCCATTGAGAACTAGCTACAGCCACACTGCCCACACTGAAAACACTGTAGGGGTAGCCCCCTGACAGGCAACAATATTTAAGCCACATAGACACTGAGATGCAACATGTTGTTTACATGAGTGTGCTATCCCATATACTAGAATTGATTTAGATAGGGGGTTTTGCCAGGTCAGAATTGATGGCCTGTATTGGAATAATCCACACCCCTTCTGCTCTTTTAAAAAGCTAAATGGAATTTGCAGTGGCTTGAAAGAAATCTAAATTTTAAAAGACATATTGATATGCTTTAAAATGGAAACTGTTTTTTTTTTTTTTTTTATATAGACAGGATTCCTATTTAGCAGACATACTCTTGCTTTGGCTATATTTGTGTAAGATTACTTGTAAAGTATGTAATTTGTTTTGCTTGGAAAATAGGTTTGTGATCTCAATGGGAGCTCCTATTTAAAAATAAACAAATAAATACATAAATAAATCTTGCCACTGGACCTAAGTTTAACGTTTTATCGGAAGGAGGCACTGTAAATTGCGGTCAGTAGGTGGCACTGTGGTACTGAGTGCTCGTTGAAAGAAAGCATATACAGTGGCTCTGTTTCGTTTGCTGTCACTACAGGGCTTTTAATGCTTCACACATTACATGGTTGATAATAGAAGGGGTGAATAGTTTTCTAACTTTATAATGTCTTCATAAAGAACCCTGCTATAAACTGTTTCTGTTTTACAACATCTGTGATGGATTGGTGTACCGTCCAGGGTGTAGTCCTGCCTTGTGCCCTGTGTCTGCAGGGTTAGGCTCCGGCTCACTGTGACCCTGTAAAGGATTAAGCAGTTAATGATACTGGATGGATGGATGGATGTTTTACAATATTTAAGTTACAGCTAGACAAATTAGTTTGGCATGGCATCTTCTCAAAAATATTAACAAATCAATTGTGCACTGCTGGTTCATTAGGGTGGCGCGAGGTAGGAAACCCTTTTAGAAAATGCCTCTGAAATTAAAACATGTATAATTAATTGGTGCTGTTCAGTTTGAATGGTAGGGGTGAAATATGGGTACATTGTTCTAGTAAGGCGAGTATTTTTAATCACGTTATGTATGAGATTGTATTTTAATGGGGTTAAAAGAACATGGTGCAATTTTATATTGTATTTTGATTTTAGTGAAGGTCTTTTCGTTCCCTTCTCATGTAAATGAGTACGTTATGCAATGTGCAGCAGCTCAGCGAAACGCCGTCATGGAACTCGTCGAGTGTGTGGCATTCCCTCAGGAGGCAGCTTGTTAACCGCAGGTGCTCCCCTTGGTAGTAGCTCACTTACTCACTAAAATAACCCATGGGAATGCAAAGCTCCTGGGCCTCCTCGGGGCTCTGCTTTTACATACTGCATGGAATTACTTATCTTAAACAAAAAGAGGGGTTTCATCTCACTGCCACGCCTCCTGATCTGTGTGCAGCACTGAAATTGAAACGTAACTCATTTAAAAAATGTATACATGCTGGAAGTAACACCTTTTCTATGGAAAACAGTATGTCTTGCATATTTAACAGCTATAGTAATGGCCACCAGCCTTCTTATATGATGCTGATGTGACTGATTACATTGAGATGAAAGTTACTTGACAATATGCTTAGCAAGGACAGCCTGAAGACTGTGGTATCCCTAACCTTGGAGCTCATCTGGAATCAATACTGAAATGTTCAATATTCCACAGTAAGTAACGTCACATAAAGGTGCTGTGTATTCCATTGTTATATTTCTATATTTCTAATGAAATTCCAGTATGAAGCTACAAGCACCCAAGATAGAATAAACTAAAACCTTTTAATAAATTTGACCAAAGATTCATACATTTTTTAAAACCAGATTTATTTCAAATTTAGAGCAGCACAGTCACCCAATACTATACATAACTTGCCTTTTTTCTAATTATTTTTTTCTTCTTTTTCTTTCTTTCTTTTTTTAATCCTACATTTTGAACTGTACCAGCCAATGCCCTATTGCAGGAAATTAGTTCTATTCTGAATTTTCAATCCCCCCTCTCTGTAAATGCCATCCAATAATGAAGCACAATATATTCCTATAAATTTACCAAGATTATCCTCATTATCAAATATGCTGACAAGTAATCATTAAATCAGCCAAGCAACACTAATATAATGATATAATGTTTCTTAACTAGTCAGATACTACATGCAATGTTAAGCTAGATAACTGAGCCAGTTGCAAAACAAGATTTAATGTGCTACTGGAACATATTCATAAACTATAAATGTTCAACAATTCTCTATTGTTCTAGGTATACTGTGGGTGTTTCCAAAGAAGACTGTTTTCATGAACATTAGGGAAATGTTGTTATTGTCCAGATCAACCTGCTGGAGTGAACAGTGCCCAGTAGTATTTCATCTGGGAATATTTACAATCTCCAGTGTTCCACAGAGCTCCACCTGAAGCTGTACCAATAGACTCTCATATTATGTAAATTATATTTTATCTTACTGACTAGAGCTTTTAAATGAGTCCTGTGCTATCAGCAGAACGCATCCCTATTTCCTGTGAAACATCAACACTTTATCAATGCAGTTGCTTTTTTTAGAACTAAACAGGGGTTTCAGCAAAAATACTTTTTGTCTGTCTGTTTGCTTACAAAATTAAAGAAAACCAAACAGTTCAGTGTATCCATTTTAAAGTCAAGATACAGTAACACCGCCCTCTAGGTGTCAGATAAGGAATTTTCCCCAGCTTGTACCAAAGTCTGTGCTGTAATACATTACACTTTGAAATGGCAATTAGCAGTGTGTGAAATAATCTATTTTAAAAGTGTTAAATGTTTCTGCAAATTGTATTCACATGAAGTAATGATGAGCATTATTCTAATCAAACCTTAACTTTCAAGTCAAAACTTTTCTGATTATATGATTTGGCTTTTCTGCAAGTCATCCATAAAGAAAACTACAGATTTACTTATTTATTTATGTATCTGTTTTATCTGTAATAAATGTGACATGTCTTTAGTACAGCGATTGAATCATGAGAGGCATATGTTTACCCTTTGCACTGTGAGAAGCAATCATTTTTAGCAAATTAGGGACTATGAACCATATGGCCTCTTTGGCACTGAGGGGGGAGTGGGTTCAAGCTATAGAAGCAGTTCCCATCATGTGAGGTAAAGATCTGGCTGCTGAACCAGAAACAGACTTAATTGCCAGCATATCATAGGTGAAGGTTTTCTGATGCCCTGTTACGGGATTTAGTGGATATGTATGAAACAGAGGTCAAGAACAGATTTTTGAAAAAAGTATATATTGCTCAATTCGAGCATGTCTGGGTTGAACTTTCAACAACACATCTCTTGAAACACCTTTCCTTAGCTTTTGGAGCCGTGTGAAAGCTGGTATCGGGGATAACGGTGGCCCACCTCATATTAAGTGCTGGGTTCCCAGTAAAGTAGCCAGACAATGTATACCACTCGAAAATAATTGCTGAAAATTAATTTACAGTCCATCTTATTTCATGTTTATGAATGGAGTCTGAATATTTTCAAATGATTATCGAGTTACCATATTCCTTCAAATTTAAGAATTTAAGTAAACCAATTTTTTACTTCGAGTACAGTATAGTGGTGCATGTATTAAAATTGGCAACAAAATATGTGACTGCCCGAACAGTCATAGAGCAACGTGACTGCCTGGCAGTCGAAGGTTTCTGTAGTAGTTATCCTGTAGAGCAGAAGCTCTCCTAGACGTAAATAAGGCAAGCTCACTGCCTGCCTGTGTAGCTATGGCCATAGTGCAGTAGCCTCAAACTGGCTGCCCGGGCATGCCTTCCAGCAAATCAGGGCCCCCCAGTCAGCTCCGGAAAAATCTTCCTGTTTACCGCTGCAGCAACGCATCTGAACCAGAAACAGGGGGCTCCCTGTCACAAAGTGTCATCAGCTAGTCACTACAGAAATCCGCAGTAACATTTCCTAAAATCTGCAACGAAAAATAATAATAATAATAATCTTACCTTGTTTTGTTCTTCAGTAGCCACTGTTTGTCTATCCAATGTCGTTGTCACAATCTTCTGCTGTTTTAACAAGAGCTATGACGGTGAGTTATTGGAAATATTGGACTTGCATTTTACATTTGTGTCCTATATCTTTTGCCATTATATTCGGTGCTAATTTTATTTCCGGAGCTCACCAATGGCCTTAGGAATCTTTCCATGGCTGAACTAAAGCTTGAACTGCAACATTCCTGGAATCTTGCAACTAGATTTATAAATTATATCTGAATGTACACATTTAAAATAATATTTATTTATTTTCACAACATTTATATATCTGGGGAAACAATACAAGATTTAAGCTAAATCTGGAAAAAAAAAGAGATATATTAAAATATTAATGTTTTTTTTTTTTTTTTTTTTTTTTTTTTTTTTTTTTTACACATGGCACCCCATATCTAACATGCACTGAATAAATGGACCGCTAAGGTTTAATATAAAGTGTTACCAATGCATCTTCATTTGATTTTTTCCTCAAGTTGAATGTGGGGGATTTGGGCTGTTTCTTAAATTCAAGGGCATCTTAAATTTGAAGGAATATGGTACTTTTCAAATTATAAAGATAACTAGATCAGATACATAATCTATTGAAGTGGGAGACCATTCCATATATATAACCCATTGGAATACATATGAATTTAGCATGGTTTTAAAGTGTAACTGTTTTATTTAAAAAATGTAAACGTACAAATTATACTTGAAGAGGTAAACTACAAGCTAGAGAAAGGAGGCAGCTCCATTTAATCTTTCTTTAAAGAGCAGAAGGGTAGAGATTTGGCGCAGCCGAGGGATCACATTTTCTGAAAAGGCAGGAAGCAAGAGTATGTGATTAACAAAGGAAGTGGTTCTGAAAAAGGTTATATCTCTAAAAACACACAAACCATGTTATGTATATATGTTCTCTTTTGCCTCGTTTCCTCTGCCGGCTCAACCCCAGCTCCTGAACTTTTTGCAAACTTGGCCATTGTCAGATGTTCTTCGTCTGCTGTAGGAGGTCTCAGAGGGATTGTGGGATAGATTGTGCTCCCTTTTTTAAAAAGAAAGGACAGAAAACAACTTTACGAGCAATGGAGGCTGATGTGGAAAGGACTTTTGTGGCTATTTTTTTCTATGTGCTTTACACTATGGTAGACAGAGTAATAAAAACCCAAGTCGCTGATAATAATAATAATAGCGCCTCCGAAAAGATGGGTGCATTCTTCTAGCACCTGTTATTATTACTATCATCAAGATCTGTGCTGTAATTGATTGAGGAGACAGTTTGTGGCTTTTAAACACAGCGCAACTTGACTCTCTTAATTTATTATTCTTACTTCAGTTATATTATTTATGCATGAGTATTCATCACTGCAAACGGCATTGTCTTTTTTATGCCGCGGCCGATCGACCAGTCAGAAAAAAGAAAAAAACTATTTTATGGGCCCGGCCGGCCAGGGCACTATTTTCTATTCATAATAGACTGAATGCATATTGAAGCAAAGGTATTTGTTTACATTTTTGTTGTTGTTATTTACTAGATTTTGTAAATGTTGAGTTTCCATATACAATATCATATTTATTTCTGTGGTTTATATTCGTATTCATGATGGACTGCTATGGTTTTGTTTTAATTACATACAGTAACAGCAGCTTTACTTGTAAACTTCTCTCTGGCCACTGTATTTTTGTTGTATTTAGTGTTGTTACTATGGGAGACAGAGAATCACCCCAAAGTGAATACAGCAGTGTGATTTATATGGGCAGTGATATTAAGATCTGCCACGTTATATATCATTTTAAAATTAACTCTGTGTTTAACACTTGGTATTTAAAAAAAAAAAAGTAAATAAAAAAAATCATATATAAAGGGGCCAACCTTCCCTGTTCTGAAAATTGCACATTACCTACAAAACTCATCAAATTTTAGCTGAATAATCTGACCTGTTTTTGTACCATTCCTTGATACAAACCTACAGTTCCAGAAAAAGGTGATCTGACTGACAGAGGTTAAGAGAGAATCTACAAAGCCTGCCAGCTCTCAGTAGGAATCTGACAGAAGAGACGGATGTGTTCCTGAATACATCAGCGATTGCCCCAAGGCTGGATGAGTACTAAAGGCATAGTCTGACACACCAGTATGCATGGAGAACATAATACAATATTTAATGAAGGTTAAATGCAAACATTTAAAAGTAAAGGCTCACCAGGAAAGGTCACATTATTCTATTTATTTATTGTTTTGAGACACAGAAAAGCCTTTAGTGTTTTGTAAATGTTCTAATTTGCACATGTGGGCTGCTGGAGTAGCAGGTCCTATTTAACTTGTAAACATGCAAGCCAATCAAATTGCCCAAGCATTGCACTATACACTGAGTGTACAAAACATTAGGAACACCTTCCTAGTATTGAGTTGCACCCCCTTTTGACTTCAGAACAGCCTCAATTCATCAAGCATGGGCTCTACAAGGTGTCGAAAGCGTTCCACAGGGATGTGTCAAGTTGGCTGGTAGTGGATCTCTACTCCGAATAGGTTGTTCCATCTCATCCCACAGATGCTCAATTTGATTGAGATCTGGTGACTTGGCAGGCCACTGCAGTAAGCTGAATTCACTGTCATGTTTGTGTAACCATTCCTGGATAATACTAGCCTTGTGGCATGGTGCATTATCCTGCTGAAAAAATCCATTAGCAGATGGATACACTGCTGCCATGAAGGGATGCACCTGATTGGCAATGATGTTCAGATATCCTGTGACATTCAAACGTTGCTCCACTTTTATCAAGGGACCCAATGTGTGCCATGAAAACACACCCCACACCATCACACCACCACCACCAGCCTCCAATGTTGACACACAGCATGATGAATGCATGTACTCATCTGGTTTTCTCCATACCCTAGTCCTCCCATCAGCGTGAAACAGCAGGAACTGGGATTCATCAGACCAGGCAATGTTTTTCCAATCCTCCAGTGTTTTCGTTCCTTAGCCCCCTGAAACTGCAGTTTTTTGTGTTTTGCTGAAAGAAGTGGAACTCTGTTAGGTCGTTGGCTGCCATACCCCATTCGTGTCAAGGTACTACGAGTTGTGCATTCTTTTATGGGTCTTTCGGCACCAATGTTATACTGGACTGTCAGTTGAGTAACTGTAACTGTCTGCTGCTCTGCACAATTCGTGTCAGCCTCCTTTGGCCTCTTTCATCAATGAGCCATTTTTGACCACTGGAATGCCATTGGCTGGATGTTCTTTAGGTGGTGAACCATCTTTGATATACACGGGAAACTGCTGAGCGTGAAAAACCCAGCAGCGTTGCAGTTCTTGACACACTCAAACCGGCGCACCTGGCACTTACTACCATACCCCGTTCAAAGGCACTTAAATCTTTTGTCCACTACCCTCTGAATGGCACACGTACATAATTCATGTCTCAGTTGTGTCAAGGCTTAAAAATCCTTCTTTAACCTGTCTCCCCTTCATCTACACTGATTGAAGTGGATTTAACAGGTTACATCAATAAAGGATCATAGCTTTCACCTGGATTCACCTCCTCAGTCTATTTCATGGAACGAGCAGGTGTTCCTAATATTTTGTACACTCAGGGTAAACATGCATCTACTTTCAGCATGCCTGGCCTCCTAGTTTTCATTTGTATTTTAAGGAAACCTGTGCTCTACTGATGACTTCAGAACCAAATAAAACAGAAACATAGTAATTACAAATATGACTGTAATTATATCATGTTAAAATCCTGGAACTCAGAATTTTTATATGTACCACTGTGCAAGATTACATTAAATATAATTTGCTAAACATTAAAAGACAGTACCTTAAAACTGTTTAAAAAGTATAGATATTAACTGAAATAGCTGACTTTGTCCTAATATTTAGGATCTTACTGATTGTATTACAGCAGAACAATCATTACAATGACATATCATACGGCACTTTGGTTAATCTATCTTTCAGATGCTCTGATTAATCAATTCAGCATATATGTCAAGGTTATAAATATAAACCCCTCATTACCATAGAGACCATGATTCACCCTCCCTACATTTCTATAAAAAAATGTGTGCAAAAGTTCAACAAAAAGTGGTGGTATTAGTCTCATGACTGAATCGCTGTGCTAAATACGTACAAGACTATTATAAGATGCATTCATCTTATAATAGTAAAGATAATAATTTGCATTAAAAAAGTAGATCACATCATCAAAAAAACCCCAAAAAACATGGAAGGCATTTTTTGGCATTTAATGCTTATATATCTAGATTTAATCTTTTTTTTTTTTTATATATAATGGATTGCCTGGGTATCTGGACCAGCAGATACCAAATACAGTTAAATGCATAAAATAAATAAATAAATAAATAAATAAAATTTAAAAAGTAAAACCTATTTGTATTCAATCCCTGGAAACATATGCTTAAAAAAAAGTCCTTCTGATGCAAAATTTGTTCAGCTTTTGTTATCCCATTATTACAGTATGTAGAAAGACACATACAAGACATCAGCTGTAGTGACCCATTTTCAGGTATCATAGCTCCTGCAATGGACTTATTAGAGCAGAAGCTATTATGACATTTAGGTCTTGAAATTATTTCTCAATATATTGTTTGTTTTTATTGCCGTAAGAGCCCCAGAAGGTGCCCTAGTGTTGTTGCTTAGAAACATGTGAATATTTTTCTTCAATGATGAGACTTTGGTCTTGTGTGAAAGGTATAAAGGAGAATTGCGCAGTAAGCATACATGTTTGCAAGTGATTCCCACATCACAGTTAATTCAACAGCTAACCTCACTTCTGACTGCATTCACTTCAGCTTTTAATTAAGGCTAAAGTATCTCTGAAATTAGCACATATACATTTAATTTGACAAACACAATTAAATGCTCTTTATACACAGTTAAATGGTTGACACTTTGAAGTCACATTCTGCCTGATCATCCGCATTATCACTAGAAGAGAAAATACATATTCATATAACTGTTCCCACCCCTCTGTACCTGGGTCGGAGCAAGCAGGTAGAGCAGATTAACCAATATCAAACCAATTGTAAATATGTTGAAAAAGACATTGCAGGCATACACACAGCAAAGCTGCAAGCTAGGTAACGTAATGCATTGTGGTTTAAACCCTACACCCTGTTCATTAACACTTTAAGGTCACCCATGGATTCAGTGTTAAGGCTACCATTTGCAGTCCTAAAGGTATCAAATGGCCTCTAACTACCAAAATCATCATATTTCAATGGTATTCTTGTCAGGTTGGCTAAACAAATGAGACTTTGCAACATTTCAACATTTATTCAGTGTCACTGCACACTGTGCAAATTGTCTTCACATTATTAATGTAATTATATACAGCTATATTTATACCACACAGGAGGCAAATTTGGTAGAATTTGGGTAAACAAGTCTTAAATCTGATGGATCTATTCTTTAGGCAAGATTTTCTTCAGCATTATTGCTCAGAGATTGTCAACCTACCTATTAAAGAACTGCTTCATTGACACTTCAGTACAAAATGCAGACATTCCAGATTTCTCAGGATGCTTAGAACACATCAGCGTAATCTGGCAACAAATTCAATCAGCAAAAAAGGAGAGAAAGGAGCTCCATATGACATTCCTGGATTTGGCAAATGCATATGGATCAGTGCCACATGAACTTCTTTGGGCAGCATTTGATTTTTTCAGCGTACCGATGACAATAATTAGTGAAAGCCTACTTTGAAGATTTGCAATTTAGTTTTTCAACTTCAGAATTCAGCACTACATGGCAATGCCTAGAAGTTGGAATAATGGCAGCATGTACCATTTCTCCACTGGCTTTTACCATGACAATGGAAGTACTTATAAGGGCATCAAAATGGTTAGTGGGAGGAGAGCGATTGGCTTCTGGAATGCGACTACCACCAATTTGAGCATACATGGATGACATGACAACAATGACTACAACAGTAGCCTGCACTAATCGATTATTGTGCAAATGAACCAAAAACATTGAGTGGGCACAAATGCAATTCAAGCCCACTAAATCAAGGAGCATCTCTATAATTAAAAGTAAAGTAGTAGATAAAAGGTTCTACATTAATGGTGAGGCAATACCAACAGTGTCCGAGAAGCCAGTGAAAAGTCTAGGGAGATGGTACGACAGGGATCTAAAGGACACAGTTCGTGTGGGAGAAGTTAGACAACAAGCAGTGGAAGGGTTGAAGAGCATAGACAGCAGCGCTTTACCAGGCAAACTGAAACTCTGGTTCTTTCAGTTTGGTCTACTGCCAAGACTGCTGTGGTCACTGACTGTTTATGAGGTTTCTTTGACAACAGTTGAGCAGCTGGAAGCTTTAATCAGTTCATACGTCAGGAAATGGTTGGGAGTTCTACGCTGCCTCAGAGGAGTGGGACCTTATGGTAAAGGAATAGTGCAGCTACCAATCTCTGCTCTGCTCTTATGTGCTGGGGAGGCAAAATGAGCTGATCCCTGGAGCCAGCATTACACTTCAGCAATCAACACCAGACAGAAGGATATCTACATCATCAGATGGTAAACAACGCAAATGTATGGAGATGCAGATGGATCACATTAGTTTACTGCAAAGCTACATCTTAGTTGGTGCTTATCTTGGCGAGAGCCGAGTTCAAATCAGCATGAAGTTCATTCATTCTTGTCAGGTTGGCTAAACAAGGGAGACTTTGCAACATTTCAACATGTATTCAATGTAACTGCACACTATGCAAATTGTCTTTACATTATTGTGAGTAATTATGTACAGTTATATTTATACCACACATAGGGCAAATTTGGTAGAATTCGGGTAAACAAGTCTTAAATCTGATGGATCTATTCTTTAGAACAGACTTGGTTGTAGATTTCTTCCCCTGACTTCACTGAAGGAATTTGAGACAACAGTCCTTAAGGAATAACCCCTTATCCCATCCAGAGCCCTTTTAAATACCTTGCTTGCCGACATGGAGACGATATGATGGCTTTAACCCCTGCACCCTGCAGGAGCCCTGCTTCCAATCCTGAGTTTAGCACTCCACTTGTTTAGATATAGTAGTGAAATGATCAGGTGCCCATTAAACATACAGGCCCCCACCCTGAATTGATTGCACTTCTCACAACATGTATAGACCACACCTAAATTTGCAGATGTACTAATAATTGTTGTTCATGCAGCTATAAGGTCAGTTCAGTTTGTTTCACATCAACCTCTTGACTCCTGGTCATTTAAACAATACACTTAATTGAAGGTAGTTCCGAAGCTCACTGGGTGTAGGGCCAGCGTGAATTTCCAGCCCTGCCCTATTGATGGTATTATTGCAGGGGATTTTTTTTCTTGTTTTTTCCTTGGAATCCATCTGTATTTCACTTTTTCAGCAATATGCTTTTTTTTGCATGAATACAAAACAAATTTACAAAACATTTATG
Organism: Polyodon spathula; assembly: GCF_017654505.1. NCBI lineage: Eukaryota > Metazoa > Chordata > Actinopteri > Acipenseriformes > Polyodontidae > Polyodon > Polyodon spathula. Next base: position 43,201,018 of record NC_054541.1, on the reverse strand, counting down.
TTGCACCTCAAAGTGCTTTAAATATCTTTTCCACCTCACACCTAGGCAATATATTGGGTGTACTCTACCAGTATCTAATTTCAAACAGCATAGAGGAAAGGAGCCTTTAGCTGACCTCCCTTCTGTCTTTGTTTTCATCTAATACATGGTTGTCATGGGAAAATGTATTATTAGCATACTTTAACATTGTTGTGTTTCTTTCCCATCTGCTTAAAACATTAAGACCACTAAAGGTAAAAAACAAATTCCTTCCAATAAATGAAGTGAAACAAACTAAGCCAAGTAGTCTGAATCTTCCCTTGCATGTGGATAACATGGTGGTGAAATAGTCCTAAAGACTGGTCTTAGTTTTTCATTAAATATTTCAGCTAATTTTTTTACAATAAGTACCATGGGTTCTCTTAAAGTGATTGTGGCTAACACAGAGATTCCATAAATCCTACCTGTTTTGCAGTTTTATTAGCTACAGAGGTCTCAAATATATAGTTTTGAATGAAACATTCCATAGTAAACATCCATGTTCATTGAATCCATAGGCTTCAGGGAATAATTTGTTCACTTTTTGTATATGATATTTAAAAAAAAAAAAGTAATATAAAAAAGAAATAGTTCCATTTATATTCTGCTCTGTTTTGTTCTTAAACTGTTTGGGAAACAGTAGAGTTGTCACAGGATGAATATTCAGTGGAGCATTTAACTTCTCAATGCAATATAACAGGTGAACTGTTTTAGATGAGTCATGAATCTGCATAGATAGAGGTTTGACTCCTTGGAGAGATATTATTGTGTAGGTGTGCGTATTAAACTCTAAAGTTTTCATCCAAAATAACATTTTACAGCATAGGCACTGTATTATTGTAGACTTTGATGTTGATGGGATGCAGCCTTATCCAATGTCTCTGTATGAGATGGAAATTGTATTTCTGTATTGTTAAATTATTTTTATTTATACATATTATATATATTTGACCATAAACATTTGCACAAGATAGCCTGACAGGCCAAAGGTGTTCCCTGTATTCAACTTACTTACATACATTGTTTGGCCACTTTATTTGGACCTATACCTAATATCGGATTAGCCACTGTTTACTGATCACAGTCTTGGCATGATGTGATATAAACTCCACAAGCTGCAGATATTGATCCATACAGTCATTAATATTTCAGACAATTGGTGCAAAAAGGTTAATTAGGGATCGTGATGATGGACCATTTTTCAAGTTAATACCGTACATGCTCAATTGGATTGTGATTGAGGGATTGTGGTGGCCATAGAAGATGCCTGAAGTCTCCTTTAATTCACTCAAGAACAATTCCGGCACAGTAGAGGGGCACACTATCGTGTTAACCACTCAAGCACAATTCCATCACAGTAGAGGGGAACACTATCATCTTAAACCACTCAAGCACAATTCCAGCACAGTAGAGGGGCACACTAGCATCTTAAACCACTCAAGCACAATTCCAGCACAGTAGAGGGGCACAGTATCATCTTAATCCACTCAAGAACAACTCCAGCACAATAGAGGGGCACACTATCATCTTAAACCACTCAAGAACAATTCCAGCACAGTAGCGGGGCACAGTATCGTGTCAACCACTCAAGAACAATTCCAGCACAGTAGAGGGGCACACTATCATCTTAAACCACTCAAGCACAATTCCAGCACTGTAGAGGGGTACGCTATCATCTTAATCCACTCAAGAACAATTCCAGCACAGTAGAGGGGTACACTATCATCTTAAACGTAGCCAGTGCCACAAGGGGACAAGTACAGCACTGTTAGGTGAACTTGATCCGTAACAATGCTTAAGTAAACTACTGCATTAGTTCTGCCAATTCCAGTCAGGTAAACAGGTCCTAATAAAGTGGGCAGATAGTCTATGATGTGTGTGTGTGTGACACATACAGTACATCATAAGTACAGTGCAGTATGGGTTGCAAAAAAAAGTGACACTTAACCTTTCAGCTCCTTTGATGAGAGGTTCGCTGTCTCACCTAACGTACCCATGATGAGATGTCTTCACATAAATAAAGATCATACAGCAGCATAGGCACCATCAGGAATAAAATAAGTGTGTGTAGAGTGGAAGGGAGGGGGGGTGACAGGACATCATTATAATAGACACTACAGTATGATATATATATATATATATATAGATATTATATATAAATATCTTTATATATATAATATATATATATATATATATATATGTGCGTGTGTGTGTATTTGATTTTGTTATGATTCACGTCTCACACAAGAATATTGCCTGACTTGACTTGTTTTAACAGGTTTTACATGCGCTATTTATTATTTAGCGCAATAAGGTCATTTGCCCAACAGAAGATCTCTGGAAATTGAAACTGAAATTGTATTATATTGTTTGCCTTCTGTTTCCTAATTTTTCAGGTATAGAAATGTCATGGATAGAAAAATATGTTTCAGGCAGTTACAGTTACAATTTTTTTTATTATTTCACAAAAGAAGGAAAAAGGTCACTGGTTAAACGAATCTTAACAAAGATGACCTTCATGAAAGTTCTAACAGTTCAAACATAATTCAATATGTACATGGTTTATTATACATTATACAAAGTACTGGTAATATGTAGTGTAGTACTTCTGTTCAATTATTTAACATTAATCCGTTGTGTGTGATTACCAGGTGTGGAATCTAATCAGCAGGTAGGTGAGTTCCAGCGGGGCGTCATGTATAAAAAGGTTCCATTTATTCACCTCAGGGCTGTTGCAAAACCAAAGCCAACTGGGCTAAAGAAGCTGAAGTTTGCAGATGTGTGTGTGTCTGTCTGTCTGTGAGAGAGTGAGAACCAGAACCAGGGTTGGATACCGAAGAGTAAGCAAGTCAAAACAGCCGGGCAAGTAGCCGGAGATCAGTGCAGAGCTTGTAGATGCCACCAAAGTTTTCATACCCTGTGTTGTATGTACTCTGTGCACTACCATTGCTGGTAGTGTCAGGTGAGCGCTTCCGTTTGTTGATATGTAAATAAATCCTGTTTGCTGGCAGGGTGTATCAACTTCAACCTCTGTCTTGATTCCCAGCCTGTCACTCAGCAGCAAATGCAAAGACTCATGCGGCAATGGAAACACTTTAAGAAAAGCTAAATCTCAGAACAATAATTGTGTGAATATAGTAATTGTTACTGCTGTGTATAATGGTATTTAAACAGGATTCATGTATCTGACTTTGTATTTGGATGAAGGACTACTATATTTTAATTACCACTTGGGCTTCCATACAGCTATGCAGAAATTTATTGTGTCCTGTGGCTATAGATTTATTTAGCATTGCTAGGAAGGTATGGCATGAATGACCTTTACCACCCACTTAGAAATGTTAAAGAATCTGATTGCCAATTACAGAATATAAAATGAATGGGTCCAACATAGGATACCAAAAGAGTAAATTGCATAATGACAAATTGCATAATTCATTTGTGATGTATTTTGAAAATAAAAAACCTGTTAATTTTAACAAATGCCATGAAATCCATGTATTATGAAAATAAAATAACAAATAGGGCTGAAGTGAATTAAATAAATTAACCTGAACCCTGGGATACAATTATAACCTAATGCAATTCTGAAGTCGGATATATCTATATATATGCATATTCTATATATAGATATATATATATATATATATATATATATAGATATAGATATATATCTCTATCTCTCGCTCTCGCTCTTCTCTCTCTCAGCTCTCGCTCTCTCCATCTCTCTCTCTCTCTAGGTACTCTCTGGACAAAAAAAATTTAAAGCAGTAAAACATCCCAAATTAATTGCTGTCAGTTAGTATCTATCTTCACTCTTGCTTTTGAATGTTTCCATGTTTATTCCCACCAGGTTTATATTGAAGGCAGTTGCTTGGTTGTGCTTTTGTTTTCTTGGTCTCTGATGAATAATTCACTGGCTTCTAGCGTGAGAATTTCAAAATGGGCAAACATTTTCAGTGCTTGGAATATTTCTACTACAAATGGCATTCAGCAGCTTAAAAGACGGAGAATTCAAAGGTAAAAAAAAAATGTTTGGGAATGTGATAAAAAGGCATTTTATGTGATTATTATGCCTTTTTGACGTAACCGCTTATTTGACTTTTTTTTTTTTTTTTTTTTTTTTTTTTTTTTTTTTGTATGCGCAGAGATGCAATTATTGTACTCCATATAGTGGGTGCATTAAGTAACTAAAGACCACTCAGAGAAATCCAGTGAAAGAATCCACTTGACTAGGGATGGGTCGGTATACCGGTTTTTCGTGGTTTAGGTACATTAGTTTCTAATACGTTGCTTTTATTCTAAACAGCAATTATCGTAATTCGATTATACAGCAGTTAACGCATTTTTAAACTGCAAACACGCTTCTTCTAAATCAAGCGATGGTACATGGAGCCTTAGCAAAGTGTCCGAGGAAGATCTTTTTGGGAACTGCTACTGTATTTTGATAATGATTTTGAGGGAAACTGTCCCCGACACAGAATACATGTTTCAATTGCTTCATTCTGTTACCCAGAGCTGGCTGCACCGGCTGCTCTTGGCTGCTGTCTTTGACGTCACACGCAGCTTTTAGAGAAACGCCTTCTCCGAACCTTGCCGCAAAGCACACATTTTCAATGTGCTATATTTACATTTGTCTGGAAAGACATTAACTGTAAAATTATACATCACTAATCATGGATTTAGTACATTATGTTTGTTGAAATAATTGATTTATTTAATATAGCGTGGACAAGGCTGTTTACGGCTTCAATGTATAATGATAATATCGCTTGCCTCCGCTAACAAGGTGGCAGCAGTAGTTTTAGTGGTTATTTGCATTATGATTAACAGGTCACTCGTGATCTTTGCTTTTTCCCTTTTGTTCACAGCCGCAGTCAGCCTCCTGCAATAACATTTCAAAGCTGCACTGGATTATGCAGAATCTACACACATTTCTGTGGGTGTTGAGTGACGTGTACAGTGCATCTTTGAGTTTTCATGCAGCACTGTGTCAAATAAAGCTAGCACAGACCCTCGACTGCAGCAGGATAGCCTATTTATTATCAGTGTAGTTTTGTTTAAACAAATTGTATTCCACTTTTATTAGGTAAGTGAATAAAACTTTTTTATTTATTTATTTATTTATTTATTACAAACTACATGTGTAATAATTATTGGAAGCTTACTTGTGCAGTGTCGTAAATGTAATCAAATAACACAGTTTAATATTAAAATACATTATTTATTTTTTTGCTATACATATTTTATTTATCCTGTTGAAAAAATAATCTCTGCTCTTAAATAATAATGTGATACATGTTTGTGTTTTAAGCAATAAGACTGATCATTTCCCAATTCTATTTGCCAAACAAACAAAGTAGTGTATTTATTTATTTATTATATTTTATACGTTAAAATGTTTTAACGGACTACAGCACTACTCATTTTGAGCAAATAATAGATCTTAATACTGTTGTAGTATAACATTGAGTGTACAACGTTTTTTTTTTTTTTTTTTTTTTTTTTTTTAATTGATTGCCTTTATAAAAAAAAAGAAACGTACCAAGTTATTTGGCATAGTAAAACACTAAATACCAAATGTTTAAATCATTCCACGAAAGGAAGTGTGTTTTGTTGGTTTTATTTTTGTGAATTACGGTAATTTAAGTGATTTACATTAGTCTTTCTTCTTTTGAGCCGTTATTTGGTAACTTGCACAATGTACCGTGATATTAAAGTTACCACGGTATTTTTATTAACAGTTATCATACCGTGCAAATTTTGTACTGTCCCATCTCTACACTTGACGCATGCTTCGTTCCGCTCCTCCTGAGCAAGTCAGAGCGCTGCAGAGCACATTTCATTGGTGATCCCAGTGAGCGGGACCATTTAGCCTCGGAGCCGCTCTGTTACTTAACACACCCATTATTTACTGAGTTCTCGTTTGCTAAATATTCGGGTATCTCAAAATAGATAATATTCAAATATGTACACATTTATGAGAAAGCCACGTGTTGCCTTTATTAAGTTTTATCACGTATTTTCACTATGAATTTCTTATGTTTTTTTACAGTTTACTTTTACATTGGTAATTCACAGACATCATACTTTTAGAAAGGATTGCCCAAAATGTATCAATTTTCTCGATGTGACAAATGGTAGATGTTGCCCTAACCTCAAACAGTTTTTTTTTTTTTTTTTTTTTTTTTTTTTTTTTTTTTTTTTTTTTAAGGAACTGGAAACAAGCAACTTATAATGTTCATTTAAGGAGTCAAAAGGTCTTTATCAGTTTTGTTAACAGTTAGATTTTTCCTTTCACAAAGAGTAAAGAACTTCAAGGGAACAGTTGATTCCCATTACTGAACTGCAGGTGAGAAATTAACTGCGCATCAATATTCATGCTGCTGCCTTAGATTGGCACACCTGTTTTGCCTTGCAGATACTGTCATACTTTATAATCCCATGTACCAGTATTTAATGAGGTTTCAGAATGTAATCACCAAATACTAGGTTACATGTTGCCTGATGCCGTGGAGTGTTGTGTCCTGCTTGCTGTTGCCAGGATGTGTGATGCCTTAAGTGAGTGTTGGTATGTGTAAGACAGAGACGCCATCTTAAGTATTATACAGTGCTCAGCACAATAAACAGGCTCCGTGGTTAATCTACAACAACGTTTCATGTCATTTTTGTACAATACAGCAACGTAATAATTGAGGCTGTATCTTTGTAAATTCATATTTATTTGATATTTTATTGTTTCCTCAAACTGAGGGTGGTCAATTTGGTCTTAAATTTGAAGGAATACGGTAACCTATATACTACTATATATTAATTGGAAGGTACAGAGTTAGCACACATTTGGTAGTTACTAGAGAGTTGACTGGTCATTGCCACAGCACTATTTCTCAAAATGTTACTTTAACAGAAAAAAAAAAACCACAAGATAAATAAAAGAGTATATGTATGGGGGTATTTTTCTCCTTTATATGACAGTTTATATACTCATTGTCTAAATGTGATTTACAAAACAAATTAACCAAATATTCTACAAAAGGCTACATATTTTTATTTAATTATTTTCCCCAAAGGATGAATAAAGCTGGTCCCCTAATACAGCATATTACATCGAAAGAAAAAGTTTGTATCTACATTACAGTAGAAAGGGGAAAAGAAAGTATAGTGTTAGTTGAACACAGATGACAGTGTACCAGTGTTTTATTTTTTTTTTTTTTTAGTTTTTTTTTTTTTTTTTAAAGTTATTTTTATAAATTTTCCAATTTTTTCCCAATTTTGTAATGTCCAATTATTATCCAACCTGGCTTACCACTGCAACCCCTGAACTAACTCGGGAGAGACGAAGATGAGCACTCGCATCTTCTGAAATGATTGCCGTCAGCTGTCCGCTTTTTTTCACTCTGCAAGCCCGCAGTGCAGCAATATTCCAAACTTACAGTGGATGACCACTAAGTTCTGAATTGCGCACAGGCTGGCTTGCAGGCGCCCAGCCAGCCACAGGGGGTCGCTGGTGCATGGTGAGCCAAGGACTCCCCAGCCGACCTAAACCCTACCCTGCCCTGACAGCGCTTCGCCAGTTGTGCGCCTCCCCCTTGGAATTCCCGTCCATGGTCGGCAGTGGCATAGCTTGGTTTTGAATTGGCGATCTCCAAGCTATATATAGGGCACCTTTAGTGGATGCACCACTCGAGAAACCCCCCTTTCAAGAATATAGTTTTTTGTGAACAATTATTTTTATTACTTTGCCTTTCTTTTCCCCACCCTTGGGAATAGGGAAATGGGGGAGACAATACAGATCAAAAAAATATAAATTGAAATACAATAAAAATCGAAAATTGATTGATTGAGAAATACAATAATATCGAGACAAAAACAAGAATATTACAACAAAATACAATATTAAAATATCAAAAGAAAGAATATACCTTAATTGAATGAAAGTTATCTTTGGGGGAAATCGTATATTATGCACTTGATCTTACTCGAACAACTGTGCTTCTTTATCGGCATCAGAACGCCGTGCTGCCATCGTATTTGTAGTGGCTAAGTTAGTCCATTGATACTGACCTTCCATCTGAGCTAAGGGATGTGAAGCGCAGGGCCCTGCATGCAGAGGGATCAATAGCCCCCGTCGTAAAGAAAAAATCTACCTCTTCAGGAGTAGTGAAAGACAGATGCTCCCCTGCGTGAGTAATCTTCAAAACAGCTGGATACATCAAGAAATTGTCCACTCCTTGGGAGTGAAGCTTTCGTTCTCACTTCACCAAAGGCCCTCCTCTTTGCGGCGGTGGCAGCAGAGTAATCCACATAAAAAGCGAGCTTTTGCCCCTGTATGATGACCAGAGCGGTTCTTCGAGCAGCCTGGAGAAGTTGTTGTCGATCATTGTAACGAAGGCATTGAAATATCATGGCGCAAGGGCCACCTGCATATACGCAATGCGCTATATTTAACTCCAGAAAAGGTTAGACATCAGGGGACTTCAGGGTCGGATACCAATGCAGAATTTTCTGCCGAAGAAAGTGGATGAAGTCATCACTGTCAGCCCCTTCAGGTAGCCTCACCAGTCTGACACTATATCGACTACTTCTGTCCTCAAGGACCGCCATATTATACTGCTTAGCATCAATACGAGTGTTGTGATGATTGATTTTGTCTTTCTGTTGTCGAAGATCAGCTCTGTTGATATCCTGCCTGGCAGTTAATTGTTTCATGGAAGAAGCAATATCAAAAACATCCTGTTTAAGAGTGCTGAGGATGGTAGCTGTTTCGGTTACACTTCGAATCACAGGCCGCAAAGCCGCTTCAATTGTTTCCTGAACTGATCCACGGAAAGTGCATGTAACCTGTGCCAAGCGGACATCCCAATCATCGGGGCCCAGTGACCTCTTCATATGCTTTCCCTCCAGCATGGATAGAAGGGAAGCAACGGGTCCCTTATGTGAAGCAGCCATCCAAAAATGGTAAATAAACAATTTTTATATAAAACATTTAAAAAATAAATATATAAAGAACACAAGTTGTTCAATTATAAATGAAATAGCAAAGTGACAAATACCATAAGAAAATAAGGTCTTTGTACAGTAGATGGAAGCCCAGTGTTGTATTGCATTTATCAAAGTTTTTGTATATTGTTAGACACTGTTTTCTTTAAAAAAAAAAAAAAAAAAAAAAAAGTTTTGATCGATTTTATGAAGGGAATACTGTAATTGATTCTCTTTACACTACTGCAAATGAGAGTTGGAGTGAGCATCAACATTCATTCTGCTGTTTTGGATTGGCACAGCTGTATAGCCCTGTACTGAGAGTAGAGACCACTATACTCTACCATTATCTAATTCAGTTTCATCATTTAAACCAGGGGAGTCAAACTCAATTTTACCAAGGGCCACATCTTAATTTAACATTTGATTCGCGGGCCACAAAATGCACACCTTTTACGTATACACATGCATTTTAATAGGTGATATAGAAAACACATGTTTATATGCACAGTTTTTAATACATAGACATGTATTTTATATGTGACTTGTTAATTTAAAACACATGTTATCTATCTTACCTAGTAGCTGCCCTATGCGTTCTCATTTACTGAAGAAATCTGGCACCTTTTTCATGACAGAAGCTTGTCAATATCGGGATTCATGTTTTGTGCTGAAATGCACAAAATCGCTTTCAGTGAGCTCTCTTGAAGATTGGTAGCCAGGTCATCCACTCTTTCAGCTTCGATATTTTTTGAAAGACTGACATTGGAAAGCACGCTTTCTCAGGACAGACTATTTCTGTGGCTTTAAGCATGCAGTCTTTTACAAAAGTACCATCACAAACGTGCTTTGACGACTTTGTGATTAGCTCTGACATAAGGTAACTTGCCTTTACTGCCGCATCACTTTCACTTTTTGCCTTTTTAAAAATGTTCTGCTGTAAATCAAGGGTTATTTTTAATTCAGCCAGCTTTTCTTGCCTTTGCTTTCCTTCAAACTTCACATTTTTATTTATGTTTCATTTCATAGTGGCGCCTTAAATTGAATTATTTCATCACTGCAGTACTTCCCTTACATACCAAGCAAATGGGGTTTTATTGCTGCTCTACAAATAAATATTAAAACACATTTCTGAAACAATCTGCCTTCCTTATCCATTTTTCCTTTCTTGGACATTTTGAGAGTTCTATTATCATTTTTGACGGCCAGTAGACAACGGAAAACGCGGCTTAAGCACCAAGCACGAGATATGATTGGCTGTCTCTCGCTGTCTTCTGTTTCTTTAGCTCTGAGCTTCTCGCTATTTTTCTGATGGCTGATGGGATTTGGAGTTGTTACATGTAATAACCCAATAGACTCAAACTGGGCCGGGCCAAATTACACTGGAATGAATGAACTGTGCGGGGGGCTGGATAAAGTGCCTCCAAGGGCTGAATTTGGCCCGTGGGCCTTGAGTTTGACACCCCTGATATAAACACATCACCCAGTGATATTTTACAAAATTATACACCACACTGCATATATTTAGATTAAATGATATACTACTGTATATAAGAAATACAAAATACTAGGAAAAATATAAATCATAGACAATGAATTTATTTTATATATCATTAAAAGGGGGATTTGATTTAAGATCTCCTGTTAACTAGAGTATAATAAAAAAATAGTTTTGAGTCACATTTCAGAATTTAAGACAACGCATCATTGGTGAAAGTTAATATTAAACAACTGCTCTCAAAAATGAACATTTCCTATGAATCTGCAGATTAACTACATTGTCAACATGATTTTCTTTTTGTCACAAAGTAATAAGCATATTTATTTTACCCTATATGATTTTGGTCTTGGAGTTCCCAAGGGCAGCGCACAATTGGCCCAGCGCTGCCCGGAGTGGGAAAGGATTAGGTCCGCCAGGGTGTCCTTGGCTCACCGCGCACCAGCGACCCCTGTAGACTGGCTGGGTGCCTGCAGGCCTGCTTGCTAGCGGCCCAGAGCTACGTGGTCTTCCAACGCAATAGCTCTGAGGTAGCTGCATGGTGGGGCTGCAGAGTGAAAAGAAGCGGACGGATGACGGCACAAGTTTCGGAGGACGCATAATGTTAATCTTCATCTCTCCTGGGTTAACACAGGGGTTGCAATGGTGAGCCATGTTTACAAATTGAGCATTTCAAATGGGGGAGAAAATGGGGTAAAATACAATTGCCAATTCCAAAAAATAAAAATAAAATAAAGTTACTAGGACTGCAAATAGGTTTTTTTATTACTCAAAGTCTCCTTGATTTTAATAAAAATTATGTATTTGGTGAAAGAAAATCTGAAGATTGTACTATATGCTAATTTGACATCAGTTTTAAGGGGATGAATGAATCCCTTTATTAACGCAGTGACCATGGTAACAGCTCCACAGTGTTATTCAATGGGTTTTTAATGTTAAATGGCTGATGCAGTGAAACAAGGATGGTTATCATCTTTCCACTGGAAGTACCAAGACCCGGACCGGGATGCAACATGTGACATTCAGTGCGTTTACATGAGCATAAGAAGTCCGACACCTTTTGGAAAACTACGTTTTTTGGAAAAGTAATTCCGATATCAAAAGTTATGTATACACAGTTTTCGGAAAATGTATCAGAATATTCCGAAAGACAATTTTCGGAAAACAGCACCTAGAAATTTCCGATATACAAAATGTACATCATGTAAACACACTTTTTGGAAAACTTTTAGAAATAGCACACTGCGCACGTGCACACTTTGACCCTTTTCTCCTGCACGTGGTTTTAGAAAACAGAGAAAATAATAATAATCTGTAGTCAGGCTGCATGCTTCCATTTGTCTAGTTAGGGATAAAGTAATATATTTGTTAAAGTCCGTATGTATTTGTTAATAGCCCATACTGAAGCAGTAAATGTTTTTCAGTTTTAAAATCACGTGATATTTTAAAATAATGTCTGCAAAAGAAACTGGTAATATAGAACAGGATGAGCTGTTGGAAAGGCTGATTGCACATTCTGGGGAATCTGAATAGATGTATAGGATAGTAATCTTTGAATTTAAGACCTGACACTTCGATAAAGTACTTGAGTTATTGGATTGGTCTCCGTGTGAAAATATCCTGCATTTTCCGAAAACTTCAATCCATGCATACAGTTGAATTTTAATTTGATTTTCTATCGTTAATCATGTAAGTGACGTTTTAAGAAAATCAGTTTTCGGAAAACATCAGTTTTCGGAAAACGCTTTATCATGTAAACGTACTGATTGATTCAGTTTTAGTCAGTTTTGCCGTCCGTGGCCGGCAGTGGAATAGCCTGGACTCGAACCGGCGACCTCCAAGCTATGGGTCGCAGAAAGGGTCGCAGTTACAGTCCTAGTAACTTAACATGAATAATTCCCCTTTCTGAAAGAATAACCCCATTTCTACATATTTTAGAAATACCAATACAGTGCCAGGGACAGGGCAGCAACCATACAGATCTAAGGGTATGGCCAATATTATACACATCATACAGTAGCTGTTTATTATATGGCTTCATATAAATTCATTTGACTTGTTCATTGGTTGAAATAGTATGTACAGTTTTATTTAACATTAAACAAGTAACAGGCCAAGCTGTTACTTTGGCAGCAACATTTAATAATGTGAAACCAGTATGCCTCAATACTGCTCAAACCTGAACATATTAGTAGAAGTTGTGTTTTCAAATTTATGGCTGTAATTTTAAAAAGGGCACATTTTAAATATGTGTTTCTCTTTCAGTTGAATCCTCTGATGTCTGTTCAGCAGTGACTGCCAGATTTTCAGGGGTGCTGTCTAAAGCTTCTTCCGCCTCTTTCTGACTAGAGCTGTTGATTGCAGCTCTTTTCTTCTCTTCCTCTTGTTTGCGCTCCTTGTCAAGCAGTCTGTAGTTGATGGCATTCCCAATAAATAACCAAATACTTGCAATTATAACAATGACTCCACAGCAAAAATACATGTACTTGTAGTCTTTAGTCACGTCCACCATCCAACCTATAAAGAAAAGGTAAAACAGAACATATGTCAGAATAACAGCAGAAATCAAGCACAGTCCTTTTTGTAAAAATCGAGGAATACAAGGTTTCGTTTTAAAGATATTTCCAAAGTTTTTCCCAATTTTATCTAAAAGGAAAAATGCAACGTAAATATACTTAAAATGGTGCACAGGTGATGGCAAATTGCACAGAGAGAAAAAAAGCAACTAAATAATATTGTACATAAGCATGGTTGTATGCATAATACAATCAGCATCAATATAACTGACCACTAGATGGCATAGTGAGAAATATGATAAAACTTCGACAAGCAGTAAGACTTTAACAAAACATTGCATTCAATACAAAAATTGATTGATAAAGTACATTAGAAATATTACCATATAACACTAATGCCAGTTTCATCTAATTATTCTCTATAATGTAATTGTCAAGATCATACATAGTTACAGTATGTAACAGATCTTAATAGTTAACAATGCATATCTTTTACTGTCTAGCATTTTGGACATATACTGCTTTAAAATGTATAAATTAATAATACACAATGGATGAATTAATTAAATTAACAATTGATAAATTACTAACCCACTGGGGAAAATGCAACAAATAATGAGGTAGAAGTACAATTAAAAGTCTTTTCATACCTCCTAATGGTGGTCCAATGAGCACTGGGCAGCACTCTATGATTGTAACCAGACCTACAGCGCTGGAGAACCTCTGAGCACCAACAATGTCCATCAGCGTTTCAAAGAGGACAGAGCTGACCATTCCAAATGCAAAGCCAAAGAAGACTGCATAGACTACCAGGCCTGTATAAGTCTCTGCCAATGGGCATATCACATGGCAGATACCATTGTACAAGACTGCAAAGCTGAAAAAGTATTGGATCTTTGGCCTTATCCATTTAGAGTTTGCCAACAGCCCCATGGAAGGCCTGGCAAACATGTCTACAAAAGCAAGGATGGAAAGCAGAAAGGCTGCCGAGTATTCGTCGATGCCCTTGTGTTTGGCATAGGGGGCCAGGAACACAATGGGAGCAAAGAAGCCTAAAAACATGATGACATTTCCTGACAAATAAATGAGAAATCCCCTGTGTTTGAAAAGAGACAGGTCCAAGTATGTATTAAAGGTTTCCCATGCCGTTAATTTCTTTGAATCTGGCTTTTTATGCAGGAGAGGGTCTCCAGCTTCAGACTCCACATCTTTTTTGGTTTGAGGGACTGATTTTGGTCTTAAGGGCCTCATCAAGGACCCAGCCACACAGCAGTTCAATAGAATCCCACCCAGAATGAGGAAACTTCCTCTCCAGCCAAAGCGGTTGAACAGGTACTGGTTGAGGGGGGCCAGAGTGCTCAGGAACACCGGGCTTCCAGCCATAGCCAGGCCATTGGCAATCGGACGCTTCTTAAAGAAATACTTTCCAATCATAGTGAGGGATGGCTGCAGATTGAAGGCTAAACCAAAACCTGAAAAGAGAGTTAGAAGTCTTTCAAATTAAATAAAATGGCCTATAAAACAGGTGTAGAATTGATGGAAGGACACGCTGAAAAGTACAGCATAACTATCTGGCTTTAAAATAAACAAAAAATTAAAAACTTAAAAGACACCTGTACAAATAACCTATAGCTAGACAGACACCACTAAATACAGCACTGCAATAGAACAGTTGTACAGTATAAATAACATTAAGGTCAGATTGGCACAAGACAAATACTGTTCTATTACCTACCTCCTATGACTCCGACACAAAAGTAAAGCTGAGCAACACTGTTGCAGAAGGACGCTGAGATCATTCCAATGGAACACAGGAATCCCCCTATCATCATTATGGGTCGACTGCCATATTTGTTTACTAGGATGCTGCTTATGGGACCTGTAAGCAAATTAAAAAAAGAAAAATGATGTGGTATGAGGAAAAGCAGGATTTGTTCAACTTGTGTTGAATATCTTTTTTGCATTTTGTTACCAGCTCTCATTTTGGAACCTACCTTAAATTAATTTAAATCCAACAACAGATTTGAATATATAGAAAGCAGTTAAAAACCAGAAGGCTTTCCCATCTTCCATTACCTATTCTCAGTACAGATAATGAAACTTGTGGACAGGACCAGAGAATTAGGTGACATTACTGCTATTTCTTACCACATATCTATGTTTGGAGGAATCCATTCTGGGTTTACACTACATTTCTCCAATATACCACACTGGCCTTAATACAAACAAAATGTACATACATAAGAACATAAGAACATAAGAAAGTTTACAAACGAGAGGAGGCCATTCGGCCCATCTTGCTCGTTTGGTTGTTAGTAGCTTATTGATCCCAAAATCTCATCAAGCAGCTTCTTGAAGGATCCCAGGGTGTCAGCTTCAACAACATTACTGGGGAGTTGATTCCAGACCCTCACAATTCTCTGTGTAAAAAAGTGTCTCCTATTTTCTGTTCTGAATGCCCCTTTTTCTAAACTCCATTTGTGACCCCTGGTCCTTGTTTCTTTTTTCAGGCTGAAAAAGTCCCTTGCGTCGACACTGTCAATACCTTTTAGAATTTTGAATGCTTGAATTAGGTCGCCACGTAGTCTTCTTTGTTCAAGACTGAACAGATTCAATTCTTTTAGCCTGTCTGCATATGACATGCCTTTTAAGCCCGGAATAATTCTGGTCTCTCTTCTTTGCACTCTTTCTAGAGCAGCAATATCTTTTTTATAGCGAGGTGACCAGAACTGCACACAATATTCAAGATGAGGTCTTACAAGTGCATTGTACAGTTTTAACATTACTTCCCTTGATTTAAATTCAACACTTTTCACAATGTATCCGAGTATCTTGTTAGCCTTTTTTATAGCTTCCCCACATTGCCTAGATGAAGACATTTCTGAGTCAACAAAAACTCCTAGGTCTTTTTCATAGATTCCTTCTCCAATTTCAATATCTCCCATATGATATTTATAATGTACATTTTTATTTCCTGCGTGCAGTACCTTACACT
Organism: Polyodon spathula; assembly: GCF_017654505.1. Classification (NCBI taxonomy): domain Eukaryota; kingdom Metazoa; phylum Chordata; class Actinopteri; order Acipenseriformes; family Polyodontidae; genus Polyodon; species Polyodon spathula. Next base: position 43,185,012 of record NC_054541.1, on the reverse strand, counting down.
TTTCTCTATTAAATGTCATTTGCCATGTATCTGCCCAGTTCTGAATCTTGTCTAGATCATTTTGAATGACCTTTGCTGCTGCAACAGTGTTTGCCACTCCTCCTACTTTTGTGTCGTCTGCAAATTTAACAAGTTTGCTTACTATACCAGAATCTAAATCATTAATGTAGATTAGGAATAGCAGAGGACCTAATACTGATCCCTGTGGTACACCGCTGGTTACCACACTCCATTCTGAGGTTTTTCCTCTAATCAGTACTTTCTGTTTTCTACATGTTAACCACTCCCTAATCCATGTACATGTGTTTCCTTGAATCCCAACTGCGTTCAGTTTGAGAATTAATCTTTTGTGCGGGACTTTGTCAAAAGCTTTCTGGAAATCTAAATAAACCATGTCATATGCTTTGCAATTATCCATTATCGATGTTGCATCCTCAAAAAAATCAAGCAAGTTAGTTAGGCACGATCTCCCTTTCCTAAAACCATGTTGACTGTCTCCCAGTACCCTGTTACCATATAGGTAATTTTCCATTTTGGATCTTATTATAGTTTCCATAAGTTTGCATATAATAGAAGTCAGGCTTACTGGTCTGTAGTTACCTGGTTCAGTTTTGTTTCCCTTTTTGTGGATCGGTATTACGTTTGCAATTTTCCAGTCTGTCGGTACCACCCCTGTGTCAAGAGACTGCTGCATGATCTTGGTTAGCGGTTTGTAAATTACTTCTTTCATTTCTTTGAGTACTACTGGGAGGATCTCATCCGGCCCAGGGGATTTGTTTATTTTAAGAGCTCCTAGTCCCTTTAACACTTCTGCCTCAGTTATGCTAAAGTTATTTAAAACTGGATAGGAACTGGATGACATGTGGGGCATGTTGTCAGTATCTTCCTTTGTAAAAACTTGTGAAAAGTAATCATTTAACATATTTGCTATTTTTTTTTCTTCCTCTACGATTTTGCCATTTGTATCTCTTAAACATTTAATCTCCTCTTTGAATGTTCTCTTGCTGTTGTAATATTGGAAAAACATTTTGGAATTGGTTTTAGCTCCCTTAGCAATGTTCATTTCTATTTCTCTCTTGGCCTTTCTAACTTCCTTTTTGACTTGCATTTGCAGTTCTGTGTACTCTTTCTGTGTACTTTCTTTTTGGTCCTTTTTTAATGCTCTGTAAAGTGCCTTTTTTCGCTGAATATTTTTTTTAATTGATCTATTAAACCATTTTGGCAATTTAGTTTTACATTTAGATTTGTCTACTTTAGGGATATAATTGTTTTGCGCCTCTAGTACTACGTTTTTGAAGAACAACCATCCTTCTTCTGTGGGTGTTTTCTCTATTTTACTCCAATCTACTTCTGTTAGTCTCTGTTTCATGCCTTCATAGTTTGCTTTTCTAAAATTGTAAACCTTAGCTTTAGTCTTTACTTTTGAGGATTTAAAAAACACTTCAAATGAGACCATGTTGTGGTCTGAGTTTGCCAGTGGTTCTCTGACCTCTGTTTTAGTTATTCTATCTTCGTTATTTGAAAAGACTAAATCAAGGCATGCCTCCCCTCTAGTGGGTGCCTTCACAAATTGTGTTAGGAAGCAGTCATTTGTCATTTCCACCATTTCTATTTCATCCTTCGCGCTACCCACCGGGTTTTCCCATTTTATTTGGGGGAAGTTGAAATCCCCCATTAGTATGGCTTCTCCTTTGCTACACACATTTCTAATGTCATTGTATAACAGATTATTGTGCTCACCGTCTGAATCTGGCGGTCTATAGCATGCTCCTATTATTATGCCTTTGGAATTTTTGTCTGTTATTCTGACCCATATTGATTCGGTTTTATACATTTCTCAGCAAACCATATTTATTAAAGTAGTCTGAAAGTCGCCGAAAGATTGTCCATTTCAAAAAAAGGATTGTGCAGTTCTATTATGTACACAGCCAGGATGCAATTTAATCAGTGTAATTTCCCTGCTTAAGAAATACCACTATTCAATTGGAACGTGCTTTTGGGCAGTAGGATCAGTATTTGGAGGTTTCTTGAAACAACGATAAGCATCACTGTGCTGGCAGAAATGAGTACTGTATTTAAAAGCTGGTTAGGTAAGACCAGGCACCCCCCCATCACCACACATTTGAATTTATTTCCAGGGTAAGATTGCTCTACAATGCACTGATGTGCTTCTGTGGTAGTCTACATGGCAGTGCAGGATCTGTCAAAACACTACTCATTTATTTAAAATTCAATATTTGAAATATATAATGATAATCACTGGATATGTGTCTATTACTTCCAGCTCTTGCTCTATGAATACATTTTACAGTAGTTTTTATTTGGAAGTGTGGATAACACAATCTGTACAAAACCATGTTGTGCTAAAGCTGTGGAAAAAACATTTAGAACTGAAGAAGTGTTGTGTGTCCCTGTAAAATCGCTCCATTCTGATGTCATTGAAGTCCCAATCAAGATAAATAGTGGACACAAAAGTAATTAAAGCAGTAACACACATAAGGGTGTGTTGTCTACAGTGCCCTCTTCAACCTCTGGTACTAGTGCGAAAAATCTTGGTGTCTCCCAAGTTTCATTATAAACAGGTTATCATCATAAATTAGATTTTGAGAACCTCATGCATTTCATTGAAATTTGTTTGTGATCACATTTGAGCTACATGACCTGTATCTATGTTGAATAACAACCGTCTCCTGAGATATAGCCTTCATTAGCCCCTTTATTACCACAAGCTATGTACGTACAAGTTTTATATCTCAAGCCAAGAGAACAAAAGGATGGATGAATGCAATTCCCATTGCCAGGGGTTTGCATTGTCAGCCGTTGATAAATTCAGAAACACAAGTATATCATAATCCCTAAAAAACAATGTAAATCTCATTTAATTCAAATGTCAATTGATTTAACATTACATTATTTAAATGATGATCTCAATTATATTAAATGCTATTCTAATGTTTTTCTTTAGCCTTTTAAGAAAAGGAACTAACACTATCTGAATGAATCATTAAGACTACTTTTCCTTTGACATTGACCTCCTTGACAGAAGTTGATTTTAAAGTTCTTTTTTAGATGTAACATATGGAGGCATAGTTTAAACTTCCATTTCTTTGTCACTTGGCTCCAAGACTAAATTATGCCTTTGAGCTGCTTGTCAGGGCGCCCCAAAGCTGTTAAGATCAATGAAAAATCGTCTTGAGCACCAACTGAATAAAAACGAAAACTCAGCTGTGGGAACATTTTAATTTCTTTTTATCTCAACTTTCACTGTGTTAGATCCTTTAATCTTTTTCTCTAGTTTTCTTCATTACTACTGATATGATTAACCTCAAGGCCAAGGCTGTAAATAACGTTGGTCTTTGCCTCGGATGACAAGGCATCCAGATTAAGTAGAATGCTTCTTTGCTGTACAGATCCATTTCAATTTTGCTGTGATAGATTGGAGCAGAATAACAAAAATGTGGGGAATTTCCATGTGTTTGGTACATGTATGATTAGTGAGACACAGTATTCTGAGCAGTGTTTTATTATTATTATTATTATTATTATTATTATTATTATTATTATTATGAAAAGTTTCATATACTCTAATACTTTATTTTAGTGCTTCTCATTTCGTTGACACTTTTTAAAATACTTTCGAAAGGCCAATTATTTTACCCTTTATTTTCTCCCCAATTTAGAATGTACCTGCACTGCCCCACCACAGCAATTATTCACAATATCTGAGGAGAACTGAAGGTCAGTGGGCATCTCCTCTAATCACGTGACCAAGTAAATTGCCTCTTTACACTGAGGAGCTCACAGCAGATGTTGGCAGCTACTGGCCTCTGCAGGGCCAGCCTTGCTTGTGTCCACTTGAGCTCTCCTGGTGCCTGGACAGCAGGCTCAGCTGTAGTACAGTAATCAGGGTGCAAACCTGTGCTCACTGTAATCAAAAACTGTGCAAGTGTACCTAGAAGAATTGATGCTGTTTTGAAGGCAAAGGGTGGGCGGTCACACCAAATATTGATTTGATGTAGATTTTTCTTCTGTTTACTCACTTTGCATTTTGTTAATTGATAAATATAAACTATTAACATGTCCATTTTTGAAAGTATTCTTACTTTACAGCATTTTTTCACACCTGCCTAAAACTTTTGCACAGTACTGTGTATATATATATATATATATATATATATATATATATATATATATATATATATATATATATATATATATATATATATATATATATATATGTCTGCAATTTTTCTTTAAGACTTATGCAAGACAAAATTCTGGCTCCGGTAACAAGAAACCTTTGAAAAGCTTCAACAAAACAATTAAGTTCTCCAGTTTTCCTAAAAAATATGGACATAGAAATAAAAGTTTAAAAGATGACCTGTTCTTTTTAATAACATATTTAGTTATTGGTACCTACCATTTGCTATAATGCATTATTTTGTTAATATAAAGGACCAAAAATTGTTTAACTGCTTAATAGGACCTGAATTGGAGACAATACTGCACAACTTTTATTTTATTAAACTTTCTTATTGGACAGTGGCTTGCAGTCATTAATGAAAGTGTACCAGCATGACAGCAAAGCTGGTCCATCCAGCTTTGCACAAGGAACAAAGTTGCCAGGAAATTATATTTTATCACTTAATACATGATAAAAGCTCTAATATTTGTTGATCTTTCTCCAGTATTTAATAGTTTGGAAGTAATTCCACAGGCTACGAAGGATTATCATTTGATAACACTGTAGGCAGTATGTGCTTTATCAGATGCTTGGAATGGTTTGTATACCCTTGGTTTTTAAATAAACAGATACATCTTTGATTTGAGCCACTTTGCAGTTGTATGCCATCGGATTTCTATTCACGTAACAGAAGAAAGCACCTGCACTCACAAGTACACTTCATGTCAAGCAAAGCCAGAATCAAGACGTGTCAGATGTGCCCTAGGATGTGAATTATAATTGCAAAGGGCCACTTGAATCTGTCACCACATCAGTAAGTCAAGGGGAAAAAGGGCCAGTTTATTCATACCTCTATTTTGTAATTGAGATATATAAAGCTTCAGGAGTGGGACACAATATTAGAAACACCTGTGATATGTAGCACAGACTTTGAACTGATTGTTTTCTTGTGCAAATATCACAGAAACTGACATGTATTCTATAACATATGAAAGCTGTATTTCCCTATTGCAATATCAGTTTCTATGTACAGACAGCAAATCTGACCTCAGTTGGCAGTTGCTTCCTGATTTCTCAAAGAGGAACACAAAGTAATGACCCTATTGGGTAATTGTGGAGATTGCAGATTGTCAAATTCAGCTCCCCTGAAATTACTGTTAAGAACATAAGAACATAAGAAAGTTTACAAACGAGAGGAGGCCATTCGGCCCATCTTGCTCGTTTGGTTGTTAGTAGCTTATTGATCCCAAAATCTCATCAAGCAGCTTCTTGAAGGATCCCAGGGTGTCAGCTTCAACAACATTACTGGGGAGTTGATTCCAGACCCTCACAATTCTCTGTGTAAAAAAGTGTCTCCTATTTTCTGTTCTGAATGCCCCTTTTTCTAAACTCCATTTGTGACCCCTGGTCCTTGTTTCTTTTTTCAGGCTGAAAAAGTCCCTTGCGTCCACACTGTCAATACCTTTTAGAATTTTGAATGCTTGAATTAGGTCGCCACGTAGTCTTCTTTGTTCAAGACTGAACAGATTCAATTCTTTTAGCCTGTCTGCATATGACATGCCTTTTAAACCTGGAATAATTCTGGTCGCTCTTCTTTGCACTCTTTCTAGAGCAGCAATATCTTTTTGGATAGCAATGGCAGCAATGATTGAAGAATGGTCATGCATTCATCCAGAACAATTCAAAAGTCTTCCAGACTTGCATCTCTGTGCCATGCCAAATAAGTGCTATAACTGACATATTTTGGCAGGTTCTGTATATCTAAGGAATGTGAAGACGTAAGGGAGGTGATACTTATAATGATAAAAAAGGTGAAGGAAATATAAACCAGCCACCAAAGCTCAAATATATTTACCCTGCAGTTTGAATTTGTCCACAGTTTGCATCACCAATTGGTTTTGCATGTACATTACCTCCACAGTGAAAGGCCAATTATAAGTTTGTGAACATTGTGCCCCATTAGTAATCCGCCAGTCTAAAAAATATTGATAATGCGTGTGTATTTAAGTTTATGTAAATATAAAACTCAGAGGAGATGCCTTTTTGAAATGTCTCGATTTAAATATCCTTGTTTACATAAAAAAAGAAAAAAGAAAGAAATCTATATTTTGTATTTTGTGATTCTTATCGTTTTGTAAACATACTTGATTTGAAATGATATGCAGTATGCTTAGCGAAGAAATTAAATTTGGTCACATATAACGTTTTTTTCCTAGAATTTGATTTTTTATTTTATTGGAAGTGCATCTGAAACTGATATGTTCAGATAATTACTGTATTACTGTAAGAATGTTAATATTCACGTTTCCACCGATACAATTCAAAATCGTATTGTGTTTTAGACAAGAAGGCAAAAGGGCACAGCACAGAACATGTCAGGTGACCAATCAGGTGACCAGTGTGAGTGTTGACTATGTGCTGTCAGCAAAACAAAGAACTTGATCCAAAGTGGCAGATCACTGATGGCTCGAGCTGTTGAGTAATGTTTGAGTAATTTCAATATGCTGTGTGGTCCAGTGGTTAAAGAAAAGAGCTTGTAACTAGGTGACTCTGCAGCTGATGTATAGTTCACACACTCTAGCCTTGGATAAAGGCATCTGCCAAATAAACAATGTGAACCACTCAGAATGACTGCAAACAACTTACTTCATGTAATTCTCTGTACTGTATCATTAATTGTATTCCTCTCAAATAAAAATAAAAAAGTTTATCTCCTCAATAATTATGCCATGTACAGCTTTTTTACTTTGTCTGGTAATGTTTTGTTCAGCTATTTCTGATTTAAATATAATATGCAGTCTACAAACCGCTCCTTAATCTGCCTGCACGCTGAAGGTTTCCTGTTGTATGCTGGTTGTTCCAAGGACATGCTAAATGAGGTTATTAACATTCAGCACATGACGTGCCCTTATGGAAAATGAAGTCTTGTGACAAATAGGACAAGCCCTGATCCAGCATGCTTACTCGTTGCCAAGTCAATCTGTGTTAGTCAGGTGTGCCAATATCAACTTGATTTGTAACAAGGTTATTTCAGCCATTTGAAAACATTGCAAAACTGCTTATCTATTATTTGCTTATACAGAAACAACCACCAAAAAAATGGTAGAGACATGTAGCTGTAGCCTCTAATTTCCGTTAAATGAAATGGAAGAAATTGATAGAATATTCATAGAGGTGTTACTTTGCTAACTTTATATCATGGATAAATGGCTACTATTTGACGTCATGTCTTTAAAAACTCAGAACAAAGGCAAATTAACGAGTAATAGCTGTTAGGGATACAGTGAAACCTGTTCAGTATTGCTCCAGTTAATGTCACCCTCCTCTATTTATCACCATATTAAAATTTCCCAGACGATATAACAGGAGTCAATGGGAACAATACTATCAGTCTGATTATTGTGACTGACTGGTTAATATGACTGATATGACTTTGAGAAATAAAAGCACAAGAACAAAAGGTTTCCATGTAACTAAGTTGCTGTACAGTATTGAAATGTTCAGAATATAAAGTACTGTAGCACAATATAGCACAGAACATTGAAATCTGTATGTTTACAGTCAGTTTATTTTAAAATTATTACAGTATTGACTGTATATTTGTATAAATAAATGTACTAAATCTTCTCCAAACTTTTATCATAGACCTACAGGCCTTTGTATAGCATTACGATAAAACATTTTAGATTTTATACAAATGTAAGCCTTTCAGTTATGATGACCCTCTGTGTGAGTGTGCACTGTTTATTTTTATTTGTTATTGTTTCATGGTATCTCTCTCAACGCATGTATGGTTGTGTGAATAAATATTCTTACTCAGGGTGTGTTTTGCCCCTGGTACTGTGCATGATGCAATCACTGTACAACCCAGATGGTTAAAGATAGAATTAAGTGGGACGATCTGTCCTTATTTCACAACTGCTGTCCTAAATCCTGCTTCTTAGAGAATTAGTAAGTTGCAATTTGGACAGCAGAAACTGGGTTCAACCACTAAGCAAGACGAAGCTCCCTGAGCCTGTAGCCACAGCCAGGAGAATGCATACTGTGACAGCAGCAGGTAACGGAGACAGAGCTCCACGCATGATTTGCATTGCAGAAACCAGATTATTAGCAATAAGAGCAATCCTGGTTTTAATCAGAGGTCTGTTTCTTTGGGAAGCTGTACGATCTAAGTGTTTCACAATGCATATTTTATTACTGGTGCTTGGCTGCAGCCTTTTAACACCATGTTAGTGAATGTGAGTGCTGTGCCTCCCCTCTTCATGGGTGAGTAATGGTGTGAGTAGCAAATGTGATCACAGTTCCAGCCTGGATAAAACACAAGCTTTTATTTTTTACTAAATTTGGAATCGCAATAATTTTTTTGCATTAAGCGCAGAGCTTCTCTGCTCCTCTCAGGTCTGACTCTCTGAATCTGCATGCAATTGAGCTCGTCTTCTCCCCCCTGCACCGCCCCCTGTGAGTGTTTACTGTTGGGATTGCATCTGTGCAGGATTCTTCAAAGTAACAGAGCAAGTTAAGAGCGTTGTGCTAGAATTACAAATATTTACTAAAATTAAAATGTCACTAGTAATCTTCAAAAAAGCATGCATACTTTACGCATTGCTAATTTACATATCAACCCCCACTTTTCCCATTCATTTGCATGACGTCGGGTGAAAAGCCTGGTTTACTCGAGTAAAATAAACTGAGCAAATGGAAACACAAAAAAGCATTTTACACAAGACATTTTTCTTGTGTAAATGTGTCGACTTGCATGGAAACTCTAACAGTGAGTCGCTCTAATACCTGGGACGTGCGCAGTACTATTTGGGATACCTAGACCTCAGCGGCTTTTTTTTTTTAAAGAGGATGCAGGGAGAAGTGGAACCATTCTTAAACGTTGTACTGCATAAAACGACTTTGTAATATAAACAAAATTATTGGCTAGGGGTGAAAAGAGGAAATGTGGTATTTTACATCTGTGTTTTAGAAACGCACGGCTGTTATTGTTTTGCGTTTTATTAAAATGTCCTGGGTATATAACCCAGAATTCTGCGTAAACGCGACCTCTGGAGATGACACCCTACAAAACTTAAAACAAAATCTGCATTTATTCGTTTGAACTACCCCGGAGTAAAAATGAAGAAAAGCAAACAAGATCGTTCCAAAAGGTCAGAAATGAAGCATCCTGGCAATTTCAGTCCTAGTGAGCAGGTTATTCAGCAGTGCTGACCAGACTGTAAGCAAGTGCCAGTCATCGCTTAAATTAAAAAAAATGTGGACACGATCATGTTTATTAACACAATTCAAATATAAGCCATGGACAACACTCTTGTTACTAAACTGCTGTGGTTAGCGATAACTTTTTTTTAAATAATTTTTTTTATCTCTTTTGATTGCTTGTAACTGTTTTTAATATATTTAATTACTACTGTATATGCATAAACTGATGTAATCAATGTAACGTGCATAATCGTTTTTAAAGCATTACTTGCAATGTTACACAGTAATCTATGGCTCCACATTTATTACTGCATTGTTATTATTTTATCCTTTCATAACGTCGATGAATCGATGCATCTGCTTTTTTGGAGAACAATATATCAATAATGAAAAATTAGGCATTGCCCCAGCCTTAGTCCCAAGTTCATTAAACAGTATTGTTAATTAATGTACAACCATCTAACTTTAAGAACCTAATAATGTATAATTTGTTTAGTAGTACATCAGTGGCCAACTGCTGCCAATTGATACACAACATTTGTAGACATTGAGAAAGATGAAATTTTTGCCATTAAATTTATTACTTTTCTTTTAGTATTTCTAAATGTAGCACTACAGAGTGTTAAAAGTGTTAAAAGTGCATAGATCGTCTACTGAATTTGTGTAAAATGTACTTGACATAAATATAAGAAGAAAAAAAAAAACTTTGAATTTCAGAAATGTATGCTTACCAAGGTTGATTCTCTACTGCTTAGATGCTTGTGAATAAAATGCCAGAACAACATTGAAAATACCTCAGATTTGTTTAGATGATACATTTCAGCATAGACAGTGCCCTGAAGAATGCACACACTGTGAATAATAAACATTATTAATTTGAGTATGTTAAAATACTGTAGGTTACCTTATACTATAGGTCTGCCTGAACAGAATTTAAACAGAACAATATGATTGCAGGACTTGAGTATTATAACAAACTAAACTACGACTATGTAAATATGATTTATGGGGACATTATATGTGCATATGGTAATTTCTATATTAGCACAAACTTCTGTAATGTGACAAAGAATAATTATTGTCATTGCATTACAGTTAAATACTTACAGAAATGTTTATATATATATATATATATATATATATATATATATATATATATATATATATATATATATATATATATTGATTTATAGGTGGTTTAGAAATGGTCTTTTACATCATATATATATATATATATAATATATATATATTATATATATATATATAATATATATATATATATCTTATAATATATAATATAAGCTTTGTATGTATTTTATATTTTGTAAAAAAATATCCTCCTTGTGTTAATATTATCAGGAGTCTCTCACCGGACTGATCACTGTACCGTGGAACACATTGCAAAGCAGCACAAACCATATCAATGACAACGGGCATGTCAACAGACTTGGTACTTTGATAAAGGGCTGATAGTAGCTGCTCAGTTTGCTGAGACTTCCAGCAAACTACAGAACAGTTTAAACACCACGCTGACTTTGAATCTGGTCCACAACCCTGCTCTTTTTTATGTATTTTTTTAACACCTGTTTAAACTGGTTAAAATGAATCTTGCTGGCCATTATTCCATGTGGTTGACACCTTACCTATTACAAACAGGACACAAAAAAGAGGACATTCAAAACCGCAGATGGTACAAAAAAGAAGTGTATCAAAAACTGCAATGCATGCTATTGATTTCTGAATGCTTTTCTTTCCTCCTGACTGAACCCTGGGCTAAATTATATTTTTCATTCCAACCCTCACTCATCTTTTATTGCCTTTTATGGCATGGTACTATAAAAAAAAATGCAGAGCACCAGTCACCAAATATGTTGGTGTGGAAGGCGATAGCCTTACTGAAACCGACTTCAGAGAAATGCGATTGTCTAAAATGTTTGAGGTATAGAACTGTGCTGCATGGATTAATTTCTTAAATTCTCACACAGATCTCAATTTGTTTTTGGAGGACAAATAAAATCAGTATCTGTTTTGGAAGCATTTCATTGATCAGCTGGAGCTGTTTTTTTTTTTTTAGACGCATAGATCAAGAGATATTCCAGATGTTTGAACAGATGGCCTGACATCGTGTTCTAATGCAGACTGCTAGTAACCAGCTTGAAACAGGAAAATGATAAAGTATGGTAACATGTAAATTACAAACTATTGGGTCTAACTGCAAAAAGATGACACCAGTGCAAATCTAATGTTAAATGCTTGTGTACCAGAAAGCTAATTTAAAAAGATTTGAAGTGCAGAATCAGAATGTATCTGTAGATAATTAAACTTGCAGACTATTGATTTGTTTTGCTGTTGGCCTAAAAGCGTACACACGACACATATTTTGGTTTTAATCAATGTCTTTGAAGTTGGTCAATAAGACTTAGAATTGCATACAGGTAAGAAATGAAATAATTCTAATCAGCTAATGGATAAACACATAAATGATCAGGTATAGAAGACTGATGTGCAAGCATCTGGCAAACTGTTCCACACCGCTGGTCCTCAAATGACACTGAGTTGCTTCCAGCTGTTGCTCTGTATTTCACATGCTCACATTCACCTTGGGCTATACTTGCAGTATACTGTAGATTTCACAACTGATGGCTTCAAGCTGGCTAATTAAACAACAGACAGAAGGAGCACTCAGAACAGCTGCAATTTCAAGAGGAAGCTTTTTTTTTTTTTTTTTTTTTAATTATGATATTTATTTATTTGTTTTTTTTTTCCCAATCTGTCTTGTGACAGGGTTAGTATGGTGACCAGTTTTTGAAATTGTTTTGTTTTTCGAAAGAGGGGCCTGAATTTTTCCTGCAGGGTTATTTAAGTAATACATGGATGCATTTGTTTAATTAATGTTACCATAACATTATGTTTATAACCTAACAACAAAGATTTACTTGGCCGATACCTATGGAGAGCCATTTGTGCCAAAACTATCCAGCCATTAGTTTGTCAATTTGTTTGTCCATTAGTTTGTCAATTCGTGAATTTGTCATTTTGTCCAGCAATTCGTCCATAAATTTGTCAATTCATACAGAAATTCATAAACATATTTGTTAATTCATCTAATAATTCATTAATTAATTTGTCAATTCATTAATACAAAAGGAACTGCAAATTTACAATCAACCAGACAAACTTCCCAACAACTAGACAAACTTCAATCTTCAACTGTCAATCTCGCACTGTGCCGAAAACACTGCAACCTTCCTAGCCACACACTGATATTTTAATCAATGGCGAAAACCAGCAACATTTCTTACGCCCACATTAACTCTCCATATAATTTTTTTGCCTAACTCTCTATATACCACAATGCTTTACGTGCTGTGAGACGGAAGTCTCCATTGAAAATCAGCAGAGTCGAATGTCTTGTTGAATAGAATATCTTTTGAAACACCCTTCTAAATATTATTGGCTGAAGCAGTTTTAAGTGAGGCTGGACTTTCATTGATTAAAATATTAGTGTGTGCACCCATTGGCTAGAAAGTTTGCAGTGTTTTCGGCACAGTGCGAGATTGACAGTTGGAAGTTTGCCTGGTCGTTTGTCAGGTTGATTGGAAATTTGCAGTTCCTTTCGTATTAAATTGACCAATTCACGAATTGACAAATTCACGAATTGATAAACGAATTGACAAAGAAATTGACAAACTAACAGCTGGATAGTTTTGGCACCAATGGCGCTGCATACATATCGATAGCTGACGGTTATATACCCATTCCGGCCGAAACAGATAATAATAGATAGTGCAGGTAAGCTATTGTAAACTGCTAGAACAAGACATGCAGGGCCTATATTTAAACTGTTTTATAATTATAAATGTTAAAAAATTAACACATATCGTTTACTTCTTGTATTTATGACAAAAATGAACAGGCATTAATACAAGGAATAGCGTAGTATTACATTGTGTGTTTGACAGCAATTTATAGATTTGTTTTACAACATAGTCACACAAAAATAACATTATATAAAAATATATAATGTGACATTAACTTTTAAAGTCACTTGCTGTCAAACATTGCGTATTATCACTCCTACCTATACTGTACAGTGGAAAAGAAAAATGTAGTCTACGCAGTGTCACCTACAACAACTTTTGTTTAATTCTTATTTTAAGCATACACTGCTAAATGCAGCACAACTTAAATTGTTCACTTAATAAAAAAAATTAAAAAAAACAATTCTGATTACAAAACTCAGTCAACTTGAATTTGATTACTTAACAAAAGAAAGCACAGTAATCAATGTCTTCTTCAAAATGTCGCTGAATACCCCTACACCCAATGCAGACTAAGCAAGTTTTGTTAAGCAAGTTATTATATTAATAATAATAATTATTATTATTCATTATTATTAGTATAATATTATATTTGAATTTGACAATAAAACTTAAAGTTGGATTTAAGATTCAACCTTCATTGTTAAAATAAAAAGCATCAAGTAAAATGATTTAAAAAAAAAAGCATCAGAATAATATTCTACTCGCAGTTCATCGTTAGATTTAATGTAGCATCAAGTCTGTTCTGCTGCACACAATTCAGCTATATATATATATATATATATATATATATATATATATATATATATATATATATATATATATATATATATATATATATATATAAAATGTAACACCTCTCTTTTAAGACGCGTTTACTGCAGGCTAGTCGCACGTTACACAGCACTGCAAAGAAAATGACTGTCCCAGTGTTCTTGCGTCACAATGAAGCGCACCTGACCAAACATTAAATTCTGTGCTGGAAAAAATTCAAGAATGAATATCGGAGTACATTATCGGCTAAAATAACAAAAACTGCCGATATCTGATTTCTTTTTTTCCCTTTATATCGGTGCCATGCCGATAGACTACTACTGATTATTGGTGCACCACTACTGTACAGTTTGTGTTGTACTCTTTAGATCAGATACAGGAATACCTGACAAATTCTGATTATCTTGGAGTTTTAGAGTGATGTCACCAAGTGGTCAATAGGAGCCGCTATAAAAAAAGATTGTAGTACATATAACATGGGCTGATTAATGTAAAATCCACAAAAATGTGAACCAGACTATTAAAAGTCACACTATCGAGATTTATAAAGTGTAAGCTTTACTTTGATTGATAACATAATTATTCCTCTTGATCATTAAAAAACAGGTGGCCAGTGTAATTCCAATTGTTTTTAGTTTGGCTCCCTGGTGGGATTAAACATTGAACTTATATCTGTAACAGTGCTGAAGAAATTGTTTGAACACTGTTCAGTAATGCAAACATTATCACAGCACTGTGGTATTTTATAAAACAAATTCCCAGCACAGACCATATGCACTGCTCTTGTTTCTTGAGTTATACCTGTATTTGAGTGAATGCCAATATATTACATTGGGATCTATTTTAATGATTTAAACATAGCACTGGTCTACCTAATTCCACTGTAAAATCACCCCTGAGAGGAAACACCTGCTGCTGTTAAGGAACTGTAGTATTTCCATATTTATAATTGATCCCACTGAGTGCTTCGAACAGACACAAATACTGTCATGGTTTCAATGACCTTGCAGGAGAGAAAAGGTGCCTACTAACCCCATTATTTGCATTTGATTTCCTTACTCTGAACGATGGTAACAGAATTAAAAACACAATGTTAAAATACTTAGAAAAAGAATAATGATAAACACAAAAAACAAGATGCACATCCTATATATATATATATATATAGCACCTTGCAAAAGTATTCAGACCCCTGACCAATTCTCTCATATTACTGAATTACAAATGGTACATTGAAATTTCATCCTGTTCGATATTTTTTTTAAAAACACTTAAACTCAAAATCAATTATTGTAAGGTGACATTGGTTTTATGTTGAGAAATATTTTTAAGAAAAATAAAAAACTGAAATATCTTGCTTGCATAAGATTTCAACCCCCACACATTAATATTTGGTAGAGCCACCTTTCGCTGCAATAACAGCTTTGAGTCTTTTGGGGTAAGTATGTACCAGCTTTGCACACAGTGTCGGTGTGATTTTGGCCCATTCATCTTGGCAGATTTGCTCCAGGTTGTTCAGGTTGGTTGGACGACGCTTGTGGACCGCAATTTTCAAATAGTGCCACAGATTCAATGGGATTGAGATCAGGACTTTGACTGGGCCACTGTAGGACATTCACCTTTTTGTTCTTAAGCCACTCCAATGTTGCTTTGGCCTTGTGCTTGGGATCATTGTCCTGCTGAAAAGTGAATTTCCTCCCAAGCTTCAGTTTTTTTGCGGACTGAAGCAGATTCTCTTGCAGTATTTTCCTGTATTTTGCTCCATCCATTCTTCCTTCAATTGTAACAAGATGCCCAGTCCCTGCTGATGAGAAGCATCCCCACAGCATGATGCTGCCAGCACCATACTTCACTGTAGCGATGGTGTGTCTTGAGGCATGGGCAGTGTTAGGTTTGCGCCACACATAGCGCTTTGAGTTTTGGCCAAAAAGCTCTATCTTGGTCTCATCTGACCACAAAACATTTTCCCACATCGCAGCTGGGTCACTCTCATGCTTTCTGGCAAACTCCAGACGTGCTTTCAGATGGTACTTTTTGAGTAACGGCTTCTTTCTTGTCACCCTCCCATACAGGCCAGTGTTATGCAGAGCTCTTGATATGGTTGACTGGTGCACCATTACTCCACTCCCAGCCACTGAACTCTGTAGCTCCTTCAAAGTGATTGTTGGCCTCTCTGTGGCTTCTCTCACAAGTCTCCTTCTTGTTTGAGCGCTGAGTTTTGAGGGACAGCCTTTTCTTGGCAGTGCCTGGGTGGTGTGATGCAGCTTCCACTTCCTGATTATTGATCCAACTGTGCTCACTGGGATATCCAAACACTTGGATATTATTTTGTACCCTTTCCCTAATCTATGCATTTGTATTACTTTATCTCTAACTTCTGTAGAATGCTCTTTGGTCTTCATTTTCCTTCAGATTCACAGCCTTACCAATGATCCTTCAACAGTGGGGTTTTTATCCAGAAAATGTGACAGCAACTTTAATGGTTCACAGGTGGAGGCCAATGGTAAGGTAATTGTGTCCTCGTTAGGGCAATTTCTTTCATCGGTGCAAACTGGGAGCTTCCACAGCACAGGGGTTGAATACTTATGCAAGCAAGATATTTCAGTTTTTTATTTTTCTTAAAAATATTTCCCAACATAAAACCAATGTCACCTTACAATAATTGATTCTGAGTTTCAGTGTTTAAAAATAAAATATCAAACAGAACAAAATTTCAATGTACCATTTGTAATTCAGTAATATGAGAGAATTGGTCAGGGGTCTGAATACTTTTGCAAGGCACTGTATGTGTGTGTCTATCTATATATATATATCTATCTATCTATCTATCTATCTATCTATCTATATATATATATATATATATATATATATATATATATATATATATATATATATATATATATATATATATATATATATGTACTTTACTGTTAAAGATATGTGTTTAGTCCCACTCAGCGTTATAAAATTGGAGACTGAATACTGGTCCTTAGTTTAACTTCTTGCACTGGCATAAAATTCCCTTATGTTGTTGAGATGTTTTTGGATTTACTGCCATAAAATGAATGTCCATATTTTTTTTCTTTAAGTACATTAACCAGACCATGCTGCATTTTTATTTTTTTCAGTCTTTGTTTTCTTCTATTTCATTTAGCTGTTCCTCATCAACTGTTGTGTCTGTGCTTGCTGGTGCACCTATTTATTTATTTATTTTTTGACTGCTGTCTTCACTCAGAAAGTTGGTGTTGGTGTACCAGTTATGTGGATTTTCATCCCCAAATATATTAAAGGAAATAAGTGAAATGCCACTCATTTTTGGCAGTGGTTTTGTAACTAATAACTAATAAAATGGCAGTTTGTCACGGAATTGAGAATGCAGTGGTGAGTAGTGATTTATTCAGTGTGAAGCGGCTCATTAGTAACCAAGCCATGGTATACGCTACATATACGCATGGTCATGTGATGCTGTTTAACCAATATTGTTCCAAGCCGTGTTTATATACATACACACACACACACACACACACACACACACACACACACACACACACACACACACACACACACACACACTAGTTTGCAGAAGTATTCACTCCCCTGCAAAGTTTTCACATTTTTGTTGGCAATTTCAAGCTGCAACTCACAGTGATCCAACAAAGCAACCATGAAGACAAATGAGCTTTCGAAACAAGTCAGTTCTAAAGTGGTAGAGGCACAAACCAGGAGAACGGTACAAGAAAATTTCAAAGGCGCCGATTATCCCTGTCAGCAGTGAAGTCCATCATTAAGTGGAAGATACATCATACCACCCAGACACTACCCAGATCAGGTCGCCCTCCCAAACTGAGCAGCCGGGCAAGCAGGACTCTGAAGCCAACAATGACCTTGACAGATCTGCAAAATTCTGTGTCTGAGATGGGAGTCAGTCTTCTTATTATAAAGCATGTACTGAGTTTGCGAAAACGCATGTAGATGATACTGCCGAGATGTGGAAAAAGGTTTTGTGGGTTTTGTGGTCAGAACTGTCAAGCATGGTGGCGGCACATCATGTTATGGGGATGCTTCTCTTCAGCAGGAACTGGGAAGCTTGTCAGGATAGTCTGGTGCAAAGTAATTCCAAGACCGAAACTGGGGAGGAAATTTCTGGCAGCAAGCCCAACCACCACACGGCACATCAAGGCCAAGAGACTCAACTATGCACAAAACACAGGAACTGGGGTGCAGAAAAATGGCAGCAGGTGCTCTGGACTGATGAGTCAAAATTTGAAATATTTGGCTGTAGCAGAAGGCAGTTTGTTCGCCGAAGGGCTGGAGAGCATACACGAATGAGTGTCTGCAGGCAACAGTGAAGCATGGTGGAGGTTCCTTGCAAGTTTGGGGCTGCATTTCTGCAAATGGAGTTGGGGATTTGGTCAGAATTAATGGTCTCCTCAGTGCTGAGCAGTACAGGCAGATACTTATCCATCATGCAATACCATCAGGGAGGCATCTGATTTGCCCCAAATTTATTCTGCAGCATGACAACGACCCCAAACATACAGTGAAAGTCATTAAGAACTATCTTCAGCGTAAAGAAGAACAAGGAGTCCTGGAAGTGATGGTATGGCCCCCACAGAGCCCTGATCTCAACATCATCGAGTCTGTCTGGGATTACATGAAGAGAGAGAAGCAACTAAGGCTGCCTAAATCCACAGAAGAACTGTGGTTAGTTCTCCAAGATGTTTGGGTCAACCTGCCTGCCGAGTTCCTTCAAAAACTGTCTGCAAGTGTACCTAGAAGAATTGATGCTGTTTTGAAGGCAAAGGGCGGTCACACCAAATATGGATTTGATTTAGATTTTTCTTCTGTTCACTCACTTTGCATTTTGTTAATTGATAAATATAAACTATTAACATGTCTATTTTTGACAGCATTTTTTCACACCTGCCTAAAACTTTTGCACAGTACTGTATATATATATATATATATATATATATATATATATATATATATATATATATATATATATATATATATATATATATAGGTAATATTAAAGACTACCTATAAATCAACAAGCTAAATAAAAAAGGCTGAGGGCCACAGTTTAGCTTTAAACTAATATTGTATACAGTATGTGTGCTGCATTTCCCCCATAGAACTGTGGTTCTGAATTGTACTAATATAAACAAAAAGGATAATAATAAACTGAAATGTTGCAAATGATAAAGAATAGTCTTGTAAGCGTGTTGCATTCTTACCTCCTGCATACATGACGGCTAACATGATAGAAGATATCCATGCTATCTGGCTGTATGAAGTATGGAAGATCTCTTGTATCTCTTTGAAGAATACTGTAATGGCTTTCGGGAATGCATAGGAGAATCCAATCGAGATGAAAGCTCCAAAAACCACAGCCCACCCCCATTCCCCATCTGGTGGAGTGACAGTTGCGGGACCTCCTGTAGGTGGTGGCATCTTAGGACCTTCTTGACAGTCTCTTAGCTGGAACAAAAACAAAATAAATCATAAGTATAATTTTAAATGCAGAACATCATCATTGAGTATATAGGTATATGTGCAGTCTCTATGTGTACAGCACATGTGTATATGCATATTAAAAAGCTTAACCTGTGGAAGGGCACAGCTGCTCAGTCAGGATGGTAAGTGCTTATAGTTTGTTTCCTGCTCAGTGTGGGGCAGTTTCAGTTAGTCGCTTGAGTCATAACCAATAATTTATCACATAAAGCACGAGTGGCTCTCAAGAGCTTGACACATACACTTCACAGAAGCACACAGGGGAGGAGTAATCCAATGAAAACACAGCCTAGACCTGCCCAACAGCAGGTAATCAGCACCTGGAGAACACACTGAAGCACATTTTCATCTGTCTGCTGATGTATATCTCTTGTCAGCATGGCTAAGCCAAAATAATACCAATTTAGCAATCTGTCTGGTGAACTAAAATATGCAACATACTCAACAGGAAATGTACTTAAGTAGAACAGTATAGGGATAGGTACCAAAACTGGTAATACTGTCTAGCAAGGTGGTCATACCTAACAGGCAGTTTGAGTTTGCACGTAGTTTTCATTTAGGGAGAGAAATTCACCTTTAAAATTTAAATTAGCTAATTAATTTTAAAATCTGGAAAGACATATTTAAATATTTCTACCAGTGATAACGTGCAGCTTTCTTGTTCATTTATTTGTGTAGATATGCACATTTAATTACTAACGGTAAGAAGTTAATGAGGCAAACCTGACTTGTGCATTGTTTGGAAATGTTTACATGGTTAGAATCTCCTTTGCAGGGCACTGCTGTACCACACGGTAGATGATCGCAGAACTTTCAGATAGAACATCTAGCTTTAATAAGCAGAATGGAAGGAAAGCAAAACACGGAAAAGGTACATTTACATTAGAGGTTCAAAATGTTTAAATTGCCAGCAAAGCCACTTTCACTGCTGTCTAATACATGCAACATTAAACCAAAGGAATACCTCAGTAAATGCACTTGTTGAGTAGGCAAAAAGAGTGGCTACGCTTTCAGCACATACTGTATGTACACTGTGCTTGCCTCCTTAATGTTTCTCACACAAAAGGCAGACAATATTCACCTTGTGTTGGTATCTTCGAAAAACTACAGTGATTGTTGATTCATTACTTGTGTCGATGCAACAAGTTGAAAAGTTTGATTCACATATTCTTATTTTTTTTTTCAATAAAGCATTTTTATCTTTTTTTTTTTTTTTTTTTTTTTTTTTTTACAGCAAAAATCTCATCATTTCCAATGCTTTAAAGGCCATTTCACAGAAACAGGAGATAAAAAGACAATCTGGCAATAATATTGTGATTGATTTTCTTGTGTTTTTCTACATAAGCAACTAAGTAGTTCATCCCCAGCAGAACAGCGGCCCAGTCTGATACATTTAATGTTTATCACATCTAGCAGAAACACACAATTAAATCAACTGTTGCAGAGAAAATCTAAAATGGTTACTAACTGGCAATCTCAAAACCACATTTAACCAGATGGTACGAAACAAATGTTATTATGTAATTAAATTACAGGGCAGGTGTATTCTGCAGATATAATACTGTCTATTAAACATATAATAAGCACTTAGAAACCAAAATAAAATATGTATTACATAAAGTTTAGAAACAAGCAGCTTTAAAAAGTGGTGTGGGATGTTTTAGAAACACATTAGTAGCTGCAGCTGTCGCCAATATTAAAAATATTTTAAATACTTACAAATAATAATACATTCTAATTTTAATATGCATACAAGTTGCACACCAAACTTTCATTTAAAAAAAGATGCACAGTATGCATACAGTAAGCAGTGGTGAGTTCTTTCATAAGAGTTGTTTTACTGTGTTGTCGACCATCTGAAAGAACATCAGCTACTGCCATATATTGTTAATCTGAAAAAATAAACATTTATTTTTTTTTGTAATTTATTAAGGCATTATCATTGCGATCTACATAGAAAAGAACAAGTAAAGAAACTGAAAGATTCCCTAAATTATCAGGAGCCGTTGTTAACTCAAGCAACAGAGCAGAAATCTGTGGTTACTGAAGCTGCTTTTCGACTGATATTGATTTTACTTAAACATATGAAGGCTTTGAGTGACATGTAAAATTGTAAAGGCGTGCTTCCTTGACTCTGCGGTTGAGAATAGTTTGCCTCATCAAGCTTCTAAATCTCATATAGGTCAGGCGCCAGACAAGTCCAGGCAGATTTCTCTATTGCTGGGCCTGTGATTTCAGGGTTCATCAACTTTGTAACAACTGTTGCTTAGTTAAGGCAGGTGAAATTGCTAGGACAGCGGGAACAGAGGTCGTCCATTGATCATACATTTTTCTGCTCAGTAAGTGCTGAGGCAGCAGTCAAATTGGATAGAAAAATAGTGGTAATTTATCATTTATGTTTCATTAGAGACAAAAACTTCTAAAAATAGTATTTAAAAATGCTGTATACATTTTTAAAGAAAATAGGAAAAAAACAAAACAGATTTTATGCTCACACAATAAGTCTTTGTGAAAACATTTTTTCTATTTGAGAAATGTATCCTATTTTAGTCTTTTTGTTTTTTCTTATGTGGCACTTGGTGTGTGAGGTTTTTCAAACAAAGGAATATGAAATAGCTATAGGTATAGCAACAGTGTGTTCCTTGCATCCAGTCACAATCCCGTTACAGGTGACTGCCCCTGCCTGTTATTGAATCAAATAAATACATGGATAAATAAATGAATAAATAAATACAACATTTCTGTAGATATCATAGTGGTTGTACCAGGAGATGCACTTGAGGAGATAAGATAACAAGAACATTGTAAGATGAATGGGATGGAAAGGCACTAGCAGAATTCAGCAGCTGAATACATCAATATATCATCCACTACAGCCTCTATCGAACCTCCTTCACCAGATCTGATTACACTAATCCAACTACCCCTAAATATTCGACACTTCCGAGCTGTCTGCACAGGCCAGTTAATGTTATTGTCACACTGCTATTCACAACTGGAGACCATTTTTTTAAAAATCCTTCTTGTGTTTAAGTATGAATTGGAAATGATCTCGATGGACAAACATCAGTTCTTCCAGAAGTACCAAGTATTAATGGCAGTTTCCTATATTACACCACAACTACAAATAACTTCTCCTAAGTTATTGTGTTACTTCAAATTAACCGTCATGAAAAAAGGTTTTATTTTCCAGCGAGCCAATGCAATATGAACCATTAAGAAAAAGAAACATGGATCTTTTAGTTTGACAGCAGCATGTGACATCATCACATTTAATATCTGAAACTGCTGCTGTTTTATCTTCAGTCAGCAACTTGGACATTAAATGGAAGTTCAAAGATATTATGGTATGTTGAAATAAAGATGGCCAATATTGCCATGACCCTTGGTTACAGTACATATTTCCAGTTATTATTTTAAGGCTTGACATTTGAATATAGGGGATCATTGGATGACTTACTCCTTCAGAGTTCAAATGCTGCCAACCCATTTTGTTATGTTACTAATGGAGACAAACAGGACCGATTTTAAAAATCACTCTCAAATCAGTCCATGTGGCAGATGGAAACGCTGCCATTTGATCGTACAACCAACATTCCCCCTTTAGGGAGAGCTGCTGCACGCAGGGTCAATCAAATGCAGTTGCATGGAGGTAGTTTGATCGGGCACATTTTTAAAAGACTGTTTGACACATGCTTATTGAAGCAATCAGTACATGTTGTTTGAAGTTCTCAAACTACTGCTAGTAGTATTTGCGGTACCGTCTCATGTTAGAAACTTTAAATATAGGTTAACGCTGTGAAGGGTGTTTCTTAATATTATGTCATCACATTCAGTTTGGGTGATAATGGTTCTGGCTGCTCAAGCTGAGCTAAATGATTTTTACTTTAATAAGAATATCTTTGATTACACTTGTTTGTCTGAACGAGCTAAATCATATCTTTGAAAGTCTTATTTCCGGCACACATTTGTCTTGTCATGCATTTTAAAATATGCACGCTACGTGTTTTAAAAACATTATTTTTTTTTTTTTGCAAGCATTTATTAAAATGCCCCCTTAAAAAAAACCATTTCACATTTTTGAAGACACTCGTTTTTCTTGGCTTGGATTTAAAAAGATGCACACTATGCATTAATTGCAACCTTACATGTTAACTGCAATGTTACTTTGAACTACTATACAAAAACTTGGTCTTACAATAAAAACAAAAAACAATAATTATTCTTATTTTCTTTATTTACCACAAACTGTACTGTTAAGCAAATTAACACACAAACTCAACATTTGTTTTTAATTCCAATCCAGATGGAATATACTTAAGAAAAGACCTGCATGCATTCTGCATGCACTGGCTCTGGTGCTCCCGTGGGTTATGGAGGCAGAACTGGCAGGGAATGTTTCTCCTCATCACGCTACAGCAAACCCTCCTGGCCAGATGCCCAATGGCTTCAAAGGTGGATACTTACATGGCTGCCCTTTGCCCTTCAGAGATCGATAACTCAAGTTCCTGGGTGAAAAAGCAAGCTGCCTTCGGATCAGAGGATGCCCACTGAACCACCGGATCTCTTGAGCTGTGGGGAATGGGTCTGGCATTACTCAATCACATGATGGCTTGGCTTTGTGGATTCTCTGACTCATGAATACCAGATGAAATTAGACACACACAGTGCAATCCAACACGATAATTGAGTCTACATTATAAATGACTATAATTAGACAGTGTGTAAAGCACATGCCTGGGTCTGGTGGGCAGTAGGTGTGTACTCCTTGCATCCAATCACAATCATGTTACAGGTGACTGCCCCTGTCCATTATTAAATCTACTGAAGCACACTTAATGTACTGTACCTGAATGTTGACTGACTTTCCCTTAATCAGATAATGAGCCTGTGCTGTACCTTTTCTCATTAATGATAGAAGCAGGACAGGTAACTACTATATCCTTTAAGAAATATGATTTCAAGGACACATCAACACATCTGCAAAATTATCACCCTGACAGTTTTTCCCTAGTTACAGTGGGGTGTTGCTATTGATGCTATCCTCCTAAACAGCTTTGATGAAGGTCGCTAAACCAAGGTCACACACAGTCAGTCAGTGAATGAGCTGGCTTGGAACCCATGGTTTCTTGGCTCAGTTCCTTTCATACAGTAGTAGATTCTTGGGTATGGTATGACACTGCGCCATGCCTCATAACCCCACAGCCGCTGTGATACTTAAGTACACAACACCCTGGAGTTTCATAAAGCGATTATAAAACAGCACTTGTCATCATACTAACATACTAATTAAAAAATAATGCACAACAGGCGCTGTGTGTGTGTGTGTGTGTGTGTGTGTGTGTGTGTGTGTGTGTGTGTGTGTGTGTGTGTGTGTGTGACTACGTTTGTTTGTTATTTTAATAAATAATAATAATAATAATAATAATAATAATAATAATAATAATAATAACTATTCATCTCATGTGCATTATTTATTTTATTTTACTTTTACTGGAGAATATTGGATTGAGAATAGAAACAGAAATAGAAAAGAACAGTCACTAAACATGCGATTGCTGTAATGTTACTGAAAGAGGACAGTGCTTTGGTGAGAATATCAACAGAAGTGCTAGATTGTACTGAATGGTTGTACATCCGCTGTTTTGCTCAGCTTGGACATCGTCCGAGGATGTAAGTAAAAAGCATGTGAGTATTCTCAATATGTATCTTTGTAGTTGAATGAAAATCATCAAACCCTGTTTAATTCAGCAAAAAAAAAAAAAAAAAAATTAAATGTATGTTAAATATTTATAAGTAGTCTTATCTATAAAGTGTTGCTGATCACAGCTTCAACTGTTACTTTAACAACTCTTTAAAAACCTAGACACATTTACCTTTGGCATCATTTCCAGACTTCATTAATGGATTACAGTAGGAACACTGCTATAAAGAGTTCTTAAAAAGGGCTAATTTCAAAACGTGACCAATATGCTGTAAAATAAAAATATTGAATGAGGTTGTTATCTGATAAGACTGATAAGAAAATTAGTTCATTTTTTATGTGACTTGTCGTGAGGTTTACTTCTATGAGCTTCAGTATAGCTTGGTGATGACAATCATACAAGTTGTTTAGTTCATAGGGAGTGCCTGCCACTGAAACTGTTCTATGGGAATGTAAACAAACATGATAGCCAACACGGTAGACTGTGGGAGCAGGTAGGAAACAGTTACCTGGATATTTGGTATATGGACTTGTGATTTGGCAGTTGACATGGATGGGATCAGCAAAGCTATACAGTTCAACAACAGTCATCTGGCAAACCCGTTTTTAGTTAAACATGTAACCTTTTTATTTACAGTCTCATCTGCAGCATGTATTGTATATGCAGAATGTGCCAAGCCTTGCTTAAGCAATGTTGATTATAACACAAAATTATATATACACACACACACA
This sequence comes from Polyodon spathula, assembly GCF_017654505.1. NCBI lineage: Eukaryota > Metazoa > Chordata > Actinopteri > Acipenseriformes > Polyodontidae > Polyodon > Polyodon spathula. Next base: position 43,159,076 of record NC_054541.1, on the reverse strand, counting down.
CACACACATATATATATATATATATATATATATATATATATATATATATATATATATATATATATATATATGCAGTTAATCTGTGCCGGATCCCAGGTTGGGTACCTTTTTGTCTGAGAGACGAAGATTATACAATCTGCAATCAATGAACCGTGTGGTATGAATTGAATGACAAAAATACACTGCAACAAAAAAACTTGTTCTCTTTATGACAGCAGCGTCGTCACTTCTGTTCATCAGATTACTTGGCCCTTCCACTGGTATTGTTGAAACCTGAAGATTATGTTAAAACATGACTAGCTAATGATCGGCATGCAGCTACTGCACCATATTTTCTATAATGGTACCATCAGCTGCTGTCAGAACTTTGTAAATGCAAGACAAGTGGCGAATCAGACATTCTTTTGCCAGGCTATCAATAATAAGCTGCTTAAAAATGAATGGTATTTTACGTTTGGATAAGCTCTCCAGTAAATGTCCTGCCCTAGAAATGTACCCTCACTTGATAAACCCAGCAACAGTATGCAATGTTTCCACGCTCTCTTTCCAGGACCTTTTAATAGCGGAGACTGTTGTCTAGGCTGTGTTCCTTTTATAGCTAACAAAATAGATCCAGAAGACCTTGTCTAACTCTAGCATTGAGCATAGATAACGTGCACAACGTAAGTTGAAATACCCTTGAACCAAATATGTGTAATTCAAAGCAAAGCAACAGTAAGAATGTATACTGTGTGTATTCAAATTATTCTTAACAGATCTAAATACCGCTGTCATCATCAAAAGAAGGGTATTTTGACAATACCAATATCTCTAAGTTTGTGTGATAGGTAGAATGGCAGGTTTGCTGTTTTATATTTGCTAGAGGCTGTATTTAAATCAATCGCCATTTATATCAGTTCAATAAAACCCTGCATCTCTTACATTTACCAGCACATGGGTTCACAAGCCTAGGTTATCACTACTTTAAGGTGCCATTAATGATCTGCAGGGAATTTCATAGTCAAGGATGGGATCGCAGAGGCGTAGAAACATGTACACGTTTGTTGTATAATAACTCTTAGAGAAAATTAACAATTTTGCATGTGACAATGCTATTATTATTATTATTATTATTATTATTATTATTATTATTATTATTATTATTATATGTTTAATTATGATATATCTTGAAATAGTTATTTTTAAAATGTGCAAAAGATACCACCCTTTCCATAACTTAATAGCATTCAAACCACCTTCTCTTCCTCCATATTCAGACACATCTGACTGATTCTACAAATCTTGTGTTGCCAGTGACACACTCTGTGAGTTTTTAGGAAGGATCTGAAAGCAAAGAATCTAGTTTTAACCTTACATTGTACATAAAGGCTTTATGTACAAGTGGCATTGTCAAAGCCTGTATACTGCAGTTTACTAAGAGGTTGTGCCCCTGTCGGTAATAACCAGCTGTGTTTGTGTCTGAACAGCAGAGTCACTTGTTTCAAGAGCATAGCAACATTCCAATGTTGTTTTGTCTTATAAGGATGGTTTGAAAAGACTAATTTTGGTTGATAGCTTTTATCTGGGGGAAACATTCACCTCCTCAGTGCTGTTAAGAACTACAGTGGCAGTAAGTGTAAATTCTGGTAAGGGTTGGTTTTCTCCTTTTTTTGTGTGTTTTTTTTTTTTTTTTTTTTTTTTAAAAAGTATTAATCTGTCATGTGTCGCTGTTTCAGAATTATTTATTTATTTATTTTTTACCTTTTCATTTTGAAGCAATGCACTATCCACAAGCTTTTTCATTTTTGATTGCTGTCTGAGTCTAAATGCAGCTGATGTAGCTTGACAAAACAGTTTGTACAAAACAGTTTGCCACCAGTAGAATTCAAAATTCTTGTACATGATCCATCGCAGTAATTATTGTAAATTTTGGACACTCCTAAGAAGGGAATTGCCACATTACACCTGTGAACACACTGTTTTACTATGCTTTGCAGTGTATTTACATGGTTGTTGCATGCCTGAGAATTACATTTTGTTATGCCTGCTATACTACATATTGCTATGTGTTTCCTATTGTATACCACAGTGTGCTTTAAAAGTTGTTGAAAATATGAGTTAAGAATGTCCTTCAAGTCTTGGGTTTACCCTTTTAACCAAGCACTGCTTGGTTAAATTACAAAAACATTCTAAATAATGTCTGCACTGGAAAACTGAACTCCAAGAGTCATTACTGTCTGCTTTTGCAGAATAGATGAAGGACCATAGCCATTAATAGCTGAGTGCCAGTTGTCCTTGGGAGTAGCATGATGTAGTAATGAAGTTACTCTACATATAATGGCTGGCAGTGAGACTTTTGAAATCATATCTCTCATTATCCATTAACAGCAAGACTTCTTGACTCTTGGCTGGCAGTAGCCTTTGGTTGACCTTCAAAGTACACCATTAACAAACCATATACAAGTCTTCAACATATTTCTCCTTTCAACTTTGAGATATTGCATGGTTCATTATCAGTATCTATTGAGCTGACCATAGCTTCAAAAATATGCTAAAAAAGTATATGCAGATAGCTGGCAGATTCATTTTATGACGTTACCTTATCTACTTCCTGAAAGTCACACGGCACTATTCCAGTTACCTTAGCTGACATTACACAAACAACATTAAAATCCACAATATCAAACTGACAATCTTTTCTCTCCTGTTGTACAAAGTAGTGTTCATGTTGCTATGGAATTGCAAGTTAAAACGCTGAGCTCATAGAACGTTTGTGTTTTGTACAGTGTAAAAGCATTTCTGCACAGAAATTAATGAAACGTAGCACTCTGATTGCTTTAGATCGGCTAATGAAGACATGATAATTGATAAACCAAAATAACATGGCAGGTTCCATTTGACCCTATACTGGTAGTACTGGTGCTGGTTTTGGAGCCTGTCATTGTACTGTGTAATTCCCTTGATGTGGAAGGCCTGCATGGCATGGTATGAGTTGGTCTATGGGTCATGACGGAACGCCCTTGGATCGAACTTGAGACTAACGCGTGGAGTAGCGGTGAGGTATTCTCTTTGGTTTAAACACAAAATCATATTAACAAAAAGTCATCGTCGTGATGAAGGTGTAGCCCTTGGTCAACCAACTGAACCTTAGGGCTACTGTTGTACTGGTTTCCATAAGTTAGTAGGATGGGTTGTGAAAACAAAATGTACAAAATAATTTGCCATGTTTATGTTTTCAGTTCCCATACACACTACTGGGGTTCCCAAACTCCCTTGGCTGACAGTCCCCTACTCCCCTCAGATGTGGCTTTCTGACTGAGGACCCCCACCAAATTAGTACACAGAAATGTAATTTTTTCTTACAATTACCATCTTTTCGGCATCAACTGTTATGTGGACATTGGGTGATAATAAATGTATGATTGACGTGATATCAAGGTAGCAAGAGTTGCATTCAAAATAACCAAACAGGGGCTTTCATTTAAGAGAGAGAGAAAGTATTCCTATATGCGCTGTGGCCCCTTTGAAACCAACTCATAGCCGCTAAAGGTCTCCAGACGCCAGTTGGAACCACTTCTATAGAAGGCTGACATTGAATAGAAAAAGATTGCTTAAACTAGAATTGACCTTCAATTGTGCGATGCTTGTTGCATTCGATAGCTATTAGAGGTCATTTGATGGCTACACAGCTGAAGACATTCCTGTAAATAAACACCATCTGACACAGTTTAAATCTACTGCCTTGTTTCTTTTGTCTAAACCCCTGGAGGATTATTCAGTGCGTTCAGTAGCTGTAGTCAATAGCATATAGGCCGTAATCATTACAGAATAACTGGCTATCGGGTTATGCTCGTATACTTGGATTCCTCGTGTAGGTTTCTAGGTTTCATTCTTTGATATATTCTCATATTTATTACTTTAATGGGAACTTTCTTGTTTCTTGTTTGTTGATTCTGATCTGTACATTTTAAAGTTAAACAAGTAGGAAGCCACTTGACTTACATTAGAAATTATGCTGGAGTGTTTGAAGCTATGGTCTCTGGAAACAGGCTGTAAATCTGATGGTGAATAATTTGAAATAATTTAGAGAAAATAAAGGAATATGGCTTGCAGAAGAACACATGGAACTCTAAACTGTTTGTCACATGCAAAGAGCAACAATACAGATCAGAATCATTGTAATAGGAAAGTCCTGCTCCACCCGTGCTTTGGATAGTCTATTGAACCTTTGGAACCATGTAGATTGTAAAATCAGCAGTCTAATTTGATTCGGGTAACAAACTTGTTTCCCACTGACACTCCTACCTGGGTCCGGACCTGGGTCACAATCCAGCGTAGTGTGAAACTACGTACCAGAGTTGTACCCGGGGGAAATCAACAAAAAAACAGAAGGGAGACAGCATCAAAATAAGAACAACAACTCAGGTAAGACAACCATTAAATGTATTTATCTAAATGCTAGAAGTATCAGAAACAAAATTCTAGAACTTGAAGCTACTGCACTAACAGGTAACTATGATGTGATAGGTGTTACAGAAACGTGGTTGTCTGAGAGTGATGGGGACGAATATAATATTTGTGAGTATACACTGTATAGGAAAGACAGGCAGGACAGAAGAGGAGGAGGGGTAGCGCTATACATAAGAAACAGTCTTGAAGCCCAGGTGTTAAACCTGGACAAAGAAAACAAAACTGAATCAATATGGGTCAGAATAACGGACAAAAATTCAAAGGGCATAATAATAGCAGCATGCTATAGACCGCCAGATTCAGACGGTGAGCACAATAATCTGTTATACAATGACATTAGAAATGCGTGTAGCAAAGGAGAAGCCGTACTAATGAGGGATTTCAACTTCCCCCAAATAAAATGGGAAAACCCGGTGGGTAACACGAAGGATGAAATAGAAATGGTGGAAATGACAAATGACTGCTTCCTAACACAATTTGTCAAGGCACCGACTAGACGGGAGGCATGCCTTGATTTAGTCTTTTCAAATAACGAAGATAGAATAACTAAAACAGAGGTCAGAGAACCACTGGCAAACTCAGACCACAACATGGTCTCATTTGAAGTGTTTTTTAAAACCCCAAAAGTAATGACTAAAGCTAAGGTTTACAATTTTAGAAAAGCAAACTATGAAGGTATGAAACAGAAACTAACAGAAGTAGATTGGAGTAAAATAGAGAAAACACCCACAGAAAAAGGATAGCTGTTCTTCAAAAATGTAGTACTAGAGGCGCAAAACAATTACATCCCTAAAGTAGACAAATCTAAATGTAAAACTAAATGGCCAAAATGGTTTAATAGATCAATTAAAAAAAATATTCAGCGAAAAAAGGCACTTTACAGAGCATTAAAAAAGGACCAAAAAGAAAGTACGCAGAAAGAGTACACGGAACTGCAAATGCAAGTCAAAAAGGAAGTTAGAAAGGCCAAGAGAGAAATAGAAATGAACATTGCTAAGGGAGCTAAAACCAATTCCAAAATGTTTTTCCAATAGTACAACAGCAAGCGAACATTCAAAGAGGAGATTAAATGTTTAAGAGATACAAATGGCAAATCGTAGATGAAGAAATAGCAAATATATTAAATGATTACTTTTCACAAGTTTTTACAAAGGAAGATACTGACAACATGCCCCACATGTCATCCAGTTCCTATACAGTTTTAAATAACTTTAGCATAACTGAGGTGAAATGAAAGAAGTAATTTACAAACCGTTAACCAAGATCATGCAGCAGACTCTTGACACAGGGGTGGTACCGACAGACTGGAAAATTGCAAACGTAATACCTATCCACAAAAAGGGAAACAAAACTGAACCAGGTAACTACAGACCAGTAAGCCTGACTTCTATTATATGCAAACTTATGGAAACTGTAATAAGATCCAAAATGGAAAATTACCTATATGGTAACAGGGTCCTGGGAGACAGTCAACATGATTTTAGGAAAGGGAGATCATGTCTAACTAACTTGCTTGATTTTTTTGAGGATGCATCATCAATCATGGATAATTGCAAAGCATATGACATGGTTTATTTAGATTACCAGAAAGCTTTTGACAAAGTCCTGCACAAAAGATTAATTCTCAAACTGAACACAGTAGGGATTCAAGGAGACACATGTACATGGATTCTACAGTGCTTAACATGTAGAAAACAGAAAGTACTTATTAGAGGAAAAACCTCAGAATGGAGTGTGGTAACCAGTGGTGTACCACAGGGATCAGTATTAGGTCCTCTGCTATTCCTAATCTACATTAATGATTTAGATTCTGGTATAGTAAGCAAACTTGTTAAATTTGCAGACGACACAAAAGTAGGAGGAGTGGCAAACACTGTTGCAGCAGCAAAGGTCATTCAAAATGATCTAGACAAGATTCAGAACTGGGCAGACCCATGGCAAATGACATTTAATAGAGAAAAGTGTAAGGTACTGCACACAGGAAATAAAAATGTACATTATAAATATCATATGGGAGATACTGAAATTGGAGAAGGAATCTATGAAAAAGACCTAGGAGTTTTTGTTGACTCAGAAATGTCTTCATCTAGACAATGTGGGGAAGCTATAAAAAAGGCTAACAAGATGCTCGGATACATTGTGAAAAGTGTTGAATTTAAATGAAGGGAAGTAATGTTAAAACTGTACAATGCACTAGTAAGACCGCATCTTGAATATTGTGTGCAGTTCTGGTCACCTCGCTATAAAAAAGATATTGCTGCTCTAGAAAGAGTGCAAAGAAGAGAAACCAGAATTATTCCGGGCTTAAAAGGCATGTCATATGCAGACAGGCTAAAAGAATTGAATCTGTTCAGTCTTGAACAAAGAAGACTATGTGGCGACCTAATTCAAGCATTCAAAATTCTAAAAGGTATTGACAATGTCAACCCAAGGGACTTTTTCAGCCTGAAAAAAGAAACAAGGACCAGGGGTCACAAATGGAGATTAGACAAAGGGGCATTCAGAACAGAAAATAGGAGGCACTTTTTTACACAGAGAATTGTGAGGGTCTGGAATCAACTCCCCAGTAATGTTGTTGAAGCTGACACCCTGGGATCCTTCAAGAAGTGGCTTGATAAGATTCTAGGATCAATAAGCTACTAACAACCAAACGAGCAAGATGGGCCGAATGGCCTCCTCTCGTTTGTAAACTTTCTTATGTTCTTATGTTCTTATGTTACAATTATTCTCCATTGAAAAAAAAAGAGCTTAATCAAAAATATATGGCTATAAAATATATCAAACGTAACAAAGAAATCAGGAAAAATACACAGAAAGCAAGAGCTTGTTTTAGAGTTGCATTTCTTGTCAGGTTTTTACTATGTGTGTGATACTATTTACTATTATAGTGCTGAAGATCCTAGTGTATCTAACAGAAAACACTACACCTGTGTGTTGAGCTCTTCAGAACTGGTGAACAAGCTGGCATGTGTGGGGGTGTCAGTGGGTTACACAGGGTTTTTTTTTTTTTTTTTTTAACTCTCGTAATGTATTATTCAACAACAGCATCTCTCTAACTGTACTACAAAAAAAAAAAAAAAAGTATATCATGTGGAGAAAGTTTAAAACATGCAAACACAAAAATCGAGGGAAGAGTGCCCTAAAGTATTTATTATACCAAGCCCCATTCTACAGAAATAATATGTACAATTCTAACTCACGTTCACATCACAAACATGTACAGATTTTGTATGGAAACTCCTTTCCAATTATGTGACCAATGATTTCATTCAAGCCAAGTAGCCCATGCTGATGCTGATGCTATGGTACACTTGAACACCAATAGCTGCAGGACAGAAACCATTCCATCTCGTTCTCTGTCGAACCAGCACACTGAAAACGAAGCTGCCCCTGTGACGACATACGTGTATTTGCATAATAGACTCCTCCCTTCAGTCTGTAAACGTGGGCTGCCTTTTATTCCCAGAAGCAGTATTTCCCAGTTGTTAAGGGATGAGCCTAGAGCCTGCATTATAGTATAAGATAAAACACATTCGTGATCTTCACCTGACTAGTAGCATCCTCAGTATTGAACAATGACGTACAGATGAATCCGGTAAATTCCCATCGAATTCAATAATATATAATGTTCTGTTCTACAGTATACACTACATCATTGTAAGAAATGTGTCGATCATTCGTGTGAGACAATTAGGACGAACACATACACTGTATTTGCATGTAATTTAGCAATCATGTCTACTATTTAATTAAGCACTACACAGGTGTACCGAATAATGCCGACATTGTATTATGTTATGCCTAGGACTGCCTTTCATATTTTTCAATATTTTATTAGTAATAATACATTTAGAACTGATGCATGCCAACACACAAAGCTTTGAATACTACAGCAGCCCAAGCAAGCACTATTATGCGTTTGTAGTTCATCCAGTAATTGGCAGATAAATAATACATGATGTAACGAGAAGAAGAAAAAAAATCATCACACGGTACCTTAGTACAAGCAGTGTATCCTTATGGTCCTAGTCGCTGACCTTGCCTGTGTGTGATGGAAGGTACTGAGCTAGTGATCGATTTGAATGTGTAGCATACAACAAGGAAGCTCTGTGACGTCTCTGGGTTTAGGGCGGTCTTCAAAGCAGAATAGTAAACTGGTGCTGGCACTGGCGTTCTTTTGTACATCAAAAGAGAATCTGTCGTAGCGGTGACAGTATTTGTGTCTAATATAAGTGCGGGTAACGTTTTTGATACCCCACTGAACACTGGAGGATTATGTACTGTTGATTGTTTGTGTCTTTCTGACAGCTGCTTTATTCGTTTAGAGTAATAGTTCAATAAAAGCTGCTACTCCTCCTTTGTGAACAAGCAGCAGTCGCTCACGGTTTACAAAAGTTTACCGTAGGAAAAGCATAGCAACGTGTAATAAAACGCAGTCAAAGCAGTGCATTGTATATGTGAGGTTTATGTGCCCAGAGATTAAGAATATTAAAACGTATATGGCAAACAAGCTATGGTAAATGCTTAGTATACATTTGCCGTGGAATAATTTTATAATGGTGCTAGTGTCAAATGATTGGTCTGCTGTAGATTTCAAAACGGCGTTAGCATGTTAAAGATACACCTTCTTCAAGTGATTCAA